>NC_138355.1:18950409-20335409 GCF_046562875.1 Panthera onca | reverse complement strand
TCTTTTTAATTATTGCAAATCAGAAGAACTAGAAATCAATGAAATTAACCTCCTTGCCCCCATCCCTTTCTTCCAGAGTAGCCACCTGACCACTGTCCGCGAGCCAATGTCCTGACCCACTTGTTGGATGAGAATCCAGCCTGCTCTTCCCAAGCTGCTCAGCTTACCTCTGTTTTGTCAGCAGAGCTCAGCTGGGTTCTCAGGTGGAGTTAGGAGCCCAAGTAAATTTAGTGTGAAACAGCCCTGACAGCCCTAAAAGGTTGTGTTTTATTCATTAAAAGGAGGCCTAACAGGGAAGCTAAATGCCGTGGTAGGAAAGGGATTCCCTAAACACCTGAGGACGTGTATATGAAACAGAAGCCAAAACCCTCTTATCTGCCAAACCTTCCTATTTGCAAAAGGTGAGAGAGTAAGAGAAAGACAGAGGGAGGAAAAGAGAATAAGTCTGGGAGTCACGTCTTGAACCCTTATGGGATTGTTCTAGGACTAGCAATGAGGTCCAGGCTACAGGCTACATGTAGCACCCAACCCCAAGCCTGCCACATGGTAAACACCTCACCCATTTGGATGGCTGCTATTATTATCAAATAACAAAAGCAACATAATTTTTTCAACTTCTGATCTGTTAGGGATAGACACTTCATTCAACTACGACTTCAGGAAAGGTTCCATTGAAAGACTTTACCCACTTGCAGTTTTTAGGGATATGACAAGGGTTTCTCTTTTTGGCATGCCTGAACAAAAGGCTGTCTTCTCCACAAGCCGAATGGGACCTCGCTACTCTACAGACCTGTCCTCAGAGTCCAAGTAACCTTTCACTTCAGATATATATATATATATATATATATTGAGCCATGGAGCCCCTCAAGGTCCAGCTGAAGGAAAGACCCTGTTCCCAGACTTCGGTATGCAATTCAGCAGCCGTGGCAATGATGCTCCAGGCCCCGGAGAGCTCTGAGTAGCAGAGTCCTGGGAATGACCTCTGGGCAGGGGTTGTATCAGCAAGTCCCTCCCCAGCACTTAGTATTCAGATGAAGTTCGTCCCAAAGAGCTGATAACTTATTTACATGAGGAACCATGTGCTCAACTACTGTTGCTTCTATTCTCTAGAGTTATTATGTATTTCTATTCACTCATCCTACTACTGATGGCCTCTGCCCTCATCTGGCTCTTGCTTCTATCCTATAAAATTCTTGGCTTCCAAATCTCAGCTTTGGCCTTTTAACTGTGGTATTGACTCTGGTCTCTCAGTGCTGACACTCAGGCCCTCGGGCTCTTGGGGCCCCTGAGCCCCCTAGCTCCCGCCCGTCTGATGCTCTGTGCTTGACCCCCACCTCAAGGCTGCAGAGGCCACAGCCAGGCTACTCCCACTCATCCCCACCCTCTCTCACCTCCGTTTCTCTACAGCAAGAAAATGCACTGCCCATTTCACTGCATTTCTGTTTCTGCAGCCCTTCCTCATATTTCTGCATTTCTTGTGTTCGTAGTCTGCTTGCCAGCTGTCTTTTGCAGGGTACCATCTCGGTTTGATGGCCCTGCCCGCTCTTGGAAGCCTGGGATGAGGGCTAGGAGGCTGGCATCATTTCCAGTGGTGAGAAACTTTAAAACAACCCAATTTCCCCGGGAACCTGTGATAGAAACATCTTAGCCTGCTTCTGTAGGACATTTTTTTAGTGTCTCAGCCCTGCTGACAATATGTTAAAGCCAAGGGATCAGTTGCTGGAGATGGAGAAGAGGCAGATCCTCTCCTCTCAGAGTCCCTGAGCACTGCAGACATCTGGGGCCCTGATGTGCCTGCCGTGTGGGAGCTCGGGGTGCTATCGAAATCCAATCTGATCCCTTCAACTGGGCTATTACACTCCAGCCCTGATAGGATCACACTCTCAGAGTACAGGGTAAAATTAAATTTGAGAGAAAATGAGATTTCTCTTGTTTTCTGCAGAGTCCTATAGATAAGCATTCTCCACGACTTGACCTTGATGGCCATAGAAAGCCCATCAAGGGCCCAGAGGGATCTGATAGACAAATTGAATGAATTGGCAGTTCCTTTGCTTTCCTGCTTGGCATTTCCCTTGGGGATGGTGCGTTCCTCTTTCCATCTCCCTCCAGGCCAGCATTGGGCCAAACAGCAAGGCGCTGGAGAGGAAGTTTGTCCCCAGGCCCTCTCCATCCTGCCTCTGCAGCTCCTCTCCCTCCTCAAGCCCTGCTCTTCAGCTACCAGATGACAGCTGCAAGCTCCAACCCCAGCTTTCAGTCAAATACACCCCATCTTCTCATCTGAGCTGCAATGTTAGCAGTTAACTCTTTACCTCTTCCCCTTAATCCCTTTCAAGTACCCTTCAAACAAAGGCACATTTAAGCCACAGATTTCAGAGATCCTGACAAGGCTGTGGGAGATGTTCCCGCTGCCCCAAATCACAACACTTGTGCCTGCTCCCCTGGGGAGAAAGAAGCCCTGAGAACATGCTTTCATTGTTGGCTCAGGCCGGCATTTTGGAGTGTGGGCTCCAGAGACACTTTCAGAATCACCTGGCATGTTGGTACTGGGTGTATTTTCAGTCCCCTGCCCAGAATTACGAAGTCAGAACCTCTTCCAAGGTTCCCAGGGGAATAGCCTTTTTTTTTTTTAATGTTTATTTATTTTAAAGAGAGATTGAGAGACAGAGAGAACGAGGGGGAGGGGCAGAGACAGAGAGAGAGGGAGATATAGAATCCGAAGCAGGCTCCAGGCTCCATGCCGTCAGCACAGAACCGGATGCAGGGCTTGAACACATGAACCACAAGATCATAACCTGAGCCAAAGTCAGATGCTTAACCGAATGAGCTACCCAGGCACCCTAAAAATTGCCTTTTTAATGTGCTTTCCATGAGATTCTCAGACACTGTTTGAGAGCCAAAAACTATAGACTCAGAGGCATTTCTCCCAGTGGTCCTTATTGCTTCAGACCATCATGTATCTGATGGGTTATCTCTAGAGTGACAGGGGCAGTTGGCTCCTTGGGCCCTTACAGACCTGCCATTTCCCCCAGCAGCCGTGAAGTTCGTGGCCAGGGGCTTCTTAGTCCCCACAGGCTCTCTCCACCAGGAAAAACTGAGTTTTTCCAAAGAACATGTCTGGACATGTAAAAATGTTGGGAGAGCCTCAGGCTAATCTGAATATAGGACTGATCTTACTTATAGGTGGGCAGTGATGATAATAATTATACTACTGGAGGTCTATAAGTTCTAGGCCAGATTCAGACTATTCATAGTTATAATTGTATTTAATCCTCTCCATGTTCTTACATGAGTGAGTGTTTTCATGCTTTTTTTTTTTTTTTTTTTTTTTGCAAATAAGGACACTGTGGTGCTGGGTGGCACTGAGGGAGGCCTCTGGGCGTCCCCAAGGAAGGGGTGGTATACAGGCCAAGAAAACTTTTTTCCCCAGATGTTGCTGGCAGAACCAATGCCAGGCAGTGCCAGAGCATGTGCCCCACCCCAGCCCCAGAGCTGTGTCACCCCCGGGTCCCCTGTACGGCCACGTACATATCCCTACATACTCCCTCTCATGGGCCCAAACTTCCGGCTCTGATGCAGTTCTTGCATCCGAGGTATTCCCTTTTCCTGACACTTGGGACCAATGGTTTCCGGACAGAATGGGCAGAAAAATCACCCTGTTGTTTTTCATAGTTGTGGGTTATTTGAGAAGAAATAAAAAGATATCAAAAGGGATCACCAGGGCTGGCGTGGGAATAGTGGAAGCCAGGCTGGCTGCTACTGGAGGTCCCGGAGAGCTTTCCCAGGTAAATAGAGATCTCTTCTTCCCCAGAGCTCTTAAGCTGCAAAGGGTGCCAGAACATCAATACCCCTGGTCAAGCTGAGGATGAGACCCCAGAGGTGTCCCTGACTTTGGACCCATCTGACACTTCCCCAGGAAGCTGGGGACGGCCAAGAGACAGGAAATGCTCAACTAAAGCCTGCTCTCCCCTTGGGACTGAAGAACAGGCACCATGCCGTGGCTGTGTAGTAGAACACAAGGGTCTTTGGAACTCCATTTCCTTTGTACTCTTCTCTGTGAGGCTCTCGGTGGCTCCCCACCCCCCCCCACCCCCCCCACCCCCCCCCCCCCCGGGAACTACTGATCCCTTTAGATTCCTGTGTGAGCTTCCTGTAACAATGATCTGGCCTCTGATTACCTCCTCCCCCCCAGCCACATTCCTGTTTACATAGCTCTTCTCAGCATGAATGAGTGCTGGGGAGGCCACCTGCCTCAGCTGGGCCATACACCTGCGAGTGCCCGACTCCCTACCCCACAGCAGTATCCAGTAGGAAAGCGAGAGCACGTCAGGCCGTTCTGCCTCATGTTCTCCTTCCTGATCCTAAGTTTCTAAGACTGGTTTATCCTCCAAATATTTGTTTAACATTCAAAGTTCTACACTAGGTATATAAGATACAGAAATGTATAATGACAAAAATACTTAACATTTACCCAACACGTGTATGTACAAAGCACTATGCTTAGTGCTTTACGTGGATCATCTCACACAGGGCTCTTAACAACCTCATGGATCGAACAACATTATCATCCCTATTTGCCAGAGAAGGAATCCAAGCCTAAAGAGGCTAAATACCTACCCTGCTCAAAGTGTTCCAGCCAAGAAGCAGTGCAATGGGGATTTGAACCAGGGCAGACTCAATCCAGGCCACACTCTGAACTTTTGGGCAGTATAAATCTGTGCCTCCGAGGTGCTTATAATCTAGCAGGAAAGATAGGACAAGCACAGCTTGGCACATGTAGAGAGTTTCTAAATGCTTAGAGAAGGGAAAGGTGACCTTGCTATGAGGTGGGGGGCAGGGAGGGGGAGAACAGGAAAGTTTTAAATGAGGTCAAATTTGAGGAAGACTTTGAAGAGCAGGTAGTCATATTAACAAGACCTTATCAAGCATTTGCTTTGTAGCCAATGTTGGGCCAATGATTTAAACAATGAGCCTGTGAGGTAGGACTATGATTAACTCATGTAATAGGTTAGGACACTGAAGGCACAGAAGTGTTTGTGTGTAATTTGGATAGATGCATCTGGGTGTAGGGGCGATGGGCAGGGGAGGAAATGATCCCTAAATGCACAGAGCTGGAAACCTCAGGGGGTGATTTTAAGGGCAGTATGGAGCTGAGATTGGTGGGGATCTCAGATCCATGAAGGGAAGCCAGAAAGGTCAGATGGGGCCGTGTCATGGCCAGCAGGGAATTCAGACTGAGGGCTTAGACTTAATTCAATGGGCAGTGAGGACACATTAGGAGATTTTAATCAGGAAGATGAATCTGGCAGCAGGATTCAGGCTAGAGTGAAGACAGATGTAGACAGGGAGTCGAGCAAGGGGCCCGTTACAGTAAATCATGCCCATCATTTGGTTAACAGTATGTACTGAGTTGCTGCCATATGCCAGAATAGAGTGGCCAGTCAAGACGCAGAGCTCTTGGGGATCATGAGGATGAAGGCCTGAATCAAGGCAAAGCAACAGCAGAGGGGAGAGGGGCGGGTGGGAATAGCATTTCATACTTAGAACCAACAGGACACTTGGGACATCCAGGCAGCTCACAGCAGTTGGAAAATGAGACACGCCCGTGGTTTAGGGGCCAAACTGCCAGGAAGGCCAGTATGGGACTAAACATGACAACTCAACTTTACAAAGCGAGTTAGAGTTTAGAAGCCATTTTTTTAAACTCAGCAAACTCATGCAAACTCATTTGAGACTGGGCTCACGTGAACCGGCATTCCCCACACCTGCCAACACCAGTGAGGGGCTCTAACCCCAGACTGTGCGAGCACTGGACATCAGACGCCAACGTCATGCACAGCGTGACCCGTGTGACTCAATTTCGTGAGCACATCCTGGGGTCTTAGTCTCTGAACCACCTACCCGCCGCTGCTCTGCTTGACTGTGCGAGTGTGTTTCATTCAGTTGCTCTGCCCCTCTCCCCTCTCCCTCCCCTGCCAGCCTTTGGGCTGTGGTTCTGCTCCTTAGCAGCTCTGCTGGAGGGGTGGGCAAGGGAATAGGGAAAGCTCCAGAATGCAGACAAGTTTCTTCAACTCCTCTTGGCACCCGTGATGAGAGCCAGGTGGCAGGGGCGAGGTGGGACAGGGCAGGGCAGGGCAGTGTGAGGTTGCTGGCTCAAGCCTGGGTGTTATGTATCTTCTGTCCAGTCCCCTCTGCCTGTCTCTATTCTATCAGACTTGGGGCAGCCCCGCCCACACCCAGCAGTGGCTCTCTAACGGGCTGGTGATAAAGCTGAGAGGAGTCCTAGCTGGCAGTCCACACTCATTGCTCTGCGCTCACTGAGCAATTTGCTCACATTACTTATTACTCTCTTCTAAACCAGAGGGAGAGGGTTCTGTGCCAGAAACTACCTCTGGGCCCTTGAAATCACTTTTTGGACTTTGCTTCCCGTACAGCCAAAGAGACAGTTATTAGCAAAAATGACTCCGTCTATGTGAAATTGCCCATTGTAACAATTATACAGCACTTTACTTTCCATTTAATTCCCCTTCTTCATTTAATTGGTGAGGTGGCTTTTATTAGTCCCATTTTATAGATGGGTAAATCTCAGTCCAGTGATTTACACAAGAGACTGAGCTGCTAGGGAAGTGATGCATCGGAATGAACGTTTTCTTAAACCACAGCCACTGTAGTTTCCACCCCGACACAAAACCTGTGTATTTGCACTGTTTTTTCTCAAAGAGAGGAGCAGGACCGTGCGTTTGATTATCACCAGTTCCCTGAGCACCATAAACCCGGCTACTGGTTCAGCCTTAGCCAGTGTTGTGTCTTGAGAGCAAGTTGCACAATGTGACCAGAGCCTGACTTCCTCATCCGGAAGATGGTGGTTTGGATTGGAGAATTTTCTTAGATTCTTCAAGTTCTGAATGCTGTGCTTTCATGGCTAGTATTAATTAGGCCACTTCCTTCTTAGATCCGAAGCTAGCTGTAGCGGGTACTTGTTTTCACCCCAGCCAGGCTAACACACAAGAGACTGCTGGACTCACTGAGCCCACTTAGCTCTCTTCTGTCCAATACGTCAGGTCAGTTGCCCGTGTGACTTTTCTGGTCCCCTGAAGGTAAAGTGGTCTTGCAGTGAAATGGCAGGATGACGTACTTGCTGCTCTGGGGAGAGTCCTGGAGGGGCCAGTCCTGGGCTTTGACTCTGCACCAAGTTTTGGCTGCTACAAGCTGGCTGGCAGAGGCTCTAGATGCTCCCTTTGGCCCTTTGGGCAGCGACAGACACTGGTCTCAAGAGTGGCGACTGCTTTTGGGATGCTCTTTGGGTTGAGTATTGTGCTTGTCTTCTGTTAGGAACCCAAACAGCCAGAGATGGCCCAGGAGGGAGGTGGAGTAGACCACTGTGGAGGAGGGGACTGAAGGGAAAAGGTCCTTGGTCACTAAGAGACCCTCCCACCATCCCAGTGTGGCAGGATACTCTTTTCATGGAAGCCACTTGTTCTCTTTTTGCAGAAGGCTGACCTTCCAGCCTTCCCCAGCTGGGCCATGAGGCCGGCGAGGCACAGCTGTGCACTAATGAACAGCCAGATGGAAAGCCGAAGAGGCACGTCAGTGCCCGATGGAATCCTCAGCCTCTAAGATGAATCACAGCTTGTGCGCCGGGCACTCCTGGGCAGAAGGCGAGGGCAGTGCTTGATGAATCGCATTGCCCAAAGTGGAGCTCCAAATAGTCCTTGCACCCAGGTCAGCTGCTCCCCCAGCAATATGTTCCTGGAGGTGACAAGCAGGTTTGGGCTCCTCGGTAGACTACAAAATAGGTATATTCAGGCCAGCCATGTTGGAGATTCTCACTTCCTGCTGTAAGCAATGACCCTATGGCTTTGTGAGAAATTTCTCCGGAAGCAGTGCTCCCAGGTTTGAGAAGGGCATCTGCCAGCAGGGTGGGCAAAAGCGAACAAATAGTTTCCTCTTAGCCAGCTGGGATGGAGACTCCCCTCGTGAAACAGAGCTACAGTTTAATGGCATGGAACAAAAGCAGCTAAGTGGCTGCCAATACGCATCCAGTTGGCATCCAGTTGAGTCCCAGAACCGTAGTAAAAACAAGGAGGAGAGGGGAAAAGAACCAGGCCTGCCTGGTTGATTTGTAGCGTCTGCAGTGACACCATGTGTGTATTCACTGTTTCTTTGAAGAGGAGGTGGGCTCCAATGATATCACTTTCAATCTCAAGGCCAGACATGTAATCGCCTGCCATTACTGCTTAACTACATGGTAACTACTATACCATTACTTTCTAACTCCAGTCTAATTGCAACTCACTTCTGATTAGTGGGCAATAAAAACACACAAACAGGGTCCGAGATCTATTTCCACAGAGCAGACCAGCAGCCTAAGACAAGGAATGCAAACATACAAATTGGGTGACCACAGGGAGCTTGCCCCAATAATCATCATAAGGAACATCGCTTGAGCTTGAACTACCCTCCTCATTAAGGCACAAGAGCGATTTTGGGGCAGACGTAGGTACCTGTGTGCTAGTAGGCACAGTGCAGGACATGGAGGTTTGGAGTCCAGGGTCTCGAGTTCAGATTCTAACTCTTCTTTTTATGGTTGTGTCATCTTTGCTAAGCACTACACCTTCCTAATCTAAAAATGGGTAAAATAAGTAAAAACTACTTCGCAAAAGTAAAGATTGAAAAAGATCATATTTGTGAGAAAGCTCTGTGAAATAAAACATTGGGTAGTTAATTGTTGCTATTATTTATAGGGTGAGGAACACCCTTTGACAGTGAGAGGATCTTGAGGCCCCCAGCCAGTTCTCAGACTTGAATGTGCATGTAAATCTCCTGGGGATCTCAGATTCTGATTCAGTAGGTCTGGGAGCTCCCTGGTGATGCTGACACTACTAGTCCCAACACTGCACCATGAGTAGAAGGCTCTAGGCCATCCTGACTGGTGGAGCAGCTGTGGTCCATGACAGGAGGTAGAGCAGAAAGAACACAGGGTCCCTGGTGGGAGCCAGCACTCGTGGAGACAGCAGCACTGTCTGGGAACACTGACACATTAACAGAAGAACCCAGGCACTCACACCTGACTCAGGTCAGGTCCTCAGTGTAAGTGCTCCACACCCAATCAGGCAAATCTTCACGGGGAGGGGACAGCAGGAAGATTCTGAAGTAGAGATGGTTTTGTTTGCCGATCGTCAAAGGTGTTCCTATGTTGGAAAACTCTCAGCAGATGAGACAGCATGGTGATGATCCCGGTCAGGGGCTCCAAATGGACCTGTCCATCTTCAGAATCTGCCCACAGATTTGATGGAAGGAAGGAGTGAAAGAAAGAAAGAAAGAAAGAAAGAAAGATGGAAGAAGGGAAGAGTAGAAGAAGGGGAGGAAGGAAGGAGGAGGGAGGGAGGGTGGAGGAAGAGAATTAATTCTTTTGGGTAGAAGAAGGGGAGGAAGGAAGGAGGAGGGAGGGAGGGTGGAGGAAGAGAATGAATTCTTTTGGGGTCGGTGGGAAGAATAGATAGACATTGCCAGTACTACACATTTTTGTTAATGGCGGCTGCTGAGAAGAATGCCAGAATTATAGATGGTTGAAGCTGGAAGGCATCTGGGAAGTCATCTTTTTCAACCTCTCATTTCACAGTGCAGGAAACTTGAGACAAAGTGCTTCTGCGCTCATACAGGGAGTTGGTGACAAAGCCGGGGCTAGATTCCAGCTTTCCCAGTTCTCAGCGCTGTCTTATTTCCCATGCTCCTCATACCACATAAATGAAACTTGCTTTGTGTAATGTCCTGACATGCCAAATGCCCAGAAAGAATGGAGGCATGGCAGCTGGAGCCCAGCTGGAGCCACCGCAGACCACACCCCTCCTTGACTCTTTGCTGAACCTCTTGGTTGCCTTGGCTCTGAGCACCACTTATTTGGTTTCTGAGAGAAGGCACTGTGTTTTTTTGTTCCCCATCCTACGGTAGGGAGAAGCCAGTTACCCCACGACCCCAAGCCCTCCAAGATCTGATTCAGTGGTGGCCTAGACCCCACAGCACACCTGGCATCACCTGCCAGCATCTAGAAGGCATGGACACCTGGGGAAGGATAAGGGACAATGCCACTTTCTCAAGGAGACATCGGTGTCCCTCAGTGCTGCAGTACATCTCAGGAGGAGGAATGCTTTGGCAGTAAACACAAGGGCACAGTGAGAGTGAAGGACAAAGTGACCTGATAAAACTGCCCTTCTCGGAGGACACATCTGAGCAGAACCCTTAGAGTCCAGAAATACCTTTCAGGGTGCATAGGGAGAGATAACGGGTGTGGGAGCCAGCTGGCCTGTGGCGTGCCTCCTGGCAGGCTCTCTGCTCCATATAGGAAGTCAGGAGCCCGTGGTGGAGCAGAGCATACCCACATGCCATTCTTCAAGTCATTTGTAAAAGTCACCTGAATCTACAACCTATACGATATACATTAGGGGAGCAAATTTAATATCAACTCATATTACAACATTGCATTTGAAACTCCTAGTGGTGAGCATGGGAAGTCATTAAATATCCTTTTAGCAAAGAGTCCAGTAAGATTCTCAACTATTATGTAGAATAAAATCTAAATCTACATGAATATGGGGTGTTTTAGAAGCCCAATTGAAGGGTGCATGCTACGTTTATGATACAGCGTGTAAATAAGAGTGTTTAAGGTTTCAGATATGTTTCTTATCTCTATTCAGTACCATGAAACACATCTTTATTGGGAAGGCTGGCTGTATCTTCACGTTCCTCTCTATACACCAGCTTCAGGTCAACTCCTCACTGAGGAGGATGCTGAAGTTCAAGAGAGGTCGGGAGACTGCCCAACATGTCTCAGTAAAACAGGGTTGTCCTGGCCTGGAGTTCTCATATGCCTGAGTTTATACCAGGGCACAGATCAGCTGAAAACAAGTCAACTGTATTCTATTTAGGCCCTGGGTCACACCAGCCTCGGCCAAAGATGAAAGGCTCACAATTCTGTTAGCAATACTTGTAGCCCCACTCACCTCTGCTGACCTTTCTTCATCTCCACGAATGTAAGTAAGCCGCTTCCCTCCTGCCCCGCTTCCTCTCCAGCAGCCTCAGGAAGGAGGCCACTTTCATTGGCTTCTCACCAGCCCCTGGTTGCGTGGTGGGGTCCCCTGATGAGTCCAGATGGTCCTGCCGTAGCTACACTCCAGGCTGCCTGATAGAGGAAGGGAGCTCATGGTCCTTTTTCCCTTAGTAATTTTCCCCGTGGCCCCCTTGTCCCATGTACACCACATAACCTGAGTGCTGAGTATCTGTGTATGCCCATGCAAGTCTGGATGCAGGCAGGGTAGGGCAGGATTTATCCTGAGGAACACCTGTGACAATGTCTCCCTTCTAAGAGTCAGAAAATACTGAGGAGGGGTATTTAGACAGGGACCTGGCAGGGGGGAGGCCTGGAAGACATATGGTTACCAAGGCAGCTGCCCCAAGTCCTTGCCTGAGGCAGTGACCATAGTATGTGCTAGAAAGAGTCAGGATTCAGGCTCTAGGGGAAGAAGAATGTTGGGAGAATGTCTATGTGTTCCAACTTTTTATTTTAGTCTATTTTTTTATTTTTTAAATATTTATTTATTTTTGAGAGAGTGAGCATGAATGGGGGAGGGGCAGAGAAATTGGGGGACAGAGGTTCCCAAGCAGGCTCTGTGTTGACAGCAGACAGCCACATGCAGGGCTTGAACTCACGAGCCGTGAGATCATGGCCCGAGCTGAAGTGGGACGCTCAGTCACCCAGGCGCCCCCAATGTCCCAAGTTTTTAAACCAACTGGTGATGATGATGATGATGATGATGATAAATTCCTGGAAAAGTGGGAAGAACTAATTGAGAAAGAAAGCAATAAAGAAACACAAGATTCCCAGGAGGTAGCAAGAAATCACAACCTCTGCCGAGATGGCGAGAAGGAAAACATGGCTGGGAGAGGAAGGGAGACAACATCGGTTTCCTTTGGCCAGGGCATCTGGCTCACTCTGCCTAATTTCAACATCATCTTGGCTTTGCTGTCCTCCAGGGCTCGCCCCCACCACACTGGGGCATCATGTCCTTTTCCCCACAGTCCCCTCCCCTCCCTATCATACCACTTGACAACAAGCGCTTTTGGTACAGTATATTCAGTTCTTCGAGACAAATTAAGAAATGAACATGTATGTGAAAGATAGTAGCTAACACTTACTGAGTGCTTGCTATATACATCATCTCTAATGATAACAGTAGTCATGCAAGGTGAGGCTTGGAAAGGTTAAGTAACTTGCCCAAGACTACAAAACTAGTAAGTGACAGGGCTAGGGTTTGACTGGGCTCATGTTTCCCCAGGGCACGTGCTTTCTTATCATACCATAAAATCTCTCTGATGGAGGTGCTGGGAATTTAAATTGGGCAAAGACAGTCATGTCCATATTTATAGTAGGCATTTAATAAAGACTGGTTATAGACAGAGTATGCAAGATGCCAAATTTTGGTCCAGTCTCTCTTGACTTTGATGGCAATGTTTCTCCAGGAAGGGAGGGGCACTGGCCTGACTCAAAGTCCCTAAGTAGAGGTGAGAGAGCCACCTGACCAGGAGCTGGTAATGGGACTGGGGTAACAACACACTCATGACAACAAGGCAGGCAACAGGGCAGAGAAACAGGACCTCCAGCCCCAGAGGACAGACAAGCAGTCAGGCCACCCAGGATGGGTCCAGTGGTGACAATGAGATCAGCTGCATGACTGAGGTATGCGGAGGACAGGCAGAGTATGCTGGTGGACTGGCTCCAGGGCAGGGTTTGTGGGAGGCGATATGTGTGCTGACTTGAAGGATTTGCCAGTTGCTGTGGTGTAAGTGTTCCCACCATGGTCAATTTCAAGCTATCAATATGATGTCAACTGGCTCACAAAATTCCCCCCAAATTTGGCAGTTGGCTTTTACTACTGGACCCAGGAAATTCTATGTGAAGGATTTAAATGCTGGCAGCAAAATGGAACATGCCTACAGAGATTCAGAGATCTGGACAGGATCACAGGAATTTGGAGGGGTCATACCTTTGTATGGAGCACTGTTCTAGAAAGATGGTTCTACTTAAACAATACCCAGAGGAGATCCTTGCAAAGTCTTTCCTGGTAACCCTTTCACTAATTTCCAATTCCCATAAAGAAACATACAGCTCTAGGTATCTGAACTGAATACCTCCAGTCACAAATTACTAATTAATCATTCGCTTATCAAATATTTTTAAAGACTTCCAAAGTGGCAGTCACTGTGTTGGATCTGTAAATTCTCAGTCCCTCTTGACTATACACAGCTTGAGGGAAGGGTCATGTTCATGCCCCAGCACATAGCACAGCGCCAGGCACATAAGAAACATTTGTATATTTGTTGAGTAAATGTTGAAATGAAGATCATTAATGGAAAAAAAAATTGAAAGAAAACAACATATCTTTAGAGAACTAAGAAGAGTTCATTTCTCCACCATATCTATTCTCCTCTCTTTCTTAGCCTTTGTCTCATCTCATAAATGGTTTGGGATTTTAAAGACATCACAGAAAGATTAAGGGTACATTTGTCAAGGTTAGAAGGTCCTTAATTCATTTGTAAAACAGTTGCATTATTTTATGTGTTAAGAAAGGTGGGCTTTTTTTTTTTTTCCTAATTGAAAAAAAAATCTATTAATGCCAGCAGTGGAGAGCTCAGGGGAATGGAAAATCCCAGTGTTTAGCACTGCCTGTGGGCCCAACCTTCGAATAAAATAGCAGAGGCCTGACCCATTGATTGTTGCCTATCCCTGCAGAGCATTTTTGAAAGAGAAGGCCATTGCCCACAATCCGAATTTCCTCTGCAACTGAGTGAAGTTCCTATAAATATTGCCAAATATGCAAGACAGGGGACCCTGTAATAAAGGGCCTCAGGTCTCCTGAGCAAAACCACAGGGTCATCTAGAGCTTTAGGACCACCTTTGCTGGAGCACCCTTTAGTCTAAGGCAGTGTAGGAGAAACCAGGGGGTGGGGTGAGGAGGGGTGGGGCCCAAAGGTGTGCCCCACCAACTTGTTTCTCTGCGCTGTCAGGGACTGTGGAAAGACAAGGATGGATGACAAGGAAATCCAGGCCAGAGCTCTCTCTGTCTCCCCCTTCCCCAAAAACCCAACATGGAGGCTGCTTCTCCAAAATCAAGATTCAGTGGTTTTCTCAAGCTCCTTCCTATGAAAGACTCTGTAGCTGGTGCCTAACAGAGGAAGAACTATATTATCTAGTCTGTGACCTCTAAGGAAGGAATTATCTAAGGACCCTGAGGAAGGTTGGGTATTAGATATAAAACATGAAACATTTTCAATTGCTGCTTGTCTGCTCTTTGTCGTTGTTTCCCCAACACACATTGATTTAAACTCAATCTACAGCACTGTGATTTTTTTCATATCTCTATTACAGGATTAATCGTGTTGTACTATATTACTTTGTATGTCTGTCTCCACCGCTGTCTGGGAGCTACTCAGTGGCAGGGACAGGGTGTCTATGTGTTTCTAGTACCTAGAACAACCCTTGAAACACAGGCAGTGTAGTGAACCAATTAATTCATTTGTTAATGGGTCAACATAAGGAGGAAGTAAAGGAGGTCAAGAATAGAAGGGAAAGGAATGGAGACCAGGATAGATGTTTGATGAGCAAAAAATATACCTTATACAAGGGACTTGGGTGGACATCACACCAACACGATGAAATGAAGAACAATCCCCAGGTGACCACAAGCCTCAGGGGATCAAAAGCGATGCCACTTTCTTCCCAAACGATGGGCCAGGTTAAGTCAGTCTGCAACTTTTTAAATTTAAATAAATAAATGCATCAGTAAAGAACCATGCAAAGGGCAAGAAGGAGGGGATTTCAACAGAAACATCAAAGGGTGACCTTTAAAGTAGAAGCTGGGCAAGAGCATCTGGGTTTCAAGGCCAACTGGGAACATCAAGCAGCCTTGGTGATGAAGTGATGGAATATTCCCACAGGAAGGGAAAATGCCACTGAGGCTCCTAGCACATAGCAAGCTCTCAGGACCCCTGTCCTCCCTCTCTCTCTCCTTTCCTGACATACTTACAAAGAGTCGAGATGGGCATATCTCCTCCAGGAGTGCTGGAGGGGAAGGTCTCTGAGGTGTATCAAATTTTAAAAACCCCAAGTTGGTGAAGAGAGACTGCTAGAAAGGATTATTTCAAGAATGGAGAAAGGAGCTACTGCAATACGGAGACCCTGTAACATAGATCTGCAAGCATCCCAAGGAGTCAAAGGGGTATTCTTTTATAGGGAGGAGCAAACCAGGCTAGAAAGAGCCAGGGCTGGGGACATCGGCTGGAAGGGTGGCATGATAGGGCAGTAGAGCAGGGGATGACCCCAAGGCCAGCTTATTATCAGGAGGGGATGTCATGGAGGTGAATGCTGACCAAAGTTCGGGGATGTGGGGGAGAGAGGGAAGCTTAACCAAAGTTTGATAACTAGCACTTTTTTTCCAATTGATCAGTGGGGAGAAATGGTTCAGCTAATCATTTATGGCAGAGAATGGGAATTGAGAGGATCTGTGTCTAGCCCTGACATAGGTAAACAAGGGGGGCATCCGTGAGTCTTACCTAGGTTATCTGAAGAAGGGTGGATCTTTCCCGAAAGAGAAAAGGATGGGATGTTTCTTACCTTCCCTGTTTTCTGGGATCCAGAGCTTAAGTAAAACTCAGCACTGACAGGTGTAAGAAGGCTTCTTTACATTTATCCCCTGTCTGCAGAAACCAAGGGGGGTTTTGTTCTCCTAAGGTGGATGTTTCTCCTAAGGTGGTTGGTTATGTTATTTGTCTGGAATCAAGCTTTTGTTTATGTTCCCAATCTTCAGAGTATTTTTGACTTGAGTGCATTTGATTAGGTGTTACATATGTATCCAAATTTCCATAGGTATATGATCCTGGTATTATGTTCTCATTAGCAAGACTATCTCCGGCACGTGACAATCCCTCAAGCTCTGTCCGTTGACTGACTTTTTATAACATCATTTAAGTTCTGTTGGTTTTATCTCTGTCTCCATCAAAGAAAACTTCTGATTATGATTTGGCTTCTCTTGTAGTTTGACTACGGGGAGACAATGCTCTAATCATGGAGCATTTAATGCTCTGCTTGTATGACAATTACTTCTCATTGTAACTTAATCAGCTGGCCTTCTGACATTTACCTCTGCCTCACAAGCATCTCAGTTAACACGAGTGGGCCCAGTGTCACCTGGCTAATGACAGAAATTGTCCCTATGCCTGCAAAGTAAAAGCCAAGTCCCAAGAGTGTGGGGATATCTGCAAGGTATTGCTGAGGATGACACATCAGATGACACCACTACCAAGTCCAGCTGCCATTTTCTAAAACCCTCAAGTGTCTTCAACCAAAGACCCAAATCACCTCAACCTCAGCAGGTACCAGACAAAGACAGAAAAGACGGACCCCATTCCCAGTAGGGAATCTTCATTGATCTTCATTGATCTTCATTCCCCACTCATTCTCTTACCTCCATAGGCAATGATTCTAACGTGTTTGATGTGTGCATATGTTCTTGCAAACTACGTGTATTGTCAATCCACATTTTATATATATGTAAGTTGAGTTGAGTAATCAATTTAACTCAAGTTTTTACTTTCTCTACTTCATACTGTGCTTGGAAGCTCCATCTGGGTTACTGTATGTACATTTAGGCTACAGCTTCCTCTAGCTGCAAAGTGTTCCATGGTGTACATGTTCTATGTGTGGCGTATCCATTCCTCAGGATAGAATCTCAGAGAATCCCCACCACACTGCCCAGCAAACAGTGCTGTAAGGAGGGGTCTAGCACGTGCCTCTTTGTGGACCTCCAAGAGAGTTCTTCCAAATGTATTCCCAGAGCAGATTGGCTGGGTCCTGGGTTGTGTGCACTCCATTTGACTGAGGATTGTTCTCTAGAATGGCTGCACCAAACTATGCTCCCACCTGCCGGGCTTGAGGGTTTCTATACCCCACATCCATGCCAATGCCTGCTGTCATCTAGCTTTATAATTTGTCACTCCCCCAGTTTAAAGTGGTGTCTCATTATTTTACTTTGCACATTTCTGATTACTAATGTGTTTGAACAGCTCTTCTTATGCTTATTATGCTTTGGGGTTTAGTCTTTTTTATTTCCTATTCTCATCCTTTGCCCATGTCTCTGATAGATTTTCTGTATTTTTGCATTGATTTGCAGGAGGTCCTTATACATTTTACACATCAGTCCTTTGTCAATTTCAGACATTACAAATATTTCCTCCCAATATCAACTGTCAATTTTATCCATATTGTTCATAAATCCTTAATTTTCATTCAGATTCAACTTTTTTTCTCTGCCTTATGCCTTATGTTTTTAAAATTTTAGGATGTTCTTTCTTTACTCCAAGATCACAAAGCAACTCTCTTACATTTTCTTCCATCAACCTTTTCCTAATAATTGTATTTAGTCCTTTAATCTGCAAACTCTACTTTGTGTTGATGCTCATTTAAAGGAATCTCATTGTGTTTTTCTCCAGAAAGATATCTGCAGCAAATGGGTAAGCAAAATAGGTTTATGAAGTTGATGCCATCTTGTAAGCAATCTGTCTTCACCCCATTGATTTCTAGCACCACCGTTACCATATATTACATTTCCATAGCAGTGTGTACTATCAGAAAGTTTCTTGATTAGATCCACTTGTTAGAGAATAATATGACGACAGAAGATTTCTCGAATATAAAAACAACAAAGACCTCTAAGCCTTGTAGTGCTTCCAGGATGGGCTGTTATGGAAGGAAAACATGTGGGGTCAGCAAGTCTCCTTGGATCGCTGAGTAAGGCACAAGGTCTTCAGGCTCTGCTGTCCTTTCTCAGACTACAGAACCAACCGGGCTCGGCAGCAGCAAGTGTTAGTTCGTTGGCTGTAGTGTGTTTGAAACTTTCATAATTCCTCTAAGGATAATAGCTCATGCGCCTTAGGAAAACCTCACAAAGTAGTTAGTGTCATCCCAATTTTACAGATGAGGAAATTGAGGGGGAAGGGGACAGGGGCTAATATAACTTACACCAGTCAGCCCAGAGCTTGATTTGAACCTATATGCTCAACTCCACTGCTGATAACCCTTCTAACCACTATACTGCTCTTCATGTCCATTTTTATTCTTTCAAACAATGTTTATTGAGTTCTGACAATTAAACATTGTGCTTGGGGGTCTATGTACTTGGTGACTCATCAAATAAGAATTCTGTCCATCAGGGACATTCAGTCTGGAAGATAAGATGTATCCACAACAAGTACAATCTAGTGGGGAAAAGCAGAGGTGCCTTAGAGGACCATTAAGTTCTATAGTTGCTCAGAATTGGGAAGAATGTTTCCCACCTACTTTTTCCAAGAACCAACCCATTAGACTTCCATGTATGTTGTAATCACATGTCTGAGTGTTGACTACAGGGTTGCATAAGTGCTTAGTAAAAACCTAGTCCTTCTAGGCTTTTAGGAATTAAAGGAGATAGTCTCCATATTCTCCATCTTACCTGAAATCTCTTTCTCTCTCGAGCTATTTGCCAGTTTGGTATTTCACCTACAATCTCAAGGCTACTCAGTCTCAACAATCCTCTACCATTGGCCAAAGCACAGTTTACACAGAGGCCAGAAATACTGGAAATATAGAAAGGAAGTAACAGAAAGAAAAAAATGATAGGTGGATATTTTATTGGCAGAATGAACTCTACTAACTTTTCAGATTTGGGATCCCAGAGGCAGACCCCAGAATGAGGATGCGTGTGAAAGTGGCCCGGGAGAATGTAGTATTAGAGGGAGGGAGCAGAACAGGGAGGAGGAGGAAGCCAAGGAAGGAGATATTTCAGGCAAAGTCCATCTCAGTCTGAGTCTTCAGGGGAACTCTGGAGGGCAGGCATGCAAGAGTTTGTTCAGACTTGAGACAACGTTGCTTTTGGGCTCCTGCATGCATCAGGCGTTGGCTAAGGGCCAGGGGGAGGTGAGGTGGTGGAAGATAACCTCCCAGACAGCCCAGGTGGCCAGTGGGCTGTCCTTGGAAGAGAACTAAGCATGGAGAAGTGGAGGCTCACAGAAGCTCAGGGGGGGATGGGGCCTGGGCAGAGCATCAACAGTGCCTCTGTGAACAAGAGCCCATGAGGCATCTGTAAATCAAATTCAGGAACTCTGTCAGCTTGTAGCCATTCCTAGGGAAACTAGGAGTCCCTTCTCAGTTTACAGGTGATGAAGCTGAGGCACAGACTGATTAATACATTTTCCCAGAGTTACGTAAACTAATTTGTGACAGAATTACAATTTTGGGTTCTTAAACTCAAGTCCAGGATTCTTTCAATTGCATCTCACCATCTCACTTCCTTGCGAGGACCACAGTACTGAGAGCTCAGAGAAGCACGTGCCAACACAGCAGGCCATGTTGTTCATTGCGGGTACATCACTCTCTGCCAGAGGCTGGCTTCTTTCAAGCCCAGCATCCATCCTTGAGGGCCCTGCTGGCCCATAGAGCAGCCCAGTAGAAAACAGACTGATCCCCTTGACAGAGAATCTGACAGTCATCTGGAAGACTTATCTGGGTAGTTAAGGAAACCTTGGCGCCTGAAGAAGGCACTCAGAAGATGACAGGTCTGAATAGTCTGACAAATTTTTATTGCCCCCAAATCTCCAGTCCCGTAAGTCATGACATAAATCTTAGCCCATATCAAATAAATGATTGTCTGTTTAAGAACGAAAGGGTGGATGAAGCAAAGTGCACACAATGTGCCTTTGCTTCTTCTTTCCCTCAGCTCCATATCAGGGATTTTTCCATCCAGGACTTCGCCTAACCCTTCCCAACACCGAATCTCTCCTGCCAACCCCCTGATAAATGGCTGGGCCAAAGAGCAGAGAACAATCAGGGGTTAAGCCTGCTTTTGAAGAATTGTAAGGACAACCAGGCAGGAGGAAAGAAACTCTGAAAGATGAGAAAGGCTGTCATGCTTGCTGGTTGGGCAGATGAAGTGACCAGCCATTCCTTAGAGCACTAAAGATTTATCAGCAAAAGGAAAAAACAAATCAGTTGGCCAGATAATCTTAAAAGAAGGAAAGGAAAAAAAAATAATGCAAGTGACTAAGGAGATGGAAAAGGAAATGTTAAGAGGTCTTGGTCTGCCATGGCACAACCTGTGCTTCCTTCATCCTTGCACTTAACAGACTGAATGATAATTGTCCATTTGCTTATCTGTTTCCCTGGCCACAAATGCCATGTTCCTGGTGACAAGGACTCTGTCTTTTTCACTCACGCTTGATGTATGCCAGGTCTAGCACAATGTCTGGGACACAGCAGATGCTCATTATATATTTGTTGAATGACTGAGAAAGTAAATGAATGAACCAGTGTTTTTTTTTTTTTTTAATGCCAGTGTTGACCAAGGAATAGCACTACACACTTAACCTCCTTGAATCATATCAGTCTCCCAACAATGAGACAGATATTATCAAGGTCATTTTGCAACTAAGAAAATTGAAATTCAGAGAGGTTAAACAGCTTTCTTGGGGCCAGACAGCTCATAAATAGAGGAGCCAGGATTCAGGGTAATGTCTATCTGACTCTAAAGCTTATGGTTTTTGTTGGATTTACTATTTATGTACAGACAATTCTTTATGATGTGAGGTCTGACTGCCCAATCTGAGAATGAGCTATTATCCACTCTCCCTCTGTTGCCTACCATTTTGTCATTTTACCCTTTGCCTATACTTCCTCCATTTGGTACACTGGAGGAAAAAAAAAAAAAAAAGATGAAATCCAAGCCAACCCATTAGTTATACCTTGTCAAGATCTTCTCTCTGGGTGTTTCATTTGTGTATGGTTTCTCCTCCCCTGGGGGCTGTAAACTCCTTGGGGGCAAAAGCCACATTTTGTGCATCTCTGGCCACCCCTCCCTCAGGCACTTATAGGTATGATTTGAGTCATAGTGGTCGTGTCACCCTGGTTGGCTCACAGCATAGGGTGACAGAATAAGGGTATCAGGGACTCAGGGGGCCGTGACACGTACATGGGAGTTGCACTGGAACCGCCTTTGAATGCCCCCCCCCCCAAACAGTCAGTCAGTCCATCAGTTGTACACAAAATAGGCTGGTTCTCAAAGGACAAACGGAGTGTAAAGGGAGAGGAGGGGAGGGAATGGCATAAGTGTAGGTTCTTGAAAAACTGGAGCACAGTGGAGTCAGCCGGTCTGTCTCTTACTCCCTCTCCTCTCTGGGCAGCCAGATAGCATCGGCACGAAATAGTGTTTTTTTCAATGTGCCCTGCTTTCCTCCTGTGGTCTTGGGTGACCTTTCCCAGCCTGAGACTTCCCAACTGCAAAAGGAGTGCTGAGGCTAGCCCAATTCTCTAACCCAAAGCCCCTGGGAACCCCATGCCAGCTTTTGGTGTATCCGTTTCCTCATAGGACTGGTGAGGCACTGGGATGGGGGATCCTGTGAAGATCAAAAAGTGCTGAATTAAGCTTATTATTAGCACTGCACCTGAACACTTGGCCTGCTGTCGGGTCATCCATCTTGCTGGGCTGAAGGGATGGAACATGATTAATGCAGCTGGTTAGTGGGCTGGCCCACCTCTGCCCATCTCCTCCTTTGGATGCAGTTTGAAGAATTCATTAGGAAAGGGGCAGCAGGGAAGGGGGAGGGCTACACTGTACTAATCTCCCTCCCTCCCGACCTCCTTTCAGTTTGGCTTCCTTAACCAAGATGGTCAAGGTTGATCAGGGTCCAGTAGGTCCTCATGGTGGGCACAGGAGGAAATCAGCCCTGCTGGACCACTCCCAAACCACTTAGCAAGGTTAAAAGCTTTTCGGTGCACCTTTAATCTACTCACTTGAAAATAAAATGAGGCAAGGGAGCCTGGGTGGCTCAGTCGGTTGAGTGTCCGTCTTCAGCTCAGGTCATGATCTCAAGGTTCGTGGATTCGAGCCCCGCATCAGGTTCTGTGCTGACAGCTCAGGGCCTGGAGCCTGCTTCGGAATCTGTGTCTCCCCCTCTCTCTGCCCCTCCCCCACTCACACTCTGTGTATGTGTGTCTCTCTCTCAAAAATAAATAAACATTAAAAGAATTAATAAAAAGAAAAGAAAACAAGGTAAATAAAAAGGGGCTTGGTCTCCTATGCTGGTGCTGCTGGAATCTTCTCTGGCTGTCCCCTGAGAGAGGTCTATAGTCTAGACACATGGGCACTGGAGTAGGTAACTTCAGCGCAGTGTGGTGAGGGCAGGGCGCAGAGGTGCTGGGAAGAGGAAGGGTTTACCCCCACCCATCTGGGCCTCCTGAAAGGAGTAAACAGGTGCTGGGCTGTCTTGAGGGTGCCCCACACCTCGTGGCTCACGGATGCTGAGTCCAGAGTGATCCACACAGACTGCTAAGCTGCCCCCACCCCCTGATTAACCCTGGGACACGGGCTATGTGAACAGTGGCCGCTACTTAACTGTTAGAATCACCCTCCGTGGTCACCCTGTGATTTTTTTTGTTTGAATTCTTTGAAGCATCATTTTGGAATTCTGGAAAAATCTAACACTTCCTGCCCCTACTGGTACCAATATATTAAGTGACTGCCAAGACGTGGGAGACATTAGCAACCATCTCCCAACTAAAAAAAAAAAAAAAAAAAAAAAAAAAAAAAATTCTTTATTAATGACTAGGCCATCTTTCCAAGTTTTTATAAATTTGTACTGACCCCTTCCTATTTCCTTTGGGAAGGAGAGCATCTGGGCTCAAAGCAAACTCATTTTATTGATTTCTCAGGTTGGATAACTTGACACTAAACACCAAGGCAAGGAACCCAGTTATCTCGATGCTTTATGTACAGGAAGCAGGAAAGACTAGAAAAAAAGGTCTCTGTCTCTGGAGCAAGAAGATTTATACTTTAGTGCCAGGTCTACAGCATACAGCTGGTGGATCTCGGGTAAATCACTTTTGTTACCTACCGCACTAAAACAGACAAACAGCACACGTTTACTGACACCAACTTCTATTACCACGCTATTTCTTGTCCTCTCAGAACTAGCGCACATAATTTTCACCATTCCTTTATTTCATTGTTTGTGCATTTATTTATTTATTCTTCCCTCATTCCAGGAAGGATTTGAGTAAGATTACAAAAGAAAAAAAAAAAAAACAGAAAAAGGAAAACGAGACTAAATAAAAATATATGACACGGAAGATCAGTGCCCTAAAATACGTGCCATAAAGTTCTCTTTATTAGAAATAGGCTGTGTGTTAGTCTGAGAGCTTTCTAGTGGCCAAATGAAGTCATGGGACCTGGAAGGGAAAAGCATCCTAATCATTCTGGAAAAAAGAAAGAAAGAAAGAAGAAAGAAAGAAAGAAAGAAAGAAAGAAAGAAAGAAAGAAGAAAGAAAGAAAGAAAAGCATTTTTCTCTCCCTGCTTCTGAGAACTGACAGAGATTTCTTTCTTGGATCCTAATAAAAGAACACTGGGACCCGTAGCAGCTGATGTCCTCCACATCTTCACAACAGCAAAGATGCCAGTCATTTCTTCACTGTTACTTACATTATTCCTCCTGCAGTGAGGACACAGAGCCAGCACGGTTACCCTAGCAGGGATCTGTGAATGATACCTTACAGGACAGAAATTAAAACAAATGTGCTTCGAGTATGTATCGGTCTGCTTTAGGCTTGACCTGATAAACTTGACATCGTTGAGATGAGTCATCCTCAAAGTAGCTCTGAACCTTACAGCATCAGCGTCCCCTGGGGACTTATTAGCTATGCAAATTTTTGAACTCCACCCCAAGGCGAAACTGAACCGGAAGCTGGGGGTGGGGCCAGAGAATCCAGGTTTTACCAAGCCCGAGGAAGTGAGTGTTAAGGACCAAGTGACTCGGGGAGGGCTGAGTAGATTGCATGACCTTCCGACGATGACAGGAACACTACTTTCTGCCTCTGATCCTTTGATGATAATTAGGCAGCAGCTAGTTTGAGGATTTATTTTTTTGGGCAAGAGCCCGGAGAGCAAATACTTATGTTACCAGTTAAAAGCAGATCCATAAACTTCCAAAACCACTCGGAAGGAAGTCTGGTTGACACCCTGGTAACCTCACCATGTCTCCCCAGAGGTCCTTGGCCCTCCCTGCTCTGTGCAGAAGGGTGCCAGGGTAGGCCAGCAGGGACCCCGAGGGTCTCCTCCAAGGCAGCTTCATTAAGCCCCAGGCGCTTCGCACCCCCCCCCCCCCTTTCAAACGTTGTTGCCTGTTTTGGATGTTTATTTGCTCTTTCTTCTTTCTTCCCCACTGCCCCTCCCAGCTCTAAAATTCTGTCATTATTCCATCATAGAGAAATAGAGTAAGAAGGAGCCCTAAAGCTGAAAGGGACTGTAGAGATAACGTAATAACATCATCCTCATTTTACAGATCGCAAGTGAGTGGATGGCAGGAACAATTCCCTTGTGTATTGCTTTACGTGGCACACAACACGTTCTTGGGGGCTCTTAGCGGAATCTGCTTGTTGACTGTATGTAGTGTTTCATAATTTTCACACGCCTGATAACATTTTATCCCTACGAACACTCGCGGAGTATTATTATCCCCATTCACAGACCAAGAAGCTCAGGTTTGAGCAGCTGGATGTTTGCTGAGGTTTCACAGCTTTTAATATTACAGACCCAGCCTGGAAACTAAGCCTCTCGACTTGGCACTCTTATTTTCCCTTCCGCCATGTGGCATCTCCCCATAGTGCCTACAGTCATCCATGTTGGTCACACACTCCCCAGACACATAAACCTGTAACTGACTGAATGTAAACAGGGGTCAGCCCTGGTCAACCCCAGGACGAAACAAGGGCTTCAGCATCTTCAGCGACTCCAGATTGGTGGTATGACCTTGCCAAAACTCGCTCTCTACAGAGCGATTTGAGGGGGGAGGGGAGGGGTGGTTTTTCACCACACTCCTCTGAGTAGATAGCTACTGGACTATCAAAGTCGGCTAAACACAAACTGAAGATAAAGGAGATGAAGGTATTTCTGCATTTTCATGTTTCATATCTGTAGACACATTTCTCCACACATACAAATACGGGTAAATACACAGAGGCTGTGTGTCATTTCCAATATAGGCAAAGTGATTTGATCTGATCAGCAAAATTAATCTAAACAAGCCCTGCATAAGGTAGCAGAAAGAGGACAAAATGTCAGATAAAGAAAATGCAAGAAATTGTTTCAATCAAGATCCCAGCACAGATTCAGAAGTTCCTTTATTGCATAAGTGAGTGAAATGCCTTACCCTGCGCCATTATCCACAAGCACCCCCCCCCCCCAACCTTTTTGGGTCGAGATCAGAATTTTCTGTGACCTTCTCAAAGGTCATAAAGCTGCTGGTATCCTACTGGGTGCCTTTGTAAAAATTAAGAAAAGACACTCCTTTCTCCAGGCTGACTCAGCCCCAGCTGAGGGGCATGCTTTAGAGAGTGGAGCATGAACTGAATTTCAACTCCTACTCACATGTGAGGTGGCCACTCTCGTGCAGGATGCAACCAACTTAACCGTACACGGCCGTCCTGTCTTTATGTGCCAGTCCTGTGTGTACTACGGCTGTGGAGCCATCCAGTTCAACAAGGTCAGCATCTGGGAGTGCAGCTCACGTATGGGCATAAATAGAAGCCTTACCTTCTGCTGGGCCAAATCGTCTTTAACTCAAGTAGATACTGTTAGCCAAGAATGACATACAACACCATGTTTACAGAACTATCCCACACACAGGGGGAGATCATTTTTTCCAACCTTCTTATTTTAATTTTTTTAAACGTTTATTTATTTTTGAGACAGAGAGAGACAGAGCATGAACGGGGGAGGGGCAGAGAGAGAGGGAGACACAGAATCGGAAGCAGGCTCCAGGCTCTGAGCCATCAGCCCAGAGCCCGATGCGGGGCTCGAACTCACAGACCTCGAGATCGTGACCTGAGCTGAAGTCTGATGCTTAACCGACTGAGCCACCCAGGCCCCCCCAGCCTTCTCATTTTAGAAGACATCTTCATTAGGCAAGTCCAGATTGATAGTAATAATACTAACGATTCTTTTAGTAATGGCTAATGTATTTTTAATGTTGACTATATGCCAAGCATTATTCTCAATACCACACGTATTAACTCATATAATTATCACAACATCTCTAGAAGGTAGTTAGCATTATTATCCCCATTGTACAGACACAGTTCTCTGAAACACAGAAAAGGTCAGGCACCTGCTCAAGGTCACAGCATAGAAGTGGTAAAGCTGGGATTACAACCTGAGTCCAGCTCCGGAATCTGTGCTGTTGAGTACTATAATCACTATGTAAAGTGCTCAAACGTAAAGGACGCCAGGATAGGTAGGTATGCAGTCAAATGGAAGTCCTAAGGAGGGACTCTGTACCATCTGGCCCAGCCCTCCGCCTCCTGTCAAACAACCCCAGCGCCCGAGCCTGGGGCAACCTATCCAAGCTAAGGGGTTGCCTCCTTTCTGAATGGTACCATCCTCTTGCCACGAAACCACACTGCCCTTGCTATCTGGGAAGTGAGTCTTCTGGTCTCAAGTAGTACAGAAAACAGTTGTGAGACCTGTTGTCAGGGAACCTGCCCACCGGGACTTAGAAAGAAGCCTGGGCTGTTCCCAGACCCTATCTCCCCGCTGGGTCGCACCCTGCCCCCTGGAGCAGGAGGAGGAGGAGGGGGCCGGACCCATTACTGCTGACGGACGACAGGTGCACCGCTGCTGTGACCCCATTAATCCCGTGCGCTCCGTTCAGCCACACGCAGGAACTACAGACCCCCAAGTCCTCACATCTTCGCATAAAGCTCTAATGGCCTGCTTCTGTTGTCATGACAACTCCAACAGCTCCTCAGAGTCCTCTAAGTACCTGAGGTGAAAGCAAAGGGGGCATGTTTGCCTCGGTGGGGCCACCGTGCCGTTGCCCCTGTGGCATTGTTGTGACGTCTCCGCCAGGCAAGGAGCTCCAGAAAGGGAGGAGCCTCTGAACCAGCCCCCACCGAGGCTGGCACCGGCACCCCCTCCCTCCTGCTACGAGACCCCCAGACCAGCCTCACATCTCTCCTGGGGCTTCAGCCCGCCCTTAGGAATTGCTTCTGGGTAAACGGAAGGCCAGTGAGGGGTGAAGTTGGAGGCCACTATCCATTTACTGGATGTGTGACCTCGGGGGAAGCCCTTTGGCTCCTGTAGCTTGGAGACACGGAGTAGCTCAGAATGCATCAGGTTTCAGGGCATTCAGGTTTCATCTCCTCTGCTAAGGCTTCCCGTGCTGGGTGTCGGCCCACCTGCAGCTTACAGTTCCTTAGAACATTCTAGAAAATGCGAAGATTTAAGGGTCTTGAGATTTGTCACAGATTGACAAAGTGATTCACATGCCACCGAGTGTTTGGTTGCCTAGATTAATGGGTCTTAGTCAGAACTTGGCTGTTTTGAGCATCTTCCCTTAGGGTGAATATACATGCACAACGTTTTAGTAAAATCTCTGGACTAATGTCCTATGGGACCCATATTCTGTCCTTGCATGACAGGCTTAGAAACTAAATGCAGAGTCCCTACCTAAAAAAAAAAAATGTATCTGTATTCATGTTGGCCTGTAGTTTTAGACTCTCACAGTCTTTTAAAACTTCAGTTCTAACATCCCGATGCCCTGTTTCATATCTGCCTACCATCTATATGGTATCTGTACGTTTAATAGGCACATATTCTATGCTCATACCCAAGGCCTTGAAGGCATAAAAAGCATGCTGATTAAAAACCATAACTGGATTTCATTAACATGAATTCATGCAGTGCTTAATATCGCCTTTATTTGTGTCCCATGAAAAATAGCAACATTAATTCCAGTGAGTTGATTTGTTTTTATTTTTTCAATGATGTAACTAATGAAGTGATCTTGACCAAGTCACGTAACCTTGTCTGGCTTTTAGTTTTGACGAATGTGCGGTAAATAATAGTTTAATTGAACTGAGGTAAGGAATTGAGCTAAATGAGGTCTACAGTGAAATCACCGGTAAGAAGACACCTTGCATTTACATGGTGTTACTTCCTGAGAGATGTTCATACATTTGGCCTCCGGAAACTATTACTTTTGTTCCCAACTACACGTCTCATCCACCCAAAGCACGGATGTTGTAAACAGCTTTCTATACACTGTGCCCTTGTGTGATCTGTAAGAATTATTAGATGATGATAAACATGAGGTCCAGAAGAGATGACCAAAGATTATGTTTTCTTGAGAACCCCTTGAAAAGTTGGATGTAAAGACCGTAGCCAGCTCAACGGTCTGCTCAATCTTTACCGACTCTTCCATCTATTCTCTAGGGAAGACAGAATAGAAATGAGAATCCTGAGCCTTGAGTAGTAATATTACTACAGAAGTCAGTAGTTCCCATTCTTATTAAAATTCATCATCTTCCCCATGCTCCCCTCCCCTCCTCCACTGCCATTTACTTTCCTTTGGGGTCAGGCCAGTTGCTCTGGAGGTCAGTGTATCTGAGCTAATTTACATAATTGGTCCAGTTAATTACCCCTTTCCCCATAAATACACTCCCAATACACCCCTCAGCAAGATTTTTACCTCGGTATCTCAATCTGCCCCCACTGAAAACATCACCAGGTAGATACCCACTGCCACATTTGAAAATGAGCTCCAGTGTCTCAAAAGGAAAGGAAAGCCTCTGAAAATTCAGCCCTTGGGTATAATTGAAATGTTAGCACGGCCAAGTGCAGCTGGATGTCTTGGGACTGAAGTGGCATTCACGCATTCAGTGATATTCACTGAATGCCTCCTCTGTCCGCAGTGCCCCCAGACAGCTTCCAGATGGGAGGACCCAGACATGGTTTCCCTTTGCATGAGCCTCTGGGAGGCCTGCAAGGACACGTGGGGGAACAAAGTCACTGCTGACATCCCCTAGGAAACACTGTTCTTCACATGAAGCTCCATCCAGCATTCTGTAGACCAGAGCTCCATTTCCAGCCTGGTGGGGACCTGGCCTGGGATTATGGGCAGCTCATCTCATCCCTGCCCCGCCCAAGGGAACCTTGTACCTCAGGGATAATCTCTCTTGTCATTACCTGCCTCACAGGGAGGTTGAGAGGATTTAATGAGATAATGTTTGTAAAGCTTTTTGAGTCCCTCAGAAGAATGAATGGAGCAATGCAAATGCAAAACATCATTATTATAGTGATTACAGAAGCACACTAGTCACAGGCAAGGGGGAGAAACCCTGATTCCATTATAATCTCCTATTTCTGAGAGCTGATAACATTCTGAAATGTGCTTCCCTTTTCCAGCTGAAATACTCCACCTTTATAATCCGCTCAGAGGCAAAATGTTTGGGGAAAATTTTAGAAATTTCTCTTTAGTCTCCTTTGAGAAGGAAGAACATTAAATAAGCACACTTTGCCTGCTTACAAAGGAGCTGTTTTGACCAAAATCATTCAAAAAGCCTCAGCTTTATGACTTCAAGTTTAGCTGGTCTTTAGTCCCCACTGAGATAAATGGAGCAGTGTTAAATTTGAAAGGGGAAAATTGGTTTGGCAAAGTTCTAATGTTTGATGCTGCCATTCAAGGGTTGCTGAACAGAGGCCGCTTTTTCCATATAACAAAATTGTTTCTTTCTAGAGAAATTATTCCAACAGGTTTTCCCACACTGGAAAGTGAGGTTTGTTATTTTGACAATAATTCATCCTTCTAATTTAGAAAGATCATTTATTTTCAGAAGCCTTTTAGGGTCCTTTTTCTTATGAAGAATCAGTCCCTGAGTAGCAGAAAAGACACTATAGAACTCACTGTAGGTACACACTGTAGGTGTCTCAAACTGAAGTGATTCTGGGGGCCTGGCAGGCAATATGATGGAGGGAAGTAGGTCAGGCATCATGACAACCAAGTGTGGCCTCTGAAGGGAGGACAATCTTCTTCCTTGTACTCTTTTATGTTCTGGAATGGGGCCCTGCAACCTAAGCTGACACAAGACAGATTACAAGGGAAAAACTAACAAAAGTTTATTTTTATTTATTTATTTATTTGTTATTTATTTATTTATTTATTTATTTATTTATTTATTTATTTTAAAAGTAGGCTCCACGCCCAGTGTGGGGTTTGAACTCACGACCCTGAGATTGTCTACCGACTGAGACAGCTAAGCACCCCTACAAAAGTTTATTAGCACACGCATGGCACATGCACATAGAAGGAGTAGGTGATGAATAACTCACAGGGGTAGTTGGAAGTTGGGGCTTCTAGAGCATCTTAAAGAAGAATGATAATTTTGTAAAGAAGTGATAAGACCAAAGAAAAGGGACTTAGGCTTTTGGGGGTTGCACACTGTGGAGAGGTAAATATGTGGGGGAAGCTAATGGAAGATAAGGATTAGTCAAGTGAGTTTGTATAAACTCTTTCCTGGTGCTGGCTAGTCTTTGCTAGAAAGGCTGTTTTGCCTTTGTTGCTGTGGGAAATGTACAGGGGGCCACCTTCACCTTCAGGGAATTTATGCTCCCTTTCAGGCAGGGAGGGGGGCAGCAGAGAGCTCAGCCCATGTTTGCTTTCTCTTAGCTGCATTCAATTTAAAATAATCCTCGTGTCAGAGTGGGCATATTTCAACGTGGCATATTCTGAATCTCTTCAGCTCCATGTTGGGGAGAGGTAGCACATAGAGGGCATTATGGGGGACTGGGGAAGCTGTCTGAAGGACCCACCATTCTTCAGCTCCAGCTACCTCTTGCAGCACAGAAACACAGTTTTCCACCAGTTTTACAAGAGAAACCAAAAACCAACAATTCCATAAACCATCTACCAATTTTAAATGTTATTCACAAATTTTTTTTGTTTTTAACACTGTGTAGCCAAAGCAAACAGCTGGCTCATGGGGAATTGTTTTCAACCTTCGATTTAAACTCATGTGGATTTTCCAACCACAGTGGTGGGAAAAAATGTTTTTTTCTGTATGAGACCCATAGATTCTTATGATAACAGAAGAATCGTAGAATCCTGACAATTTCCCCATCTCCATCTTGGTATTTCCTTTCCTTTTCCATGGGTTGCTTAATTTCTCTCTCTGAACCTCAGTCTCCTCATTTCCAAAATCAGTAATAAGAGCACCTGCCTCATGGGAAGTTGTGAGTAATAAGTGAGAAGATATATAGAAAAAGCTAGGACCCTGCCATATCAGGAGCACTCAGTAAACCCTATGTTTTATTATTGCTTCTTATGTATGTATGTATGTATGTATGTATGTATGCATGTATGTATGTATTTTTGGGAGAGAGAAAGAGCACAAGTGGGGGAGGGGTAGAGAGAGAGAGAGGTAGACACAGAACCTTAAGCAGGCTCCAGGCTCTGAGCCATCAGTACAGACGACCATGCAGGGCTTGAATCTACAAACAATGAGATCATGACCTGAGCCAAAGTCAGATGCTTAACCGACTGAGCTACCCAGGCACCCCTATTGTTTCATTTTAACCAGTGGGACCAGGGCCTGAGAATCAAGTTCACTGTCTCTCTTGGCTGTAACAACACTGTCTCCACTGCTTAATTCACCTCAGTCCAATCCAACCTAATAATTTTGTGGGTTCATTACAAACTTAAGACCAAGAGGATGGAACAGACTTTTGAGAGCCAGCACTCCTGGCCACTGGAAGAGGGGATGCAGGTGCAAAGTCAGCTGAGTCAGGTGCAGTCAGCTGATGCAGGTGCAAAGTCAGCTGAGTCAGGTGTAGTCAAAGCCAACCGGAAAACATCTATTTTCCAAAATGTAATCTTTGATGCTAAACTCTTGCTGTGGGGGAGGCATGGGGTAGAGGAGAGATCTCCAAGAGGGGGCTTCATCTGCGTTCCAGTTTAGACACATTCTTGGGCTCCTTTGCTGTTCGCTTTTGAGGCTCATTTATAAAGTGAAAAGACTGGCCTGGACAATTTCTAAGCCTCATTCAGCCTTCATGTGTTTTAAGCAGTGAACAAAACAAAATCCCTGCCCTCATGTAGCTGACAGTTTTGCTTTAATTTTCTGAGTCTGGCTTCTCTTTTCATCTTCTTCCATGGGACACACTTTCTACCAGGGCAGAGGCAATTCAAATACCTATTGTCGATAATAATTTTGATCCTCAAAGAGTTTGTATCTTACTTGAAAGAATACTGTTATATACCTGAAACACATAGCATTACAAGAACAAGAGTTTAGAAAGAAATGCTTTAAGAGGTAGAAAAAGGAAGCATAACGTAGAGCAATGGTAGTAGGGAAAAGGTTGAATAATGGGTAGATTCTGAAGGTCCAGACAAATGAGAGGTGGAGAGGGCATTCAGGGGGATGAGAGCAAGAGCAAAAACCAGGAGGTGGGAGAGCATATTAAATGTCTGGGAGGACTCTGGTTTTTCTCTATACTGACTGATCTATAAATAGAAAGGAGTGAGAGGGAATAAAGGTCAAAGAGGCATAATTTCTATAGGGCCCCAGGTTAACATTTCCAATCCCCCCACCAGGAAAACTGGAAAATTACATGATACAATTTGCACACTCAGCATTTCCCTGTTCCTTTAGAAAGTGTGCAGGGGGGCTCAATGAACTTGGGGAAGATAAAAAAAAATTTTTATGTCAAGAAACAAGAATCTGCCTGGGAGCCTGGTTGGCTCAGTTGGAAGAGCATGCAATGCTTGATTGTGGGGTTGTGAGTTTGGGCTCCACGTTGGGTATAGAGATTACTTAAAAATAAAATCTTAAAAAACAAAGAGAAAGAAAAACAGGAATCTCCTAAGAGATGCTATAGCAACAGGGAGGCATAAGAGAAAACAGAAGCCCCTCTTCTGTTGGGTGCTCCCAAGATCATCACGTAGCTTTAGGGGTGAACAGTTGCCACGGAAATTAAGTCTAATAAAAGAAATTCAGCACCACTGCCAGTCCCAAGTTCTGGAGTCATGAAAGTGAAATATTTTGCCTGCACTTCATCTGTTTGGGAGGGCACTCGGTGCTGCAGAGGGGAACTCAGGGAACATTTCTCTATCACAGAGAAAACAGATGATCCTGGGCCCTACTTGCCATGCAGAAGACGCCCACACATCTCCTCTGCACAGACAAAGGAACAGAGGACAAAGGCCAACGGGGACCCCAGGCTTGCCATGGACAAGATCTGTGAGAGACAGTCTCCTTTAAAATGCAATTTTATATTGGGGCACCTGGGTGGCTCAGCCTGTTGAGGGTCTGACTTTGGCCCAGGTCATGATCTCATGGCTCGTGGGTTTGAGCCCCGCCTCGGGCTCTGTGCTGACAGCTCAGAGCCAGGAGCCTGCTTCTTGGTTTCTGCGTCTCCCTCTCTCTCTGCCCCTCCCCTGCTCACACCGTGTCTCTCAAAAATAAATAAGTTAAAAAAAAAAGATTTTTAAATGCAATTTTATTGATTTTTGTTCAGCCAGTAAAGGGAGCTCATTGATAAGGGGATTGACAGCCAATCAAGCTATGCCAGTGTAACTCCTAAAACTTGGGCTGACGGAGGTGCTGAGTTTCCCGCATTAGACTCTATTTTTGCAGGAGCTATTTGCCCATAACACCACTTGGTAGACATCAGGAGGGCCTGACACAGAGGGGTCTCTATCTTTCCGCTGTACTTCAAGGATCAAACTGTTGGCATGGGTTTGGTTATGTTTGTGTGTCTGCACACTCTGTGACTTGTCTATGTCTCCATTTACTGCCTCAGTATGGGGCTTGGTTTACAAGGATAGCATGAACAGTGTGAAGGGCTAGTTGGAGGGTGGGGAGCTGACTTGAACTCGGCCATGACTGCCAGCAGCATCCTCCACCACTGTCACAAGTATAGACATTAAGTAACAGCAAAATGCTTTCTCTGCCAATACTTTAAGCTTCGAGATGAGTCCCCACACCTGCTGCTTTGCAATCACATTGCTACTTTTAATTCCTTCCATAGAGAAATCCTGCCCCTCTCTATACCCTTTAGAAGAGATTCAACAGGTAGTGTCAAGGGAGAAGCCCAGTCAGAAAGATACAGTGAATAGGTGCTTCCTTCCTGCTGTGGCCAAGGACAGCATGGAATTGTCTTCCTGCACCTACGTGAGTAGATACCCCCTAAACATCAGCCAGAAGCTACCAGAAGAGTAAATACTCCCCCTGAAGAACTGGTTGTTTGGCCATCTCGAGGAACAGGCAGGAGGGGAGGAAAAGATGGGGCTTTAAAAATCACACCCTGCCTGAAACTAACAACTTCTCCTTCCCCAATCGGGAACACTAAGCCCAAGAAAAAGGGTGGCTGGGCCCTTGTCAGGCTCCAGCCCTGAGCTGGGACCTTGAAGGAGTCACTTAACCTTGGTGAACTTCAGTCGCCTCATCTCTAATACCCGTGAGGCTCTACACTGAATGATGGTTAATAGCAAAGGGAAACAGTGATGTAAAGGGCAACGGGGATCGGCCCTCAGGAAAGTGCTGCCCAGATAAGTGATGGGGAGAGAGTGAGCACAAAGACCCCCTCGCGCGGCCCCAGCTGGGAAAGTGAGAGAGCCACCAGCTCCTCCAGCCAGGCGCCCCTCAGGTTCCCACTGGGACACAGTTACCTACAAGGAGTGTCATCCAATGGGTGCCATTAATAATCAGGCCAACAACATACACACATGCACTGGCCCAGACAGCCCGAGGTATGGAAACTCCTAGCTATCTGTCATTACAAACTGGGGAAGGAAGATACTAGCTGCCTTGAGTCAAGGAGGTGCGCTGAGCCCTGGAGGACAGTCCCTCTGTAGCAGGTATTTGGAACACAGGTGGGCGGAAAGCATCTCTGCAGAATGAGGCCACATCTGGGGTGTATGGATGCCCCAACCACTTCCCGAGCAAGGCACCTTCAAAGGGACCAGAGACTCCACCTTACTCCAGCCTGGTTCCGGAGCTCATCATCCCCACAGAAGCTAGGAAAGCCCCCAGGCAGGCACGCTCTCTCTCACTTTCTTGCTCATCTTCTCTTTCTCAGGAGACAGAGGCCGTGTGCTTCTGAGGACTTTTCTCTTCCAACCAAATCTCAGGAATCATGATGGACAATGTCCCAGGCACACAGGGGGAAGTATTAGTACAAAGTCTGCCTTTACCTTGCAGACAACTGGGGCCAGGAATGGGGAGACTGGAGCCCAGGGATTTGTGGCAGAAAGACTAGGGAATGTGAGATCACTGTATACGGTATTCTCACACACTGTACCCGCAATACATGCTCAGGGGCCATCATACAGGCTTCAGAGGAGGGAGTTCTTTATGAGCACGGAGGGAGCAGTTGGCATGTCCCGGACACTTCCTCATGCCTTGCCCACGGTGGGACCTGGGGTGCTGGAGAAGGCAGGCAGGGAGGGCAGCCCAGGCAGAGTGAAGGTCAGGAGGCCGGCCCCAGCTCCAGGGGCTTGCATAGTCCATGGGAACAAAAGGAAGGTGCACTGTCCTCTTCCTCTACTCAGTATCTTCCTTATTTACTCAAACACATTTCCCTTTTGTATACTTTAGTGAGTTGAGAAAAATAGAATTAACAAAAGTATTTCTCTGCATAGTTCCCTTTTTGCCATACTACCTTATTTTCTGTTTCTGTTTTATGTTAAAAAAAAAAAAGAAAGAAAGACTTCTCATGTAGTCTTAGAAGATGGCATTTACTCTTGACCTTGGAGAACATAAAGAGATTTTATGCCCTTGAGCATGGCAGAAGGTGGGGTAGAATGCGTGTTCCCCTGGTCTTTCCTGGGCTGGGCCAATTTGGGGCCAGGATCCTGGTTACACATTCCACTTTGCTTCTAAGGGGTTTATGTGGTTCCGGACTTCAGTTTTTAATTCTGAAAAAGAGAAGGGTTTAGATTAGATGAGTTTCAGTGTTATTCCCAGCATTAAGGTCAATGACTCCATTGTATCATTCATTCATTCATTCATGCATTCAATCATCATTCGATAAATGTCTTCTGAGTATTTACTGCCTGCCAAGCCTTGGAAGTGCAAATATGAGCAAGTCACACTCTGGCAAAGTTAGCAGATCACATACACAGCTACAGCTGCCAAAAGGAAAGCTACTCTGGGAAGCAAAGCAAAGAAGCAGCAGCCACGGTCGGTCAAGGGATCAGCAGCCAGGGGTCAGTGCACAGCCCTAGAATGACCAGAGCATGACAGTGAGAACTCTATGGGTGTGAGGCCTGAACCAGGATGTCAGGCCAGAAGGCAGCATGGCCCCAGCAGGTTTCAAGGACAGGGTCCCAGCTGCACGTATGGGACAGCTAGCTGTGAACGTAAACCACTAAGAAGGTAGCCATGGCAGCCTCAGACATGACCGTCCAGTTACCATTTCTGAGGCAGAGCATGGGGGAGCACAGGGCTTCAGGCAGTTGGAAGAAGCCCAGTGATTGAAGCTGATGCACAGAATGACAGTTCTGTAGGGAGGGACAGCTAGGTACCACCAGAGACTATTGAATTAGAACAGCTTCCAAACCTACTTCAGATGGACCTGGTCTTAGCACCTGAGAGCAGGGCTCAGTCTACACGGAGGATAGATGCTTCCACCTGGGATAGAGAAGAGTTGCAGAAACTACGACCAGGTAGAGCCTAAGAAAAGAAGTATGATAGTGAAGGTGATAATAATATGGCAATAATAATAACCAGCACCTGAGCTAACAATGATTAAGTACTTAGAATGGGCTGAGTACTTGCTAATGATTTTATGCTAATTATTCCTTATAGATTTCACAATAACTCTATAAGAAAGCTTTGATGACCCCCACTTTGCAAGTGAGGAAACAGAGCCTTCCACAGGTGCAACAACTTAACTTGCCTTGAACTAGTCAGGATCACCTATGTAATGCCACATAACAAAAATGTCCCAAATCGCAGTAGCTTAACAAAACAGAAGTTCATTTCTCATTCATGTTGAAGAGAGATCAGCAGGAGTCTCTGCTTACCCTTGTCACTTAGACTCCCAGGCTAAATTAAAATTGACACATGTGTCCTCAATTGCTATGGTTGGGGAGTGAGGGAAGAGAGTGTGTAAATTTTCCACTAGCTTTTACACCCCCTCTTCTACATCACTTCCCCTCATACCCATGGCCAAAGCACCATGGTCACACCTGGCTCCAAAGGGGCTGAGAAGTCCAGTTCTACTGTGTGCCCAGTTAAAGAATGGAGGTATTTATCAACAGCCCTATTACTGTGTATACACTAGATGGGGAAACCAAGTTTAAACCCATGTTGGCTGACTCCAAAGCCCGCATTCTATCCTCACACTATTCTAGAGGAGAAAGTCTCCTGACCCCTTCATGTTCTACCCCTCACTGTCCTTACCAAGCCTCTTCCCCTCCCTTCCCAGGCCTTGGGCGAGGAGACAGGCATGGGGTGATTGATGGCTCCCAGCAATAGTTTGGAGAGATTATCTAACAGCATGTGCTAAAGGAGCCATGGCTGGGAGGCTGCTCATAATAGCAATTGAAGCACTAGTTTCTGCAGGGCTTGGAGTGCCAGGGTCTCGAGGGCTTATTAATCCCATAGCAGTCTTGGGAGGGGTTCATTGCTGCTGTTATTTATACCTTTTGCTGTGCTCATCCAGCAAAGACAGTCAGCTGGGATTATGTTCCAGGGAAATGGAGCCCTGGCTCCATTCCAAGTGAGGGCTGCAGAGGGCTCTTCCTTCTAGGTCAGCTTGTAGACTGCATTCACAAAGAAGAGTGAATGGAAGCTCTTACATCATAGAGATGCAGACATGCACATCCCATCAGAGAGGAGGATATGAAGTCTTGGGATTTTGTGAACTCCTTTAGCACTAAAATTAAGGGCTACCTCCTCTTGATGTCCCCTCACAGCCCACAGGGACTGAGTGTGCCTTCCTTGAAACCATTGTCCTCTTGATGTCTGTCCCTGCACCTCTTGTTAGTTACCTGGTTTTATTTTCTTTTTCCCTATGACATGCCCTGTCTGCTGCAATTAAAGTGAGTTTTTCACAGCGCAGATTATGACTCATGCTTTGTGAGGACACACAGAGCACTGAGCACATGCAAGGTATTCAGTCCGTGTTTGCAGCCCTGTCTTCTGCTCGCCTCTCGGAGCCTACCTTCGGCCATTCTCCCTGTGCTTTCACATCGCACTCCTGCCAGCTGTAAGGAAGGGCTCATCTTGCCTTTGCATCCGTCCTTCTGTGAGCACACATTTCCTTCAGTCTGGAGTGCCCTTCTCCTCCCCGTTGCCAACTCCCCACCCCAGCAAAGTGGATCCGTCCCTCCTTAGGCCAACACTGTCCCTTGCACATAGTTCCATTACAGAAATTTTTATGTTTCAATTAGCTGTTTACCTGTCTTTCCCAACTAGCCTGAGAACTACTTGAAAATAGATACATATCTTCTTTATATTTTGTGCCCTCGTGTTCTTACCAATGTCTGGACGGGACTAGTGGGAGGTGAGTGAGGTGTTTGCCTAGGGAGTAGAACTTAAGGGTGGGTGGTGCCAAAACTCTCAGTAATGAAAATAGATAATATTTAATGCAATGTGTTTAAAAATCAAAATTAATGCAAAAGAATCTGAGATGAACAAAACATTTACATTTTAATCTTTTTTTTAATGTTTATTTTGAGGGAGAGACAGAGTATGAGCAGGGGAGGGGCAGAGAACGAGGGAGACACAGAGTCCGAAGCAGACTCCAGGCTCTGAGCTGTCAGCACAGAGCCCAATGCAGGGCTTGAACTCACAAGCCGTGAGATTATGGCCTGAGCCAAAGTCGACACTTAACCGACTGAGCCACCGAGGTGCCCCACAAAACATCTACATTTTAAATAAAGATGGGATCAATAAAAGTATCGTGCTGGATCATACTGGAGCCTGAGGCAAAAGGAAAATTCGAAAATACTGATTTGTCTTTATTTGGGTGAATAAGCAAGTGAATAGTTGGAAAAACTTTGCAGATTGAACTGCCAGTTACCCAAAGTTTTAGTATTTATGGTGAGAATTACCCTTGTGTGCTTTCCAGATCCTTTTTAATTCTATTTTCTGCCTGTGGTGCAATCAGAACCCTTTCCCAAGTTGAGATAAGAGGAAGACATGCAAAACAATGCCCCAACTCCAGTCAGCTGCATGTATCTTGCTCGGTTAGTCCAAGCACCTTGCCGTGGGTCGAAGACTTGAGACCCATCCATGGTTTGGGTGTAAAGACAAAGAGCTACCTCCATCCCCACCCCCAGATGGTCACTTTGCAAACAGAAGGCTTTGATCACTGGGGACAGACACTGAGTAAGAAACTGGATGTTAGAGTAAATCCACATCCACCACCAGCAACACAGAATGTGTAACCCTGGGGGGAAAGTTGACGTTTTGGGTTGAAATTAGTTTTTTGGGGTCTTTTACATATCATTGTTGTCATAAATAAATGTCCAAGAACTGACCCTACAGCCAGGTCTGAAACCACTCTTGTCCTTAGTTGAAGGCGTTCATGTGGGATATTTGGAAAGGCACCGGGCCCAGGATGAAGAGCTTCGTTTGGGCCCAGCTCTGCTCTCACTAGCTGTGTGACCCTGACCATGCTATTTAGCCATTCTGAGTTTCAGATTATTCGTGTGTAAAAAGAAGGGGTTAATCTGCAAAATTATGGTTTTTAAACCCTGTACTATGAGACCTTAGGGCTATAAGAAGCTCTCTTAGGGAACCACAGATAGAATTGTGAAGCTCCCCTGTTTTATCCAGAGCATCCTGATTTCCATCACTTATTAGATTCCCATGCAGGATTTGTTTTTAAAAACAGGGAGAGTTCCCACTGCTTATAAAAAAAATGATGTAAAACACTGGTCTAGATGATTTAATAATCCTACCAGCCATACTATGTGATACAATCTGTTAGCTGCAACCTTCAAGAGTGACACATGTGCTCTAGCTGTGTCCAAAGGATATGTCCCCAAAGCCTGTGGGTTAGGAGGGCCCAAGGTAGAGACACACAGAGAATGATGACTTGAATTTCTTCATCCTTCTGTGGTATAAGTGCCTTTGTTTCAAGAACTCACTCAAAATTAATCACACTGCTATTGCCACAAGTTTTGAGAGAGGTTACTAAGATCTAGTCCAATGACTTATTCAATGCTTGAATCCCTTCCTTCCCATCCCCATCAAGTGGTCGTGCAATGTCTTCTTGAATTCCTCCAGTGACTGTGAACTCACTGCCTTTGGTCATAGATGATTTGAACCCCTGATTCATAGTGATTGACATTTTTAGATCATGTAGGACAAGCCTAATCTGTCTTTATAGAATAACCCTTCAAATATTTGAAGAGAGTGGCCACTGGCTCCTCCTCATCTTCAATTGGTTGAGCTAATCAACCTGGCCCTTGAGCTCTTGTCATTCTGGTGTGCGTTTCACTGTGCAGGTGGCCCTCCCTATTTCCTCTTTTACTGGACATGCACCAGAATGGAATGCCACGCCCTGCATAGCAGCAGACCAGAATAGAGCAGAACAGTTTCATTTTTCTAGTTCAGTGCTTTTCAACCCTGCTGCACACTATAATCACCTGTGCAGCTTTTGAAAAAATATTGTTTTCAAGACTCCATCTTTTGACCCAGGGTACAGAAGTTTGCTCGATTCTTGCTCTGATTGGCCAATAATCTATTGGCGTGTACTACGCAGCTTGGTTGATCGACGAATTTGAAGGAAGACGGGAAGAGTACTATTGTTTGAGTATCTTTCATTCATAATTCTGAGCTAGACACTTGGGTACATTATTCCATTTACTCTTCATCTATGAGCCAGGTGGTTTTGCCCCAGTTTTACAAAGGAGAAATCTGAGGCTAAATGAAATTCAGCCATTCACTCAAGTTCACTCAACTAGACCAGTGGAGAATTGGGATTCCAACCCAAGTCCATTTGAGCCCAGAGCTCACTTTCTTGTTATCATGCTTCTCTCTCTCTTTTTAAATTTTTAATGCTTATTATTTACTTTTGAGAGATAGAGATGAAGCACGAGTGGGGGAGGGGCAGAGAGAGAGGGAGACACAGAATCTGAAGCAGGCTGTCAGCACAGAGCCCGACACAGGGCTCAATCATGAACCGTGAGGTCATGACCTGAGCTGAAGTTGGACGCTCAACCAACTGAGGCGCCCCATTATCATGCTTTTCTTAATTCAATTAAGTTAGCAGTTCTTCATTAAGAATCAGTACCTACCAAATGCTAGACATGTTCTAGGCCAGCAACTTTTGTGAGCTGGAGTTTTTGTGGCAATCTGCCAAGCGGTGCCAGGACACAGAGCATTTCCTTTTTTCATTCAATGATTTGTTTATGGGTACGTTTTCTTGAAGGAAAAATCATGTCGGTGTAATGCAGGCTTTGTAGAGAAATAAGTCTTTGGTATTTGGTTGTAAAATAAATGTCAGAATAAAATGTTTGAGAAAATAAAGAGCTGTATATGAAATCACTTCCCACGGAGCTGTAGAATACTGATGGACTGTTGCTGGTGTTTCATTATTTAAGGCAAATTTGGTACATAAGGAAGGAACTGCTGTACCCTGGTGGTTATTGATCCCCAGAGCTCTCGTCTCATTGCCAGCAATGATTTCAGAGTGGCTTCTCCTTGTCTTAGCCACGAGGTTTAAAGACCATTCTAATCACAGAGCGACATGACCATCAACCAGTGGCTTTGTGACTCTTCACACCAAAGCCTCTGCAACATACTCTAATAAAGATGTTGACCACTCTTTCCATCTTAGATTGACTAAGCAGGGCCATTTGTGGGGGCTATTTATAGGCTGAAAATACCAGCCAGGGAAGAATAACAAGGTAAGAATAAGGAAAGCATTCCAGATCAGAGAAGGAGATAGAAAAAACAAAAGCGAGATAATACAAGGTGTGTATGGAGCACCAATACTCTAAATGGGATTCCTCTAGCCGTACATGTCCTCCTACCCAGCAGCCATCTCTTTCCCAGGCTTAAATCAACCCCTCCTACAGATGATAGCGTAGGATGCCCCTCTTCCTTAAGGGCTTCCTTGATGACCTAAGATTGGCTCAGTATCCCTCCCGTGATCTCCCAGTCCCTTATTGTCATTGTAGGACACACAATACTGTATTAACATTCACCCATAATTTAGGGGGTTTCCTCTCCCAGACCAAAGCTTCTTAACTATGGCCTCCAGGTGAGTTACAGGTGTGCCCCAGGTTTTGCACACCTCAGCACTTGGGACATCCCCACTGCTGGAGCTGAATAGCTTAGACTGTCTGGCCATATGTGGCAAAACTATTTCTTGTATGCCATGATACAGAAAATGTTAGGAAACACTGTTCTAGACTATTCATGAATGACAGGGAGGGAGGGAGTTTGAGAGGGAGGGAAGGAAGAAAGGAGGGAAGGAGGAAGAGAGAAATAGCCTGTCCAGGTGGGAATAGATTGTTTTAGCAACTGGTGATACTTGAGGACTACCATTTACCAAATTTTTCTGCAGGCACTTTTTGTCTGGGTAGGTAAGAGGTTATAATACATGACATTGACAGTCTCCCCTGTCTTTTGAGCCAGGCTGACTGGGTGAGAAGGGCATGGTCTTTGGATTCACCAAACTTAAGTCTAAATCCCAGCTCTAAGGTAGGATCTGTAGGACCTCACCTAAGTTATTTCACTTCTCTCTGCCTCAGCTTTCTCATCCATAAAATGAGAATAATGGTAGTTTTGTTTTTAGGCTATTATGAGAATTAACAAAATGATGTTGTGCAATATTCTTGGCACATAGTGACATACGGTCACTCAACATTTTCCCTCACATTTTAAATTTTGTTTCAGAGCCATTTCAGAAGCCACTTTTGCAATAAATGACAGTAACATGGCTTAGTGCTTTGGTTTGAGGAGCTGAAATCCAGTCCTGGTTCTATATTTATTAGTTGTTTGAGCTCAGGCAAATTACTTAACCTTCCCCAGCTCCTGTGCATCTCTCTTTCTCAATCTGTAAAATGTGAATAACTGCTCCTGCTTTGCCATTTTTGTTCAGAGGATGAAATGGGTTGACGTGGGTAAAGTCCTCGGAACATGCCCGCACATCGTTAACACTCATGTTTATGTTTGCTTTTGTCCACACGACCCAGGGGGAGGCAGCTGAAGGTAGCCAGCAAGCTGAGGACACGCACAGGCACACTGCCATCCGGCTTTCTGCTTTGTGGTTGTGGAGATTTCAAAGCATCTGCAACTAGGGCCCTGTGCTGACGGCTGGGTGGGAGAGGAAGGAAAGTTCATTTGCAGCTAATATATATTCAGCTGTACTAATTAGCCCAAGCCCCAAAGCCTAGAATAAATTAAGCCAGTCTTAAAAAAAAAAAAAAAAAATGAGGCCGTAGGCTAGAAAGTATGTTGAGAACTTCTTTTTGTTATTATTGTTCTAATTGTTGTAGGAGTGAAAATGTTCTTACGAACCAAGGTTGTCTGTGAACCAGAAGATCCTGGGCCCCTGTGTCCAGGGTCATAAAGGGATCTGAGCATAAAATAGCAAGTATTTATTATTGTAACTTTCAGGTTTTCAGAGTCGGCTATGGCCACACATTCCACATATCGTGCACTCAAACTTTGCAACCCGCCTGTAATAGCTTCCTAGAGCTGTCCTAAAAAGTACCAAAAACTGGATGTCTTGCAACTACACAGACTACTGTCTCAAGTTCTGGAAGCCAGAAGTTCAAAATCAGGATGTCATCAGGCCCAGGCTCTGACATCTCTGGCGGAGAATCTTTCTTAAAAGATTTTTTTTAATGTTTATTATTTTGAGAGAGAAAGTGCACGTGCACAAGTGGAAGAGGGGCACAGAGAGAGGGAGAGATAGAATCCCAAGCGGGGTCCGCACTGTCAGCATAGAGCGCGATGCTGGGCTCGGACTCACAAACTGTGAGATCGTGACCTGAGCTGAAATCAAGAGTCAGATGCTTAATTGACTGAGCCACCCAGACACTCCTGGTGGAGAATCCTTTGCCTCTTTTAGCTTCTGGTATTGGTCAGCATTCCCTGGCAGCCCTTGGCTTGTGGGTGCAGCACCCCAGGAACCCGGCTGCCTTCTCCCTGTGTCCTCCCATTGTCTTCCCTCTATCTATGTTTGCCTTATGTACATATTTTCCCTTTTCATAAGGACACCAGTCATACTGGATTAGTATCCACCCTGAGGACTTTATTTTAGTTTGACTATCTCTGCAAGGGTCTTATTTCTAAATAGAGCCACATTCTCATGTGCTTGGGTTAGACTTCAACATACCTTTTCGGGGGACATGATTTAACCCTTTGCCATCACCCTTTAAGATTTGTATTTTATCATCTTGTTTTACAGATGAGGTCATTGAGCCTCAGGAGGACAAGAAATGTGTTCAGGTCACACAGCTGGCATTTAGAGATAGCCCATGTCTTGCAGACTCAGGCAGGATCCCCCCACACTCCTCCTGGCTTCTTTGTTGTGTCATGGTGTTGTAGGTTGACCTAGAACTTCTTATGACACTGGTTGATCCCACACCTCACTTGTACACATATGCATCTGATCTGATTAATCAATTCTGTGATCTTTGCATGAACTCTCAACTGGACATGTCCCTTTCCTGTTTTGGACCTGAACAGTGGCTGATCCTCACTGTGGTGAGGTCAGAGAGCACTCCAGAGAACTGGAGTGAGTGACCAGGTAGACGAGGACAGGAGTACTTTGTTTCTACCAAGGCAACAAGCTGGTTCCTGACCATTGAGAATCAGCTCAAGTCTCTGATGCCCCGTCTTCGTTGACCCCTGGACTGCCATGGTCTCCACTGACCAGTTTATGCACTGTCCTTCCTGTGTGCTGACCCACGTGGCTCCTCGGATCCACCTCTCGGGGGGTGCTCTGGGCTCCCTGGTGTGGGCAGGAGTGAGAACTGTGTATGCTGTTAGCATCAGGAGGGGATCTCTTGTCCACGTGGCATCATGTCACTCTTGTGACAGGTTTGTTATTGCTCTGGGCCAGCTCAGCAGGCTCGCACAGCTCCCTCCACCTCTCACAGACAATGTGACTTTCTGAGGCTCCCCTGCCAGCTCAGCCCCCTGCCTGGGTTTTCCTGCTCCTGGCCGCTCTGGCAGGACCTCCTGACTCTCTGGTCATTCTATGTTCTACTCAGGCACAGACGGCCTGCTGGCCCTTTGGGAGCCAGCCGAGCCCCACTGGGGGGTGGGGGTGGTAGTGGGAGGGGCCATTTCCTCAGAACCTCTCACTGCCTACATATATCCTGCCACCCTTTCATGTGAACAACGCACCCCCACAGTGGCGTGGGGCTCTGTGCCCAGTGGGTCAGGCAAGAAACATGGCAAAGTCTTCTCTGCCCACTCTGAGGGGTTCCCAGAGTCTCAACCTCAAGGTGGAGCCCAGAGTGCAGTCCACACTCACACAGAAAACTTTGTGCTCTCCTTCACTTCTTCAGCACCACCTTCCAAAGCTCAGAACATTCTTACCTCCTCCCTGTATGAGGGGAAAACTGCCTCTTACTGCCTCAGGCATCCACCTCCCCCCCCCCCCCCTTCTCTGGACTGAGGTATGAATTCCTTGCTTGAGTCCTCCAGCCCTCGCACTCGATAGTCAAACCTCCACTGTTGGTATTAAAACAATAATGCAACAATAGCTCTGGTGCCATTGTTTGCAATAGCAAGCCCTGGCTTTTGGGAACTCAAGGTCAAGAATCCAAGTCTTGGTTCTCCAGAGGTTCTTTGGTGACCTGGGGCCATTAGTTGTAGCCTGCTAGTCTAGTTTTAAAGGGGAGAGAATTGTAGGGTCGAAAGGAAAATTCACGAGGTAATATTTTAGAATACTGCTCTAATTTTATTTTCGCTTTGAGATTTTGCTGCCAAGAAGAGGAACATTTCTGGGCACCACCCAGAATTTGTAAGCCGATTTGGTGGAAGTCATTTTCATGAGTTCTAGGCTCTGACCTGTAGGAGCTGATTGGTTTTGCTCTCGTCCAGGGCCAGAGACAAGATCTCTAATTCTGGCTCCTCGCATTTGAAACATGTGCTGTCAGTCCCCAGAATGTGAATATAGATAGATTAGCCCAAGATGGTCTGCAGCTAGAATATGATGGAATTATAGTGAGTTGTCCCTGAGCTTCATTTTTCTTTATTAGCAGAAAACATGTCACTTTACTCCTGCCACCAACACTATTACCTGATCACCTTGTCCAATCTCTGTCATTTTACAAATGCAGAAACAGAACCCTAGAAAGGTAAGAAAAATTGCCCCAAAGACTCCAACACTTCATTGCCATGAAGCCAAGGCAAGGAGCCCCGAGCGGAGATGAGCACTCCTACCTTTTCTCTCTACCACCCCATGTTGCCATGAGGTTTCCTTACTCTTCCCAAACTACACGTTGGTTGTTTTTCAACTATAAATATTCAGTTTGGAGTGCAAAGGCTTGACCCCAAGAAGCCCCAATCCATCTGCTCGTGGCTGCCGAAGACAGAATTTCTGATGAGCTGGAACTCAGTTTCTTTGCCAAGAGCCTTCAGCCCGCTTGCCAAGGGAAGATCGGTTCTCCGCTCAGATGAACCCCCATCTGGGGGTGTGCGGATTACAGTGGAGGCAGCTTCTTGATGTGTCCACGGCACACCATCACAAGGCCCTTGGTCGGCAGGAGGAGGCCCCGCACAGCCACAGCCAGATGGCGAGGACGAGGGGCCCCATCTCCAGTTCTAGGTGACACCACCACAGCGGCAGGAAGCTCGGCAAAGCCTGGGTCAACCCCAACACCATGCAGACATTTCTGTGAATTTTTAAAAAGCAGCTGTCAGCTCACACTTGCTCCACTGAGCTTTCCGTCCTGATGGCTAGACTGGCAGGATTCCCACTTGGAAACCTGGGAAGAAAACTTACTTACCGTCAATCACAACTGTGCACCTTTCAGCTCTGTGTTTGTTTTCAAAGCACAGACCTCCTGAAGACCTGAAACACACGGTTCTTTCTGTTAGAATACACGGAAGCTCCACACCTTGCCTTTGAAAGACAGTAGTGAGAATTCAAAAAGCTGTTGGGGCAAATAGAGACACATGGCACACTGTGGTGGGGGGGGGGGGTGGAACCACGCAAGCTCTCCTTGTATGGACCCCAAACACACAGGCACATAGTCACTCATGCATCTCCCCTCCTCCCTTTATGCAAATCCAATGTGGTGAAAATAAACACCATAGACCATCTTGAAGGTCAAAAGAAAATCAGTGACAAAAGGGCTTCTTTGAAAGGGGGTAAAAAGAGTCCCACTAGCTTTCCTTTGCTGCAAGTTGTTGAAGAAGGGAAGGCTTATTCCGTGTGCACGGGTTATTATAATGTAATAAGACGGCTAGTCTTGTGTGGCTCGTTAGCTAGTCCTGAAGATAATTCTAAGAGAAGTTCAAAGGATATTTTGAGTGGTGGGAGAATCAGCAAAGGCATTACTTTGAATGACAGTCCTCCCTTGGATCTCTGTAAAAAGTTAATCACGTTTCATATGCAGATAGGTACCCCCCAGGTATAAGTGTTGGGCTTCGTTCATTTATTCAAATGGTATTTCTGTGCTCTCACCCCCTGCGGGTCACTGTGGCAGGTGCGGAGAGGCAGACAGAGAAGGTAGCCTGGTTCTCCTGCCCCTGCTCTGTTTGGGGTGAAGTTAGGTTGTGCAGAACAAAACATTTAACTGACACGGCAAGACAGAATTGTCAAAATAATTGGCCACGCCTCGCGTGAAAGCATGAAGTTGTCTCGCATCAGCTGCTGGAGCCACCTCCCTGCGTCTCCCCCAGAAGCTGTGTCCCTGAATCAATGTGTAGATGTCAGATGGTGGGGTTCTTGGGGTCATCTCTGCAGGTGATGGTCTTCATGGTGGGGTTCTCATCTTAGTTTTTCCTTTGCTTAGACTGTTGTGACCTCAGCATCTTTTTTTTTTTTTTTTTTTTTTTAAGAGAGAGGGAGACAGAGCGCGAGCAGGGGAGGGGCAGAGAGACAGAGGGAGACACAGAATCTGAAGAAGGCTCCAGGCTTTGAGCTATCAGCACAGAGCCCCTGACACAGGGCTCGAACTCACAAACCATGAGATTATGACCTGAACCCAAGTCGATGCTTAACCGACTGAGCTACCCAGGCGTCTCGTGACCTCAGCATCTTTTAAGGGATCTCTGATGTGTTTGAGTTGCTGTGAGGGCCAATATACTCCTTAAAAACTGAAGCTGCCCTGTGGAGGGGGAAAGGAGGGGGCGGGAAAGGAGTGGAAGAATAAAAGGCAGGGCTTGCAGGGGACAAGGATACAAGTTGGGCATCCCAAGGAGAAAGAAGTGTTGGAATGAAGAGGGCTCAGAGGTGCTGTTGGCAAGAAGGAAGCATGGGCAGTGTTGCCCCTGATGGTGGCTCTCTATTTCCAGGTGGACCCCTGAAGCGGCCTCCCTGTCTCCACCCCCCATGTCCTCCCCATCATTTTACCCATCGTCGCCCCAACTCTGACTTTGTTTCTACCCCCTCAGAACCCTAAATGTGTTATCACTGATGCTGGTAAAGTTCACATTCCTGACCCTGACACCTCACTGAGTCAAAGCACTCTCTACCACTCTCCTCTCTGAATCCTTTCCTCCTGCCACACGGTCTATTTGGAGTTGCCCAAACACACTGTGTGTTTCCTGGCTCAGGCCTTCACCTCCACCTGGAATGCCTTGCACCCCATCCCCTTACCGAACCAGCCCATCCCTTAAGCCTCTCAAAGCCCACCCTGCTTGCCTTTGAATTCCTGTCATCCCTACAGCCTGGAACCCTCCTGTAGCCCTAATATAATGCCTCGTGTTACAGAATAATGGCTATATGCTTCATAAATCTTAAATGCAGGCAGGCAGGCAGGCAGACAGGAAGGAAGGACTAGATGGAGGGAGGGAGGGGAGATTCCCTTCATCCTTTACTCTGAATAAACAGGACTTATGCTAGGAAATGATGAAGGGCTCTGAGTCAGTTATTTTGCTTAGCTGAGAGAGTGTTATATCGATAAAGCTCAGAAAAACTTCTTGACACTTGGTGGTACCACCATGGTAAAGGTAAAGAGCACCTGACTTTGGGGTGAGCTGAGCCAGGGCCTCAGATGACAGCAGGGGTCGTTGGTGGGAGAGGAGGGGGGCTTCTGCCCAGAGACAGCCCAACTCTCTTGGGGTGGGCACAGCCCTGCCACCTGGCCTGGCATCAGAGTCCTCTCAGTCACAGGATGACACAGTAATTGCCAGGCTGGCTCTCTTTTAAATTCCTCTCAATGGCAAGTGCAGTAAAGGTGAGAAAATCCCAACAGGATTTCCATTTGTTTTAATTCTAGTTCAGCTCCAGGGATCTCCTCATTAAGCCACATCACCGGGGCCGTTAGGAGCCAGAGCACAGAGCTGGAGGCAGCAAGGCGAGGTCTGGCGGTGGCCAGGGTCCCCCCTCCGCAGCCCCACCAGCTCCTGCCTGGATGCCTTCTCCCTCTCCTCATTCATCGCTTTTCTCCCAAAGTGATGCTTCCCGCCTACCTGCCTGTGTCATTTTCATATTCTATTCATCGGGCTACTTACACTGTTGATATTTTCTGTCTATTCTATTTTATGGCCACTTTCCATCCACAGGTCTAGCTTGTTGATATTCTGGTCTATTTATATCCCCTGCCCTGCCCAGCCCCTACCCCCCTAATCTGTTTTTATCAATCTTTGTTTACTTTCTTCAGTGCCATTCTTCTTCTTATTAGCTGGTCATCTATCTAGTTAAATGGCCTCGCCCTTCCCTCTCTGTCTCCCACTTTCATCAAAGTCCACCCCACGTTCTTCTGGCAAGCCCTCCTGCCTCATCCCTACCCCCTTCCTGCACTTGATGAGTGAGCCCCCTGACTTGAACTCCCCTGTGGGAAAAGCTTGCTCAGTAGGACACCCACTACCCTGTGCCCATAGATTCTCTCCATCTCCTACTAGTAGTGACTGGAGCTAACGCTCCTGAGCATCCAGCATGAGTCGAGTCAGGCCTGAGCTAGGTCTTTGTTTCCTGCTTTCCATAACTTTTCAAGGAAATTCCCCCTCATATTAGAGGAGGAAGCCGAGGCTCAGGGAGGTGAAGAAACCGGCTCCCACAGTTAATATGTGGAATATTGACAACCTAATCTTAGTTATCTGCATGAGCAACGGCACGGATAATCTCCCCCTGCAGAAAAATGTAGACCTCATTTCTAATAGGCTCTGGAATATTGCATTTGGGGCAGTAGATTTCCCTCCTGGTGCTTCTCTGCTGTGGCTGATAGTCAAGCTACAGTGCAGGAGAGGCCACTCTATGGAATGGTGCTCTGCCAAAGGTTCCCTACAGAAATGATAATGTGCACAGAGGCATTGTTCCCTGCAATGGGGAGAGCCAGTGTGATGGCTGCAGGCCCCGGCCCCACACCCTCACCTGGTCTCAGCCCCATCAGACACTGACCGCTCAGGGCAGTGTCAGATGCCTAATAAAGACCAAAGGAAACCTACCCAGGATTCCAAGATGGTCTTGGCTCAATAATAGAGGGTAGCTGAGTGTCCTCTGTTATTTAGCAAGAGGGAGAGCCCTGCAATGGAACTGCCATGGGATAGGATGGACACAAGTGAAACTTCAGGCCACTGGTCAAGAAAAAAAAATGGCTATACTCCCAGATGGGGTGAACTTCTAAACCCGGAATCCCAAAGACAGAGAAAAGCAACAAAGAAACAGAGCTCCCAGGCAAAGTGTAGGGGACGTTAGTAAACTCCCTGAAAGCAGTTGCCTCCAATTATGCCCGGGCTTCCTCTTGCCTCTAGAGTTGAATCAAAACTTCCAAGCCGGATATTCAACCCCCCCTCCCCCCGCCCCAACCTATATCTCTTGTACATTGTCTACCCTTCCTCTGCATGAACTTCTTGTCCCTGCCAAATTAGAGTAACACAGGGTCCTTGCACATACCTTTCCATGTGGGGAGAAGGGGCATGTGGGGTCCTTGCACATACCTTCCACAGGTCCTTCCATGTGGGGTCCTTGCACATACCTTTCCCCAGGTGGCATGCATGAGAAAGAATGGATGCCCTTTCTTAGGCTAATTATTAGGGTTTTATACCGGTCCTTCATGATTTTAGAGTCTGGTGGTAGGAAAACACATGCCTGTCCATTATAACCTATAGAGTAGAAGGTGATCAGCACAGAAATAAAGGTAATTAATATGAATTAGGAGCACAGAGAGAAGAGGCAGACATCCTGGTATGGAGGGGTGAGGAAGGCCTCCTGGAAAAGGTGGCATCTAAACTGGGCCTAGAAGAATAGGTAGGGTTTATGCAGACATTCTAAGTGGAAAATCATCATTAGCAAAGGACAGGAAAGAAACTTCATGGAGTATTCACACACTCCAGGCGATGATGAGGGTAGAGAAAGATGGCACCCCTCTGTGAGCATCTGACTCTGCTACCTGCAAACTCCGGTGGGGGGCAGTGGCCATGTCTTTGTAGCTGCTGTGTCTAGCACGGTCATGGCTGGTGCTCAAGGAGTGTGTCTAATCGCTGGCAGTGTAATGACGATGCCGATGGCGTGTGTAATGGTGACACGGATGCCGCTTTATGGGACTCAGACCGCTGTCACGGGCACTGTGAGACTGAGCGTGGGAAGCTGGGTGAATCTCCAGCTGCACTTTCCCCTCTTGCTCTCTCCACCAGACTTTGCATCTTTTTCAGGGAAACCAGGTGGGGCGTTGCCCCTGCCCAGGGTGACAGACCCTGTCACAGAAAAGCTATCTCTGGAAACTCGTGTCGGGTGAAATCCTGCTGCAGCACACAGCAGGCTGGGCCGGGCCAGCATGGCCGCCCACCACCGCAGTGCCGGGGAATAAAGGGAAATGGTTAGCATTAAATTTCATGTAAATCAGACTTTATTTGCTCTGGTGACAGGTTATTACCATCTGCAGGGAATGAGAGGGAAAACGGCTGCTGGCTGGAGAGGAGGCTCCCCAAATGAGGATGCCTCTGGTAGCAGCCTCCCTCGTGCAGGCAGGCCAGCCCCTCCTTCCTCTGACCTCCAGCCTGCATTACATTCTCCCGGCACCTCAGTTCAGCAGCACCTCCCCACAGCCCAGTGTTCTCACTGCTCCCATGGGGCATCTATTTACAACGACTGCCCCAGGCCACGTCTCACATAGCCCTCCTGTGCACTGTGGTACAGGTCCTCTTCCGACCAGAACCATCTATGCACTTATGTCCACCTTGCTGAGCTTGATGTAGCGCTAAAGGCCAAGTCAAGTCCAAAATCTTCACTTACGACCCAGGCTGTGGCATCCTCTCTCTTTCGAGTTTTGTTCGTGCTTAAACTCCATCCCATAAGCTAGCCCGTCCTGACTGATGTGTCCCCATCAGCAACCGAGGTGATGGTTGGCTTCCATTCTGGAATCCACTGTGCGCCAGGCCCAGTGCTGGGCACCGTGCATCAGTCACAGTCTCTACCCTCAGCCGCTCACAGCCTGCTTGGGCAGCTAAGTTATGCGCGTGATGAACTCAGCCATCACTTTAAGCACAGAGTAGATTTTTAATAAAAGCGTTGGTTGCTGGTAGGAGGATATCAGCCAGGAGAGGCTCAGTAATGCCAAAGCAATAAATGGCCCCCAAATCTCAGTAGCTTAAAACAACAAAATTTTATTTCTTGTTCATGCTACATGTCCGCTGTAGTCATTCAGCAGACTGCTCCTTGTAGACACTCGGAGACCCGGGCTGATGGAGCGACCACCAGCTTGAACGTTGCATGGGAAGACCTCACATCAGCAATGAAATAAAGCTTTCTCCTGACAGAGATCACTTCCACTCCCAAGTCACCCAGTCCTGCCAAACTAAAGGGGCCAGCAAGGGCAATCCTACCCTGTGTCCAGAAGGCAGAGAACTAGAATACTTGGTGAAGAGTGCCAGTGCCTTCTGTAAAGTCTTAGTCACTAAATCCCATGAGAAATGTATGCGCTATGTCTGTTCTGAATCCCCAGTGGCTGACACAGTGCCTGGTACATAATAAGATGCAGTAAATACTTGGGTTGATGGCTGGCTTTGGCTCTGACCTCTAATCTTGATGCATAACTGACCTATGTGTTTTATTGCCCTCGAATCTGCCTTCTGCAACTCTGCAGACCACAAGCCCTTGATGGGAGGCGGCCATGTCTTCACTGCCTTGCAGCCCTTACAGTGTAGCTTAGGCCTATCTCCTCTTCCCCAGAGGAGAGGCAGGAGAGGGGGACACCATTATCTGTTGAGACTGTTTGCCATTATTTGGTGAGTAGACACTTTGAAAAGTACACATATAAAGGTTTGTGTGTGCATGAGGGTGTGTGTGTATATAAAAGCTAACACTGGAGGAGAGGAAGGCAGAAAGTGACTCCATATTCTATTGTTGTATTCCTCCCAGTAGTAGTTAGTCCGTGTTGCATTTGATGTAGGATGGATTGTGGGGATTGGGGGCAAAGATCTGGGAGGTGGTGGTGCCATCTGGGGCAGCTCTGTCTGCTTCCCTACTGAGAGCGGCTCCTACTCCCACTTTTTCTTCCTCTCCTCTCTTCTCTTTCCACCCTCTCCTCTCTTTCTTTATTCCCCACCCCCCTTATCCCTTTCTGCAAAACCACAGTGGCAGATAGGAGGAGAGGATGGGGTGAAGGTGTGCCCTGAGTCAGGAGCCTGAGAACGGGACTGGGGTCTGGCTGCAGACTGGCCGGCATTTGAGGCCACGGTCATGGCTGGAGTGTCCTTGTCATGGACACAGTTTTAGATATACTTGACCCAGTTTGAGAGACCTGGCAGGGGAAGCTGGGAGCAGAAATCATTCCAGGTCCTCCCTTCACCCCTCCACCTCCATCCCTCATCTTCCTCTTCAAGGCTTGAGGTGAAAACCAACCGGGACTCCATCCCACGACTGCTGTCCAGGGATGGGCCTCCTCGGTCGCTTCTCCCACAGCCAGGATACGGAATAAGGCTGGAGTCTCCCACCGATCCTGCCCAAGTCTGTGTGGGCTTTTCCAGCATCTCTGACCAAGGACTGCAGCTCTGAGAAGGCAGAGCGGGTCCAGCAGCCCTGGTCCACAGCCTCCAAGGTTGGCTGTCTGCCAAGCTCACCATCTGTACCCTCCGGCCAGTGGTATGCATTGCCAGCTTCTGCATTAAGCCCTCCCCCAGCGCACTGCCCCCAGCCTGTGCTGGGAATCTGCCAGGGCCCCAGACTGCATCATACAATCAGATAAGCTTTGCCAGGTTTATGGCTGGTAATTTATGGCCTTCTTTAACAACATCTATCATGCCGTACAGTCATTAATCCCAGAGTCTTTGCCCACTTTGTAGAAAATAGCTTTAGTAATTCCTTACAATGTAGCATTTGCTAACTCACCTGTCGGGCTGTCAGGCTGGGTGGGTGTGACAAGCCACTCTCCAGTTACTTCTTTCCATCTTACTTTGCTTAGGTGAGCCAGGCCTTCTCCCTCCAGAAAATCCCAGAAAAGATCTTTATTACCCAGCTCCCAGCCTGCTCTCTCCCGTTACCCCTGTAGTGGCGGCTCCATAGCTAACCCCCGTGCCTCCTGGAAAGGCAGGAGGGGTGCTGATGATGGGGTGGGCTCCCAATTCTGGTAAGAGCCAAGAGCCTTTCCACTGCTACAAAAGAGAGAGCAGATCCCAGGCGACACAAACTTACTCCCTCCTGATTCAGCGTCGGAGGGAGAGGGGAGTGACCTGAGTGTACATCTATAAACTTTTACACAAGCACAGGATGTGTGAAATGCCTCTGTGGGCAGCTGGCTTGGGCACACTAATCAAAGGATCAGCCTGGACTGTTTGAAAACCTCCAGCAAAGGCAAACAAAATGATATATAACTGCATTTGGCTCCAGGATGAATCACACGGTATTTTGCAGCCAAATAAACTTAACTTAAGCTATTCCAGCATTAAAATTAAGTCTCCTTCTCTTAAGGCATGTCTCCCTGGGTGAAAGAGGAAGTGGCATGGGAAATTCTAAATTATGGCGAAGGAGGACAGGTGGGTTGAAAAGGTTTGGACGGTGATCATGGGACACTGAGTATACATTGAGCAATTAAAAATTAAAAAAAAATTCTGAGTGAAAGATGGAGTGAAACATATTAGAAGGCAATATATAAAATGATTAAAAGGTTAAATTCAGATGTTGGCACATATGTATGTATTACATATGTTTATACATATTTATTATGTATAATACATAGATGTTATATATATATATGTCTTCCAATTTAATATTTTTTTTATCTTTTCTGAATTTCCCACAATCAGCATGCATTTTTCTACTTGGATTAAATACAAACACCACAAATGAATGATAATGTTCATTATGATTGACCAGTTAGTTAATGTGACTAACATCAAAGGTGTTCATCCCCCTCCTATATATTCCTAAGACCAGGAGAATTTCTAGAAACATGCTATCTGCTCATCTCCTCTCCCTGGGCCCATTTTCTCTCTGTCTTTTTCTTTTCTTTTTTTTTTTTTTAACATTTATTTATTTTTGAGACAGAGAGAGAGAGAGCATGAACAGGGGAGGGTCAGAGGAAGAGGGAGGCATAGAATCTGAAACAGGCTCCAGGCTCTGAGCTGTCAGCACAGAGCCCAACGCGGGGCTCGAACCCACAGACCGCGAGATCATGACCTGAGCCGAAGTTGGATGCTTAACCAACTGAGCCACCCAGGCGCCCCTCTGTCTTCTTCAAAAATAATAGCTAACATTTATTGAACACTTTATGCCAGCTTTTGTGCTAAGCACATTATAAGCATTATTTTATTCTATCTTTACAAGTCAGAGATAACAGTCTTTAATATTGGTGTACTTTTTTCCTCCCAGACTTTGAAAAAAAATAGACTTTGTTGGGACAGTTTTAAGTTTACAGCAAAATAGAGAAGATAGTACAGAAAGTTCCCATCTAACTTGAAACCAGCCTCCCCTATTATTAACATCTTATACTAGCATGATACATTTGCTGCAATTAATGAACCAGTACTGAGACTTTATTATTAACTTAGACTCACAGTTTATTTAGAGTTCCTTAGTTTTTACCTAATTTCCTTTTTCTGTTCCCTCCATGATCCCACATACTAGACGGTCATCCTGTCTCTCTCTAAGGTCCTCTTAGTTGCAATAGTCTCTCTGCCTTTCTTTGGTTTTGATGACCTGACAATTTTGAGGATGCCCCTCAGAAATTTTCTGAGGTCTTCCTCTTGATAGGACTGGGGTGAGAGTTGGTTTTTAAATTTAACTCTTAGAAATTATTGTGGTATAGATGACATACAATGTTATATTAGTCTCATGTATGCCACACAGTGATTTGACAATTCTACACAGTGCGCAACACTCCTTGGACCCATTCTCTACTAAAGCACCCGCATCCCTCTGGTTTCATATTTGATTTTCTCATAGTAAATATAGGAAGGAAGTCCCCATTGCTGAAGAACTTAAATATTTCCCAATGCAAATGTCATATTCTTTATGGCATCTTCAGTGCTTAACTGAAGGTGTTTGGGAAATATTTGTTGAATGGATGGATGGGTGGATGGATGGGTGGATGGGTGGATGGATGGATGGATGGTTGGGTGGATGGATGGGTGGATGGATGGATGGGTGGATGGATGGATGGATGGACAGTGGCTGCTTTTCATTTCAAATAAGGCAATTGAGGTTCAAGCTAGTGTCATTTTGCTGTCCCTGGCATGGGCTCCTTGGCATCGGTGCCGAGGACAGCAGCAGCCACGGTACTTGTTCTCATCCAGTTGGAGTGTGCATGGTGCCGACACAACCCTCACTGCAGAGGGCGAGGACACTTTCTATATTAGGACTGCGGGCATCATCAGGTGTCCCACTGAATTCACCCGAGAGCACTTGTTTGCTTGTTTGTGTGTCATTATTGTCACTCTTCAGTGGAAAGCATGGATGTTCCTGCAGGACATATGAGCAGATGCAATGCTGTCTCTTGGACTCCATTGTCATGTCATTATTCTCTTTGAGGGTCTGTCTTCTCTTTGCAACTTGGCTTCTGAAGACACTCAGCTGAAGTGGTGTTGACATTAGACTCTCTGATTTGGGTGTGGTGGGAGTGATCTTAAGTGAGTCTTTGTAGCCCAGTCCTTTAGGGTATAGTCAGCTACAGCACAGAATAAAGTTGTAAAACTCACTCATTTTAGCGTGTCTACCTTATGCACGCCCACGCATGCGCATGCACACACGCATGCACACGTGCCCATGTACACCCTCTCCAAATGGCAATGAAAGCAGCTCCCTCTTTCAGCCACATACATTAGGAACCCAGGTCCTGCCTCTTTCTCCTCCCCACCCCAGCTCAACCATCATTTTAATCAGGGTTGGAGGGGTGAGGAGGTTGAGGGAAGTTGTGCAAACATCCCTGACAAATTGAGGTGAGTTTGCAAAGCTCATCCTGGGCCTCTGGAGACCTTCACAAAGATCACAAATCAGCAGCTTGGTCTTCCCTACACAGGAGAATCTGGGAAGAAAGACGCCAGGAGAATGAATGTACAGATCTATACGAAATTGAGAAAGGGAATTCCTAAGGTTCCTATTTTTGGTACTTGCAGGAGATCCTTTTTATCCATGAGTGAAGGTGAGGCATGGGGGTGGGGAGGATGCAGAAAGTCAGGACTGAAAAACTTGCTTATGGCGAGCCACAGTCACTCCCCATGCAGGTGGGCTGGGGGCGCCTGGGTGGCTCAGTTGGTTAGGCATCCAGCTTCTGCTAAAGTCATGATCTCTCAGTTCATGGGTTCGAGCCCTGCATAGGGTTCTGTGCTGACATCTCAGAGCCTGGAGCCTGTTTTGGATTCTGTGTCTCCCTCTCTCTCTGCCCCTACCCCAATCACACTCTGTCTCTCTCTCAAAAATAAATAAATGTTAAAAAAATTAAAAAAAAAAAAAGGTGGGCTGGTGGAGGGTGCATGATCACAGAGGAAGTTACGGCGTTGGGTCCCAAACTAATAACCCAGGGGCCTTGGCAGAACTACCTAACCTTTCTGAGCCTCATTGTTCATCTCCTGTAAACCAACCAACATCAAATGAGTCGGTGTTTGTTTTTATTTATTTTTTAAATGTTTGTTTATTTTGAGAGAGAGAGCAAGCATATGCACAAAAAAGGGAGAGACAGAGAGTGAGGGAAAGGAAGAATCCTGAGCAGGCTCTGTGCTCTCATCGCAAAGCCCAAAGCAGGGCTCCATCTCATGAACCATGAGATCATGACCTGGACTGAAATCAAGAGTCAGACACTTAACCCACTGAGACACCCAGGAGCCCCAAATGAGCAGGTGTTTGTGAAAGCGTTTTGCAAACCGTAAGGTTCTTTACAATGTAAAACATGGCTAGAACGAGTGCATAATAATAAGCACTTGTTGAATGAGTGAGTAAATGCAACTCAGTCGTGGCATGCTATTAATTTTGATGACATATTGATATCACCAGCAAGCATTTTATCGATCGATGACAATCCTGTGAGTACTGGTCAAAACAAAACTGCAAAAACCACAAATTTCATCGCTGAGTGATATACGGTTTTATAGTGGTTTTCTTTGTTTCATTTGTCTCTGTCTCGTCTCTGCAATTACCCTGTAAGCTGCTTGAAAGCAGAGATCTGGCCATGCACAGCTTGTCCAGCATCAACCAGGCACAAGAATAGACCTTAGTGAATATTTGGGGATTGCATTTTGGATCTTTCATGGGCAGAGCTTGGGGTGCTGTGAGTGTGCATGTGCATGGGAAAGCCATCTGCTGGTTGGACAGGCAGGGTCGGGAAGAAGCAGGGCTGGTTGGAGACTACTCTTGCAGACATGCCCGCAGACCCGTTTATCTCTCCTGTTCAACACAGTTGGCCTAGAATTAATGAAGAGAAAAATGGAATGTCTGTGGCAAGTGAAATTAAGCCACCAACTTCTGAGCTTTTTGGATGATGTCCCACCAGCTCCTGAGAGGGTTAACTAGTTTTCTGCTGTGACTTCTCTAGACTCCTCTTTAAGTGCTATGCTTTCCTCTCCTTCTGACCAGCCAAGAGCCCTTCCTTAGCAGTCATTGGCTAGAAAGTAGCAGAAAATTATTGAGACTTGGGGGGGTGGGGGGAGGGAAGGCTTTTACTGAAAAAAAAAAAAAAAAAAACAAAAAAAAACAAAAAAAAACCTCCTAAGTGAACAGAACAGCCGGGGCAAAAGAAAGGGAACCTTTAAAAGGAGCTTATATTTAGTCCCAGCATCAAAATGAAGGCAAGCTCTTTCTTCTCCACTAGGTTCACACTGAGGAGAGTGAAATTGCTCTCCCTCCATTTCATTACAGGGAAGCCTTTTCAGCTTCCTTCAAGAGTCTCAAGTCCCCAAGAAGAGTGTCGCTGTGAACTCCAGCTCCCACACATTGCTCTTCTCTGCACTGTGCTTTGCAGTAGAAACTGTGAACAGAAATGAAGCAACTTACAGGGGGTCCAACAATTGATCTAGGACTGGGCAGGAGGCAGAGGACTGGATACAGCAGATAACCCGGTCCGGGTACTCAGTGAAATTAAAGCCAAAGGGCTAATGAGAAGCAAGAGCATGTCGAGTACCACAAACAGGCAGAGATAAAGGGTCCAAACAAGGCTGATGGAGGGAGAGACACAGAGACCATTTCAAACCTGAGCACCTTTTGTAATATGAATCATCTCTATGGGAAGGGACTGAGCTATTAAAAGGGTGTATTGATAGCTGAGCAATGCCCACCAAGCTTGTTCCGTGGACCCAAAGCTCTTTAAACAATTACACGAAACAGGTAGAAACTAGCTATTAACAAGGAAAAGGAAACCCAGAGGTCAGGCTTGTTTGTTTAAAAAGAGAACGGCAGTGATTCATCATCATACTTCAGACGGCTACATAAACATTTACTAAATGAGGGCAATAGTACGCGAAAGGGAGCCTGGAAAGTGGGCTGAGAAGGTGCTTCTCTGCAGCTGGGGTTTGCTGGCACTTTGCTCTGGGACCATGGGAGCTTGGCCTTGAAAGGACACGCCAGGTATAGTTTCATGTATCACCTTTAGCAAGTTCACACAAGCAACCTGAACGGTTTTTTGGCAGACTCCTGTCATTGCAACTATACCTGCTAACTTGTTAGCATTTTGGGTTTACGGGCATAAGAGCAACAGGAAAATGGAAATAAGGAAATACCCAAACTGCCTCTAAATCATGAATTTCTCCAGTCACCGCATTCCTTGATGAATTTTATTTTATTTTTTTTTTTCAGTTAATTTTGGGATTTTGGAATTTGGGGATTGGAAGAAACCCAACAAGAGCATTCATCCCCATTCTATTTAGATGAAAGTATCAAAGAGTCCTGGAATGGTCAGCTGTGAAGGCTGTCGAAATCTCTAGCCCCATCGCCAATTATAGCAGTGGCGAGTCCCAGAGTGGTGAGGGGCTTGTTCAAGGCACACAGGGGTCTGGTCCCAGGACCATGCTTCCCACAACCACACTCCCTTCACTAAATTATACTTTCTGCTCCTTAAATGGAAGAGTTCTTGATATCCTTTAAATATCACACAGAGATGTTTTCATATGGTTATATTAGACCCATGGGTGCCAACCACTCTTTGGCTCTGAGGTGCTTCCTAAGGATCACAGGACCTGGCAGCTCTGAGGGGTAGCATAGATTCCTCTGTAAGCAAACTATAGGAAGAGATCCTTGGTGGGCACCACTGTCCTTCATGGCCTCCCAAGTGGCTACAGTGGCTGTGCTCATACAAGCCCACAAGCCTGCAATATAGTCACCAGGCAGCTGCTCGCTCCATGGATCATGCAGAGGACATGGCTCCCCCCAGGACATCTTTCCCTTTCCAGCCCACACATTCCAGGCTCTTCCTTCCTCTTAGGGAATTTAAGCTTAAATATTGTTCTAAACATAATTAAACACAAGGAAACATGATTATGCCCACAGAAGATCTCTGGGAGACCTGAGGTTTGAAAACTTTCATGCCATTGCTTGAATAGGAAGAGTAACGAGAGGTTAACGGCTGAAGGTCTTGAATACCTTGAAAGATCTTAAGAAGAGAACAACTTGGGCTGAGGCAAACAGGACAGAAAATAAAAACTGAGGTAATGGTTTTGTGGAGAAGAATATAAGACCATTGGTGTCGATGGTGGAGATGTACCACGGCTCAAGTAGGGGCAGTAGCTGCGAACACGAATTCGTGATGTATTTTTATTTTTATTCCCTAAAGAATACTTCAGAAAATAACAGTTTAAATACCACAGTCAGAGTTGTCTTCTCCTTGTGGGCCAAAAAAAAAAAAAAAAGGTAGATTTATGATATTCAAATGAGTAAAGGATTATGGAAAATGGAATAGGCAGAGACCATAGGTACAGTGACACTCGAGTCTAGGGAATCAGAACCTGAGTAGGGGGCATGAGTAAGGCTGTCTGTCAGGCTTTACATCAGGATATTTATGTACTGACCTAGAATCACTCAGAGACCTCACAGGGATAGGAGGGGTCATATTTCTGAAGTGAAGTCAGGAGTCAGGGCCAGTAGAAGAAGATCCCCTTCTGGCTAAATTTTCTTTCTTATTGGAATTCCCAGGAAATCTGTCTGGCTTTGATGTCTAAGAGCAGACTCCCTCATTCAGGATCTATGTAGTGCCCATCACTGAGGGCCTACTGTGTGTCAGATGCTGTCCCTGGGACCTGTACTCCAAACCACCCAACACCATGTTATATCCTGCCTGCCTCCACCACCCACCCCAGTCCATCGTAACAAAATTGATTCATTTGGATTTTATCTCCTTTTTATTTCCCCCACTCACCCCATCTTGGGGTTGCTAATAAACTACATCATAGGGTAAAAGGCTGGCAGCCGGGGGGAAAGAAGGGAAATGCAAGTGCTGAGCTAATGAATTAATTGGATTTTGATGTACTAAGAGTCCATAATGAGCTTTCAATTATTCAGGGATATGTTCCCAACCTAATGTGGTCTTCTTTATTTTCCTCCTGCTCTGCTTGAGGCTGAGCAATTTGGAACTTGTATAAAGCAACAAGGATTCTTGTGGAAACAAAACAAAATAAACAACCATAGTCTAATGTTCTTTTCTTTTCAAAGCCTTTTCAAGCTTTTGCTTGTCACCTATTCCCTATTCAAATGCAAACTTTTTGAGGGTCAGGATCTAATTTACATCCTTCCTGCCCCCACAACCACACTCAACAATATTTATGAATATTTTTTCATGCTAACAAATACTATTCACTTTTAGTGGTTTTGTAGTATTCCATTTTATGCTGTTTCATCATTTATTTAACTAGACTCATCATTGGACACTTAGATTGTTGTTTAATTTTAGTATCCCTACTGGTACCTTATAAATAAACCTGTGCACTTTCTTAATTACTTTGTGAAGATAAAGATAAAGAAGAAAATTCTGGGTCAAAGTGGATGTGTGTTTTTAAGGGTTTTGACTCATGTTGCCAAATATGTGCCAGAATTACTGTGCCAACAGTGTATGAGAGTCCTTATCTCCTCATACCCTTGCTCAGTGCTTCCTGCGGGGGGGTGGGGGGCAGGATTTCCTGTCATTAGAGAGAGTGAGACACAACTTCCTTCCATGGGGCTGCTCCTTGGAAGTAGCATTATTATTCAATGCCTTTACCCTGAGCAACTGGAGTCCAAGTTTAAGCCCTTTCAAATCCAATAGTGTACATTTATAAAGGTCAATCTATTGTTTTCATCCTCCACTGGTTTGTCTGACCTCATTTGCAGACTCACCATTTCCACCCTTGGCTGGGGTGGGGGTTGAGGAATGCGGACAGTAAGACGAAAAAGACTAGAGCTCTCTGTTCTTAGAAAGGTAGCACCCTCAGAAACAAAATGGCAGGCTCCACGGGGTCATCCTGTTACTTCTGGTTTGTCAAATGGAAAAGAAGTGAACATTTTCGTGATTCTCTTAGGGTCCAGAATTCTTTATGGACTGAACCATCTCAAACAATGGTTCTCATAATAGAAAAATGAGCTTGGATCTTACGTCATAATACTGGTTTTATGGCAGGCCCCTGGGTGTTCCTGCCTTCCAGCCCGTCATTACCAGACAGATTTTGAAACAGAGTTAGAGATGAGGGAACGGGCAAAGGTTGAGGTGTAGAGCTAAAGGGGAGAAGCATGATATAAAGGAGGCAGGAGACAGGAGCAGAGCGAGAGGTGGGGCGGGGAGATAAAAGGACAGTGTGCACAATAACAGAGCCATCTGGGTTGGCAGGATGGGCTTCAGAGCACCAAGAATGCAAAAGGGCTCAGAGCACGGGAGAGTTTAGGAGCAGCCTCCATCTCCTCTTTTACCTCCCCTCCCAAAAAGCTACCCCAAAGAAACATTTTAATCTTAATTATGTTCCCTTAGCCTTCCTTCCAATCAAACTGCAGCCTTAAGCCCCTTCTCTGTGGAAATTCTGCAGCTGTCACCGGAAGTACTAGAATCACCATCAAAACATGCAATCAATACAAAATTCCTCTTAAATATTCTAGGCCTCTAGGTACCATTTGATATATTAATTATGTAATATACTGATTAAGTGTATTAATAAAGAACCACTACTCAGAGATTTTCTAAGGCTCTTGATACGATGTTTCTCTCCTGTCCTATAAAGCACAGAAGGGCCTCAGAAAGCATAATAGCTGAATGCTAACAAGCCAGACTTTGGAGCCCAAGTTTGAGCCCTAGAGGGCCCACTTCCCAGCCTCTCACCCTTGCCTACAGTGAGTAGGTGAGCCGTGAACAGGGAGAAAGGGCGGGAGCTTGTAATGGGGAAGACACAGGTAGATCTCAAGTGTCATGAGCGGCCTAGTGTTTTGAGAAGTCAGGACCATGGAGAGCAGAGTCAGATTTCTGCTGTTTGGCTTGTTATTTACAGGTCTCTTTGAAGGTACTTTTAATGGTAATAATTGTGCCTTTGCTAATCCATGTCTAAATCAACAACTGGTTTTCTGGTTAGAAAGCTTTACTGTGACTCTTGTCTAAAGAGTGAGAATTCAGTACACAGCAGCCTCTGAAACGACAGAGGAAGGTAAACAAGCCCAGTTCTTTGGGAGGGTTTTGGAATTTTGCAAAAGGGGACACAAGGGTTAAAGAAAGCACTTTGCTACCACAAATTGATGTAAGAGAAAACCCTCTATCGTTAGCCAAAATATCAGACAGGGCCCGCTTACTCATAGTTGATTAGAAAATAACAGATCCCCTTCCTGTGACTCAGCAGGGCAGTGCCCCTGTGGGCAATACCAGCACTCACGGCTCTTCTTTTGCATGCATTCAGATGGCAATGCATTTTTCCCAGCAGAAGCCTCCATGTTGTTTCCTGCCAAAACCGAGCGATGAATTTGGAACTCAGGCCAAAAGAGCGTAGTATATATGTCAACACTGTATAGAGCTTTGTAAAGCTGCCCCAATTTAAGTGATAGATGCTCTCTTCATTAGAGACTGGGGGCTCTAAACATAGGCTTTGAGGAGGCGGGCAAAGCAGAAATTGTGCTCATGTTGCCTCTATTGTCCTCAAGACTAATAACTGATGTGCCCTTTAATACTCTGATAGGCTACTGACGATCCTAAAATAGACAGACGTGAGGTAAGGCCTGAAGTACTTACATGGGGGACCACAAGAATGCTCAGTGGACCTTGGCCAGAAAACAGGGCAAGTGATTTCTGTGTCCCAATAAATTTTTTGATCAATTTTAGAACTTGTTTAATCCTGGCTTATACTCTTCCATGACTTTTCACTGGTTTTCCCCCATCCTTTCTTTTCTGATGTGATCAGCCTAAAAGAGAGCAAGCCCTTGTCCTTGTGTGACTTGTAGGAAAACATACTTTCAATGAAGGGAAAGGGAGAGCCATGTTGGATGTATTTGAGGCTCAAGCCAATGCCCTGGGATCTTCTAGAGGAAAATTCTCAGACACCCAAGAGAGTCTTTTATGCTCTAATAGAATGTCTTATTTGCCTGACGCTCTGTGGGACAATGCCGATCATGCTCCCTGACTTGCCTTGTCCATTTGGGCAAACAGCTGATTTCTATTGATCTCTTTGTGGAACTTGGCCAGACATTTGATTGAATTTACCAATCTGAGTGGCTGATTTTTTCTAGTAGACACAACCAATGCCTCAGGTTATCATTAGATATTTTACTTCTGGTGTTTGGGGCCTGGCAGAGAAAAAGCAATATTGACTCTTCACAACAACAGCTAAAAACTGGCAGCTTCACATTGCCAGCCAAATTCCCCTGTCCCTTGTCAACCAGGCTGAACCAGGAGGGGGACTTCCCAGCATCAGCTTCCATGGAGCCCAAGTAGCTCTCCTTTGGCTATGCCATTCTGTAGCATCCATTCTCTTCTCTGCAGGGTCCACTGGGGACTTGTATTTCTGCAAGAATTCCTTGGGTGTGTTGTGTGTTCTCCCCTGCTTAGTCATTCAGCCATAACCTTTCCATTTAGAATCCTGCCCTGCTGATGGTTCAGCTCCCTAGTTCAATATTTTACATTTATCTCTATTGAATTCCAGTTGCCTTCTGTTACAAGAGGCACTTAAATTATCTGAGCCTCGCTCCACAGGCTCAGGCTCCAAGTCCAGGACAAATCTGTTTAGCACTTAGGGATCACTGGCTGTGTGAGGGGCTTGGGCATATAAATGTATCTGAATTAGGTATCTCTTAATGATGGCGAAAGCAGCAGACTTGGGTGGAGAGCATGGGAGCCACTGATATTATAAAATCTCAATTAGGTTTCCTCAGTACTGGGGGAAAATGGACCAGAAACATTATTTGGAGAATGGGGAAATAAATAACAATACAGCCTTGTAGTAAAGGAGCAGCTAGCATATTGCAAGCACCTGCTAGATATGAACACTGTTATGTACATCTAAAAGGTAATACAGCTTTTTCTTCATCAAGGACATTTACAATATATTATGCCATTAGGCATTAGCTCTCTTATTGCCCTCCCACTGATGATGGCAGGAATCATATGACTTTTCCCATATTTCAGGATTGGAAGGGTGGTTCAGGAAGAAGAAAGAGCTTGTGATATGCTGCGAGTGGTCCCCAGCTAAGCTGTTCTATACTACTCTTCTTGCCAATGGATTATGGCTACTGAAAAACAAAGAAAACAGGCACTCAGGATAAGGGTCCCCAGAATGAAGGACTCTAGATTGTGCCACTCTGTAAACCAAGCTTTTACACAAAAATCCTAGTTCTAATGTGGGAGGAAGTGTATAACATACAATTCTGACCAGCTTCTTTCCCTAGACACATCCCTCACATTATAGAATCCAACTTTTATTAATTGTCTAATGTCTGAATGCAGCAGTTTGATGGCTTCTATGGTTTCTCCCTTTGGGATCCAGTGAGAACTTCTGGTCTTATAAAACCTTACAGCCATAAAACCAAAGAGTTCAAGAAGGCTAAAAAGTCCCTTGCATGCATGAATCCACGGTTTCCTTCTGATTCTTTAAGATCTTTTACCTCCATGAGGGTTAAATGAATAGAAAAAAAGAAGAAACCAGCCATAGGAGGTGGAACTGGTGTGGAAGGAAATATATGGAAGGTGATGACTATGCTGTTTCCTGACGGCATGTCTGTCAGCACCCTTTTTCCTCTTGAGAAGTATACAAGCGATGGCATTGTTTTTGAGGAGAGAGGGAGACAATGAGGTGGTATCCTGAGGTAACAATGAGGCTGCCCAGAGAGCTCTTGATTAACTCATATTTTAAAAGGTCATGTATGAAAGATGGAAGGAGAAACACATAACCAAGGACAAATACAAAAGAATATCACAAGCCTGTAAGAATAGTGCCAGCAAGACTAAAGCTCAGAATGAGCAGAGACTTCAGAAAAATGCTAGGGACAACACAAAAGCTTTTAGTAGCTATGTTCAGAATTAAAAAGTACAGGCTCACTGCTTGGGGAAATTGGAGCAAGGTTAAGAATAAGAAGAGAAAGAACAACTCAAATATTTTGTTTTTTTACCAAAAGGCAAGATCTTTCAGCAGAAGAGAATAGAATCAATATTGTTCAAATAATCTTGAAACTTAAACTGGGCAAACAAAAAGTAAGTGGTCACCTGGAGGCTTTAAAAGTTTCCACACCTGACATTATTTCATGCCAGGATTTTGAAGAAACTTTGATAAATGTTTATAAAACTAAAGTTTGGACATGATTGAGGGAAGAAACCAGAAGCCTCGAGATGAGAAAAATCTGGATTTTCATAGAAAGAACATGGGTTCCAGATTGTAGAGCCCAGTGTCTTTGATACTGACCACCATAGAAATTCTAAGATTAATTAATATTCAACTTGCCTGTGGAGTCTTAGAAGGGAAGTGGCAATCACTGGGAGCTAGCATGGGTTCACTGAGAACAAGGCATATTAAGTGCACTGCTATATTCATTTTGTATCAGATTGCTAGATATGTAAATAAGCTGAATACTGTAGATATGCCAAGGTCCTTGACAAACTTAGCTTGATATTCTTGTGAATTGACTGGGAAATTCAGGACTGCATAATACTGTTAGCTAGCATCATGGTTAGTTGGCCAGCCATGCCCAGGCATTAGCTTACATCAACAGAGTGGGAATATCTTATATATTCAAAGTCTACATCTTTGGCTCTATTCTTTCCATTTTTATTAAGTACTAAGATGTAAAATAAGCAGAAAGCATGTTTATCAAGTTTATGAATAGGATAGCAGAACCAGGATTCAAAATATCTCTGCAGATTATACGAATGGCTGAAGCCAACGAGGTGAAGTTCGATAGGGATAGAATTAAGTCCTGTACTTAGGCTTACGAAAAATCAGCAATGCAGGTCCAGATTGGGGATACCTGGTTTAAGAATAATTCATCTGAACAAATCACCTAGGTGTTATTGTCTGACTAAAATGCAAATAGCAGCTATAGTACATAAGGCCTCTAAAGCATTTCCTTCAATCACAGACCACTGTAGAGGTATTCTGTCTAGGACAAAGGAAGCAACCATTCATTGTCCTGGAAAAAGTCCCTAACAAGTCAGAGCTGTTCCAGGGTGGGCTAACTCAACAGGGAAGCATCTTACAACCTTGCTGTGAGAGTAACTTGGTAATGGCTAGTGGAGCTGAAGATTCCTAGATATATAACCCAGAAAAGTTCTTGCACCTGTGCACAAAAAGGCATATATTAGATTGTTTTTAGCAACATTGGTTGTGATGGCTAAGAACACAAATAACCTAAATGTCCATCAACAGGACAATGGCTAAAGAAAATGTGGTATATTCATAAATCTCACAGACATAATTAGAATGGAAAAAGGAAGTTGAATAAGAATACCTACATTATGAGAGCATTTATTTACATTTAAAAATGTGCACAATACTATTTACTGTACAATGATACATATGTATGAACTAAAACAATAAAGAAATACATGGGAGGGAGGCGCCTGGGTGGCTCGGTCGGTTAAGCGACCGACTCTTGATTTCGGCTCAGGTCATGATCTCACGGTTTGTGAATTCGAGCCCCACAGTGGAGCTTGCTTTGGATCTTCTGTCTCCCTCTCTCTGCCCCTCCCCTGCTCATGCTCATTCCCTGTCTCTCAAAAATAAAAAAACGTTGAACAAATTTTAATAAATAAAAAATAAAAAAGAAATACATGAGAGTAAGAAGTACCAAATCCAGGATCAAGCTTATGTCTCAGTGGAAAGGGAGGGTAGTGCCGTGTTTAGTGGAAAAACAGGACTCTTATTTCTTTTACAATGTTTCTTTTTAAAGTTGGGTATTTGGTAAACAGGTCTATGTTGTTTTAATCTTTATACCATTTTTCTATGTTTAAAATATCCAAAATACTTGTTTGTGGATTTGAAAAGATTTATTGAGATGAAATTTGCATAACTCAAAATTAACCATTTAATTAATTAATTAATTTTTAAGATTTTTACATTTAAAAATTTTCTTAATACTTATTTTTGAGGGAGAGAGAGAGGACGAATGGGGGAAGGGCAGAGAGAGAGGGAGACACAAAATCCAAAGCAGGCTCCAGGCTCTGAGCTGACAGCACAGAGCCCGACACACTGCTAGAACCCACAAACTGTGAGATCATGACCTGAGCTGAAGTCAGACGCTTAAGTGACTAAGTCACCCAGGTGCCCTAAGATTTAAAACATTTTTGAAGTAAATCTCTACACCCAACATGGGGCTCGAACTTATAACCCCGAGATCAAGGGTCACGTGTTCTACTGACTGAGCCCGCCAGGCACCCAAAAGTAACCATTTTAAAGTGAACAATTGGGTAGTATTTGGTACATTCACAGTGTTGTGCTACCACCAACTCTATTTAATTCCAAAATAGTCCCATCATTCCATGTAAAAGTCTGTACCCATTGAGTAGTTTCTCTCCATCCCCCTTTGAAATATTTTTTGTTTTTCTTTGGATAGTGAGAACTTTCTTTAAAAAATAGTCTTTTTTTTTAAAGCAGTTGTTCGCAGCAACACTGAGAAGAAGGTACAGAGGTTTTTCATATATCCCCTACCCTAGCACACACATAGCCCCCTCATCAACATCTCCCACCAGAGTGATGCATTTGTTACAACTGATAAACTTACATTGACTCATCATCATCACCCAGAGTCCATAATTTATATTAGGATTCATTTTTAGTGAAATTTTATGGTTTTGGACAAATGTGTAATGACATGTGTCCACCATTATAGTATCATACAGAGTATTTTTATGCCATAAAAGTCCTCTGTGCTCAATCTATTTACCTCTCTCCATAACATGTTTTTAAGGAGCATGCTTTAAAAAAACATTCACAAGGAAGAAGAAAAGGGAGATACATGAAAACTAACTCTAAACATTAAAACATTTTTTTTTCTGTGAAAGAGAAATTCAATCTTGTAAAGCTCCCAAGGGATTGATGAGTATATATTAGAAGAAGGAAGACTTTGATTTAACATAAAGAAGAGCTTTCTAGCAAGATTGGAGCAGTATTTCACAGTAGTTCAAAACATGGGCTTCGAGTTAGAGTCTGCTGCTTTATTAGTCCTGGGAAAGTTGCCTGACTTCTCTGAGCCTTCATTTCATGTTTATAAAGTAGATAATAATGGCATCAACCTAATAGGATTATTGTAAGGAATAATTTAAATGAAGTATATAGATTATAGTGTAGTGAGAAGCACAGAATAAGTGCTACATAAAGTAAACATAAAAAATAAAGGAAGAGCTGTCCATAGATATAATGATTATCTTATAAGACACTGAACTTCCCGTTGCTGTCAAAGTTCAAGTTGAAGCTGAATGATGAACTGTCCAAGGTACTGGGGAGGGAGACTTCTGCATCAAAGGGAGGCTAAGTTCCCTACTGGTTTCCTCACACATTGTTGAATCTAAAAGTCTTTGCTTCAAACACTGCAGAGACATATTGTTGGGTGCTTGTATGAGCAAAATACATTACTTTTCTTGTTCTGTGAGTAATATTACTATAAAATTAGTGGCTTAAAACAGCACATACATATTATCTCAGTTTCTGAGGGCCAGGTTTAGTTGGACCCTTTGGCTTAGGGTTTCACCTGAAAACTGCAAGCAAAGTGCTGGCCAAGACTTTGGTCTCTTTTCAAGGCTCGACCTGCTTCCAGTTTCAAATTGCTGTTAGCAGAGTTCACGTCCTTCTGGAATATTGCATTAGGGGCCCCAGTTTTATTCCAGCTGGCTGCTGGAAACTGCCCTCAATTCCTAGTGACTGCTGGTGGTGGTTGGGTCATCCCCAGTTCCTCGTCACATGAACTTTCACAGTATGGCTGCTTGTCCCATAACAAGGGAGGGAGTCCGCCAACAAGAAGATGTTACAACCTGCAAACATATAATTGTGCAGGTGACATCCCATCACTTTTGCCATATTCAGTTGGTTAGAAGCAAGTCTCAGATCCTGCCCATAAGCAAGATGAGGGGATTACACAAGAGTGTGACTTTTGGAGGCAAGGGGAAAGGAGGTCATTTTCAAGTCCACCTGCTATAGACAGGAAGCTGCATGAGGAAACAGGAGTACAAGGGCCTCCCTCACATTGTGGCAGGGGCAACAGAGGGCCATACAGGCATGTAAACTGAGATTGAGAGGGAGCGAGAGAAGGAAAATTAGGGAAAGCTGGCAGGCTGAATAACCATCAAAGCGGCATTCAGGGAAAGCAAGTGGTTGTGGATACCCCAGGCTGACTGAACAGCCATTATGGCTACTGGGGGCCTGCCTGGTGTGAAGGCAAGCTGTGCCTGCAAATCTTGCCAAAAATTCCCTGTTTTCATGAAGCATAGAGAGACATTTTGTCAGGATGTATGTAGGTACAAGGTGGATTTAGAAAAAGAGAAAAGACGTGTGCAAAGATCCGGCTTGGTTTTATACTAAGCCTATGTCAGTCCTTTGCCTATTTGCACCCACTTCCTTCTCCTTGGGAGTCATTTTGTGCTGCACATGGCTAAGGCTGCCTGCCACTGACTTGAGTGTGTTCAGCTTGGTGCTGCAGATCATTGGCCTTCTGGTGGGGAGGTGGAAAAGAATCAAAGGGCAGGGGGCTGAGGTTAAAGCCCCAGGGTACAGCTCCAGTGGCTAAGGTGTCTCCTTTCAGAGCACCCTGCATCTCATCCCATGCCAACAAGGGAGATATATTTGCAAAGGGGACCAGAAACTCTAGTTACAGTCTTGGCTAGCCCCCCAATTAGATACCGACAGCTGGACATTCTTCTTTGTTGCTTTTTTTTTTTTTTACCATAAGTGTCCAGTGGGGGTGCAGAAAGTCTGAGTCTGTATATCTGGCTTGAATAGGGTCTGGAGAAGCTTCAAATCAATGCATAATAGAAGCATGTAAAGCCAGCAGCATGCTGGTTGGGTTGGTCTTAAAGCCACACTACCTCAGAGCTGGAAGGAACCTTCTGGTGGAATCTTCCCATGTAAGGCTGAACTCAAGAATGACTTGGCTCAGCTACTTCAGATTCTTCCTGATTTTATGCCTCTGGTTTTTGGATGACAGTGAATCAAGGAGAATTTTAAATCTCTGGAAAATGAGAGTCTGGGTATGAGTTTGGGAAATGGGTACTGAAGCTTGAGTTCCAGGCCAAATACCTTTGACAGTGTGTCCCCCAGACAACCAGCCCGGGGTGTGTTTCAATGATCCTTTCCTCTGTAGAGATGATATTTGCATCTTGTGAGTGTTTCCATCTCCACCGAGACCTTGAGGAGGTGGCTTTTCTGCCTCGTAGGTGTCAGTGAGTCAGCACTAATGCGTCTGAGTCAGACCAGTGTGGGTGAGCCTTGTGTTTATCCAATACCCTGGAATAGAGGGGCAGCAAGAGAAGTGATGCCTTTATAGAATACTGGGGAATTCTTCCAGAACTGGACGTGGCCTAGGAGGTTTTATTCTAGAACTAGAAAATGGGATTTTGAAGAAGTGACTGGAGTTAATGTTACTTGGCCCCTTCCTGACTATTTCTATTACTTGTCCCTCAGATCCTCTCCTGACATCTGCAAGAACTTGACTAATTCAGGTGTCTGAGCTGTCTCTCCCTTCTAGGTATATTAGTGGGGGAAAGAGAGGGCAAAGGGAATGAAATCTGGGGCCGGCAGACTGCTTCCTCTGGGCGCTTGTATCAGGTCCCCTATGATGTGGTCTCGTTTGATATCTACTATGCCCTCTACTCTGTGGTTTCTTTGAACTTGCAGCACTTAGCATGATGCTTAACCCATACCAGGAACTCAGTAATAGTTGCTGAATTTAAAAGAATTAAATCAACACAGGAGGAGGATGGAACCATGGCTGGCTAGTAAAGAGATCTGCGTTGTAGCCCTAGCTGTGCCTGCTGCCAGATGACCTTGGGGGTAGCTATCCACTCTGAGCCTCAGAATCTTCATTTATACAACAAGAAGGTTGAATAAGATGATCCCGAAGGTCCAACCAACTCTAACTCCCAATGGCCATATGATTCGACAGGCATGGGAATGGGAAAATCCTAGACTTCACTATGAAAGGAAAATAGTCATTACAAAGAGAGGCATCCTGAATACCAGCTCAGCCTTCCCAGAAATGAACATGCTTGGGGTGGGGACTGGAGGAGTCATGGGGCCAGGAGCCTGTCCTCGGCAGGGTCAGCAGCCCCCACGGGCATGCACACAGCCTTGGCTGTCAAAGAATGCATAGCCCCACCTCTTAGCAAACACAGCTCTGCTTGAGAAGGCATACAGTAACTAGTCATGGGAGAAATAATTACCAAATTGCCTGAAATAATTATAGTTTCTAAACAAATAAAGCCCTATGCTATGTACCAATTCCTTGACACACACACACACACACACACACACACACACATGCGCACGCGCGCATGCGATTACAAGAGATCTTTGCCTGAACTGTGAGGGTCACCAGCCTCAAAATATGCCTTGCTTTTAAAAAGTCTTAAGTGAAGACAGGGTATCTTCTTTTTTTTTTTTTTTTTTTTTTTTTTGAGATGTAGAATACCTTTTTGTTAATCCCTGAAGAGTACTCATAAGCATGTGTTTGTGCACACAGGCATACACCTGGAGTTTAAAGACAGGAGTACCACCTCTAAAATGGAAATTATAGTACAGCTAACTCCCTGAGCTCAGCCTACAGCATCAGATTTTGTTCAGCAGTGTGGAGCTTTGACTCCCTTCCCCACCAAGCAAAAGCAGAAGCTAATGCAGGGTAAGCATATGCAGTAGGTCTTTGAAGAACCTTAAAAATGCCGGATCCCTGGGTGTTTGACCAGAGAGGAAATATGCCCATCTCCAGCCATCGAGTGAGAGAAAGGAGGTGGTCCCTCCCTAGATATCTTTTATCTACACTCAGCTTCCTGAGATCCCTCATTTTGTGGGATGCCCAGGGTTTAAGATGATGCATTTGTTCTGCTCACAGAATGACAGTATTTCCGTTAGTATATTTTGGGTCTCCTTTCTTTCAGAAATGGTTGACTATTCCATATGTGTGTATGTGTGTGTGTGTGTGCATGTGTGGTATGCATGTGCATGCATGCGTGTGTGCATGGACATGTACTGTATACGTGCGCACAAGCACATATGTGTATGCATGTATAGACGTGTGTGTGTGTACACTAAGGTACTGAGATTATGTAAAATACAGACAAGCCAGCTGATAGAGTCATTCTTAGAGCCACTTCATGTGATTGTTGTATTTTTCTTTCTCTCTGAATCAAAAATGCTGCAGAACTGTGGAGCTGCTCTCGTCTTAATTACCGCAAAAATACTGCTAATTAGAAACAAGGGAAGAAGTGTTAGGGATTTGTCTCCAAATCAAAGACGGCACTATTTTCCAATGCATATTAAAAGACTTGAAAAGAGGCTAAGATGGTGTGGTAGATAGAGTTGTGAAGTGTGTTTAGGGCCCCAGTGGCAAAATGGCTAGAAGGGGAAATTAAATATCTGGGAGGAAATGTTCTCAGATGTTGGATTATGCCTGTGGCCATAACACTGGATGCTGTGATCCCATCTACCTCAAACACAAAATGGGATCAAGAGATCTCCAAGGAACTGGCAGGGGGGTGGGGGGAAATGTTGGTGGTTTGAATAGGGGCCCCTCTAACCACCTTAGCCCAGCAAGCATCAGCTGCAGAGGACACTAATGCAAATATTTTGAACGTATCATCTTCTTTCTGCCCCATGTTTCCCATCTCATTGTTTTCCCACCAGTTCTTTAGACTGAAACTGTTAAAATACAACAAGAAGCCCACTTTTGGGGTCTATTCCATGGAAGACTGAACTTCTAGATGAGCGGAGAGGGGAGGACAGAGCACACAATGTGAAGGTTGCCTTGTGGTTTTGTTCAAGTGGCCTCCACGTGTGATCCAGGTTGTAGGCTGAGACACACGATGATGCTTTCCTTCATCCACGGAGACAAATCACGATCGATCTGATCACTCTCAGGGTTTCAAAAGCTTCAATTCTCAAAGCCAACAATTAAGTCTGGAGGCATGAGGAAAGGGTTAGGGATGAGAACCAAGCAGTGGCATGAGAGTAATTGAGGAACAGGAAAGAAGAAGGTAGGTGCCAGCATGGCTGAAAAACAAGGAAGATGAATAGAATGAGTCAATGTCCTAAAAATTAGATGGCCCCAAAATAGACACCGTATCAGGGAGAGATAAATGACTTATTCCAAACTTATGCCTTACTTCCTTTTGCTTTAGATAGATGGCTTCAGTAGGTTCATAAAGTAGTCGTTGGCTTGGAGTCTAGGCTGTGTGACTGTGGATAAGTCACCCAAACTTTCTGAATTCCAGATTCCTTGTCTGTATGTTATTCAAGTCCCTGACTACCTCACAGGTTGCTACAAGGATCAAACAAGGGAATGTGTGCGCAGGGACTTTGTAAATTGGATAGCACTATATGCGTGGTAGGCATGATTGTGGGCTTTGCCACCCAAAACTGAGGGTTATCAGAGAGAACTAGGGGTATCTGCTCACAATAAAAAACTTGGCTTTCAAGCCTTGATAAAGTCATCAGAAATAATCTTTTCCCACTGCCCACCTCAACCATGGAATAAGAGGAGAGCATTCTTATTGTCAACATGCTACATAAATTAAAGATTGTCTTCTATGGCCTCCTGATTGCTGACACAGAGTCTGAAAAATTCAAACAAAGCTATGAGGCTCATCATGGAAAAAAACAATTCCCTGGCTCATCCCACCAAGCTCTGAAGGCTGTTCCTCAGAGGCAACCACTTTTAGCCATTTATTTTAGTATTTGCCTAAATAAATGTAGATCATATATTTAGACCACTATTTCTTGAGGTTATTTTTTTTTCTTTCAAATTTGAGAAATCATATGTCAATTTTACTCCTGTGAAAGGTACAGATTTAGTTATTTTACAACCCTGGCTTCACTCCATCTACCCCCCCCCCACACACACACACACACTCACTCACACACACAGGAATGCTCACGCATGCACACAGACATTTCCCCTCCCATCCTTCCAGTATAGTTGATCACAACCATTGTTTAAATCAATATTTAGTATTTACATTCTTCTGCCTTTGCAAATATTATTCACAACAAAGCAGTGTGGGATACAGTGATCATGGCTGATCTCTCATATACCTTCTTCATTGTCCCTAGAGTTCAACATTTGATCATTTTATTTTCCTTTGTGATTAATTACAATTTTTAGTGAACTCTTCGACAGACCCATGAAAACATAAGAACAGCAAAGCACATCAAGCAAAGTGTCACTTCTGTGTTTTCTTGGGGGGTCACCCCCCCAGAGGCTTCAGTCTTCCTGCTGGTGGTGCTCTGGGAACTTCCTCCAAACCCCCTGTCTCTTGTACCCAGTGCCCTCCTATGTGGCACACTCCTTTGCTTGGTGGCATACATCCTTTTCTAGCTTCCTGAGAAGTGACGCCTCAGAAGTAAGTTTTTTAAGGCTGAGAACTTAGATATCTGGAGATGCACTTATTCTTTCCTCACTCCTGATTGGTAGTGTGGGTATAAAACTGGAGATGGAAAATTACCTTCACTCAGAACTTGGAAAGAACTACTCTATGCCTTTTGGAAGCTGGCATTGCCCTTAGAAAACCAATGCCATTCTGATTTCTGATATTCTGCAGGTTTCTTGCCTTTTCCCTCTGGCAGCTTTTCAAAGAGATGGTAAGACCTTTTAATCCCTGATCTTAAATTTTATGATGGCATGCCTTGATGTGATTCTTGTTTTCATTTATTTTTCTGGGCACTTAGTAAGCCCATTCCTTCTGGAAAGTCATGTCTTCCAATAGAAGAAAATGTTATTATGTTTTTCTTTAATAATTTTCGCTCCTTGATTTTCTTTGTTCTCTCTCTGACTCTTGTTAGTTGAAAGTTGGACCTCCAGGGATGAATCACCTAATTTTCTTATCTCTTCGTTCCTATTTTCTATCTTTGTATACTATTTTCTGGGAGATTGCCTCACTTTTATCTTCTACACATTCTGTCGATTTTTACATTTTTTTCTGTTATCTTAATCTTTACTATCCAAGAGATTTTTCTTGTTTTCTGAGGGTTCCTTTCTAAATAAAATCCTATTTTGTTGTTTCATGGATGAAATATTGCTTTCTCAAGTTTTTTTCTGTTCCCTGAATTTTCTGTTCCATCTGATTCTCATTTCCTCATTTGTTTTGATCCCTTCTATACTAGAGCCCTTCCTCAAATGCCTGGTAATTCTTTTCTGTCTATTCACATCTTTTATTTTTTATTTTTTAGAGACAGAGAGAGAGAGAGAGAGAGAGCAGGTGGGGAAGAGGGGCAGAGGGAGAGAGAGAAAGAGAGAGACAGAGAATCCCAAGCAGGTTGTATGCTCAGCACAGATCCCAGAGCTGGGCTCGATCCCATGACCCTGGGATCATGACCTTAGCTGAAATCAGGAGTCAGATGCTCAACTGACTGAGCCATCCAGGCACCCCTATTCATATCTTAAATACCAAAGGGCCACTAGAAAGCTAATTAGATGCTGTATGCATATATATGCACGTAAGCACACACACTGTGAGGGCAGGGTGCCTGCAGGACTATGGAGTAATTAGTAGGGTAATCATTTGCAGCCCAAGTCGCTTAATTAGGAGACATTTCAGTTCTTAAGAGACATTTTTTCCAGTCTCCTCCCCAGGGGGTGAGAGTAATACATGCCTAACTGAGAGGGCAAAGTAGAGGCAGGGCAGTCTCATGGTCCAGGATATATGTTTCACTCAATATCCCTGCTTTCATCTGCTCACAGCTGTGACTGGTGTCAAGCCCACAGGCCATCTGATTCCGTGTCACCAGAGAGTGAGCTTCTTTCCTTCTGTAGAAGTGATGGGAGGAAAGCTATCTGACAGGGTGGGGGAGGGGAGGGTATCTAGGGGATGTAGCAGCAGCTCGTGCAACTTTCACCCAGTCTTCCTGTCCGCTGTGCCACCTGCACCCCAGTCTTCAGAGGCACCTGTGTATCTAGTTCCTGAGTCTTTCCTGAATCCCAACTTTTTGGCTTCTCCTTCTGTAGGTACTTTCTCTGCTCTTCTAAATTGGTGACCTATGTGCATCTGCTTCACATCTTTCAAAACCCTTCTCTGCTCTAAGTGTCTCCTTCATGGGTTTAAATCTCTGTGCCTTTTAAAGAGAGTATTCATTTTATTGTTGCATAACAAATGACCACAAATGTAGCAACTAAAAACAACACAAAGTGAGATGATCATCTCACCATTTTTGGGGGGTTGGGAATCCAGAATGTTTTAATCAGCTCCTGGGCTCAGTATCCAATCAAAGGCCGAAATAGTGAAGTTGGCCAGCTGCACCCTCATCTGGAAACAACTAGGAGGAGACCCACTTCTAAGCAAGCTCAGGTTGTTGGCAGAATTCATTTCCTTGCAATTGTAGGACTGAGTTCCCCATTTTCTTGCTGATTGGTGGCCAGTCTCAGGCCCTTGCCACGTGGCCTCCTCTACTTCAGCCACAGAAAACCTCATGTGCACTGATTCCTTCTCATGCCTCAGCGATGTCTCTGACTTGCCTCTATGCAATTAGCCAAAACAAGTCTACTTTTAAAGGGCTCATGTGACTAGGACAGGCTCAGCTGTATTTCCCTATCTTAAGGTCAAGTGTGCCATATAATATACCTTGTTACAGGAATAAGACCTCATATTGACAACCCAGGGATTGTGCGGGGCATGTATACCCAGGGCTGGGAAATCTCGGGGGCCATCTTAGAATTCTGCCTAAGGGTGAGATTTTTTTTTTTTTTTTTGAAGGAGCAGAAACAACTGCATGTAGTTTAATCCCACATGTTAATTAGAAGCTCTCGTGCCCTCATTAACACATGTTACTGTTACAGGGCATGTGAGTTAACATCAGTGCTCCAGACATAACAGCAAACTTGACCTTCAGCTTGTCACATGTGGGTGCTGCTCTCTTTAGTTATGGCTCAGGAAGAATGAGTCTTCCTCCTCTCTCATCCAAATGAATGAGCTTTATGTGCCTAAGAATCCAAAGAAGACTTGAGTGGATTCCCACATTCCTCTCTGGAGAGCATAAGCCTATTAGGAGCCCACAGGCGTGTCTGGAGAGCTGTGGTTCTGATCTACTCTTAGCGGTCCAGACACACATGTGAGGTCTCTGTTCTGGCACGTGCATGGAGGTTGTGTACCAGCAGTACCCAGCTGCACATAGATGTTACCAATAAGAGGTAGCACTTTGGCAAAGGGATGTGCCGATTTTTCTTGGGTTGGCAGATCCCAATGGTAGTGGTTGTATCCAGTGATGAATCACTAATTTCTAGAAACCTTGACCGGAACCTAAAGGGGAGATAAATGTGAGTGGGGTGTTGCTCTGAGCATTCCTGAAGACAAATGACCAGTCATGACTAAAAGATGGTTTTACATTTTCTGAGTGTAATCAAGTGAGATGTAACCAATATTCCGGAGTTCATTAGCCTCATGTCTCCTAACCTTCACTGTCGGGTGTTCCCTCATGGGAAAGCTCTCTGTAGATCTCAGATTTTTTTTAAATTAAATTTTAGCTTAGAGTAAAACCCGTGGGAGAGCCACTGGCAGGTAACCAGCAGGAGAAGGGGGCTAAAGGGAGGAAATGTTTGCATACAATATGGCCTTAGACTAAAAGGCCTTAGACTAAAAGACAGAGGTGGGGAAGCAGGAGTAAGCAGAAAGATTGGCAAGGGGCGAACAGGCTGATTTCCATATCTTTCTGATGTGGGTGCATTTCTCTCATTAGAGCCAACTGGACACCAGCAAACTAATAAAATGTGTTCAATACTGGAAAAAAATCCCAGGGGAGCCTCTTCTTGCTGCTACTAGAGGCAGTGGCAGTGAGACATACATTACTCTACACACATGAAGCCTTCATTCCGAGCAAGGGTCTCTGGGTTTACTTTTCAGAAAATCTACTTTATCCTGGGAAAAGAAAGGTAGGGAGACAGGGTTCTGAGACTATCTCCCAGGGAAGATATGAGATTCTTCCCTGCGCAGGCTGTGCGACAGGCTATCTTCCCTGTGCTGACTTCATGGTCTGCCTGGTCCCCTGGGGACAGATGCTAAGAGCCTGGCTGTGGTCTTGCCTGGGTGGGATTTCAGTGGCTTCTCACCAGGGCTCTCTGCCTTGAGTCTTTGCCTACCAGCTCCACCTGTCACCCAGCCACATTTAGATTTCTAAAACCCAAACCCAAATATAATCACATTAGATTTTCCTACTTAAAGACCCTTGGTTAGACCTCAACTGTCTACAGAACCAAGCCCAAGACTGAGTTTCTGATCATTATGTTCAGTGCTCTTTACACGACTTCAGCGGTGTCACTTTTGGTTGCCACTCTCCATACATAAGGTGCACCTCTCCTGAATTCACTCTGTCCTGTCACACTTTGGTGCTTTTGCACATGCTGTCCCTTCTTCTGCCTAGAACATTCTTTCTTTCCTTGTTTATATGTTGGGAAGTGTGCTGCGTCCTTCAAGTACCAACCCCAATTTTACTTTTTATGAAGCCCTTACCTTACCACTGACTTCTACCTCATCTTTTCCACATGAAGGCACCCAGGGAGGAGCAGAGTGGGCTAGCTGCTAATTAAGGACAAGGCTAGATAGGCTCAAGATTGCCCGGAAGGCATTATGGACTCTCCCAAAGAGGGTGGCAACAGTCGAGAACAAAATAAATCCAAGGACACATGCTTTTGACATGACTCAGGTGGGGAGTGGCAGCTGGATGTGGAGGGCATTGGGGTAGAAGGTGCTGGGGTCAGAGATGCTCACAAGAGCCATATCTGGTGGGTCAGGATTCTGCTAGGCAGATCTGCAGGAAGCAGGTCAGGCTACCTGGGAGACAGAAGTCCCAAGGCACAAAACATCAATGTTTGTGGTGTGTTTGTTTAAACAATAGTTGCTCTTAAATAGAGAGTCAGGGGAGGAGGTAGGGAGACAAAGTCAAGTGCAAAGGAAGGAAGAGGGAGAGGGATGAACACTTTGCGGAGCAGAACCAACTGTTCATTTCACTACAGCTCAGCAACAAGAATAAATGGAGGGAAGTCTTCAGACTTCCCAAGAGCCCAGGGGCATCCTTTCCAGTTCAGAGCACTGCCACACACGGAGGTGACACGGGGAGACCTGACAACTCACAACGCGTCCTGCAGACCCAATAGTGATGAAAGGCCACCCGCACTTTGAAATGCCGCCTAAAAGGCACCCCGAGCTTGGGTACTTAGATGTATGGTATCAGTTTAGATTTCTCCAACTTTGAACTCTGAAAAGCAACTCTGCCCTCGTGGTCTTTCTGCCTTTGGTCTAGGCTGGAGGGGAGTTCCACATCCCATTAGCTGCGTCCTGATCTTCACAGAGCATGAAAAAAAGGGGCATCTGTAAGATGAGAGATACTGACAACCTGCTTCTTGCTCAGTGGAATCTGTGCCGGCAGATTCTGTCTCTCTGTGTCCACTTTTCACTAGGCTTTTGTGCCACACCACACCTAACCTCACCCCAGAGTCAAAGTAGCCTCTTATGTGTGTCTTCCCATCATCCTGGGGAGCTCCTCCAGGAAAGGGCTGGGCCTTCCCCCTCAGAACCGCCAGCCCCACATAGCACTTGGCACGTAGTGAGTGAAGTGAGCCTGGTTCTCCCTCCTTTGCCTACCCTTTGATTCTTCTGTAGTCATTTTTATCTAGCTTTTTTCTGCTCCTTTTCTTTTTCATCTTTGCTCACCTCCCAATCCCAGCCAGACTGACAGAGGCTGAGGGGAGACTAAAAAAACCAAGCTGGTACCCCAGCTGGAAGGTTCAATGCCCACGACTTGCCAATTCCACTCTCGAAGAAACCAGAACTGTATCCTCCTTGGGCACTCCCTTTATACTCGTCTGCCACACCCCTCATTCAGGGTGCCTATGACCCTCTCTCTGGCACATCACCTTCCCAGGTAGGGTTTATAGCTCAAAATCTTTCTTTACCTCTGGGAGAGGCAATATACCATGATTGTTAAGGACCTGCTCGCTGGATCTGGTGGCCTTAGTTTGAATTCTGGCTCTGCCACTCATTAGCTGCATGAACTTGGATGAGCTGATGACATTCTCCATACCTCAGTTTACTCAACTGTATAATGCAAGTGATGATAAGGGTACTTACCTCATAGAGTTGCTTTGACGATTAAATTAATACATGCAAGGCAGTCAAAGCTGAACTGGGCACTTGGTGAGCGCTACATAAGCGTTTGCTGTTATTATTGTTAATGTTATGATACAGATATACCTATTTTCAGGCATTTAACCTCAATACTTAATCTTCAATCTCTCCATTTCCAGGAAAGCTTTCTCCTCAGTCTACAAACAGTTGCAAGTCTCTTTTCTCCTAAATAAAATTCCCTCCTACTCTATCTCCACCTTAAGCTGTTTCTCTCTCTCTCTCTCTCTCTCTCTCTCTCTCTCTCTCTCTCCTTGTTTGTAGTCAACACTATGAATGGAGAAATCTACCCTTACTATCTCCACCTTCTCATCTCCCATTCATGTCACCATCCGTAGCAATCTGGCCTCAGCTTCCAGCACGCCATCAAAGCTGTTCCCCCTCAGATTACCAATAACTTCCCTATGGCCACATCTAATTACCTTGCTGTCCCTTGTGACCTTATTGACCACTCGCTTTTGCTTGAAGTGTTTCCTGTATTTCTGAGACGCTATTCTTTCCTGGTTGTAATCGTCAGCTTTTGCTATGTCACGCTAAAGTGATAACCGCCAATGTCGCTGGCTTACAACAATGAAGGTTTTCCTTCATGCTTATGTTCCACATCAGCTGAGGGGTGGACGTTGCTCTGCTCCTTGTATGTTCCTCATCTGGGGATCCGGGGTGAAGGAACAGAGGCTGTTCTGGCAGAATCACCCAGTGACTCCTAAGACTTCTTTTTGGATGTTGTGTGGATCCCCTGTGCTCATATTCCATTGGCCAGAGCAAGTCACATGGCCCGAGTCTGCTAATTAGAGATGAAGGAAGTGCACTCGTCCACTGGCAATGACCAGGGACATACACTGATCTTCCAGAAAAGATAGCTAATAATAGGAAACAATAATACCATCTACCACACTGATTCTCCCTCTGTCTTTCCAATAGCTTGTCCTTAGCCTCTTTCACTAGATCATGTTCATCCCCTCACTTTCTAAATTTCAGTATTCTCCAGAGATTCTGGCCCTACAGACCTTCTGTGGGTAATCCCACCCATGCTCTTAACCTCAATAAGTATCTATATTCTTATGACTTCCAAACTTCTAGCACAGATAATCACTGGGCATATTTAGTGGTCCCTTGAACTTAACATGTCCAAATTCAACTCACTTTCTTACCTTCCTCCTATCCCTTTATTCTCCATCATGACTAATGGCAATGCTGTCAATCCAAATATGAAAGTCAGAAACCAGGGAAGGTTTCATTGTACCTCCCCCACCCCCATTCCATCCAATAAGCCAACTAGAATCCATTCTACCTTTAGGATAAATCCTTTGTCTCTTCCCCACTTTCTGTTTACTCTGATATCACCTGGCATTGGGCCTTTCTTATCCCCTGCTTGAATTTTGTTGATCACTTCTTCCCCAACCAGCCTGCCTGCTTCTGTTACTCTTCACTTGAATTCATCTCTGCACCGCAGCAAAAGATATCTCTCCCTCCTTTTCCCCGAAATCTGATCTTCTCTGCTTAAGAAACTTCAAAGGCTCTTCCATGAACCAGAAGTAAAATTCAGGCCCCATATTATAACATTCGAGTCTCTTCACGACAAGGATTCTTCTAGTCTTTTTATCACCGTGTCTTGCTACTCACTATCTTGTACCCTCTGCTTTGTTTGTATTAGACTTCTCCTCAGTATCAGATGCCCCATGATACTACCATGGTTCTCAGCTCCATATATTTACTCACACTATTCCCTCCATGCAAATGCTTGTCTCATTGTCTTTGTTGGCTGAACTCTTATGACCCTTCAAAATCTAGTCGTAGCACCTTTCATAAAACCTTCCCCAACGTTGCTCATTCCCTTTACCCTTACTCTACAATACGCAACTGCAACCTTTGTTTTAACATTAATCACATCACGTGATCATTCACGTGTCTTTCTCTTCTTTAGGGGTTAGGAGTTCCCCAGAGCAGAGACTGAGTTATTGTCATCTTCAAAATGGCTCATGAACTAGAGGAGTACATGCACATTAGATAGTCAGCGTTGGTTAAGGGAATAAATAACAAATAAAAGGCACACTCCAGTCTATGTCACATGAACGCAATAGGCAGACTTTTCCAGTTATTGCTTTCACTCTCTGGCTGCTTGCTGGCTCTAGGAGACATGATCTCCTGCTACGTTGGAGGACTAACTTCTTGCCTTCGTGTTGAAGTAGTCTCTGCAGCCTCAAGAGCCTAAACCTGATAGTTCTAGCCTTGTAGGAATCCTTAGCAAATCTCCTTCTTCTCGAGCCTGTCTCTCAACCAACAAGGGTCCTCTGCAGCTACACTCCCTGCTCTCAGCTTTCCTTAAAAGTGTCCTGCTGGTTGACTTAGGCCGTCTTCAGACTCTCCCCTGGAGCCCTCTACTCTTGGATTACACCATCACCCTTGCCACCTCTGGGTTTCGCACTGTGTCCTTTCCTCTCCATCTCTGCCAACACTGGCTATATGCTTTGCCCCAAAATAAGAATGTGGGGTCTCTTGTCCAAACATTAGTACATTACTACAAATTTCAAGATGGCAACAGCAAAGTGGTAAGCCAAGCCTTCTGAGTATGTTACCGTGTGAGCACATGGTTCTCTGCCTGTGAAGTTGGCCTTCAGCTCTGTCTCTCACTTCCAGGATGAAGGCACATATGGGGGTGTGGGGGCAGGGTAGAGGATTGGGCGGGAGGAGTGGTGTTAAAGTAGGCATGTATCAGTTCTTTGGGAAAATGAGTTAGCCAGGGTAAAGAGAGGATGCATTTCTGCCTGATGAGGATGAAAGCATTGGAGAGAATTTGGTAGAATAAGTTAAATCTGATTAAGGCTTTTATTACAGATGGAAAAGGGAGTTTAAAAATTTGTGTATGTAGAGGCTTCTGGGTGGCTCAGTCAGTTAAGCGTACAACTTCGGCTCAGGTCATGATCTCATGGGTTATGAATTTGAGCCCCGTGTTGGGCTCTGTATTGACAGCTCAGATTCTGTGTGTCCCTCTCTCTCTGTCCCTCCCCCACTTGCTCTCTGTCTCTCAAAAAAAAATTGTGTGTGTGTGTGTGTGTGTGTGTGTGTGTGTTATATAGATGGTTAATATATATGAGTTTTTGGTAAGTAAAGGGTTTTGACCAATGCCACATAGAAGTTATTTTAAAAGTAAGAATAAGCTGTCTCATTAGAAACATTTTGTAATTATGAAGAAATTGCTTGCCATCATTTGCATCAAATCAGCAGATGTAAAATGACGCTAATTCCATGGCTTGGGGGTGTGGGCATTTATCCCCTATCAGGGCTCTGTCGGAATGGCAAAAGGAGAGGCCACAGGCTGAGTGGGGTTTGAGAGCTCATTTAATTCCGTCTTCCATTCATTCCACTAAACACATTTATTGAGCACTCATTTCATGCCAGTGACTCAGACTCAGAGGTTTCCGCACAGTGAGGGGTAGTGAGAGATCAGATCCGGCCCCAGAGCCGGAGATGGGCTAAGCGTATCTAATACTAGACAGCCTCCTCTACCCCCGAAACTACTGTAAATTCAGAGGGAAATAGCCTCGTTTATAGAGTTCTTAAAAAAAAAAATCACAGTGAAATAAAACGTATGCTTACAAATAAAATACCAGTGGGGGTGGTACAGAGTGCCCTGGTGGAGACAGAGCTGGGAAAGGGAGGGCCTGGGTTGGGAGTTGGGGGAATTCTTTCACCACTTCTGGTCTTTCCCTTTCCCCTTCCTCCAACCTTAACTAATTAATGCAAACGAGCGGGTCTCCCAACCTGCGCACCACGCTGCTGCCACTTATCACAGTCTTGCTCTTGCTCTAATGCTGGGAGAGCCTTTCCGGGGCGCCTTGCATTTACAGAGCACCTCCCGAGTCATGACCATTATGTCATTTTGATCCCCAGTTTGGTAGATAGTTGAACCATATGCAATTGCCATTTCTGTAGGTCAGATATAGCCAAATGTCGGCAATTTCTTATACTGTTCAGTCTAACGGTGGTGGTGCTATTATCCTCATCATTCTTTTCTCAGAGGATGATAGGGAAGGTTAGAGAAGCTGTACCCATCTCACAGAGCCAGGCCTGGGGTTTGGATCCCAAGCCAAACTGGTACTCGGATTCACGCCCTTTCTGACGTTTGGCGCCCGGTTGGCGTTATATCGCAAATCAGCCCTGTGCAGCCACTCACATGCAGGTTGGGAGTCTCATCTCGTGTTCATGTGCTTTAACTGTCTTTTTTTCAGCCCTAGATTCAGTGATGGTTCTCTGTACAAACTCATTCATTTTTAATCAGTTGACTGTAATGATTTGTTACAAATGATCTTTAATTCTCAGCTGCGGTTAATCAGTACTGAAAAGCACTTTTCCTGTTATCTTATTTGGATAGGACTCTTAGTGAACTACTTGCCTGCCATTACTTAATCACTTGTTTGTTTTGCCTCTGCACACAGTTTCGAGCAGCGTATGTCAGTGTGCAATGTGGGCATTTGCCCTCGTTCTCCAAGCTGTGGTAGGTGCAGGGAGCCGGGGCGGGGACCATGGAGGGTCATGCTGACGTCTGATGCTAACTGACCTCCTTCTGCAGGCCAAGCATGGAGCCAGGTGCTGAGGATAAGACAGCTTATACATAGGCAACTGCAACACAACTTGAAAGGTTGTTATGAGAGCACGTGGTGTAGGGGAGAGGGAGCGGAAGTGAGGGCACTAAACTTGTCCCTGGAGGGTCAGGAAGTCTTCTTGGAGAAGCCAAATCCTGGACAATTAGTATTAAGCAGGCAGACGTTTCTAGGCAGATGGAACAGCACATGCAAAGGCCCAGACAGCAGGAGAAAGGGAACTGAGACCGAACAAGCCTGGAGTGCAGAAAGGAGGCAGGGGAGACCAGCAGAGAGCGGGTTCAGGCTAGTGAGAAGGACCGGGTCATGCAGGGCCTTAGTCACATCTGATACCTTGAAAGGGAAAAAACCTGAGTAGATTTACTTTAGAAAAGCCTGGAAGTGGCATGGAGAATGACTGGAAGGGGCTGAGAGAGGGGCAGGAAGCCCAGAGAGGAGGAGGAGGTGGAGGAACAGGCAGGAGATGCTGGGGCCCGAGCCCAGTGAGTATCTGCAGGATGGCGAGGAGCAGGTGTCCCGGAGTGCAGGCTGGCCTGGAAAGGAGGTTGGGGACGGAGGCAGGGCACAGAAGAGGAATGTCTAGTTTCATTCTTCCAGGGCCAGGCCGGGGCACTTGTTTGCTGTCAGAGAGACCAAACTCTCCAGCTGCAGGCCAGGGTTACCTGTAGGCGGGAGCGGGCAGCCACAGCAGGGAGAGCCCAGATCTCAGCTCTTCCTGAGCCACCGGCTCTCTTGAAGCCCTGAGGTCTGCCTTGTGTCATCTTCCGGTGGTGCTGACCAATGAAGGGAAGTTGAAAATTTCCCCTCACCACCCCCAGGTTCTGGTATTTCTGGCCCTTCTGGGAGTCCAGCATGACTACTGTAAGATTTGAGTCAAACCCTGGAGCAGAATGATTCTATAAGGCTACTTTTCAGAATCACTTTGTCCGGAGATGTGATCAGTGATGCCTCAGGATGGCAAGCCCTGTGCTCAGCGGCAGGGAGAAGTGAAGCCTGCCCAGGACTTCTTCCACAGCCTGTCTGTGGTAGGACCCACAATTCCAGAGTTCAGGGGCCACATGGATCTTCTCTTAGCAGAATGGTGCTTGCCAGGGTGGTGAGGGAGGGCCTGGCTGATGAGGGCATCAGTGTAGTAATAGAAAAGCAAAGATAAAAAACCAGACTGTACCTGCTCCCTCCTCTACATTTGAGACCCATTTACCTTTTTTTTTTTTTTTTAATCCAAGCACAGAAAGTGTGAAGCAGATTTAATTTGTCTCCATTATCTCCATTTCTGATTGGCCTTGCCATACTCCTTTTATCCTTTTGATGTCTGCCATGGAGGTCATTAAGTATCCCTTTCCTTTTGGAGTCCCAGACCAAAAGCTAAGGAGACTAATTTGTGCTATAGTGTGAGTGACTTACGCTTTGGTTTAAAATGCAAATATCTATGGAAAGGGCAAGTCGTAAGGCAAAGGTATAAATCTAATGGTAGAAAATTGAGTTTCAGCACAGGAACTTGGAGGGTTTTGTGAAGAATTTCCAATCATACTGTATAAACAACTGCCTGGTCTAAGGATGGGGCTTCTTGGTTCTGACCCATCCCCAGAAGGTTTCTTTAGAATGTCAATGATACAGATCAGAAGGATCTGTGTTTCTCTGCAACCTCACTGTGAGAAATGGATTTCAAATAGACTCAGGATTCACCAGGTATCTCCACAACTGGCTCTGTCTGCCTTCAATGCTCTTTCCCATTTCTGACCCTTGGCACTGCACTTCTATCTTTATATCTTAAATTTTTTTAATGTTTATTCATGTTTGAGAGACAGAGTGTGAGTGAGGGGGAGGCAGAGAGAGAGGAAGACACAGAATCCGCAGCAGGCTCCAGGCTCTGAGCTGTCAGCACAGAGCCTGACGTGGGGCTTGAACTCGCGGACTGTGCAATCATGACCCAAGCTGAAGTCAGATGCTTAACCGACTGAGCCACCTAGGCATGCTTGGCACTCCTGTCTTTATCCAGCCCCTCTCTGCTGTGAGTTCTCTCAGGTTCTATGATCAGTGTTCCAGGGTGCTTTGTTCATACCTCCATTAAAGTCTTGACACAGAAGCCCCATGAATAGATCCTTCCATACACATGACTGTGTCTTCTCCATGGACTGTGTGGTCTTCTTTCTCAAGGGCCAGAATTATTTCTTATTCATTTCTTTCTCTCCTGTGATTTTAGTTCTGGCAGATACTAAGTGATCAGTACGTGTTTTTGGTTTTTGTTGTTCTTTTTTGGTGTTGGTTTTCTTTTCTTTCTCTCGGGAGGGGCGCAAACAGATGATTGCAATGTGGAAAGCAGAGTGGGATTTTGTTTGGGAGCATACCTCCAAAATTTCTCAAGGCTGTGCTGTCATATTGACCTGGCCCTCCCTGGGGCCATTAGATGAACAAGTCACTATCTGTGCCTTCAAGGAATTTATAGTGTCAGTTCAAACGTAGATGTAAGAAAACAAAAACACTGAAACCATGGTTTTCCTCTTAGCCCAATAGAGAAGCTACATTAATGGGGGTGGTCCTGACTTCCCCCTTCCCTTTTACCCTTGGAAATATTCGGAAATGTATATATAGTAGTCAAGATGTGTGTGTAATGGTCAAAATGTTTGGACATATGTGTATGGTGGCCAAAATGCCAACGTAGGATGAATCGAGGTGAGATTTGAAGATCAGTTTGCAATACTGTGGACAGTATCTTCCAAAGAAGAATCAACTCTCCCAAAATGGCAATAGAGTAATCTATAAAGCACAAGGCTAGACAACCTTGGATCATACCAGGACACTAAGAATTCAAGGTTTTAGACCAAATTGTAATTTCTGAACACTTAGAACAATTAAAGAAAGTAAGCCTTCATTTTCCAGGACCTTCTTCATGTTAACCCACTGTCAATACACACTTGCACTGGATTGAACTCCCCTTTCCACACCTTGCACAGGTCATGCTAAGATAGATTCCTCTCAAGCCACTGTAGCCCCAGGGACATTGGCCCGGTAGTCACACTGCAATTGGCCACGCTCTCTGCTCCAATCCTGTACTTCCCCTTCCCATTTCCCACAAGGCCAGCATCTGAACAGAGCAAGTTTGAACACCCCAGCCCTAGTTGTGTCCCCATGGGCCGCATTTGCCTTGTCCTGGCCTTGTACCCAACTTCCTGGTCTGGTCCTACATGCACTAAGCTCTTGACCTCTGGCTCTGCCTCTCCTATTTACCCTGGCTCAGATATCCTAAATATTTTCTACTTCTCCCGATTTTGATCTTGGACACTCTCACCTAAAAATGAGTCATCCCACTCTAAATGACAGTGGTGCCTCCACTGAATTTATACAAGATCATTGGTTTAATCCATTTCCTGTTTGACCAGGGGACTCCCCACCTGCTCTTCCAGAAGCAGGCCCCAGGAGAGGGCCCTGGTCTGAGAAGTGCCTGAACTGCCCCTGACAAGAGAGGAGGACACAGGTGCTGTGTCTTCGGCCCAGTGTTCTAGTCCTGTGTCCTCCAAGCTCACGTTGACTGATGGGGAAGCAGCAGAACATTGGCTCACACCCCAACGGAAACCAGAGGAGAGACCTTTCTCAAATGCTTGGGAAGTTGACCTTGTGTCACTCTAGCAATTGATCCACCCTAAATTGTGGATCCAATGATATGTAACAAGTTAAAACTGAACTTGTCCCAAGAAGACAGGAAATGCTGGGCCAGTTGTAAAGTTGTGCCCCCTGGGTCAGGTGCTTTGAGGGGAAATTGGCTATCTTTGAGGAAGACCAGAGAGCTGCCATCAGAGAAAATATACTCAGCCTCTGGCCCTGAGGGTCACACTTTTGCCAGCCAAGTACTGGGTTAGCCAATTACCTGCCCCAGGAGTCATTTAAAGAAGAGAAGAAATACTGCCCTCTGTCCATACCCGGGCAAGGCAGAGCTCTATATCAGATGAAGAAAGGGCCAGGGCTCACCTTAGATCCATAGCTTTCTCTTTCCCTTTGTGGACTCATTTTCAGCTTCTTTCACTAAGGAGAGCACACATCCTTAGGCAGGAAATTACCCTGGTGATTGATGTCTAGTAAATGCAATTAGACCCCAGTTTAGTGCTCTCCAAGGGGTGCCCTCCAGTGTGGTGTTCGGAGTTTGGTGATCACTTAACAACCATGCACCCGAGGCCTCCTGGTTATGAAGCATTTGTCTGTGTCAGGCTTTGACCACCAGAACCTCCCACTCTCTTTAAACGGAGGGAGGCTGTGGGCAAAAAGATAAGAATGGCAGATGGGACAAGAAGATGGCAGAGAGGATGCTGGGAGGGAGACATTCAGAATAAAAACAGCCCGGTTGGCCAAAAAGACATGATGACTCCCAAGGGAAGGCCAGAACATAAGCTGGGGACCGGTGGGGTGTGGGGACGCCTTCCATGGCTGAAGTTCTAAAATATTTGCTAGTCAACTTAGTGCTTGAAATATAATCCTTTAATTCTACTGCCTTAGGGGCTTTGGAGGCATAGATAAAGAAAACTGGCCCAGATGCCCATCCTTGAGGTATTTGCATTGTAGTTGGAAAGGTCAAACACACCCCATCAAACTTCCAGGCCACAAACTCCCATCGGGCTTGGCCACACGCAAGCCCATGGAGTAGCATACGCAGTATTGACCCAACTGTGGAGCTGAGAGAAGGACAAAGGAGGCCATCTGCATTCCTCTTCAGCCAGGGCCAGTTAACCCTTTTCATGTCATGGCCCTTTTTGGACTGGTGATGCATGTGAACCCCTTCTCAGAATAATGGTATAAGTGTAGAAAACAAAATCTGTAAGATTACAGAGGAAACCGCATTTTTATCGAAATGCAGTTATCAAAATACTAAAAAACCAAATTTTGCTGTATGGTAATATATATGCTTCTTTATTAACACAGTAAATAACAAGATTTGCTGGCAGCTCTAATAAGTACTGTAATTTTGAAATAGTAATAAGCTTAAACAATATTTCAACATATCTGCAGCAACTGTAATGAGATATAAAAATATCTGTGATTTCTATTGGTGACAGAATTACAGCTACTGCTCAGACTATTATGACTTGTTGCCCACATTTAAAATTAGAGGGACTTCTAAATTTTTGTTAGAGGTCGGTGAAAAGGCAGATATAACTTTTTTTCCATATGCATTCATGAACTCTCTGTGGACCGCATGCTAAGAACCATTGGTGTAAGACTTGGTACAATAAGTTATAACTGTACTTTCTAAAGCTTTAAAAAATCACACTCATTTTCACATTGTTAAAGCGAAATACAAGCATGATAGAAATGTTAAGAAATTTAGATTAAGTGGGAAAAGACAAAGAAAATTAAAAAAAGAAAAACAAGCACATGACTCAGAGAGAACCACCGCTAACAGTTTGATTTTTAAGACACGGAGCTCATTGCTAATCCTTTTTTCATGCACCAAATCTACTCCACTTAGGGTTATTAGATTGCAGTGTCGCTCAGAAGGATGTCAAAGAACAACGAATGCTCAGTGAAAAAGCAACTCAAAGCACCGTGAATGTAGACTGGAAACTACATGAAGCCTAATCGTAGAAAAGGAACCTTGCTCTTTACAGCACAGCCACCCACAGGCAGGGCAAAGCGCCAGGAAACAGAGCGAGGGAGATCCAGCAATCCAGAGGACACGCTGGAGTCTTCCAGCCCCACGAACAGGAGCTATCCCCCTCCTGTTCGTCAGGATGAATTATCTTAAGTTGGAACTGTGCATTGTTAATATCTGAAATTACCCACTTGGTGGGGGATACTGACTGTGCTCCAAACCTGTCAAGTGCTTAGATCAGATCCTTGATATGTGTTGGCAGAGCGGGAGGTCTCATCCAAAGAATCCACTGCAGAATAACGATAATGAGGTAGCAGGTACCTAGGAGGTGTTGCGCGATCTATACAGACATCCAGGCACATGTGGGCAGAGAGGGACCATTGTGCTGCCCCAAGTGATCCCCTGTGGTAATACTGTGCAGCTCTCTCTGAGGTGAAAGGTAGTCTGATACATATTCGGCTGTCCCCGGTTACCTCCGGAAGACTAAAGCCTTGGAATGGCTTGTCTGGTCCCTCTTAAACAGCACCCACAGAGGATCCCCTGTGGGCGAGTTCAGAATAGAGCAGAAGCCAAGCCCCAGCTTACTTTCCCCGAGTCTTCCAAGCAGTGGCCAAGTTCTGAGCTCTTGACTTGCCACACTTCCCGTATGAACGTGAGGTTGTGAAGCAAGTAACCACCAGCTTGGGGCCTCACCACACCTCCCAGAAAGAACTTCCATGAGGCTGGGGCCAACATCACTATAGCCACATTGGGAAAGTGCCTCCCTTCCCTTCTCCAGCTCAGACCTTATAGCAATATCTTTTTCTGACCTCCAAACAGAGACCTTGCCGGGGTGGGGGGTGCAGAGGAGGAGGAGGGTGTTAATGAAATACTGCAGGCATAGTCATCAAAATGTGACTGTGAGCTTTCTTAGAGGGACCTTGCAACCCCCAGGTGGCAGGCCCTGCTTCCTCTGAGCCTAGCTAAAGATCACAGCCTAGGATAACAGGCCAGCCAATCTCCTGAGTGCAAGGCAGCTCCAAATTTCAAAATGTTTTTAATAAAACAATGTGGAAAGGGCAGACTGCTCATTTTGATTCTCCCCACTGGGTCGTTCAATTAAAGCTGAAATTCTGGGGAAACGTGAACCACCCTGACCATATTTTCCATTAGTAATAATGATAAAAGATAATTATTGAGCCTGTCTGTCAGATATTCCAGACACCCGCACCTTCACTTAATTAATTGCTAATTAAGATATGAAAGAGGTGGTGTCTCTCACACGTCCTGACTTTATTAAGCCTCAGCAAATCTTCCTCGGGGAAAACAAACCTAAACCACCAAGACTTGGGTTTGGGAAAACACAGACGGAAGGGGGTGAGGCAGGGAGGAAGGTCAACTGTGAATTGCCATCATTTACCATTCTGATGATGCACCATGATCCTGAGAGGCAAGAATGAGGGAGAAAGAGAGAGAAACAAACAAGGTTTGCATTCCTACCTTCTGCTATACACTGAGCTAGGTGAGCTTTTCACCTATATTATCTGAGTTAATCCTCACAGCAATCCTATAAAGAAGTATTATGATCCCCATTTTACAGATTAGAAAAGGTACTCTTGGCAGGATTCAGTAAATATCTTTTCCAAAAATATGTAATTGGTAAGAGCTGGAATTTGAGTCAAATTCCACACTCTTCCATTTATTGTTCCATGGAGGTACAAGAAACAGAGATTTTTTTTTTTTTTTTTTTTTTACCAGTTCTTTACCATTACTGATAAAAGCAGAAAAGCATCGTGGTAGCTAGCCTTCAAGATGACCTCCAATTACCCCTTGCTTTTTAGTATTCATACCCTTGTATTGTCTCCTCCCACATTAAATAGAACTAACCATGTAACCAATAGGATATTGTAGAAAGGATAAGGTGGGTCATAAAAGACGTGGTTGCTTTCCCCTGGCTCTCCCTTGGGTCACTCACTCAGGGGAAAGCCAACCATGCTGTGAAGATACTCAAGCAGCCCAGCAGAGGGCCACATGGGGACGCCTCCTGCAACAACCAGTACCATCCAAGTGAGCCCTCATGGAACCAGAGTCTCCCAACTTAGCAGGTCTTCAGCCTGCTGAAGGATTACAGCCTTCACTGACATCTTACCTGAAACTTCATGAGACTTTGAACCTGAACCACAGATAAACCACTTCTGACCCACAGAACTATGAGATAAAAATGCTTATTGTTTTAATCCAGTGATTTTGGGGGGTAATCATTATACAGCAATAGATAATGAATTCATGAACTCTTCATATCCTGCTGAATTCCAATGTCTTGCCAATACCAATGGGTAGGATTAGAAATCCTTCTAAGAAAACTTCAATGTATATGCCTGAAGATAAGAGCCCCAAATAATAGTCATTTAAGGTCCCTTGTGAGTTTAGGAGCTGACTATGGGTCAGATCACCAAGAGTTGCCTCAATTTGCCATTTTCTCATCAAGATGACTAAGTACAATTTGTTGGCCATTGTACTGAAAATCTGATCCATTTTTAGCAACCAACAGTTATAAGAGGAAAAATGTGAATTGACAAGAATTTAGCACATTGGGTAGTCTTGTCTAGAACTGATGAGCACACTTGCAATCACGTGGCTATTTCTGGGACATCTCCGGCAATTTGCAATCAACAAACCCAAAACCACCCAAGTATGAAGGTTTACGCTGAATGTCAAAATGAACTATTTCTATGGAGTCCGAAAGCTCCTCAGGTTTTGATTGCTACGTCCCACCTGGCCTGGCAGTGTTCTTCTTCTGCCCATGATCTGCCTAAGCCAGAGGGGAAATCGACACAGGGCTTTGGAGAAAATCTGTGTTTGCAATCAACAGACATCTAAGGTTGCACTCCTCAGACCACCCAATTCCTCAGATCCTGCCCAGGCAAACAGGGACAGAGGGCCCAACCAACAAAGCCCCTCGGATTTCTGGACTCACATTCAGTAGAAGAGGGGTCAGCATTTGATGTGGAGAGAAAATAAAGTGCACATTTTTCTGGACATATTTCATAGGAAAGCTTTTTTTTTTTTTCCTCCAAAGATGAGCTGTTACAAGCTGACCCCAGAAAATAGCTATCAAGGGAATGTTGGCCATAAAGAGCAGGAGTGCAGGTAGATGAGTGGGTTGAGAGAATGAACAGAAAGAACACAGCAATTTGCTGAAGTTGCTGGGGAGTCAGGTCACCATGCTCCTTAGCTTTGTGTGCGTCTCCTGTGGTTCCATTTCCTCTCTCCCTCGGTTCCCCCTGCAGTGTGCCAGCTGAAAGGATTTGGGAGCAAGAGCCCTGCACTCAGTATTTATCCAACAGCTTTGCCTCGGAACTTGTTACCACAGAATACTTGTTCATGTTGTGACCCACTGACGTCACTTTCTGTTATAGGAATCGTTCGCCTCGTCACCGGTTATATGAGAACCTACTCTGAGATGGCGCATTTGTGTGATCTCTTTAAGGCTAGATGGCTTGTTAAGTCAAATGGGTCTATTAGTGAGGTAGTGCACATTATATCACAAGGGCTGGTATATCAGGTTCAATATGAGCTTCTCTGACATAGCAAGTATGGTCGTGGCTTCAAAAAGACCAGTACACACTTGCTTGAATTCACTGTGGTCATTGCTCAGCCCACAGCTTGAAGCTTATTTAGGAAAAAATAAAAGTAGTTAAAAAAAATATCAACATATATACAAGCTGGTTAAATGGAAGGAGCACAGGACTAGAACACAGGGGTCCGTAGGCTAGTTCTAATCTCCCCAGTAACTCTGTGTGTTTGGTGCCTGCCTCCATGAGTGGACTTCTCCTCCTGTAACTGCCAGCCTGGGGTCTCCCTCCCCCAGGGCAGGACTCCATCAGGGCAGAGGCTGTGTCCTCTTCTTGTATCCCAGTGCCTGGCACAGACCTGGTTACTCAGAAGGCTCTTAGCGAATGGTTGTTGCCAATGACCAAAACACCGAATCAGAGCATCTATCCGTAGTCACATACGAATGTATGTGGTTATATGAGCATGGAGGAAAGGACCGAAGTCTGCATTCAACCTGGGAGCTGAGGATAATACGGATGGTGAAGGAGGGAGAGGAGGTGGAGAGAGGCAAGAAATAGAGAGAAAAAAAAATAAGGACATGGCACTAAAAAGCCTTGATGTGTAATACGATCTTTTTTTGTGAAAGTATGTGTATATATGTGTGAGTAAATTAGGGAAAAAATGATGATGCTCATATGTTAAGTCAAAACAAGTTGCAGAGAATTTTGGCTAAAAACTATAAACAAAAACATCATATATCTGTGTCTATATGCCTGATTGGGTTTAAATGAGCATGAAGGAGGGTGTGGGTGAGGGGTGTTGTGAGGCACTTCCCCACAGCAGCACTCACCCCCCCCCCCCCCACCCAGGTGCTGGGAGTGTTGGTAGCTCACAGCTCACAGCTGGGGTCCCGTCCAGGAGTCACCTTCAGCCAGAGGAAGCTGCTTTGCCCAGTGTCTCCTTGGGGGCAGCCAAGGACAGGTGGGGTCCAAAGGCCTGTCCCTTCTCAGTGCAGGGTGGCTCCAGAACTCCCTCTGGCCAATCCTGCTCCCTGTCCTCCCTGATGAGAGTATGCCCCAGTGAACCTTCAGTGCACATAACCTACTGCGTCTGTTTCCCTAGAACGGGACTTGTGATGGTGTGGAAAGATACATAACTGGTCTATCAGAATGTTACATCAAGAGGCTGAGGTTGAGGGGGGGGTGGTGATTAGCTTTTTCTGTATAAATCTTTGCATTGATTTACCTGATACAATGAACACATATCTCTTTTCTAATTTTGAGAATATCAAACAAAGAAATGTAAAATGTAGTCAACAAATATATGTTACTTAAATGAGTGAATGACTCTGCTCATACCTCATTGGAGAAATAGGTAATAAAATAGCACATCAAAGGAACTGATTTTCAATCAAGGAACCTGAAGGGGATTTTGCTAACATGTTTGATGACTTTTGACTTAGTTGGTTCAAAAGAGATTGGGCCAGCTTTCTACAAGTGAAGTCACCACCCTGCAGGGTGAGGAATAAAAGGGCCAATAGGTAAAAGTAAAAAGAAGAGAGAGTTTCAATTCCATGGAAGAAGAAATTTTCAAATATCAGAGTTATCTGCCAGAAAAAAAATGGGCTGCAAATTTGGGTAGCCACTGTCCAAATTACACTGACCAGAGGAAGTGTAATTATTCCATTTGGTGAGCTGTTGGGCTAGAACCAGAGGGGGGACACCTGGCATTTATATGTCACTTCAACACTTACCCACACTGGACACTGGCAGGACTGCTGATGAACACTCTCCTTCCCAATGATACAGCCTCAGAATCTTTCCCAACCCCACACTCCAAGCAGCCACTGCTGATACACTGGGGGAAGGATTCCCCAGAGGTGAAATCTATTTGCCCTTCCAGAACTAAATGATCTTTCCACTTCTAGTTCTAAGGTTCCATGGGGTCTTCCAGGGAAGGCTAATTTATTCAGGAAGAACTTAGTCGAGCAAGCCTACACCCTAGCCAATGGCTTGCTCCTTCCTCCCTCCAGTGCTAATTGATTTTTTTGCAAATACAGTTGAGATCCCTAAGGCTCTGTGTCCCCTTTGGAGAAAGCCCAGAGGATTTGTGGGAAGCAAGCCCACAAAGGCATAATCATCCGGTAATGGACGGGTGGCGATAGTTCCTGGGAATTGTGTACAGGGGAGAACTGGTCCAAGTCCTGCATGGGAGCCAGGCTTACACAGGTTGACAAATTACTGACATGGAATCTCCCCACTTGCAGTAGGTGCCACTGCTTCTGTGGGGGGAGGGTTCTAACCTGCGAGGATTATCCTTTGTTACGCATTCATTTCCTCGATGAGTATTTGGTGAACTTCTCTGTGCTGCACTGTGCTTGGGACAAGAACCAAAGCAGCGAGAGGGACAGAGAGTCCAGAGTGAGAATAGCGCAGATGAAGAGGCTGACGACAAGTGGTGACTTTTTGGATATGGGAATGCCTGAGTGCTGCTCACATTAAGGACAGAAGAGGGGCTCCGGTTTAGGGGCAACGGGTGGCTTCCTGGAGGAATTGCCAAGCATCTGTCATAATCAGATCACCACTCTATGTTACTGTGACCACCTGCAAAGACCTCAGAATAGATTTGTCACCTAAAACACATTTCTGGATTTATAATCATTCTGTAGAACGGTTTCTTAAATATTTACCGCTTCATTGTAAAGCTATGAGAATGAACGAAAGAAAATTAATAAAATAAACACAACTCTCCGGAGAGGAAACAAAAGAACTTCTTGTTTTCTTTGCTTTAGACATCCCCCTGGTGTACCTCCAAGTTTATTGAAAAAGAGATATGGCGGTTGGGATGGAAAGGGAAACTGAGATTCCTTATTTTGAAACCATCAACGCACTTCTTCCCTCCCTATTCCTGTTTCAGGTGGACGTTTGCTGCACGTGCACAGAGGCCAGGTCTCTTGGAGTTGGGATTGAAGAGCGCGTGGGGAAGAGAAAACATCAAAGACACCGTCACTAAAGGTACCATTTCTATGAAACTTTTCCCATCCATCACTGCAATGGCCAGTTCCAGGCTTTCACTTGTGACTGCATATTCCCAGGGACTGAGACTCTTTGTCACTGCAACAACGGCCTAGGGGACAGCCTCCCTGAAATGAGGTGCTCAAGAGCATTAGCTCCCCTGGGCTTCATGCCGTCTCAGAAAAAAACTGGGGAAACCGGGCACCAAGGTTTTGGCTTTTCATAAAATATTTCTGAAATGCATTTCATGATGTGGTTGGTAATAAAAGTGTATTACTGCTCTCAGTCCCTCCAAGACTAGGCTTGATTCCCAGCCCAGCCGTGCCTGCGCTGGGCCTGCAGGAATCGGTGCTAAATTATTCACCAGCCCGACTAAAATTTCTGGAGTTCCAAAACCTCTAATAAAGTATTATGAAAAAATATCCATCTCTTTATCTCTATCCATAACCATTTATATGGCTAGAGGAAAAACCTGTCGTTTTATTTCTTTTAATTTAAAAGCTTTCCTAATTCCTTTTTCACACCACATATATATGTCTAAAGAATTTTCAGGTTGAAATAATAACCTTCTAAAAAATGGTCCATGGGCGAAGGCTCTTGGGATTCAGAGTTGACAGGCACAGTGAATATTTTGCTCCCTTAATAACTTTTGCTCGCTCTCAAACTTGACATGCCGAACTGGGAATTTCTCAACTAGGTATGGCCCTTATTTTATTGTAGAAAACAATGATAATATACCCACCAGCCTTCTCTCTATGTGTTTATATGGTTGCTAAAATTTGTTCTGGAAAAATTAATTTCCAACCTCAGATCCATAAGGTACCATTATCTGTCATGGCATTCTGCAGCATGGCATTCTGAAGCCCCAAGTTTGAATCAATCCAGACCAGCCCCAGCAACACCCTGCCTCACTTGGGGACATTGGCTACAAAGTACCCCAGGCTGTTTAACATACCTTTGAACACAGAAACTTATGAGACATTAGCACATGAAGCTGGCTATCAGCCATTCACACTTTATTTTTTAAAAAGTTTTTAAATGTTTTTATATTTATTTTTGAGAGAGAGAGAGAAACACAAAGTATGAGCAGGGCACAGAGCCTGACACACGGCTCGAACTGTGAATGGTGAGATCATGACCTGAGCCGAAGTTGGACTCTCAACCGACTGAGCCACCCAGGCACCCCTAGCCAGTCACACTTTAGAGAAAATTGGTTAATTTGGTGTTTTGAAGGTAACAGCTGGTTGAGATCAAGCTCTCTGCAACCAAGCAGAGCTGAAACAGGGTGGACCATCTGGGCGGCAACTAAGGGTAGCTGTTGCGAGAAAGTCATAGGAAATGTATTAAGATGAAGACATTTGAACTTACTAGAACTCTACTGAGAGAAGATATTGTGTAGCTGAAAGAATAGTGACAAGGCACTTACGTTATAAGATTAATATTTCTCCCCACCCTCCCACCTCCGCCAAAGAAACCTATTCAAGTAAAACTCATTGGTTTCTAAACTGACTTCTGAATAACGTGGGTTCAGGGGGGTATGAGATCCAGGGTGCTGTCATCCTCTGCTAAGTCGATGTTGAATAAATGTTTAAAGAATGTTGGTTTAAATGTAAGACAAATTATTAGCCTGACAAGAGCACCCAGCTATTTTCATCAGCCCTAATACCTGAGGCTTCTGACGGAGGGGGTGGAGGGATGAAAGAGGGAGCCCAGGACCCCGCCAGCCATATGAGACTCTGTGAGGGCACTGAAAAGTCAGGACAGAATGAGACTCTGTGAGGGCACTGAGAAGTCAGTGTGCAGACAGACAGTGGGAGAGGGGTGACCCATGAGGACAAGCTTCACATCCCGTCTGGACCTAGCTTTACTCCGGCAACAAGGACCCTGCTGCGGTCTGACCTCACGCAAATCAATCCGCAGGCTGAATCAGAGAATATTCATGGAAAGCAAGGATGAGCCTAATGATTAAACAGCCCCCAAGGATGACCCTTGTGATACTGTGATTTATAATAAGAAATATATATTTGGTCTTCATCCAGTTTCTGACACAGAACTTCCCAAACCCTTGAAAAGTCCTAAATGATAAGAGCTACATAGGCGTCTTGATATTCATAATGAACCCCTTTCAACCACACCTGAGTTTACGCTAATATGGAGACTTTGGGAAAGCACCTAAGGATAGGGGCTGGAAACCAACCTTGACATTGGAGTGTTGGAAATTTTAGTCCCACCCCCTTACCCTCTGGGGAGGGGAGAGAGTTGGGAGACTGAGTTCAATCACCAATGGCTAATGATTTAACACATCACACCTGTATAATGAAGTCTCCATGAAACCCAAAGGGACTGGCTTCAGAGAGCTTCCTGGTTCGGGAACCAGGATACCTCCATGTGCTACCATGCTGGGCCCCGTAGAGACATAGACACAGAAGCCCCTTTGTTCAGGGCCTTGCCCGATGTATCTCTTCATCTGGCTGTTGATTTGTGTCCTTTAAAATCCTTGGTGATAAACTGGCAATCCAGTGAGTAAACTGTTTTCCTGAGTTCTGCGAGCCGCTCTAGCAAATTAATTGAACCCGAGGACGGGGTCATGGGAACCTCTGATTTATAGCCAGTTGGAAGCACAGGTAAAGGGGACTTCTAATAGGCATGCGAAGTGGGGGCAGTCTGGTGGGACTGAGACCTTAGCCTGTGGAATCTGACACCGTCTCCGGGTAGGCGGTGTCAGAATTGCATTGAATTGTAGCACACGCGGCTGGCATCAGAGAAAAGCTTGGTGTGGAGGGTAAAAAACCCACACGCTGGAATTGGTGTCAGAATCAGAACGGTAATTCCAAACCACATCAGGGCTGTAAGCACATCAGGGTTAAGCTCCGTTTCAGGATGGGGCTGAGGGATGGCCAAACCACGGCTGGAGGTGAGGGGCCTACCCCGAAGCCAGCAAAACACTGTCAAGGCAGGGGTGTGGGATGCTGCTGGCCCTCCTGAGGGTGCAAACTCTCAGAAGTCTACAGGATGCAGTATGCGGAGGTAGTTCTCAGAAGCACCAGCTGCTCTGTTGATTGAATCTCAAAGCCACCTCTGAGCTCCGAGGCCAGTCCATCTTAACCCTGCCAGGCCTTGTCACCTGTGTGCACTTGACCTCACAGGGGTGCGCGGATTGTCCAGATTAGCCCTCTCCCCCACAGACTTTCAAATAGCTCTTCCCCAGCATGGGCTGGTGTTAGAATTGCAGCAGTCCCGCCCTCAGGTCACCCGGTGGCTCTTTGGCAGTTCACTCAGAGGAGCACTTGCCAGGCTGGCCCGAACTGCCTTCCTTGGCCTGCTTCTATCCCACCTTCATTCCCCATGCATTTGAAAGCTGCTTATTTTAAAAGCTGATTACATGAGCCTTTAATAACATTAGAATTTAAATGGCCCCAGATAGGCTTTCAGCCTCTTGCCAAATTGAGATAAATGTGATATTTGGGGAGCTGAGCTCCCAGCTTCATGGTTGCTCCGGACCGCAGACAGGCTTTGAAGCTCTGTGTCTCCCATGCTTCTCTGCAGCCTGACACTGGGTTTTTGTGGGTCTCTAAGGTCCCTTTTATCCCTAAAGGTCTAGGGCTCTGTGTGTAGCTGTGTCTCCGTGATCAGGCATTAATTATTAAGGAAAAGTAAGGTGGGGACAAGGGCACAGGACAAAGTTATAATCTGTGTGTGATGCGCTGTGGGGAAACTTCTCTCTGTGATCCCGTACCCTCTGATAACTTTCAGTTCCAGGCAGCACGCCTTTATTGAACAGCTACTATTTAGGCATGGTGCTAAGAAGGAAATGGTCAGGAGTAGGGATGTTTCATCTGGGTTAGTACGTTCAGCTCCCTCGGTGACTCTTCCAGGTGGGTTCAGTGCTGGGGAGGGGAAACGCACTTATGGAGCCATACAAATATGACTGCCTCCTGATTTAATACTCTGCTGCATGTTTAAAATTTTTTTTAATGTTTATTTCTGAGAGAGAGAGAGAGAGAGAGAGAGAGAGAGAAGGCACGAACAGGGGAGGGGCAGAGAGAGAGAGGGAGACACAGAATCCGTAGCAGGCTCCAGGCTCTGAACTGTCTGCACAGAGCCCGACGTGGGGCTCGAACCCAAGAACTGTGAGACCATGACCTGAGCCGAAGTCAGATGCTTAACTGACTGAGCCACCCAGGCGCCCCATCTACTGCACTTTTTAGAAAAAGTGAAAAACACAGTGGGGCTGTGGAGTGGGAACCCACCAAAGGTGAACATAACAGATAGTTCGGCATTGAGGTTGTATTTTCTCTCCACGTCTTGCAGTTTACATGGGAAAGATGTACCCACACTGGGTGTGTCACCTGAGTCTACATGCAAGTTCATCTGTCCTTTCGCTAAGCCTGGGGCCATACAGGGTATCCTCAGTTTGTTCCCCTTCTTGGAAAGCCTCTACAAAAGCATCCTCCCCAACTTGCTCTCTCCTGTCTCTCTGGAGAGAAAGTGTCCCTCCTCCTTCCGAGGATGACTCCTCCCCTGAGTTCTCAGTACCTTCCCTTTCACCTCCTCCAGGACCGTCACCCAGGCATTGTGCCTCTCCTCACTCACATCACCTCTCACTTTCTGTAAGTTCTTCCTCTGTTGCTTATAAACATATCTTGGTCTCCATTAAAATGAGCAAACAGAAACAGCTTTCCCTTGATTTTGTGATTCTCTCCTCTTCTCCTAAATTCTGTGAAGAATAGTCTAGATTCACTTTTCACCCACCCAAGCAACAAATTCAACTTAATTCCTCACACACGCATGGAGTGCACACTATGTGCCATGCCTGGCTGGATCCTGGCCCCCCCTGGAAGGATGCTCTTGTAAGGTGGCCAAGCAAGTGGGAAGTGAGCTGATGGGCTCACACACTACAGAGAAGGAGAATGGGAATCATCAGCCCTATCTTGGGGCCAGGGGGCAGCAAGGAAAGTGTCATAGAAGTTCTGCAGGCACATGGAGAACCCAGGAAGGGAGAATAGGAAGGAGGAGGGGCAGTTCAGGTAGAAGGAACGGCAGTGGCCAAGGGCACTGAGGGGACTGAGGCAACACAATATGGAGATGGCACCATCTACCCGACAAGATAAGGGGCGTTGAGGCAGCAGAGGACAACAGACAGTCCTCAAGTGTGAGATTCCAAAAAACTTCAACTCTTTCTTGCAAACAGTGGAGAGGTCCAAGCCAGAGAGTGACATAATCAGATTGCCTTTTACTTTTTTTTTAAGTGATTTTTTTATTATTTATTTTTTTTTATTTTTTAACATGGTTTATTGTCAAAATGGCTAACATCCAGTGTGTACAGTGTGCTCTTGGCTCTTGGTTTTGGGGTCGATTCCTGTAGTTCATCACTTACCTACAAGACCCAGTGCTCATCCCAACAACTGCCTTCCTCATATTTAAAGAGAGACAGAGACAGAGACAGTGTGAGTAGGGGAGGGGCAGAGAGAAGGAGAGAGAGAGAATCCCAAGCAGGCTCTGCCTGCACTGTCAGCATAGAGCTCAAAGTGGGAGACCATGACCTGAGCTGAAAACAAGAAGCGGATGCTTAAGCAACTGAGCCACCTAGGCGTCCCAATCCAATTGCCTTTTAGAAAGACCCCTGGAAACATCAATTAGAGGGGGAGCTCAGATAAGAAGCTGCTCTAATCGTCCAGATAAGAGGCGATAGAGGCCTGGGCGCCTGGGTGTCTCAGTCGGTTAAGCATCTGACTTCGGCTCAGGTCATGATCTCGCGGTTTGAGAGTTTGAGCCCCACGTCGGGCTCTGTGCTGACAGCTCGGAACCTGGAGCCTGTTTCGGATTCTGTGTCTCCCTCTCTCTCTGCCCCTCCCCTGCTCACACTCTGTCTCTCAATAATAATAAATAAAACGTTAAAAAAAAAATTAAGAGGGGATAGAGGCCTGAACTAAGAGTGGCCTGGGGATGAAGGGCAGGGAATGTTAACACAATCCTCCCCACCCCCCATGTGTCTCATTTTGGGTTCACCCAAACAGCAGTTCTCTCCCCGCTCTCACCTTGATCATCCGTGATGCCTTCCTTATTGTCCTTACTGAACTTGTATTATAGTCATTTGTGTATGTCCCTGATTTTCCTTATCAGATTGTATTTTTGTCTCTCCTTCTTCAAATTACAGTACCTTGCTCATAATAAGAGCTGAAGAAAAGGTTATTTAGTTGAATTGAATTTTCAAGATCTTCAAACCATGAATAATTGAGGAATCAACCATGTATAAGTGCTTATCATTTACATAATTGTATAAACAAGCTGATAAGATTTTTTTACCTCCGTTATTTTTATTATCCCAGAATGCCCCACTATCTCCCTGTTCTCTAGATTTTTAAGGAAGTGGTAAACAAGTGTTCTGTAACACACACAAGTAACAGAGGCTCTGCCTGGCTCTCACCTCCCCAGGCAAGGGAAGCGGTTGCAAGCAAGGAACAGATGATTGCATTGATTGAAAATGAAAGCCATGTATAAATATTGAGAAATATGCTGTCTGAAGAGACAGAGAATTGCAGAGCACACTGCATGATGGGACCCGTGTGCAGAGTCCCGAAGGTCAATGTGCAGATACAAATTGATTAAGCTAAGTACTTACTGAAATTGCTTTCCAACACACTGATGAGAATTGATCATAAGCAGGACCCATATTTACAGTGAAAATGCTTATGTAAAGTTACCCTTTGGTATGTGACCAAAGCAAATTTAGATTGTCCGGATTTTTTCCCAAGTGGAGGTACCCGCGGGTAGAGTTGACAAATGCGTCATAAAGAGTCCGCCAGCACTTAGAATTTCGTGAATGCAGATCTGCCACAGAACGGCCTTATTGTGACATCTTTTCATAATCCTGAGGTTAGCCTCCCTCTCATTCTCTCGCACACCAAACCAAAGGATCCTGACTAGCCACCAGTCAGCCTTACCTAGGGTGGTGCCCACACTGCCACTCCTTTTTGTTTTTGTTTTTTAACATTTCTTTATCTAGTTTGAGAAGGGGTGGGCAGAGAAAGAGGGAGAGAGAGAATCCCAAGCAGGCTCCTCATTGTCAGCGCAGAGCCCGATGCAGGCCTTGAACTTACAAACTGTGAGATCATGGCCTGAGCCGAAATCAAGAGTTGGATGCTTAACTGACTGAGCCCCCCAGGTGCACTGCCCACCCCCGCCTTACACTGCCACTCTGCAACACAATCCCTAGCTCCTAGGAAACTGGAAGGCAGAAATCTCACCTGGAATGCACCCAACATGCTTAAGCAGTGATGTGAGTGCCACTGGCCAGGGCCCTTTCAGCCGCGGGGAAGAGAAGGAAAGAGAAGCAGGTGGTCAAAAGGAAAGACAAGGCAGATACAGGGGAAATAAGAAAGGGGAACAGAAGGCCCAGTTAGCGAGTCTTTACTGAGTAATTTTTATGTGTCAAATACAAAAGTAATGAGCCATGGGCCACATTAAAGGAGTCCATATCATGGTCCTTGCACCCGAGGAGCTTAGGATTTCATCAGGAGGGCAATTCTAAACCCAGAAAACAAATTACATACCAGTGCATGACAATATAATGGTGTACTGATATTGCACCCCAGCTTTGGCTGTGCTGTTACTGAAAACCGAGATGGAGCAAGTATCATGGGTTCTGGGAGGTGAACATGGACAGAGAACACCTCACGGCAGAGGTCGTGGGCATCAGGCTGAGCCTAGAAAAGAGAGGCGGAAGGAAGCCAGGGAGGCAGAATGAACATGACACCTCGGACTTAATGAAAAACAATAAGAACAAAAGGAGAGGAAAGAAAGAGAACTGGAGGAGGAAAAAGGTGCCGGTGGTGGTCAAGGTAGAATGGCCTCATGTCTTTCGGGCACCTGTGCCAACGCTTGGATTGCCTTGGCCGAAGACCAACAATTTAGAGGCAGAGAATATTTCTGTGGTCCCAGTAGCCTCAGTGGGCTTGGGCTAGTGCCAGCCAATTTTTGTTGTCTCTGCCATCACTAAGTGGAGCATCTTTTTCCTCATGTTTGCTCGAGAGGAATGTTGTTTACACTGACAGCCTCATGCACTTCAGACAGATCTCTGACAACTGAATTCTCTTATTACTAACAATTGAGTGTGAAGAACCCGTGGAAACTCCACAGCAGATGAGATGGCTTCATTAGCTCAAAGTTCTGGTGGCCTCTGAGAAATGGAGAGATTGGTAAATTAAGGATAATTTATTAGATGCATTTCAAGTGATTTTATGAAGAGAACAGGGTCTTGCCCACAAAATATATTTTGATTGGTGCAGAGAAATCTCCCTGCACCCCAAATTACTTTCCCACTCCACCCTCACTCCGTTTTAAATTTTAAGAAAATAGAATTAAACAGAAAATGCCTGGCTCTGCCATTGTCTAAAATTCTACCATTTGAGATACATTCTTGCTAAGGTGTTGTCTCTCTCAGATGTCCCTTTTGAAAAGCATGTGTCCCCAGAGAGACCCGTTTATCTGTGCCAGAATGCTTATTGTTTTATTAGGTGATTTTCTGTCTAAAGGCCACTGGAGGAGGAAAACTCTTAGAAGAGGAGGAGAAATGATTTTTTTTTTTTTTTTTTTTTTTTTTTGCACATGGGGCCGTGCTAGGGAAGGCAGAATGGAGGAGGGTATTCAGTGCAAGCAATGGATGGTCTGGATGACTGAAGAGCAGAAGAAGGGGTAGAAAGTAGAGCCAAAAGATGGGAGTGGGGAGGGAGAGAGAGAGTGAGAGAGAGAGAGAGAGAGAGAGGATGAATCAGGATGGAACAAAGCTAGAATCAATCTTTGTCTCCTCTGTATGTGGCCTGGGGCAGCCCTGACTGATGGGCAAATTCAGGTGCCACCTGTGAACTCAGCATCGCTCAGAAAGGAGGAGGGGCAAGGATAAAACCCACAGGGGGGCTACTTGGGAGGCTTTGCCGGGTGCAGGCTAGATGTACGTGTACGCAGCTAAGTCACGTCCAGTTGCAGCAAAACCATAACATGTCTTTCATTAGGTGCAGAGAAGAAATGCCTAGAGATCACCCCAGTGCAGAGCAATCATGGCCATGGGCCAAGGGGGTGCCATGATTCCCAGCTGAGAACTTTGGAGGTAAAACTACGAGAACCCAGATAATCTGATACTAGAAACACCCACCCACCAAATGTTTGGTCTAGGACTTTAGACGTTAGTCTAGTCCAACCAGGGAGCCCAGAGAAGAACTGAGATTTGTTGCTTTCTGTCTGCTAGGTACTGTTTCAGTCGCTTTTTATGTATCAACTCCTCCCAATAACCAATAGTAATAGTTATCGTTGTTATCTCTATTCTACAGATAAGGAAACTGAGGTATAGAAAAGCTAAATGACTTGAGCAGGATCCAACCACCTAGTAAGCGGCAGAGTGGGGATTTGAACCCAGACAGTCTGAGTCCAGAACTCCTCCACAGAAGCCTTGCCCTGAAAGATCTGTCTGAGAGCACACAGTCAGACACCAGCAAGGAAAAGCCGCGTCTTGTAATGTGAACCCTGGCACATTGAGGTGACATTGCAGGTACATTTGTGCGATGATGATGGCACATCGGGGACAGGCTACAACACACCTGGTGATTCTTAGTGGGAGCTGAAGCCCATTCTGGAAGGGCAGTGAGTCGTCTATCTCTCCTTAATCAAAGAGAGGTAATGGATTTGTAATGGAGACACTGCTATTGAAGCTGTGATAATTATTGAGAGAATGTCACCGAAATGGAGGAGTAGATGTCTCTCTCCTCAAAGAGGAGGAGCTTGAGGTGATGAGACTGTAAAGAGAGTATTGATGAGGGTTTGATAGTGGTCAATAGAGGAAGGGTGGCGATGCATGGAGTCGCTCAGTCAACCACGCTTCCTGAATGCTAACTTTGGCCAGCGGCTAAGTGCCCTGGAAGGAATGAGGTCTAATCCACCATGAGCTTACTTACCATCGGATGGATAAGACAGGGCAGTGGTAAACAACTCACCTCCCCAAACACACACTGAAATATGAGAGATATAGGCATGCATCACCAGTTATATTAATACAGCCTCAAACCGTTCTGAAGAAGAAATTGGTAGTTAGGATTCTTGGAATCAGGGAGACAACCATAACAGAGGGCCAGCAGATGAGATGTTGACACCTTCAGATGAGGGTTATCACTGGCTGTTATGGAATGAGACCTGTGGATGGAGTGGTGAGTTGTAAAAAGGTGATAATGGCAATAGTGAAGTCACCTTGGGAAGTGGCAGACCTTTTGTAGTCACCTCGATCATGGGCAATGCGATAAAGGAAAAGGAGGGAGGCCTCTAACCTTAATAGAGACATTGGGTACATGTCTAGAGTGGAAGAGGGATGCCTGTAGCTTTATCAAAGCTGACCGGGGTCTTGTATCAGAGAGGGGTGGATAAAGACACTGAAATTGTTATGGGAACAATTATGACTGTAACTGAGGTAATAATGAAGATAATGGACCTGTAATGAAAAGCTGGTGGCTATAAAGGAGAAGGTGAGGGCAACTGGAATGTAGAAGGGGGAGATGAGGGAGGTAATGGTCGTGATGCGAAAGGTAATGGAGTTATAACGTAGATGATGCGAAAGGTAATGGAGTTATAATGAGGTGATGACTACAGAGTTGGGCGCGGGGTTGCGGGGGCGGGGGGAGATGATCATCTTAATGGAAGCAAGAGGAACTGTATGATACAGGTGAGAACTGTATGCAGAGCATGGCCACAGCTGTGGGTGACCGGGGGAGTAATGAACAGCTACACCCAAAATTCTTGTTATGCCAGGAGTTCTAACGGACCCTAGAATAAGATAATAATGTTAATGGAAAAGATGATGACCGCCATGAAAACCAGGAGCCTTGTGATGGTATTTAGAAATACCTATTTAGGGGGAGAGACAAGAGGAGGGATGGAAATGTGACTGAGGGTGGACCGGTGTGGACATATCCGTACGTTCCAGGGCTGAGGCTCCTGAGGGTGGTTCACTGGACTCATCCCCACGGGTGATTTGGCTTTAGTGCAGCTGCTCCCACTTGTACGAGGCATTTGTCATGCATGAAGCAAGTCTGAGATGAACAGACGTGGCTGCGGGAACAATTCAAGCTTACAATCTAAATTTTGTTCTTAAATTAGGCATGACAACACACTAGCTCAGATATAGTACTTCTGTGAGCAGATATGTAAACAAAACGTCCGGGAGATGCATGGGTTTGCAGCAGAAATAAATGTATACAAGGGATTATTTATTTTTTTAATATATTTTAAACCATTAATGCCTCTTCCAAGTGAAGAAATGGGAGCTTAATCCTCCACGGGTCACTGATGAACTTCGGAGACCTTCAAGTGGGAAACGTGTTTGTGGCAGCTTGTGCTGCTGGTCTGGCTGGGGAGACTCTGATGTGGGCTCTGCACTGGGATCTGGGGAGCCAGCATTCACAAGGGTCCCCAGTGCAGCTGGTGTTTCTGCATCAAGAAGCCTAGACATGTACACAGAATGTAAACCACAGACCCGAGAACTAACACATGATTCCAGACGGACACCAGGCATCCAGGAAACACAAGCAAAAACGTACAGCCTTTAAGGGAAGCAGAGACAGCCAGAGAAACTCATTGTCTATACAAGGAATTGCTGTGCATGGAACACAGGTGCTCTCTGCCTCTGTCCAGTACCTAGATGCCACCTCTCAAGACCAACTATATCCAAACCACTGGAAAAGCTTTTACACAAATGGAGATTCCTGGGTCCCGCTTCATGGACAGTCTGATTCTGTTGATTAGGAGCAGAGCCTGTAAATCTGTATTTTAACCTCCCCTCGCCCCTGGAAATTTTCCCACGGACTCTAGTGTGGGAACCACTCTGCTCACCCATGGCCCTTATAAGGAGACTGTCAGGCAAGACGTGTAGAAAGCACATTTCATGAGCGTAAGCCAAACCAACCTTTCAAGTAGATTTGTCCTAACGGTGGGATTTGAGCAGCATTCAGCAGCCTCTCCCTAACAGAAAATTATCCTCCACCCGAGTGTGCTTTTCCCTCGATGGAGACTCGCACAATTGACTTAAGCAGCCTCCCAGCAAGGGACTGCTAGAACGCTGCAATGGCACGAGGCTGTGCCAGGCAACCAGACCCTATTTCCTCTAGAATAGAAGGAATGAAGCAGTATGAGGACAGAAATATGTGTGTGGGGGTGTGGGGGGGGGGGGAGGAACTGGAGTGGTGAGGAGGGAGGGAAATATCCAGAGAAGACATTCCAAGTACTGGTTATGGAAATGGGTATGGATTTGGAGGTGAGAGTGGGCATGACCATGCTGTCTTCTGAAGGTCCGTCCTGTCCAGCCCTCAGACGTGCCACTTTGTTCTTCAGGATTCCCAGGGATTAAAAGATGTCAACATTGAGAAATAGTCAACTTATGTTTGGGGAGGTGCACATCGCTTCTGTCCTTGCATGATATGTAAGTTGTGCACGTGTACCCATGTCTACACCTAAATCAGCCAAATTAGAAAATGAGTACAAACACCAAACAGTTCCATTACGAAGAAAATTTATTTTTTTAATTGCTGGACAAAATGATAGAATATTCTTCAATAACCTGTGTCTTAATTTTTCCTGCCCCTTCAACTAAACTCTTTAAAGAGACCAGCAATGTGCTGAAAGATTGAAGTACAAAGCCAGTCACGGTCTTCTCTTCTTTGGAAGAAAAACTTGGGTCCATTAGCACCAGCTTGCCCAGCTCTGTCTCAGGGGAAAAAACCCAGAGCATTTGCTCATGTTCCCTTAGAGGAATAGTGAAGTTCAAGCCCTACTTGATCCACTTGGGAGTAACTCGGGCAATCAGGTTGCGGCTGTGATAGAAAGTGACTTTGTGGGCACAGTGTGGGTCCTCTCTTCAGCTGGTCACTTCTCCTGTCCTCCCTGGTCACCACACTTCCGAGAAATTGTACCCGCAGTCCTTTCAGAACTATGCCTCACTTTCCCAGGGGTGCTGACCCGCCTCTTGAGAAATGCCACCTTCCTCCTGAGCCATGTTGTCATTTGTTAGCGGCTAATCATTCATTAACCTCCCAGGTACCTCCTGGAAGCCAGGACCTCACCTTCATTTGTAAAGGTGGTTCATCGGGTCCCCCTTTAATAAAATTACAACTTCAGGAAACAGATCATTTGTATCAAATACAACCCCATGGCTTCCTCTTATGTTAATCATTTCAGGCAGGTGCTATTAGGTAATTCAATCACTGGGCTACAGAAAGCAGCCACTGAATTAATGAGGAATGAACTCAAATTCTGAGTAAGAGATTTTCTGAATAAATGGCTCTGAATGAAAAAGCAGGAGCCAAGCCTATAATCACAGCAGATGACAACAATACAAAATTGCATATTAAACACAGTCCCAACTTCCATCTATTCTCAGTCCACAAACTCTTTTGGAGCCAAAAGAACATATTGCGACTGCCGCCAGCAGCTTCCACGTTTGCCACTTGTCTAATATTTCCTTAACGCTTTTTCAGGTGAACTGAATATATTCTGTAGTTCTCATCCCAATGTAAAATAAGCTTTAGCTTATCCCCAGGGGTCGCCTTGCGTTAAAAAGAGCATCTTTGGGGTGTCTGGGTGGCGCCTTTGGTTAAGTGTCTGACTCTTGATCTTGGCTCAGGTCATGATCCTGTGGTTCATGAGTTCAAGCCCTGCATCAGGCTCTGCACTGATGGTGTGGAGCCTGCTTGGGATTCTGTCTCTCCTTCTCTCTTCCCTTCCCCTGCTTGTTCTCTCTCTCTTTCTCTCTCGAAATAAATAAACATTAAAATATTTTTTTTTTTTAAAAAGAGCATCTTTGTCCACAGCCACATTCAGACTTGAAACCTGTCTGGCCTCCCATCTGGTCTGCCTGCATCTGGCCTCCCTTCCCTCTAGGACACTTTCTTCACAGCCACCGGGATGACCCTCCCCAAGCTCCGATCTCACTACATCACATCCCTGCCAAACACCCTCTATTCACTGTCACTGTCCTCATCTTTTTAGCGGGTCACACAAAATGCTTGGTGACTGGGCCCCAGCCTGTCTTTCTAGCTCGTCTCTGGTTGCCACTATATAGGAATGCATCCTAAATTCTAGCCATACCCAGATTCTTGACATCTCTGAACATCCCATGCTCTCTCTTAGTGCCTCATGTTTCTTCCTCTAGAGTGCCTACGCCAACCTAATTCTGAGCAATGCCCATCCTGATCCCCTTGGTACCTCCATTCCTAGACTGAGTCAGGTGCCCTTTTCCTCATCCTTCTTTAGCAGCCAAAGGCAGAATTCAGTTATTTAACATAGCACTCAATACTACAACAGCTGGAGCATGGAGTCTCTCTCTTCAACTGACACCAAGTTGAGAATAAGACACTATGTAGTGTTGAACCTTGTATTTGCAATGCTGGGCATATGGTAGACACACAATAAATATTTGATGAATGAATGAGCCAGTGATAGAATAAATGAAGTCAGGGTTGAATAAATGGATGAACCCAATGACACGATTTAGGCCAATTCTAGCAGCCACACTTCCCAACTCTGAGCAGCAGCATTTACAAAGTTTATTTTCATGATCTGAAATTCGGTCAGTGAAGACATGGCACAGGATGAGTGAGTTTTCCTACAGCTGATGATATCATCACCACGTGTTCATCTTCCCTCTCTTTAGTAAATATCTGATGAACTAGACTCTGCAGCAGAGATGGGATGCTCCCCTGTGGCCAGAAACCACTGATAGGACGAGCCACGTGGTGACCCACATGGCCTTCCTGGGACTGGAGCTTCCAGCTCCATAGGAAATATCCCAGGCTCTGCACACGGCATTTGGTTCTCACGGAGCTGTGGTCGCCTGGCATTTATCACGCTGTGCTTCATCAGAGATTTAATCAGGTTTGAGTTTTTAACAACGTGCTCGTCACGCTCACTTAACTTAAAATCAAGCCTGTTCAGGCATTAGTTGGTCCTATTCACTCAGTCTGGTAGTTTGGGCATTTAAAACTCTAGGATTTTTCATCAAGGAGCACTGTACATTTTTACCAAGCATCCCTTATGTGTAAACCTCGCAGGCTGGCTCCCTGGTTGAAATAGTCCAACTTTGGGGATCGTACTGCAATGGAGGAAGTATCTTTATAGTAGTTTCCTATTGATGACATAGCAAATGACCACAAGCTGAGTGGCTTAAAACAATGAAAATTTACTATCTTAGAGGTCTATAGGTCAGAAGTCTGACATGGGTCTTACTGGGCTAAAATCAAGAAGGTGGCAAGGCTGTATTCCCTCTGGGAGGCCTAGGGTAGAACCCACTTTCTCACCCTTTCCACCTTCTGCCATATAAGGTAACATGCACAGGTTCTAGGGATTAATACATGCATGTCTTTGGGGGGCTGTTATACTGCCTGCCACACTTGTGTGTCTCTGGACCTCCAGAAGGCATCCTTTGCATAACCTTGTGGGTCCAGCGTGGACTTCCCAACAGCATTCGTATTTCCTGAAAGCTTGATACAAATGCAGACTTGCAGGCCCATCCCCAGACCTTCAAAATCAAAATCTACATTTTCACCAACTCCCAGAGGATTCTGCATAGTGAGTATGAGAAACACCACTCTAGAGGCTCCCTGAGTGGCAGAGGAAAGAGCCGGCACTTAGTGTTATACAGACAGTGGTGTTATCCGGGATCATGTATGTAAAATTGGACAGATCTTGAAGGGGGAGCTCAATCAACAGGCTCCCTCCCTCTCAGGACTCTGAACGGAAGATAAAGAAGAGGGTCAGGTGGGACCATATCACTTGATAAGCCGAGATCAGGTCGTGTAGCTTTACTGCAGACGTAACATTGAACCAACAAGGAGAACTTTTTTCCCTGCCCCAGCCATGGCTGCACCAGACTGGGGAGGAGCCTCCCTGACCACAGTGCCCTGCGGGCAGGGGCACAGTCTGTGTAGGAGAATTTCTGGCACAGAGTAGTGCATTGGGGAGCACGTGCTCTCTGTGGGTGGGCCAGCTCACAAGAGGAAGGAAGAGAAAGAGCCTGGGCTACATACACAAGCCCGGTTTCTCCTTTCAAACTCAGCAACCAGATAGGTCGCTAGTGAATAAGAGCATAATAAGACAGAAGTGTTCCAGCTAATAGACCTGCCTCCACATGGAAGGGAACATCAGGAGAGGGAATCAGCCTTTCCCCTAATAAATAGCATCTATATCACAGAATCATTGTGAGGAAAGTGATACAGCATGTGGGGTGGCACTCAGTACATCACAGTCCAACTACAAGGACTTTTGGATTACCCAGCAATACTAAAATGGGGCAACCCATTAGAATATCCTAATGACTTTGTTATACAATTCGAATTACTGGAAGCCCACTCTAGGGGATTAGGATTCAGCAGGTCTAAGACAGGCTTGAGAATCAAATAGACATGAAATCCTGATAGCACACAAATAAGAAAACGGCTTCTATCGTGATCCCTTCAGTCATTTGGACAGGACTTTACCTAAACCAGAAAGAATGAGTATTAGACAAGATTCTTTTGGTTGCAAGTTACAGACACCAAGTTGAACTGGCTTACACAAAAAAGGGAATATGTTGCAGGACTCATGGGTGTCTTATAGAGCACAGGAGGCAAGAGCAAGTGTGGAGAAAGGACTGACCTCAGGAACCAGGCACTTTTAGGAACCCGGTGGTGCTATCTCTCCATCTCTCCTGTCTGCTTCTTTGTATGACCAATACCATCTTCTCTCTGTGTTGCCATGTGTGCAGTGAGAAGAAGATCACACTCCTGAAGGTTCTTTGTTCCTGGACACTGCAGGCAGATGAGCTCTCCTTTGGTTCCAATTCTGAATTCCCAGGATGGAGAATGTGATTGGCCCAAGTCAGGTCAATTGTCTCCATCAGGTGCAGGAGCTTGAGGTCATAGGACCCATCCCTCTATCTTTGTGGGGTATGTTGGAGGGAGGGCAATTCTCAGAGAAGGGAAGTCATTGCAAACTCAGTGGATACTCAATAGAATCTATTCTATAGAATATAGAATAGACATACTATATCGTGTCAGTATTTAAAAAATTGCTTTCCACCCAATAATAAAAAAAATAAAAGGAAAACCTTGAAACTTTGAGTGTCTGACAAATTTTTTTTTTAATTTCGAGCTTATACTTAGAATCAATGTCACTAAAATATCAGTTCTAGTGAAATCTTCAAGATTATGCCTCCTCCAACTTGGAATAGAAATCTCAGCTCCTTTGGAGAGGATGCTCTTATTCTATGTGGGTTCACATTCCCAGATCATTCAGGGCCCTTCTACAAGCTTCTTCCTGGTGTGAAGAGGGTTCTTTTCCATGAAGACATTTGCTAGGAGGGACTGCCAAATCCACTTATGTTATAATTATTCTTTATGAATGTGTCCACCTACCAGATGATAGGTTCTTTCAAGGTCAATATCTCACTCATCCTATAGTTACAGTGTCTATTATAGTAGCTGGCTCAGAATGACTACTCAATATGGGCTTGTTTACTTTAGGGATGCATGAGTCATTGTCCCTCAAAAAGTGATATAATAATGTACCAGAAATGGGGTCTAGGGAAGCAAAGGAGAACTTCCAGAGCTTTGGCTGTGTGAGAAGCAGTCTGCTCAAATCCTTACCCTTCACTCCAAGGTGTGCTGAGAAGTAGAAGTGTTACCTCTCAGATATGCCACATGGCAGCTGTCTTAGGGTCATCATAGGGAGAGGAGGGTATAGATACTCTTTATGAATGTTTATTTTAATTACTGCTTAAAAAACCCTTAGATTTCATAATTCACCATTCTGCTATGAAATCAATATTCTGGGGCTCAAATACCTTTGTCGTGACAATGTTTTATTCTAAAAATGTATTTTTCTACGTTTTAACTTCTAAAATAATAAAAAAATTTCATTTATGGCATGACATAAATGAAACCACAATTTAATGAAATGGCATTTTGTGAATTTAAACCGAAGCAAATATTTGACAAGCTTTATTTAGATTAATTTGCTGTGCATACTCTCCTGTTTTGATAGCAGGCAAGCTCTGTGGTATCATACATTTACTGCACTAGGTTCTGAGACTCGAAGTGTGGAAGTAGAAGCTGTGGGATCCAAGGGGACCCAATTCTGAGGGTCTCACAGGCCCACACTCAGGTTTCACTGGCAGTAAAAATTGGCTAGGAAGTTGTTTAACAAAATGATTATATCCACTCTTGCAAAACAAGAGTGTGATATTCATTTCCATGTTGGTAGCACTTTTGGCATGTAAATATTAATTTGCTTTTCATAATCCTAAACCAGTCCTAATGTACATTCTATGTAAATTATAAGCTAAACAATTTTTTGTGTGCATTATAAATACCATCCTGTACTAAACTTTCTCAAAAAATAATCTGCCAGTTCTAGGACACGAACACTATCAGTTCAAGGAAGAAACTAAGGCATATGTTTAGTAAGTTACTATCTGGTCCTTTATGAAAAAGTGTGCCAGTCCCTGGATTTATAGAATTAACATGATTTATAATGACTGAATAATACTGGTTTTGATTTGGAATCCCAGATACTAATCCAATTTCTTCCAGCCTCCTGGTAGATCTGAGTAAGAGCTTCCTAATACTTTACAGTTATAGAAGCTGTATTTGACTATGGTTGTGATTTGCCTTCCAGAACCACTAACCTGGCACAATGACCTCTATTCCAGAAGGGGGTCTGAAACAATAATAATGGTGCTGGTGACCCCCAAGGATGAGTCATGATCATCATGATAGATGTTATGAACTGGTATGGGTCATGAAAAAAAACGGCATATAACTTTCACATCTGTGGATAGCAACTTGTGGTGTCTTTTTCACTTTTGTGTAAAGGTCTTCACAGCTCTTAAGACCAAGTGCACTTTGAAGATGAGGATATAATTCACAGACCCAATAAGAAATTCTGATTTATGGGAGGAAACTGAAATACATTTTCAAAAGAGATTTCACACACACACACACACACACACACACACACACACTCACACACACACCCCATAGGGCTCGTCTTCACCATTAGGAAAACTTAAGTTCCATTTTTTGCATTTACAGGAAAAAGAAGAAAATTTTAAAAATGCAGTATAAGGTGGCCCCTGATCCCGAAATCTCTACATTTAATAAAGCATCCATTCTTCATTGGTGAGAAAGAGTTTAGACACAGTCCTTTCAAACCTAAATCAGACAGGGTTAATTTTTAGCTCTTTAGAGTTACTGTTGGGCCACATCATTGAGTTGACTGGAAAAGATCCCCTTCTAAAAGCCTGTCCTGTGTGCCCACTGTTTGCCCGCTCCCAGAGCCAAGCATCAGAAGCAAGGTAGCCTGAAGTTGTCATGAACAAACTTTTGAAAATGGGAGTGAAGAGAGGATTCTTTAGGTACCCAGGGAACTGTGAAATAACGAAAAGGAGATAAGAACCAACAAAACCAAGAAGCAGGAGGAAAACTGGAAGCAAAATAATACAGTGGATTACATTTTTTCAGAGATAACCTGGGAACAGGCTTTATCGTCCAAAGACCATTTTCTCCCTCATCTAAAAATTCAAAGAGAAGAGTGAAAAGGATCAACTCTACAGCAAAGTTTGACTTAAGTAACGTTAACAGCTAATTGAAAAGAGCTTTCAGGTGTTTGTTTTCTTTTTTTAATTTTTATTTTTTCAAATGAAAACTCAACTGGTAAGAGAAACCATAGTTCCTATGCCGGCTCAGAAAAAACTAGACATTGGAGAACAGAAATAATTGCCCCAGCCAATAATGGCTCCTGATTTTCTAATAAGAAACCAAAACTAAACCAAACCAAAACAATAATGAAAAACAGTTTCATCAGTGCATTCAGAAAATTCTCAGTGAAAGATATCTATTTGCTTTGTAAGATACAGTCCCTGCCTTTAAAGAATCTCTAATCCCCTTCTGGAGATAGGACTGAACACATCATTAGAAAACAGCATGAGGTGGCTTCTGTTCATGTGCTCACTCTAACAGTGCTATAGAAGTTAGAAGGGAGAGATACAAGGGAGTCGTTTGGGGCATATAACTGTATTAATCATCATTGCTGATAACAGATTACCCCGAGTCTAATAAGTTAAAATAGTAACCATTGATTGTCTCACGGTTTCTGTGATTAAGAATCTGAAAGCAGCTTGGTTGCTTGGTTCAGGCTCAGGGTCCCTTGTGGGGTTGCAATCCAGCTGTCAGCTGGAGCTTTAGTCATCACAAGGTACGAGCCTACTCATATGGTGGTTGGAAGTCCTTGGTTCTTCAGCGTGCGTGCCTCTCCATAGGGTGCGTAACCACATGGTAAGCTGGCTTCTGCTAGAGCTAGCAATCTAAGAGAGAACAAGTTAGAGAGAGGGAGGATGCCCCAAGAAGGTGACCATGGTCTTTTTATAACCTAACCTTGGAAGTGACCTCCCATCACTTCTGCCATATACTATTTGTTAGAAGTGAGTCAACACATGCAGCGCACTCTCCAGGGGAAGGAATTACACAAGGGTGTGAATATCGGGAGAAGGATTCATGGGGGGCCACCCTAAAGGTTTCTACTAGAGTAACAAATGTGCTGAACTCAAGGGGAGGTGGTTAGCAAACTACGGCTAGAGGGTCTGACACTGGCTTTTGTAAATAAAGTTGTATCGGCCCTCAGCCACACCCACTTGTTTGCCTGTTGTCTGTGGCTGCTCTTGTGCTAACAACTGCAGAGTTGAGTAGTTGTAACAAAGACCTTATGGTCCGCAAAGCTTGAAGTATTTACTATCTGGGGCGCCTGGATGGCTCAGTCAAGTGGGCATCTGACTCTTGATTTCGGTTCAGGTCATGATCTCACAGCTCATGGGATAGAGCTTCACATCGGGCTCTGTGCTGTCAGTGTGGAGCCTGCTTGGGATTCTCTCTTTCCCTCGTTGTGTCCCTCCCTTGCTCTCTCTCTCTCTCTCTCTCTCTCTCTCAATAAATAAATAAATAAATAAACTTTAAAGTATTTACTATCTGAAACTTAACAGGAAAGATTTGCTGAGCCCTGCTCTAGAGCAGTACTTCTCAAAATTTATATACATGTAAATCACCTGGAGATCTTTAAAATGTGGTTTCTGATTCAGTAGGTCTGAGCGAGGTCTGAAACTCTGCATTTATAACAAGCTCCCAGGTGATGCTGTGGCTGCTGGACCACAGACCACACTTTGAGGAACAAGGCTTATAGACCTTGAGGGATGAGAAAGTCTTGAATAGGTGGGAGATGGCCTCCCAAGTAGGGAGAAACGGCATGAGAAAAGATGAGAAAGGGAACAGGCATGGCTTTTGGGGAGAAAATAAGAAGACTTGACAGTCTGAAACAGAATAGAGGACACAGTCATATCCTCCCTGTGAAGAACAACTGCAAAGAGCAACACTTGGCCTTGGGGCAACTGAGAAGGCAGTGGGGAAAACTATAGTGTTGGTTCTTCCTATTTCAAAATACACAGCCTTAAAAAAATGATCAGAATACTGTTGATCGTGTATCCAACCAAAACACCCAAATAAAAAAAAAAAGGAGAGATAGAGAAGAAAGAAAGAAAGAAAGAAAGAAAGAAAGAAAGAAAGAAAGGAGGGAGGGAGGGAGGGAGGGAGGGAGGGAGGGAGGGAGGAAGGAAGGAAGGAAGGAAGGAAGAAGGAAGGAAGGAAGAAGAATCTACACAGATATTTGTTTAGTGCCCACTTTGCATCACTGATGTGCTAGGTCTTGTCAATGAAGATAAATAGACAGTCCCTTCTTACCACTCAGGCTGGTGATGGACAGAGACAAATATAAATACACTGGAGGCCATGCATTGTGATAGGTATATTAATAGAAATATCTGCCTGACACTGCAGCAAAACATGAGAAGGGACAGCGTCTTAAAGGATGGGTAGGAGTTTGTTATGCTGGAGAGATGAAGAAAGCATTTGAGGTTGAGGAATATCATAGAGCCATGAGAGGGCAGGGACTGGGTAGAGGTTGTACAGGCCTGAGGCGTGGGGTGTGTGTTAGGTAGAAGAACATGGGGGTTCAGGAAGGAAAGAGGGTTGGACTGACAGACAGTAGAGAAAGGCTGCCACTGGCTGCAGGAAGACGTTCAGACTTCATCAGCTGATGACATCAGATAACCCATGTGACATTCATGGCACATAGGAGGGCTCAATTATCACTAGCTGTGGTTCTATTTTAGAGACTCTGATGGCCATGTGGAGGATCTCATATCTGGGAAAGCAGAGAAAGGGAGGATCATCATCCATTCGGCGTGCAGGTGAACTAATTCTCAGAATCCTTGAAATCAGGGTTCCAAAGCAACCTGTTGAAGTTCACATGATACATGGGTTGCATCATAGTGTGCCCATCCTCGTTGGCTTGTGTCCCCACACACTGGTCCTGCTTCTTCCAGTTGGGCATGCCTGCCATGGCAGTGGAGGAAGCAGCTGTTCAGCTAGCATGGCTATCTTTATCCACGGGGCAGTGGCAAGGTCTTTGCTGACATTGAGCAGGGGACCTGCTGAACCAGTTCAGATTGGCCCCATTACCCTTGGCACCACTGTGGTCCTGGGGCCCCCACATTCCCCATGATGCCATGCACCCCTGCCACACTGCTGTAGTATATTGACTTGTCTGTCTCCATCTGAGACAAGTCTGCCTGTCTTTAAGCTCTCCAAAGTAAGAGGCCATATCTGTTTCATCACCATCTCCCTGGTACTTAACCCAGTCCTGGGCTCAGAGTGGGCACATAGCAAATCTATGTCACATGAGCCAATGAATGACAACAGGGCTAATAATATTTCCTTCCTCATTGTTCATTGTGAGGATTTTATTAGTTTGCTAGGACTTCCATAACATACATTGGGTGGGTTCAGATACTATTTCCTCACAGTTCTAGAGGCTGGAAATCCAAGATGAAGGTGTTAACAAGATTAATTTCCTCTAAGCCCTCTCTTCTTGGCTTACAGAGGGCCTGGCTAGCTTCTCACTGGGACTTCACCTGGTGTTTCCTCTATCCATGTGTCCTGCTGGTATCTCTCTGTGTATCTTAATCTCCCTTTCTTATAAGGACAGTCAGACTGGATTAGAACCCATACCAATAACCCAATTTTAACTTAATTACCTCTTTAAAGACCTGATCTTCAAATACAGTCACATTCTGAGATACTGGGGGTTAGCACTTCCACATATGAATTGGGGGAAGACACAATTTTTTCAGCCCATGACAAGGATTGAATGGCCTAATATAAGTGTCTAGAATGTTGCCTGGGATGTAGCACCACAAAAGTGCTCACAATTATCATGAGGGAAGGAACACGTGAATACCTTGTCTCTGAACCAGTATTACAGAGGGACACTCTAGACTCAGCTCCTTTTTAAACAGTGTTCGGAATTTTGAGGTTTATTCAGAAAGTCAGAGGAGAGATCTAGAACTTTGTACTCCTGCACAGTGATGGGGGCCACTAAGGAACATGAGATGGTGGCAGCCTCACGACATGTTGATTCCAGTGAGCTGTTTGCACGGCTGACTTGCCTCCTCTTCTGAGGCAGAGGAGGAGTTATCCACACTTTTGAAGCCTCAGTGTCCACATCTGTAAATCAGATCTTCATGGCGCCTACCTTGGAGTAGTGTGAGTAATGAAGAGATAATGCACCACGCTTGTAAAGGCCAGCCATCCCTTCAACACTGGCTGATTGCAAAATGACAATGATAATCACAATAACGTGAAATATTAAGACTCCAGTTGACCCACCAACCCAACGGAGAGTTTTCACCCTAGAAAATGAAACTCCCTTTAAAGACCAGTTTCCTCCAGGACCAACCTCATCATAGGCAAAGCAGTGTGAAATGTGTAGTGTTTCAGACATCAGTCCTCTCATTACACCCCACAGTCAAGACCCTCACAACATCTACCATTAAGGCCACACCTCATGATAAGCCTTGTAAGACTGAAAGCCCCATGTTAACACGGAACCCCGGCATACCATCTAGAAGGGCATTCCACACAAGCATGGTTTTGCCTGGGTCTGATTCCCAGCACTCTTCTCATGATGCAAAAGACTACAGCAAAAGAAAAAATCTCTAAAAAATTTCTGCCTGCCTCCTCCTTCTTCCTCCTCACCTCCTCCCTCCTTCTAGGATCTGTTACAGGAATTTTATTCCTCTTAATTTACTCTGCAAATTGCTCAGCTTGAATACCGTTATTCCGCAGCTCTGTGAATGGAGTGTGTGAGCTTTCAGCCCACCTGCTCTGCACACAGCACTCATTCTGCTGGGAGAGCGCTGCCCTTGCGGGATGGAAGACAGGACCTGCCTGCCCCAGGCTTCAGGCACCTTGCGAAATACCTAATCATGCAGCTTCTCATTTGTACAGGGATTTATAGTTTCCAGAACACAGTTATCCCCATCAGCTCATTTACATAAATACCATGGAAGACATAATACCTTTCATCTGTATAGCTCTTTTTTCCATTTACCAAGTACTCTCATATATATGACCTAATTTATAGATGACATATAATAATATAATACTCTAAAAATGTATTGATTCCTTCCATATGAATAGTGCTATTATAACCCATTACTGAAAAAGAACTTGGGCTGGCTGGTTCCTGAACACCAAGGCATAAGCCTGTCTTTGGTTGAGATCTTCCATTAGGGCTTATACTACTGGATGCAGGCTCCCAGATGCCTCTTGAGCTTGGCCTTCTCTTCTCAAAGAGCCCTCTATTCCTTCAGCCATGGCCCAGGGGCTCTGTCCAAGGATCTAGTCTCCCAGTCACATCCTGAGCAATGCCACTGAGCCTGTCTGTAAGGACCCTGTGTGCATCCAGGCACAGCTGGGGTGGGGAGGGGGGCATCCTGCTCACTCGCTCTCTCTGTCATGTGTTGCCACCCTGGGTAGCTGCATGAGCAGATGTTACCTACATTTCAAGACTCTGTGACTAGCCCTTAAGCCACGGTCTAATATTTAGGAGAGGATTGTAGAACTCCTCAAAAAACCTTGAAGGATGTCCTTGATTCCTCTAGTAAATCCAATCCATCCTGCAGTCTTGGTAATCTTTATCAAGGGTGTATCTTATCATGCCCTCCGTGCCCCTGGTTTACTCTTTGCCACCTTCAAATCCTCCACATCTTCACCAACACTTGTCTTGGTATGTCTTGTCTTTCTGATAATAGTCAACTTAACAGGTGGAAGGTGAGATCTCATTGTGGTTTTGATATGCATTTCCTGATGATTAGTGATTTTGAGCGCCTGTCTTGATAACTGTTATTCATTGCTTTAGATTGGTTTTCCTGGAAACAGTCTTTAAGCCAGAGAGTTGCATGTACAAGGTTTATTGGGAAGAACGCTCGAGGTAGATCTTTACAGAGGTAAGGAAGGAAGGACTGAGCAGTGAGAAGAGGTGACAATGTGGTTTTAACTGAGGCCTCAATCAACACTACAGGGCACTCTAGAGCTGGGATGACCCACTGAGTTGTCCCAAATTGAGGCACAGGGACAGGCCTTTGTATCTCTGCAAAGGACTGGAAAGGGGAAGCTCAGGTGGAGAAATTCCCTGCGGCCCAGGACAATGTTCAGTGAGGGACATAGCTGTGAGTCTTCAACAGCCAATATTCCAGCATGGGGGTTTGATGTATCTGGACAGAGGACCCCTAGCATACACTCCAGTGGAGGTCCCCACATGTCGCTGCACCAGAAGATGAGAATGTTGGAGGCCATCTTGGAATCCTGGTTAACAATGGAACAGAAGTCCATTACCCTTCTGCCTGGCCCTGCTTTACTTCCTCATGCATCAGAACTGGATGACTATATCTTTGCCAAGACCCCATTTAGCTGGCAGCAGCTAAATTCTATCTTCTGTTGCACACCTCTTCTGTCAGACTCTTTGAATTGGGCAACTCCCCTTCTGTGCCATGGTCTTAATCAGGCTTTTCTAGGGCATGTTACATTCCTTGCCCTGCTGCCTCCCTGCATGGAACCTTCTTTCCCTAATTTATTTTCAGCCCTGAAGCAGATCTCAGAGGCAGCATCTGGTTCTGCTTTTAAAACAAAGCTTTGGCTGAGTCGGGCAGAGAAGCACAGAAGTCAAATGCACGCTTGTCCCCAAGGTCACCCAGCAACAGCGCAGCCTTGGTTCTTCCCTGCCCACACTGCCTCCTCCCAGCATTCTTTGTTGTCAACACACAACTTTTACTCACCTGGGCTTATTACAGGGTCCCGGGGTTATGGAATCCACAGCTAGGTCAGAGCCACAGGGCTTTGGAGGCCCTCCCAAGCACCAATCCACTCAGAAATTCTACATCCATACAAGGAAAATAGAAACTGAGGAGGATGTGACTTGTGAAGCCTGAGCTTCACTTTTTAGCTTTCCTTTTGGCAAGTGAAGAACCTGCCAGAAACTCCCTGGGCTTAACGTTCAATATCCAGAAACCAAAGTGACTGGTTTGTCACAGAAGCTAAACTACCCCCAGTGTATCCCACAGGAGGTACTGACCCTTCATGGCTCCCGGGGGACATGAAGGCAGCCTTTGAGTTCTACTAGGGGTGTTGTTCCCATTTTGGTTTAAGTCTCAGTAAGATTGAGGCCATCATGGAACGACCCTCATCACCATGTTGGGGGCAGGAGAGACTTGTAGGAGGTCAGTTGTGCAGTCACAACTGTCCTTTGTGGTGGAAAACCAGTTCAATTGTAGTTCTAAAAACATGGTCATGGTAGCTATTCAGTGGACTGCCTGGGAGTAGGGGCGGGGAGGGAAGCAAGAGGTGGGCAGAGCAGACAGCTACACGTCCTACTGGGACAGCACTAAAAAATGTAGAGTTTTCCTTCACCCAACCCCTCATCTCTATCACTGTGCCTCTCCAACAGGACTTGGAGGGCCCATTACTTAGGACACTGAAGGCTTTAAGGGGGAACTCTTTTATTAACTACTTATAAGAGATAATTTACTTGGTTAGCTCATTTCTCCCCAGAAGAGCCTATCATGGAGGAAGGACCTAACACAGAGGAAGACCCTCACAGCACGGGGCCTAGAGTCATGAAGGAAGACTCACATGTTTGCAGAGACTGGGGCACAGAGACGGGGCTCCCTGAGGGAGGGTGTGAAGGGAGTGGAACAGGGCAGCAAGTACAAAACATACTCAGATTTTTTAATGTTGATTTATTTTTGGGAGAGAGAGCACAAGCAGGAGAGGGGCAAGGAGAGAAAGAGAGAGAGGACAACAGAGGATCCAAAGCAGGCTCTGCACTGACAGCAGTGAGCCTGATGTGGGGCTCAAATTCATGAACCCTGAGATCATGATCTGAGCTGAAGTCAGACACTCAATGAACTGAGCCACCTAGGTGCCCCTGGGGGTACAGAGGGAACAAGGTGACAGGTCAAGGGTCAGGGAGAAGATGGGTCAGCATCCCTGCCTCAGCCTCTGTCATCCTTGCATGGAGATCCCAGCTCTACCAACCTGCATTTGACAAGGTTAGTTCTTAGAGATACACCGGGCTCATATTAAATACTCAAAAATGTCAGTTATCATTACTGTAATTATTATTATTACTACTGAGGCATGTTTTCCTTTGTTATTTTTAATTGGAGGGGAGGACAGTGGCATTCCCAATTTCTACTCTGAAGAAATATTTTTCTGCCTCTTCTGTCTATATTTGGAAAGGGAAAGCCACCAACAAAAACCAGCAAACACAAAACCCGCACAAATTAAACACGTGACTGGAGAGATCTGCACAATTTCAACCTCAAAGGAGCCAGAGTCCAGGGCATGCACCCCGTGGAATGTCGGCTTGCATAGGTTTTGTTTCTGGTTTATGTTTCCTCTGTTGTTGTTGTTTTTCTTTTTAATTATGATCCAATGACCTTGTTCCATAAAGTGCGGCTCGAATATGAGCAACAGAAGGTTGAGCAAACAGAGTTTAATGCTATAATCAAATGCAACCTACACCCTCGTTCTTATGGTACATATTAGTGATAGATGATGATACTAATAGGTGTATGGGCCGCGTGGTAATTAGCCACACCAGGCACGCAGTGCGCTCAGAGTTTGACTTTTCCATGGTTGGGGTTCTGAAGCCCCTCCTCCCTGTGCTCTCTGCTGGCTCCCCAGCACTCCCCCTGCCCCATACCATACCCTTTCTCTGCTTAGATTTCAAACTAGGGCCTGGAGCTTCCCTGCCTTAATAAGGGAGAAAACAAGAATAGAAGGATGGAAGAGAATCCCTCAGTTAGGGTGACACAAGCTTCTGACACAGACACCCCATAATAGAAGTCTATATCACACTCACGGAAGCCAGCTGGTGCCCCTCACCAGCCGACAGTCTCCCTCGGCATGGACACTGAGGGTCCGAGGTTCCCCCGTCTATGGCTCCACCGTCCCTTGGTCCTCAAGATTCCCTGAACCCAGGTGCACCCAGACGGAGGACATGGGGGAAAGGCACACCTACATACCCTCCTCTGCCAGGAAGGGCCCCTCGTCACCCAGGCTCATGTGACCTCAGGGAGGACTTGCCATGGGTGTAAGGGGATGGAGAACGTTCCAGGCTGTGGCAGCTGCTCTTTGCACCATGGCAGCGCTCACGTGGGGTTTGGGTGGGTAGTCAGCCATCTCTACTGCAAGGCATTTTGTAAGACCCCGGCAGGACCTATTCGGTTTAAGCGCTGGTGATTATTACCTAATGTGAGCCCTGAAGATACCGAGGGACCAGCTAATGGTACTGATGTAGGACTAGGCAGAGAACACGTGTGAGCCCCAGGGATCCCCAGAAACGTGTATTCTTACATAAAGTGGGAGCCTATTTCTCCCACAGGACCCCACCCCGCATCAGCAGCTGCCCCAGGCATTGGGATCCAGGAACCTCCGTGAAACACAAAGGCTGATTTGATTGCCCTTTATAGCAAAAACCTTGTTAAGCAGATATTGGTTTATCCAAGAGAATGCACAATTGGAAGCGATTGTTGTTCCCCAGCTAACTGGACACCCTGTCACGCTCCAGTAAAAATATCAGATTATCGGAACTAGTTAATTCAAAATCCATTCTTCCTGGTCCCTTGCCTTTCAAATTAATGACATTTGCTGAAATTGACAGCAAGAGAGGGGGTGACGGGGCGGGTGGAGGAGTACATGATTCCTGGGTGTTAGTGTCTCCTGCTCCCACGGGCCGATACGGAGGTGAAGTGGAGGAAAGTAGGGAGGGCGACCCAGCAGGAAAGTGCGCATACTGGAAAATTAGATTTTGAGTACTATTTTCTCCCCCAAAAGACTTTTAAAAGGAGCCGAGGAGGAAATGAAGAATACCCAGGTAGCTGAACAATTAGTGTCATAATTAAGAAGTTCAGAGAAGGGGGGATCTTTCTGGTGGGCTTTGTTCCATGGCGGGGGATGGGGGGCACCCATCCCTGGGAAACATGACTTGAGGTCCAGGAGCTAGGAAAGGCAGCAGGGGTGTGGCCCCACCATTTACCAGCTGGATAAAGGTGTGCAAATCACTTCACCTGCCCGTGCCTCAGTTTCCTTATCTGTTAACGTCAGACAGTTCCTACCCGGAAGCGTGATGATAAGGATTAAATGCGTTCATATTTGTAACGTGTTTTGAATGGCACCTAGAACATTCAGGCCCTATACAGATGTGTATTTAAAGAAAAAAAAAAAAAGACAGAAAAGAAAAAAGAAAGGTGGATTAAAACCTCTGTTCCCTCTTTAAGTAGCTAAGAGAACTCAAGCTAGTTTATTTAAACTCTGAGCTTCAGTTTCTTGCTCGGAAGACACAGATCATTTCACAGACGCACAGAAGGATCTCATGGGTGGTGAGATTAGTGAGACGGGGAAGCACGGACGTGCTGCCCAGTGCCTGGCACAGAACTAGCAGCTAATAAATGCTAAGTGCTACCTCGAGCTGAATGTTTAAAGTATTCCCAGATCCCAGCAAGACAGAAAATGAGAGACGTCAGTAAACAGTGCCAGGGAGGCGCCTGCGTATGGCAGCCCCGAGTCACCAAGAAAGCGTGTGCCAGCTAGCACTTCAATTTTTACTTATTTCACAGAACAAGGAGCCCTGCATGTGCCGAGCTCCCACCCAGGTTATTAGAGAGACATATGCAGCACATCCACACAGATTGGCAGGGTGGGAAAACAAGGAGAAATCAGGGAATACCTGGTGAAAGGTATTTAAATAAGTGAGATGGATTTGCTCCTGCAGACCTCAGTCGCATAGATGCTGGAGTTTAAAAATAGTGCAGAGACACAGGATCCGAGAATCAGGCAGTCAGAAAGTAGGAGCTGGGAGCCTTTCCGTTTTAATAACAGGAAAACGCACAAGAACATGAATTTCTCTATGTAGAAAAACAATGCAAAGACTTCCTAAAATTAATTCCAAAATGCCTCGAGGAGGGTAGGATGTTAAACATCAGCCAGGAGGAATCAGCCAGCAGGCTCCCCTCTGAAGTACACTATCTGTCTCTTGGTGGCTCGGTGATGGGACCTGGGGAAGAGACGCAATGTATTATTTAGGGACTTCAGCTACACTTCTTAATCCTGCTCCCTTTCCTGAGTGAGTTCAAGAGAAACATAGTGCGGGTATGTGAGGATTAACGTGACTGCCTGTGTAAAATGCCTAATGCAGGTTCCAGGCCATAGCAGGCACATTGGCACCTACAATGTCATGATCATCACTTGGTCTCAATGTATGAGTTCAGTCAGCCAGCACGCAGCGGATGTCCACGTGAACATGGAGCGCGTCACCGGATAGCTGCGGGCTGGACCCTTCCCGGTGCTTGGTCCTGAATCTAGTTGGGGAGCATCCTTATTAGTGACCTCAATCATATTCTGTTCCCCCAATGCCACTCGCAGTATGTCTAAGATCCTGGATCCTAGACATCTCTTACATCTTCGTGTCCTGAGAATATCTTCTTTCATTCACTCACTAAGCATTTGATCGGCACTTACTACGAGCCGCGGGCACTGTGCAGGCACCAGAGCTAAAAACACGGATATGCCAGGGTCCTTGCCCTTGAGGAGCTTATAGTCCAGCCAGAGGGGCAGACAACAGACAGACATTTAGAGATGTTTTATGAGTGCTGTGGGGTATCTATAGAGGGAGTTCAGACGACTTCACGAGGAGGTCACCATCTCTTGTGTAGGGAATGGTGAGTGCATATGTCTATAGAGTTGTTTACTTAAAGCGTTTATATATGTATGAGAGAGGGAGGGAGGGGGGAGAGGAAATGAGGAAGAAAGGGAAAAGGAAGAAGGGGGCGGGGGGAGAAGGGAGATTTGATAAACTGCAAGATTTCAGGCCATTAGGAACTTTGCCTGCCTTTGCTCCTGCAACCTAAGGCTTTTCCTCAACTAGATGAGGCCAGTAATAGGCCTGGGTCCTCCATGGATGTTATGGACTGAATGTTTGTGTCTTCCCAAAATGCATGTTGAAGCCCTACCCCCCAGTGTAGTGGTATTGGGAAATGGGGCCCTTGGGAGGTAATTAGGGTTAGATGAGGTCATAAGAGTGGGGTCCCCATGATAAGATCAGTGCCCTAATAAGAAGATGCACCAGAGAGCTTGTCCCCCCCCACCCCCATGCTCCCATTCATCCCTGCACCCCCCCATCCCCGTGAGCACACACACAAAAGAAGTCATATGCACACACAGCAAGAAGGCTGCTGTCTACAACCCAAGGGGAGAGCCCTCATCAGAGAGCAACCAGGCTGGAACTTTCATCTTGAACCTCCAGCCTCCAGAATTGTGAGAAAAGAAATTTCTGTTGTGTAAGCCACCTAGTCTGTGGTATTTCGTTATGGCAGTCCTAGCAGACTATAACAGGGACGAGTGCAGTTCTTGGGTACATGAAAAAAGAGTAGACCACGTAGGAGCTGTGAGGATACCCCCTCATGATCAGCACTGTGCAGATCCTTTCTCAACAAGATATGCATGGAAAGCTTCCCCAGCAAGGAATGTCCAAAGTGTGGACAAGAGTCAGCCAAGAGCCACTGAAGGTTGACCAGTAAGAACTACACTGAGTTTGGAGGGACCGGGGTTATTATTTGGGAGAAGATAATTGCCATTGGCTCCATTTTCTGTAGGATGAGGTCTAAACACGTGAGGCCCCTTATGATCTGACCCAGCTCTGTCTCCAGCTTGATAACGATTCCTCACACACATAATCCACAGGCCCCAGCCATACAGATTTCTTCATGGGTTCCCCGAACATTCCATGTTCATTTAGAGGCAACACGGTAAAACAGTGGAAAGCCAGCCTGCCTGGGTTCAAATCCAAGGTTTGAAACTTCCTTAGTGTGATCCTTTGCCAAGTCATTTATCCTCACTATGCCTTGGTTTTCACCTTTATCAGATGGAGATAATAATAATACTGACCTCATAGAACTGCTATGCAGGAGAAATATGTTACTGTCTGGAAAGTGTCTCGAATAGTGCTTTGTACTCAGTAACTGCTAAGTAAAGTATTTGGTTCTATTACTTCTCTCCACTTAGGAAATTTTATTTCTGCTAAATAACACTTCAAACGTCATCTGTTCTGTGTGGTGTCGTCACCCCTTCCTCTGGGTTGCCATAGCTCCGTGACCTGGCTAATTAGCACAGTACATGATGTATTTGTCTCTGTCTGCACTGGGTTGTGAATTCTCAAGAGTAGGCAGGGAAGAACTCTGGGCAAGAACTTACCGACACTGAAATGTTTTAGACGCTGAGAACAGTGTGCCCCCTTCCTCCACCCATCTATCCTTGAGAAGAGGCTAGATTTTGCTCTGTCTGAGATCACTGAGGCACTGTCCAGACTCCTTCAGGTTTCCTAGGTTTCAATGGCAAAGATGAAACAGGTACATGGTATGTAATCCTCAACAACAGAGGGCAAATGGATCAGAGCCACAGGACGTTTTTATCATTCAGGACACAGCCAGACGTATAAATACAGAGGTGGTAAACAGGAGGCCAGGAGCCTGCATCTAATACCTGCTTGTTCTACAGGTCTTCCAGCCCACCAGCTCCACAACAATGCCCTACAGACTCCAATCCTCCCCAGGTAGGCAGTCTCTCTGGCCAGAAAGCCCCACTGTCTCTCCCTGCCGCCCCCCACCATTCCCCAAAAGCAAACGAAAAATCAATGCTTTTCCACTCAGGCCCGGCCCTCCCTGACCACTCTGCTGCCACAGTAACAGCAGCACTGTGTGCTCGGCTGGGGACTAGGAATCAGCTCCCACCCCAGATTAACATTCAGGCAGAGGCCCTGGTGATGAATATTTTAATATAATGTTTACTGTTTACCCACATGAATGGAAAGAACTTGCATCTGCCAGGGCCACCTGTGCCCACAGAACGGCAGCCCAAGCAGCAGGTCCTCAGAGAGCCCAGCTGTGCCAGGGCCGATGGGGGACAGAGGGAGGGGTGAGGGGCAAGGGGCCGCTAGGGCCAGGAACCGGGAGGAGTTGGGAGGGGGGCTCAGACCCAGCCTGTAAAAGGGCGAAGAACAGAGGAGGAGGAGGAGGGGGGAGGAAGCAGGGGGAGCCTGATAGCAAAGGAAAGTTGAGGTTATCAGGGCCAACCTCCCAGAAGAGAGGTCGTTACCACCCAGCCCCTGCCCCAGCTGTGCAGCTGACTGGAGCACTGGGCGGGTTGCAGAGTTGTGGGCATCTCCTGGGACTGCTCTCTGTGGCCATGCCGCCATATGGTCTCCCTGTAGCACAACAAATGCTCTCGCCTCCTCCCAGGCCTTCAGCCCCAAGCACGTCTCCCTCTGTAGAGAAGGAGGGAGGCCTATCCTGGGACCCAGTTGGTAGCTGGGAATGGAAAGGGTCATTCATGAGCTTAGTTCAGAGTATTTGTGGTTTTGGAAAGGTCTGGAAGGGAGCCTGGCAGAGGCTGTCCTGGCTGGAAAGGTAGCCATCACATCTCCCTTTGAGACTGTAACAAGCCAGAGACGCCTTAGAGTGGTGGGCAAGGGCACAGCCACCTGCTACTAGTCGGGCATCCGCCGGGGCGGGGCCAGGCCCTGTCCGATGGCCTGAAGCACACAGACTCCCCTCTTCAGGGCACCTGCCTGTTCTGTAATTAGGTCCACGGCTCAGGTGAGCCTCTCCCCCAGAGATGAATACTTCCTCTTGCTTTTGTTGACTTTGTCGCCTTCCCTCTTCCACCTTTCTCTCTTTCTTGGGCTACACCTTAGTTTGGGGTTGGAGCTCTGACAGAATGTGGCATTAGCACTCATTCGATTTCTCCCAGCCCCTTTTCTGATCATATTTCTAGGTTCCAGGGAACCATGAACCCCCTTCCTCTTAGTGACGGCCAAGCACTTGGGGAAAGGGCATGGGAACAGCCACGACACACGAGAAAAAGACACCTGCTTTCTAGTGGGTGCAGGAGAGAATAATGTGCCATGAGAGAAAAGTGCCAAGTCCTTTCTCTCCCACTGAGCTTCTTCTGCCCCTTCTCTCAGCCTCTCTCTTGTCCCACTTCTCGCCCTTGCTCTGCGGGTGGCCCTCCACCCATTCCTACATTCCCACAGCCAGCCACTACCTGGAATTAATAAAAGGCCTAAAAATATGAATTGTACTTCTGGGTGCCCATATGTAGGAACAGATTTTGTTTTTAACTTTTTATTACAGAAAATTATTTAAATTTATAAAAATAGAGAGAGTTGTCAATTGGTACAACCCTGTGTACCGATTACTCAGCTATAAAAATCATCAATCCTGTACCTCTCTTTTCCATCCATAACCCTCACTCCTCACACCCCCCCACATCCACAGAGGGTTTGTTTTTTAAGAAATTCCAATTGGCTGCTCAATTTCATCCATGAATATTCATGGGAGCAGTTTGACTAACCCTCCAGACTGTCCCTAGCCCCCAAAACCATCTCAGGCCTTGGCACACACCTGCCTTCGAGGACGGAAATCCTGTGAACCCTCTTTTCCGGCATGTGTACCTCACCGTCTTGCCCAACTGTTCTCAGAAAATCTTTGTGAAGAACGAATCAGAGCCCCAGCTCACGGACAGCTTTGTCGAAGACCTTAGGCAATTTCTTGTCTTCATTCCCAGAAGAGATCATTCTGTAAGCGAGTTGGCCTATCAGAAAACACCTGCCTGCCAGATGTGCTCAGCTCTATGTGAGCAACTGTCGATGCATCTGCACAACTATCGAAACAAGGGAGACATGCAATCTGATCACCAAATGACTCTTGTGAATGATACCAGCACATGCAATATTCCAAAACAGCAGACGAAACAAACATGGGCTTTCTCCAGAAAGAAAAAAACCTGAAAAAATAAGTGCTCTTCTTAGCCCCCCAGATTTGCTGAGATCTGTTTGTTCATGGAGCAGGAAAACAAATTTAGTTCTGAGAGTGGTTCCTGGGAGGCCTACGTGTGGGCTCTACATCAAATTGCCATCAGTGGCCCTTGACCCGCAATGAGAGACCTTCCTTTATGTGACTTCTAAATAATTCATGGATCGAACTCTCGAAAAGCTTACAGTTGAAAAGTCTGGGCCTGGAACTTTAGACGTGATTACATGGATGCTCGTGCCCTGGTGGAACATATAGTATTTAAACTCAGGACGCCTGGATGTGTCCGCTACCTTGTGTCATCCTGAGGTGTTTATTTCACTGCTCTAGGGTCCTATTTTCCCAAAAGGGGACAGGAGGAAATCACCAGAGCTCAGTCTCTCTCACCGGCAAGCAGTTGGTGAAGCAGTCAGGAGATGAAATGCTGGAAGGATTTTATGACAAAATAGGAAATGAATTATTATTTGAATTTATTATAAGAAACCCATATATTGTGGCTTGAAAATGTTTAGTTCTTTTGGTTGAAGTTAGAAAAATGTGTGGATATACCATTTCAATGTTTGAAAAACAACGTGATGGTAGATATAAAGTTCTTAGACAAGAACTATACTCCGAATGGTATTACTAAAAACTAAGCATGGTCAAGGACAAAGGGCACTCAGCTTACCATCAGCCGGCCCTCATTAATGTCACAAGATGAAATAATTAATCAGCACTCCTCGAGATTCCGTGCCCTCGGGTGTTCCAGGGCGGTGAGACCACAGGGCGGGGAGTGAACCTACCCGGTCTCCCTAGGAAGGCGCCATCTCCACTCATGTCATAGCCCCCCCTGAATGAATGGTGACACACAGTTCAGCTTGGCTCAGCAACCATGCTTTACTTGGGTGTTTGGACAAGAACACTGTTTGCACAGACCCTCAAGAGGACTGTAGGAGTCCTCAGCTTTTTCCCAACGAGGACTACAGATGTGATCCTGTCTAACCAATGGTCATCCTTTGCGTGAGATAGCAAGGTCCCTGGGAACCACATGAATTACTCAGAAGTGGACTTGACCTTTATGAGCAAGGTGGAGGGAAGGAAAGGACCTGTATTGGAATTCAGGAGGTTCTGGGGCGTTTCTGGCTCGTCCTGGGTGACCTGGGCTGTTTGTTTTTTCTGGAATAGCTCTGCTTGCCCACATATTCAGTGGAGATGATCAGATCACCTCCTTGCACCCTCAGAGTGTTGACAGGGGTCTAAAATATGTGTGAAGACACTAACAAATAAATTACTAAGGTCCTCTGTGAATTGAAGTTCTAGGGCTATGACACATTCACCACTACATTCGATGACTTTTATTGACCTTCCCTGGGGTAGACTTTAAATTCACTCACAGGTTCAAACCCCATAAACTCCAAACACCCCATTTTCCTCAGGATTCCTGTTCCTTTATCCTAAATGTTCCATCTTCTTTGGCCTTTCTTCCAGGTATTGGAACCCCCTTCCCTCCCCACTTGCCTCATAACCCTCTCCCCCTCTACCCTTCTGGGGACCAGCAGAAACATTCCCTTCTCATTCCCCTCCCCGCATATAATCTGCCAGACTTCCATGGCAGCAGGGGATTCTGGGAGTTTCTTCTTCTTGTGTTTCCTTGTGTGACATGTGCAATGGCCCATGCTGGAACTTTGGTGGGAGCTGGGGATCAATAATCAGTGCCCTAACCCAAGTGACTTATGTGGGGAGAGATGCCTGGGAAGCCTTTGAAGCTGGGCCCGGTAACAAATCTGCCCCACTTTCCACCAGAGACTGTGCAGGGCCTCTGAGGATCCCCTGCCTAGCTCCCGCTAAATCAATTTCCCAGCCCAGCAGAAAAACTGGGCAGGGTTGTATTGAATCTATTCCCCTCCATTGCCCCTCACTGCATTCCCAAATCACATCTGGCTTCGAGTACTTTCTTCCAACCAGCATTTAATCCTCAGTGGTGATCCTTTTAAGAAATGTAATTTCATTCTCCACCCTTCTCTTCCCACCCAACTTTGCCCATAAAAAACAGTTCTTGGAGTTTTCAAATTCTGACATCACGTAAAAACTTCTTTGTTCTGCAAAGTACTCATTCTCAATGCTTAATCCATCTCCCAGCACCGTCCGCAGCAATGCACTGCGTGTTCCCGGGGTTTATAGATCTCTCATTTGCTGGCTGCTTCTTACAACAGCCTGGAAGTTCAGCCTTTTAAAAATCAGTCTGGCTCTCCACATTCCTGCTCCCCACCTCACAGTCTGCATAGAGTGGCAGTCTGTTTGCTGAAGTCTCCCGAAGATATTATTAGCTCTTATTTCTTAACTACCCCTGGCCTGCAAGGAAACACCAGCTCAGTGTCCTCAGCCAAGCTCCACATGGACACCTTCACAGCCACCTACACTCTCTACTCTGCCCTTCCCTCCAGGAACATCTCTGGAAATATGGGTTGAAAGCTTAAAGTCCCAGACACCACCAGAGAACCTTAACTAGAACCCTGTGATTCCACAAATGATCAGGAGAAATAATATCAGTAACAATAGGAAAAGTAACAATTAGAATTAGTATTAAAAATAAGGAACACATTTTTTTTTTTTTTTGGAAGCTCACCCTGTACCAGGCACAGTGCTAAGTACTTTACCTGAGTTATAACCCCCAGAAAAATCTTTGGTGGTGGGTACTATTATTATCCCCCTTTTTCAGATGAGGTTGGGGCATGCTGCTCAAGATTGCAGAAGCAAGAGTTAGTGGAGGCTGGATTAGGCTTAGGCTATCTGGCTTGAAAGCCCGTGCACATATCCACTACCCTGCACTGCTTTCCTGAGGCCAATTTGAAGTAACTAAAGCAAAGGAGCATCTTTACCGTAAAGGCACTAGGGTGGCTTGGGGGAGCCCAGGAGCAGGAATTGGTCCCCAGGAGTAAGTGCAGCCAGGCCCTCTCCCCTAGCTAGGTCATGTGCCAGAAAATGTGGCTGGCGTCAGACCCCAGGTATCAGTAGAATTTCAGAATGATCTTGCTCTCTCTTTAAGGATTCAAAATTGCCTGCAGGTGGGCCCGATTGACAGGGGGCAAGTCACAAAAAAACATGGCTGCTTCCACTGTAGCCATGTGTGTAGGTTGGAGGAAAGGGGGAACAGCAGTTCCCAGAAGGAAGGCAGCCAATTCCTCAGAGAAAAGGATGCTGGGAAGATCATCAAACGAATGTGCCTTAGAGTGACCTTGGGTAGTTTGGATCACCCAGGATGGTGATGACGACGTGTTCCTTCCTTATAGAGCTGTTGCGAGGACAAAATAAGAAATTATGTATCAAATGCTTGGCATGATGCCTGGCACGTGGTAAATACCTAATAAATGTTAGCTATTATTATTATTAAGTCTGAACCATTGCAAGCTCACAGTGCCTAGCTCAATTTTATTCCTTATAAATAAACATTATTATACTAAATCCCTTGGCACACAAGATGCTTGCAGCCAGTTCTTTTTCCATCTTGGAAAAGTGGGGAAAGAGCTAAGGCGAGAGCCATGATGTCTCCAGAAGAACCTGCTCTAGGATGATCATGGATCCAGCAGGTGTGATGGGAAAGAACAGAATGGAAAACTTCCAATGTGTCTTTTCTGAGCCCACACCCTTTATGTATTTCATGGCAGACCAGAGATTTGAGGGCTCTGAGGTTGGATGGGAACCCTCCATTTCTAACTGCCCTTCCTCTTTGCCGATGTCCTGGTCCCACTGAAGTGGGCAAGGCCAGGGAGAGCTGGGGGTCCGTGGCTAGTGAGGAAAGAAAAACAGATTCCTTACTACTTCCATTCTTAGTCAACAAAACTGTTTATGCTTTGGGAAACTTCCACCGCTATCAGGGACTCTCATGCCTGCTCTCCGGCCCTTCCCCAGACTCAGTGAGTCCAGCATATTCTTCAGTTGGCAGTTTGGGGCTGAAGGAGGGAGTCAGACACTTGGATCCCTAAATGCCAAATGCATCAGTCTAACTTATTCAGATAAGTTTTCATCTGGGTATTTTCTATACTATCAAACTCTGTATCCTTCAGTGAAGACATTTGTCTTAGCTGAATAAAATCTCTTAATGGTTTAATAAAAAGCACTTAACTCAGTTTTCCTAGTTTTATGAGTGCCTTGGGGTCCTTTAGGAGAGCAAACATCTTTGCTGGGATCATTGAGGGAAACATAATTATTTTTCTGCCTTCTGATATGTTATTTTCTGGAAGGAACAGTTCCAGATGCTCATCATATGCTTGCAAATTCTCCGTAGCTCCATCGAAGGACAGGTTATTCTCAATGATGAATTCAGGGGTGTCCATCCTTCCTTCCACAATGGACCTTCTGGTCCCTTCAAAGACACCTTGTACTCCTTTATTCCTTTCTTTGCTGAAATAGCATCCATTTTATTATCATCGCCAATTTGTTCTGTTCAGAATAAATGGAGAAAAGCGTCTGGAGGTCAGTTAGAACCAAGTGCCAGGAGCAAAAGCCAAGCAGGAAATTAGGTTAGTAGAAATTTCATGAGAACATAAACATCCAGGGAAGGGAAGGTGGACCAAATGGGAAGAAGCAGGGGGCAGTCAGGGACAGAGAAAACCAAGAGAGCCAGGAAGCAAGGGAAGGGCAAAGGGAGTGTGACCTGCAGGGGGAGAGAGCGCAGAGGTGAGGGGAGGGAATGTATGCAGCAGGAAAGCCAGGGGAAGGTGAAGAACTGGAACACAACATAGGAGCAGAGGATGCACAGTATTAGCAAGGGAAAGAGGAGGCAATGGGAGCACAGAGAGAGGAGGAGGAGGAGGAGGAGGAAGAGAAGTTGCAGGGAAGAGGGAAAGTAACCCATTAGGGATTGTAGAGGACTGGAGTGAAGAGTTTCATAATCAGAATAGAGCATAGAGATGGTTTTCATTTTACCAATATGCAAATGAAGTAAATAAAAGCTCAGAGAGGTTAAGTGACCTTCCGTCCACCCAGCTATCCATCCATTCACTTCTTTGGTCATTGAAAGAATATTTGTTGAGCACCTTCTACATGCCCTGCTCTGTGCTATGCCCCAGGGGATACCATGTTGAACAAGGCTAACAAGGTCCTTGGCCTCAAGGAGCTCATGATGCCATGGGGGCATATGGACAAGTACAGTGGCTTGTACAGCACCATGAGATGAGAGTCATAGTGGAACATGGGCCATGGGACCTGTAGCAGAGGCCCCTGGTGTGCAGCCTAGTGGATTTCAATCACTAATTCTTCTAAGAGCTACAGTTACCAGGCAGGGTAACTGCAGACACAAAGGTGAGCTGCCAGGAGCCCTCCAGCTCCAGGGGAGCTCAGTGACAGAGCCTGAACTGGAAGCCCAATCTCCTGGTTGCCAGCCCCTTACACCCAGCTGCCTCTGGGCTTTGGTTTTGTCCCCTTCAAAAGCCAACATCCTGATAGTGCATCTCTAAACTGAGTGCAGAGGATCAAATCTAATAACAACCCCCTTTTCTATCCATCATGAAGTCCTTCAGTGGCCCACTATTCCTTTCAGGGTCAAATCTCAACTCCTAGCATCCAGGCACTCCCTCCTTCAGCTGGCCTGGTTACCTTTGCCCATCTTCTTCCTCCTTCCCCCTCCTTCCCATTGTGTTCTAGCTCCACCTCTACTTGCAGGTGCAGGGATGGGCCTCCATTGTATTACAGGTAAGGCCCTCTTTGCTGTATGTGCCCCAACCTATTGTCCCAAAGCCCTGGACCATAGTCTTTGAACTCATCCAAGACTTAGCCCAGGCTCCACCTCCTCTCAAGGAGCCCTCTCCCTCCAATGGTCCGCTCTGAGCCAGTGGGATCAGGTGTCCCCTCCACTAGGCTCCCACTGCATCTCTCTAATAGCAATTACAACACCAGATGTCTCACTCAGCTCTTTGATGTGTCTGCCTCCCCCAGTAGACTGTAAGGTCACCAAAGGCAGGGATGGTAGCCTGTTCACTCATCTGTTCAGCACTGGCACCTAGCACAGCTCCTTGCTTACGCAGAAGTATTTAATAAATGCTCAGGGAGCTGACTTGAATTGAATGCCCAGTGTGTTAAGTTGCAGGAACCCTCTAGCTCAGTTTGGGGTGACTAGCCAACCTCTTCCTTTCACACGAGACAAAACAAGTTTGGATCTGCAAACCACCGGGTGAGTGAGGTCTCCGTCTGGTGAGGTCTTGGCCTCTCCTTTCCTGTGTCCGTGGACACACACGGCCCAGGGAGAGTGGCAGACTTGGATTTTGGCTCTCTTGGTGCTAGCTCTACATTTCATAGAACCTTAGAGAAGTTTGGGTGAACTTGGCTCTGATCATCTATTATGAAGGGAACAGAGGGATCTTACCTTCTTCACTTTGTTTGTAACCAGTTAATTCATTCATATGTTCAACTACTAATTATAAAGCACCAGGCTAGATATTCCCCTTCTTAGTGCGTCCCCTCTGTGTGCATTTATTTTGCTCTGCTCAGGGGTACAGAGTGTTACTGTTCTTTGCTGAGTAAACTTTAATCAGCATTTTCCTCATTAGCCTATGGTAGCATATAAGCTTATGGTTCATGCAATTCGTTTCATCTTTTTAAATTTAATAAGACACAAGTTGGATGGTCATTAAGGGTCTCCTGTTGTGCGTGAAGAACCGAAAATAAACATGGATAAAATTAACTCTGGTTCATTATGTTCAGCAAGAAAAGTTTTATCCTTTCCAGTCATCATAGCAAGGGCCAAAGGCAAAGTCGGGGAAGTGCTGCTTTAATTTCCTGCCCTTCCCTGTATCCACATCACATAAATAACCTGACAGTTAAATAGTAGGTTAATTTGGTCATCCTAGTCGCTGATTTGGATCATCATAGTGCAGCCTAGTGGATTTCAATCACTAATTCTCCTAAGACCTACAGATAAAAAAAAAAAAAAAAGAAAAAAGAAAAACTATCTCTGCCCTTGAAAAATGTGCACTGACATACCCAGAAAATGTCAATAACTGTTCTGCATTGGTATGTAATATGATGACACCTGGGGCAGGGGTGTGACTGGAGAGGGACAAGTGTATCGGGGGTCCTCATAGAACAGATAACCCCCAGATCCTATTCAAATGGCTCTGGCACAGAGGAATGCCAACCAGGGCAGCTATTACCCTCACTCTCAACAGGACTCATTGGGACAGTGCTTTCTGGGCAAAAGACTATGGTTGTTCCTAGAGAAAAGTTCTGGGTCCATCTAGCTTCCCAGATTCCCATCTGAGTTACCACAATGAAGGTTGGAATTGGAGGATTATCAGGAATACTGCCTTCTGGTAGTGCTCTAATCAGAAAGTTATACCAAAAAGCAGAGACCAACATTTAGCCAGTGCTGAATCCCCACAGGCATCTTCCTCTTCTCCAGAGCCAGCCATAAGTGCAGAATCCAATAGGTTAGGTTTTTGCAGTCATCATTCTACTGGGGCTGTGTGTCAAGTGATCTCCCCAATAGTACCAGTCATTCTAGGGAGGGGTAGGGTCCTGCCTTCTCTCCAAGCAGCAGAGAGAACGATCCCTTATCTGTACCTCTGATGAAGGACTTGGTCAGGGGAGAGAACACACTGAAATTCGTCTTGGGATTTTATCCCCAGAATCAACCTTTAGGATAACAGAATTTTCCATGCCCCAGGCTTTCCCCACAACGATTAGTACTAGCACAGATGTTGGAAAATGTTAACAGCGGCCTCTACTGTCCAGACATAGTATTACCACACACTTAACTCTTGTCTAGACATTTTCATATTCATTCATTCGTTTCTTCACTCATTCATTCATTCATCCATCCAGCTATTTTTTCAGAAAACGTTTATTGAGCATTTACTATATGTCAAGATAGTAATATAATGTGATTCAAAGGATGCAAAGATGAATGACCCACTCCCCTTTCCCTAACCTCAAATTTGCTCTCTCCCTGGTCCATATATAAAGCCTAAGATTTACAAATGTCTCTTTCTTTGGTATTAAGGCACAGAAATCCACTGTGACAATGCAGAGGGTCTTCAGTTTAAGGTAACATGTTATTCCTTGGTAGCCATTAACCCTCTAGCAGAAATTAGTTTATTCTTTCAGAAAGAAGGATCTCTAGGGTGAATACATACAGAACATTGTAAATGTGGATTAATAAAAGGATAAGAAGTAGTCCAAGATACCCCCCCAAGATAGACAAGGTAGTACAATGAGACCCAAAGGGCTAAAGGGAGAATTGAGGACATTAGTCACCTGGAGGGAGGCCAGTGAAAAGGCAGTGTAACTAGTGTTTTTAGGGGGATGTGTTCTGAGTTCAAATCTGACCTCTCTAATTTACTAACATTTGATTTCATGTGAGCTTCTTACCCTTCCTGAGATGTCCCTCCAAATTAGCATTGTGGGAACTAGGTTACATAATGCTGTGTAAAGTACTTAGCACAGTGCCAAATATAGTGTAAGCATTTAGTAAATTAGCCATTATGATTAGAGGGGAGGAAAAATGAGGCCGTAGAGACAGTGGAGACAAACTACTGCTCACAGTTTTGACTAAATCCACCCTCTCTCTGCCCATCATATTCTCCAGGCCAGTTGTCAGTCCTGCTTCCTTAGTTTTTCCCATAGATCTCCTTCAAAGGGCAGAGCCCCTGGGCACATGCAAGCTCCTGACCTTGAAGCTGGAGAATGAGGCCAAGGATCAGCCCAGAGACCCGCAGGAGCCCAGGGGTCACTGTCAGTCCTAGAACTGCCATGAGGAAGCTGAAGGAGAGCCTTAATGGAGACTGCCAGAATTCAGCACATGTGGGCAGATGGTTCTCTGTGGCCATTCTGGCTTCTCCTCCCTCTGCCCCTGCTCCTATTGGCTGCTGCCACCGCCTGTCCTTGTTCCTTCCAAGAAACATGAAGACAAGAGCTACTTCTGGGGGTTTCAGATGCCTTAGCATCTATCTAGAGTCTCACCAGAATCCTATTCCTGGAGATTTGAAGTAGATTTGTCGATGGTTATGCATCTTCCAAAATTAGCATGCCTCATTAGCTTGACTTAGAAATAACTGGAAAATGCAGCTACCCACAGCATCTGGGGGGTTTTCAAAGGAGTTAGCCAGCCACAAAGCATATCAGAGGGATGCCATGAGATCCTTAGAAATCCACATCTTATATTCAGAGCTCAGAGCTCGGTGAGTCAGTAATCAATGAATAGCCAAGCTGTGCTGTTATTTTAGCTTGGTATCGAGAAGGGTATGTGGGGCTAATGTGAATACCAACCTCAGGAACTCTGATGGCCAAGTCCAGCCAAGAGATCTATGTGCAACAGGAGCCAACAGGCTCATGGACAGCTTAGAGAAATGGGGGGGCTGAATTTGGGGTACCAGGTCACCAGGATTAAAATTCTTAGGGAGAGGAGCAGGATGAAGACCACTCCATCACTTACAGACTCCCCAGGTGAGTAGGCTCATGACGGTAACATAGAAGAGTTTGCAGCAAGAAGGGCTTCTCTGGGGGGATTCTGACTTGCTGGTTGGGAGGGACCTCTTGAGGGGGTCCCAGGGGAAGCCTTCTGAACATGCTCTAATCCAGTGCTAGGTGTCCCGAATTTTTCAAGGAAACCAAAGAGTTACACTGTGGATGGAGAGAGCGTCCTTCCTCTGTGCAAAGAAGCACAGTTGGGTGGCCCCTTGGCAGATGCTTGGAGTCATCAAGAAGCAAAGTCTTGCCAGCAGTTGAGAACAAATTGTCTAGAGTTTGCATCCCAGCTCACCTTGTATGTCATCTTGAAAAAGCTTTTTAACTCTTCTGAACCATAAGTTTTTCACCTGTCGAATGGGGATAATAGCATCAAGCTACTACAGTAAGGATGAAATATGGTACAGAATGGGCTTGGCATAAAATAATACCCAAAGTACACAGACTGATATAATCCATGTGCCCCAGAATCGACTAGCTTAGAACCATAACATAAAGTCCTATTTCCTTTTACCGACTGCATTTGTACTCTACAAGCCCCAGTGGCCTAATTGCCAGTGATCGTAAGTAGAATTTAACAGAAGATGCTTTCAGTTTAAGCACAGTTTCTGGAGAAGCAAGAGCAGATCCTACCACAGGGAGGCAGCCATATCATCTTGTACCAACAGGTCCCTTGATTGTCCTCTTCCACAGTGGCGGGGAACTTTGAGCTGGCTATCAGTCTCCTTCCATCCTTTCTTACTTCATTCCCCCTGAGGGATGCTTGAAGGAAAGTGCAGATAGTGGACTTTGTTAACGGAGTGTTGGGTAAATGTCGCCAAAGGATGGGCGGGATAGAATTCATTGACAGACACCAAGATGAATCCAAGGGCTGGATCTACTCTACCTCTTGAACCACACCAGAAAGGTAATTGAGTGTTTACAGGGTACATACCTAGATGGAGAAATGGAAGCACAGAGAGGTTAAGTGACCTGCAAGGTCAGACTCTGAGAAGTAGGGTTTTCTGCCCCACTTCTGCCATCTGTGACACTCTGCTTTATTTTTCAAACTCACGAGACCGAATCCTGCCTGCTCCATTCCCTTTCTCTCTCTCTTTCTCTTCCACTCAGATGGAGTTCACTCTATGTGGGCCATGTATGCATACATATTGAAAGTTGGTACAAGTTTTCTCACCCAAAACCATGGAGGGCTGTGTGGGGAGTTTCCAATTATCCACTCTAAAGAGAATTGCTGATGAAGTGGAGAATCCAAGAGAGCAATTACACATAACCTCAAATAGTTTATTTTTAATGTGAGGATGAACTATATGCCCCTCTCTTTGCAGCACATTAAATTTCTCTATTGCGCCTGGTGATCACTAATACGCAACTGAATTTCCATTCTTGGAGCACCCAGCCAGTGACAGTGTAGACAGCAAGCCTCCCAGAGGCATGCTGGGTGGCAGAGGGAGCCAGCTGGAGACTAAACGTTTGCTTCGCGAAGACCTGCACTTAAATGGCCTGTCCCCACCGTTGGGGATGATCAAGGTCAAGGCACACGGGGGAAGGGAGAGAAAAACACATGAGGAAATGAAGGAAACAGATGACTTCTATAGGTTCTTTCCCACTGTGTGTGTGTGTGTGTGTGTGTGTGTGTGTCTGTGTGTCTGTGTGTCTGTGTGTAAGAATGGCCTCTGTGTGTGCCTCAGTTAGAACATGTTCTCCCTCCAAATTCTTCCCTCTCTTTCTCCAAACCCTCAAAGCCCTGACTGGCCTTCCCCGATCCCCAAGCCAGCAGTATCTTTCATCTTGTATTTATATGATTTCCAGTGCACTGGGCTTGTCTATTTTCATTAGATGGTGCTCTCCACAGGGCAGGGAGCTGGGTCTGCTCGCATCGGCAAAGCACCATGTGTGTCCAGCACTTTATAAACAATACAAACAGACAAGAAATTGGCTAATGCCTGAGATAAGCAGTTGACACAAAACTCCACGTGTAGATGGCATCTCAATGAGAGGTAAAAGCACAGACCTCCACGTGGAGTTATAGGAAGCGAGCTCTTCAAAGAGATGAATGTTACAACCCAGAAAATTTCATCAGCAAAAATATTCTAAGCAGGTTCTTCTGAGTATGTGTGGAACATATGAAAATGGCATATCTCCTTTACGCCGGAGCTAGGAAAGAAAATGTTATTAGTGCGAATGACATATGTGAGTTTCGCTGTGAATAAATATACAATGTCTCTCTCTATATTATACGCATAATAATAACACCTCAAATCTATATGGTGCTGTGCTTCCCAGGAACTAAAAGTGATCCATGGTTATTATCATCTCATTTATCCTTACGGGTTTTTTTCACTTATATTTTGCTAGTGTGTTACCAAAATATAGAAACATTTAAAAGCCATTCTTCTAGCACTCCTTTTTCATGCAGTTCCACCTTTCCATTATATTCTCCTTAAAATGCAGTTAAGGGAAGGAGCTATAATCCTATTACAAGGTCCTGCAGTTTATTCACAGACTTGCATAGCAGATGCCTCCTTTGTGTTGTTACAGGTCTGTAAGGACCAGCTGTCCTGAGTTTGCTTCCCCAGTCCCCATCCTGAGCTTACTCGGTGTTCACCTTCGCCCAAAGGGCCACCATTTGGGTTTGGAGTGATGTGTTCGGTGATAGGGCTCCATTACCTTACCGAGGGGGCGTAGCCCCCAATGCTGTGGTGACTTGTGAATGCTTTTGCAAAACTCAGTCAGCAGATTAATCCCTCCACTTTCCAGCAAGCTCCGGAAGTAAACTGGTGGTTCTTTGATTGGGGACCTGGGAGGGAGTGTGGAATTTGAATGGTTCCCCCGTGCCTCCAAAGAGGAGAAGCCCAGAGGTCACTGAGCAGCTTGAGGACTTGGGGACTGTGGATTGGGTGCTGGAAGGAGCTGTCAAGGCAGGAAAGTGAAGTAATGATGACGAGCACTAAAACCACTTACATGGAGTGGTTCCGCCCCCAAGAGAATCCTGAACTTGCAGTGTTCTGAGTTAGAAACGTCCTCTTGCCATTCATTGCTTACTTAGTCCTCTGGGTAATCTTACACATCAGACCATTTTATAGACGTATAAACTGATCCTCGGAGAGATTGCGGTTTTCCTGACATCTCCCTGTCCCGTCATCACGGCACATGCTAGCTTGTTTCTAGGCTCTGGGAGATAGGTGTGTGGTCACCAAGCCTCTCGCCTATGGTCCCAGATGTCCAAAGATGGAATGGAGTGGGAACGAGACAGCAGACCGCCATTCATGGCGCTTTGAGGACTTTAAGGTCTTTGGGCTAAAACTAACCTGACACTCCTTTGATTCTCCCATCTGGGCAGCTTGTGGTCTTTCTGCACAGCTCTTTTGCCACCACAGAGCTCTCGACTCTGTTGGCACTAATGCCCTCTTCGGCGGCAGGCCTAGCTTGCTACTCAAAATATCACTTTATCATAGCACTGCTGAAGTTTTGAAGTTCTTCCAGATACTCTGGAAGAAATGCCAGTTTTTGCCCTTCAGTGATTTCAAATTCCTACTTATTCTCTGGATTCTCCTTCTTGTATTTATGTACTTGTTGATAGTAAGGAAGCTGGATAGGAACGAGTTTTGTTTTCTTCTCCGGGATAAGAACAGAATGACTTGGGAACTCTGAATCCTATTAGTATCAGCCTCAAGGAGGCCTTCTAGACTTTGGAGGACGAACATAAACTCATCAGATTAAGAATGAAAAGAAGGGAAAGAGTGTTCCAGGGCACAGAGAATACACAGGGCAGAGCATGTGCAAAGGCACAGTAGCGTCGACACCAGAACTGCATTTTCCCAGAACTGTACGCATTCTGCATTTGTGTAGCATGAACTCTGAGTAGTAGGAATTGCAGCCAGAGAAGTATACTAAGGATCACACTATAAGAGACCCTTTTGTTGCCAAAGAACTTGATTTTATCCCTTGCACTCCCGAAAAGCTAGCATGTCCACGACACTTAGCGTATGGCTTCGTGCAATTTCTTAACCAACTCATCAGCACCCTAAACCCTTAGGTTGTGGAGATAATAAGCAGAACTATGCCACATTTTTTTAAAATATTACTTTGGCAGGATGGTGGAAAGGAAACCAGGGGAGAAGATGCTGGGGGCCAAGGGGATCAGATGGAAGACAGTCTAGATGAGAGTCAGAGGCACTCTGAAGAAAAGCAGCCCCAGAGAGCAGAGGGGACACTGAGGCAGCACACAGGACTTGGGACTGGGGAGATAGAGGGCTTGCCGCCCCAGGGATCCTGCTCCACTTTTGCGTGGGCGGCTGTGGCTCTGGACTTCCTCAGGTCGAACCCAAGCCACTCCCTTACTTGAACACAGCGCATTCAATGCCGGGCATCGCTCCGAGGGTGGTAAAAAAATAACCCTACTGAATTCTCACAGCACCCCATGAGGTAGGTACTACTGGGACTCCCATATCGCAGACGGACCCACTGAGGCAAGGAGAGGTCCCGTAGCCTGTGTGTGGTGGAGCGGGGGTTCCCGCACCTGTGATTCTAGCACCTACGCTATGCTGTCTCTCAGTTCATTCAGGGACATCGGGCGAATAGGAATGGGTGCCTGTCTACCTGCTTTTCTGTGAAAACTCGAAACCAGCCATTATGAATGAGCACCATCCCCTCCTGCAGCACGTCCTAAGTGTATTCTTTCTTACAAGGGCAGTATTTGAGGCATCCAAAGATAGAGATGGCCACTGCTACCATCACCCTCACTCTCTGTTTTCCAGAAGTTTCCAGTTGCCCCCACTGGCCTCACTCCAGGGCATACATGGCTATGGGCTGTTCTCTCTTGCCCTTGGATCACTTTCTTCTCTCAGAGAATGAGCTCAGAGCCCACTGCACCAGTCTCAAGCTTGGGTCTCCTATTAGTTTTCCAGGGCCTCCACAACAAAGTACCACAGACTGGGTGGCTTAAATAACAATGGAAATCTATTTTCTTAAACTCTGGAGGCTGGAAGTCCAAGGTCAAGGTGCCGGCAGGGTTGGTTTTCCCTGAGGCCTCTCTCCTGAGCTTGCAGACGGCCACCCTCTTGCTGCCTCTTCACTTGGTCTTTTCTGCGTGCACACGTGCTCCCAGGGTCTCTCCGTGCATCCGGTCTCCTCTTCTCGTAAGGACCCCAGTCAGATTGGATTGGGGCTCACTGTAACAGCCTCATTTTAATTTAATTACCTCTTCAAAGACCTTATCTCCCAATATGGTCACCCCATTCTGAAGCTCTGAAGGTTAGGACTTCGACATATAAATCTGGGGGAACACAATTCAGCCCGTAGCCAGACTCTTCTCTCCACTTCTCTACTGACCCAGCTCATAGGTCACCTTTTTCCCAAATACACATCTTTGGAAAGATATCATACGATGGGAATAAAGGGAATTAAATTGAAACGTACACACCAGTGAAACGGATCTTTCCAGAAACGAGGAATTTGCGTGTGTGTGTATGTGTGATTCCTGAAATGACATTCCTCTGCTTCCCTCCCACAGAGCGGCTTGTGCTCTGACAGCTCAAGGGGAGGCAGTAGTGATAAAAGCATAGAGGCTAGCCATGAATCTTCTCATGTTAATGCACTTCATTAAAACCAGCATTTTTATTACAAAGACCTGCCAAAGTGAATATTAGACAGAAATGCATGTTAAGCTGCCATTGATCTTTCCGGCTGGATTGCACATTAAAGGGTGTACTTTCTCACTCTGTTAGCCGCTCACACATAAAAAAGAAGTAAGAATCAAAGGTAAAGTGCCTAAGCCTTATCCCTCCGACGTCACTATGGCTACCCAGTGGGGCTGAGTGAGCAGAATCAGGCAAGGGGTAGGAGCCACCCAAATCTCGTTTCCAGAGTTTTTAGACATAAGGACCTTGGCCATATTCTCTGCATGTCCAGCTGGCCTTCCTCCGTGACTAGGAGGTCACTGCTGGTTTACCAGGTGACTGTTTCCAACCTCCATTTCCCAGGAAGGGGTCTGACTTTGTCCATTTCTTAGGAACGATGGTTCGGCTAGAAGTACGTACAGGATAACGTTTCTCCCAAGGCATTTCTGCTTGAGGGGGGCAAGGTTAATTTAACATGAGGGCCGGGGATATCTTTGAGGGTCTCCTGGGGATTGGCACGTGCGTGTGCATGCATGTGTGTGTTTCCATACTGACAGCAGTGGAAACCAGACGTTTAATGAAAAGAGAAGGAAAATGCATTTGGCAGCTGGGGAAGAAGTTGCATAAAGAAATTGTACGTCTGGGGTTTACTAGAGCCTGAGGTGGAGACCAGGCTTTTCTGCAGACAGGTGAACAAGTCTCACTAGGGTTCCTGTCTGCTAAAATATAACAATTCAAGACGAGTGAGCGGAACTTAAGCGCTAAGGGCTAATCCTGCCAGAAAAATAATTTCTTTCAGGACCACCACTCATTTTAAATCAGTCACCTCTCTCATCACTCCTATATTCCCGCTGTTGCTCCAGACCCTCCTGTTCTTACACCCCATCCTAACTTGTGCCTCAGTGTAACTTTCCAAAGCTAGAGACCCCTAATCCCCCGGCACAAAGACGGCTGCAAGACAGAACCCCGTGGTGTCCTCTCTGCCCCAGTGCTCATTTGGAAGGGCAGATAAGAAGCCAAACTCATCATCAGCTAAGCCAATGGGGTTAAATATTAGAAATCAGAGGTTCAGGCACCTGAAAGGGACTCAGATAACCAGATAACCCCCTCCTCCAAGCTATGATCCCTTCCCAACTTAATGCCACCCCCCAATTACGGTAAGTCAACATCAGCACAAATTATTAATATCCCAGCAGGTACAACCTGACATGATCACTAGTCTGTCAAGGACCCCAAATAAAGAAATATGTAAGTGGTGATTCGCCAAGTATGGAGGTGGACAGGAAAGGACATTAGCGAGTTCATCACTCAGACCGATGTGTTAGCTTCAGTCTGTCGTGACTCATAAGACAATTCTTCTGTTTTACTAATTGCAGTGTATTTATTACTTTTCACTCTCCGCCACCCGGTCCAGATATGCCAAACAAGAGCGACGGAATTCCTGTTCCTGACAGTGCAGACTAGCATCTTCCTTCCGCCCCCCAGTGGTTCAACCCTCTCACCGCCATGACACAGAAACCCCAAAGTTTCCAGTGCATCCAGTTACCTCCATTTCTTCATTATACCTGATTTTCTACAACACTGGGCAGCACTGACTTCGTATTCAATTATTTGGCAAACATTCAAGAGCTCCCGCCCTGCTCCCAGGCCTGTGCCAAGTTTTCAGCCAACATTGATGCGGGCCACGATGCTGAAGTTCAGGAGCCCAGAGGCTGATGGGGAAGCCAGTGAACAAACAATTACAAAGCAGGAGATACCGCCCGTGTCCAAGGGAGACTGAAGGAGGCATGCATGTTTCTCTTCTCCGGCTTCTGGGGCATTTCTTTAGGCTGATTCTCTTTTGAGCCCTCCTCACTGGGCTTTCCTCTTTTTACAAATTGCCCTCCTCTGGGAGGAGCAGGGGAGCAGTGTTCCCCTGCTTCATCTGCCTTCTTTTTATTTCATTCTGTACCTTTCCTTTAGCTGATCTGACCCATTCCTAAGGATTCAACTATCACACGTCCATTCATGACCCTTAAATCTGAGCCTCTCTCCTAAGCTCCAACCCACACACCTGCTGCTCATCAGAATTCTCCTCCGATGCCTCAAGTGCAACGTATCCAAACCTGAACCCACTCTGCACCCCCACCCCTCCTCTGTCGACTCCTTCTCACCATTTCTTTTACAGAGAGCATCCCACGCCTCATTGCCAATGAGAAATCTCTCGAGCGTCCCTGCCTCTTCCCTGCGTCCCGTCCCCCACCACCACCTAGTGCCTGTTGCTACACATTTTCCCTCTGAGGGGTTCTTACATTGGCCCTTGCTGTTCATTCACTTGCTCTTTCCATCTCCCACCTGGACCACTGCAGTCGTCTCCAGCTGTTCTCCATGTTTGCAGCTTCAGTCTCTTTTTACTCCAGTCTATGAGCCACTCTAATGCCAGAGAGATGTGTCCCAAACCCAGCCTCCCATTTTTGAGAGTATTGAGCTCCATTCCTCAAGAACTATGCCAGCTTCTTAGCCATCTTTCCAAGAACCTCCAGGTATCAGGGCAGCCCCCGGTCCAGCCACAAGAGGCAATGATCCCCAAGGCCAACCTCCCAGCTCCTCTGTGGCTTTGCATGTCCTCTTCCCACGCACCAACCTCAGCACCTGCCTGGGGAGTTCTAGGCATCCCTTAGGGTCCAGCTCGAAACTCCCCTGCTCTCTGAACCTTCTCTGGCCCAACACACATAATCAACAACCCTCGAGTTGTGTTCTCCTCTATCTGCCTCCTGGGAGGACCATGAACTGCTCAAGGGCCAAGGCCATGGCTGTTTGTGGTTGAAGCTCCAGAACATCTAGAGCAGAGTCAGTGCCCATTTCCCATCCTGCCCTGTATGTCCCTGCCCTCGCTGCTCAGCCCAGCCAGCAGCCCTGTGGGTCCCTCAGACTATGACTTCCTCATCAAGTGCTTCTCTTCCCGGATTTGCTGTCAGTTGGTGGCAATCTCCAAACACAAGGTCATTTTGATTTCCCCCTCACCCTTGTTCTCTGCCCACTTCACTTCCTCAAAGTGGCTGGAGCCTCTGTCCCCCTCGCCATCCCCATCCCCACTCTGACACTATTTCTGACCTGCTTCCACCGTCACCGGGACTATAACTGCAGGAGCCTCCCAGACAGCCACTCTGCCCCACCCTCCCTGAGCCAGCCTCCACACACTCCAAGATCCATAGTCACCTTCCTTCAGTGACTCCCTTTCACTACTCAAAACAAGTTCCCCCTGCTCGGCACAGAACCCTGCTCGCTCTGACTGCGGATGGCCTGGTTGGCCTCACCTGCTCCTGCCCTCCCGACACCACCTCTTGCTCTGGCCACACTGAGGCTCTAAACACACCGTGCCGCGGCTCTTGCCCTCCCCTCAGCCTGGATGCCTTCCTCTGGAGTCTCCTGCTCACACTAAACACTAAATGTGGGTGTCGCCTCCTCCTGGCGACTTTCTCAGATTTCTCCTCTTCCTCACCTGGGATGGATTCCTCCTCTTCTGTGCTTTCGTGATTTCCTCTGCACTTACCACAATATCCTAGGCTCCTGGAGGCCAGGAGCCATGTTGTGCATAACACAAGCTCAGCAAATGTGGAATAAATGAACATACTTTGTTGAAGGAAGCTCTAAAAGTAAAGGGAACAAACTACTATTATGTGCCACGTGCTTAATACGTAGTGTCTCAATTAAATCTCACATGAACTCCATGGGGAAGTATTGTCCCCATCCCTATATGATTGAGGAAACTAAGGCTCAGAGAGGGTAAGTAACTTGCCCAGAGATGACCAGGAGGGATCCAAACCCCTATCTACACCTCTGTACCCCGGCCCTTCCCGCCACAGCGTGCAGCCTCCTTTACAAGGCCAGCGGTGGCAAGCTCTTAAGCCTGCCCTCGGAAGGTCTCCGGCGAGGCTGGCAGGCAGCCCAAGTTCCCCGGGATTGAGACCCGGCGCCCCAGCACAGTGGCACCTGTGACCCTACGAGCCACCTCTTCAGCTCTGCATGTCCGCAGGTGCAGGGCTGCGTGCAAGCTTTCTCTGCTGCCACATCATATTGCAAACTTCCATCTAATTTGCCATTCCCTGTCTCCCTAAGGACACATCCGCGTTAGTACTTTAAAGGCGAGCTTCTCTCTAGGAGGCAGGCACGAATCCATTTTTCACTGGCATTCACATTATGGGAAATGCAGTGCTTTATATATTAACGAGTAATTTTCTTTGCCCACTGCAGCTCAAAATTCAATAAATGTTGTTTAAGCCCAATTTTCCCACTTGTAGGTCAGAGAGCAGCCTTGTGGGGTGGGGGGGAATTCCCACATACTTCCTTGTCCTCCTCCCTGCCCTCACCGCCACCGTCCCTCCAGACACGGTCCCCCCCTGCCCCCCATCCACCGACAGCAGGGCGGCTGCCGAAGCAGGAGGTGGTGTCAGGAAGGCAGGAGCACGTGAGGCCAACCAGGCCCTGTTCATCAAGGGGCCTCAAGACTCACCGTGTCATTTCTTGTGCCCCTCTGAAACTCCCAGCCATCTCTGGACGTCTGTCCATGGGCAGACCCCTCAAGCGTCTCCCCACTGGGCTGAATCCCCAGTCAGAAAGGTCATCCTCTGAGTTAAGCATTGCCTACATTCTTCTGTTCTCTTTTAGGATGGAAATACTCCATTAAGTCATTCACACCTTGGATTCAGTGTTTTATCTTGCAAACCAAGTCAACCTGTGGTTTGAACTTGAGTTTGAAATGGTTAAGGAAAACCAGGGGGCAGAAGCCAAACTGCTCTGTGTTTGCTGTTCTTGAAAGGTTGACCTTCTCTGGCCCTGGGGAGGGGAGAGCAAGAGGCTGCCCATGGCCCCTCACTGGGAGAGAGTGGACATCATGCTCGGGCAGGACGTACTCCCCCATCTCCGAGCACAGGACTCCTGGGACACTTAGGAATATGGGTCCAGGTCTGCCCTCTGCATCGAATAATAATTCAGTAAAATCTCAATTAAAACCAAGTCATAAATCACATTTAATGTTGCCCTGATGGGTCGAATCTAATATGCCAGACCTATTAATCATCTGCCAGGCCCTGGGATCCCAGCCTCCCTCTTCTGAGGATTCAGGGGTTAAGGCCTATTTCTTCCACCTTTGCCACCACTCAATTAGACCCCAGGGAGCAGGCGCCAGGGAGTTCTGGAACTGCATTCTTCCCTGGAATGTGGGGCTTGGCAGCCTGCGTATGGCTGGGGGGTCCAGTAGGGAAGGGGAGCCCAGATTCCTAAACAGACTATCTGTCTGTCTTTTGGGTGGGGGATTGTGACTCGCAGACCCAGCGGCCCGAGCTAGACATGCAACCTGTCAGGTCGAACGGGCTGTCCCCTGTCTCCAAGCAGTGGGCATCAGAGGTCTGGGGGAGGAGACAGGGTTTCCTGACATAAGCAGATCAATGATCAGGAGCCCCACATAGGGAGCTGGTGGATGCCCTGGCTGGCCCAGGAAAACAAGGCCGTGATGGCAGGGCCTAGTAACCAGACAGAAATTTGGGGCAAGACTTTGGTCCCTGGGAGGGTGCAGTCCAAACCCGAGGCAATTGGGTCTGCAGTGTAGAGAGCTCCTCGGAGCTATCATGCCTGAGGCCTTTGAGAGTTCTGAGAGCCAAGTGGACGTCCACTAAAAAAGCTAAGGCTGAAGAATGACCAGGGCATGAGATCTGAAGCCAGATGCTGGCGTTTGATTCCTGGCTATATGGCCCTGAGTCAGACATTTCACCCCTCTGAACCTCAGTTTCTCCCTCCATAGAACAAAGTTCACAGAATTTAATTTCCAGGCTTGTTTTGAGGGTTCAAGGACATAATGATGTCCAGTGTGATGCCCACGTGTGGCATGTAGGGGCTCAAATAACAAAAACTCTCTTGTTGGTGCAACCGTGGAAAGGTCCCTTCTGCACAGCAAGTTCAAGAGACCAGCAGCAGAATGGAGGTCAAGGTTGCAGATCCAGGGGTCCAAGTCAATAAAACCAGGGCTGGGGTATAAATAGGTGGGGACCAAGTGAGAGCTGTCTGAAGCCACTCCACAACACCTTGGAACCCCACCAATGGTTATGTCAACCAGCAGGTGTGCTTACTGGAGGGCCTAAGGGGCCAGAGGCAGGTGGGTTTCAGAGGTCAGCGTGGGCCATGGACAAGCCCGCACCACAGTAAGGTAGACCTCTTAGGTCCGTCTTCACTCCCTCCATTCCTTCCTCTTCCTTTCCTTTCAATTTCCTTCAACATACATCTCTAGGTCCCTTACTATGTGCCAGGCATTGGAGGCTTGACCCTAAGAACATGGATAAAGTTGAACCTGCAGGGTGCAGAAGGTGGGAAGCAGGTTGCACTGGCTCCAAGGGGGGAGAAGCAAGCACCTTCTCACTTTTGAAAGAGCTCGGTTTTTTTTTAAAGGCAAATAAGGGCACTTAGCTGCTTTATGATCAATATGCTTTGAAACCTACTTAAGCTTTTGTCAAGTCTCATTTTATGCCACTGACTGACACAAAATAATAGTTGGCATTTATCGAACACTTAGAATATGGGCAAAAACATTTGCCTGGATCAGCTATTTTAACCCTCCGTCAAGAAGGTTCAGTAGTATTATCATCCCCGTTTTATAAGTCAGGAAACTGAGGCTAAATGAAAGGAAGGAATTTCCTGAGGTCTTACAATAAGTAGCAGAGCTGGGGTTGCAAGTGTGGCTAGCCGAGCTTTGAACCGCTGTGTGTCATAGGCTCTTCATCCACAGCCAGCCGGGCTCCTGCTCATTCCTCCAGGATGCCTGGCCACTACCTGGTACAGGGGGCTTGAAGTACATTGATGTTTGTCCTACAAGTCCGTGAGAGCTCAGAAACAAAAACCTAATCTGTCTACTTGCTTTCCAGTCCTTCCCAGGGTCAGTGCCCGTTTCGGGAGAAGCAGGGCTGGATGGGTGCCTGTCAAGGCTAACAGGCCACTGCCCCTGCCCTCCAGAAAAGACAAAGTCCTGTAGGTGGCAAGGCCTACTCTAGCAGCAACCCAGTGGCTGGGTTTCTCAAGGCTTGCATCTGAATAATTGTGTTCATTTTTAGTGCCCTTTCCATGGTATTAGAACAGGAAAAAAAATTAAATATATCGACCGATAGGGTAGAAGACAATGAAAAACAAATGTTACCTATTATAATGAGCATTTTCTAGCTATTGTTAAGGCAATATGACAGTGCAAGGTGCCAAAAGGGCTGCTTCTCTGCTCTAGAAAATGGCCTCAGTTCACATGAACCGATGTTCACGTACATCTTCTCAGTTTGTGACATTTGCTCAGCATCTTGCTAAGGAATGATCCAGTGTGCAGTCCAGAAATTGCCCAGGCACTTGCCCGCCTGTGCTCTGGGTACCATTACACCTGAGGTGTGCGGCTTTCCCAGCAACTCCTGAACTCATTGCTAATCCCTTCTCCTCCACTTTGAATCCTTTGGGCAACTTCTCACCTTCCTCAGAGCTGACAGTGTCTTCTCACTCTGTACTGTCCACGGGCTTTGTCACTCTGCTTCAGGAACATTCACATTTCACTCCATACTCTGATTCTGGGTATTGGATTTCTGAAGCCCTGGGGTCCTAAGACAAAGGTCAACCCGTGTCTATTTAACCTGGTGGACAAAATGGATTTGCCCCTCATTCGGAAGTCCTGAGTTCAGTGCATTTGAGATTTGCTCTATTATCAAATAATTTTTTTCCTTGATTATTCCTCTCTGAGTTCAAAGCTTTCTATCAAGTGTTGGAGAGAAGAGATTTGTGATTTAGACTGTGTGAGGGAAGTGATTAGTCACGTGAGGATCAAGGGACCAATTATTCAGAATTAACAAGCCTGTGTGATGCTAACCACACAATCTTTTTGACAGCACTAATGTGTCAGATTCAAGAACCCTGAGACGGGTCAGACCAGAGAAGAAAAGAACATCTCTCCTTGGCAGCCTTCTGCTTTACATACTCCTGATTATGTTGCCAATTTCACCGGAAAGCATGTGTTCCATGGGTATCTGCCCAGCAGCCTTCTTTCCTTTCTTCTCTGTAGCAGAATTTGAATCCAGTTCAAGTGTCTAATGGCAATCAGTGTAGGAGGAGGCTCCAGCCCTTGGTGGGAAGAGGGGAATCTTGATCCATCTAAACCAATGATGGTGACTCTGTTTTCCTTTGTGAGGAATCATCATGGAAATGGGCACATGCACAATTATGGCCAATGAGCTGTGGGGCATCTTTAGGGAACATTCTCACTTTCAAAAATGGATATAAGGAAGGGGGAGCTCCTCTTACTCCACTTCCAAACTTTGGACATTGCCAAGTAAGAATGTGATCACTGGAGCTATGGCAACTATTTTGAGACCAAGAAGAGTCTAGCCTGAGAACAAAACCCAACACGATGAGAATGATAGTGCAAGAAGACAGAAATAACGTAATTCTTTGATGATGCATTAAGCTGCTAGATGAACCAGCTTTGCCCATGCTTTGGCTTTTGACAAGCATACACATTGAAAGGATGGTAATGAAGAAAGACCGAGGGTTCTGGCAAATGCCTCTTTAATGGAGTTTGTGAAATACATCCAGGAAAGGGCTGAACATGGAGGAATGAGGAGCTCCAGTTGAAACGTCAGGTGATTGGTGTCAGTGAATCTAACAAGGTCCTACCTAAAGGTCGCCTGGTGTCTCCAGGACTCTTGTCTTGGACTCTAGGATCCCTAGAGATGAAAACAGATATTCAAGGCAGAGCTTCTCCAATGTGATTCAGAGAAAACTGCCTTTTTTTCTCTGTTCCCTGACTCCTGGAACGTTACTGTTGGCCAGTTTCCTCCCCTAATGGAAGTCGCATCACAGGATTCTACATTCTACAGAACAATTTCTAAACATGGTCTAGCACTACGTCAAAAGAATAATAATAATCTTTTTGGCAAAGCTGGTATGAACCAAAAAAACCCCAAAACCCTATCACTGTAGGTTGCAAACATTTGCCCCTCCCCCATTGCCCTCCCAACCAATGCTCAAGTTCTCCCACCAGCCATTTTGCCTTGGTGCTGTTGTTATAATTGGGGGTGGGCAGCATTGTTATTGTGGATAGGGGCGAAGTTATGGGTAAAGCGTCAAACCTACCTTGTCAGCATGAATTAACTAAGTTTTAAGGCAACAAGGACGCTGCCTACTTAATCATCATTACAATTCCAGAAATGGTTCCCAGTGAACCCAAATATTGAGACTGCTTATTTTACTGCAGAATCCAAATACACAAAATTAGCAAGATCAGCTCTTGGAGTGTCAGCCATTGCCAAATAAGAACTTGGGAGCATGCCTGTGTATTTTATTAAATTGTGCATAATGATGGTGTGTGTCTAGAAGCTGACTTCCCTGGACGAGTACATCTTTATCTTGCGGGCCATGACAGCTCGTTTGAACAGAGGAGCACATTTTGATTTTTCTTCTTCCCCATTTATCAAAATGTTTTCAGTACACGCACGCAGTGTGAGGGGACTGAGCTGCTGACACATTCCAGCCTCATCATTTCCTTCCTTGGTTATGTCGCTTCTGTGTTTTTATTTGAGTTGGCATCAGATCAGACCTGTCTTGTTTGGGATCCTCCACATACACCACATTAAGCATATGTCTACCTTTATGTGGCCTGATTTACCCAGGCAATTTAATCTAGGTAAGCTAATGACTCAGGAAGGGGCTAGAACTGGATACGTTTTACTCAAATGAGAAAACAATGAGGGCAACTGGACATTCTGTGGGCACCTGCTATGCGTCAGGTCCTGGGATCTCATTTAGCTCTTGAAACAGCTCTACGTTATAGTTTCGAATACCATATATTTCAAATCTAGAAACCAAGTCTCCGAGAGCGGCAGAAGTGGTCTGCCAAGGTCATGCTGCTATTGATGTGGAGGAGTCCAGAGTCAAGTTTATGTCTGCCCCAATCCCGAAGCCCTCACTCTGCCTAGAACACCTCCTTGCACAGGACGGAGGGCCAACACAACGGCAAAGATGAAGAAAGGCTCAGGGCCCGAGGAAAGTGGGAGCAAAAGAATTGACAGAAATAAGGGACTATCTGAAGGAAACCATTATAAATTCATGGGGGTGGAAGGAAAAGGTCTCATTGAAAAGAAAACTAAAAATTGACAGGAAAAAAAAATGTATGAGCAGAAGCAGTAAACACTTGAAAATAAGCAGTAAGATTTCCCAGGAGATGCTGCAGGAAGAAATCCGAGTAAAAGATGGGCATAAACAGGGGTGTGGGGAGGGAAATATTAGACGTAGAGAATTCGTTTTCTGTGATTTCATGGAAAGTTCCTTGTAGGTTATTTGAGTGGAGAATCAAGAAAAGAACCTTTGAGAAAAACACAATTCAGCTCTGACATTAATGTTATCTAATCTTTGGGGAAGTGAATCTAATATTTTAAATTTTAGACACTTTCACCTCTCCGAGTGATTCCTTACATCCAAAGGTGAGTCAGGGGAGGAAAACATTTTCTTGGGAGTAAAAGTTGTCCCTCCTGTGAGGTAAATTACATCTTTCTGGACACTGAGTGCTACAAATCTCGGTCCCAGCAAATTGTGGCCACTGACTGCTATGAACCCCGATCGGAGGTCAGTGGCTAAAAGAGCCTGTGGATCATGATTCTCCAGAATTGCAGACCCCTGCAGGGTAGAAATCGTTTCCTGGGGTTCCCAGGCTATTCCATCCATCCATTGGGGACCAGGAGGAGTGATTCTTGAGGATTTGAGTGATTTTCTACTGAAGTAAAGGAAAACAACCTGAATAGCAGCCCCCCCGCCCCCCAACTGGGAATGCTCCTGAGGCGTCAGCTGTGCGAGTGTATGTGCACGTGTGTGCGTGGGCCTGTGTGTGTGCGTGTGTGTGTAGCACACGCATGTGTGTGTGCACCCATGTCGGCATGCATCCGTGCGTAACCACGTGCAGCTGTGTGTGTGTCTGTGTGATGTCCCGTGCGTGTGTGCGTGAGTGTGTGTGCATGTGAATGTATGTCCCCCGTGTGTGCATGCCCCTCCCCCTACACAAAGAAGAACAGTCTCTGCAGAAGTGTCTCTAGAGAGGCAGCCTTGAATAGTGAACTTAAAGTCAGAAACCTGAACTTGGAGCATATTTGAGTGAATTCTTCCTCTCACTCGCTTTGCCACTATGGACGAGTTGCTAAACCTTTCCTAGCCTCAGTTTCCTCTTCTATAAAATGGGAGTCACAACTCCCGCCCCATTGTTGTGAGGATCCAACAAAGACAACACGTGTGAGCATACTTCGTAAGCCAAGTTACACTAAAAATGCCTGACATCTCTCTTGTTCGGGGCAGCAGGGAAGGTAGTGTACGACCCAATTACTAATTTCTCAGCTTGAGTCCAGCGTTCGTCTCCTTGACATCCAAGGGCTGGCAGAATCAGGAAACTTTTTTGATAGCCTGGGGTTTCTTCCTTCTTGGTAGGAGCGAGGGGCCCTCCCCTGGCCTCTGGGAAGTGCACCAGGAAAGCCTGGGTGCATATCTCTGCCCTCTTTCCAGAGCCCAGTGGGTGTCTTTGACTTGCTGTGATATTTGGACGAAAGAAGCTAGCAGAAGGCGGCAGAGTAAGCCTCTCAAGACGCACACCCACCCTGCCCGCCTGCACCTTGGTATCTCCACCCTGCTGACACGTGTCATCTTCTTACCACCCGTTCCCAGGATCCCAGGGCATGACGGGATCTCCATCTGTCTCCTCCCTCCCTTCCCACATCTCCACGGGAAGGCAAAGGCGCCCTGCACCCCCCCGCTCAAGGGAAAAGCCAGATTAACCTTTCTGACACTACAGCAAATGTTAACAGTCTGCCCTGCCTTTCATAATGCCAATCCAGACACCGTCATTCACCGTCTGTTAGAAATACAGAGAATAGATGTCAAAACTCACCCGCACATGCTGAATTGGAAAAGAGCAGTTACTACTGCAAACTCTATATACATTATTTATCAAATGAACTCTCTGCAGTAGGAATACAATTCATTTCTACTCTCTCCCTCTCTTGTTCTTTCATTTCAATAGGAGATGAAAGAAACCATATATAGAATCTTTCCGGGCATTACTCATGCAGCAGTGTCCCTGGCTAGGGTTTGAAGTCAGAGCTGTCTATTGCCTGAAGGGAGTGGGAAGCTTCGAGTGGGAGAGAAACAGCCCCTGTCTGCCAGCTTCTCTCAGGCTCCCTTCCCCATGGCCACCACCGCCACCCCACATCGGGAACTGTGAGTAATGGATCTCTCTTCAGTTTGCCAGGCACACTTGAAGGAGGTGGGAATGCTGGCTCAGAGTGAGGCAAGTAACTTTAAGTTCATTTTCTTTGCAACAACCGCAGAACAAATTATCACAAGGAAGGGAAGGTGTTCCCAGTAGGTCTATGTGGGGTCAAGACTCGTTTCCCATTGACCTCACCTCAGAGAACAGAAGAAATAAATGTCTTATTCAGGTGAGGCTGACACAGGCCTTAAAGTGAGGACCACTCATTTGCATAATCACCTTGGATCAGAGTTAGGAGTTTTGCCCGGTGGAGATGGTGGTACTCATGGCGGTGGTGTTGGTGGTGATGGTGGAGGGGAAGGTGGTGATGGTAGGTGGTCTGTGTGTGATGATAGAGTGTTACAATATAATATTTGTGTTCAGAAGAATTTTCAGAAGGAATAACCTACTTCTTTTGCCTCTATTCCAAGTCAGAGCCCCATAAAACCCCTCCCTCCCTGAATCATGTCCAATTTTGCCTATCTCAGTGTAGAGGTTGCAAAATGGAAGTTCCACGCTTGAGAGACTGACCGCCTGCTCATGCCCAAAGCACTTTCTTAACTTTGGGACTAGGTGTCCTGACCATCTTCTCTCCTAAAAGCCAAATACTTCTTTAGAGCCCATCACAAGCTCATCTCCACACCTCTGGCCCATGGTGACTGCCCTTCTCCAACCTTGCTCCCTTAACTTAGCTCATTTATTTCCTTCATGATTTCATCTTATGTGTTATGTTTGTCCATCTCAACCAGACTGTAAGCTCCTTGAAGACGAGGGGCATTTCTTGTCTTCCTTAATTCCCATACCCTTTAACCAACTATATATTGAACAAATGAATGAATGGATTGATGAATGAATTTATGATGTCATCATTTTCTCCCCAAAATACATAGCAGAATGTTGCCTGCAGTAGTCAAGAAATTAATTCAAGCATAAAGATGTTTTTTGGCATTGCAAGAAAGGGGGCATTTAATTACTACTGCTGCTGTTTCTCTTACAGCTAACATTTATTGAGCTCTGTGCCAGGCTGTGTGCTCAGCCCTTCACACACATTATCTCCTTTAATGTTTACAACACAACCTTATGAAGTGTGTAATATTTCCCCATTTTACAGATGGAAAACTGGGATCAGAGTTTCAATAGTTTATATTAAAGCTTCATGGTGAAATGTATTAGCTTTGGATTCACATGGACCCAAGTTCAAATAAGAACTCTGTCATTTGCCATTTACATGGCTTTTATTAAGTCAGTTGTTATCTCTGGACCTTGGTTTCCTCATCTGAAAAGTAGGAAAATAACATTTAATTGTACAAGGGAGAACTAAATGAAGAGAATCATATATACATACATATATATATATATATATATATATACACACTCCCTTGGCTTAGCTCATATATTTATATTTATATTTATATTTATATTTATATTTATATTTATATTTATATTTATAAATATATACATAATAAATTTACACACACACACACACACACACACTCCTTTGCTCAGTGTCCAAGGCAAAATAAGTATTCAAAAGTAATTGTTCTTTTTATTCCTTCTCTAATTTTCTGCTTGAGGACGTATAGCTGTTAAGTGACAAAAACAAAGCTTCGCCGATGTATCTGGTTGTAAAGCCCATGGTCTCACATACCATATGTTCAGGTTCAAAAATGAGCTATTTCCTTGAGGACCACAGCTGCGTCACAAGATGTCTTCAAGAGTGATGGCACCACATGACTAATTCCATGAAAACCCAGGCCGGCCAGCTTTGTGGGCCATCTCAGTAGACACCCATACTAGTCTATAAAGCCAGTGTCTTACTTGGCAATCCACCTGCCTGTGGTCCATCCACTATAGCCTGGGATCCCACCATCAACTATTATGCTGCTGGGAGCACCATCTATGGACACAGAGCCGCTCTGATGCATCCAAATGGTGTTGCGGGCCAGCCTCTGCGGGAGTCAGCCAGTCCAAGCGCCCCTAGCAGCCCCGCAGCCCACGTGTGGTAGCACTGGGGGCACATTTCTCTTCTGCAGCTTTACCCAAGTGTTAAAAATTAATTTAACTCTAATCACACTGACAGGGGAAAAGTTAATAGAAGTTTTATTTTTAATATATGAGGAACCTTAACAGGATTTAAAGTTAATGCCTCAAAAATGGAAAGGACTGCTGACGATTTATCTACCAGAATCTGCAGACTTTGGTGGAAAGCTAAAGAAATGGAAGAAGTATTACTCCAGCAGCTAGAGGCAGATTTGAAATACCCCCCACAGCAATTGGGAGAAATCCCAACAGTCTGCCAGCCTAAGAAATTGACTCATAAATTGCCCAAATCCTCAGTTTCCCCTTATTACCTGACCTCCAGTTTTCTTTACTATCCAGAAAAAAATATCATTTCAATTTTTTTAAGATATAATAGAGCTTTTCACTTAGAATCATAGAATTTTAGAGCTGATTTCTTCCAGCTATAATAATTTATGATACTGAGAGATGTGGAGGGAAAGTTTACAACAGAAAAGCATGCTGAGTGTGGGCTATACATTTTGTTTTAGACATGGCTCGTGGCTGTTTTCAAAAGCTACTAACTCAAAAAAATCTTTCATGCAAAACATTCCTCAGCAACCTCAGACCAAGCTACCCAAACTATCCGTTGTCAGACGATGGTTCATTTAGGAGACCAGTCCGCTACTTTCGCTCAGGAATTCTCTCACCGGGTATTTATTGTGGACCAACTAGATGTCAGGCGTCATTCTGGACATTTAGGGGTACAGCAACAAATTAAACAAAAATTCTTGCCTTTTTGGAACTTGCATGCTAGTGAAGAGAGACGAAAGTAGTAACAAAATAAATATTTATCATATTGTTTTATGGTACATTAGAAAGAGGTGAGTGCCAGGAAGGAGAACAAAGCAAGGAAGAAAGAAGATGATTGAGTCAGTCCGTTTTCAATGGGGAATGCAGGAAAGGCCTTGCAAAGAAATGACATTTGAGTGGACACTTGAAGGAAGGGAGGGAATGAGGCTCCCTGATGTGACCATCCAGGTGAAGAGCACCTTAGGTGCTTAGGCACCAGAGGTGCAAAGAGATGGAGGCAGGAGCTTGCCCTATGTAATCAAGAATCATCAGGAAAGCTAGCACAGCTGGCCTAGGGTGAACAAGGAGGAGAGAGAAGTAGGAGAGGTGGCCAAGGGCCTTCCGGGTGGTGTGTAGGGATAGGATTTAGAAAGTTATACAGGGGGTGACTGTACATTCCAGCTTCCTAGAACGATCTTGAATTACACCTGTTGTCTTGGCAGAATTATTAATAGTGTCACTGCTCATTCTCAAAATGCCCCAGTTTGGATGATAAATTATTGTTGAAGAAGGTCATCAAGAGGATGTGACTGCTGGTTGACCAGTGAGCTGGATCCAGGCAATTGGAGGCTCCTCTCTGCTGCCCTGTCCTTGGAATGCACATTCTGCCCACTGTTCCCACACTAGGAATCACCTTAAGGACTCAGCTTTGAGACAGCAATATGTTATTGAAATCATCCAGATGGTATATGTGACTGAACCCCATTATGATCTCTATGTAAGTATTTAAGATGTGGCAGGCAGATGTAATATCTTCTCTTGTAACCGCCCAGGACAAGCCTCGTATGTAAGTTCCCTTGCTTATTAAACCTGCCACCTACCAGCCCAGAGTTACCTGCCGCTTCCCTCCCTGCCCTCTGTGTATGGGGGCCAGTCTCAAATTTCACTCAGGGAACTCCAAAGTTTGCAAACAACAATTCTATGGTCACTCCACTCGTGGACCACCATTAGGACTTTGGCTTTTTCTCTGAGCACAATCGAAGCCATGGGAGTTGAACCAGAGTATGAGGACCTGACTTACATCATCAAGGACTCACTGGCCGTTCCGTTTAGAAGAGCCTGACCCAGGGCCGAGGTGAGAGGAAGGAAACAACTGGAAGGATTACCAAACTCAATCTGCTGTGTCTCTCCCTGGAAGGCCCCCCTCCCACTTTGTCTGCTGGTCTTCCGGGGCCTGATTTAAATGTCTCCTGAAATTTCCCCTGACACAGTCTCCTATCCCCCAATCCTCACAAAATTAAATTGCTCCTTGATTGATTTTTTCACTTTATTTTCATATCCATTATAATGTTTGCACATTGTGTTTAGTTATTAGCTGGCCTGCCTGCTCCTATTGATAGACAGCAAAGATCGTTCTTCTGAAAAGGGAAACACCTATTTATTGGGCTCCTGTGCTATGATCTGAAAGTTTGTGTCCCCTCCAGATTCCTATATTGAATTCTAACCCCCAAAGGTATTTGAAGGAGGGACCTTAGAGAGGTGATTAGGTCATGAGCTTGCAGCCTTTATAAATGGCATTAGTGCCCTTATAAAAGACACTCCACGGAGCTCCCTGGCCCCTTTGCCATGTGAGGATGCGATGAGAAGTAGAGATCCCTCCCCTGACCATGCTGGCGTCCTGGTCTCCAACCTCCAGCCTCCAGACCAGTGAGAAATAAATTCTTGTTGTTTATAAGTCACCTAGGGTGTGGTATTTTGTTGCAGCATCCCAAACAGACTGGGACAATAATATAAGCGAGATGCTTTGTAAGCTTTTTCATTTTCCATTTAAAATGCACTATAATCCTAAGGGAAGTAATACTGTTCACATTCTGGTTATCTGTGCAACAAACCACCCCGAAACCTAGCACTATAAAATATCAGCCATTTCACTGATTGCATGAATTCTTGAAACCCTGAAGAATGATTCTATCACCAGGCCAGGGATTTGCACAATTGCATAATGAGCACAGCCGGTCCCTGGTTAGAGTCGAACAGCAGAGGTGAGAAGAATCGGGGCTGGAGAATCCGGTTCCAAGATGGCTTTCCTGGTATGTCTGGCCCAGGCTCTGGGATGAGCAGCAAGCTGGAACGTCTCCCCCGTGGCCTCTCTGGGGTGGTGGCTTATGTCGCTCAGTGTTCCAGAGAATAAGGAGGAAGCTCCGTGACTTTTAAGACTTAGCCTCAGGAGTCACATGGCATCGCTCCCGCCGTGTTCTATTGATTGAAGCAATCAAAGTCTGCCCAGATTCGAGGGGAGGCAACAGAGACCCCACCTCTCAATGAGGGGACTATAAAGGAATTTGCGCCATGCTTTAATGCTGCCACAGTTCCCACGTTGCAGATGAAGAAACCATGGCTCAGAGAGTGTAGGTTCCTGGTCCAATATCATTAAACATGAGGGAAACAGTACTCAAAGTGCTCTGTCTGACTGTGAGGCATATGTTCTTTCCAAAATACCACATGCCCATTGTGAGGAAGAGATAATGTCTTAGTTCTATCGCCCTGTGCTTAGCACAGTTTAGCACATTATGAATGAATGAATGAATGAAGCACGACCAACTGCTTTTAAGCATTTTCTGCTTGCAACCCTAAAGAATGATTCCATCACTGGATTTCAATCACTGTGGCAAGACCTATGGGAGCCATTTGGGAGTGTGGGGAGGCATTTCAGGTAGAGTTCTGTCTGCTAAAACCCTTTTAACTGAAAACCATGTTCTTCTTACTCCCATTACAGTAACCCCAGCAGACAGACTGCTAGACTCATTTAGAAGATGAAGAAACTGAGCAACTTTCTGGTGGCTTCGACAGTTAACAGACCTAAGCCCATCTTCCTTTCCCCATAAGGATATTAGGAGCCTAGGAGGAGGGAGACACGATCCATCTCAGAGTAACCAGCCCTGCCCACCTCTCCCCCACTAATCGCCTGACCTTTTCAGAAAGATGAAAAATGGCTAAAATGAAAGCAGTTTTACCTTTGATCAAAAACTGCAGATGTGTTGAGCTCACATTCTGGTGCTGCCACGAGTTCACTGTGTGTCCCAGGAAAGCTCACCTCACCTCTCTGGGCCTGGCTTTGCTAGCTGCTACTTAATGGTCAGCAACTTGATGCATGCCCTTCCATATCCAGCGTCCTGTAGTTCCAGGGAAGGGACCACAAGTTGCCTTCCCACAGCCCTGGTTCCCGGACCATCACAAAGTCAGGCTCAACTTTATTTCCGAAATATTTCACCGATCCCCTGGGTAAAGAGTTACGGAGGGTTTTTGCTTATCCTTGCAACTTTTCTCGAAGTTCGAAATTATTTCCACCCTTTTCTTTCTCTCTCCATTCATTCCACCTGGTCCGAACCACCACCCACCTGGGCCACTACAGCTGTCTCGTAATGTTGTGTGTTTGTGTTTCTGCTTCCGCTTGCTCTCCAACCATCGATTGTTCACACAGAAGCTAGTGTGGTCTGTTTTTTATTCACTTTTGTTTGTGTTTTTCTTAATTGTGCTAAAATGTGCATACCGTCAAATTTACTCTTTTCGCCATTTTTCAGTGTACGATTCACTGACGTTAAGTACGTTCACACTGTTGCCACCGTCCCCGCCATCCATCTTCAGAACTTTTCCTCATCTCCAAATGAAACTCTGTGCCTATCAAACATTTCCTCCAGCCCCTCCAGCCCCTGGTGACCACCTTTCTGCTTTCTGTCCCTGTGACTCTGTAAGTGGGATTGTATAATATTTGTCCTTTCACAACTGGCTTATTCCCCTCGGCTCATCGTCTTCAAGGTGCACCCATGTTGCAGCATATGTCAGAATTTCCTTCCTTTTAACACTGAATAATATTATGATGTACGTATATCCTGTACTTTGTTTCTCCATCCGTCCGTTGATGGACATTGGGGTTGTTTCCACCTCTCTGCTATTGTGAATAATGCTGCTGTGAACACTGGCTTATGGGATCATCTTCTTAAAAATACAAATCAGTTCCCGTCACTCTCTGCTCCCTTAAAGCTCTCCAAAGCTTCACGCTAAGAATAAAATCCAAACTCCTTTCTCTTGTCCACTAGGCCCTGTGGGTCCTTTCTGTCTATTTTCTCTCTCCCCCGAAAGCTTCTCAGGCTCCAGCTATATCAGCCTTCTGTCCGTTTCTCAGACACATCAAGCATGTGTGTTGTCCATTTACAAAATGGACAAGCATGGCCAACTTCTGTCTTCATTCAGGTCTCTGCTCAAATATGTCCTCCTCAGGGAGGACTCTCTGTGTTCCCAAATTGCGGGATCCCATGTGCCCAACCAGTCACGAGGTCCTGTTTCTGAGGGTGTTGACTCCCTAACAGCTGCACCCCTGATGTCACATAGCACCCCTGTTGGGTCTTGTCTTCTCCCACCGCACCCCCCCTCCCAGACTGTAAAACAAGCTGTCTTGTTCAGTGCTGAATCCCAGAGCCTAGACGGGGCCTGGCATACAGAGGCACTCAGTGTTTGCGGGACGAATGAAGTCTCAATACGTGATTTGACAGTCCACAGTAGAAGCGTAGCAGGACAGAGGAATCACGGGACCCCAAAATGAGTTGAGAGAAGGGAGATGCAGGGCACAGCATGTTGACTCCCATTACATTGTCGCCTTGGCTGGGAACTGTTCCTTCGACTGCTGCTTTGGCTGTCTCCAAGTGGGAACCCAGGCTAACAAACATACAGCGTGACAGGGTACGCTTGGGACGCTAATACCCAAGGCACACGTCCCCACTATGTCGGGCTTTGTGTTCCCAGAAAGCTCAGAGATGACAAGGGAGACCTGGCGGGGTCCATTCAGAGCAATTCTTTACAGACTCGCCCCTAAGTCACTGTACCACATAACCCATTAGTCTGTGTCTCTCCAACATTCAAAATGCTAAGTCATTTTTCAGACTTGGCTTGAAATCTCTTTCATCAATAAGAGCTACAATCCTGCCAAGTTGGGAACAGATAGCTCTACCTGCTGCTTAGAGAGGCAGCCTTGTAAAAGGTGAAGGGAATGCCAGTGGGTTCCACGTGTCTGCTCTTCAGGGCTGTTAGAGGCTCTCTTCCCTGGGCAACAGGGGACCTAACAGTAGGGCCACAGTGATGAAATCCCCCACTGGAGAGACATAACCAAGACAAGTCCTGCTGGAAGCAATGAACCTAGTGGACAGGGAGGCAGATTGGAGTCCTGGAGGCTAGGCTTCTAGATGCACGCCTTTTACTAACTAGGTGACATCAGGAAGTCTTTTAACTCATTGGGCCTCAGTTTCCTCAAGTGCAAAAGCAAGGAATTGGGCCAGATGGTCCATACGATCCCTTCAAGCTTGAAAATTCTAGCTCTTTGACACAGCAAAACGGGACAAAGAGAGATGGGAGGGAGAGAGGGGAACCAAACAGTGCTTAATCCCCTTCATGTTCTCTCATGCACCTGCTTATAGTTGGTTGTACATGTCAGGACTCTAAGCCAAGGGTGAATTTATCTTTGTGGAAGAGAAGACCAGGAGAGGAAATCGCTTCCCCTCCCTCCAAAATGAGCCATTAAAGATCTGTGGAGTGCCAGTTGATGAGAACAGCTTTGTCATCGTGAGAAGGATGTAACTGGCTGTGCCTCCAGATCACCATGTGGCAGATGGTTCCTTAGGACCTCTGGGATTTTCCTGTGTCCCTTTAGAGAGACCCCCTGCCCCTGTGTGCCATACAGTGCACCTGGTCAGGGTTCATGAATTCATTAATCAAACAAAAATATGCCGAGGGGCGCCAGGGTAGCTCAGTCGGTTGAGCGTCCGACTTCGCCTCAGGTCATGATCTCACTGTTCATGAATTTGAGCCCCATGTCGGGCTCTGTGCTGACGGCTCAGAGCCTGGAGTCTGCTTCAGATTCTGTGTTCCCCTCTCTCTCCGCTGCACCCCTGCTTGTGCTCTGTCTCTCTCTGTCTTTCAAAAATGAATAAACATTAAAAAAAAAATGTGCTGAGCACTTACTCTGTACTGGGAACTCTCGATACAGAGATAAGATATGGTCCTTGTTCTCCAGAAGCTCCCCACCCAGAAAGTCCAGTAAACAGTTTGGCATGATAAGTGCTATGGTAAATAGAAGTACAAGCTTCTATGGGAGCCCAGAGCAGAGAACTTAACCTAGACTTGGGAGGAGTACTCTGCTCTCAGGGAGGTCTCCCTGGAGGAGGTGACAAATGAGCTATGTCTTAGAGGATTCTACCTAAATTCTTTATTTTTTCATTGCTAAAGGTGAAGATCAGCTCACAGCTGCAAGGGGCTATGGAGAGATAGTACGAGGGCTTGGGGAGAGGAGGGAGGGTCCGATGGAGGGACAGAGAGAAAGGTCATGAAGCCCTATTTGTGCCCAGCTTTAGCTGAAACTTTAATGGCTCTAAATGACAAGTCTGGATAGGTTTTTCCCCAGAGTTCCCAGGAACCCCTAGGGACCCCTAGGTGCAGTGTGGAGGCTACCCCAGGACATACAGGAGATGGACATGAGAGGGAATAATCGGCCCTCCCAATAGTGATTTACAGGACAGGTCACAGGTCTAAGCCTGGCAGGGAGAAGGAAGGGGTGCCGGGAGGGAGCAGGCCCAGGAGAAGATGGAGGCATGGAGGGCCCAGTGAGCCAATGTTAGTGGATGAGCACGTATTGCAAAAGCAAAGAAAAGACATGCTGAAGGTCGTTGATAAGGCTGCAGATGAAGCCCGTGTCAGGCCGAAAAATGGAGACTCTCTGGGTTACAGAGGAGGAAGCTTTGAGGGGGGAGGCTCTGCCCTCCAAAATCTCAAGTGCGAGGAGTTTCTTTGGCCCTGTGGACTCAGAGGCCTCTCCTCCGTCCTATGTGAGCAGGTGAGAGAGGATCCCCCAGAAAATTCAATCCAGGTCAGTGGGGACTCAGCCACATAGATGCCCTACTTCCTCTGACATTTTAGTGAAGCTTAGAATTTCCATCCTTTTTGTTACCCCTTCACCGTAATCTTCACAAAGGCCTTCCCAGGAGAGATGGCAGCCACAAGTATCTAGTCTTCAGGGCTATTCATTTAGTAAGTGACCCAGCACAAAATGCAAATGTCTCCTAACTCGTCTACACAACTCCATATTTTCAAGAATCTAGCATGTGCTCAGTTTGCTGGAGCAAGGAAACGAAAAGGGAAAAGGAATGCCCTTAAGTCCTGCTGCAGGATCAGCCTACCCCTGAGGTATTCAGGGCGTGTGGGTGTCCTGAACATTGCGGTGGGCATGTGTGCGTGTCTGTGTGTACGTGCATGCATGTATATTCGTGGGTATGTGTGTGTCCACATGCCTGTGCGTGTGTGTGTATGTATGCCCACGCCTGTGTGTGTGCTTGTGTGTGGGAGTGAAAGAGCAGTAGAGATCCCCGGGGAAATGGAGGTTTGGCCAGCCATTCCGTAGAGGTCTGGAGATGTCATGCATTCAGGCCGCTTAGGCAAGCAGCTGTTTCCACACAGCATTTTCTACAACTCCAAGGGGTCTCTACTATTTCAGATGAAACACAGCTCAGTGTCTTTGCAGAACTTCCCATGATTTGCTACCACTGACACGTGTCAGCAGATGGCAATACCAGCAGGCCAGTCACCGGGTCAGATGACAGGACCCTCCAGAAAAAGAATCCTCTTGGTTTGGAGCTAGCCCCAAGGAAGGACTAAAGCAGGCCCAGGCAACATCAACATTTCCTGGCCTATCCCTCTGTGTGGGATGCAGGGACCCTCTCGGCATGGAGGGAAGCAGGACAGCTGGAAGCCACAGCCAGGTGGCTCCCTCTCTGGGCTCCCCCACCTGCCTTAGAGGTGGGAACAGCTCCAGGCTCAGTCCTAGACCACAGGTTTGCAGGTGGGCTTCCAGGAGCCACTAACTGAATGGGAACCTTGAACCTGGGAGCACTTGCTTCCACCAGGGAGAATATGTGATTGGTCAGTCTCTTCCAGTGGCTTTTAATTGCCTCTGCTGTTCCCAAGCCAAGCCAGCACACCTACCCATGGGACCATATATACCTTGGCCTGGTTAGAGGTGGACAGGGGAGCACAGTGGGCCACCACTGTGGGATCACCAGACTGGGAAGCTAGGAACCCCCCTGGACTCTCCTGGGAGCCAGATATGGTGGGCAAAGCTAGAGTGGCCATGCCAGAGCTCAGGAGCCGCCCAGGGTAAAGAAGCCAGGTATGGGTAGAATGGCACCTGTGCAGGTCACTGGAGCTTTGATGCGGCATCAATCCACCCGTGTTCACACCTGGGGGAGATAAATCCAGGCATCTGCTGTCTTTTCCCAGTGGAAAGTAATGGACAGCATGATAGTAATAATAATAGATAACATTTATTATTGAGCCCTTACTACGCACCAGGCAGTGTGTTAAAGGTTCTCATGGATTAGCTCATTAAATCCTCATAACAACCTGAAAAGATAGGAACATAATTGGTCCCATCTTACATGTGCTAGAATAAAATCTGATGATATTAACTGAGAAATGTTCCCCTGTTGAGAGCCATATACCTCCCTCCCCACATGGAGCTAAGGCCTTTGTTGCCTCTGAAGCTGCTCCTTGCCTGCAAGTGGGAAGGATACAAATCAAGGACAAAAAAAACCCAAACAAACAACAACAAAAAAACAGCCAACTAGCAACCAAAAAAAAAAAAAAAAAAAGAAAAAGAAAAGAAAAGAAAAGAAAAGAAAAAAACACAGAAATCGATTGTGTCTCCAAATAGGTCTTGAAAAAGTCACAGCGGAGAGAAGTCTGTGTTGAAGTCCCAGTAGTTTTGCCTGGCGAAAGCACTGGAACTTTTGGATTTGATGTTTTATAGAGAAAATATTTTCTGTGCTCCAAAAGTTTGACTTTGATTATTAAGAGTCACAAGTGGAAGGCACCGAGTGTCGAAAGTGTCTGCCATAAGCAGGGGCAGGGAAGAAGGCCGGATGATAAATGGTTCAAGAACTGTGCCCTCCCCTCCAAAAAACAAAACAAAACAAAACACAAAAATGAGTAGGAATAAAATAAAAAGAGAAGGGGGAGAAGGAAGAGGACGAGAAGGAGGAGGACTAGGAGTGGAAGAGGGGGAGGAGGATGGGGAAGAAGTGGACATCTTACAGAGAAGCAGGGGAAGACCAGGAAAAGGGAGGAACCAAATTCACCCCTGGTGAGGGTATCCGAGAAGGAAACTTCCCACCCTCTTGGCGACCACCCCTCCCCTGCTCCATGCCACCAATCCTTCCAGAAGATGATAGGAACCCAAGTGAAGTGTTTCCTGGGTTTATGTCCCAGGCAACAGCACAGGGTGGTTTTGAGCCTCTGGAACACACACACACACACACACACACACACACACACACACACACGTACATACACACAGACACACACAAACACACAGCAAATGTGTCCCTGAGTTCCTCAGGGGCTGGCTCATCCTGCAGGGTGTTATAAGGACTATCACTTCTCTTCTCCCCACCCCAGCTCACTTGCTCTGAGCATCAAGAACGAACAATTTTTTCCTTGCTTTGTTTTTTATTATATAAATAATTCAGGTAAACCAAATAACCTTTCCATGGTGAAAAAAAAGTTAGAAAATACAGATAAACAAAAGGAAAAATCATTAAAATCCTACCATCCAGAGATGGCCACTATTAATAATTTGTGTACCTGTGCATATCTATAGATCTATACATACTACATATCTTTAGAGCAATAAAGTGTCTAATTGGTTTTACAATCAGTTAGAGAAGGACTAGAGCCAAAACTTAGACTACGTCACCAATAATCACAAGGCAGCTCTTAATTCGGGAATTTCTACATAGTCCCAGAAAGATGAAATAAAGGAAAAATCATAGCCATCTTGTGGCTGGAATAATGTGCCTTGGGGGAAAGAAGTGACAGAGCCCAGCTTCTGACCCAAGATCTGGTGCAGACGGGGTCAGACCCTGAGCTCAGGTCCTTGCAATGGTTCCCTGGGTGCTGGTGTTGGGGTCAGGGGGGCTGAGATGTGCATTGGGCTTCGCTCATTCAAAGTACGTGCCAGGCCTTCCTGCAACATGCCCTGAGTTAGAAAGCCTGCCCTCAGGATCAGAGAGGTCTGTGTCGCGGAGCAGAGGGGCGAATTGATCCGTGAGAAAGTGAGAGCCCCAAGTCCTTGGACCTCCACAAGGTTGAGACCCACATCCAACCACAGTATTAGAGATCGGCATGAAAAGATTTTAAAAGCCAGACACACAGGAACCATGTGTTCCCCATAATGGTTCCGATGAAATTCTATTGTCCAGAACATTTTAAAAGCAAGCAGCTTATTTCAAACAGGGGCACACACAGGCTACTGATGTGCACGGTAGAGACTCAATAAAGGAGAACATCTAATGAAAACAGATAAAACGTACAACTACAATCGCAGGCCATGCATGAATTATTAACCTCGGGGAGTTTTCCATCGGTTCTGGGAACTATGGATTGTGTCTCTGGTATATAATTTGGGAGATATTGGTTCTCCATTTCATAAGAGAAAGCTTGAAGCAGGAAATGTAGTTATTTCTCCTTTAAGTATATACTGTAATTGCCAGTCGGCAATGACTAAATGTTATTATCCATCTGTTGGCTGTTCAGGGACCTGTGATGAGTAAACCTTAGCAGCTTCATACCATTTCCTGTAGCACAGTGGCTGGGGCATGTATACACCTGTAACATATTGGGAATTTGTTATTGAAAAATTTTATAGAGACCAAGAAATGGAAAAATTCTTGCACATGTTTAAGACTTCTCAAAATCTTTTGATGTATGCTCATTGCCATCAGAATCAAATCTAACCTCCTATGTTTGGTGCATAAGGCCTTATATGATCTGGTCCAACTCACTCCCCAATGCTGTGTCATGTCTCTTGCCTCCTTGTTAACTATGCATCAGCCATCTTGGTCTTCAGGAGTCTTCAAAGGTGCCAAGTTCTTTCCAAACACAGGGCCTTTGTACATGCTTTCCTCTCTCCCTGAACCGTTCCTCTCCACCTCCACACTCTCTGCCTGACTTTCTCATTCTTCAGGTCTCCATAATATCACCTTTTTGGCAAGGTCTTCCCTGAACACCTTCTCTTAAGTGGCTTTTGCCTGTCCAGCAATATTCTCTATCTCAGCATCCTGTTGGTTACCAATTGCAATTTAGTGTTGTTTAGGTGTGGGTTTACGTGCTAGGCCTCTGTCTCTCCCAGGGGACAGAACAGCAGAGACTGTGTGTCTGTATTATTTGCAATGAGTCTAGCAATAAGAATGCTACATGTCATCGATTTGCTGAATGGATGAATGAACAAACCATGCTGTTTGTTAGTTTTTGGATGTGATGTGTGAAGGACATATTTGATCAGAAACTATGACACATTCAGAGGAATCGGGGTCCAGGAAGCTCTGCCCATAGACCAATAGGTACGGCACCTAGTGGCGGGCCAGCTGCGCATCAAGTCCCCTACATCACACCTGTTCTTGTGTGCCTTTCTTATGGCATACACCCAAATTCCCCTTGGCCCGTTCAGATCCTTAGCTCTTGTAAAGCCCCCATCACGTCTCACTTCCTCTATTAAAAAGGTCTTAGATTCTGAGGTACCTGGGTGCCGGTGGCATCTAACTCTTGATTTTGGCTCAGGTCATGATCTCATGGTTTGTGAGATTGAGCCCCACATTAGGCTCCAAGCTGATGGTGCGGAATCTCCTTGGCATTCTCTCTTCCTCTCTCTCTCTCCACCCCTCCCCTCCTTGCACGTGTGCACTCTCCTTCTTTCTCAAATAAATAAACTTTAAAAAAGAGATCTTAGATTCCTTGGTCAGAAAATGAAGACTCCTTAAAACCTTTGTTTATATTACAGGGGTCCTTCCTCCCTGCTCTGACAACCACCTTCCTAACTTGCAATTCACTACTTCGTTGGATTCTGTCTCTCTCAGACATCTCCGATCTGTATGCTGGGTTTGACTTTCCTAACAGATTGTATTTTGATTAGAGTCTCTGATTCTGGTTCCTCCCTATTCTGAGAGATCTAGATTTCACCGACACAGACCCCCAAGTCCATGGCCATATTAAGCCCGACGCTTTCCCATGGGCTTAAGCTTTTATGGACCCCTCTGCCTCAAGTTCATACTGACCAGAAATTTAGTCCTCTATTAGGTTCCTTTGAGGAAGCCCTCCCCCCAAAAAAAATCAATAATCAAATAGATCATTCGTAGGCACAGTAACGTTTCCTGAAGGTTTTGGGAGCTGGAGGGAAGGAAATCACATGTCGTATCGTGGAGTAATCAATCTCCGGATCGGTCTTTTTGTATCCCTTTCTTCTCAAGTCCTTCCCAGCAGCCCCATCCAGACTTCATCATCCTTTCTCATGGTCCTCCCATCTTTCCTCTTCCTCTTCTTTCCCGGGACAAAGCAAGTCTCCTTGCTTAAGTGTGGTTATCACCTACGGGCACTGATGCCTGCATTAAGGGTATCTCACTCTTCTCTCCAGGCTCAACACAGCACAGCTTGTTGTGAACTTCTTACCCCAGATTATAACCTTGCTTTGATATCCCCCACCGTCCCTACCACAGTGCCAAGCACATAGTAGGTGATCAGTAAACCCTTGCTCACTTACATTGAAGGAGCTGGCTGGCCTGAGAGTCATGAGCACTCAGCAGCGACAACACATTCCAGGCCAGTGTTCATGTCCCCGATCCTTCTGGTGCGTGGCATGAGAGTTCCCTTCTCCAAAACTATAAGGGCAGTGCCATCCAGAGACAGGAAATCCATCGTTCAAATTAAAATAAAATGGCAATAAAGTGACGCACTCATATCTAGCTGTAAATGCTGAAAGGACTTGACTTAATCAAGCAAAAGGGCATAGCTTTTCTCTTGCCGCATAATGTAAAGGCGTTTTATTACTCTGGCAATCGGCAAAAAAGTCAAATGACTTTATGGGGCTTTTTGTAAATTACCTTTATTAATGCATGCAATATTATTGAAAAATTCTACTACAGAGTAAATGTTCCATTGAGCTACAAGTTGCCTGCAGGAATGTGTTGTAAATACACACAGTGAATATGTTACTATCTTTACAAGGGATTTCGCACCTTTTACAGCCTTCTGAAATCAGACGAGGGCGGCGCAGTGTGCTTGGAAAGGTAAGGCTAATCTTACAACACAGTATACAACGCGGATAAATTTGCAGAGCCTGGAAGTTCGCCGATTGTCTGAGAGTGTGATGCCCTGTTCGGGAGTTATTTCAAGGCTCCTTCTTCCCAGACACCTTACAACTTTCTGATATGTTGGCATTTACTTTGAGAAACCTGTTCTGGCTGATTTGAATAAGGACGATCTTGGGCAGTTGACAGGACTTTTCATATTTATTGTCCTGTAAAGCTTGGAAACAGAGGAGCCAGTGGCTGAGGTAGGTCAGGACGGATGCGGGGGAGGCTTTCCTCTCTTCCCCTCCGCTCTCTCTGCGTGCATCAGTCTTGATAGATGGTGCATCTGCTTCTGGTTCAGGGATTCTAAACACAATTACTCTTCGCCTCTCCGGATGGCTCTGAGACCTCTCTCTCTCTCTCTCTCTCCGCCTCTCCATGTTCCAGTAATCCAGCCAGAGTAACATCAGAGCCCTGAGATTTAACATCAATGTTCGAACCCATCTCTCGCAGCCTCACAGCCTCCCCTCAGGTGGGACCCCAGGTCGCCCCACCTTCACTCACTCTCATCTTGCTCCTTGTTGAGTTTCTTACCACTGTCAGGGCTGAGTTCAATGGATGGGAATCATCTGGTCCTAATTTATGAGGCAAGTTTTCATGTCCTGTGGCCTGCTGTCCACAGTGAATTCTGTGAACTGGCTGAAGCAGAAGGGAGAGGGGGAAAAAGCCAAGAGAAAAGTAATACATATATATATACATGGGAGGTCAGTGACACAAACTAAAATTTACTGCACTGCTCACCTCATAGATTCCTCCAGAACTCCCACTTTGGAGAAGCATGCCGTCCCTCTGTAGGCTGAAGCCACGGCCGTTCCTGAGGGCACACCTTCGCCCAACAGTCAGCAGGCTCTGCCCCTCTGTTCCCACTGCAGTTCCCCTCTGGTTCCCGGCTGGGAATGCTTCCAAATGCAAAATATGTCAAACTTACACGTGACTTTTAAATTTTAGTAACTCGCACTCTCTTTCCTTGCTTACCTAATCCTATTTTCTGATTATTTTATTGTTGTTGTTTAAAGCCTGTTTTCACGTTGTTCTCTTGGTGAGCCCCAGTATGAGGACTGGGTGTGTGAGATAAAGTGATTTCTCTAATGCAACTCACGGGGCTGTCTAGAGACCCCCTTCTTCCACCACAGCTCATTCTCTGGCCTCCTGTGGACCTGACTCCACACAATCTTTTGAAAGTATGTGTATTTCTACAGCTGGCAAAATATTGCCCATGTCAGGGTGCCTGGGTGATTCAGTCAGTTGAGCATCTGACTCTTGATTTAGGGGTCATGATCCCAGGGTCGTGGGATGGAGCCCACTTAAGATTCTCTCTCTCCCTCCCTCTCCTTCCCCTCTCCTCCGCTTGCTCGCTCGCTCTCTCTCTCTCTCTCAAAAAAAAAAAGCTACCCATGTCTATAACAGGGAAGAATAATGATCTAAGATGGATTAATCTAGTTCAAAGTAATTATTAGTGTCTATTAAGTTGGTTTAATTTTTAAGTATCTATGTGTAACATATATGCATCTAGATAGATAGATAGATGAGATGAGATGGTATATAAATATGCACAGAAATTTTTTTTTTTATCAAATCACATTGTGTTTCCACCATGGCATCCCATCTTCTCTTCTTGCAGAATTCCAGCAAGTGTTCTGATAAGCAGTACAAAGCTAGAGTAATGTTACATTTCCCAGACAACCAGAAAACGCCAAGTCATTGGGTAGACCTTCAACTCATCCACCATGCGTTAATGACAACCATGTGCCGGGCACCATGTTAATTGCTGGGGACCCGGAGATTGATAACACATGTGCCCTCACCTTCATTTTCAGCAGATGACCTGGCATCTTACTTGGAGAAATGGAAACAAGCAGAAGAGAAATCTATCTACTCTCACTTTCCCATCTGTCAACCCACTTGCTTTTACCCTGTCTTCCCCCCAGTGATTAGGCTCTTATCTAAAGGCAACTTTTTCCATCTGATTACTGGATCCCATTCCCTCCTTGCATACTCAAGGACATCAGTTTACCAAACATCCTCTTTATTCTGCATCATCTATTTTCTTCTGCTCTGAAGCCACTTATCCCTTCCATTGCCAAATCCGGGGATCACTTCTCAATCCTCATCTCATTGGATTGATTCATAGCTCTTAACACAGTTGAATCGTCTCTACTCCTTGAAACAGTGTCTTCACTTGGTACTGTTAAATCCACTCTCTCTCTCGGCTCTTCTCGAACCTCAGCAGGTCCTCGTTCTCATTCGTCTATGCTGGTTCCTCATTGTCAATGGGGTCTCTAAAAGTTGTACACCAGAGGGGCCAGTCCTCAGAACCCTTCTGTCCTCCTACACTCCCTCCATTCACTTCCATGAACATTCAGTGGCAACTTTCAAAATTATATCTCTAGCCCAACTTCCTTGAATTCCAGACTCACATCCAACTTTCTCCTCAGTATGACTTTTGGGGGTTCTAACAGCTATCTCAAACTTCATACACAGCTAGTCATGCCTCTGGTTACTCCATGCTCTAAACCTGATCCTCTGTTCCTAGTTAATGTCAAAGCTATTCTATTTGCACAGACCAAAGATCTTGGGGCCATCCTTCATTCCTTTCTTTCTCTGATCTACCATGTTCAGTCCACCAGCAAACCCCATTACTTTCTCCTCCAACATGTCATGGAAGTCACACTCTGCTGCTCATAATCCTGCAATGGTTCTCCATACTATTCAGAGAAAAACTCATAGTTCTCGTCATGGCTTCTAAGGCTCTGCAGAGTCAGAACCACTCTCAGACACCCCTCTGACTTTCCTTTGTGTCACTCTCCCTCTAGCTCATTTTCCTTCTTACTATTCTTAGAATATCTCAAACATAACCCCACCCCAGGGCTTTGCACTTGCTGGACTCTCTGACTAGAATGCTTTCTAGTCATCTGCATGGCTCATTCCCTCACTTCCTTTAAGGAGCTCCTTAGTTTTTCATCAGAAGTGTCCTAGGGGTGCCTGGGTGGCTCAGTCGGTTAAGCGGCCAACTTCGGCTCAGGTCATGATCTCGCGGTCCATGAGCTCGAGCCCCACATCGGGCTGTTTCGGATTCTGTGTCTCCCTCTCTCTGACCCTCCCCCATTCATGCTCTGTCTCTCTGTCTCAAAAATAAATAAACGTTAAAAAAAAAAGAAGTGTCCTTAGACCTCCTAGCACTGTTTTGCTTCCCTGTTTATTCGATTTGAACTTTCTTTACAGTACTCATTATTACTTAATGCATTTATGTCACTTTACTCTCTTCCACCACTAGGGTATAAATTCCTTGGGGGTTATTTTGTTCATTGCTGTGTCCCCAGTGCCTAGAATATACCAAAAAAATATGAATTTGTGAATGGAATTAAAAGCTCGGTGCTTGCCTTTAAAGAACTCATCGTCTGGCAGGGAAAACAGAAATATAAAAATACATTCAGAAGGCAATGAAGAAAGTGAAATGCAGAAAGCCGTGGGAGTGAAAAGAGATGCAAAATTATTAGCCCAACCTGAGGAGGATCACAGAAAGCTTCCCAGAAGTGGTGACAGTCTTAAAGTTAAGGAGGCGTTAGCTAGGCACAGTGCATTGGTGGGGAGAGAGAGGTAGGGAAGCAAGGAATAGAAAAGAATTGTCAGGAGCATATTAGGCAGAGGGACAGTCGGAGCAAATCCAGTGAATTCAAAAACTCCTTGCTGTATGCTAGAACATGGTAGGAGCCAGCATAGGTGGAAACATGTTCCCAGGCACAAATCAAGAGACACGTGGTGGTAAGACGTGAGGTTGGAGGCCTAAATAGAATCATGTCATGAAACACTTTCAATGCCAAGTTAACGAACTTGGAATGTAGATGGCGGGGAGACACTGCAGGATTGTAAGTAGAGGTACGATGGTGTTATTCATTCAGAAACCCAATAAACTTCTTTTGAATTAACATAGGCAAGATGCCAACTGTTGGGCAAATGGTACTGAGGTCACAGTGTTATAGTCCAGTGGGGGACGTCGGTGATAGCACCATGCAGGGAGGGATGGAGAATGGTTTGAGCCGTGTCACCTTCCTCCCAGGAGGATGGTGGGGAAAGAAACACACAGGAAGCGGTGAAAGATCAGTTGGAGGACTCATATTTCAATTCAGGTGAGAGATGATAAATTATCAGGCCCAGGGAAGGAACAATGTTCCCAGAGACAGTCAACACCCCATATGTTGTCATCATAAGAGGTAGAGCTTATCTGGAGTCTCCACTCTTCTTCAGGGCTCCACCTCACACCTGCTTTCTGGAAACGAATGTGTGTTACCTCACAGGCTGCCAGAACCTTCCTGGGAAACCAGCAAGTGGATGAATCTTGAAAATTCAATCTGGCTACATCCTGAGAGTTTCACATGCTGGTTCCCTGGGACCACACACTGAGACACTTTGCAAGAAAATTGAACAGAAAACAGATGGCAAATGTCGTGGGGCCTCACATAACTGAGAAGGCAAAGGAATAAACCAAAAAACAAAGTGCTAGAACCACAGTTCTTAGAACAGGCAGAGAAGTGGTCACCTCTCCTCTGCTCTTTGACTGGGAGGACTGGGAAGGAGTGATGACCTCTTGCGGGGGCAGCTATGGTCTCTGCGACCTGGTAGGCGAGCTTGGTGGTTAGATTGATCGAATGGTCTCACATCTCTTCACTCTGTTCCTTCACTCTGAATATTCTTTGGGATTATTACAACAGCTCAGAATGAACACTCTAAATTTAGACCCTAACTATTTCATGTTTCCAAGGGAACTGTAAATTACTTTGTGAATGTACATACAACACAGCCAGCAAAATCCGCTTGATGAAGCCCTCTCTTACACTGGTGTCTGAAGCTGCCTCGTAAATCGTTGCCTTGTCCAGGCTCCTGGACAGCTGACAGCCTCAGACAGATTGCCTTTGCTTCCCCATCTGACATTCTGTAGGAGACTCTGCTGTGGGTATTCAAACCTTCAAAAGCTACAGCTCCAAATCCCCCAAAGTCCCATGTTGTGCCCATGAAGGGTTTGCTAGATGGAGAACCCAGTCAGGGATGCTTCATTGCACATGACTGGCCAGGTAACATAAGAATGCCTAGGTTTTACCCAGCAGCATAGAGTCCTGCCTAATAGTGAGGACAAAAGAGTCGATGACCCAGGAGGCAAAACGGAGCATGGGAAACGGTTTTGATGAAGCTAGTCAATCTTTTAGGACTAAATTCAGCTATAGCAACAGAGAATGGAAATAACAAGGGCTTAACCAACATAGAAATTTATCTTTTCTCTCATGTATAAGAAGTCCAGAGGCATTCGGTCCAAAGGCTGGATGCAAAGGTATCATAGCTGCACAGTGTCACCATGAACCCAGACTCCTTCTGTCCTCTCTCCAATCTTCTTGTTGTGTAGTCCCCATCTTTAATTTCATGATCTAAGATGCATGATCCAAGATGCTTTCTGGAGTTCCAGCTCCCACGTCCATGCTCCAGTCACCAGGAAGGAGGAAGGCGGTGGGGGGCAAAATTGTCTGTAATTCTCGGCTGATCAACTTCCTCTATGCATCTTTCCCAGAGTCCCACACAATATTCTGCTTATGTCTCACTGGACCCACCTTGATTGCTTAGCCACACCAAACAAGAAAGATTGACAAATGTAGTTTTTTTTTTTAAATTGGATGCAATATGGCCCCAAATAATATTATGCGTTTGCCACCAAGAGAGAAGAGGAAAACAAATATTGGGAGGAGTCTAGTAGTCTCAACTACAATGAAGTTGTAGTCATATGAGGAGCAGAAGACCCTGTGCTTTTAATACGACGGAACCTAAAATAACAGTAAATACTGAGCAAAAGGAACAAGTCTTAAAAGAACAGAAAGATTGAAAGGAGAAGAGACAGAAAAGGACTACCTTTCCTTTCCCTGAGGAAGGAAGGAAAAAGAAATGAAAGGAATGAGGGAAGAAAAGAGAACTGAAAAGAGCAGGAAGTAAGAAAAAAGGAGAAATCAAGAGCAGGCTGAAGAAAGGAGGGAAGGGAAAACGCAAGCTGGGTGTTTCAGGGTGCCTCCATTTTCCATCCTCAGATTTCTGCTACCTTGGGGAAGTTTTGGTTTCCTCCTCTAGCCTAGGGTCTTCTTCTGTGCCTTCCTAGGAGCAGGCTCCCCACCTCTGCTGTAACCACAGTTGTTTCAGCCCCTTCCCCTGTAATGTCTGGAAAATGGGACAAGCCAGGTCCCTCTATCTCTGGGCTTCTCTTGACCATGAGTTGTCCCCAGACTAAGCACTCTGGAAAATAATGTACCTGCTCAGGATCAGGCACGCCTCCAGTGTAGAAGCTGCTGCTAACTTAGAAGGCCCCTTCTGGACCCACCTCTGCAACATAGTGTCCTCCGTGATTGCCTTCTCCACGTAAGACATGAGGTCCCTGCATCAAGGCTCATCGTTATCCACCACCCCATCCCCTTTCCAGCCCTCTCCAGAGGAGGAGGCTCCTTCCTCCTTGTGTCTTGCAAGTTGGGGCAACAATGTCTCAAGCTTTGGCAGAAGGCAGAGCACTCACCTCAATCGGTAGCCTGCAGAGATAGGTTATGGTCCATAAACAAGGGAATGTGGATTCCCAGTGAGAGCTGAAGACCGGCTGATCTTCCTAGGTTACCTACAAAGTAATCGCCTTTCACAGAAGCAAGCTATGGCTTCTCTCAGCTTTTGATCTTGCCCTTTAGGAACCAGAAGACCACCACATGTTCTCCACCCCCCTCTCAATGATTGTGTGAGAAGCATTGGTTCTTTCCTGCTCTGCTGAGGTCTGGCCTCAATGCAAGAGAAATGGCATTGTCAGCAGAAATTCTCCTGGCCACCTGGGAGCAAAGGTGCCCATGCTGATTAAATGATTTTTATTCTGGACCCTCCTAGGACCTCAGGCATTGGGTGGATGCTAGTTCATCCCCTAATGGAACAGAGGGAAGAGGGAAATGGAAGGTGTCACCTGTGGTATCACCTCCATTAGAGTTTAAGCTTCTGTAGAGCAGAGAGTATCATCTTACATCTATTTTATATTACCCTCAATACCAAACATGGTGCTTTCCATACATGCTAGATACTTGATAATACTTGTTAGATAAATATATGAGAAGATGTCTATTGTTTTTCAGCACTGCACAGCAGAGACAAAAACCTTGGTTTTTTGCATAACAGATTAATATGAAAAACCTCCAAGGAAAACTTTATGTTCTGATTTTTTCCCCACTTGATTCATTCCTCCCTAAACGTCCATTTGGTACGGTCCCCAAATGCAAAGGCACTTTTGAGAATGTCCGATGCTGAATGTCATGCACAATGAATATGCGAGATGCAGGCTGTTCCCTGGGCTCTGTGGGGAGCTGTGAACAACTCCATTCCTAGAATTGGTACTCTTCTGAGAAAAAGCAGATGATGGGGTCACATAGCTCTCTCATGCCATTTATAGACACGTGTAACATACGGGTGCCCAAACTGGGCCCCAGAGAGCCTCCAGAATACCTGGAGTGGTGCTGAAGCAAATTTTCCTTCTTGTGGAAAATCGTATTTTTTTTCACTCCAAAGTATGAAAGAACCCCCATCATTGGAGTAATAATTTCCCTTTGGGTGATGATGTTTCATGGGGTCCTCTTCTCCACGTGGTAGGTATAAATAGCTTCTATCTACAGACAGTGAAAGGAAAGCAGAGAAGAACCTGAAGGATTCCAACCATACCTGCGGCACTGCGAGGGTGTAAAGGAAAACCCTGAGGCAGCATCGAAGAGGAAGACCATACAGGGCACAGAGCAGGGAACTGGGAGTCAGGAGACCCACGTTCTAGTCTCAGGTCTGCCGCTAAGAATTGGGGCTGCTTCCTCACCTGCCAGATACAAAGGCCTCAGATGAGCCCTAAATCTCTGCGCCCACTATCTAGAGTGTGTGCCCACTGGGAGGACTCGAAGATGAGAGCGGGGAGGATGAGAAACTATCCTCGGACATGATGGCACCTCAGCTACGAGAATGACCCTTCCAGCCTGAGATGTGGAAGAACTCAAGTCCTCACTGAGACTTCTGTCAAATTCTCGCTTCAGGAACCCGGGCTTAATTCCCTCCTCAGAAGTGAATCCCTAAAAGTCATCTGAATTGCCATTCAGCCACCTCCCCACCAACGTCTTTCTCACTTTGACTGTTACTGACTGCCATGACTTTTGTTGTTATTTAACTTCCTCAGGTTCTAAGCAACGCTGGCTGAAAACGTGGCATCTTCATAGGATTAGCTGTCGTCCATGCTGTGTCCTGGGGTCCCCGCTGCCAGCGGGGGCGACGTGCCGCTGCTACTTTCTTTGTCATTCCATCCTTCCTTGTGCAGGGCTGCACGGGCTGCTGTGTTGATGAGTCGGTGGGAGAGAGCGTCATGGTCAGTTAGCAGTGTCTGCCATGAGGGAAGAAGCAGAAGTGATGACAGTCATGTCACCTAAATTCTCTCCCTGGGCCCAGGCCCTTGAGCTACCAACCTATGTCCAAGACGACAATGATGAGGACCCAATTCCTCCAATGATGACATCTTTCCTCAACCAGTGACGTCATATGGCACTCCCCCCACCCCCCATCTTCTAGAAGATGGCTCCCAGATCCTACTCTGTTCCAGCCTGCCCTCCAAGTCCCTGAAAGAATTTTAGGAAGAGTAGCCCATGTAATACAAATCCCATAAGATGCTATTAAAAGAAGAGTCTTTGATCCTACATTTGGGAAACACTACATGCTAAATATAGCTAACACTGTCATCTACTAGTTAGTGAGCATTTATCATGTTGCAGGTTCTGTTCTAAGTGCTATATATATATATATATATATATATATATATATATATTAGTTAAGTTAATCCTCACAACAACCTTAATGTCATGTCCATTTTACAGAGGAGGAAACAGAGGCAGAGAGGTCATACAACTAGAAACTATTGGTTTAATCTGGCAATCCAAATCTAGAATCTATTCTTTTAACCACTACATGATGCTTCCTTTCATTTCTATATCGTCTATCTCTTATCTCTCTCTCTCTCTATCTGTATTTATCTATCTATCTCTATCCATCCGTCTTTCTCTCTTATCTATGTATGTCTATCTAACATTATTATCTCTGTTTTCACCTCCATATCTACACTAAATCTATACTTACATCTATGTCTAGATCTATCTTGATGATTCACAAATCACATTAGCATGTTCAAGGCTCTGAAAATTTCTTCTGTAAAGAAATCTATTTAACTGTTTAACTAGGTAACTTCTAAATTTATTCGACACAAAAAAACCCTCTACAGACACCTTTTCCCCCTTGTGCTTAGCTTCTACTAACAATTCATGCCATAGAATGTTCTAGAGCACCATGCAAATATGCTCCTGAGGATTTTCTGAAGGAAGAATGAGAATCTTGATTCCTAGATTCAGCTTTCTGCTTTATTCAGGCCAATATTAGTATAATTGATTAGTATAACTGATGACTCAAACTGCACATGAGAGTTATCCGATTCTTCAGGTCTTTAATGAGTTTAAAAAGCGTTGGCAAATGTAGATAACAGAGACGACTCTATCCCTGAATATTTGACTAACTGTTTAAGTAACGGATGATAGATGGTAGACAGATGAGTCAACTCAAGCCAAAAATAAACTGATAGTAGATGGTGAGAACTTCCACATACATAAAATGAGAATAGAATGGAATGGAAAGAAAGCTTGAAATTTGGACTGTGGAGATTTTCATTTGAACCCACATTCAATCAAAAGCTGGAACTTTATTCCTTGTTATATGCTCAACATATAGTATTGGGCTTGGTAGGTAGGCATTCAAAGAAATATGTTGATCTAAATAAATGTTTGATCTAGAACAATTTACTTACCCTCCCTGGGTCTTAGCTTCCTTGTATATAAAATTGAGACAATAATAACAGTTTCAATTTCCAGGGTTGCTGTGATTATTAAATCAGATGATGTATTTGTAAGCAAGTTTTAATTTTAAAGCCTGATATAAATATCAACTCCAAGTCCTATTATCATCAACAGCAATAAACTTAGTTGGGTTTGAAACATTGCTGTCTTAGTTTACATCCATTCTTTCAGCCATGACCCCACGAGAGTTACACCCTGAGCAGGGGTGCTGGTCAGCAGTAAGCTCACAGGGAGAAGCAAGCCCCTGGTGTAGAATGCGTTACAAGAAAGGCCACTGGGGACAAAGCAGGGACAACCCTTAAGCAGCTCAGCTTCTGGCTTTGAAGAAAGATTACCCCCAAACCCTTCCACACTGAGACATTTGGTTACTGTTGATACACAGAGGCTGCTCAATAATTGTTGAATTCAGCTTGTATCTCTTTTTTTAATGTTCATTTACTTTTGAGAAAGCGCAAGTTGGGGAGGGATGGTGGGGCATACAGAGGATCCCAAGCGGGCTCCATACTGACAGCAATGAGCCCGATGTGGGACTCGAACTCGCAAACTGCGGGATCATGATCTGAGCCGAAGTCAGATGCTCAACCAACTGAGCCACCCAGGTTCCTTCTCAGCTTCTACATCTTAAGATTCATTTAGGAGGTAGAATGGTGTCACCATTAACCTTCCCCTCAACTATTCCCCAAAGTTACAGAAAAGGTACGATTTCTAACAATAGATCTAGATCCCAACCCCAAGTTCCTTCTGCCATGATGTGTTTCTTGGTGCTGGGGGACACGTGCCTGAGAAATGCAGCTTCAAACAAACAAAAGACATTTTGTCAGTGCCTCACATACCTGTAAATACCATCTACCTATTGGATTCTTCTTCCCTGAATTATCCTCTAAAGCTACCCTGGCCAAAAGGGGAGTTAGCAGCCCCATGTGACTACTGAGCCCTTGAAATGTGGCTGGTCCAAACCGAGATGTGCTGGGAGTATAAGATGCATACTGAATTTCAAATTAGTATTTTTTAAAAAGCTCACTAATAGCTTTTAATATTGATTGCATGTTGAAACGATACTATGTTAGCATATTAAAACTAATTTCACCCGTTTATTCTGGCCGTTTTTAGTGTGGCTAGCCAGAAAATTTTAAATTACGTATGTGGTGTCCATCGGTGACTTGTATTACACTTCTTTCAGACAGGTGCTTCTCGAAAGCAATGGTTTTGAAATTGTGGCCTGTGATGTATTAGTGGAGCATGAAACCAATTTAGTGGGTTTCAACCTCTATTGTTTCTTTTTTTTTAATTTTTAAAAAATGTTTTGTTTATTTTTGAGAGAGAGACAGAGAGTGAGCAGGGGAGGGGCAGAGAGAGAGGGAAACACAGAATCTGAAGCAGGCTCCAGGCTCTGAGCTGTCAGCACAGAGCCCGATGCGGGGCTCGAACTCACGAACCACGAGATCATGACCTGAGTGAAGTGGCCGGATGCTTAACCGACTGAGCCACCCAGGTGCCCCTAAAATTTTTATTTTTATTTATTTACTTTCAACATTTACTCATTTTTGAGAGGCAAGAGTGTGAGTGGGGGAGGGGCAGAGAGAGAGGGAGACACAGAATCCGAAGCAGGATCCAGGCTCTGAGCCGTCAGCACAGAGCCCAACATGGGGCTTGAACTCACGCACCATAATATCATGACCTGACCCGAAGTTGGATGCTTAACCGACTGAGCCACGCAGGCGCCCCCACCTGTATTGTTTCTTAACGAATAAAATATAAGAGAATGAATTAGAACACATTCCAAACAGTAAGTACTATTCCGTGGAAATTGTGGTTTCAATTTTACTTATCCACAGGATTTACGTATTACATCCTGGGTTACAATGTAAAAAAATATATTTACTGTCAATAGAGTAAAAAGTATTTGAGCACCCTCTTCTAAATTATCCATGATGAGACAGTCCTCCCTTGAGTCAGAATGTTCCGGCATAAACAACAAATGATTTGTATCTGACTGGGGAGATTCATAGTTGAGTCAGGTCAATGCTGTAACTTCAAAGTTCTGCCCAGGGAAGCTTTGCAGCCTCTCCTGATGTTGTACTAAAGTAGGAGAGAAGGTCCCTGCGCTGCCTAGTAATCCATCTGTGAGTCACTCAAGTACAGAGGCTGGAGTGGAGCCAGGCCAAGCACCCCTCTGCAACCTCGCCAAGAGCCCCCGGAGCCCAGGTAGATGAAGGCAGAGGGGCAAACAGCATCCAGTGCCCCGAGGAACAGGAAGCAATGCCCCCTTATAGGCAAATTAGACACCGCGTTACTAATTTTATGCAGAGAGAACTGCTTCTCCCTTCAGCACATCCTTGTGCAGCTGGAAAAGTTTCTTCTCCAGACTAGTCAGGGAATCCACAACTCCAAAGAGGTCTTCCCTCAAGATAATTAAATTAGAAAATGCAACTGCCCGCACTTTCTGGAGGCTGAGCCTCAGTGATCTCAGCACACTCCCGAGGCAGCTTTTTCTAGGGGGTTAAAGGCTGGCTCCAGGTTGATTTAAGACCCCACAGAAGCATCGTGGTTAACTACAGTTTGAGTAGGTCTTGCCTTACATATGGCAGAGGCTGAGGCCCACTGAGGAAAGGAGTCCTGCCCCGTGTGCAAGGACGTAGCGGCCATGGCAGCCGCGGCTCTCCGTATTACAACAGCTCCTTCACCCCGGCACTGCCCCGGAGTCTTAGCCCCGGGAGGGAGGGCAGGAGGGGCTCTGAGTTCCCAGGCCCCAGTCCAGGGGCTGCTGAAGGAACCCTAGCCTTTGCAAATCCAGGTGGAGTGGTAGTGGCAGCGTGTAGGAAGAAAGGATGCAAACATGGCTGCCGGCTGCCATTTTGCCCGGCTCACGTGTGTCACTGAAGGCCTGATTTGCAGAACTGATCAGGACACTGCTTCAGGAACTGATGTCGCAGGTTTTGATAAAACCAGTTCTATTCCATGCTCGTGAATTACTTAGGGTACCTGCAGTGAAACGCCTCAGATGGTAAGAACTCAAACTTATTCAGCTTGAGTCCCACATGGCGCCTCAAAAACACTATTAGGTAGACTAACACCTTTTAGAGCACTTGCTTTATGTAGGCCCCGTATTAAATGCTTACTACATATTATATACTAAACACTTAAAACAACCATGAGAGATGGAGACCATTATTGCTTCCATTTAACGGATGAGGAAACTGAAGCTGATTGCTTGCCCACGATCACCCAACTAACACACAGCCCACTCGATTTCAGGCCTATGTGATTCCCCAGCCCAACACCCATGACGCTGTTTTACCTCACATGTCAAGTATTCTTTTTTTTTTTTTTTTTAACATTTATTTATTTTTAAGAGAGAGACAGAATGCGAGCAGAGGAGGGGCAGAGAGAGAGGGAGACTCAGAACCTGAAGCAGGCTCCAGGCTCTGAGCTGTCAGCACAGATGAAAATCAAGAATATGTGAAAATACTGTATAAACTAGGAAGTGTCACATAAGTTGATGAGACGGCGTCAGCATTGCTAATGTGTGAAGAATAAAGGACCACGTGGTTCCATTTCTGCATGGGCCAGAGGTTTGTTATGGGACATCCAGCCGTGGCAATATCTTTCCTCCTCAATTTTCTGTCAGCCCCAGCATTTAGAGGGCCACAGCAGGATGGTGAATCATCACTGGGTGCTAAGTTAATAATTGTTGAATTGAGTAAAGTGCAATTGAAGATGCTTAGGTGGCAATGAGTGACAAATCCCATGGTGGCAATTGTGGTGCATCTTTTTGACCTACATGTCTAGAGGAGAACTAGCATTTCATGCAGATGATCAGTAACTCTGAGGAAATGGTCAACTTTCCCAAGTGAGGAAGATCAGAATGTAACCCCCCCTGGGATTCCCCTGGGAATCACAGGGATTCTGAAATTATTCTTTGGTTGTTCCTGGACTATGTTTGATCCCTGAAACTAGGCCCTATAAAGCCATAGGCTCACCAGGTTCAAAGCTATTCACTTGGTTATAGAAGCTGGGCAGGGGGCCTAGGAGGCCAGCTTCAGGGTCCAAGGCCAAGGCAGGGCTGCCCTGAGCTGGACCAGAACACGATTCTAGGCAAGACTGAGGTGGGTAATGTGACATATCCAGGGCGCATCCAGGGTCAACTGAAATTCACAGAGCTGGATTAAACGTAGTAGGGTCAGGACCAAAAGGAGAGGGGACACATCAACAGAACCAAGATGCAAATGCCACATGTCTCGGGGGTAAAGGTGAGTGTATGCCAGCCAAACACTGTAAGTAACTTCGGGAGGTAGAATGCCCACACCAATGGCCTAAAGCTAAATCAACTCTATATTTTTAAGTGTTTTTTTCCTGATTATGAAAACAGTATACATTCGTTAAAAACTAACCAGAACATACAGAAAGGTTGTATTGTTAATACACCGACCCAGCAAAAGTCACTAGTGATTTTGGTGTATTTTTTCCTCCTGCTTTTTTTTCCGCGTTTATTTATATAATCGAGACTGTATTCTTTATAGTCTGGTGGTGTAAACACTTTAGACCCACAGATTCCTTGGGCTCGCTATCTCGGGAAAGCACTGCCCAGGGACACTGCCGCCTCTCGGGCAGGCCTGGAAGGCCAGTGTCAGGCAAACCAGGTCCACATCAGCTGGCAGGCTGTAGGATCATGCAGATGAGGAAGATGCCAGGCCTGGTGAGGGGGTGAGGTGGGGGGGGGGCGGGGAGGGGCAGGGCAGACCCCCACAAGGGACAGCTTCTGTATTTTTCCTCCTGCCCCTCGCACCAAGCACACTTCTCTGCCAGTGGGGAGCCTGGGCACGCGCTGACGGGTTGACTAGCTTCCTCCGCACAGTTCTCCTCATTAACGTGTGTGCAGCATCATGTCTGAACATGTAGCTTTTGCGGGGAACATTGTGTTTCAGTCCCGATCAGAATTAACAAACCAAGTCTGCTAGAGAGAGGCCTTTGGGCGAGAAGGGTCTGCTCCTCTCCCGGCCCTGTGATTTCTGACTAGTTTGAACAGCTGACCCTCAGGCAGGTGGACCTGAGGTCTGGAGAAGAGAAGTTTCAGCAGGGGTGGGAATGACTTGAGCAGGGGACAGAGCAGACATGACAGGTGGGGGATGGAAGTCCCTGGGTTCCCACGTACCCCTCCACACCAGCCAGGTTCCATCAGAGGGAACGGGGAAGCGGCCAAGTTTGAGCAGAAGACAGAGGCTGCCGGCTAAGACAGAGGGTGTGCTTCGGGTACCTAGACCACACAGGGAAGACCAACTCAAAGACCCTCGATGGTGACTCAAACCAGAGATCTCTGGGCATGTTTCAACTACCAACATCACCGTGGGTTCAGGGAGGATGGATTCTCACTCCCTTAGAGAGACTTGACAGTCATTCTTACACCAAGTAGTACAAGCAGCCCTCCAGGCTCAGGTCTGAGGATGTTGCTGTGGGCTTAGCAAGCCCTTTGCTAAGATCTTGAGTCAAGAATACTTGGGGTGCTTGGGTGGCTCAGTCGGTTGAGCCTCCGACTTCGGCTCAGGCCCTGATCTCACGGTTCGTGGGTTGGAGCTCCACAGTGGGCTCTGAGCGGACAGTGAGAAGCCTTCTCAGGATTCTCTCTCTCTCTCTCCCTCCCCCCTTTTCTCTCTGCCCCTCCCCCACTAGCTCCCTGTCTCTCAAAATAAATAAATAAACTTAAAAAAGGAATTAAAAAAATTAATAATTCCCCCTTCACAGATGAGGAAACTGAGACTCAGAGCTGTCACATGACCCGCTCAACCGCATAAAGCCAGTGACTGGAAGTGGCAGGAGACACAGAGAGAAATGTGTCTTCAAGGCAGGTGCCCTGCCCACCAGGCAATGATCCCACTCTAAAGTTTCCCTGAGGTGGGACCTGGCCCTGGGCCCATCTATGACCTGGAGGGGACCATCTATGACCCGGCTCACAGCCAACAACCTGCATCAAGTCCAAGGACAAAGAAGGCCACAAATCACTCCTTCATCCCTGAGAAGAATCAAATAAATCCATGAGACTGACAGGGCCTGCGTAATCAGAGAAACCAGCTTTTCAGCAAAGACGGACAAGCAGCACGCAAAGACAATTAGGGGGTGTGAGTGGTCTGACAGGTACCAAGGTCAATAATAGGGAACAATGTGACAGGCAGCAGTAATCAAAAGAGAAGTGAGGGGGGAAGACGAATCATCCTGAAGCTATCAGTGAGAGAGCCTGGGAAGGGATGGGCAGGACATTTATTACCCTAACAATAAACTGTGCCGACAGCTAGAGGAACAGTGTGTCCCCAGGCCCCTCAGGGTCACCTCACACACTCCGGGCAGCAGTTCTTGGGAATAACAGCCCATTGGGAAACTTGAGAAACTTTGGGAACAGGAAAAGCCAGTTTGTGGGGAAATGTGGACCCCTCAGTAGGCAGGCTGGCTGGAACCACATCACGTGTGTATGGATGTACGCATTTAGATAAAGAACCCCTAGATTTCAGTAGTATATGCTGGGACGATAGATAGCTAGATGACAGATCTGCCCTGTGGGCTCTCTGTTTGCAGCGGGGAGGAAACGACTCTGCAAATAACTACCATGTTAAGTGTAGTAGTAACACATGCTACTTGAGCTCAGAGAGAGATCATTGTTGCAAATTCTTTCTTGCATGAAGGCTTCCCGGTCCGCTGGTTACATCCCTTGGCATTCAGCAAGTCTCAGTCTTGGTGCCCTCACTTAAAGGCTTTGTGATTTTAGACAAGCCACTTAACCTCCCTGTGACTCAATTTCCTCACCTGTAAAATGGGGACAATCCTAGTAGCTTGTAAGGTTGCTGTAAGGATTAAAGGAGTTAATATGCAAAAGCCCTTTAGAAGAGTACCTGGCACGCGTGTGGAATGCATGAGCGTCAGCCCGAGAAACTCTCCGTTTCCCTCAAAGCGCAGTCCTGCAATCATCCTGCGGTGGGGTCATGTAGGTACATGTGACCAGCTCGCTGAAGGTGGCGGGGAGCCTCCCTGCCTAATCAAATGCAGCGGATTTGGACAAACCCAACCACGTCTCCAATCTTCTAGGAAAAGCCCAGAGATTTTGCTATTTCAGAGAAAGGCAATAAATATCTATCGTTAATTGATTCCTATGGACTCATCTTGCAAATCAACAGTTTGGACCATTCTAGAGACATTGGTGGGTCTGGACTAATGAATGTATAATCTTCCAGACCAGGATGAGGGCATGTCACTGCCTACCTCATAATTATCCTCAAACATAGCTCCTGATGGATAAGTCATGGAAAATTCTCAGCGCTGGCTCGGGAAATCATTCTTGCTTCAGGCTTCCCGTTCGGTGAATCAGCTGGTGTCTTCCTCCGCAGGGGGTACTCTTACAATGATTTCGCTGCAGGAATCCTATTTGATAACGCAAACTAGGATCAAAGGGATACGTTTTCCTACTCCAAACTCCAAAGAAAAGATCCAGTCTTGATTTGTTCTTAAGGAAATCTGAGAGCCTCTTGGGAGTACAGTCCTCCAGCCCTTGAGTAGAGGGGAGCTGTTGAGTAAATCCACAGAGAGAAACAGAAAGTTCCCTGTGCACTGACCAACTAAGGGCCTTGGTTGTCAGACCCCACTCCATCTCCAGACCTGCAGCTGACAGTCAATGTTGGTGAGCCCCCTGCCTCTCCCCCAGCCAACTGCTCGTGGAAGCACCTGTCAGTGACCAAAGCATAGAGAAAGTAGAAGGCTGAAACTTTTTTTTTAATTAATAGAACATATTTCTTGCTGAGAAATCAATAAGCCTGTGCCTTTATTATTATTATTTTTTTTTTTTTTTTTTTAGTGTCACTGTATTTCTTCAGTTTTCCTGTGAGAAAAATAAACCCAAGGAGATGTGAGCCAGATTCCTTTTGACCCCATAAATTTCTCAAATGTAGCAGAGGTCACCCTCAGAATACTCAATTTCTTTAATACCAGCTTTAAAACATGTCATTTACAGGCATAAGCCTCAGTTTACTCATCTGTAAAGTGGGTCAACCTACCTACCTTATATACTTAACAAAATTCACAGAAGGAGGAACCAAGATTATACATTTTGTGAACCATAATGCGCAAACACCAGGGGTTCTGGCACGCTGGCTCACTTCAGTACTTTTCAACCGGGGAAAGGTAGAAAGATCAATGCGAGGAAAGATGTTGAACCCTTTTACAGGCAATGAATCTTATTCTCTGTTACTGCATGAAACCACGCTGAACCATGTCCACTGTTAGGTTAGATGAGGCTGTTGTTAAAATGAAAAATGTCACCGTTATTTACGGTCTAAGGCCTACCTGTCTCCAAATAGGTTTTCCGAAGGTGTTAATTTATTGCCAATACTGTCTCTTGTATTACTTTGGCATTTGACTACTGAGGGAACGAGGCCCAGGGGACAGGTAAATTTTAAGCAGAGCTGGGGACAGGAGGAAAGACTGGGGGTAAACTGCTGTCCCCGGGGCAGCCCGGTCTCTGCGGGTACCTGCAGGGATGAGCAGGGGAAGGCCGTGCTCAGTCAGTGAGGACACTGGATCCAGACCTGTAGGCTCAGTAGAGACTGAGCCGTTACCATCCTTAAGGCCCAAAGGAGGTGAGGGGAGTTAGCAGACAGGTTACTAGAACCCAGAAAGAGACTCAGTCATGTAGAGAAGGTCACCTTGAGAGGAACAACGCCCTTGAGCTGAGGGACACAGCCGGCCTGAGCAACCTCCCGGGTGGAAGCCGGGACCCGCTCTCCTCCTGACTGGAGCCGCCGCTGAACTACTGGGCCCCCCCACTTCGGCTGAACGGGAAGATCCAGGGCGAGGGCGCCTCTGGGGAGACGGAGGGGGAGAGGGTGTGGACAGGAAGACGGAGGTGCCGCAGAGCCGCGTGTGCGGACACAGGGAGTGAGCCCCCTGGCGGTGCCCACGGAGGCCCCTGTCCCGTCCGGGCGGAAGGAGAGCTCGCATCAAGGGACAGGACACCAGGCACGCGTTATTGCGGGCATAAACCCCAACCCACCGGAGACACTGTGCATCCCCAGTGGGCTTTTTTGTACTTCTTTGCACCCCGTACGGATCACCCATGGACTCCGGGAACCCTCAAAACACGCTTGGCTCACTCCCCAAGCCTCAGTGGCCCCGGCCCCGCTCAGAGACTACTCGGCGGCGACCACATTCTTAATTTGTCAGAAAGGCGGCCGCTTGGGGCCAAATGGTCGATTCTTTTTTTTTTTTTTTTTTTTTTTTTTATTCAGATCGAAAACATGTAAAAGCCCAATATTTTGCAATACATATCCTGAATTTAGCAGTCAATAAAACAACTTTGGAATTCGACGGGAGCCTCCTCTTAACAACAATGAACAAAGATGATGCCGTATAACTTAATGGAGAGCAAAACGCACTTTGTCAAGACAGAGTGAGAGAAAAGGAACGTAAGAAATTATGTACCCTGAAAAACCACTCTCTAAAGTAATGAGGAGAGCTAATCGGAGCCTCACTGACTGAATAACTGCAAAATAAGATAAACGACGAGCGAACCATCTTCTGAGGTTTTCAGATTAGTATTCATCTTTGGCTCCAATTGCAGCAGCAGATGTCAAAGGGTTTCTTAATCACATCGTGTCCCGCTTAAAACACACTGATGGTTCAACAGGCCCGCAGAGGACAGAGCACGTTTCTAAAGATGCCAGTCAAGGCTCTGCGACAACTTGGCACCCTCGTCCGTAAACTCACGCGAACACCCGGGTGCCACCACCCTGGGGACAGGGCCCCCTCCTCAAGCAGGATCTTCCTTATTCTCTACCCCTCACTCACCACAACTGCCTTTTCCTCTGCCTCCTCCCTTCAAAATCTTTCCCATTCTTCAAGAGCCAGCTCAAAGGCCACCCTCCCCATTGAGCTTTCTCTAGAGAGTCTTGCGGTTGAAATGCTTCCTTCTGCTGGGCTCCCCGAAGATTATTTCCCCAGACTTCTGAGATGGCACTCATCGTGGTCTGCTGTTTATTCTCAGTTTGTGAAGACCTCCCTCCCAGTTACCCAGAGAGTTACCTGAGAGTTCACTAGCTCATCCCTGGCGTCTCGGATGGAACCCAGCCCAGCGGCTGGCATGCAATCAGCATGTAACTGAAGGTAATTAAGCCAGTTGTGTTACGTATACCAGCACTCTGAGAGCTTCCTCGAACTTTGAGTAACAGATAAGGATGTTATTTCATGCTCTAGAAAATATAATTCACCTGTGTGTAGTCTTTGGGTCAGGCTGGTGCTATTTCATGCTCTAAAAGGCATAATTCACACAATGAAGGAAATAACTCCTTTAGACCTCCAGAGCTGAACTTTTATAAGTTGCCACCTCCAATATACAGGCCATCTGAAGAAATTAATGGATATCCGATATGAAAGCAATTATTTGGTTCCTGCTGGAAGGACCAACTCTGACATAGTTATGCCATATAATTGGAAACAGCATGAATTTGATATTTGAATCTGTCATTAGACATTTTTAGAGTGGATGAATTATCTAGTATTCTGGATGTGAGAGAACATGATTTTTGCAGGTGACTACTCCTAAGATTTGTTTGTTTTCTAAAAGGTTTCAATGCCCTAAGATCGAGCAAATAATTCCTACATTTACAGTTATAATTAATTAGAAGTTCTGAGCACACATTTATAAATTGGCGTGGCCCAGAGTTGGCCTCCTGGACCCACTGGTCCTTGGACATCAAGCCCTAGAATCAATGAGAAGACATGGCCAGATCCCTTATCTCAGAAGTACTCACAGGGCATGTATGTGTTGTTTCCATAGTCTAGTTTTAATCGATTTTAAGTCTTTGTAAAGACTGAACGTGGTCTCTTCAGAGGCAGAACTATGTTGCCTTTGGCCCTGAGGCTCTAATAAACTCTGCTTCTGCTGTGCCCTCTGCCCCCTTCCCCCTCTCCCTACCTGCCCTCTGCAACTCCTGTGCACCTTTCCACCCTCTTGCCTCCATCTGAACTGGGACCACGGCTTCAGGAAGGCTTCTCTGACCACTGCTCCCACAGACAGCTCCATTCACTGCTCAAGACACCTGTTAAACTTGGCACGAGGACCTTGAGGGTAATAATAAAAATGGACTGCGTCACTTTTTCTTTTGGTATCATGTGTGTATGTCTACTCTTCTAACTGGATTGTGAGCCCCGTGAGGACAGAGAATATATATATATATATATATATATATATATATATATATATATGTATGTATACACACACACACACACACACACACACACACATATTCCAAACCAATTTCTCTGTCTGTTCTATGGGGTATCCCAGGCAGGAGATAGAAGCCATTGATTTGGGATGCAGTTTGACGGGCGGTCCTTCTTACAAGGGAATTTTCTTTGCATTTTTTTAAATGTAAAGAAGAGGAAGATGAAAAGTAATACTGATGACTCTTCAAGAAGAATAATTGAATAGCAAATGGTGGCATGGTGTTCTCTCAGCTCAGGGAACACAGACGAAAAATAGATATTAATGATAGCAAAAGGTCAGACTCTTGGAAGAATTTGTGACCAAAAGGGTGGAAACTAATGAGGAATTTATTATTTATGTCCAACCTACTTCCAAAGGATAGAGGCGGGTGATGAAGGGGGGCTGAGGCATCCACGACTGAACTGAGAGTCTGGAAATATGACTGAGGATTTAGCTCGGCTCTAACTTTCTTCATGTAGTTGGGCAAATCACTTCCGTACTCTAGCTTCATCTGTAAAATGGGAATAATCCCATGGACCCTTGTGAGGATCAAATGGGACTATACTAAAAAATAAATATAAATATAAATTGTATTATACTATACTATATTATATATTATTACATTATATTAATATTATTACTATATAATAATTAATATATGTTAATCATAGTATATGTCAACATGTAATAGATTATATCATTAATATATTATGGTATATATTTTCATATATTCTACAGGTGCTATAATATATTATTAATGTACTAATTAACTTTGCACATATTAATACATTATAGTCTATTAACATATTACATACATTATTATGAATATATGATATTTTTGTTAAAAAAATTTTTTTTAATGTTTATTTATTTTTGAGACAGAGAGAGAGAGAGTGCAAGGGGGGGGAGGGCAGAGAGAGAGGGAGACACAGAATCTGAAACAGGCTCCAGGCTCTGCGCTGTCAGCACAGAGCCCGATGCGGGGCTCGAACCCACCAACCGTGAGATCATGACCTGAGCTGAAGTCGGACGCTTAACCGACTGAGCCACCCAGGTGCCCCTAAATATGTGATATTTTTAAATACATTCAGATACCCTACGGAATCATCTGGGGTCTATGAAAATTGGATCCATTCTTACCTAAATGGAATCTTCATTTACCAAAAATCATGGGCAGGCCTGGAAGGCGGACTGATGGTTGTCCCTGCGCATAAGGAAATCGGTGCCCTCAGCCATAAAGCTTGTCCAGCCTTACCGACTGCATTGTAAAGTGGAAATTCAAAACGAGGTTGACCTCACACTCACTTCCGATCATGAGATTTTTATGACTCGCTGGGTATCATTCCCATGACTGATATTCGAGACCCCCGTATTTCAGATGAAAAAGGCATTTCTCTGAGAGGTCTGGCCAGAGAGAGCTCTCAGAGGTGGCGCCAGACGGAGCCGGGGGGGGGGACCAGAAGCCAGATTGCCCGTCCGTCCCTGCCACTGTGGTTTCTCTAATCCGCACTGACACAGAACCACATACCGGGCTGACCATTTGCGCAGAAAAGCGAATGTGGCTCCATCGGATTCTGAACCGCAGACCCTCCCTGCGGATTCTCACGCGGGGCCCAGCAAGGTGGACGCTGTTCGGGCGTGGGCAGTGGCCGGGCCCGGTGGGAGGGTTGCCGGGGCCTGGCCCCGTGTGCCCTCCCGCGCCACTCCACGTCCTTGCTGACAGCTCTGGGCCAGCCACGGGCCCTGTCTGCGGGGAGGTTTCTGCCCTCGGGTTCTTTTCGGAAATCTGACAGGCCCAATAAAAGCCCAGGGCTGAGGGAGACGGCGGGCTGAGCCCTCCCGGCAGCCCGGACCGCGCCACCGCTGACACAATGGGGCCGGCTGTAATCACATTACACCCTCCTCTTTCATAATTACCCTCTTTCTCCGAGTGACAGAGCATCCCAACGGCAGGGAGGGAACTATTTTTAAACTAATTCTTACTAAAAAAAAAAAAAAAAAAAAAAAAAAAGGCACAAAAAAGAGTGTCATTTTTCCACAGATACAGTTCTGGTTTATAAATCGCCCCTAGGGACAGAGCGGGGACTGAGGCTGGCAGGAGCTAGACGATCCAAACAGGGCTGTGGCCGCCCACCCCTGGGGATCACCTCTCCTTCCCAGCCCAACAACCTACACGCTCACTTTTTCTCTCCCATCTCCTGTTGTTGTGTTTCCTGAGGAATTTCTGCCCGTCTTTATCTCTTGTGTCTCCTGTCTGAGTCTAGGGGAGAAAAACAAGAAAAAGAAAATCCCAAAGGCATAGCTTCATTTTGAGTGACTAGTGCCTGTCTCCTGGTCCCCCCTCCACCCTTTTCCCACCCCACCCCACCCCCACCCCCACCTTCTGGAGGCCAGGTCTCCTCTCCCTTCTCTGGGCATGCTTTTCCATCACCGGCGCAAAGCTCTTCAAGGTGAACAGACAGAGCCAGGAGAGGGCCTGTGGAGGTGACCAAGGGAAAGAAAAGCCACCGGAGAACGACTCTATCTGGGGCAAGAGCTCCAGCCGAGCCGGGTAACCCCGGCCGTGCCCGCGGGGGCCTCGAGAGAGCAGCAGGCACCTGGTAAACAGGGCACCAGCTCGCCTGGAGGACCGGCCTGCTCTCCGCCTCTTACAAATTACCCAGAGACACCTCTGGTGCCGGCCCCGATAATTACATTGATAAGGAAGCGGGGTAGAGGAAATGAATCAATGGCCCTGCACGGATTTCCTGAGTATCAATCTGCCGAATTACCGCAACTCTATTGCACTCTCGTTTGGAGGGTCATTAGCTATCTGTCTTGCTCACAACCGCTGGCGTGTCACCGAGGCCTGGGTGTGCTCGCTGTCCCTCAGGGTTACCTATGCTCACTCTACCTGTAGGAGTCTCGTCTGGTCCTCTCGCCGGCCTGGCATGCTTCCGTTTTTCCTTCTCCATCTCCTCTGCTTTTCCCTCCTGCCTCCCCTACCCCCCAACGTTCCCGCTTTCACTGGCCCATGCTGACCCTCGTCCTGGAGTCTTATTAACTGTAGTTGGAGGAGTCATCGGAGAGCGGGGAAGACCACGAGGGCGCAGGGAGGCTCCTCTGATCCCCTCCGGCCCGGGTCGCCTTTGGTCACAGATTCTGCGTCTAGCTTACAGGTGAAACCACCGAAGCCAGGTCGTGGGTCTCAGAGCAGGTGGGGCCCCTCTGAAGGAGACGAGCCTACCAAATGTGGCGCTCCCGGATACACCCTGGGATTAGGCCTTGCCCACTAGCATCACCGAAAAGCGCCACGGAGAGAGACCGCGTGCAAAACAGTCGATATTCTTTGTTGGGGTAGGAGGCAGAGGTAGAGAATGAGGCCAGAAGGGGAGGCTTCAGGGACGCAAGAAAGAAAAGCCGCTTGGAAGTAATTAAGTGACACGAGCTTAGCAGAACTGAGGGCACATTTATTCAGTCAGCATTAAACGAACGTCTGCTTCGCTCCCCTTCTCCCTCAGCAACGTCAGATGAAGGGAGAAAAATGGAGCCCCTCCTGCCATTCAGTCCACCCTCTGTCTCTGCCTGCCCCAGAGCAGCCACAGCAGCCACACAAAAGTGCAGACACGAGAGAGAAGCAGACAGGCCTGTGCTGTGGCCTGTGGTGTACTTGGGGCCGAGCCGTGTGGGCAGCACGCCGGTGGGAGCCTGTGCAGGCCCCGATCTCTGTAACCGCTCGGAAAGCACACGTTTTTAAATGTCCCCCAGCTCCTCTAAGATCAAGGTTTACTGGTTCAGAATTGTTCTTGATTCTTTGGGACACGGTAGAGGCTGGGCATTTGTGAGTAAAGAGCCGTCAGACAAGACTTCCCTCCAGTGGGAGAGACTAAAGCAGTTTCTGGGGTAGCTGCCTGCAGTGGTGGAGAAAACATTAAGCTAAAAGTCATCGCTGTCAGGACGTCCTAAAGATGATCCCAGGAGAGGAAAGTGTTGATTTTTAAGAACTCTGAGTCTCTTCATGAGAATGGTGTGTGGCCACTAATTAAAGCTGGCTGAAGACAGTAGTTAGGAACACAGACGATGGTCAGCAAGATCTGGTTCAGTCTTGGCTCCTCTGCTCATTAGCCATGCAATCTTGGCCAAATTCCTTGGCTTTTCCTGAAGCTCATTTCCTCGTCTCAGATAATGGAAAGAAAGAGGACAGAGCATGTTAGCAAAATCACCACAGGGCCCTGCTGGTTGTTTACAGAGGTCTGATGGATGGATGCCTCTTTCTGGTTGGCTGTTGCCCGAGCCATGCCTGTTGCTAAATATCTTGCCTCCTAAACCTCACCCCTCCCTTGTTTATAGGATTATTGTCCAGAATGGATACAACAATATAAGAAAAATGCTTAGCTTGGCACCTGGGACATGCCCAATTAGCTGTTGGTTTTGTTATAGATTGAATTGTGTCCTACAAAGAATATATGGTAGAGTTCTAACCCCTAGTACCTCAGAATGTGACCTTATTTGGAAATAGAGTCATGCAGACGTAGTTAAGATGGGGTCATACTGGAGTGATAGGCCCCTAATACAGTATGACTGATGATGATCACGTGAGACACAGAGGAGAAGACAATGTGACAATGGAGGCAGAGATTGGAGTGACCCATCTAATCAAACCCGCGAATGCCAAGACTACCAGCCATCACTGGAAGTGAGGACAGAGGCATGGGAAAGATGTTCCCTCAGAGCCCTCAGAAGGAACCAGTCATGATGATACCTTGATTTTCGGCTTCCTCCAGTCTCCAGAACCGCAACACAATAAAGTTCTATAGTTTTTTTTTTTTTTTAATGTTTATTTATTTTTGAGACAGAGAGACACAGAGCATGAACAGGGGAGGAGCAGAGAGAGAGGGAGACACAGAATCTGAAACAGGCTCCAGGCTCTGAGCTGTCAGCACAGAGCCCGACGCGGGGCTCGAACTCACGGACCGTGAGATCATGACCTGAGCCGAAGTCAGACGCTTAACCGACCGAGCCACCCAGGCACCCCAAAGTTCTATAGTTTTAAGTTAGTCAGTTGTGGTGATCTGTGACCGCATCCCTAGGAAACGAATATAGTTTTATAGTGAGTAGATGCCTCAAAGCCACATGAGACCATGAATTCATAAAGTAGCGGCAAAGAGAAGATCGTAATGTTCATTTTAGTTCACCCTCTCATGTGATGCTTGAAAGTCCATCTTCAGCATTCTCATTAAGTAGTCTTTTGGCTTGTGCCTAAATACCTCCAGTGACGGGGAACTCACTACCCATAATGACAGCTCAGTAGTTCTGACGGTTAGAAAAATTATTCTTTATATGGAGCCCAAATCTGTTTCCTTGTAGATTACCCCAGTTGATGGAAACTACTTCCCTCGGACCTTTTGCCATACAAAAGTCCAAACCTGGGGCGCCTGGGTGGCTCAGTCGGTTAAGCATCCGACTTCAGCTCAGGTCATGATCTCACGGTTCGTGGGTTTGAGCCCCGCATCGGGCTCTGTGCTGACAGCTCAGAGCCTGGAGCCTGCTTTGGATTCTGTGTCTCCCTCCCTCTCTGCCTCTCCCCTGCTTGCTCTCTCTCTCTCAAAATAAATAAACATTAAAAAAAAAGTCCAAACTTTCAGCATTCAACAGCCTTTCAAATACTTACATTCACTGAGCAAGAACATTCACGTTCTTGTACATATCAGAGTTTTAGCAAACGCAATGTCTTTTTGCGTATGACAAGCTTCTGCTTTCTCTACCGGAAGAGTAATCCATTAAAATCCAGTTTAGTATCGTCTCCTGATGGGCTATTACGCTGCTGGAAAAACCAGTACCAAAATCTGTGCCTCAAAGCCAGAAGCTTATTTCTCTCTTACCTACTGCCCATCCACTCCGGGTCAGCAGGGGCACTGTGTGTTGTAGTCACTGAGGGGACCCAGACTGAGAAAACAGCCACCATCTTGAACGCTGACAGCCACTAGGCGAGGGGGAGAGCTCTGGAGGGTCTCTCGTCAGCCACCAGCAATGAATGCACTAACCCGGAAGTGACACACTTCACTTCCTCAGAGCTCAGGTGTCAGTCCTAGTGGCCTGGCCACACCAAGCCAAAAGGAGGCCAGAAAATGTAGTCCTACCACGTGTCTGGAAAGCCAGGCCAGAAATACTTGGCAAAGGGAGCTGACAATTATGCTACCCCTTCTGCGTAGCTGTCCCTGCTACCCCTGACTGGCTTGTATTACCTGCAGCCTCCTCTGGGCGTTCTGTGTATTTGCTCGTCGTGGTAATGATGATATTACACTGTTTTGTGTTTCCATCTTTTCCACAAGGCTTAGAGTTTCTCAAGGATAGGGACCAGGTCACAAGAAGTGTTTGGTTGGGGATGAATTTTAGAAGAGTGACCCTATAGCCCCAGTAAAAAGCCAGAGCCCTAACAGTGGTTTACAAGGTCATATCTGATCTGGCCCCTACTACTTCTCGGAACTCACCTCCTCACCTCTGCTCCTTCCTTCTTCACTTGGCCACAATCTCACTGTCACTCAGACTCACTGGTCCAACTCCAGCCTCAGAGCCCTCACACTCACTGTTCCCTGTGTCTGGAATGCTGTTCCTCAGCCATTCACGTGGCTCACCACTCCACTTCTTTGAGGTCTCTGCTCAGCTGTCACCGTCTCAGAGAAGCCTTCCCTGACCATGCCCTGTAATATCAGCATGATTTCTCCTGCCCTGTTAGCTCCCTCCCCCCTCACCTTTTCTTTTTTCCCACAGCAGCGGAGTCTTACCACTTGCTGATACAAACACACCTCAAATGCATCTTACATTATCATTCATTAAATACCATATAATATGCATTCTATGATACATTGTATGTGATACACAGGTTCCCCTGCTATCTGAAAATAGAGCCTTCCTAGGAAAGCTCCCGGAAGCTGAAATGGCATAAAGTGAAAAAGCAATTACCGTTAATTTATATGGAAAAATTGGCGAGCATTCCCAGACCCCAAAAATAACCTCTCTTAAGCTTTTCTAATACCTTATGACACATCTCACTAACGGATGCACGAAATACATTGAGATAAAGCACAGATGCCCACACAGTCCAAAGCTCCTGCGGATTGATGCCTGGATGCCCAGCGTCATTCCGGGAAGGAGCTGGGCAGTGGCGCTCTCCCTGCTTGAGGTGCGCTCTGCCTCTGTGACGGCTCACTGCACAATCAACGCTGAACACTATTTTAGCTTGTTGCCTTATTTCCTAAAGGCGAAAATCCCTTTCAGAACTCTTCCCCAGTGCAAACTGCCAGAGTGGAAACTTTCAAAAGCAAGAGATACCTGCACACAATTATTTTCACCGTATATCTGTCCTCCCCCAATGCACACGCGTGCACACACTCGTGCAAACACACTTGGATGCAAATTCTCTGAATGGAGGAAGCAGCATTTGGTAGGTACTCAATAAATATCTGTCAAATGAAGGAAAAAGGAACCAGTATACCTCCCAGGTCTTCACTGCTCTGGACCCACATGCCACATTCCTCCCTGTGACAAGACTGAGTCCCTTCAACATCCTGGCCACCCCGAAGGGATCAGTGATCAGTGCAGTACAGAGCCAAACAGCCCCTTGCTTGTCCTTTATTTTCTGTATTTTAACTCATTAAGCCTAAATTTAAAAGATTTTGGAACTTGCAAATAGCACAGTGTCGACTGACTCATAGCGAGTTTGGTTATTGACTAAGATCTTAAGTGTTTTTCACACATAAAGCCAAACTTCCTCTCCATAAATATTTTTGTAGTTGTTTTGGATCTAAGTGTAGGACCTGACATTTTTCCATCTTCATTTTCCTGTCACTCGCCTTCCTTTCCATTTATAACATCATCTCTTCTTTCACTTATTTATTGAGTGTCTACCGTGTGCAAAAAAGCTGTATTGAATGCAATGGGTGTTAGGTGGCAATTCTACAGTTTCCGGGGGCGGGGGGGGAAAGCTATTCAGCAATATCAACATGGATCAGACGGACCAACTCTAGTTCAGTAAGAGAGACAGCCTTCAGTGTACGAGTGAGCGTCAATGACTGATAGCAGAGCCGTTTCTGGGAAGCTTTGGGTGACAGGAGGGCACAAGTGGCACTCTAGGGAGGCACCGGCTGGAGCACCTGGAAATGGAAAGCAAGCAGCACCTCGAATTGAGAGCTTGGAAACAGCTGACAGCAATGAGAGCAATTTGGTTCAGACCTGTCACTCCATCCATCCCCAAGGGTGATGTAGCTCATCTGGATGTGACCGGTGGAGCACCGCCTCCCACATGACTCCAAGGACCTCCCCCCTTCTATGAACAAGGGTGTGCTAAGTTGGGGTTTTCCTGCTGTCCATGAGTGGAGGAGACTTCTCACATGTTCCAGTGATTTCAGGGCAGTCCTTGGATTGGGGAAGAGTCAGAACAATTATTCTGCTTGTCTGCAAACCACACTTATTTCAATGAATAATTAGCAATTATTTTAATGAATGCCAGGTACTAGGTAAGCATTATACAGATAATAACTCAACCATTACTGTAATTCTATAAGAGAGGTACTGCCATAATCCTCATTTTATTTTATTTAAGTGTATTTATGTGTTTTGAGAGAGAGAGAGAGAGAGAGAGAGAGAAAGTACCTGGGAGGGGCAGAGAGAGGGAGAGAGAGAGAATCCCAAGCAGGTTCTGCACCATCAGTGTGGAGCCCGACAGGGCTCAGACTCACGAACCGTGAGATCATGACCTGAGCCAAAACCAAGAGCCAGACACTTAACTAACTGAGCCACCCAGGTGCCCCAATCCCTGTTTTATAGATGGAAAAACAGAGGCACAGAGGCTAAATGATCTACGTACAGCTAGAAAGCAAAGGAGCTGGGTGTGAACCCAGACAGTCTGGCTCCAGTGTCCATGGTCTTAACAGCTCTATTCTGCTTCCTCTTCATATTGGAAACAGGGACAGGTTATGGTCCAATATATAACATCAAGGTGGCTGAATAATGAGACATGGTTTTAAATTTTTTTTTAATGTTTATTGATTTTTGAGAAAGAGGGAGAAACAGCAGGGGAGGGGCAGAGAGAGAGAAAGACACAGAATCTGAAACAGGCTCCAGGCTCTGAGCTGTCAGCACAGAGCCCAATGTGGGGCTCAAACCCACGAACGGTGGGATCATGGCCTGAGCCGAAGTCAGATGCTTAACCAACCGAGCCACCCAGGCGCCCTGAGACATAGTTTTTACACTAGTCACTAATACAGGTTACTCCTACCAAAATCAACCCTCAGACATTGTTCAGTTGAGAATAATGGATGGACGAGAATAGTGAATAACTTGAGGATAATAGAAGGAGATAAAATAACTTGGAGAATGACTCAACCCTTTGCTCACTGGTCATTTACTTATTAATTCATCTGTTTATTCACCCGTCCATGCGTCCACTCATTCATTCAACAGCCACGTACTGAGCACTTTTGCTGCCCTAGGCGCACGTCAAACGCTGCAGAGAAGACATGGTCTGACCGGAATGGATTTACCAGTCCAGGTGGGGAGAAACAGGCAAAGGAAACCCAGGTCTAGTGTGAGAAATGCTGTCAGAGGGGCTCCGCGAGGAGAGCGGGGGTTCACTTCGCCTCAGTGGGGGAACAGAGCAAGGGATAGGAGGGAACAGGCAAGAGAAGGCTTCACGGAGGAAGGAACCTTGGACCTGACCCTAGCAAAACTTTCTAATTTCAATATTCCTGGGAAGATCCTAGTGTGAACACAATTTCCAGCAGAGACGACAGAGAATTGAACATGCTTCTCAAGGAATGAGATGGAACACAGCAGTCAAGATCACAGCTTTTGGAATCAGTCAGGCCCGTATTCAAATCTGACCTCTCCAGGCAGAACTGCCTCCATTATGAGATGGGGACAGTCACCGGGCCCCTTCGTGGGGCTGCCTACGGGCCAGGAAGATCCCGTGCAGGATGCACAGCGCAGTCTGGACACTGCGCACAGTCAGATGGCACTAGCCATCCTTTGTGCCTTCTTCTCAGAGTCAGAGCTACCCTTACCCCGTCCCTCCGTCTTTAATCTTCTTAGAAGCTCTAACACTACCTTTAGAACCAAACTTTGTAAGCCTCTTTCCTCTTTTACATAGGGAATAAAAAAGAAATATAATTTCCGTAAAACTGATTTGCATTATAGTAAATTTATTGTTCTCTGTGGTTCTTGGTGACTAGGTAATCAGCAGAGGACCTAATGCATTATTTTAGCAATTTAAACAGGACCTCGGAAGAAAGGCACCCTGTGGTCACAAAGCACCGGGACTAAACTAATGAGAAGATTAAAAGAAAGTTCGGCTCACACAGTCCCCAATAATCACAAATGTACCCTAGGATTATTAACAACCACAATTACCTGGAACTATATTATCTGCCTGGTTGGTTATTCGAAAGTCAACTTGTATTGAATACATGAGCTTAGAGGAGTTAATAAGTTATTTTGAAGTGGCTGGCGGGGACCCTTGCTAATAAACACGTGGGAAAATATGAGGATGCGCCTGAGGCTCCACGGTGCCCTTTGTCCTACTTCTCACCCAGACGTGAAAGGAGGTTCTAAGCAATCCTTGGAGGAACAGTCTGTCCGGCTGTCCTCACAGGTCCTCTTTGCTGGGACCACTTGCCCACCACGGGGGGCCAGCCCCATACATTCTAGATAATTCTTTTGGGAAATCAAGATGTCCTTCAGCAGAAGATCCCTCCCCCTCGGCGACAAAGCTCTGGGCTTTTTTTGACCCTGGTAGCCATTGTCCCTTCCCAGCGTCCCCATGGAAAATCTTAACTGCCTATTCTTTAGCTTTGTAGGATTGTGCCCAGCCGTGGCGCTTGGCACAGCTCTCAGGGGTCATCTTGTTCCGTGGTTTCTCTTGCAGATTCCCACAGCTCCGTGCTGGGAGCTGCAGGCTGGTCTCGAACCCAGAGCTCTGGCCGAGAGGATGGGGGTAGACGGGGAAACGGTGGTCCTGAAGAACATGCTCATCGGGGTCAACCTGATCCTTCTGGGCTCCCTGCTCAAGCCTTCCGAGTGTCAGCTGGAGGTCACCACCGAGAGGGTCCAGAGACAGGCAGTGGAGGAGGAAGGAGGTGTTGCCAGTTACAACGCCTCCGGCAAAGAGCGGCCGGTGGTCTTCAACCACGTGTACAACATCAACGTGCCCCTGGACAGCCTCTGCTCCTCGGGGCTGGAGGCCTCAGCCGAGCAGGAGGTGAGTGCGGAAGACGAGGCATTGACAGAGTACACGGGCCAGACCTCAGACCACGAGAGCCAGGTCACCTTCACCCACAGGATCAACCTCCCCAAAAAGGCCTGCCCGTGCGCCGGCTCCGCCCGGGTGCTGCAGGAGCTGCTGAGCCGGATCGAGATGCTGGAAAGGGAGGTGTCGGTGCTGCGGGACCAGTGCAACAGCAACTGCTGCCCGGAAAGCGCGGCCACAGGTAGGATCTGGGGGCGCACAGGTGTCCGGAGGGGAGCAGAGGCACGGGGGGACGGCGCACCCACGGAGGGAAAACTGCCCTCGTCTGCGGCTCTCTGTTCGTATGTCCCGGTGATCTAAATGCGGTCCCTCCCCGGGGGATTCGGGGCAGGGACTCTCTCCACTGCTCAGCCGGTTTGAAATACATTAACCTGATTTTGGAGGGACGTGTCAGGTAATGGTACATCGGTTCAGCGCAGCAACTTCTGTGGCGAGCACGGAATCTGATGTCTGTCTTCATTCATCTTTGGTTTTCTCAGGCTGTTGAACTGATACCTATCCATGTTAACCTCGGGACTAGAGAATGCAGGTCCTCTGTTCTCTCTGTCGCAGCCTCTCTCCCATCTGAGTCAATGATAGTCATTAAGGTCTCGGAGGACCTGTCCCCGTCTTCTCCGGCAAGATGGAGGTTTTGGCCCCCCTCCACAGACACACACGCAGGTGCAGTTGCACACACACACACACACACACACACCTGCTCACACACGCACTCACACACAATCACAGAGCTCACTCCACGCCCCCAAAGGCTGAGTGTCCAAGAGATTTATTTACGTCTCGCCTCACCCACTCCCGACTAGAGACACTTACGAATTTCTGACTTGACCTCTCTGGGAGAAGTCATTACATCTTCAGAGCCAGACTCCCTGAGTTCAAACCCTGGCTCTGCTACTTACTAGCTGGTGTTTAAGCAAGTTTTGGAACTAACCCGTGCCTTCCTTCCCCACCTAACAATGCTGATTACGCTAGAATGGCAGGGGTTATTTAGTATAAGATTTGGGCTCTCCAGGTGAAAGCCTGCCTGCCGGTAAGCACCATGGAAGCAACAGTTATCAGCTGACCCTGAATATATAGAAATTGTGTCAGTTTCCTTTGTGCTCAGTCCTCTCATCCAGCAGGTATCGTAGACCCAGACCATTCATTCTTTGATGAGAAGAGGGATTTGTCTTTACTGACTTGGGTTCCAGTTTTCACCTCTACAGGGTCTGATATGTCAAGGCCTTCACAGAGAAGAAGCAGGAGGCAGCAGGGATGATCTTTAACGGGGCTGGATGGCCCACGTGTCCAGAGGGTAGCAGACACATACCAAGATTAGGGGAGGCTTTCGAGTAGTGAAATATTCCACAGGTTTTCATACCTCTTTCGCCTCCCCAAAACTGAAACTGTAAATAAACAATTGTGAAGACGAGAAGAGAAAGTCCAGTTAGCTGTTCAGCCTCCCATTCTTCCTGTTCTTCAGTGAGAACTTTCAGGCTACTTTGCCTTTTCAGCGGAGCTGAGGAATATGGGGAAGTCATAGGTGTTCATGGACATGAACTCTGGGCAGCGTCTAAGTGGGCATTCTACCAGCCTCCCCTCAGGCTCCCCGGCAGACATGGAAAAATCTACAAGCAAGAATTGTGTGAAACAATGTCAGTGTGGTGTCCCTTCAGACCATGGGACTATGTAAAGTGGCAGAATTAAAAAAGGATATAACTTACTTGTCCCCAGAGCCAAGTGCAGAGAAGCATGCCAAGCAGGTACTGGGCTTGTGTTTGCTTAATTAGTTTATTTATTTGATTCATGCTAGACAGATAAATCAACCACTGTAGAGTGTGGTAAAGGCTAGGACAGAGACATGCGTAAAATCCAAAAAGATCACAGCGAGCGGTAACTAAATGAGACTGGAGTTATGGGAAGCCTTAGAAGTTACCCTGGTGCTGAGTTGTGATAAATGAGCAGAGGTAGTTAGATGGGGGGGGTGGGGAAGAAGAGGGAGCAAGATGGGTCTGTAGCACATATGACCCTGTGTCTCTGACTCAGCACTCAGCCTATATCCCTTGGGTCTCCATCAGTCTCCACAGCCAGCCCCTGGGCGTCTTTGTCAGGGACTATCCTTGGTCTGAGGGAACCTCCTTGGCCTGCGCGAGAAGACGAGGGAAGAGCGTGAGCGTTTATACCACCCCAGGACAGCCCTTAAGCCATGATGAGGTTGACCTGCATCCGACCTGTGGCCGGAGCATCCTGAAGGATTAAACCCAGGTTATCCTCTCTAGGACTCTGCCCGTTCACACAGGCTTGGGCTGTGGCTTGGCTCCTCCCTCCCTTATCTTCCTCTCTCCCTGACCAGTTTCTCCTGGGAGCACTTTCTCGTAAGTCACCTTGAGTCACCTGAGTCCTCATCCGAGGACTACTTCTAGGAAATCCAAGCTAAGACACACTGAAGGTGAGCTCCTGGGGGATGAGGGGCCAGATCTCATTCACCCTTGCCGCCGGCATGGTGCGAGGCATGGGCAACCCAGACTGGGGGAAAATATTTATGCAACTGGTTATGTACCAAACTGGGTGAAGTTTCACTGTCAGCAACACTAATCTGACCAGAGAGTGAGAGGAGGTCTCTGCCTGCCCCCCCCCCCACATGCACCACTTACCCGAGCTGCCACTGCTACCCTTTGACCTTCTCCTTGACCGTTGCAGGACAACTGGACTATATCCCTCACTGCAGCGGTCATGGCAACTTCAGCCTCCAGTCCTGCGGCTGCATCTGCAATGAAGGCTGGTTCGGCAAGAACTGCTCTGAACCGTACTGCCCCCTGGACTGCTCCAGCCGGGGCGTGTGTGTGGACGGTCAGTGCATCTGCGACAGCGAGTACAGCGGGGGCGACTGCTCAGAGCTCCGGTGCCCAACGGACTGCAGCTCCCGGGGACTCTGCGTGGACGGGGAGTGTGTCTGCGAAGAGCCTTACACGGGCAAGGACTGCAGCGAGCTGAGGTGCCCCGGGGACTGTTCGGGGAAGGGGATATGCACCAATGGCACCTGTTTCTGCCAGGAGGGCTACGTGGGTGAGGACTGCAGCCAGCAGCGGTGTCTGAACGCCTGCAGCGGGCGAGGACACTGCCAGGAGGGGCTCTGCTTCTGTGAAGAGGGCTACCAGGGCCCTGACTGCTCGGCAGGTAGGAAGGGAGGTAGGAAGTGGAGCTGCATGGGGCGTTGGGCAAACTCACCGGAAGCGGGAAGAGAGATGGGAGGGACGGTGTATTTCATGCAAAATAATTCCCCGTTGGGCTGTGCTCATTTGCTTTACAAGAAAGCTGGTTTCTTGAGTCAGTCACAGTTGATGAGGCAGATTTAAAGGGGGAAAGGGCAGGCATCAAGAAAGTCAAGTTTGGCTGAAAGTTGGATCTTACCCCTGCGACTGGAACGACAATGGTAATAATGGTGGCAGCATTGCACTGTTCTTGAGGCAGAAGAAAGCAGAGGGCCACACCGTGGGACTGGCCACTCTCTAACTCAGGGGGTTTCCACGAGCTCCACCTGCCCCAAAATATCCCCTCACCTGTTGCCATATTCCAGGGACACGTCCTTCCCAATGCTACTGCACAGACTCACTAGGCACTCTGGTTATGTCAGAACTTACGTATTGCCAGCGGTTATTCATTTCTGAAATGATCTAGTGTCCACGTGGAAAAAAAAGTCTTTACAGGCAAGGAATGAAATGTAAACAGGAATAAAGTCCTAACAGCATCAAGCAACAACTCACATTCTACCAATTAGTACAGAATATTAAAAGGCTGTGACTTGCTTTGTGCCAGATGACATTGAGCGAATTGGAACCAGCCCCATCTGTAGTCTTACCTTGTGGAAGTTGATACAAAGGTGCTGTCCTGAAATGAACATCTAAATCCGGCAGTGGGAAAAATATTAATATCTCACTGGAGATAGTTCTTTTCACCTGAAAGCAGATTATTTTCATCATCTCACTTTTATTGCTCATCCTCTTCTAACTAAATCAGTGACTCTTGCTGATACATTTTGTTTTTGTAGCAGGTGAAGTGACTGATCTCGATCTTTTCCATTTACGATCGAATCCGTAACAGTGGTTCCGATTGACCACTGGGAAGATTTAAAAATGAAAATCATAACAAATGTTTTTAAGCCTTCTGGTGGACTGTCCCCTGGAAGGTCAACTTCAGTAGCTTTTTGTTCTTCAACATTGCCAGGGACCCCCACCCAGATAAACAGACTAGTTGGACAAGGTTCCCTCAGTTGTGACTTCAACTTAAATTCTCTCAAAAGACCAATGGCAGTAATGAAAAGACGAAAAACAAAAAAACAAAAAAAAGCAAGGCACTAACACACTACTAAGGAAAAGAATCTTTCACATTCCTTCATTTTTTCCATATTCAATTATCTCATTTAGCCTCCCAATTTTGTTTACTGAACTATCTTTCTAAAAACACAAATAGCTGTTATACCAATTGTTCCAAAGGAAGATTCAAGCAGAAGTTAAGCCTCATCACTAAGTTAAGCCTTTGTTTAAATCCCACTTCAGTAAGTAGTCGCTGGGAAGGGGAGGGTGAAACATGGCCCTAGGTTCCATCCACAGGATGAGGCTCCACGAAGCCCCATCAGAGGATGCTAAGGGTTGGCTTGAGCCATTGCCATGGATGGCTATTCTGTGGCCCACATGCTTCTCAACAGAGTAGATCTTTGCTGGGCTCTACATACCTGCCATGTTCTTGACCCTGCTTGTCTACAGAAATGGGTAAATTTGCAAACAAAATCTTAACCTGACCCTGGATCCAGACTGAACAGTAGATAAACCCACCTGGCCACTCATGGAAGACACAGCAGCTCCTGGCATAACCGCAGCTCGGTTGACTCCAAACCATGAACACATGTTACCTCCAATATATTACCTCTGTGCTGTTTGAAGAAGACTTCCGGAGGCCCAGATGAATTACTTCACAGGTTCCCCAAGCATGTGAGGAAGGACAGTTGCATAACCTCCACCTGTTTCTATAGCAACCCTGGAGCCACCACTCGTTGTAGGAGGTGCTGCTCTCAATGCCTGCCTTTCAAACCAAACACTACAGGTCTCTTCCAGAGAAGTATCTAGGTCATTATCTAAAGTGCTACTTTGCTTGCTCTTTGTGAAAAGGCTGTGGGAGAGGGGGCTATTTACCCACTGTTTGCCATTTCTGGCCAGATGCACACATCACAGTGTCACTGCTCCCCCTTGCCAGCAGGAGCGAGGACAGGAGAGAGAACAAGGAAGGTGAGCTCGTGGAGAGCCACAAAATATACCTCTGCACGTGTCATTCTTTTCTCTTTGGCAAGGCCATGGCAAATAGCTGCCCACTGTGTGGGCTTCATTCTGAGCCCCCCTAGACCACTAGAGCTTGGATACAATTGAATAGTGTCAACAAGGCCACTATATTTGACTCTGAGCCTTGATCTTTGCTCATAGCATGCCATGGGACAAAATCTCAACCTTTCTGCCTCTGTTCTCTGGCCGTGTAAAGATAATAGAACAAAAAAATGCATGAATATGAGCACTCAAAACAGGCCGTAGAAAGAAGCTACACTGGGCTTCTCATGTTACAAATTTAAAAAGCAGCAGTCCAGAGAGACAGAAAGATTTTTCCAGAGCCAGACCGCTAATTAATGGCGGAGAAAGAATGAGAACCCTGGTCTCCTACCAACTTCTAGCACTCTTTAATCCTCTCCAGGCTGCTGACTAGAGCGGAATTGAAAAATAAAAATTTTAAGAGCCACATACATAAAGAAATAATCTTTTGATAGGAAAGCTGAACCCTGTCAAATGAGTTTTTAAGGTGTTAGAGGTGGGGTAGAGAAGCATGTTAAACTATTTGTCCACGTCTGCCCCCAGTGAAGGAGGTTAGCACAGGATCTGTCCAGTGAGCTGGCCAAAACTCCCCATGAGTCAGCAGGATTAAAGAACCACCAGAGCAGGGACTTGAAACAATCCAGATTGCTGTTCCCTGGACTTCAGTCAGACCTGCGGAGATCCATCAACGTCAGCCTCTGCCTCTGCCTGCACTGCAGCCAGCCAACCTTTGGTACCTGAAATTACTCGCTCCTTGGAGCAAGACACTTCGTGGAACTAATTCCAACTGCTCTCACCACATATGTGCACAACTGAGGCAAGATCTAAAAAGTCAACGGCATGGAATCTTTGCGGATAAGCAACTCTGATTCTTCAAGCCACAGTTCATTCCTTTTTAATTGTCTGCTCTTCCCCCAAGTTCGAAGTCAGAATCCCAAAGAAAGTAAGACCACGAACATTTTGCTTCCATCCCAGACTCATTGAATCAAGGCATATGGCTGTTCTACAGTGTTTTTTAATAGCTCAATACCATTTCATTTTAGGAGAATTACTGACATCCCAGTACACGGCTGCCGCTAAGGCATAGAATGAATTGTGGTGGTCTTGGCTTCTTCCATTGAGCCACGGCCCCCAAGAGTACCTTCCACCACAAACAACACCATTGCTGCTTTCTCATCACAAGTGAAGGCAGTGCTTACCACCAGGCTCAGGTCTCAAGATAAAAAGTTGCCAAGTTAAGCTGTCAAGATCAAAAATCCTTCTATACTCCCCTTTTACCTTAAAATCCCAAAATTCTCTGCTTGGATCATTATTCGTTTTATTTTCTGGGAGAATGAACCAAAAAGGAATACACTGACTCACCCCAAGCACTCTAGGAGTTATTGATGACCTGAAATTTGGAATGGCCATTTCTGTGACTATGACAGGAGAAGTCCCACTTAGGCAATTTGGAATCAGTTGTGTTGGATCGCAAGAGGCAAGCAGTAGAGAATCCTTTTTAAAATAAGTTTCTTACCTTTAGGATAAGCACCAATCCAGAATTCATGTCTTAAAGAATAGTCTGAACTCTCCTTTACTGCAATTTACTTTAGATGGCTGTGTATAAATGAAAAAAGGCATCTGGCACAATCCGTAACCTGTCCTACAGATTGTAGGGGAAAGAACGCTAGGTATGGAAGATATGGGTTTGAGAACCAATTCTGACCCAACTCTCTGAATTTTTAGCAAGTCCCTTAACCTGGGTCTCAGTTTCTCCACTTATAAAGTTGGGATCGTTATATCTACCCAATCTACCTCATAAGGCTGCCATTAAAGGACTTCTTAACATTTTATTTAGATGGTGTGTCTGAACATGTTTTATAGACCGGGAAATCCTGGGCAAATGTAGAGTGATAATTGTTTACTGACTAAGAGGTTCTAGAACCATTATGCCTCATTCAAATCCTAGCTTCTGTGTTTGCTGATTGTGGGAGCCTGTTTCCTCATCTATAAAATAGGAGTGATAATAAGACCTATCTCATAGTGTTGGTAAGAGAATGAAATGGGATAATCTGAGTAAGAATGGTTGGCATTGTGCCTAGGATACAATAAATGCTCAGTATAATCATGCAAAGCACTGACACATTCTATATATAAATCCATCTTGCCTTGGTCCAGGGGCTGGCGTGCATCACACAGGCTATCCCAAAGATCTCAGAGCCCTTCAAAGCTTTAATAATGTCAGCATTAGAAATGATATGAGCTTATAAATGATCGTTTGAAGTTTAATTATTGAAATCTCATTTACATGTATTTGGTCTCATAAATGAAAAAAAAAACCCGAATGTTTATGATTTTTTTGTTTCAGTCAGCATTCGCCATCTTCAATCAGAGAGAGCTCTGCTTTCTAGATGGTTTTATACAATGAATAGTTTGGGGAAAAAACAGTCAAAGCAAATGCCAAACACTGCACATATATGTTCCTAATTTCCATCCCATGAGTCTGAGTTAAAGGTCTAGTTATCTCTGCCTCTGCCGAGGAGCTGGGGGCACCTGTGTGAGCACAAGAGTGCTCCCCACTCACATGATCCTGTGAATGGCAGCTGGCTCAGCCCTGTGCTTTTGTGGAGGTGAAAGAGTGAGAACATTCAGAGGAGAGGCTCAAAGCCAACGGCAACTCATAAGCTAACTACAGTCTTCACTACATGTAAATTTATGAGTTAATTACAATGATTTAAATATCGTTCCAATTTTTTTAAATTTAATCTCTGGGCAGGTCCCATGACAGGCACACCCCCCAATTGGGCTCAAAGGTTCAATTATTTAATACACTAGTGGTGCGTCTTCACTTCCTAAGGGAACCATACATGAAAGACTATTTCAGTGAGGTTTATTCTTGGGTGATACTTTGAGTAACATTTGAGAAGTGGAACAAGAGAGAAAAAGCAAAGCCTTCAAGAATGCCTCTTTATCATCATCCCCAAGATCAAGGCTAATAAAATTAGTTTAACACAAGTTACATTTCTTTCAAATCTTAAACAGTCTCTTTTTAAAAGGGAAAATAATACAATAAAGCATTTGAAGGCCTTCATAGGTCCATGGCACCCAGAACTTACTGTTTTGGCTTCTTATATTTTGTAAGATAACCAGGCATAAGCCTTTATTCCCACTTGCCAAATCAAATATTGGTCCCCAGGGTAATCTGGTGACATATACTTATTACACTACCAGAAACGTTGGCCAGCTGTGTGCTGTTAAATATGTAACAACTAAGTCTCTAAGGGAAAAAATTAAAAACCTGGTTTTGTAGAATTTGCCAGTGTCCATGGTGGAAATACTCCTTCCACGGCCAATTTCAAAACACCAACATGACATACATCACTAAACATGGGGTCGGGAACAGTTTTGCAGTAGAATGCAATTATACAGTATCTCCACCAGAGAGGGACAACACATGTAAACCACCTCAAGGACGTAGATAAGAGTAAAACTTAGTGGAATAAGTTGAAAGGGACGAGTTTTGAGTATTTATTACCTTGTGTTTAATACAGTTCACTTAATTGTAAATTTATAAAGTTTAATCTTTAACGATGGCTCTGTGTAACAGCTGTCTTGAAAAACTCCTGAAGATCTGACATTCAACTTTCGCAAGCCAGCGAGAGCAGGCTCCAGCATACCACTCACTCAGGGCCCCGTGGAGATAGAAATACTGAGCACAGAAAAGACAACAAAAGGGAGTTACAAATCACTCAAGGCCAGCGAGGGGAGTAGAACATACAGACAGGCATGTGGGGTGAGATGTGAGGAAGAGAGTTGAGTCCAGGATGGGGAAGGCAGTCCTCTGAGCTCATGCTATCTGTGTATTGCCTCCCGGTAGTTGCCCCTCCAGAGGACTTGCGAGTGGCTGGTATCAGCGACAGGTCCATTGAGCTGGAATGGGACGGGCCGATGGCAGTGACGGAATATGTGATCTCTTACCAGCCGACGGCCCTGGGGGGCCTCCAGCTCCAGCGGCGGGTACCTGGAGATTGGAGTGGTGTCACCATCACGGAGCTGGAGCCAGGTCTCACCTACAACATCAGCGTCTACGCTGTCATTAGCAACATCCTCAGCCTTCCCATCACTGCCAAGGTGGCCACCCGTACGTAACATTTCCCCATCCTACTTCATTTTTCTTTTCTCCTACATGAGATCATGGGCATTCATGATAGCAGTGTCTTTTCTAAATTCTTCGGGGATGCCTGCAATAATCATTGCTCTTGAGGAAAAGGGCTTCCAACGTGATCCACTTAGTAAAGGGTAAATCATTAAAAAGGCACTTCCGATTAAGAGAATTTCCAAATGCAGGCAGCTCCCATCAATTATAGAACCAAAAGGACAAAAACCAATTATTGAGTTCTGACTTGTTATAAGCTTGAGTCTGATTAGAAGTCAAAGAAAGTACGAGACTTATGCAGACTTTGAATCTAGTTAGGGATTCAAAACGAGGAGATATGAAATAGGACGTATAATAAGCAAGTGCTAAATGGTATGTTACAGATGGTAAGTGTATAGCAGAGTGGGGAAAAAAATCTTATTTAAAACCACACTGACAACACCCACTTCCCCTCAGAGAGAAGTGGCATAATTTCTTCATGGTCTTTTGTTTAGCAAAATAGAGTCCGTCTTGATTATAAAAGGTAAAGCTCCAGAGCATAGTTTAGAAAGATTCAGTGGAGAGAAAGAGAGGTAGAGACAGAGGCAAAGGCCAGCTAAACTGCTCTCCATAAGCAAGAGCTTTTCTTTTTTCTCCAGAACAGGGAGAAATTCCTATAGGTGCATATCTGTGTTTTACACGTATTTTATTTAAGCACAGAAAATTTTTAAAAGCTTGCATACCAAGTATTAACATTGGCTACATCAAAGAGGAGAAGGAGGAGGAGGAGGAGGAGGAGAAGAAACAAAGGCACTGTTATTTTTTTTTCTTTAGACACCTCTGATTTCTTAAATCATCTTTTCCAATACTGCTTCTTCAACTCTCAGACACCAGCTGGGTGACTTCCAATTCCATTCAATTCTGACGTCATCTACCTGGAGTTAGCGTCAGATCCCACAGGTTAGGGCCTGTATCTCACAGAACTGCCCGGTCAGGTGCCAGTCACTGGTCCAAAGTTGTTCCCGGCACTTCTGATTGGCCCACAACAGTTTCCCGCAACCCTTCCTTGGGTTGGACAACTCCTTAGAAATTCACAGAACTCGGGAAAGTGCTTGACTTACCAGCACTGCTTTATTATAAAGGATACAACTCAGGAACAAGCAAATGAAGAGATGCATAGGGCAAGGGGTCGGGGGGGTGGGGGGGGGGGCTTCCATGTGGCTTCCTGGCCACCTCGCCCTCCCAGCACCTCAGCGTGTTCTCCGACCTGGAAACTCTCCCAACCCTGATATTTAGAGATTTTTGTGGAGGTTTCATTATGTAGGCACGATTGAATTGATCACCAGCCATTGGTAATTAACTCAGTCTCCAGCGCGTCTCCCCGTTCCCTGGAGGTTGGAAGATGGGTTGAAGGTTCTGATCTTTTACATCGTGACATGGCTTTTCTGGAAACCAGCTATCTAGCTATCTCACAATCATACAAAAGATATTCTTATCGCTCTGGAGATTCCAAAAGTTTTAGGAGCTGTGTGCCAAGAATCAGGGACAAAGACCAAATGCTTTTTACTACGTTGCACAGAGATTTTAGAGGTAGCAGGAAACTGGAACAAGATAGTAACCATGAAACAGAAGCCCCTGGGTTAGTAAATGGGACCTATCACCAAATAAGGGATAAGAGATCTCAGTCCATTTTATGTAGGTCCCAAAGGACAAGATGGTATTTGGATAATAAATGCCATGGAAGTTCAGAGAAAGGAGAGGTCAAAGAAAAAAGAGAAGGTCTTGAAGGTTTCACGGACTTGAATCACACTCTGAAGGACAGGGACAGGCAGAGAGGAAAGAATGCAAGAAATCGTCCCATCCCCTTGCTTTGCAGGTGACAGAGATCTTGTTAGAATACTGGATTCCCCCTATGAATGCCGACTCTGTAAATATGCCTATAATTATCTCTGTTTATATTTGACCTTTTTTTTTTTTTTTTTTTTAATTCCTCTGGTGCCTGAGAACCAGTTTTAAATATCTGCAATGATTGTGCAGAGAGGCAGGTCACCATCTGCCGCTTTTCCCACCTTGCTCCGGGATGAGTCACCACAGCAAGTGGCTGGCCCGACTCCCAGGCGTCTCCTCTCCGGTCCACGTGCACACACCGTGATGAGGTTTCCATCCCCCACGGCGTTTATTATGTCAATTCAGGGCATCCCCTCAGGCAAGCTCCCAGGTGACAAGACAAAATCATGTAAACTCACCTGACATGCCTTCGAGTGGGTTCAGAATCAGACCTGCCTTTCAACCCAGAAGCACCGAGGAAGCTTCCAAACAGGAGGGATGAGAATCTGTCAGTTTTCCAATGGAATATCCCACGAGAGGCAAAGCTAAAATGGGAGCAGGCTCCCTGGAGAACTGAGAAAAGTCATGCTGCCGTATTTCAGGGCTGGTAATTGGAACTCCATTAGGACAGGCATAGCTCCACCTCACGGAACCTATGCATGTCCGTGCGTGTGTGCGTGTGCGTGTGCGTGTGTGCGGATGGGGGTCATATAGGGGGCGATTAAAAAAGGAATTAAAAACAAGATAAGTGAGGCAAAGGTGACTGAGGGAGCTAAGGGACAAATAATGAAGGAGAACCAGAGAAAAGAGGGAGACAGTGGAATGAGAGCCAAATTCCCAGTGTCTGCCATTGTCCTATGTGTGTGCCTCTGCTTTCCTTGTGTATGTGAAATGGAACTCTTAGACCATCCGAGACTTGGTGATGTGGGCTAAGCAGAATACACAGACTGCCCGTCAGATGACCAAGAAAAGCGTTCTAGTCTTTATTCTGAAGTTGGCTTGCTCCACAACTTTAGCCAACCGTCTCTGTACCTCTCTTCCCGGGTGTGAAATGGGGACATTTTATTGCCTCTCAGGAATCCTTAGAGCCTCCAAAGGTAGTGTTCAAATTCTCTGAGAAAGGCATCATATTAAATACCAAGGTTTGCCACATTAGTAAGGAAAGGAAAGGGTGTCTTTGGTCACCTATTATGCAATAGAAAGCATTTAAAAAAGTAGTTATTAGATGATTTGTTAAGCTCACTCAGGTATTCATTCACCAATACAGAGCGGCACCAGGGCCACGACAGAGCAGGCCAGTCCTGCACGTGGGACCCACGGTGTTTGTCGTAAGATTGAGATTGCCCAGCAGACCCGTGGTGTGGAGGGATTGTACCCAGGCAAAGCCCCAGGTGATGCTCTCTGTCCCTGCCAGGGACAGCCATGACATGGTCACCCACATTGCTGTGTTCCAGATCTCTCTACCCCTCAAGGGCTACACTTCAAGACGATCACGGAGACCACTGTAGAGGTGCAATGGGAGCCCTTCTCATTCTCCTTCGATGGATGGGAGATCAGCTTCATTCCAAAGGTAACGCCCATCTGTCACACTGCTAACCAGCCTTATGTGGAGTATTTGTACCCTCAACTTGGAATCCGGGGCTTCAAGGAGGACACTGCCCAATACCTCTTTCCATGCCACTGAGGATACAAAGGGACCTTTGTGGTGTCTGGGCTCACAAAAGCATGGTGGGGACTGACTAGCGAGAGTGGCCCTGAGCCTACCAGCCTGGCCTTGGAAGACAGGATGTGGGAAGCAGCCACCAGGCCCCAGCTCTCTGCTCAGCTCTAGGGTTTGGCAAGCTATGATTTTAGCGAGTCTGAAAACCAAAGCTTCAAAACTGTGGGGCTTCTCTTTAGGACACAGGGAAAGCCAGACTGAACCCGTCACATAGCTTCATTCCATGCAGAAGATGCACCAAAAGTCAGCTTGTGTGGCCTCAGTCTCTGAAGGTCAGAGGCATAACCCCAAAACACCTTTTGTAACATATTAACTGAGAAGATTTTTCCCTTAACCAAATTATGCTATTAGTTTTTGAGTTAAAACGGTATCCTGATTCCTTCCTATTCTTTGAAGTAAGTATTTTATTTTGTTCATCTAGAACAAACTTTCCCAAATTGCCAGAGGTGCCTGCCTAGTTCTGGTTTTCCAGAATTTGTTGACCCGACTGATACCCTCCCTACCTGTAGCACTCGTGGGAGCATAATGTTCACTCAGGTGCCTTATCCCCATCTTCATCTTTCAATATCAAATAGCATTTTTTCAGTCATTCATCAGACTCAATGACAGATGACACATATTTGGCTAACAAGACAGAGATCTCACCATCATTTTACTTCAAAATTCTTCGAGGAATGGACTGCTGGAGCTACAAAAGGCCTCAAGTTCACAGAGTCACAAAGTCTGAGCCTTCATCCAGACCTGAGCTGTCAGCACAGAGCCAGACACAGGGCTTGAACCCACGAACCGGGAGATTATGACCTGAGCGAGAGTCCGATGCTTAACTGACTGAGCCACCCAGGCACCCCTACATCTAGTTTGTTTATAGGGATTAAAACTCAGCAAACTTAAAGAACATTAGATAGCTGGTTGGTGGCAGGCTTAAAATAAGAACCCAGGTCTCCACTTCCTATTGCAAGGTTCTATCCACTAAGTCAGGACTTTCCTTCTAGATGGATGTAGTGTCGCAGCAAGCTAAATATATCTGAACAGGCATTCTGTACAAATACCTCCTTATATGTCTTATCTGCATTAACATGGCCACTAAAGTATGTATGGTAGGCAGCTGGGTGTATAACAGGGCAGAGAGAATCCTATCACCCTGATCTGAGGCAGGAAAAAAAAAAACAAACCTGTGCTAGGTTTGCCTGTTTAATATCTAATACGTAAAATTCTAAATAAGACCTTGGCCAGGGCATGCCAAGATCAAACACATGGCCACAGAGAATAACTGTGTGATCCGCAGGTTGCCGCCACTGGCTGAGGGAGGAGGGGTGGGGAAGGGGCGGAGGGGCATGTGTCACATTGATTTATGGGTATGGCTATAAATTACATATAGGGCACTCCAGGGGGACATAAACAAAGTCCAAAGAATAGGGAAGAAGGGAAGTGACACAAAGAGTCTTCTTGTCCCCTCCATTTCCAGGGACACATATAGAAAATGTATAATAACAGACGCCAACAGATAGGTAGATGATCCTGGATCCAACATCATCAGGTTCATCTTTCTCATCTCCTCATCCACCGACTTGTCTCTTTCCTCTCTTCTTTGTGTTACTCTTTGTTCCATGCTCTCTTTTTCTCTTCTTTGTACTTCATAGCTGGTTGTATCACTGACTCCTAACTCATCTGGGTGAAGGGAAAACAAGAGATTGACAGATTTGCATCCAGTGTAACACCATGAGAAACTCCAGATAGAGCAAAATGATAGCTCAGCTCATTCAAAAACTGAAAATGTCTCAGTGTGAAAAATGTTGTGTATACGTGAAGATGTTCACAGACACGCACACAGACACAAGTATACTCTTCTCAAGAGCCAAGGGCATGTTCATAATAATGCCAAAAAATCTGATGGATGTTAGCCGTAACCATCAAACATTGAATCTTTGGCAAGAGTAAATCGACATCACCTTATGACCAATTTGTACTGGCAAACTCAATAGACTAAGGAAAGGCCAAAGAAATGTTCTTGAAAATGGATTCTCCGTTTGCCAAATCTCATAGAGTGATAGGATTCTTACTGAGTCTACTGGGACTTTTTCCTGGCCCCAGATATTCAGCTGTCAGCATCAAGAATAGATGTGGGCCCCAGTTTTAATTCACAATTTACCATCAATGTTTCACACTTTTCCCTCCCGGTGATTTTCTCTTCTGCTTTTTCTGCTTCTCCCTTCCTCCCACCCTCCAGAATAATGAAGGAGGGGTGATTGCACAGCTCCCCAGTGATGTAACATCCTTCAATCAGACAGGACTAAAGCCGGGGGAGGAATACATTGTCAATGTGGTGGCTCTGAAAGAGCAAGCCCGGAGCCCCCCTACCTCGGCCAGCGTCTCTACTGGTGAGTGCCTCCAAACCTTCTTCCTATGCCTATCCATTAGGTCACTCTGGAGAAAGGACTGCAGATTGCCCAAGAAGTAGAGAGACAGAGGGTGCCAGGTTTTCTCCCAGAGCTGAAGATGATTTGGGTACCTGGAGATAGAGCTACCCTACCAGATACTTAGCTGAACATCTTCCCTACTGCCAATCCTTGCAAGCACAGAAATCTGGGAGCATATTCTATGGGGGAAATTTTCTGTTAAGATTTCCAGTGTATTTCTTCTGATCTTAAAGAGGCCTCGTTTGCCACCCCCTAGTATCTTGAGCTTTGGAACCAGCAAGAACTAACTCACTCCTATCTATTGTGAGATCTGGAGAAAGTCATCCAACCCTTCCCAAACTTCCCATCACTTTCTAATGATGAACAACAATACCTCCTTCTTTGAGTTGATGTGAGAATTAAATCAGAAAAAGCACACAAAGTGATTAGCACTTTGTTGATGGCAGGTGAGTGTTCAATACCCAGTGTATACACACGTACTCAGAGAACACACTTAGGAGTGAGAGCAGGCGGAAACAAATCATCCGAAACCAGGAAGTGTGGGTTGGGTCACTGTTTAAGGTGATGACTTAAGTTGATTATTATTTCATCCCCACAGTTAATCTTATGCAAGATCATTGTCTCTAGATTTGATTCAGTACCTGTGCCATATTTTGCCTTCTTGTTTTCTTAGCTAACAAAGGAAGGCCAACTTTAATACTGTAAATTAACAAATATGATGCATATGCATGTGCCCTTCCCAAGAACTTCTCAAAAGTTACAAATAGCATCTGGTATCATTTTTGGTTCTCATTTTATTGATGGGGGAGCTGAGACTCAAAAGTTAAGCATTTTCCCCTTTTAGTTAACAGAAACTGAGATAGGGGAATATTGGTACAGCTTTATTTTTCATAAACCCACACTGACACCTAAGAAAGCCAGTCATGAGTTTAGGACAAAGGCCAAGTTGGCCAGAAAGAGGAACCACAACACCATGTAATGAGACCATGTTTATGGACTGGTGATTCATACTTTGCTAATTAGATCCAAACTAAATAGCATCAGGTGCTGAGGCTTATGCTCAGTCTAGAAAACATTGGTTTTAAACTATTGTGGCATTAGATTATGTTCCATTAGAGCACTGGGGCTCCATGGCAGTGGCTCAGGGCAAGGACGAAGGGGAGATTTGAGCCTCTGATCACACCCACACCCAGGCCCAACACACCCTCCAACCAAGGCAGTGCCACGTGTTTTGTATTTTGTATAGTCATTTAAGATTTTGTTATTTAAGAGAAAAGAGTATTATTTCCCCAACAAAGGCTTTAAAACTACTGTTCTACTGCAAACATGTTTTAGAAGAAACTACTCCATAGCCACAAAACCTAAAAGTACTCTGTAGAAATTTCTTCAGACGCCAGTGACTAGAGCTTTTCCACAACTCTATCCCAAAGGTGATGCTGGAACCTGACATTTCATGACATGTGCTCTTCCTCTGGGATGGAAAGTTTCAGGTCCCCCAGTCATTCCTGTGAACTGATATGAAGCAAGCATGAGTGGAAAACAAAAGCCTAGACAAAGAAGATGGTTCAGAAGAGGGCAGAGAAGAGCATTACAGCTGTAGAAAGTTCTTCCTCCACACTTGGGGAAGATAGTCTAACCCTGCCTCAGTCTTCTACTCAAACCACATTTTTGCAAAATTTGCCATATTTTTTGGCTTGGAAGCTCCCTAAGATTCAAATTCCAGATTTAAAAATCTGTGGTAACGTTAGGCACATTTTTTTTTTCAATTAAGAAAAATGTCCTAGTTAATAGCTTGGCATTGTGTACCGAGTCATGAAGAAATGGAAAGAAAAATATTTATTCCAGTTTACTTTTTGAGTAGAACATGTGTTTGTTCAGAAATTAGGACTTAATTGAAAGCAAGCTGATACCAACTTGACTGGAATCAAGACACCACTACTAAGTGGCCAACAGAAGGGCAGAATCCAAGAGTGGCTACAGAAGAGATGACTGTCTCCAAACCCTGTCTGCTGTTTTCAGGAAACGATTATTTAATTATTTCCTTCTGCTAAGGTCTGACCTACACCAACCCCCTCCTGTGAAGTTCTGAGTCCTCATAGACACTCAGACTGGCTTCTCTTCCAGGCAGGCCCTCTGGGGAATGCAAATTATAAGACCTCCTGCAGCTAGAGCCAGATTTGTGCTGCAGATCATACACTAATATGGACAATCCACTCCGATTAGGGTCTTGGAGATTTAAAGAGTTGGAGGACCAAAGCCTTACATGGTCATCGGAGTCTCTGACATCTTCTTTTCTTTTTTCTCAAGAAGCTCCAGCTCTTTGAAATGCTTCCCCTTCTTTCACATGGACACAGAGAATATTCACTCATTCCTTTTACTCAACACCCATTTCCTGAGTATCTATGTTTCAGGTTTCAGGCTTTATGCTTATACAGCAGCTAGAAGACCATTTCTCCCATTTCACTATTAAATTAAATTTAAAGGGTCCAAGTTACCTGAAACCATTAAGTTCAGCATGCTGAAAACATCTGGATGTGTTCTGTTAAATAATTATTACCCCAAATATGAAAAACAGAACTTCATTTGAACTCCAAGCCAGGTGGTACAAAATGGCCAGGTGATTTTCATTTTGGTGGATGCTAAGCCAAAAATCCTAAGCTGGTTAATAGAGAACAGGACTGGGCTAGACCCAGAAAGAGGGTGGAGTGACCAGGGAAATGTCCTGATTGAGAAGCCCAGAGTCAGACTGAGTCCATCCTGAGGGAGACGCTCCATTTTGGAGACAGTAGGAGGTGGTCCAGTGTGGACTGGTTTTAAAAAAACAGTCCTAGTCAAGACTCTCTGGGAACAAGAAAGAGAAACTTTCTTATACTATCTAAAGCAAAAAAGAATATTTACTGGAAGGACAAAGAGTATCTTCTAAAACCCTAGGACCAGAATGCATCTGGGTGTCATAAAAAAACGAGAACCAGAAAATGGAAAGTCAGATTCAGGTTACTCTCTCTGTCTCCACGCAGTCACTCATTTCTGCTTCTCTATGTATATTTGTTCCTAAAATTCTGCACCAATTCCAGCGTGTGTGTGTGTGTGTGTGTGTGTGTGTTGAAGATAGAGGTCCCCACACAAAGAAATTCCCTGAGACACCAGATGGCCATCCTACAATTCAATGCAATTCTGACACTATCTACCCAGAGACAATAGCAAATTCCATAGGTCCAGGGCTCAGTTCCACAAGACTGCCTTCTACTTCAGATGCCAATTGCTTCAAGTCCAGGTTGTTACCTTTGTTTCTGACCAACTAGCTATCAATCAGGCTCCCACCACCCCCCTCCTCAGATTTGATTAATTTGCTAGAGGTGCTCACAGAACTCAGGAAATCCATTTGCTGGATTACTTGTTTACTACAGAGGATATTAAAAGACACTAATCAACACCAGATGAAGAGATACACAGGGCAAGGACCTGAAAAATTTGGGGCCCAGCATGGTGCACGTGGAACCATGTGGTTCTGGTTCCCCAACCTGGAAGCTCTCTGAACCTAGTCCCTTTGGGTTTTTATGAAGGCTTCATTACACAGGCAGAAACAGTTGTGGACCAGAGGTCACATGGCTTACTACTTGGGCAGGCAGCCCCTTCCTCGCCTCATTAACATAACAAAAGACATTATCACTCTCATCACTTAGGAAATTCCAAAGGTTTTTGGAGCTTTGTGTTAGGAAGTGACAATATGCCCCCTAAATATGTGTTTATTATAAATCACCCTCTTCCTTCTCTAACCCCCTCCCCACTTTTTTTGTCTCCCTCTCTAAATCATTCACACATTGATGTGTGAATATGGTAGACAATGGCCACACCAGCCCTGGCTCTCCATGGTCCCAAAGCAGCTAACCAGAGAACCTGAGTCTCTGGTTCTAATTCCAAATCCTTGAAGAACATTAATACTAATATTAATATTAATCAACTCCAGCCAGAGAGGTGTGGTCATATTATAAAAGCAAACATGGAAGCTGGGACTACTCTTTGAGAAGATAATGAGTAATTCAAGAAGGACACATTGGCCTTGCGGAACTACCATGAGGAGTTGAGAACACCATTCTCTATTGTCCTCACTAAGCTCTTTCTTTTTCTATTTCCATTCTACATTCTCTCCCTTTTCTCTACCCCACCACTAATTCAATATGAAGAGGACCCCAAGTGGGTGCTGGAACCATGGACAGTGGGCACCCTAGGAAACCAAACAGCTTTTCTAGTTCACACAACCCCACAGTGATGTTCCCCTCCACTGCTCAGTGCCAGAGGCCAGGGCTCAGGAGGGACATACACTGAAAAACCTTGAGGGACTTCCCGTGTGTGAAGTGCCCTCCTAGCTCAGGAATATGCAAGAACAGATGGGAAAAAATAGCCTACAAGATACTATTCCTAAAGTGAGTTCTTTTTTTTTTTTTTTCCCAGAGAAGCAAGTTTCCCCAGAAGGCATGTTTTATGTCCACACATACAAATGTCTGTTGGGTTGTGGTATAGACTTAGCAACTGGATTGACTGAGTTCTAGGTGTGGCTGAGCAAGCATATCTTTTGGATATTCATGATACCCCCTTTGGCAACTGAGTTGGAAGTCTCAGATGTTTAGATGGGGCTGATGATTTGGTAGATCTTTCCTCAGGGCTCAAAGAAAGAGAAGGGCAGAAAAACATACCAGAAGCACAGTTCTCAGCTCTCTTTCCCATTACCTCCAGAAGGAAGCTGTGCTGGCCTCAAGCAATAGGTACCCTCCCCCTGCCCAAATGAGGAAGTGACAGCACAGAAAAGCCGTAGCCTGGTGAGAGCAAGATTCAGGGGAACTGACTTCCAATGTCACTTCCCCTGTTGCCTCTATGTGTCCTCAGGAAAAAGCCATTTCATCTTACTGTGTCCCATTTTCCCCATCTATAAATTGGGATAATAACACCCATCCTCTCTTTGACTGATCAAGTTAACAGATGGAGGAAAGGAGAGAGCTGATTTCAAACACCCACTTCTCAAACTCTTGTTTCTATTTGATCCTTTTCATTCAGTCATTGATGGGCCAACACAGATCCTGGTTCGAGATGTCTCAGACACCGTGGCCTTCGTGGAGTGGACCCCACCTCGAGCCAAAGTCGACTTCATCCTCTTGAAGTATGGCTTGGTGGGCGGGGAAGGCGGGAAGACCACTTTCCGGCTCCAGCCCCCACTGAGCCAATACTCAGTGCAGGCCCTGCGGCCCGGCTCCCGCTATGAGGTGTGGGTCAGTGCCGTCCGTGGGACCAACGAGAGCCAGTCCACGACCACCCAGTTCACAACAGGTAGGCTTGGAGGGGGTGCGCGCAGGGAGGGAGAGGGGGTTGACCTGGCTGGTGCCGTCATCGCGGCAAGAAGGGTACTGAGGGGGTGAGGTGACATTGCCCAGGCACCATGTTATCACAGAAACTGCAAGAAGGGAGCAAGGTGTGTGTGTGTGTGTGGGGGGGGGGGGGGTCGGCGAAGTTATGTGACAGCACAGAGGGACACAGTGCACCGGTGCTCAGGAGAACTGGGTGCTTGTCCTGCCTCGGCCACCAGCCAGATCCATGACCTGATCGAAGACTCTTCTCCACAGCTCTCAGGTATCTCCTTTGTAGAATGAAAAGTCTGTCTTGAAAGGACTTACACATCCAGACCGCTGGGCCAAATGACAATTTTGTGCGAGTTTAGGAAAGGTGCCCTCCTTCGAGGTCCTTTGCTGCTATTTGCTGGCACTGTGATAACTCTATAAATTCATACTAACTACACAGCACGTTGGCACCCCACGGAGCTGTGCAAAGCCCACCTTGTGTGGACAGCAGCAGACCTTCCTCCTGAGGCTCTGGGACCCACCCTGCCGTTCGCGAGCACTAGCAAGAAGGCGAATGGGAGGTCTGCTCCCACACACAGCAGGCGGGAGGAGGCCCACCTGCCTCGCAGTGATGACCACCCCCCTTCCCAAGGCCATCAGGACTCTGAAAGAGCTTCACCCACAGTCCGCAAAGGCCGGACCTCACAGTGACCTGCTCCCGGACTCTCTTGGAGCCCGTCAGGCTGGCCAGCTTGGGGACAAATGGGACAGGCACCATCCGAAGATGGCCTTCCCAGCACTCTCACTGGGTCAACAGGGGCTGGGATCAGATAGCGAGTCTCCCTCTGACCCGGATTCTCAATCTTGGCATCTCTGCCCTGGAGAGGTCACACATCAAAGAATGTCTCTGCCAACTCCAAGTCATCCAGGGATCAAAGGAAACTGCTAGCATCTGTAAGATCTGAGAGCCAGCATCTCCCAGCGGGGTAAAGCAGAAGAATGGCTACTTCGAGCATTCTACCTGGGTTGTGGCCTAAGGGCTGTTATGGGATGGGATAAGCCAGCTGAGGGGCTTCGGGTGGTTCAATAAACAGCACCAGTATCCTTTAGCGGTGTTTAAAATCAGTTGATAAATAAAGCAAAGGATACGACAGATGGAAGCCAAAATATCCCCTAGACTGGAGCCTGCAACTTAGTGTTAGAGCTCTAGATGGGCTCCCAAGGTGATGGTCCCTGCGGCCCTGGGCAAGTGCCCCCATGTGGCAGAAGTTGGGAGGACTACTAGGCTTAGGATTTAGGTACAGCATCGAGGAACAAGCCTGATCCCTGGGGCCAGCGGGTTCCCATGAGAGAGGGGAGCAGAAGGGCAGTGCCCAGGTCCTGCTACAAAGTCCACCTTCCCCAGCCTAGGCAAGAGGGAGGCTGGAGTCTTATAATGGGGCTCCCTCTGCACAGAGGGACACCCTGGGAGAGGGCAAAGCCTCCCTGCTAACAGGCAGCAAGTGTGGACATTGAGGACATAGAGAAGGCAGAGTTTGATTCCGAGAGAGAGGCTTTCTCCCAGCTCCTGTACCAGACTCCACCCCACCCACGGGATCCCGGTCCGAGGTTCTACTAAACACATCTTGGGATCCCCAGGGACTGAATATACACCTAAAAAAAGGAACTAAATTCTGCCCATTTCTCTCTTCTTCTTCTCCTTCACTTAATCCACACTGATCAGGGCTCGGCATGACCTTACTCCATGTCCCTTCCTGATGAATTTAAGGTCAGCCCCCCTCCCCCACCCCTCCCACCTGCCTGCTGCCCTGCTCTGGTGGCGGGATCTCCTGGGGGCCGCGAGGCCTGCTTTCCATTCTGAATTTCAAGACCGTTTTTTGTTTGAATAGTGGTTTCCTTGTGCTTTGCTCAGATAAGGAGTCTGAAGAGGCAGAAAAGGAGAAGGGCGCTCTCAAGCAGCATGATGAAAGGCAAATTCTTGATGCTTAGGTCGACAAGATGGAAGCAGGATTGGCTGGTGGCCCAGGAAAATTCCAATCGAGACAATTACATTCTGCCTCCTCGGAGCTCCCCGAATTTCAGCTCTGTTTCCGGTCTCCCGGCGGATCGGCAGCTGTTAGGGAGGCTGCCTCCTCGCCTGCAACCCCAGCCTGCTTCCCCTCCGCTCTGGGGGTGAGGGGCGCGTGGGGGTGGGGACATTCCAGCAGCTTCCGCTTGAGCTCTCCCGGGCCCGGGGCTGCCTGCGGAATGCATGCGGAGAGGGTGCCCAGACCCTCGCGGCAGGGCCCTCAGTCATTTCGGAGCTCCGCTTAAATTCAAATTAGCCAAAGTGTTTTTCCAGGTGACGTCTCCGGCACTAGGAGCGCACTAATTGCACAAGCAATTAAAGCAGAGATTTGTTTCCTGCACGGTGAGCACGATAGTTGCCTGGGTCTTAGAACTGCTCCCCAAAAGGAAAGAGCCGTGATGGAAACACACTAGGCCAGTGGTTAGAGAGCAGCCAGCGGCCCTTGGTAGCTCTGGTTTCAGTTGCCCTCATGGGGGACATCCTGGGACTCTTTCTGTCCACGGGAGAGGCGTCCTCTCTGAGCACATCCCTCAGGACGCCAAACTTGGCCTCCAGGGCATTCCGCTAAGCAGAGACTGCTGCTTTGAATGCCCCAAGCCTCTCTTGAATGCTGTTATGCGTTGAACTGTGTCCCCAGAAAGATGTCGAAGTCTTACCCCTCAATACCTGTATATGTGACCTTGTTGGGAAATAAGGCATTTGCTGATGACCAGATTAAATGAGGTCGTTGGGGCCAACCCTAATCCAATATGACCGTGTCCTTATAAAAAGGGGAAATTTGGACACAGAGGCAGACACATACCCAGAGAGAGCACCAGGTGAAGATACACGACAGAGATTGGGGTGATTCTTCTACAAGCCCAAGGGACACCTCAGATTGACAGCGAGCAGTCAGAGACAGGCCTAGAACAGATTCTCCCCTACAGCCCTCAGAAGGAAGCCACCCTTCCAACATCCTGATCTTGAACTTCCAGTCTGTGAGACAACACATTTCTGGTGTTCGAGACCCCCAGTCTGCGGCAATGCCAAAAACGACTACAGAGGCCCACGTCACAACAGTCGGAGACCCGACCTGCTCAGCAGCGATTCTGCGGGGATCCTCTCACGTGCAGGTGCAGCCTGGATGGCCTTCGCCACCCCAGCAGAGACTAGTTGCCTTCAGTCAAAGCTACTTTTCCCTCTACCACCTCGCCTCAAGCGCCCTCACAGCCCCACGGTCGAAACTTCTAACAAGACTTTTCAAAAGGCTTTGAGGTGGCAGACGAGACCGAAAACGGAACTTTCGGTCACTTCACATGTGCCTATTGAACACCTAGCAGGTGCCAAGCACTGTTCTAGGCACTGAGGCTACAGAATAAACAAGACAGATAAGAACTCAGTTCACATGAGGTACATTCCAGCAGGGGAAGAGGAGAAGAAACACACAGGATCCTTGAATCAGAAGAATTTTGCTGAGAAGCAAAATGGATGCTACAGAGGAAGGGCCACATTGGATTGAGTGGTTCAGAAATGCCTCATTGAGGGAGTGGAGTTTTAACCAAGACCTAAGTGACCTAAGCCATGTGTGTGTGGATCCAGGGAAGAGCATGCCAGTCAAAAGTAGCAGGCAGTGCAAAGGCCCTGAGGTGGGAGTGAGTTTGATGTGTTTCAGGAGCAGAAAAAACGTCAGCACAACTGGAGCACAGTGAATTAGGGTGGAAGTGATACAAGATGATGTCTGAGAAGCACAGAGCCCTGCATGAGACGATTAGGAGTTTGTAATAGGAAGCAACGGGCAATTTTTCAGCAGGAGAAAGGCGTGAGCTAATTTTATGTTTTAGGGACTAGATGTCCACAGCCCCCAAGCCCCTCAACAGGGCCACCCTGGACATCTGCCTTTGCCTTTCCCTGGCTTGCTGACCTGTTGCAGATACCAGACCAGCTCGTACCTACAGGGGAGCCCTTGAGTTGTCCCCCCTAGAGAGAGATCAGGCTTCAAGACCCAGGGGAGCAAACCATTTCATTCCACCCCATTCCTAAGACCCCCTCCTGTTGCGGGGTGGACTAGGGAGACCTCAGGCCCTGAAGCCTTGACCCAGCCCGTCCAAAAGCTGTAGCTGCCAGGGGCTCTTGGTCTCGCCATGAGAAAGGATTCAAGGACAGACACAACACAGCGGATGAGCAGTACAAGTAGGAAACTTTATTTATTTATTTTTTAATATGAAATGTATTGTCAAATTGGTTTCCATACAACACCCAGTGTTCATCCCAAAAGGTGCCCTCCTCAATACCCATCACCCACCCTCCCCTCCCTCCCACCCCCCATCAACCCTCAGTTTGTTCTCAGTTTTTAAGAGTCTCTTATGCTTTGGCTCTCTCCCTCTCTAACCTCTTTTTTTTTTTTCTTCCCCTCCCCCATAGACTTCTGTTAAGTTTCTCCGGATCCACATAAGAGTGAAACCATATGGTATCTGTCTTTGTATGGCTTATTTCACTTAGCATAACACTCTCCAGTTCCATCCACGTTGCTACAAAGGGCCATATTTCGTTCTTTCTCATTGCCATGTAGTATTCCATTGTGTATAGACAGCATGGTATTGGCACAAAAACAGACACATAGACCAATGGAATAGAATAGAGACTCCAGAATTAGACCCACAAAAGTATGGCCAACTAATCTTTGACAAAGCAGGAAAGAATATCCAATGGAGAAAAGACAGTCTCTTTAATAAATGGTGCTGGGAGAACTGGACAACAACATGCAGAAGAATGAAACTAGGCCACTTTCTTACACCAGTCACAAAAATAATCTCAAAATGGATAAAGGAAAGTTTATTAAAGCAAAAGTACACTCTCTAGATGTGAGAGCAGGAGAGCTCAAGGGAGAGCTGTGCCCACTGGGACTTGGGTTTCCATCTTTTATTGACAGTTGTTAACAAGGGAATGGAATATTCATTACTTGAGGCAGGGATCTCTTGGAAGCAGGGATTTCGTGTCTTCAGGAATGTGGGTTATATGCACTTTTTCTTCCTTATTTGGTCAGGGTTTCCTGTCATGGCACCCTTAAGAAAAGATTTTAGTATGGCAATGTAGTATAATGAAGGAATAACGTGAACTTTGGCCTACTTTGTCAGCCATCTTGGGCCTGTCTGGTTTAATTCCCTTTCTTGTGGTTCAGGTCAGGGCAGCCTCTGACTTTCTCCCAGTTGGCCATGACCTCCCCTTTGCTGGCCTCCAAGCATCCTGTAAGAACCTTACTAACTGCCTACTACAACATTCTCAAGCCCTTATTCCCAGAATTGACCTCTTTTGGCATCGCTGATGTGGAAAGTGTCTGGTTCCTTCAGGGAAAACACTGCCCCCTATCCACAGTACATAGGTTCTAAGGCCAAAAAATTCCAGAAAACAAAAAGCATAGTTTTCAAGGTCTGGGATTTTTAGTCGTGAAGAGCAGTAGGTAAGTACAGGACTCAACCTGAACTCTAACTCTAACTTCCCTTTGCTCCGGGTCCATTCAGGCCTTACACCCCACACCCGGTTGGGTCCTTTATCGCAGCCTCTGCTCCTGCGTGAGATTTCGGGGCACAGGATCCAGCATGTTCTTCCCATTTGCCCCTCTCTCCAAGCTCCTCTCTCCATCCCAAGGCTAGAGAAATAACACACCCAGCATGTCAAGAACGCACAGAATCCTGCATGCCAGCTCCACATTGAGTAAGGAAACATTCCTCAGAAAAAATAAGCTGCAGAGACATAAATCTGCTAAAAGATTCACCTAATTTACATCACTAAACAGAACACTTCTCACTCTGGAGCAGCTGCACTCAGATTGATTCACAGTGCTCTGTCTTCCCCAAGAACAATTGGTATATACTTGCCTGGCATTTGCAAATTAGAAGTCTGCTGGAGGTTTTCTCAGAACAAAGAGCTGGTCCACTTCAAAGTGAAATTCAAGTCTCAAAGATAAGACTTATTGAGAACTTTTTAAAGGGGCAGTTTTCATGACCTCTTACCCTGCAAGTTGTTTATGTTGTTTCTGCCTAAATTAGCCTGAGGAGATGACCAGTCTCGGGGAGAGAGAATCAGCCACCCAGGACTGTGGGAGAGATTGTGTGCTGGTGGTCTCCCTTTGCAGAGGAGTCTTTGGAACTCCAGAGAGCAAGCATTGGGGGCGCCATGTTGTTGGAACTCAGGACGAACTTCAGAGGCAACAGGAGGTCCTCCCAGGGTTTAGGCACCTGTTTTTGCACCAGGTACCATGCCACACATGTCACATGCACTGTCCTATCTGTAGGACAACTTGAAATATTGGTGTTATTAGCCCATTTTACAGATGTGGCCATTAAGGCCCAGTGACACCTCACATGACCGAAGACTTAACTATGGTAGAGCTGGGCTGAGAGGTCTAACCCCAAATCCAATATTCTTTCCACTACATCACATCCCCTAGGTGTATACTTAATTTCCTATAAACCTTTCATCAGTATCTATGCAGGTAAACCCAGGGAAGACAGCTTATACTTCAAAGTCTTGCAATCAACTGTCTCCTTTGAACTTGGTGGCCAAATTTGCTATTACTCTATTCTGTCATAATCACTTGGAAGCCGTCTCTGATTTTTTTTCCTCCTGCGGTTTTTCCCTCACTTAGTGTGTCAAGCTTATGATAACTGGTTCATTTTTAAATTTCTAATAATTTTTTTTTTAATGTTTATTTATTTTTGAGACAGAGAGAGACAGATGGCTTGGTTGGTTAAGTGTCCGACTTCGGCTCAGGTCATGATCTCACGGTCCGTGAGTTCGAGCCTCGCGTCGAGCTCTGTGCTGACTGCTCAGAGCCTGGAGCCTGTTTCAGATTCTGTGTCTTCCTCTCTCTCTGCCCCTCCCCTGTTCACGCTCTGTCTCTCTCTGTCTCAAAAATAAATTTCTAGAATACCACCACCATCATTCGGGAAATATTCTAGAACATTCCCTGAATGGAAATGGGGCAAGCGTAAAGTGTGTTGATATCTAACTCCCAAGTAAAATTCTCCAAACTGCCCATAGAATCTGTTGTGGCTAACCTGGCAGGCCAAAAGCTCAAGACCAGCCCTGGGGTTGACTCAAACCGTGAAGCAGAGGGTCAGGAGCTACGGGCTCTCGCCTCAAAGCGTGTTAAAGTTCAAGATGCGTGACAAACGCAAATTTTGGTGATTTCTGACTCTTTTTAGAGATTGACGCCCCCAAGAACCTGCGGGTTGGCTCCCACACGGCCACCAGCCTTGATCTGGAGTGGGACAACAGTGAAGCAGAGGTCCAGGAGTACAAGGTCGTGTACAGCACCCTGGCGGGTGAGCAATACCACGAGATGCTGGTCCCCAAGAGTATCGGTCCAACCACCAGAGCCACCCTCACAGGTGAGTACACCCTGGCTCCGGGGGCACATCGGTTCCTAACCCCACACCCTCACCGCTCTCCTCCCAGTGCACCCAGCTCCACCCTGCCATCCCCAGATCCCACTCATTTACTCTCTCAAGTCCCTGTTGTGCATCTCCTGCCCTCCATTGTCTTCTGTCACTTGGCCAAATCTACTACAAGTCTCATACAGACCACCGCAGGTAGCCTTCACACGTTCTCTCCTAACCTCTTCACATGGCCCACATGCCCTGCCTGGTTTCCCCACAGTCTTCTCCTGTCTCCCTGCCCTCCCATGTGCCCTGGTGTTCCCCGTGCTCCAGGACCACAGGTCTGCGTCCGACAGTTCCTCAAACACCTTTTCCCTGCTGCCACAGGGCTTGGGACATGCTGTTCCCACCACCTGTCAGGCTGTCCCACCATCCTCTTCACCCGGTTATGTCTGCCTCCCTTTTACCTCTTTGTTCACTTGTCACTTCCTAGGGAGCCTGCATGGTCCCCAGGTGAGATCAGGTTATCCAGCCCTGCTGCCTCCTCTCACTGGTGACCACTGTCCTCACAGTGCTGCTCAGGTTATCATTATACCCTGTGGGTGTCATTATTCTGTTGTTGGTCTCCACCCTGGATCTAAAGCTCTGTGAATGGGGACCAACTGGGTTTTGCTCACTATTGACTCCAGCAAAGTGTCTAAGTCCAAGGTAAGTGATGGATAGATGAAAGGAAGGAAGGAAGGAAGGAAGGAAGGAAGGGAGGGAAGAAAGAAAGAAAGAAAGAAAGAAAGAAAGAAAGAAAGAAAGAAAGAAAAGAGGGAGAAAGGGAAGGGAAGGAAGGAAGGAAGGAAGGAAGGAAGGAAGGAAAGAAAGAGAAAGAAAGAAGAAAGAGGAGGGAGGAAGGGAAGGAAGGAAGGAAGGAAGGAAGGAAGAAAGAAGAAAGAGGAGGGAGGAAGGGAAGGGAAGGAAGGAAGGAAGGAAGGAAGGAAGGAAGGAAGGAAGAGAAGAAAGAAAGAGCAAACATTCACTATGACTGGGGCATAGAGTACAAGAGACCAGTTCGAGAAGGGGAGAGCCTACTCATGCTATACACCCCATAAAGAGTTTGAGTTTATTCTTGAGGGCAATGGGGAGTCATGGAGGGATTTTAAATAAGGTGATACAATGACTACATAGATGTAGCTGCTGTGTGGACAGTGGGTGGGAGGAGGGCAAGGCCAGAGGCAGAGACTGGTCAGGGAGCTATGCTGCAATCAGAGGGCGAGAGGATGATAGTGCGGACTAAGTCAACACCCTAGATCACCATGACACTTGGCTGGGGAGCACTCCCTGTCCCCCTGGGGATGTGGGCCCTAGCCAGTGCTCCTCCTGGGACCTTAGACACACCCATCCAGGAAAACCTGCCCACTGGACTGCACTGAAAGGTAGATGACTGGAAATGTGGGGCATGGTTTTCAGGTGAAGGAGACTGTGCAAAGCGGCCACCCAGGGGCTACCAGTGAGCTCACCGAGACTTCATTTAACTTGTGTCTTGGCTTCCTGCAAAAGCACTTGCCATCTTAGTAGATAAGGGATACATAGCAAAGAGTGCATACAGTAAACAAGGGCAGTATAATCAAAGCTGTTTTCCTCCCGAACCGAAATCCCAGACCGCCTTGCAAAATGAGGCCAGTTAAAGTAAATATAATAAATGCTTTTTCCAGACAGACGCACTCCTCGAAGCACAGCAAGGAGATGGAAAGATCTGCTGACCAAGCAGGTTAATGGGGGTGAATTAAACATAGCAGGAACACACCAGCTGGTGTAAAGGCCTCCACAGAGAGAAGGAGACATTCACAAAGATTAAGCAAAACAAAAAAACTGAAATGATGCAGGAGGGAACTGAGTCCAAGTGCAGCCCCCCCCTTGCCTAGAGCCGCAGGCTGATTTGGCAATTAGCAATTTACAAAAACGATGGCTAGTTGTTCAGATGGAGGATAAGCCATAAAATCCTGAGAGAGATAGAGTGGCATCCAGTCACGTCCTAGTTATTATTTCCCAGGCCTGGGAAAGAAGATTCTACATTCATTGATCATCTATCTTATTCCAGGCACCTCCCCATAGTTATAGCTTATTGACTCTTCACCATAACCTCATGACAGATGTCACCATCCCCATTTTCTGGATGAGGAAACTGAGGCCCAGAGAGTCTGGAAACTTGCCCACGCTCGCAGAACTCCCAAGAGGCACAGCTGTGGCTCCAAGGCAGCTCTTCTGACACTTGTCAAAAGCCTTCCATCTCATGGCTGCTTGTACTAAAGAACTTAAAAGTAAAGGACACTCAAAATGTAAATGCTGTAGACTTATAAGGAACGGAGAAATTATCATTGAGGAGTGGGCTTAGCGAGGTCCATTTTTTGGTTAGAGTCGAGCTTATGAAATAAAACTGTAAATATATATTCCACGTAATTATCCCAGGGAGCTCACTGCTGGGGAGATTTATAAAGGCAAATAGCTTTATGTGATTTAAGAAGGAATTATAGGCATGTAAGGAAATCAAGTATGTCTGTACTTGCTGAGATGCAAATTACAAGGGTTATTGGCTCTCTTCCTGTGGTATCTGGGGGAAGAGAAGGACGGACTTGAAAGGAGGGAAGGCAAAATGAGGCAGAAGTTTGATCCCAGCTCTAGATACTTGTGTTTTTTCCCTCGCCCCCCAACTTGGACACTAAAAGGAAAGTTTTTCAGCCTCCAAGGCCTGAGTTTTGTTTTGTTTTGTTTTCTCATTCCAAACAAGTTGTTTATTTGCATGTATAAAGCAAGACCCCAGCCACAGGTGGGAAGAGCATTTCGGGCTCACCTGAGGCAATTCCTCCCTCGCCAGAAAGAGAAGGTAGAAACTTCCAACTCTGCACATCCCCTCATGTCCTACCTCCTAGTCAAGAACAACTGCGGAGCACATAGTCACAGAGAACGGACTGAGGGTTGACAGGCGTGGGGGATGGAGGGGAGATGGGCAAAATGGATGAAAATGGTCAAAGATACAAACTTCCAGCTATAAAATAAGTAAGTCATGGGGATGACTGTAGTCAATAAACTCTGTCATATATTTGAAAGCTGCTAAGAAAGTAGATCTTAAAAATTCTCATCACTAGAAAAAAAATTATAACTATTCGTGGTGATGGATGTTAACTAGACTTACCGTGGTTATCATTTCATATGCCAATATCGAATTGTTATGTTGTACGCCTGAAACTAATAGAATGTCGTATGTCAATTATATCTCCATTTTTAAAAAAGACCCCGAAGGGGTGCCTGAGTGGCTCATCGCTTGAGCATCTGACTCTTGATTTTCGCTCAGGTCATGATCTCATGGTCAAGAGATTGAGCCCCGCCCGCATTGGGCTCCGTGCTGAGCGTGGAGCCTGCTTAAGATTCTCTCTCTCCCTCTTCCTCTGTGCTTCCCACACTCCCTCTCTCATTAAAATAATTTAAAAAGTAAAAATAAAAATAAATACAAAAGAGAAAGAAAAAAATCATAATGGAGACTCTTAGCACAAGGTCCCTTTGCCTCTTGCCCCAGGTTTATTTGAATGCTTTGTTCTGTGGAACATGTTAGGAGCCAGGACTTTGGATCCTGCATCCAGGCACGACCACTTCCAGTGTGCTTTGGGACAACTGACTTAATCTGCCTAAGCCTCTGTTTTGTCTTCTGTAAAACGGGAATAACATCGCTTACGTCACTGCGTTCTAGAAGACCCCCAGGTGATTTGTGAGAGGTGCTCATTCAGAGCATGGCTTCTGAAGTTGCCAGCTTTGGTTTGAGACTGACTTCAGGGATGTGCGTTTGGGGCAAATTTCTTCAATTTCCAAAGCTTCAGTTCCCTGGTCTGAAGAACATCACATCTTTCTCACGGGGTTGTTGGGAGGGTTAAATGAGATCATATATATCCGCGTATACAAGCACCTGGGATGGAGACCGACTCATAGTGAACATTCAACAGCCATTCGATCTGGTATGGTTTTTAATCCCCACAAAGCTCAGACTGGGTGCACAGTAGCCTGGCCTCTCCCCAGTACAAGTTCACACCCCCGTTCTTCTCACAGCTGACTCTAAGCCCTGACGTCCTGTGGCATCTGTGTTTGCTATTCCCTGCTGAAGCCCTCGTCTTCACAGCCACCGATCACCCCTGCGCTGTGGGACGCAGGCCCTGGCTGACTCTCTGGGCCTCTGAGTCACGCAGAGGGCTCGCGGCAAGCGGCCCCTGGCAGAGCCTTTCCCCACACATGCCTCTCCCTTTGCAACACAGAGGCCAGGCCCGGGCACAAAATGCCAGACATTTCTTTTCCATTATTCTCCACAGGCAATGCCCAGTGAATTCCCTCTGGAGTATGAACTTGTTTCTGAACAACAGACTCAATGTCTGCAATGATTTTTTTTCCTCTGCTCTGGTGGTTTCTGTGTCCTTAATGATCAGTTTTGTAGGCTCAGCCTCTCGGCCGGGATGATGTGTGCTTGGCCTGTGTACCATACCTGGAGTCCCAAAGGGGTGCTGAGAGTTATGTATTTCACAGGCGCATCAAGGTACCTCTCGGTTAGACAGGCAGCACTTACCAAGGACACGTACCACTGTTTTCTGGGCAACGATGAGAAACCATAAACCCTAAAGAAAACTCTGGAAGGAGGAAGGAAAGACAGAAAATGTGGGAGACGGTGGGAAAAGAAGGAGATTCTCATTCCTTGACTGGAATTCAGTCACAAAACCCTGCCTCCACCCAATGCAAATGATAAACACCGCTCTGTGTCTGAGGTGACTCCTCTATATTTATCATCAGAGGCCTGTGGCTGCAGGGTTTTGCCAGGAGGGAAGAGGGGTTCGTCCTCAGCCGTCCACACTCTTCTGCCTGGTGCTCCCGCATGAACAGGAGCCCACACGTGAGGAGCCCCGTGGCCAAGAGAAAGGTTAAAGGAGCTGGCCCCTATGGCCCTGTGAGTGCTGGGCTCGAACCCAGGCCCCCAGAGCCAGTTCATCACAGCCCTGAGCAACTCTATCCCCAGCCACACGCTGCTAACCAGAAAAATCAGCACCCGGGCTTAGGAAACCCAGGGCCTTGAAGATTCCTACAGACATCACGGTACGACACAAGATTGCAAGGAGACAAAGACCTACAGCTGCCACACACGATACATTCACTCACGCACAAGGCCGACGTCACGACTTGGGTCTGGGAGTTGCCACCTTGGAGGCCGCTGGTTTCTGGGGGCTTGGAACAGACGCCTCTCCCCAAACCCACATTTTCCTCCCCGGGCTCCCACGGGGTCTGGTGGTGAGAAGGTGGGCTCCCGAAGGTGCAGAGGTCCGTGTGTATGTCCACAGGATGATTTTCCGTGAAGAAACCCGAGACTCCCTGAGAAGTCCAGCTGGCAAAACAGTGCTGACCAAGGCACTTGATGTTCACTTCACCCTGTCTGCACTCCCTGATGTGCCAGGGCACAAACACCAGACCCAGGGCCAGACCTTCAATGCCAGGCAGGCTCTTCTGAGGAGGAGTTGGGCAATAGGCCTGTGGCCCAGGCCAGATGGTTCTCAGCCTCCTTCAGGTGAAGTCACAGCGACCCCAAGTGGCCACTCTGGTAAGGCACCCTCTGAACAAGGTGCTGCCTTCTGGGGGCCAGAAAGTGGGGAGTGGGCTGCAAAGACCCACATGGAGGAGAGGGGGGAATGGCCAGAAGCTTCCACAGCTTTCTTCCTCACAGAGCTGGCACATAAGGGCGTCTGTGCCCTTATTTGTGTTAAAGGACTAGAGCAAAGGAACCAGGAGAAAGCCAGGTGGGAACTTTTCGTCTTCTGCTTTGGCTTCTTCAGCAGGGAGAGCCTATTTACAGTAAAGACCCAGAGATACGATGTTCCTGCGGGACAGAGGGTGATGGGCCATGTTTATCATTAATCTCACTGGCAACAAGAGAGCTGCATTCTAGAATATTCCTTAGTATTATTATTTTTTAATATAGGTTTGTGGGGTCATACTTTCCCTTAAAGTCAGCATGGGATTGACTGCTTCTCTTGATGGTTGAACGTCGTCCACACTCAAAAAATTGGTAGATGTCCTCCAAAACCTGATTCATTCAGGGAACCCTGGAGAAGCATCCACCATAACCTGAGATGATAAGGATGGGGAGCCTGGGAGCTTAGACCTCCATGATAGTAAAAAGTAGATGTTGCCCATCTGGTGTGATGTCAGGGGTTCCCAGGAGATCCTCTGTCTCTCTCCAATTATTTCCCATCTATAAATCTCTAGTACCCAAATTCCACTGTTGGAACTCTTCCTTATGAGGGGCCCTCCATTAGATCCCTGGTTTTCGTGAGTTATTTTACCAGATCGGCTGTTGCCTGTGTTATTCGTTCTGCCCGCAATGCCCTTTCTCGGCCCAGATACCTCTGATCCTTCAAAACCCAGTTCAGATATGCCCTCATAAGTCTTTCCAGCATTCCTGTCACCCTTGCTATGCTGCTTCCATGCATCACGTATTTCTTCCACTATGCTACATTCTGAATTAAAATATAAAAAATCAAGGGGCACCTGGGTGGGTCAGTCAGTTAAGCACTTGACTCATGATTTCGGCTCAGATCATAATCTCACGGTCATTGGATCCAGCCCCACGTAGGGCTCTACAGTGACAGCACAGAGTCTGCTTGGAATTCTCTCTCTCTCTCTCTCTCTCTCTCTCTCTCCCTCTCTCTCTTCCCCTCCCTTGCTTACATGTGTGCATTCTTTCTCTCTCTCTTCCTTTCTCAAAATAAATTAAAAACACATTTAAAAAACTTTAAAATATAAAAAAAAAGTCAAATCCCTTAACTCAAGGCCTAAGGGTCTAGTGAAGAGACCAACATGAAAACTAACAGTAACAACATAATAACATCATTGTTGTAAAAACTGAGAGATGGTCTGCAAACTCCTTGGGCACAGGGTCCTCAATCTTCCCCTCCCTTTGAGAGCAGGTGTCCTGTGAATGCACTAGGGCCAACCAAATCCCTCACCCAGTTTGGTAGACTTGAGGTTCACAGTACTCAGGAGATGAGCCCAGGGATTTAGAGATGGAAAGGGTCCCCATTTCTACGGATCTACCTGAACCCGACCAAGCCTGCAGATCCCAGATGTCATTCATGGTTTTGCTGGTAAGAGGTAGCAATCTCAGCTTCTCGGGGCTGCTTCGCCCCATGACTTCCCTCCTAGCAGCAGGAGGCTGGAAGAATAGGTTTCCTAAACAGAGGGAAGTGAGTCATTCTACATTCATCACCCACGGCCCTTGCGCTGCAGGGGACAATGTGCTCATTCCTCTCGCTCTTCAGCCCTAATTAATCTCTTCCTGCTCGCGTGCCCCATCCTGCCCACCAGAGAATTCCATATCCCCTTCCCTCGACCTTTCCTAATCTTGGCTAGCTTTCAAGGTTCAACTCAAGTCCCTCTTCTAGAAAGCTTCCCTTGGTCACTGCAGGCATGCTGATCCTGTCCGCCCTCTGAAATGGTTTCCTTAGTTAGCAAGCCCATGGTGTAGTGCCCAATTACTGAAATTCCAATCAGCTAGTCCACTCCTCTGGAGGATAGGGACCCTCCTCTCATAGGGACAGGGACCATGCTAGGACATGGCAGGAAAAAACAAAGGACTTGAGTTCCAAAGCCAGTTTTATTGTATATTAGCTTTATGACCTTAGTCAAGGAATGGACTTCTCGAAGCCTCTTTTTGCTCATCAGTAATGCCTTCCCGGCAGAGCCGCAGGGGGGTTAAGTGAGGTAACAGGTACGAATTTCTAAGAACCTATAGCTAGTAGGAGTACTCTTGACCATCAGACCCTCAAAAAACTTGCCTCAATTTTTAGGCCTCATTTCTTCCCTCCCTTTCTTTTTCATTGTTCTTCTAGACTCTCCACTGCATGAAGCTCAGTGCTGGGTGTATTGTGGGTGCTCAATAAATAATTTCCTCCTTCAGTACGGATTTCTTTTATATCACTGAGGGCAAGGGTGATGTCCATTCGGCTCACCCTGATATCCCCAGTACCCAACCCTGTGCCTGGCACAGAGGAGGCCCTCAATAATGTTTGGTGAGTGAATGAACTGCATGCCTTTGGGAGTTCAGCGAAGAACGGGTATGCAGTGAAAGAGTTGAGAAAAGCGTCAACCTCCAAGCCAAACAAAGGCATGGAGAGTGGTGGTTTCCCATGGGATGAATTTTCTGAGCTGTTGTGAAGAAAAGGGAACAGAGCCATTCAAATGCCACCATTTTCAGGAGGTGGATGGAAAGATAAAGAGAGCATTGATAGAGAGCAATGGGGTCTTTAAAAAGTGAGAAATCCCTAGGAGTCCACAGAGTCCTGATGTATAAGTGTGCTGGATACGCCTCGGATACACATTTTCTTTTCCAGCAGAACTGTATTTTACCTGCTGGCAAAGAGCAACAATTCACTTGTAGCACAGGAAGAAAGCTGCAGAAAATCAAAAGAAAGCAGCAGGCAGGAACCTATAAACGAGTCCCACTTTCCCATCCCCTAGACAGAAAGCCTGGGACGAGAGTACTTTAAATTCTGCTCTGCAGTTTTTCTGGGAAAAGACGATTCCGTTGTAAATTATTGAACATTTCATTTAAGCTTCATAAATAAGAAACTCAGATGAAAACGTTACATGTTAGATCCGTTCGGCAACATATAATTTCTGTCTTACTCCCCCGATCTGTCACCCTTCATCTACGTCAGAGAATTTCTACTTCATTATAGGCAATTGAAGGTTTCAATCAGATGCCTAAGAAAAGTAGTTTATGTTCCAAAGGTAACCTAATTTCTCCAACCAAGGATGTACCTGGGACTCGCCGAACATATTGACGGAGATAGATGTGTGCTTCCAACGTTTCCGGGGGCGTCACAATCACCCACTCAATCTAGTGGCAGGTACTCCTCCCAGCCAGGGGCCAGCTCCTTGCTGACAGCTGGACTTCCAGAATCGCTTGTTTCATCAGAGCTAACAGGCTAAGCCCCAGCAAACTGACAACAGGTGTGCCCAGGACTAGCCTCTACCTACCTGGGACACAGTAAAAAGGACTCAAGGTCCTGGAATAGTTCTCTGAGTGAAGTAATAATAAAACCAGCTACTATTGCCGTGGGCTAGGCACCGTCCTGCACTTAATCCTCACGGCCACCGTTCAAGACGAATACCGCCGGGTTTCCCATTCTACAGAAACTGAGGCTCAAAGATACTAAGTCTCAAAGTGACGCAGGTAGAAAGTGGCAGAGAATGAATGGTAACATAAGTATGGCAGACCTCAAAGTCTGTCACTCTTCAAACTTTACCTCCACTGGTGTTGACACTTCAGAGGAAGAAAGAATGAAGGGTTAAGAAGTGGGCTGGAGCTGGCCTGAGAAAGGGAAAAGAGGGCTGGCTCTCATACACTCCTTCAAGGGAGCCTGGTTGGTAAGGCCTGGTAGGTACTGTCTTACTCAAGCATGGGGACAGTTATTGCTTTGGGCTGGACTAAAGCTCTACTGATGAGGGGATGCACAGCCCTCTGGCTACCATGCAGCGTTCTCCTTCATTAAACCAAACCATTTGTTAAGGAAAGGTTGCTCCATGCATTTCCTGTCAACGTCATTCCTATTACCTCAGGAAGCCCGGGGAAGTCACAGCTGCTCAGGGGAAGGGACGACATTGGGGGAGGGGTGGGACATTCCAGTTCTCCTAAAAGTCCCAAATCCCTGAGGCCAGAAGTCTGAGTGTCCTCTCCAGCTGGCCATACGCTTACTCTTTGCCTTAGTTTCTTTTCATAATTTGATGGTGTACTGGTTTGAATGGTGTCCCCCCTCCCCACCCCCCCCCACCCCCAGTTCATGTCTAACTGGAACCTGTGAATACGACCTTACTTGGAAATAGGGTCTTTACAGAGGGAACCAAATTAAAATGAGGGCACAACAGATTAGGGTGGGCCCTAAATCCAATGTGCACAGTGCCTTCATAAGAAGGGGAGAAGACACAGACACACAGGGAGAATGCCACATGTTACAGACTGAATGTTTTGCATCCCCCCAAAAGTCATGTGTTGGAAACCTCATTCCCAGTGTGATATTAGCAGATAGGGACTTTGGGAGGTGACTGGGTCATGAGCAAGTAGCCCTCATGAATGGGATTGGTGACCTTGTAAAAGAGACCCCAGAGAGTTCTCTTGTTCCTTCCACTGAATGGAAACACAGAGAGGTGACGGCCATCTATGAACCAGGAAGTGAGGTCTCTCCCAATGTCAAATCTGTTGGTGCCTTGATCTTGGACTTCTCAGTCTCCAGAACTGTGAGAAATAAATGTGGTTTAAACCACCCAGCCCATGGCAGTTTGTGATAGCAACCCGAGCAGACTGAGACACTATGAGGCAGAGCCTGGAGCAGAATGCCCAACATGGGCAGCAACCACCTAAAGCTGGAAGAGGCAAGGAAAGATGTTCCCCTTAGTTCCCCCTTGGGAAGGAGCACTGCCCCCCCCCCCAGCACCTTGTTTTGGGCCCTCTAGACTCTAGAACTGTGGTAGATGACATTTCTGTTGTTGTAAGCCACCCCTTGTCATCATTTGTCATGGCGGCCACAAGAAACTAATGCAGATGGAGAAAAGACTCCCCATTCCACCATCCTCACAAGGTTGTGCTGAGGGTCAAAACACATCCAGGTACTTTGAAAAGAACAAATGTTATATAAGTGTAGAATAACATGATCATCAGCCATGGCTCTTGTGGCCCCACACAGATTGCCCCTCTCCCCACCAAAATGTCTACCAGAAGGACTCAGGCTCATCATGGGGGACCCCACATGTGATGATTTGATCTTTTTGTATTTTTCTACAATCCCACTTCTAGTAAATGAGGGTGAGTTTGTGCTAGTTTGATGCTAGAATAATGGTCCCTAAAGATGTCTACATTCTAATCCCAGGAACATGTGACTCTGTCAACCTACATGACAAAAAGGAAATTGTAGGTGTGGTTAGGTTATCTCGGTGGGGCCAATATAAGAACAAGGGTGCTTATAAGAGAGATACAGGGAGATCAGAATCAGAGTAGAAGATGGGGCAGAGGTCAGAAAGAAAAACAGATATGAAAATGCTATGCTGTTGGCTTTGAAGATGGATTAAGGAGCCACAAGCCAAGGGAGGCAAGAAGCCTCTAGAAGGTGGGAAAGGCAAAAAAACGATTTCTCCCCCAGAGCCTCCAGAGGCTGCAACCCTGCTGAAACATTTAGACTTCAGACCTGCTCATGCTGAACTATAAAATAATAGACTTGCGTTGGTTTGAGCCACGATATTGTGGTAATATATTACAGCAGCAATAGGATATTAATACACCGGTCAAGCCAGTTAGTCTGAAAATGAATATGGGAGAGAGTAGGGAGACACCCCAGATAATTGCAGGTATCCTGGAAGGCGCCCGGTGATTCTTTGTATTAATCCCCCAAAGGATTTCCCCAGAAAAGTTTATATCCTTTAGTTGGACAGTTTTTGCGTTTTTTCCATCTTCCCAGAGTCTCCTGGAAGTCAATCCTAAGATTGAATCCATAACTTTAAATACCCTGGCATCTGAATTAACAACCTTGGTAGGGAGCCCACAGCAGCAAGGCTTCTGCCTGCCCCTATGTTAAAGGCCTGGTAGCCTATTCATCCAGTGTTGCTCCCTAGAAGGGATCCCGGAGTCCCCATATGGTTCCAATCCCTATCTATAAAAGGTGCAGATTGATGCTCACAGCATTCGAGAAATGCTTTAGGGGCACCTGGGTGGCTCAGTCGATTAAACATCCAACTTTGGCTCAGGTCATGATCTCACGGTTTGTGAGTTCGAGCCCTGCGTTGGGCTCGAGCCCTGAGTTGGGTTCTGTGCTGACAGCTCAGAGCTTGGAGCCTGCTTCAGATTCTATGTCTCCCTCCCTCTCTCTTCCCCTCCCCCCACCCCCATGCTCTGTCTGTCTCTCAAAAATAAATGAACATTAAAAAAAATTATAAAAAAAAAAAAGAAATGCTTTAAAGGCCCATATACATACAATCCCTCCTCCAATTCACAACTTATACAACTCCCTTCACCAGCCGTAACCAACTTGAGACTCTAAGGACCTTTGGAAGACCTTCCAAAGGAGAGCACATTTCTGAAGGTCACTAACAAGGGCAGCCTTGCTGCCTTCCCGACGAGACCAGCAGCAAGAAGGAAGCTGCATGGAGCACTTCATCCTGTTGACTTGGTATGGATTTCCTAAATGTTGAAATTGGGATTTCCTACTCGGTAAAATTAGGAGGAGATTCAGGAAGGACTAAACATAAGATCTGTACAGGAATCTAAGCTTATTTGCTTCCCTCCTTTCTGCCTTCCCCATCACTGACACACACACAGAATAATGTTTGTTTCTGCATCTACCGACAGATTTGGTGCCTGGCACGGAGTATGGAGTTGGAATATCCGCTGTCATGAATTCACAGCAAAGTGTACCAGCCACCATGAATGCCAGGACTGGTGAGTAGGACTGCTATAGAAGCAGACCAGGATGCTGTGCAAGCCTGAGAAGCCACGGAGGCTTGTGGCTTGTTTGTCCTGGCAAGGGCCGGTCAGAAGGCAATGCCCCCTAATGAACAGGTCCCTGGATGACAGTTATCAGCCTAGGAACAACATCTACCTGCAGATCGTTGATCTCTGTGCCTAACCTCTGCTATCAACATGCAGGATAGTCTCACTCACTTCCCCACAGATCTGTGCATGGTCTCCCATGGTCTGGTGGGCTGCCCCTCTGTCTCCCATGGTCTGGTGGGCTGCCCCCAGAGGTGGAAAATTCGAAATCAGTTGGTGTCATAGCAAGTCTTTCTAATATAATACCTCAGAGCAGGCAGAATGTGATGTCCCTCACCATGGATGACAGAAGCCCTCAGAAAGGTCATAGGGATAAAGGTTTAGACTTGGAAACAACCTGTTAAATCTAAGGGCAATGGAAAATTCCACTTGAGACCCTTGCCACTCAGCATCTGGCATATTTGCTTCCAAATTCTGGGTAAATTTCTAAATCACTCTGGAACTTTAGGTACAGGCAGCTGCCATGGGGTGGGGATTTTGAGCCAGTCCCTGCTCCAAGGCTCGTTCCAACATAGACAACCTCTCTAAGAGAACCACAAGGACACAGGTCCCCAGGAGTTATCAAACCTAATTACCTGGACACCCATGTCCAGATCAGTCACAATGGCCTCAGGAACAGGGGTAGCTACCATTGCCAAGAATGTCATATCCCTACTTGATGGTGGCTCCTAGTTTACCCTGGTTGGATTGCTGACAAAGGCTGGAAGAAAATGAATATGGAAAGCTTGATAATCAACAGCCAGCTTTGTCCCAGAGGTATGTCCCAGAGGTGGATGTATTCTTATGGTGTTGGAGCTATTAATACCTTTATGCAGATTGTCCATCTATATACCAAGCCCTTGGCCATCTTTCAAAGGGAAGGTGCTTAACAAAAGGTGACAGAATTGTCAGCAATGACAAGCTAATCCTCATGGTCAGCAGGCCTGTTTATAGGTTAGAAATCCACAGGGAGGTCCAATTCCAATAAATACTGGCCCTTGTATGGAACTTGTGTAAAATAGGCCACTTATGTTGATCCACAGAACTCGATAGTCCCCGAGACCTCATGGTGACAGCCTCCTCGGAAACCTCCATCTCCCTCATCTGGACCAAGGCCAACGGCCCCATTGACCACTACCGAATTACCTTTACCCCGTCCTCCGGGATCGCCTCAGAAGTCACTGTGCCCAAGGACAGGACCTCATACACACTGACAGATCTAGAGCCTGGGGCAGAGTACATCATTTCAATCACTGCTGAGAGGGGTCGGCAGCAAAGCTTCGAATCCACCGTGGATGCCTTCACAGGTACCAGGGTAGCAGAAATCCTAGCTGGGCTCAGGGATCAATGGATCTTAGTATGAGAAAGTCATCTAGGTAGCCTACTCTTCCAACGCCCCCATTTTGTTTAGAGAAGGAGGAATGTGGGTAGAGAAAGAAGAGATTGAGGAGAAATTAACAAATACATCAAGACAGAATGGTTGGAAGTAAGGGGGAGAGAGGATCAAAGCTACCTACGTGCCTGAAAATTTGTATCTGGTTTTCTAAAACCTGAACATAGGGATTGATTCTGTTCATCTTTCCCCATCTGCACTAAATCAGTGGGCATTCAGAGGATCCATGGGATCATGTTAAATTTCTCCCAGGACAAAGATTTGAAATCCTGGGTGAGTATTATGAGGTGTTACCCTGCTGAGGGCATTCATTTTTCAGTATAACGCTTGGAGAAAGGAGATGGACAGGACTAGAGAGTGAGGGGCTGTAAGCTCTGAGTCAGCAGGTAAAGGTACAGTCGTAATTGATAAGGAAAGCAGATCCCTTCAGTCAGATGGCTCTCCTAGCCCAGTGGTCCCACCACCTCGTGTGTGTTTCAGAACCATCATCTTCTCTGCTTTGCAGGCTTCCGCCCCATCTCCCATTTGCACTTTTCTCACGTGACCTCCTCCAGCGTAAACATAACCTGGAGTGACCCATCCCCTCCAGCAGACAGACTCATTCTGAACTACAGCCCTCGGGATGAAGAGGAAGAGATGACAGAGATCTCCCTGGAAGCTACCAAGAGGCACACTGTCCTGATGGGTCTGCAGCCAGCCACCGAGTACATCGTGAACCTGGTGGCAGTCCATGGCACAGTGACCTCTGAACCCATTGTGGGCTCCATCACCACAGGTGAGGTGGGAGGGCTCGACAGCAGGTGGTGAAGGGCGTTCCTACAGAGGTCTTTAACAAGTCAATGAAATTTACAAAGAGAAACACCCAAGAAGTAGGGGCCTGCCTCACTTGGCTAGAGAGGGTCTGTGAGCTGTTCTGAAAGAGCCACCTCTTCCAGGGCTGCATAAAATGTATAAGATGGGAAGCTTCCATTGGGAAGGTAGGACAGACTCAACGTCTTGAGGAGGCCAGGGCTTGAATGCATTGGTCCAGAGGTTCTCACACTACCAGCCTGAAGAGAGTTAACCTTCAAAAGGAAACTCCATCTCTTGACTGCTCAGTAAGGTCACTCGTACAAATGATGCTTCCTCAAAATTATGTGGACGAGCACTAGCATGCGGCCATGTAGGAACCTGGTACTCAGAGAGTGGGGTTGGTTTGCACGTTGTGTGGAAAACACAGGCACTGTGAGACTATTGGATCAAATTCATCTCATCATTCTCAAATGTAATCCCAGATATGAGTATGCATGTGGCTGAGGACATGTGTATTTGGGTGGTTTCCTATATAATGACAAGAACCCACTAACTAGACAAGTACATTAAGCACTCAGCTGGTTTTGACCCTGCAGTCCTCCAGTAGTCAAAAAAATGAAGTACCCAGTACAAATGAAATACAGTTTCGGAAAGTGGATTTGTTCTGGACTCGTGCTCTGAAATCCCTCTACAGTCAATAGGCAGTTTTTCCAAACTGAACCATAGGTGGCTGCTAAAAACTAAGAGAAACAGAGTTGGGTTTGTCTAAGAGAAGCTGCTCTAGGGAAAATGACTATGTTACTCCCAGTTCAAAAGAAAACATATGAACTTAAAGGAAAGTTCCAGTTGGCCTTGACACAGCTAACAGTTGCTGCACAGCACAGAGCTTGCCAGTTCGACCTAATGTTGTTAAAATATTCTCCATGAACATGGCTTTAGCCATACCTATGACTTTCTCACACTGTGCTTTTCTGTCTTTTTCCCACAAACACACGGATCCTTGTAGGAATTGATCCCCCCAAAGACATCACAGTTAGCAATGTGACCAAGGACTCAGTTATGGTCTCCTGGAGCCCTCCTGTTGCATCATTTGATTACTACCGAGTATCGTATCGGCCAACACAAGGTAATAAAGTCACTTGATTTCTCACAAATGGATGGGATTTGGTGCTGAGTGACAACTGTTCTGGGAGAAATACATATCCCAGAGGATATCACCCCTGCCTGCATTCTCCCCCTCTCTGTAGCGCGCTCCTTCACAATGAGAGTGGGTTAAGGAGGAGCAGGAAAGAAACCCTGAACTCACCAACTCCTCTCACACACGGCTGGACTATATTCACCCAGAAACCAGGCCCTCAACCAGCAGAGCAAATCATGGTAACTGGTCACCATTATCTAGGCAGTCTAGTGAGAAACAACCCCCCCAAAAAATCTGTCAAGATCCAGGGTCATGTGCACTTTCCCGAGAGACTAGTCCAAGACTAGAAGCCTGGGGGATTCCTAAAGACTCGGCTGAGCCAGATGGAGCTTTAGAGGGAGCCACAGTGATGGTGGTCCTATTTCTACCACCCCAGCCAAGTCAGAAGTCAGAAAAAGTTGGCACAGACCTTCACCCTGCCAGTTCCTGCTGTGCATGCCACATTGTTAACAAAGTAGAGGGCATGCCCACTTCCAAGGAGGCGGTGGGAGAGTTTTCCAGACTACCCTGTCTCCGGGCTGCATAGACCCCTCTTCACAGCCCATGCCTGTTAGACTGCCTTAAGAAGACCAGCTTGTTAGAAAACTAAATAAACCACTTTGTTGTTGTTGTTGTTGTTGTTGTTGTTCCAAGGAACCTATAAAATGAGGAGGTGGGACCAACATACAAGCTCTCCTCAAGCTCCAATATTCCCAGTCCATGAACCACTTCTCTTCTTTCCCCGCCAAGCGCTGAGCTTTGCACCCGTCTGTGCTTCATGACAAAGTGCTGCCAGAAGCTTCTATGTAGATAGACTATACCATGAGCTGTGTTGAAGCATCTGCTGAACTTTAACAGTGGCTTCTGCTCTTCCTTAGTGGGACGGCTGGACAGCTCAGTGGTGCCCAACACGGTGACAGAATTCACCATCACCAAGTTGTATCCAGCCACTGAATATGAAATAAGTCTCAACAGTGTGCGGGGCAGAGAGGAGAGTGAGCGCGTCTGCACCCTCATTCACACAGGTAGGCATGTCTCCCTGTCATGAGCCAAGTCAGGATGCTGGCTGAGGACCCACAACAGACAGAAGAAGCAAACAGTAGAGTTGTTCTGGCTAATACAGAGGGCACTGGTCCTGGGCTCAGAGGCTCCATTCTTGGGTGTCCCTCTGACTCACTGTATTATGCAAAGCAATTTGCAATTTCTCTCCCCACTGATATTCCTAATACTGGAAGTTTAGACCTTATTGATTTGGGTCAGAAATTTTCATGGAATTTCCAGTAAGAAAGGTGACCTTTTAAAGACACATGATGAAAGTGAATTCCAGAACAGACATCTGAATCATCACATCTAATTAAAAGAAAATTTTTTTAATGTTTACTTATTTTTGAGAGAGAGAGAGAGAGAGAGAGAGAGAGAGAGAAAGGAGGGGGGAGGGGCAGAGAGAGAGACACAGAATCTGAAGCAGGCTCCAGGCTCTGAGCTGTCAGCACAGAGCCTGATGCAGGGCTCAAATTCATGAACGGTGAGATCAGACCTGAGCCAAAGTCAGACGCCCAACTGACTGAGCTCCCCCAGGCGTCTCTCACATTTAATTTTTTTTTTTTTAACGTTTATTTATTTTTGAGACAGAGAGAAACAGAGCATGAACGGGGGAGGGTCAGAGAGAGAGGGAGACACAGAATCCGAAACAGGCTCCAGGCTCTGAGCAGTCAGCACAGAGCCCGATGCGGGGCTCGAACTCACGGAGAGCGAGATCGTGACCTGAGCCGAAGTCGGACACTTAACCGACTGAGCCACCCAGGTGCCCCTCTCACATTTAATTTTTTTTTTTTTTTTTAATTTTTTTCAACGTTTTTTATTTATTTTTGGGACAGAGAGAGACAGAGCATGAACGGGGGAGGGGCAGAGAGAGAGGGAGACACAGAATCGGAAACAGGCTCCAGGCTCCGAGCCATCAGCCCAGAGCCTGACGCGGGGCTCGAACTCACAGACCGCGAGATCGTGACCTGGCTGAAGTCGGACGCTTAACCGACTGCGCCACCCAGGCGCCCCTCACATTTAATTTTTTAAAAGACTCAGTCAAGTAAATTTTACCTCAGAGAAGGAAAAGTTGATTATATCAGTAATAACCCATAGGGTCCTGAAACTCTTCATCCTCTGTGGCCAGAAGCCACCAAGTGGCTGCATTTGCTATTGCTTTATGCTCAAAAGGTGGTGGCCTTCCTTTGGAAAGTGAGCCCTTTGGATGCACCTGAGAACAGGGCTCCCGCAACAGCTCCACTGCTCCTCCTTCTCAGTCAGCCCATCATGCCGAACTAGGAAAGATTTGCTGTAGAAGTTACCAGAGGGGACAAGGTTTTCTGTCCCCAGACCCCAGGTCTAACCTTCCAGTGAAGCTATTATTCCCACAGCACATGGGAAAGCATCCAACCTGCCTCGTTAGAACAGCCGGCTTTCCTGAGGCTGCTTAATTTCCTCAGAGAATGGCATTTCCTGAACGAGGGAAAGGTAACTTGGAATTCCTCACTGCTTTTGTAGATACTCTCACAGGCCCAGAAACATCTGTAAAGTAATGGCCTAGAAACGTTCCTTCAGAATGTTCAGAACCTCAAGAAATTATTCTTCTAAAAGACACCACAGGGTATTCTCATCTTCCCTAGTCTCCTCACAGGCCTGTGACTACAGATAACCCAGCAATATTTTTGGTCCAATATTTCCTTTCCATCAAATTATCTGTGACCATTAAAGCATCAAGAAATATTGACCCAAAGTGATGCCCAATGAGTCAAAAGAAGCCCCCCTCTCACCTTCCTGAAAGTCTCAGAAATTCATAGTAAAGAAATTAGGCTCTTTCTCTTTGGGAACAAGAAAATGAATTTCAAGAGCCTCCTACCCCCTAGGGTAAAAGAAAGCAGCAACTTGGGTCAAAACACCTCATCTTGGGTTTGTGGTTATAAGCAGCAAGTATCTGTAAAGCAGATATTCAGTAGGGCACCAACCCAAACCACCCTCCTTTAGGTTCAAGCAGAGCTATTGGCAACTCCCGACAACCAGATGACCCACAAAAATGTCTTATCTTGTTGTTTTAATGTAAGGTCTATGATTTTGCAATTGGGAGAAATGAGTACTCCTTTAGGATCTCACGCTTAATCTCAGAGGGATCAAGCTAACTGTAGTCTCCCAAGACTTTTCCTCTTTGTCTCTTCTCATAAGGTTGCATTGGAAGAACTTGCTGAAGACACAGATGATGGATGCAGTTGAGATATTAAAAGTGAAACAAAGTTCACAGTTGTTGCTTTCAAATGAGGAATACGGGCAAGCTATAGAAACCTGCAGTTAGGGGTCAACAGCACATCTTGGTCCCCAGAAGTAAATTACATGACACTTGGGTTGAGTTGATACTTAAACTATTCTAATAACCTCCATTTCTAAAATAAATCCCAACCTTATGGAAGGGAAGCATAGTAAGAAACATATGCATAGAACATGGGCAAATAAGAATAGGCACACGGTCCCATGATGAGCAAACTCTGTTCCCCCCAACAGGCACCACTGGCCTTTAGCCTGGAAGAATCCCCTTGACTCTATGCCACAAAAAGGATACCCAGAACTCAATACAGAGGAAGTCTGTGGTAAAGCAATCATCATATGTGGCTTTAGAGGCAACCTGAGTCCCATTCAGTCATTCCACGAGCATGTATTGTGTACCTTGTAAGTTCCAGGCACTGACGCTACTCCTTGACTTCATGGAACTCCTACCATACTTTCCGACGTTCATCAACAGAGATCGTTCCACAAAGCATGCCCCTTGTATTTGTGAAAGTGCAAATAGCCTGGGAAACAAATTGTCTCATTAACTAAAGGAATATAACAATTCCTATATGTTCTGAGTTTCTCCCTCTATGTTTAAATGTCTAAAGCACAACAGCCATACCTCAGAATCCCCCATAGCACCTGACAGTGCTCCGCATGTAAGAAGTTAATGAATACATTAAAAGGAAGACCCGAGACCAATCAGGGCAAAACTGGGTACTTGGGAGGAAGGACGAAGGGGAGAAGAGGATGAGATCAGAAGGGGAGAAAGGAAAGAGGTCTCCACTCACTTCATCATTTTGTATGGCACAGCTGCAGATGTGCGTGATGGGTGAAGCTGCAGGAGATAGTTCGCTGCAGTGCCTCCTACGTTCACCTGATATTCTCCGGTTCCATTTCAGCCATGGACAACCCTGTGGGTCTGATCGCCACCAACATCACTCCAACAGAAGCCCTACTGCAGTGGAAGGCACCAGTGGGTGAAGTGGAGAACTATGTCATTGTCCTCACACACTTTGCAGGTGAATGTCTACAGGACCGTGCATCAGGCAGGTGGGAAGGGAGGGGACTGGGGCTGAAGGCTATTATGACAGTTTTTGTTTTTTGAAGGACATTTTATCAAGCTGAGGAACATATTAGAAGTTTTCCTGCTTTACTTTTACTCTCAAGCTCTCAAGATGTCCCCAAACTCTGCAAACAGTACCAACTATGGGAATGCAGAAGGGCCGAATCTGAAATGTACAAGGAGGGCACATAAACAAAGGCAAATACAAAAAACAGAGCAATAGCACTTGGAAGACAAAACTCAGAACTGAGCTAAGACATGGCCCCAAATGCTATGGGCTGGAACGCAGACTTTTCTAGATATTTACAGAGCGAGAAAACCACTAAAGCACCACGCACGGAGCAGATAATACGTGGAAACAGGTGACAAAGGATCCAGGCCTAGCAAACTCCTGTTGCTTTAGTCTTGTCTACCCATATCCAACCCAAAAGGTTGATCCAGCATGCAATCTTGAGTTTCAATGTCTTCTTACCATGCTTGTTCACCTTACATTATTTGAAGTTGAATAGAGAAGCCCAAAGCAAAATAGTGTTGAGTGATTCAAGTGTCTAGGCCTAGGAAAATTACTTGCCTGACCAAATTATACATGTGATCACAGAATTCTTGTGGGTTGTACCCGGGAATCCAGAGAACAAAGATACCAGAAGACAAAAGATAAGCAGATGTCTTGATTTTCAAAAATGACAGAGGAAGCCAGTTTTTGTAAGCTGCAAAGTAAACAGATGGTCAAAGCTTGGGAAAATAAAAACCAAAACAGACTATTAAATAAATTGGGAAAATAATTAGTGGATGTAACATACAAGTACAGGTTCACTAAGAGTAAGTTTTACCAGAACCACTTTAGGTCCCTTTTTTTTCTTTTTTTTTTTTTTTTTTTGACTGGCCAATCTGCTAACACACTTGGATTTCAGTAATGTATTAGAAAAACCCACTTATCAATTTGACAATAAATTTCATATATTGAAAAATAAAATAAAATAAAATATGGTTAAGAGTGAAAAAAAAGAACTCTGTTAAATGTTTAAAAAATAATTACATTAAAAATATACATTAATTTAAGAAAAAAAAAAAGAAAAACCCACTTATCACTTAGATGGAAAAATACGTGATGGATCATATTTGGAGTTAGAACTGTAGCTGATTGGATGACCCTCCTCAAGGAACGAATATCATGACTGTAGCTCCACCAGAACCCCGCTATGTGTGTGTGGGATCCGTGTCAACTCCTGCCACCCCTCCCTGCATGCCATGGGCCTGCGTTTCTTAACTCTCACCATGCCTTCCCAAACCGCCATGCATTTGCATGTGTCATTTCCCCTACCAAGAAATTCCCTCCCTACTTGTCTGCTTAGACACACACATTCTTTAAGTCAGTTTCAACACTATCTCCTCTGCCAAAGCTTCTAATATTCCCTCAAGGTAGATAGACCCACCCGCTCACAGATACAAAGTACATGATTCCAGGGGCGCCTGAGCGGCTCAGTCTGATAAGTGTCCAACTTCGGCTCAGGTCATAATCTCGCGCGGTTCAGCTCTGCTGACAGCTCGGAGCCTGGAGCCTGCTTCAGATTCTGTGTCTCCCTCTCTCTGCCCCTCCCTGCTCACAGTCTGTCTCTCTCTCTCTCTCAAAAATAAACAGACGTTAAAAAAATAAAAACAAAGTACATGCTTCCCTCATACCAATTAACCTCTGTTCGTGCAACAAATACCTTTGATGTCCTCCCACGAGCCACGCACTCACCAAGGCTGCAAGGATTCAGAGACAGAGCATGAGTTCTCTTCGCAGACCTCACTCTGGTGAGGATGAAACCAATACCTGGGTACAACCCAATGTGAGCACTGTCGTGACACAGGCAATCACAGAACAGATGGATCGCTGATTGGGAGTGAGGGTGTTGAAGGGGAAAAAAACAAGCTGATCTCAGGTAAAGTTAGAGAAGGATTGTATAGGAAAAGGAATTCCGAGAAAAGAGAGCAGCCTGAGTGCATTTGTAGAGATATGAGAGAACATGAGGACTTCTGAGAACTGCCATGGTTTGAGGTGGCTGGAACAGCGACCGCTGGCAACATGTTGCAAATGAGGATACTAAAAAGTTAGAGTCGTTATGTATGTTCTTCCAAAGAGCTGGTGTGGATTTTAACTTGTTCGCATGCCTTCTAAGCCTTTAGACCACAAGGAACTTGAAACCCCCACCTAGTTTGGAGAATTGCTTTGTAAACTTTCTTAAATGCTGAGAGTGACCTGGGAGTATTCTAAAGACACAAGAAAGGGCTTGGCCCTGCTCTAGTGAATAGTTGTTTTTATTTTTGTTTTTAACATTTATTTATTTTTTGAGAGACAGAGTGCGAGTGGGGAGGGGCAGAGAGACAGAGGGAATCCGAAGCAGGCTCAAGGCTCTGAGCTGTCAGCACAGAACGCAACGTGGGGCTCGAACCCACAAACTGTGAGATCATGACCTGAGCCAAAGTCAGACACTTAACCAACTGAGCTACCCAGGCGCCCCTCTAGTGAAGTTTTATTGACAGCATGAATGAATACAGAGAAGACACGCTTATCACATTTGTATATAAAACAAATCTGGGTAGTCACTGATACTGTGATATGGTGACCGAGAGTAGCTATGCTTGTGCTGAGCATAGCATAATGTATGCTGAAGTTGAATCACTACGTTGCATACTTGAAAATAATGCACCATTGTGTGTCAACTGTGCTCAGGTATTTTTTTTTAACTGTGATCAATAGAATCCAAATTCAAATATAGTTCAATAAACTGAAACAGTGGTCCAAAACTCAATTGACAAGGCAAAATACGGTAGAAATAAATGCGGAGCTCTGCCCATGGGTGCAAGAAGTCAACAGATTTGGAGCTGCCACATACATGTAATGGTGGTTGGGGATAAATTTTCTCAGCCTAGAAGAGAGGGCTTGATTCGAAGCTGTGGTGGGGGAGAAAGAGCCATGGAGACAGAGGCTTCAGCTTTTCTTTGTAACCCCAGCGGCTTGAGTGAAGTCACGGAAAAGACAATTTGGCTTCCAAATAAGGAATATGTTTCTCAATCGAGATGCAAAACATGATGAGAGGAGATGCTTGTGTGGAATCCAATGCTAAGCTGAATAGCCTTGAAACGATGTCTTCCACAATCCTTCAATATTGAATCTTTATGAAATGTCTTTGGATTTGATAAGCTTTTCCCAGGTTGAATCACCTTAGTCAGCTCTTACCCGTGTTCATGTGATTTCAGTTGCTGGAGAGACCATCCTGGTTGACGGAGGCAGTGAGGGATTCCAGCTCGTTGGCCTGCTTCCCAGCACCCACTATACTGTCACTATGTATGCCACCAGTGGACCTCTCACCAGTGGCACCATCAGCACCAACTTCTCTACCCGTGAGTACATGGTTGGCTATATATCCAGCATCCCTGGATGCTTTTGCAGATCCTGAAAATTATCCGTCCCCATGTGGTGGACTAAATTAGAGTCTAGAGGCTTTGGACAGCGCAGCTATGAGCTGTTCGTATCTCAGTTGACTGCTGCCCAAATGCCAGTGAGCTGCAGCTCTCGGGCAGCAGGCACATGTCTATTTTCTGCTTTCATCCTGGGTCTGGCTGACAGCAGTAGAACCAGGCCAAGAGAGGCCAGTATTGGAAATGGATCTGGCCCAGAAAAAACTGGATGCATATGAAAGGGCTTGATATCTGGGAGACACTGGCTGGGTGCAATCATGGCCAGAACAGGAGACAAAGGTATAGTTGTGGGGATGATGATGCAAGTTCCAGAGTGAACTCACAGACATGCAGATTTATTTAGGTCATGATTTCAGACATAGGTCAGATTGGAAGATGACACACCTGGGCCCAGAGGCCCAGGTTAGAGGGGGAAATAGGTGCAGGAATGATCATGACACTGACTGATCATTTTCTGCTCCTGTCCAAGCTAGAACTGGGGTCAGCATGTAAGCAGCCCAGAGACCACGTAGGTGGGCAGATAAATACCTGATACCTGGAATCAAACAGAAAGGAGCTGGAGAGGAAGGTACTCCTGGTGTTTTCTCTTCCTTATAGTCCTGGACCCTCCTGCAAACCTGACAGCCAGTGAAGTCACCAGACAAAGTGCCCTGATCTCCTGGCAGCCTCCCAGAGCAGAGATTGAAAACTACATCTTAACCTACAAATCCACTGATGGAAGCCGCAAGGTGAGATTTTTCTGTAAGGGAGATTTTTCTATCAGGCCATCCAAAGGGAGCAAACTGGGTTTCCCATGACGGATACAGACATGCTGTTGAGGAAAAAGCCTGGGTCTGTAAGCCAGAGATTTTGGTGCTAGTCCTGGCTTCTCTACTACTCTCTTTACAAGTTGAGACAAAACACGAAGCCTCTCTGAGCCTTAGTTTCCGCTCCGGATAATGGGGGTGTCTACCTTTACAACTTCACTTGGTTTTGGGTGGTGCTTCCAATATGATGATGCAAAGCACAGTGGAAACTTCCAAGCCATATAAGTACATCGTTTTGGAAAAAAATTTCACTAGCAGGGCCAAGCAAACATGAGCTGGATACCAAATTCGAGTCTTTTATGCCTCTTGATAAGCATTATAAAGGCTACATCTATAGCCTGCAGTAAAGAGATGACAAATTTCTGTGTTGTGTGATCAGTTGAAATAGTACTTCTAGAGCACCGGTTGTCAGACTTCTGTTTGCAATGAAATCCTTTTTTTTTTTAAAGTGAAATCATATTCAGGAGCAGAATGTACAAAATGGATGTAAGCAGAGCTAGTCTGTTGGATATGGAGTAGGGAGGCCTAGGCTTCTGCCTCCCTGGGTCCTGAGGAATCTAATACAGTTGGAAACCACTGGATTTGATAATCCACATGCCTACCTTTATGCCAATGTGCATCTATGCGGTAGGAGCTGTCTCAATCTCACACAGGAGCTGTCCTCTCTGCCTGTTGGCTCGATGCAGTCTTTGTTGGGGAACGGAGAGCACACAGTGGCCGTGGCGATACCGACCGATCTGGCCGTGGGCTTGGGCTTCCCTTCCCAGCTCCTCTCAATCATGTGCCTGTCACTCCCATCCACCTGCCTTCCTCGCTTGTTCCACAGGAGCTGATTGTGGACGCAGAGGACACGTGGATCCGACTGGAGGGCCTTTCTGAGAGCACAGACTACACGGTGCTCCTGCAGGCGGCCCAGGACACTGCCCGGAGCAGCCTCACCTCCACCACCTTCATCACAGGTGAGACACATGGCCCGGTGATGCTTTCTTCTTCCCTGCAGGACGTCTGGCTCCTCAGCAACTTCTGCTGAGACGTGATCAGGGAGGAACCTATCAACGGACTCAACTGCCTCTTCCTGTGAAGGAAAATAATGATTTTCTCCACTCCCCCTTTTCCCCCCTTCCAAGACTCTGCCAGGAAACTTCTCACTACCAGGGCAACCATAGGAACCAGGAGTGCAAATCCCTGGTCCACCTGGACCCAATAAATGACAGGTTCCTGTTCAGATTTTCTGCAAGTGTTTTCCCAGCAAATTTCTTCCATCCTTCCTTCCTGCCTGCCTTCCTTCCTTTCCTCCTTCCCTCCCTCCCTCTCTTCCTTCCTCCCTCTCTTCCTTCCTCCCTTCCTTCCTTCCTTCCTTCCTCCCTCTGCTGCCTGTAATCAGAGAATCACGTAATAAAGGTATGGATAGTAAACCCTTTGCATTAAATCCAGGGTTCTTCTCCATACACGAAGCACTTTTGCATTCCTATGACCTCAATTCAGTCCTTGTAACAACTGGTGAGAAGGGCCTTATGTATACCCCCATTTCACAGATGATGAAACAGAGTGCACAGAAATCAAATAGCATACGTGCCTGGGTCAAACTAGAACCAAGGTCTTCTGCTTCCAAATCCAGTTGCTCCTGCCTTCCTCCATTTAAGTATCAGCAGAATATACCTGAAACTGTCCTTCAGGAATAAGGGTGTCCTCATGTGTGTAACAGGAAATAAACCAACATTGAACCTTTGAGAGCTATCTGACAGGCACTGTTCTGACTACATTACATGTATTACCTAATTCAAGCCTATGAAATCACATCCTATGAGGTATATTCCATTATCCCTATTTCCAGTTGAGGAAATTGGGCCACACAGAGGTGAGGCAACTCACCTAAGACCCCATAACTTGTAAGCAGGAGAGCCTGGATTTGACCCCAGTTGATCTGGCTGTGGGGCCTGTGCTATTAACAGTCCTTTCTGCCTTTTCCCACAGTACCTCTCTATAGTCCGTAATGTAGGACTTCCCAGTCCACACTTTGAGCTGTCTTCCTGCCCCACGTTCTGGAGGTGTGGCTGTGCACATGTGTGGGCCAAGCGAGAGTACCCCTTGTCCCTAGATGTACGTCTGCCTGCCATGTCAGAGTACCAGGATGGCTGGAATCCTGGCCCTGCCTCAGAGCCTACCCCTTCATCACCAGAGGGAGGTGACAGAATATGCCCCATCCCTACTCAGGTGGCTCTCCCTGTAGACTCACCCTAAATGGTAAAGCAGGACACTGAATCAAATACACCAAAATGTCACTAGTGGTTCTTTAAGGTAGTGAGATTGTGAATGAGTTCTCCTTTCCCTTCTTTTTAATATTTTGAATATCTTACAAAGTGTCTACAATGAGCACATTCATCAGAAAAATGATTTTTTTAATTAAAAAATAAAAATAAGCCGAGGGCGCCTGGGTGACTCAGTTGGTTGAATGCCCAACTCTTGATTTTGGCTCAGGTCATGATCTCACAGTTCGTGAGATCAAGCCCCACATCGGGCTCTGTGCTGACAACATGGGGCCTGCTTGGGATTCTCTCTCTTCCTCTCTCTCTCTGCCCCTCTCCCACTCATGCACACACACTCTCTCTCTGTGTGTGTCTCAAAATAAATAAATAGACTTTAAACAATCTTAAAAATAAATAAAAATAAACATAAGCCTTGGTCGCAGGGCTTGCCACAAGTCGAAACGCGTCTTCACGAAGCGGAACTTAGAGGACACTTGATCCCTTTAAGGGGCTCAAGCCAATTTTGCGCCCCCTCCATGCCCTTTCACGGAGGGACTTATCTCAGCATCAAGGTGCTACCTTCGCTTGTTCCATCCCTTCGCTGCGTATTCACAGGTGTAAGGGTCCTCTGTGGTCCTCTTTTTCAAGCTGCCACCCAAAGACCCGTGGATTGGAGCTTTTCCCTGAATTAAGAATTTCTTTCCCACACAAAGGACAGAGACGACAGAAAAAAACCAGAGCTCCCAATCTGCATATTTATTAAGTGCAAAGTAATCATTTCATCCCCGAAATGCATAGGTTTCAAAGATCGCTCAGTGTAGTATGGGCCACGGCTCCCGCCCTCGTAATGCCACAGCTGGTGTGTGTGAGCAGGATGATAAGACACTGAGTCTACGGCCCTACCACCCGGAACGTGCCTCATCTCGCCTGGCACACCTGAGGTTTCTCCAGCATCTTGTGGCTGTGCCTTGCTCCAGATCCACCCGGGCAATAAAAGTGTACCAGCTTCTGTGCCCACCACTGGCCCTCTCTTCTGCGAAGCCACCCCACAGATGTATAATAGTTTGGGTCTGGGATCCCAAATCCAGCGGGAGGCTCAGCCAGATCTAATAAGCAGAGGGCTAACAATTCATGGAAATCCAGAGAGGGGGCGAGGGTAGTGGCTTTGTTTAGTGGACAATGCATCAGGGGGGATTTAGGTGTTTGTTTCTTTGTTTTCGTGAAACTCCAGCTGACACTGGGCTTCCTGGGGCATGACCAATACCATCTCAAAAAGGGGAAAACTGTTAAGAGCCCACGATCCTGTATAATGAGCGTAGCTACTGACTGAGCCGCCCCATGGACAGTTTGGGGTTGACTAGAGAAGGACTTGCCCCTATTCCCGCGGTACAAGGCAAAGATATATCCATGTTTGGAAGTCTTTGCAGAGCTTTGCTGCGAAGCTCAAATTTAAATTTAAACCACTGATGCGTACCACACCCTGCTGGCTTTGTCTTGGAGATTTATCAGAACCCACTGAAATGACCAGTTGCAGAATGAAAAGTGTGTGGATGAAAGTAATGCATATGGAAGTACCTTGCACAAAGCCTGACACACGGCAGACATAATAAATGTGGGTTGAATGGAATAGTTGAATCCCAGCTGCAGAGCATGGAAGAGGGGTTTCTGGTGAAACAAAGCTGTAGAAGGAGATTTTCAATATCCATCACAGGGACGGGACTGGCAGAGAGAGAGGTACTGCCTGCACAGTGTGATGCCCCAAGTCCCTCCAATTTCAGGTTCTTTCTGCCACCAGAAATGCAAATTTCCCTGAAGAGATTGTACTAAACCTGCACAGTTATTTGCACGTCAACATTAGTGAGTCTTCTCTGCTTGAGCCATGCCCACCCCCACCTTTTCTACCACCCCCTTCCAACTCCCCTGCCAAAAGCAAATTTTATTAAGGAGGAAGAGAATACAAGAGTATCAGCTTCCTTCCTAAATGTGGGGGTCAGGATGTTATCAAGAGGGAAGGACACCTGGTGGCTCAGTCGGTTGAGAGTCCAACTCTTGGTTTAGGCTCAGGTCATGATCCCAGGAGTCATGGGATCGAGCCCTGTGGGGCCTGCTTAGGATTCTTTCTCTTCTCTCTCTCTCTCTCTATGCCCCCTTCCCTGCTCTTATGTGCACACATGCATTCTCTCTCTCTCTCTCTCTCTCTCTCTCTCTATATATATATATATATATATATATATATGAAAACAATAAGGAAAAGTTTGGGGTTTGCTTAATGGGTGGCTTGAGCCAGATGCCTTGAGGAGGAGTCCAGGAGAGGGGGCTTCCAGCATCAGGGGCAGGTGTTTTTCATCCCAGAACTCTCCTGTTAGCCCCATAGATCTCTTACAGGTCTCTGGAGATCAGGCTCCCTCTGAAGAGTGGCCTCAGTGGCTGCACCTTCGGCCTGATTCTGCCTCCCCTGACGTGAAGCACATCCCAACTCATCCTCTCCCTGTCTCTCTAACTCCCTCCCAACACACACACATGGGAGCCACATAACTTGCCCTGTCCGCTCTATCGGCGGGCCCCTGTTTGCCTAGAAAGAAGAAAAGGAGGAGGAAGAGGAGAAGAGGAGGAGGAGGAAAAAGGAGAAGGAGAAGGCAGGGAAGGGGAAGGAGAAGAAGAAGAAGAGGAAGAAAGAAACAAAAACAAAGAGCAGAGAATCTTTTCACATACTTGAAAGACTGAAGAGCTGGCAGTCTGAACCCCATGAATTATTCCCGCTGAGCAAGAGGTCTGAAAAACACCAGAGCATCCAATGTGACGGCACATCAGGGCTGATGGATTTAGAGACTAATTTCATTCTCATAACAGGCATCCTTTCCGACTTCATTGACAGTGCCTGAGCTCTCCACTTAGCAGCATCCTATTCTTAGGACGGGATGTTATCAGCTGGTCGTTCTAAGCATTTTCTATGCCTTGTCTTATGGAACAAAAGAGCCTAGAGCTGGGCCCCTAAGTGGCCTCCATCCGCTGACAAACCTTCATCTTGCCTTGGGTGGGCCGCAATAAGAGGCTCATTTCAAGCAGATGTCTATTTAATGGTCTGGAAAAGAGTTGAGATGTTTTTAAAAATAAAAATAAAAGAGAGAGCGAGAAGAAAAGAACTCACTCCCACAAAACCTCAGAAACTTTCTTTGATCAAGATATCCTCCCTTGCTGTATTCCTGCTATAGAGCATAAACCCATTTCATTCTTTCCATCATGTTAATAGCTGTCTGTCCTGTTGTCCCTGGTGTTTGCACAAGACTCTAGGGGGAATTAAATACAAGTAGTATGGAAGAGAAAAAATATGGATACATTATTTATAATTTACTGTCGCCTGAAATTTCATTCAAGGTCTACTTGTCTTTCAGAGACATGAATATAAATGAGGAAACAAATATTCCCCGTAGAGCAACAGGGACTTGGTGAAATGATCTTCTGAGACGCAGGTTTCATTGTCTCTTTTAATACTATAAGAAGCAAACAAGACGCTCACTAAAGCTTGTCCTCAGAGACAGCGAACACTATAAAATAGGTTGTCTTGACCTTGAGGTTAAGCGAAGACAATCATTTGTGGAGGTACCCAGAGATGAGTAATGAGAAGTTTTCTTTATTACCTTTGCTCCAGTCTATCCCACATCCAGGCTGAGCTGCTCTCTGGGGCTTTTCAGGAAAAGCTCTGGGAGTCTATTCTAACACAAGCTTCAGTTTTGAAGCTGTAAAAATTAATAAGGATTGGCAAATCCCGGATCCCTGGACAATAGATAGTGGGTCATGCAAATCCACGTAATTATCAGTTGGGAATTCCAATGCCCACTGTGCATTGCTTCCTACTCTCACTTATACCACACTTCCCCCTTCACCAAAGTAGGGAACTGGAGAGGATTCCCTCTGCTCCACTACTTAGAAACAGCTGGCGTGCCAGCTCCGTTGAAATAAGCAATCCCCCAAAAGGAGAGGTCCACCTTCTCCTTTCTTGGATACCTGACTGTGTGGAAGGAGGGCACTACAGACCCCATTTGAACAAAGTATTCCCATCCATGCCCCCAAGGGCCCTCTCTATATTTATTCATTTCTTTCTTTCTGCTTTCACCTTTTCTTGTGCCTGCTACACGCAACCGTTCTGAGGCGTTGAATTTGTGTCCTTTGGCTTATATGTGTTTTTGAAAAATGTGTTCTTGGGCAAGTTTTGAGTATATTTCAAATGTGTACAAACGGTATTGGATTACACAATTCATTCCCTGCTCTCGTATTTTCTACTCAGCGCTGTTTTTAAGACCCATCGATGCTGTAGTACAGGTGCCTAGTCTCTGGCTTCCAACTGCTGCAAAACACTGCGTGCTGTTCATCCATCGCATGTTACCTCTCCATTCTCCCAAGATGGACAGCAGATGGTCCCCAGCCTCCCACACCACAAATGGTGCTGCAGAAAATACCTTATATGTGCCCTCTTATGAATCAGTGAGGCATCACCTTTGGGATATGTTCCCAGAAGAGGAATGACTGGGTCAGGGGGTATGTGTTTACCTGGTTTAACTAAGTATTGCTCTTTGGGATGGCTATGCTAGTCCACACTCCCTACGGAAGTTCATGACGGCTCCTGTTTCCTAATGACATGATCCAGCTTTGTAACTTTTGACAGTCTAATAGGCATAATTGAGATTTAATTTTCTGGTTGAATTTCTTTATTTTTTTCTTTTCTTAAGATGAAATTTATTGTCAAATTGGTTCCCATACACCACCCAGTGCTCATCCCAACTGGTGCCCTCTTCAATACCCATCACCCACACTCCCCTCCTTCCCACCCCCCCATCAACCTTCAGATTGTTCTCAGTTTTTAAGAGTCTTTTATGGTTTGGCTCCCTCCTTCTCTAACTTTTTTGTTCCTTCCCTTCCCCCATGGTCTTCTGTTTAGTTTCTCAGGATCCACTTAAGAGTGAAAACATATGGTATCTATCTTTATCTGTATGACTTATTTCACTTGGCAGAACACTCTCCAGTTCCATCCACGTTGCTACAAAAGGCCAGATTTCATTCTTTCTCATTGCCACGTAGTATTCCATTGTGTATATAGTTGAATTTCTTTAAATAATAACAAGTTTGAGTTTAAACATCTCATCTATGCTTGTTAGCCTTTCGAGTTGCCTTTTTCTATAAATTGCCTGCACATACAGCCTATCTTTCTATCAGAGTTCCTGTGATAAGTAAGTGTTACCTAGCATTATTTGAGTTTCTGAAGTCTTTAAGTCTTTACCTGCCTGTGGGACACAAAGGTATTCTTCTATGTGTACCTTTATTAACTTTCTAGATTTTTTATATTTAGTCATTTTGTATGTGGTATTAAGTAAGGATATAGTTTTTTTTTTATTTTTTTTAACATTTTTATTTATTTTTGAGACAGAGAGAGAGAGAGAGCATGAACAGGGAGGGTCAGAGAAAGAGGGAGACACAGAATCTGAAACAAGCTCCAGGCTCTGAGCTGTCAGCTCAGAGCCCGACACGGGGCTCGAACCCATGGACTGTGAGATTATGACCTGAGCCGAAGTCGGACGCTCAACCGACTGAGCCACCCAGGCGCCCCAAGGATATAGTTTTTTAAGTTTATTTATTTATGTTGAGAGCGAGACTGCATACAAGCAAGCAAGGGAGGGACAGAGAGAGAGGGAGAGAGGGAATCTTGAGCAGGCTCCACGCTATCAGCACAGAGCCCAACATGGGGCTTAAACTCACGAACCATGAGACCACAACCTGAGCCAAAACCAAAAGTCAGACGTTTAACTGATTGAGACACGCAGCTGCCCCAGTAAGGATACAGTTTCATTTTTCTTCATATGGTAAGCCAGTTTCCTCAACATCATTTACTAAGTAATCCATCTATTCTCCATTGATTTGTGTTGCTTTACTGTATATTAGGTTTCCATATGTACATGTATCCGTCTCTGAACTCCGAACTCCATATTCTAGTCCATGGTCTGCTCTATAGCCAACACTACATTGTGTTTTAATATCGATCACTCAGTATCTTAATATTAATATCTCAATATTAATATCACTTTTCTTTTTTGAAGTTGACTCAGCTCTTGTGACCTTCATTGTCCCATAGGCATCTCAAAATAAGTCTATCAAGTTCCACAAAAGAAATTTTGTCTTGAATTTAGACTGGAATTGCAATAAGTTTATAAAGTAATTTGGAGAGAACTGACATCTTTAGAATACTAAGTCATCCCTTCTAAAAGTATACAATGTGTCTTCATTCATTCAAATAATATCTGTGCTCTTTAATAGGATTTTAAGTATTTCTCTATAACATTATGTTCTTGGCTAATTTCTAAACAATTTACAATTTCTTATTGCTCGGTGACTTTCATTGAACTTTAAAAATTATTTTCTAGTTCCTTATTGCTGATATGGAAAAATGCTATGGATTTTTGCGTATTGATCTCATACCCAGCAATCCCGCTGAGCTCTTTTATTAATTCTAATTATCTATTATTTCTGTTGATATTTTTAGGTAAATGTTTTATATCATTTACAAATAATAATGGTCTTATCTATATATTTCTAATCCTTATACCTCTATTTATTTACTTTTCTATCCCTTGTCCCATTAGCTGGGACCTCAAGAACTATGTTAAACTGAACGGTGAGATTAGGTAACCTTTACTTGTTCCCATTCTTAAAGGGAATGCTTACTTGTAGCTTCATGTTGCATACTTTTTGCTAAGTCTTCATTTTTAAGCTTCTTTTTGATGGGAAAACAGAAGCTTTTCTAAAATAAAATAAATATAGGGGCGCCTGGGTGGCTCAGTCAGTTAAGCGTCCAACTTCGGCTCAGGTCATGATCTCGCGCAGTCCGTGAGTTCCAGCCCAGCGTCGGGCTCTGTGCTGACAGCTCAGAGCCTGGAGCCTGCTTCATAATCTGTGTCTCCCTCTCTCTCTGCCCCTCTCCCACTTGCACTCTGTCTCTATCTCTCAAAAATAAATAAACATTAAAAAAAATGTTTATTGAAATAAAATAAATATATAATTAGCTAATCTTAAATAAACCAAGGTAATATTCGCTTAGGTTTGAAGTTTAAAACATTTAAGTTAAAGAATTTTCTTCTATTTGAAGCTAAGAGTTTTTGTCACAAACTTTGTGGTTAAACTTTCTCAAATGGCTTTTTTCTGCATCAACTGAGTTAATTATATGATTTTTATCCTTATCTTAATAACGAGATAAAGTACACTGATAGAGTTTTCTGTATAGTCCTAGGAGAAACCTCACCTGAATGTGATTTTTTTTTAATGCACTGTTGGGTCTGATTAGGTAAAATTTTGTTTAACCTGTTTACACATCTACAATCATAAGTGAAATTGACCTATACATTTTCTCATGTACATGGTTCCTTATTGAGTTTTGAAATCCATGTTTCACTAGATCCATTTAAAAAATCTAGACAATTTTCATTCTTTTTCATACTTTTTTTGGAGTAGCTTACAACAGAACCCATCACTAAAACCATTAGGGCATTTTTTGTTGTCGTTTTGGTTGTTTCTCTTTGTTTTAGGGATGTGAGACGGACTAGTATCTCTGCATTATCTGTCTAAAGTCCCAGTTTCTTCTTATACCAGTTGTGGCACTTTATAACCTTCTAGGAGTTTATTCATTTCATCTGAGTCTTAAATTTTAGTAGCATGAAATTCTTCGAAAGACTTTATTTTTAATCTCTACTATATCTGCGGCTATTTTCACTTTTTCAGCTTATTTTTGGCAACTTCGGTCTTTATTTTTTAATCAGCCTTATTAACATTAATCAATATTAATATTTTCAAAGAGCCAGCTTTTAGATTTAAGATCCATATTCATGTTTACTTGTCCCTATAAATTTCTTAAACTGATCAATATAGTACCTTCCCTGCAGCAATCCAGGTACTTGAGCATGTTCTCAAACCCTCTGGACTCTTCCCCACTCCCTGTCCCTTTCACCTTCACCCAAACCAACCCTGTGTGGATTTGGGCTGTGGGTTGTTAAAAATAGGCATTTTTCCCTCCTGTTTTGTGATAGTCTTTTATTTAAGGCAAAAAGAAGACATCTTACTCAAGTATTTAACCACGCTTACTTTTCATATCTGTAGCATTTGTCACTCTTCTGAAGTGTGCTTCCTCTAGATTTTCCAGAAAGGATTGTAAGGCAGACCTCATGAAATCTCACATGCCCGGAGCATTTTTTTTTTTTAATCATACCCTCACATTTGGATTGCAATGTGATCAGAGATACAAAATGTTAGGTTCCAATATTTATTTCCTTCATATTTTAAAATATTCCATTGTCTTTTCATATGCAGTGTTGCCACTGAGAAGTCTGATGTCAGTCTGATCCTTGTTCCCTCTGGAGGCGGTCTGCTCTTTCTAGAAGCTTTTAGAATGTTTCTCTTTCTTTTTTACAGTCTTCCACTTCACCATATGTCTTGGGGTTTGTTTTTCTTTTTATCTTTCGTCCAACACTCCTAGAGCCCTTTAAATCTGAGGTGTTTTATCTTTAATTCTGAGACATTTATCTTCATTATTTCTTTAGATATTTCTTTCTGTTTTTATTTCTCCTTTTTAGGACATCTATTAGTTAGATGTTGGAATGTATATTCTCTCCTCCAAATCTCTTAGCTTTGTCTTTATGTTTTCTTGCCTTTTATCTTGCTTTTAAATCTTTTCAGAAAGTTCCTCCATCTGATCATTCAAGTCATTTATTTGTGTTTAGCTGGATCTAAATTCTCCATTCATCCCATCCATTATGTTCTTACTTTCAACTATTATATTATTCATGCCTAATATTTCTACTTAACTGTGCATGATTTTGGTTATTTTTTTTATATTGTTAATTTCCTTTCTTACCTCCTTAAATAAAGCTGTCATGCTTAATTTAAACTTGGACCTACTATTCTAATAGTTCTGCATCAGGTGATGGATGTCACACAGACTGTGGTCTTTCTTTCTCAGTAATCTTACTCTCCAGTGATGGACATTCTGGCTTATGCGCTCATGTCTCTTTGGGGTTATCAGCTGCTGTGTCTGTTATGTGTGTAATAGAGAAGAACCAAGGACACACGAAGAGGTAGATAATGAATAGTCCATGAAAGTATGGGGGAGAAACAAAAATAGAACTTCAAAACTTTTTTCTGACCTACTCTTTTTCTCTTTTTTTTGTACTGTTTGTGTCTGGTTTTTGTATCCAGGTAATGCTGGCCTTATTGAATGAGTTGTCAATGTTCCCTCTTTTTCCATTTTCTATAAAAGAATGTATAAAACTGGTGATGTTCCTTTTTTAAATGTTTGATAGAATTAATAATGAAGCCATCTGGGCCTGGAGATTCTTTTTCTAAAGGTTGTAATCACAGATCCAATTTTTTTAATAGTTATAATCTTGTTCAGGTTACCCATTTCATCTTGGGTGACTTTTGGTAGATGGTGATTTTCAAGGAAATGGTCCGTTTCATCCAAGTTTTTAAATTTATTTACATAGAATTGTTTATGATATTCAGCAGGATGGGGATGTTCAATCACTCTTTAGGGAGGGCAGTGAATTTTTTCAAACATCAATACCATCTGCCTCAGTTATAAGATGGCATTGTGAATGTTATAGAAGGACCTTATATGTCATTATACACAGGATTTTATCTGGCCAATTTTTAATTGTATTGTCCCAAATGTTTTCAGAAAATCTAACTGTAATTTCCCTTTTCATAATCATAGGAGTGGATATAGTGCTTTATATCCTTTATACCTTTAGCAAATATTGACTCAGCATCTACCATGAGTCAAACACTGTTCTAAGGTCTGAGGATAAAGTAATGAACAAGATGAACCAGATGCCCACCCTCCTGAAACTTATATTCAAGGGGATGAGGCAGTTGGGAATAGACAAAGGAAGGAAAACAGGTAATTTCAAGTAGAGATAATATTATTTAAAAAAATAACCAGTAATGGAATAGGCACAGATGTAAAGAGCTGACCTCTAGGACAGTTCTTATGGCAGGAAGTGTTTTCTGATTGTCACTTCCTTCCCCTATCATAGACTCTGGCCTCAACTAAGATGGTCAGAAGAGGCCTCCCTTTGAACTGAGATATTTGAGCCAGGGCTTAAATGATGAGAGCAAATTACACAAAGAAGAGCATTCCAGACCTAGTAAGAGTAATTACTATACCCCAAAGGAGGAATAAGTTTGGTATGTTCAGCAGATTAGAAGAAAGCCAGCAAGAGAGGGTACGAAATCCAAGGCAGAGCCAGAGCGTACCGGGCTTTGTAGGCCAAGGTAAGGATTTTGGATTTTCTTCTAAATGCAAGAAGCTATTGCAATTGGAGCCATTGCACTGAAGAAGCCATTGGAGGTTATTTGGCAAGAGAGAGATAGGATGAGATAGGATCACATTTACATTATTTTTAAAAAAGCACTCATTAAAAATGGAGAGTAGATATAAGTGGGGTCAGAATGGCAGGAAAAGACCAGACAGGAGGCATTACCATGATCCAGCCCTCTCCTTGCGAGGTCCAATCAAGAGCCACAGAGAGGGTCCAGGCTGACAGCTGCTAGTCTGTGATCAACTCATCTGCCATGGAACTGGGTTTCCTGATATAAGTGAATCCACAGAATAAGGCAAATTATGTCAGAATATTGCTCTGTGAGAGTACCTTTAGCTTATCTTTGAAAAGAAGATTTGGAAGCCTACTGAGTTTGCCCATGGTAGGTAGAGGCAGATGGTCTGCAGAGCTTGAGGACCTTCCTCAGCAACTCCGCTTCAGGTGAAGGTATCCAAGTTATCTATTGTTCAGTTGATTCTCCATTCCTATTATACCCTTAAAGACTTTTGTCACTTCTCCTCCCAGATTCCCTCTTGAATTGGGTCTTAACTCCAGTCTCACCCCAATCTAATTCATTCTTCACCCCACAGTAAGAACAATCTTTCTAAAAACTTGAGCTTAAAGTCCATCAATGGTCTCTTCATTCTACCACCTGCCCAAGATAGTTCAGCTCCTTAAATGCCATGATCCAGTCCCTACTTACCTCCCTGAAGCTCTCACTCATCCACTCAGACCAGCTCCTGGCTAACTCTGCAGTTTCCCAAATAAGCCATACTTTTTGTACAGACCTGGGACACCCTTCTCCCACCAATCTGTAGCTAATTTCTGCATCAGTTCCTAAAATAAGAAGTACTTTCTCAGTAGCACTTGCTAATCCTGCCACATCCCAGGCTCTACCGTTCCCCTTACCTTCATTAGCCCCAAGCTTCATTGAATGCCCACCTCCATGTTTGATAACTCTCTATATTTACCTCTTCCCCAGAGCACTTAGAGCTTGGGGTTATATTTGTTGGTTTCTCCCACCAGAGTGTGAGAAACCTGAAAGATGGGACTGCGTCCTTTTATTCTTCATATTCCCATCTTTTAGCACAACATTTAGAACTCAACAGATGCCCCCTATATGTTTGTTGGATGAATATATAAAAGAATAAACAAGTAATAAATTAGAAGATGCTATTAAGGAGGCTAAGGTGGTAGGTTTTCACAGCCCATGTGCGCTGAACAGGTAACTTTGCCCTGTCCATGACTTCAGACTACCCTCCACAAACCTGCCAACCAGAAACCCACTTCTGGGAAGAACAGTCTAAGTGCTGGTGGCCAGAGGCAGCCACCTGTGCTTCTGTGGAGCAGCACACTTTGCTGTGTAGTTACACAGACACCTGCTGAGGCTGTCCTCAGAAGGAAACACTGGCATCATGGCTTTGGTCCGGATGCTAAGGTCATATGAATAGGCAGATGCTCTCCAAAGCCATCTACTCTGACTCTTTTAAAGATGGCATCCAAGAGTGGAAAACAAGTAAGAGACAGGGCAGGGAGAGAAAAAGTCTCTTCCTTCACTCCCAGCCAGCTGGGGGTTGTCTGATTGTGCTGTATGTCACGTAGCTCACTTCACCCCACTCAGCACTCAGCCTTCGGATGCCCAACACAAACCAATTTCTTAGCAATTCTTCCGGTGAGTGCCCCAGTCCTGTTGATCTCACAATTACACCTACAAACACTTAACCATGAGACATCCCAGTGTACCGATCACTTGGCATCGCTTTCCTCTTAACTTGGTAATCACTGCAGGTTGTGCTTTGAAAGAAAGAAAGAAAAAAAAGGCTCTTTGTGAAGCCAGGCCTCAGTTATTGTACCTCAGGGAACAAAAGTTTTTGGTCCTAAAATTTCTGCCTTGGAAAGATCACTGGAACGATCTATGTTAAGGTCAAAGGTGAGTTTCTGATGATATTAAATGGCGTGACATCTAGAGATGCCTGAAATCTGTCCTGACAATCTCCTAAGAATGTATGAAACCACAGTATACATGCAAGGAACACAGCAGAGCAGAAATCAGTGCATTCCTCTTTTTCAATTTTTTTAAATGTTTATTTATTTTTGTGATAATGACAGACAGATTGAAAGTGGGGGAGGAGCAAGAAGAGGAGGGAAACTGAATCTGAAGCAGGCTCCAGGCTCCGAGCTGTCAGCACAGAACCTGATGTGGGGCTGGAACCCACAAAACATGAGATCATGACCTGAGCCGAAGTCGGACGCTCAACAGACTGAGCCACCCAGGTGCCCCTCGGTGCATTCTTTATAATCAGCTAAGCCAAGGTCTAACAACCCCCGACACAGAGCTTAATAGAAAAAAAAAAAAACTCAACACAAGGCTTAAACTCAAGGATAAATAACATCTCTTATTCCCTCTCTTTCCCAGGCCACCCAGCCTAAATCTTGGGACTGGCCTGCTCAAGACATACCTACTGGGAAAGATGGGGAAGGAAAGAGGGAGGGAGGGAGGAAGAGACTGAGACACTCAGTCTAGTCACTAAAGCATAGGATCTAGGCAGAGAAAGCAGGCCGCCGGGCCCCTAGGGGACACAGCGTGGCTTACCAATTCCATCTCTTGGCCTCTCTAAGAGGAAAATGTACCCGAGAAAGAGTGGAGTTCAAATCCAGCTGTTCCTCAGACTCATCTGAGGAGATCTGGTAAGACACTGATCCCCTGCCACCCCCTAATATTCTGATTCAGTTCATCTGCTGCAGAACCCAGGAATCTAGATTTCAATGAAGTGCCCACTTGGGAACAATTAGTGAGCCTCTGCCTCCTCTCATCTGGTGAAAAGGAATAAAGATTTGATCAAGGACTAGTGATATGAGGCAAAACTCTGGCAATATTGACAGCCAGAGAAGGTGGAAAGGAGTGGTTTTGTGGTAGAGTTGTCTTCTCCAAACCCCAAGAAAACCCTAGTCGCTGCACAATCCTTGTTGATTGTCTTCCATTAATGCCACAGACTATGACGAATCTAGAAACAACCAGGTGGCCTTGCAATTTGTCAACAATAAGACAAGTGTACCTGGCAACTATGCATCAGCCCCAAACACATTTGGTGAGCACCTCCACCATCCAGCCCAGGGTGGGGGCCCAGGAGGAAGAAAATACAGCCCTTCTTCTCCCAGGGGACAATCTGTGAGTTTCATCTCCTCTAAACTTTGAGACCGCTTAAATCCACGTTTTCTTTATTCATTTAGAAATAAATTTCTAAATTCTTTCTTTATTTATTTCTTTATTAATAATAAAGAAATTTATTATTGAAGGAAGTGAAGGAAGAGACTTTTTCTCTCCCTGCCCTGTCTCTTACTTGTTTTCCACTCTTGGATGCCATCTTTAAAATAATAAATTTCTTTCTTTCTTTATTTATTTATTCCCATTTTCTGACTTAAAAAACATGAATCCATTTTTTATATGACAGTCTTTCAGATGTTTCAAAACTTCTCCAGGGCAAATTCATCTCAGTTCACTATATTTATTTTTGGTAGATCTACCTTTAAAGCAACTAATGTGTTTGAGCCTTTTTAAAGTATCACTAACTTTAGTATTAACAAATATTAAATAATCAACATCATCAAGGTGAAGAAACCTGTATAACATCATTTATTTACCTATCCTGAAGTTTGGTTCTATTTTAGATGTGTATTTGTATGAGGGTTGGGGGAAGATGTTCTGTTGGGGACACATTGGATATTGGCAAAAAATTGGGAGTTCTGGCCCCTTTAAGGAGCTAAGCTGATTAGGGAAAAAGAACTATTTTTATTTCATTTTATTTTATTAAAAAATGTTTAATGTTTATTATTTTTGAGAGAGACAGAGCATGAGCAGGGGTGGGGCAGAGAGCAAGGGAGACACAGAAACAGAAGCATGCTTCAGGCTCTGAGCTGTTAGCACAGGGCGCGACATGGGGCTCGAACCCACAAACCCACAAACTGTGAGATCATGACCTGAGCAGAAGTCGGATGCTTAACCGACTGAGCCACCCAGGGCCCCAGGGAAAAAGGACTATTTAACACATGAGGTAGGAGCGAGCTGATGGCCAAGAACGTTCTGTGCTGATCTTCTCAAGCAAGAAAGTCAGGCAATGAGGGAAGAGTGGAGAAGGGAAGGAAGACAGGCTGGTTGCTGCAGAGACCAGGTGGAGAAAGGCCCAGAAGCCAAGACATAATCACAGTGCTCCCGAAGCAACAGGGAGAGGGGAAGTGCTCGCTTACACCTGTCCCCTGAAACATAATTGTAACCTCTATAAATTTGTGGAGTCAAGAATTCCAATCAGGCTCTAAGACATGCTGGAGACAAAAGTTAAGAGCTTTTCCTCAGCTATTTAAGAAAATCAGTTTGGGGGATAAATATGTTTAATTTGAACATAGAACTTCCTGAGGTAACTTTAACCTTTGGGGCTTTATATGTTTATAAGATAAATACAGACATCAATTAATCCTTTGCTGTATGGATAGATGTAGATCGTGTGAACTGTATGCCTATGTGACATTCCATTTAGTCAACTGTAGGGAGTACTTGACTTGGGGTCCCAACACTTGAGTTCACGCGACCAGTGGAAGTTGTGTGATCTTCCTGAGTACAGTTTCTTTGTCTGAAAAATAACAATCCAGTTGATCTATAACAATCAGCCTTTCTTTCCAAGTTTCTTGCAAGAATCAACTAGAAATAAAACGCACTTTGTCAAGTATAAGTTTTATAGAAATGTATTGTTACTCCCTGGTACAAATGTGTCTGAAGGAGGAGGCCCCCTTGTTCTAAACTACCTTAAATGGCAGTGCCCCTTGACCGTGGTATGACAGCAAGCTGGACAGTTCCTGTGCTAGGAGTTAGCACATCCACTGAATCCCAGTGACCTCTTCCTAACACAGGATGCTTCACAGATGATCTGTGACAGGAGCCTTAGATGACCAGAGTGTTCAGTGAGGATATTATATCACCTTCCCTGTGTGGCATTATGCTGTCCACTTGCTCTGACCCCCCAGCTGACTCCAAGTGGCCCTCTGTCACACCTGTAGTGCACCGAGCCCGCCACTAGGGGACACGGTAGTGAGTGATACGTGAGGTCCCTACCCAGACTCCTCATAACTGCTACAATTCAAGGATGCAAAACCACATCAACTGCACTCCATTGACCCTGAACATCATTGTATTTACAGAGCACCAGAACCACTTTTCCTTACGTGGCACGCTCTTCCTTGTGCTTGCCCTATCCACTCCTTCAGTCCAGAAATCTCCTCCGGTGGGATCTCTGCTTCTTGGCTTGTCTGCTAAGTATTAAAATTTGCCCTGAAGCTAAGCTCTTCAAGATACATGATTTAAGCTTCTCTTTCAGCTAATTAGATATTGTTCTACAAATTGGGCTGTTCTCTCTGAAAGATGAGCAGTGATTTGTCTCCCCTGCCCTTTCCTCAAACTTAACACTGAACTGTAAAACATGGCCATTTGATTGTTTAGTCCAATCAGGAGATTATTTTGCTTGAGGAGTAGAGATCCATCTTGTTAACGCAGAGCTTGTTCGGGCATTTCTTCATGCTGGTGTGAGGATGGCAAAAGGTTTTGCTTACTGCCTCTCATCCTTTTGAAAGGTGGGCTCTACAGTGATTTCTTGTGGCCCGTGCATCTGTAATCAGCACCTGAGTAACCCCACTAGCTACATTAACACACATTCACTCTTGGGGGGGGGGGGGAGAGATTTTTATTATCTCCATTTTACTGACAAGAAAACTGATACCCAGGGAAGTCAGGCCATCTGCCTAAAGCCAAACAAATAGGTAAGTGAAAGAGCAAGACCGTGAATCCAGATCTTTGGTCCTCAGATCCCATAAAACTGTATATTGTTTAATAAATCCGACATCAGTTAAAGAGGGGGAATGCAGGATGATGCAGGATTCCCACACACTGTTTGAGATTCAGCGAGGATTTCTTACAGCTCTTGACAAAGTGCCACGAGGCCCTCCACAACCTTCTCCAACCCAAGGGCCCATTATGCATAGTAGGAGAAAGGACCCTTTCTGGAAATTGCCTCTTTTCCTATGCAGGGGGCCGGGTGTTTCCTCATCCTCAAGACTGTGCCCAGCATTTGATGAATGGAGACACTCTGAGTGGGGTTTACACCATCTTCCTCAATGGAGAGCTAAGCCGGAAGTTACAGGTGTACTGCGATATGACCACCGATGGGGGTGGCTGGATTGTAAGTACATGTGGCTGTTCTCCACTTACACAAACATCCTTGGTGTCTCATCCATCTGGATCAGCGCCTACGGATCCAAATTTCACCATCCTCTGGCCATTCTTCATCCACCCCTCACCTGTCCATCTTGGGGCTCTTTGTTGCCTCTGGGCCCTTGCTCAGTAGCCCAGGCATAGGTTTGGCCCAGCACTGGAAGGAAGAAGGTATTGAGGCCGCAGACTGCAGTGACCTGACCCGGTGTAGGAGCCCCAGGAATATGGTTCCAGAGTGCCGGGGAAAGGGAGCAGTGGTCAGATAAGTCCAAGGGTCTCGCCTGCTGTAGGCTGTAGGAAAAGAAGGGGTGGTTCCTCTATAGGAGAAGGGCCCTCTGCAGGAGCAGGGGAGCCTCAATGGGGAGGTCTATGGGAAGAGTAAATGGAAGGGCAGATGAGGGGCGGAGCCTGGATAGCCGGCTCTAGTTACAAAGGCCTCCCCTGCCCCACCCTTCCCTGGCCTCCCTGGTTCTTCCCCAGAGCTGTCGCAGCCTTCAAGAAGCACCAGTGTTCAGGAAAAGCCAGACACCCTCCTTCCGCGTCTACTAGGGTAATACCAAGAGAAGACAAAGGACAGCCTCACAGATGTCCCCACCTATCAGTGCAGCTCACCATAAGACGGATGGGAGAGTTCCCACAACCTGGCCCTAAAGCAGCCCAGCATTAGCTCAGTCCCTGCGTGCTTGCAGGGCCCCCTCCCCACACCACCTCCCGCCCTCTCCCCACCTTCTGCTGCTAGCACACAGCACTGGATTTTTCTTGGTGCAGAATGGATAGTTTTTTAATGGAGTTAAATGGTGGCTGTGCTCATAAGCTACTCTTGGGAGACATTTTCTTTTATGTTTCTGACATATTTGTGCCTCCTTCTTAAAGCATAATTGGAAATTGAAGCCGAGGCTGATTCATTGGAGGTTAAATGAAATTAGCACTTAAACAGCTCGGAAAGCGAACGATATGTTGTTGCTTTGCCTGCAATGGGATGATGACAGTTACTAGCTGATTTGAAGTTGGTCCCGTTCTTTGGGTGCGAAATGCTTTCCTCTACACTCTGCCGCAAAAAGATTAATTGGAGAGCCAAGCCTGTTTCCCTTGCCTATCTGGGGGCTTGATATGTATCCTGAGTCCCTTGTGTATCGCAGGGGTGCAAATTAGTGTCAACATCACACCCTGGCCTATTCATCAGGGGCCTCTGCACTTCAGGAGAAGAGCTCCCAGTACGTCCAGCAAGAGTGCTGTGCCAACACTGGGCTCTGTACTGCAGTGCTCTTCATCTGAGCGTCTTTGTCGCAGCAGATACAAAACTCGGTTATAGCAGTTTTACTCTTGAGAGTTTCTTCTCTTAGTTTCACTTTTTCCCCCCTTTCTCCCTCACAGGTATTCCAGAGACGGCAGAATGGCCAAACCGATTTTTTCCGGAAATGGGCTGAGTACCGTGTTGGTTTCGGGAACCTGGAGGATGAGTTTTGGCTGGGTAATCCTCCTTTGTGCTTTCCCTCGGAGCCCTGCTCTGGCTTCTCGTCCATCTCTCTCCTTTGCGTGTCCGTCTGGGATTATCGGAAACGCCGTGGCTGTTGAGAAGCTGACAGCTCGTGAATTGCTTTCAGTACCTCTTGGCTCTGTTTGGCTCCACTATTGATCTGTTTTTATCTTATTGTGGTGTTTTCCTCTTTGCTCTGTCTCTTCCCATCCTCATTAATAGTCTCTTATGCTGATGGGTCTTGACATGAGGCAACTACAGAGGAAGTAAGCCACCAGGTGGGGGAGGGGGCGGGGGACACACAGCGAGCCGGCCGGTCACCTCTCAGAAGCCAGGCGCTGGCGGGCCAGCCTGCCGGTCAGGACAGAACCGAGGTGGTTGCCCTGCCCCAGCTCCCTGGAATGTGATCACCTGACTTGGCGAGGGAAGGGAAAACATGAGAGTGGCATTGGAAGTGACCTGCAATCTCCCAGGGGTCTGACACAAGCAGGAGGCGTAGATTGAGAACCGAACCGGTGTGTGAAGGTGAATCCGCACCCCATCCACACAGCTGGCCGCGGTGCCAATCCCAGAAAGTGGCGCATCTGTTGCCTCTATCTCCCGCTTGGTTAGATTTTCACAGTGATGTGTACGGGAAGGCAGGGGGACAGGCAAACAACCGGGTTCCACAGCTGTGGTCTCCTTTCTGTGTCCCCATCACCGTCTCACGGGGCCTCACTGTCTTTCTCCTGGCTGCTCGCATGACAGCCCCCCACCCGACCTCCCTGCCCTTCCATCGTCACATGGCCGGCTTCCTCACCCAAAGGTTAGGGTGAGGTTAACCTCATCTGTAAACCCCTTCAATGACTCATCACCACCAGGTGAAAGCCAAACACCTTAGCTAAGGTCAAGGCCCTCTCTAATCTACCTCCAGAGACTGCTCCCCGCCACTAGGCACCCCACCCCTCTCCCCGCCCCCACCCCCATCCATACACACACCAAACTCCAGACATCCATGATCCCTAATGCTTCGTCTGCACGGAACGCTCTCACAGCGACCATGTCCCTCCTCTGGACACCTTGGTGTCCATCTGTGTATATTCAAAGACCTAACTAAACTCCTCTTCCTCCACAGAACCTATTCTGCCCACTGTTCTCACCCTTGGCCTGTGGGACAATTGACCACTCCCTCTTCTGTGGGCCCAAAGCACAGTGGCCATTTTCCTCTCTGTCTCTCTTGACTATACTGCGTAAAGTTCTTTCGGGACTAGGACCACATCATAGTCCTCTTTTAATCCCATTGCCTGTTATGGTGCCTGAGAGAGTAGGTACTTAATGTATAGGTATCAATCAGTCAATTAATGACAAGAATTTATTGAGTACCTATTAGATGCCCAGATCTATGTTTGCTGATGTAGGTAATAAAACTACAAGGTAAGAACGTTGAGAGACAAGTCAAGTGAATAGGAAGTATTTTTACCTTCTAGAAGTTTCCATACAGCTTGGGAGGCCAGTGCAATGCACACAAATCCGTGGGCTCGGCAGACAGGGCTCGTGTTCCCCAGACCTCAGGCACTTAACACCGCTTCCACAATTCTTGCATAATCTGTGAAGTAGCTAAACTACCACACACTTAAATTCCCTCTGTATCGCTTGCTTTATTTAGTTAAATCTACTGTTTGGGGGAAGAAACTTAATAGCATTGCCCAAAATGGCAAGCTAGTTATCATGTGCCAAAATAAAAAGGAGACTTAAAAATTAACACAACGAAAAGGAAACAATATTAATATTATTAAATGACAGTTAAATACGGGGCCCTCAAGGCTGATGCTGCTGGGAGTGGTACAAACAAAGATTAAAAAGTGTTGGGGGCTTACTACCAAGCACTAGAACCAAACAGAGACTGGGAGTCAAGGTTAGGATTAGAGTTAAGGTTCCTCCTTCACCTATTAAGGAAGAAATAGAATTTGGAAATACCTTTCTCCCTATATGTTTAAGGTTATTTAGTAGCCCTTATTCCCAAAGTATTTCTCATATGGTGAGAAAGGCCATCCCGCACTGAGGAACACTATAAACCCACCAAGTACCAAGGAGAAGGCCACAGATAGACAGGGGAGGGGTCAGCTGTGTGGAGGAGGTGCCGACGGATGAGTCAAAAGAAGCAGGAAGGAAGGGGACAAAAAAAGAGGTAAGGCAGGGATCCTTCTGACAGACGCAAACGCAAGAGTAAAGAAACTATCCACCGAGAGGAAAGGTGCAGGTCAGGGAAAGAAGAAAATGAGGTTAGGTGGGTTGAATGAAGGCACATTATGGTACCTAAAGCTGGGAAGAAAAGTCTTGACCTAATGCCATAGGTAAGAGGGAGCCAGTGAGGGCTCTTGAACAGAGGCATGGCCTGGTGAGATATAGTTTGGCAGCAATACTCAGGTTGAGGGTAACTGTGACCCATGGTTTATATCTTAAGTTGGGTTCCCTAGAAGCAGAGCCAGAGACAAGGAGTCTTGTTTAAGTGATTTATTGGGTGAGTGCTCTTAGGGGCAGGGGAACGGAGGAAGCAAGATAGAGCAGGGGAAATACGCAAAACTGTGGTTGTGGTGGGAGACAATCTTCAGTCTCGTCCTCGGGTGAGCATGAGTGCTGGAACATGAATTGCTTCTCATAGTCAGTCCCCACTAGGACAAGGGGGCTGACATTTTGTACCCCCACATTAGGCATTAATGAAAGTCTGCTTCAAGGCAGGGGGGAGGGAGAATGTAGCTGCCAGGAGGAAGTGACTCCTGTTTGGTCAAGTGTTATTATCCAAGAAGAAGGTAGCTGTACGTTGTTACCAGCCAAGATATCTAGCAGCTGGGGGATAGGTCCACCATCTACTGAGGGCATCCGGGCAGGCACACCCAGGATCCACTACACCACACAAGCACGAGGCTAGGGTAGGTTGTGGGTCAGCACCCCAGCAAACAGCCCTCAACTTATAATCAACGTAAAGCTTTAAATCTCAAAGAGGAGAGGGAAGCAGAAAGATCCAGGTGGCCCTCAGCCAATCATTTCGCCTGTGTGGATTTCAACCTCCTTTTCCACAAAGAGATAAACCTAAGCAATGTCTAAATTCCCTTCCATCCCCTCAATTCTTTCATTCTCATGATGGTGTGTGATAGATAGAGATCAGATATGACAGCCAAGCAAGAGGACCTCGGTTCAGTAGGCAGATAGAAATCAGGAGGACTCAGACATCACCAGCAGTGCAAGCTGAGTGGTTCAAATCCTGGACAGGTGGGTCAAAACCAGAAAGTCCCAGAGCACAGCCAGCCAGGGCAAGCAGACAAGGGAATATATATCAGAAAACATTGCTGTGGAGCATGTGGGCTCACAGAGGTTTGCACCTTATGAGAATCCATCAGACCAAGGCCTGGGAAGCTTAGAGCCCAAAGAGAAGCATATGGGGGAACATAGCCACCCAGAAACCAGTGCAGAGGGGGCAATGCAAGCTGTAGCAGGTAGATTAGACAGAAAGGGACTGTGGTCAGGGAGCAGATGGCTATATCTCCTGAGCTGACCAGGGGAGCCCAGGAGGACTGGAGGCTGAGACAGGGAAAGGCAAGGTAACAGAACCTCTTTTGCAGGCCACTGGGCGATGGTAAGATGTCTGGCTCTCCTGGGCCCCTAGTGCCGGTCCTGAACTCCTCTGATCAGTATCTTTACCTCTCTTCACCTTCTCTGACTCCCTAACACTCACACCAAGGATTTAAGCCCATGTAATTAATGCCTTTTATCATTTTTCACCCAACAACACGGTTTGAAGTAGAAGGTGGAAGAGGATGGGGCCAGGAGTCCCGAGGCTCAAGGTTTGTCCATAACTGGGTCAAGACAGGGTGTGAGGACCCCCGAGCTGACCCGTGGTAGAAACCCATCAGCAGACCAGGGCTTGTCTTTTTGCAGGAAAAATTTCTGAGTCTAGCAAGATCTGTTTGGTAAATGACCTGACAAGGCCTGAGGGCTCCCCCTCCTCCTCTATAACATCCGTCTGAGGCCACAGTCCCATTCTCCCTCCCCTTTCCAAAGCCCCTGCATTCTCTGCTCTTCTCCCCAGGGCTGGATAACATACACAGGATCACATCCCAGGGCCGCTACGAGCTGCGAGTGGACATGCGTGACGGCCAGGAGGCCGCCTTCGCCTACTATGACAAGTTCTCTGTGGAGGACGGCAGAAACCTGTACAAACTGCGCCTGGGAGTCTACAATGGCACCGCAGGTACCCCGGCCCCCAAGCAGACAGACCCCAGGGCGTGTGCGAATTCCCTGCTAGCCACAGTGAGGGCGGAGGGCCAGGAGTCCCGGGTGCTGGTCCCGGCTGTCCAGAGCCACTCAGGTGACCTGCAATCAATTTCTAAGGACTTCAGTTTCCTCATCTGGAAAATCATAATAATGATGCCTGCCCTACTGCACAGAGCAGTCAGGAAAAAAAAAAATGCTATCAATGCAGTGAAAATACTTTCAAAGTTTAAAAGAAAAAAGTGCCATGTGAGGGCAAAGGATTATTTTTCTTGTCCAGATTAATCAATATGGGCTCGTATCCAATGAGAGCATAATCAGCTATTGTCTGGCTAGAAATTCCCCCTGCGATGACATCTAGGAAAACCGTCTTGCAACTAATGGAGATAAAGCAGATCCCTCCATACGTTCTGAGATGACCCCCTCCTATCAGCAGTCCTGCCTTCATCCGGTGCAAACAAGAGCACTGGAATGAACCTCGCTGGCCACATTTCTTTTCATTCCTCCACAAGAACCAAGTACACGGTCACGTTTCCTATATAGATTTTTATGACATCTCTACTAAGTAGAACAACCATCTCTATGAGCTCTGTTGCATTAATAGTTTTATCAGAACATAATATCCAGTCTCCTTCTTAGGCTTTGCCAATCTGTTTCCTGGGCTCTATTATAGCACATTTCATAAGACCTGTTTTGCCAAATATTCTACTGTTCGGTACACGGAGTTATTGGTCCTTTCATTAACTCCAATCTTAGGGCTAAATGCTAGTGTATAATTTTAGCAGCATTTTTATGCCTCTTGGAATTAAGAAAATCAGCAAGGTGTTGCCCTTCCAATTACTGCCTCTGTCCAATTATTTCTCTTCTCAGCCAGGTATTGTTACTCCACAGGAAGACACGCTTTGCTATTGTTCACAGTGGTGATTATTCCCAATGGCAGTCAGTCGGATCTGCCTGAAGTGCCCCTAACAAAAATTCCAGTTTGCCACACTTTGGGCATAAAATCGCCATTGAAATGGAGTGTGCTAAACAAGACATCAGACTAAACCATTTCAAAAAAAAATCTGGTACCATCCACTCCCTAAGATTAGAATTGCACCTGCAGAAAAGCAGCTCTTACCCTCCCCATAGGAAGGAAAGCAACCCCTCCCGGTTGCTCCCATGTCCCACCTTCCTCCCCCTCTTCACCTGCTCCAGGCCTCTGCCTCTCTCTGCCTCCATCGGCCCAGCCACCGCTGACTTTACTGCAGCTCTGTCTTGCTACTGGGTCCCATGGGGGGCGGGACTGTTGCTCCACATTGTACTCTCACGTCTCACGGGAAAATCCTGCTGGCAAATTGGCCAATCACCAAAAATTAATTACGGTGTGAGCCCTCCCTTCAAATATTCAGTTCATTTTCCTCAAAAGATGAAAACCCTCACTTACGTAGTCTGCCCCCTTCTCTGCGCAACTCTACCCAATGGTAGAATTGCTTTGTCTAGACCAGAGGTCTCCAGAGGGGAAGAGGTCATCTTCTCTTTCTGGCTTTTACCATTGCCCAATTCCCCTGGCCTTTATCTTGACTTACTGCTCACTTTATTGGCCCTATTGGCAATACCCCATCCCATGTCTTCCAAACCAAGTTTAGCCCCTTCTCTTGTCCCCATTTCTCAAGGCTATAAAAACCCAAGTCTCTAATCAGGACTCTAGATTAGAACTGAAAACTCCAAATCAAGTTATCAATAAGAGGTTCTTGAGCAACCCCTAGATGTTCATTGTACAAGTTATGGGGACCCAAGAGAAACATAAGACATGGCCTCCGCATGAACTAAACATCTATTTCTTTAAAACAATTTTTTAATGTTTATTTATTATTGAGAGACAGAGAGAGACAGAGCATGAGCATGGGAGGGGCAGAGAGAGGGGGAGACACAAAATCTGAAGCAGGCTCCAGGCTGTGGGCAAGCTGTCAGCACAGAGCCTGACGCAGGGCTCGACCTCACAAACTGCGAGATCATGACCTGAGCCGAAGTCAGGCGCTTAACTGACTGAGCTACCCAGGCGCCCCTCTATTTCTTTTAAAAGATCCATAAGGGACACCAGCTCTTGATCTCAGTGTTGTGAGTTCGAGCCCCATGTTGGGTATAGACATTGCTGAAATAAATAACTTAGAAGCATTTTTAATTAAAAACCTTAAAAAGAATCACAAAAGAAATGGTACTCACTTCCAGCTTACTAGGTGCTCATTGGCCTAAGAAGGAGCAACATCTGTCTGGGACCCCAGTGGTGAGGGAAACAGTCCAGAGAAGGCAAACCCTGGAAGAGAAGGCACGGAAGGAGCTGTTACCGTGGAGGAAGGGCAGGCGTGAAGGTCCTTGTTGCCCAGGGCAGGTGTGACTTCAGAAGAACAGAAAGAAGATTGGTAGAGAGTAGGGTGAAGCTGGACCCTGAAGGACCTTAGAAAAGGGGGCCCTCTTACTATGGTGAGCAGGGGAGAGTCCCGGTAGGTCCTGAGACTTTGGGATTTGGGGGCTTTTAGGAAGATCAATGTGACAGCCGTAAACTGGATGAAGTAAATCTGAGTGAAGAACAGACACCAGCTGGCATGAGCTGGTGCATTAATCTTGGTAGGAGATAATAGGAGACTTGACTAATGTCAGGAATTAAGAGAAAGGTATAAATCTGAACAGTGGTTTGAGAGAGAAAAACCAAGACTCACACAATGAATTGAATACATGAGGTGGGTATAAGGCAGAAGTGGGAAGGGGGCCAGATCTGGGGAGGAGACAAAGACCAATGCTGGGATCTATCCCAGACAGCGGCAGGTGACACCAGAGTGGAAGGTGGAGAGAATTGTTCCCGGACAGCAGTGAGGGCAGATTCTAGATTCCAGAGAAGCAAGAGGGAGATGAGAAGATGAGGTGGACAGAGGCAACAGAGGTGAACTGACGGTAAAGAAAGGGTCACTAGACAATAGGACTAATCCAAGAATTTTAATTTTTTTTAATGTTTTATTTTGAGAGAGAGAGGGAGAAAAAGAGAGAAGCATGCATGTGCATGAGTGGGAGAGGGGCAGAGAGAGAGAGAGAGAGAGAATCCCAAGCAGGCTGCATGCTGTTATTCAGAGCTCCAACTCATGAACTGTGAGATCATGACCTGAGCCAAAAATCAAGAGTCGGACGCTTAACTGACTGAGCCACCCAGGTGCCCCCTAAGGATTTTTAAAGATAAAAGATATGAATATGATTTAGTATTGAAGGAATTGAAAATGCTAAATATATATGTATATATATATGCAAATATATAAATATATATGCAAAAAAAAGAAAAAATAAGAAATATTTTTTGCCTTCCTCTGGACCTAGAAGAAATGGGAAAGAATGAATTACAGGCAGTGGGATTATCTCTCAATGGACACAAAGTCTGATCCCCTGTAGACTGGCAGGACAAGATGAAAATGATGGGATAGAGACAGGATATGTTGAGTTGGTGACCCAACTGACCTGAGAGGATCAAACTTCCCCGTAGAATAAAGATCATCCCCTAAGAGCTAAGCTGTGGTGGGAAGCAGTTGAGGCACTGAGTGGCTACCATTGAGTGTGGACTCAGATGCCACAGATGACCCAGAACTATGGTCTCTTGCAGCTTAAAGGGAACTCAGAAGCATCTACAATAATGTCCATTCAATAACATGAGCCCCTTCACGACATATCCAACTATAAATCCCACCAAAAGTTCAGCCAATAGTTATAGATTAATTACAGTTTGATCCCTTGCCTCAATTACTCAGTTCATATGAGTCACCTGCACAACATCCCAACAAGACAATACCCAGCCTTTGTTTACCTCTAAGACTAGAGATCTTACCCCATCTCCAAGCAGTCTGTCCCATATGTGAGCAGCTCCAATAGCTGGGTAACTTTTCCTCCTATATTTAGCCAAAATATGCCTCCTCTCAGTCTCCACCTACTGATCCTCATATCCCCCTCCCCCCCCCCACCATTTACTTTATTTATTTATTTTTACTTAGTAGCCCATGAGATATTTGGAGATAGTGATCGCAGCCCTTGTCTCCCATTGAACCTGCTCTTCCCCAAGATACAGCCCTGGTTTTCCCAACCACTTCTCTGCCGTGGTGAAGATTTTCTCATCATGCTTTCTCCTCTGGACAGGAACTCTAGCTTGCTGAGATCCCTGTTTACATGTGGCATCATGTTTTGTGGCACATGTGTGGTTTGGGGTATGGGTTGACCAGGCCTAATAAACCACGGAGAAGGCCACACCATGGATGCATGGTGGTAACCCAGACTGGTCGCGTCACCATGGCTCATGCCTATCTCCTGTGAAGATACAGGAATACAGTGCAGGCCTGGAGGAAACAGACAGGGGTGGTGAGGTGAACTGAGAGGACACAGCTCTTAGCAGAGGGTCAGAGGGATGAGGAAATGAGTAGCAGAGAGCAGCATGGAGAGTTGCTGACCCAGGGGGTAAGGGGGAGTATGAGTTCAGTACAGCCAGGCTGAGGAAATGGGTAGAAATGGGGGAGGAGGTGAACGGAAAGTCCCTTAAGTGGAAGCTAGGTTTGTTGGGAGTGGGTCAAATGTCCAGAAAATGCTGACAAAAGAGTGACAAATCAGACAGCCTTACAAAAACATCTTTGTTACAGGGGACTCCCTCAGCTATCATCAGGGACGCCCTTTCTCCACAGAGGACAGAGACAATGATGTTGCAGTTACCAACTGCGCCATGTCATACAAGGGGGCCTGGTGGTACAAGAACTGCCACCGGACCAACCTCAATGGGAAATATGGAGAGTCCAGGCACAGTCAGGTAGGTGAGGCTCTGCCCCAGAGCTGTGGAACCCACTGTCCCTAAGCTTTATGTTCTAAATGCACAACTGGGTCTTACATTTCCCTTTATAACAACAAAAAAAAAAAATAGTCTTGAGAAAGGACTATCATGAAGAGGGAGATAATGTAGGCCCTGGAATAAGGGCAGGACAAAGTAGACTCCAGTGGAGGGAAAGAAAACTATCTGGACTCAGGAGCCAGAACTCACCCAGAGAAGCCCTGGACAACCAGTCACATTCCATTTCGTTTCCTCATCTAAATGATCCCAACAACCCCATGGAGAGATTGTCAATTTTAGGGACAGCTTACAGGCTCAGCTTCATCTTAAGAAGGGTCCCAGGAAAAGAGAGATCAGAACGCCAGTGTAAACTGGACTATGCCTCCCCATTAGAGACTACAAGTCCACAGACTGGGAAGAGTGATGGGTTGACCAACAGGACCAACTGGGACTTTCCCAGTTTTAGCAACGAAAGGCCAGCAGTGAGGGAAATCCCTTAGCCCCGAGCAAATCAAGATGCTGGGTCACCATAGGTGGAAACCGCCTGACTGTCCCATCAGGAGTGAGCAGTCAGACACAATTATTCTCTTCAAAATGCTTGTATGCTATTGGGATTTTGAAATTCAACACTGATAACTGGTGCATGTAAATCCTGAAAGCCAAAACATTAGAGCTGGCAGTAAGAAATGACCTGAAGGGCAGCCCTAATGAACACCCAGGCCACAGGCATGTTTAGAAAGAAAAGCTGGAAAGAGACCCCGCTCCTTTGACCTTATGAGGGAGCCGGACCGCAAAGCTTCACATTAATGAAAAATGGCTAAATCCACATCTTGGATTCCCCGCTCCTGCTGTTCTCCTCCTTTTCAAGCTGGGTGCTCCCTCTGGAGGGAGGCGGTGACTGACATGCTCATCTGTCTCCTTCCCAGGGGATCAACTGGTACCATTGGAAAGGCCACGAGCTCTCCATCCCTTTTGTGGAAATGAAGATGCGCCCTTACAGCCACCGTCTCACGGCGGGGAGGAAACGGCGGTCCTTGCAGTTCTGAGCAGTGGGCGGCCGCGGGCCAGCTGACCTTCTCTGTCATCTGTTTGTATCTTATAATATGAAACAAGGGGTGGGGGGTAAGAGTAATGTGCTTTGCAACATGTTAAGGGTGTTTGAGGAAGCAGGCCGCAGCTGCTCGTGGTTTCTGCTGTCCCGGGCCTGGCCCTCGGCCTCCATTCTCCCTCCCAGCCAGTCATCCGGAACCTTCCCCTCTTTTCCCACCAAGGAGGGAAAGTGTGAAATATTTTTTTAAAAGACCGATTTAAAGGCAAGTCCTGGAGTCAGATTGCTATGGCAACGGGCCTTCTTTTCCTGCCCTCCTATGAGTTGCCCTTCCCTTCCAGGTATTTGTGCTCTGGTCACTGCCTTGGATGGCCAGGTTCTCTCACCAGCCCACGGCAGAAGCCTCGGCACGAGAGCTCCGCCAACAGCTCCCCGTAAGAGGAAACAGATGAGTCTCACTGCATCCCAACAGCCCAAGTTCTTTTTAATGGGCCAAAGATTCTCATTTTCTGACACTCTTACCAGCCCAGTGTCCTATTACCTTCTGAGATCAGTGGCCTCTTTTCCAGCCCCAATCAATCCTGTGCCTACCGCCCTCCGACCTTTAGATGCCCACGGCCCCACGAGCCCAGCCACTGTTTGCTCTGGACTCTGGTTCCCAAGGCATTGCCCACACCTGGCCCTGGGCTGTACAGTGGCTGTGTCCCTGAGGGTCTTAAGTCACTGCCCCCTCTCTCAGGTCAGACAGACAGCAACTTCCTTTGTGGGTGAAAGGGGGAGATGGTTGTAGATTTAGTGCTTCGGAGTCACACAGTGAGGAAAGGACAAAAGAAGTAGAAATCAAGGCATCTGCCATTTGAGATTACAGGTCCCGTGGGAAACACAGATCCTACCTGGCTCTGTTTTCTTTTTTCTGGTCCTATGTGTCATGGACCTTTTTTTTTTTTTTTTCTGAATTGCAAACAGAAGACCTCGTTTCCATCTTCAGCCAGGCTCAACCTTAATGTGGGTGGCTTAATAAGAGTCAGAAGGAGAAGTTATAGGACCAGCCAGCCATTCCCCTGACTGATTATTCCTGGAAAAAGGTGAAATTCGGCGTGGGGGTGGGGGTGGGGGTTCTCTATTTTGGTCCCGCGGGAAATAGGAATGACCCCTTTAATGAGTTGACATCATGAGAAGCCTCTCTCCATCTTCTTTTATTATTCTGCCTTTGAAAGGAAAAATGAAAAGTGCCAGAGGAAATTACATCTGGAAATCCAAAGGTGAAAAGGGGAGGACTGTAGGCCCACCTCCCACGTTATGAGATGTGCTTCTCTTCACTACCATGATTTGATTTTTAAGCCCAAGAGAGCTGGAGGCTCTAGAAACCATGACCCCTCGACTTCTCCACATCAAATGTCAGCTGCAGCCATCCCTGTAGCATCCACCAAAATCCACACCCAGTGCCCTCGCTGCCTTCCCCCTTTCCTCTCCTTTTCCTCAAGGCCCCCAGCTCTGTTTCCTGTAGTGCCTGCGTTCAGCCAAACTAGGGCATCTTGTTCCTTTCCCAGCCTGTGGCTGGAAGAGCCTGAAAGTTAGCATCTTGCTAATGGAACAACTACACTGTAACCAAGCCCTGATCACCAGGGAAGGACAGCCCCTCGGGCTGCTGATCACACTCCTGGTGTCTTAAGGATGAAGTCAGCTGCCACCAGCGACAGGCTCTCCTTTAGCAGCCCTCCGAGGCCTCATGCTCTGCTCTGCGGGGACGTGACTGACAGACCCGACTGACAAACCCAGTGTTGAGAAATGGAAGTCACGACGCCATTTCTCAGTTCAGCGGGGGCTTCAAAAAGAACTAGGAGGAGGAGGAGGAGGAAGGAGAAACAATCCTTTCAAGAAACCCATAAGTTAAAGGAGATCCAGCTAGAGAGTGGGACACCTGGCCATAGTATGGAGCATGCCAAAAGGAAGCTGGGAGCTGAGGCAGAGGTCCACCCCGGCCATCTTGTTGGCCCTGTGACATCAGGGAGGCTGTTTTCTCTCTCTGGGCCTCTGTTTCCTCTCCTGTTGAATCAAAGCTTAGACTAGAATGGCTACTAACTTCCTTTTCAGTTTTGATAGTCAGTAATGCTAGTTTCTGATCTGAAAATCTAAGTATAATTGGGCATTGATGAGAAAGCACAATTAAGTAATGAAAATTCACCAGAAGCCCTGCTTTATTGAAAGGAAGGAAGGAAGAAGGAAGGAAGGAAGGAAGGAAATAAGGAGGGAGGGAGAAGGAAGGAAGGAAGGAAGGAAGGAAGGAAGGAAGGAAGGAAGGAAGGGAAGGAGGGAGAAAGGAAGGGGAGAAAGAGGGAGGGATGGAGGGAGAAGGAAGGAAGGAAGGAAGGAAGAAAGGTTGGTTTAGAAGTCATAAATAAAACACACACACAAGAAAAAATTTTTCAGAAGAGGCAATGCCAAGTAAGAGGCTGAACTCATTTTGTGCATAAAAGCAGAGCCCAGGGGCCTGGGTGGTGCCCGTACAGCCTACCTCGTCCAGGAAACTGAAACAAAGAGCTTATGAGTCCTTGTGTGGTCAATTCAGGTGAAAGCCAAGAAGTATCAGTGGAAACCAAAAGCTGCCTTTCATTATAACCATTTTACCCTATGGAACATTTTTATAAATAGTATCAGCAGCAATGCCTGAATTCTTTTCAAAAACTTTTAAAGCAAGAAAGGGACTTCAAAGATTAACTCGCCCAATCTCCTATAAAAGGATGTATAGATTCCTTTTATTAAATTGAGTGATTTTCTCACGAGCTTTCACCATTTTCAAGAGACACTGTGCCCTATTCTCTCCCCAAGACCCATGATCAACTAAACTGAAAGCTTCTTAACTTTACTCACTGATTCCTGCTTATCTCGTTCCTCCACATTTGTGTTCTTCCCAAAGGTGGGTCCAGTAAGCAATACTCACAAGGCACTGACCTAAGCATACCAGTTTCCCTCGAGGGACCCTCAAGGAATAGAATTGGACCCTGCCCAGAGGCTATTTAACTGCAGGATAAGGATTTAATCCCAATCCTAATTACAGGCACTTACAAACGGATAAAACGTACCAATGACTAGATCCAAGATCCAGACAGTTTTTCCTTTTTGCATTTCCCCATCAGATAAAGACAGTTCCCTACAGAGTAACTCACATTCTCCAGAGTTCTTTGGAGAGTAAAGGAGGTGGGTATAAGAGTGGGGGGAGGGCGAAGGTGGGGGAACAAATCTGTGGAAAACTCCTGCCTTTAGACTGGATTTAAGTGGAGGAGGGCGACTTGCTAAGTGTGGCCACGAGGTGGCGATCACCACCCCCAGCCACCATCTATAACTATGAAACATGGTGGGAGTTGAGGACAGCAAGCTCTTTGGGGTTTCCAGAAGAACTCACATCAAACCAAGATTCAGGAAAACCTGAAAACTGATTTGCACAGGAGGTTGAATTGTAAAAGAACAAAAATGGCAGCAAGGAAGTGCAGAGCAAACTTCCACAAATAGTTAAACCCACCGCGCCCCCACTCAGCTGCTTGTGAACTGGTAAGACACCTCCCACCCTCTTCCCTGGAAACCAACCAGCTCTCTGCACACTGAAAACTGTTATTTCACAGACAAACCTAAAAACCCAAGGTTGCCAGTGAGCTCCGTGCCAAACCAAACAACCCTCATCCCGTTTGTACTTTGAAAATCCCATCTCGGAACAGAGCTGTAGATTATGGGACACTAGGTCATTATGGAATCTTTTTCAAAGAGCTCATTTAAAAGCATCAGTTGAGAAAGGGTTTATGAGTTCCTCTTTGTCTTTTCCTCTGGAGAAAAAGTGGAACCTGGCAGCTGCAGATGCGCCAAGCTGAGGAGGCTGAAGTAGACTAGCCCGTGACCCAGACTTGCACGTATTCCTGGGCCATGAAAACAATTTTCTTCTTCTTCTTCTTCTTTTTTTTTTTAACCTCCCCCGAAATTTCGGCTCAGGAAGAACCACTTATTCGGGGTACATGCTTGCTTTCTATCATCAGACTCCTAGTCAGTCTAATTCCTCACTTCCATTTCTTTCCCTCCAAAGGGGGGCACTCTATTTGCATCTCACTGGTCCTAAAACTTTGAAAAGGAAAGATTCAAACCTCAGTTTAGTTTCAATAATCCCACAGAAGATGGAATAATTTGTTCATTTGCTTCAAACCGGCCAAGGCCGTGGGACCTCAGAGGCCTGGGGCGGGAGTGGTGAAGTTTGGGAGTCTGCCTCTTCCACAAAGCTCCAGATGCCAGGAAGTGGCCAACTCAGCTCCACCCAAACCTCCCTGGGTGGCCCATCTTTCTCCAGGTGACAATGACAGAGAGGTTCTGCACTCAGGGAAGGCGACACACAGGGCTGGCTTCCGGGTTCTGCCTGTAGCTTCTGTCTGGCTATACCTCCGGGTCCTTTGGCCACATTCCTGAACATCTTTGACTAAATGTTGCCCCAGACCTTTGTCTCTCCCATAACCCCACCCCAACACAAATGTGACCGAGTCTCCCTCAACTGTAGTCCAGCATTGAGGTGCCACCAGGCCAAATGAGAATTCACAGACCAGATGAAACTTCCAAAAGCAAGTAGGGAAAAAGCTCTAGTGCGCTGGGAGTGGGTGTGTTGTGTACATTCAGGTCCGGTTTGAAAGAAGGGCTCTGGTTCACCCTAATTGTAGCCACATTAGATTTGCTTGTGTCCATTCTGTGTTCCTCAAGCCTTGGGAAACGGCTGGGAAGAAGAAAACACATAGAACATAATACAATACAATACAATACAATACAATACAATACAATACAATACAATACAAGCATATGGATGATTGGAAACTAAAAGCAAGCCTCTAGGGATGGCCCACAGTCGAAGGACAGAGAGCAAGTGTGAGGGACCCTGCTACAGGGACCCGCATCCTTGACTTCTGGTCTCACCTCCCACCAGAGCACCTGTCAGTTCACCCTTTTCACCTGAGGAGAAACTAAGGCACCAGAGGCGTACTGCCGAAGAAAATGAGAAGAGAAGGGCTCTCTTTGCTTGCTCAACCAGTCCTGCCTGGACCTCCTTCATGGCACCCACTGGCCTGATTTGCCATTTCTAGCATTTGTGATTCACGTTTCAAGGTCACCCCTTGCCTGAAGCATGACTTCATTGCACCTGCAGTATTTCATTGTCCAAATGTCCTTGGCAAACCTCACAGTCTTTGGACAGCGTTGCCTTTTCTCCAAACCGGAAATCCTCCCTCCCTCCCTCCCAAGCTTAATAAGGCTGTTGCCGAGTATCCAAATAACACAGCTCTTGTTCCTCAGACAAGCTCTGCCCCCTCTGTAGACTTGACAAAACAGCTCCTCATTTTCGACCGTGAGGCTGGGCTGAGGCTAAATTTCCAGCTCAGAAACATGTAACCCTTTTCAGTCTCACCGATCGGTTCTTACAGGTATTGGCATTGGTTCATTGGCACGGGGGGGCTCATGGGAGGTAGAGGAAGCATCCCAGAGGCTGGGAACACCTAAGCCACAGAGAGGATTTGGGTCCGGATGTATGGCCAGGAGGCAAAGCACAGATGGGAACTATTGTTTTCTTCCTATTCCTGGTTTAGCACCCTCAGGGACACCCTGTGTTGCTCTGTAACACCGGATGCTAATGTGTTCAACACCTCCTTTAAAAGGCAAACGTTGGGAACATACCTTCAGAGCTAGAGAGGACTGGAGGCCACCTACCCTGGCCGTCTCATTTCATACTTCCGGAAACAGAGGCCCCGAAAGGTTAGGCAACCTGCCCAAGGTCACACAGCTAATCAGTAACAGAGCTGAGATCCTATCCGGCAGAGGCCTTTTAATATTTCTCTCCCCAAGTGAAGACCAAGAGACATGGCATTACTGCACTCCTACTACTTTCCAGATACTGCGCTAGGAACTTTACATATGTCACTTCATGAAACCCTCACCACAACCCTGACTCAAGTTTAACCATTCTACAGATGAGGGAATGGAGGCACAGAAAGGTTTGGTACCATGCCCAAAGTCACAGAGTCACTAAAGAGAGCTATCATCAGAATCTCCCTAATTCCAAAGCCCTTGTTTTTGCTACTTCAGAAGGCTGCCACCCCTTCTACTTGTTTAGCCTCACGGCCGCCATCTTGGATTTGTTAATGTTTGTACAAAGGGGCTTATGATGCCACTTCCCTCTGTCTTTTAAGAAAAGGGAATTCTTGAGTTGTTTTTGCCACATCCTCCAGGGGACCTTTAACCTTACCGTCAGAAGTAAGAAGCATCCTAACAGCTTTTTCCTTTTCTTTTTTTTCCTCTTTTTTTTTTTTTTTTTTTTTGTTTGTTTTTAATTGGGAAGTAAGAAAAAGATTTACAGCAAGTCGGTAGCAGACAGAAAAGACCAGGACACAAGCACTATTTCCCCCAACACCACTCCTTTGGGAATATAGTGGCCTCTTTCCCACCCAACTTTAGAAGAGTAGGAAATTCCAGAGTCATTCTCCTCAAACTGGGAGGACAAGATTGGCAAGACTGGGGAGAATAAATACAGCACATGTTCCCTTGGGCACCAGTTTCACTCCAGACTTTTAGAGGAAAGGAGTTACATGATTCATATATTGAAACCAATACAGACAGTATCAAATGCAGAAATCCCATGAATCTTTAGGTTCAAATCAGCAGGCTGCAGACTGATTTGGGCTCTTTCCTCCCAGACTTTCATGGGTACGATCAAAGTGTCCCAGGGTTGTGGTGAGGGTCAGTGAAAGCTTTGGGGAATGAGGCTCGAAGAAGGCAGGAGACTAATGTTACTTATTCCCCTCTTCCCTCATCTCTCTAGTGTGCGGGGTGGTCTCAGAGGACAGTTAGGTACAAACTCAGCTCTCTCTGCCACATTAGGGAATTTAGAAGGAAATTAGTACTTGGTAAATAGTATTTTTGGCTGCCAGGCCCAAACTCCAGAAATTAATGCCTTCCTCTTAATTGAACGCCACTTATGTATAAAGGAATAGATTTCCCCAAGACAGAACTCTGAATTTTATGGTCCTCTTCCACGTGGAGGCTGCAGGGGCAGCAGAGATATTTACATGTTAGATGCAGCAGACGCCATGGTTTCTACAAAAATGGCAGCCAAGTAAGTGCCCACCTACCTACCCCCTTTCCCTGCCCATGCCCTCTAGACTCACACCCTGGTCCCACAGACTCAAGGCTCAGAATCTGGATGAGTTACTATTAATACCACTGACCCCTCCTTCCTATCCTTCACACAGACACAGCCATCCGGTCATTCTTCCCTCGGTTACGCCCCAGGCCCATAGGAACCCCTGGGTACCCTGAGCAAGTCACTGTGACTTTGAGGGAGCTGTTATCTTGGGCCCGGGGAACCTGAAACCCACCCTGGTGGTCTCTAGATCGTTGTCCTGAGAAACCATAAACACCAAGTCCTCCGATGCCCTCGAATTTGAGTTTGTCGTTTTAACCTTTAACAGCCTTTTCAGGTAAAAATAACAACGACCAATTTACCGACTTTGTAGCTACGCTGTGCTCGGGAAAAGCATTTGCTTCAAAGAAAGATGGGAAGAAAGAAAGAAAAAAAAAAAACCAAGAAGCAAAAGGGAGTACCTACTCCTCAGGCAATGTACACTTTAATGAACTGAAATAAAAATAAAAACAGAGGAAGGGAGAAGAGATACCAACTTGCCCCATCCTTTCCTGGCACTGTAGCTCAAAGACTGGAATCTCCACTTGTTAACCATTGTTAACTAGTATTTTTAGTCCTGATTGCTTTTAGCCTCTGTATAGTTCCTTTTTTAAACACATTTTCTATACATCAATAAAAGATCCTGAAGGAGTGGTATGCATCTTCCAAGTCCTGTGGGGAATTATGGAGGCATGCCTTTCTTAATGACCGGCCTGCCTTCTTGGCTCTGGGCCTCCTCCCCTCAGCGTTTACCCACCACTGCTACCAAAATGTCTTCTCTGCATCACCCTGTTGTGTTGGCGGCTGTCATCACTGAAGGTCCTGCTACTCCACCTGTGTCCCTTGCCTTCCTTGATCCTATTGTCTCACTGTAGCCTCGCCTTCTCTACCCTCCTCTTCCCGCCACCTACCCTTCCTCCCTCTGCCACTGTCTCTCTCTCTTTCTCCTCTGCCTCCACCCAGTCTGAATTCTTCCTCTCACCGGTTGCTTTCACCCACAGAAAAGGTCCCTGACGAGTGGTCACTTTTGCTGGATGCCCCAGCATCACCCAGATTGGTCCAGGCTATGGTTTGGAGCCCTCGATCAGCCACAAAGACTGACTTGCTGTCCGGTTCCCTCAACCCTGGAGCGCCCAGTGGTAGTAGCCGCATCTCCAAAGCTCTAGTGCCATCTATGGGCACTGGCGGAGAATATTTAATCGTCTTAACTTGCCCAGCCTGTCTGCCTTCAGTAGCTGAGTCTCCAGCTCCTGTGACCACCTGCCTCTCAGGCTTGGTCACCTGAAAAACATTCCCCCTTTCCCTCCCTTGAAAATGAGCGCGGTGCACATTGTGAGATCAACTCTCACCTCCAGGTCATATAGGTAACACCCAGCCAGGTGATAGCCTGGAAGAGCAGGGGTATGAGGGAAATTTCCATCGGGCTCAGTTCCACAAGAACACAAAGCAGAAGTGTAGAGACAATAACAGAGCGTAGTTGGGGCCCTGAACCCAGACAAGCCCTCTCCCCCACTCGAGGTGGAGGGGCATTCCAGGAGACTACCTGGGGGACAGTCCACCTGGCTGTGTCTTATGACAAGAGAAATTACCCAGGGGGGAAAGGTGAGGAGGGAACAATAGCACGAATAAGAGTCAGAGGGCATTTCTTCTGGTATTTTCTAGGCTCCAGCAAGCCTCTTCCCAACCCTGGGCCATGTAAGAGACAGGGACAAAATCCCAGCTTCCAGCTACATGGCGGTCTCCCACTGAAGCTCCTGCCCTTCCCCAGCAGCGGGACGGACACTTTTGCAGCCCATTCCCTGCGGCTCATTTCCTCTTCCTCCATCATTTCCTAAAATACAGATTTCTGTGATAGCAGCAAGAGAGGCCATTTAAAAACAGTCACATTTCCTGGTCCCGTTTTAAACAAGCCGCCCCGGAAACCCATACCTGAGGACTGACCATTGTCATGTGCAGATAAAACCCATCACCTGAATCTCGTTCCTGCATGTTAAATGGGCAACGGGAACTAGACATATACAGTGGAACATAAAGGAATTTCAGTCATTAGTATTTATTCCTGAGGCAGCTGAATGCTAACATTATGTTTTCACTTAAATGAGTATGATTCACCCATTGCTTAAGACCTCTGGGTGCATTTACAATGATCTGAACACAGATTTAATTATTGCTGTGTTGTGGGAACTAAGGACTGCCACAGGGAAAATTAAAAGTGGATTATTAAGCAAGAGAAATGTTAGCAGCATTAGTAATCAGTGCAATTACCAAGAACCCAACGTAAACACAGTAGCGTCTTCTCTCCCGTGATGACCCGAGTGGCCCTGGGGACATGTGCCTCAGCAGCCACCTCTTTACCTGTCAGCAGTAAGACATCATTAAGAAATAAGGGCTCCTGGGACCTGTATCTCTCCTCTCATGTGATATGCACACTACACTTCTCTGCCCAGCCTTTCAAAGAATCATAAAAAGGACATGTATTAGACTCGTAAATCCTCACATAACAACGTCTCTTGTTCCTCTTCTCTCATCTCCCCACATGAGTTCATTGAACACCTACCACGGACCAGGCCCAGCACTGGCTCTGGGTGGACAGGGACGAAAGCCTGGTCCTTCCTTGAAGAGACAGAGTCTCTTTTTGCCTCATTCCGTTTCCATCTACTTGCACCACACTCCCTACTCCCCAGCCCAGATAGTCCACACGTATGTGGATGAAGCCCTTCGCGTCAAACATTTTAAAATAGGTTCGAGAAAATTTTCCAAATTTATGTTTCCGTGTTCGTGAGGAACGGAGACGAGATGTACAGTAAAAGAATTCAGTTAATTAGGAGGAGGGTTGTCATTTCAATATTGACAATATTCTTTTTTAAACCTAGGCCTATTTCAAACACTTCAAATACTAAGAAAAGTGGCAATTAAGGAGCTTTGGATTCAAAGAGAAGCTTTTTGAATCCAAAAAGCTCACAGAACATTCTCAAAGGACTGATTACTATAGAATCTTCCATGGTTGGGAGAGCAGAGGGGAGGGAGGGCATTCCAAAAGGCTCTGATACTTTAAGATGTTGATGCCCTTTAATGCCTTAAATGAGAAATGCTATGATCAGAGATCATGGCCAAACACTCATTCATAGCTTGTGTGAAAGCTTTGGGTCTACTCTTCATGACAAACAATAAGCCCTTTGGAGGTTTCTGGGAAATAAGCGTAAATAACAAGAAATGCAGCAACAATTATGAAAATTTGATATGCTAGCTGTACAGGAAATTTAAAGATCCAAGAAAAACAGTGAGAACGATGAAAAAATGTATAAATTACGTCTGTGCCCAGGCAGTACCTGGCGTGATTTGTGACCCACACTCACTTTTTATGACTTTTTTTCCCCATAAATAAAACCCACAGAGGAATAACCAAAACTTATATTTACAACCAAAGCTACACGGAAACAATGACAACCTGGGTTGTTATGAAAGACAACTTGGCTGACTTATTGACACCGGAGAGTGAGGAATCACTGAAGAAATCAAGGTGGAACCATCTGTCCTCCTCTTCGACCCCCCCAACCCCCATCTTGTGCCATTTAAAGACCTTGAGAGGTATTCGTGTAAATTTAGTCTTCAACATTTCTCTTCCAAAGAAACGACCCGAATTTTAACTCCATTTGAAACATCCATGCTTGCCACAAGGCAGGGTTTTAATACAGCAGGGCTATTGGCATTTTGGTCAGATGGTTCCTTGTTGTGGGAAACTGTCCCGTGCATTGCAGAGTCCTTAGCAGCATCCCTGACTCCTCCCCGCCACAATCCAGAGGACCACCACTGTCCTACAACCAAAATATCTCCGGATACTGCCGAATGCAGTTTTGCCCTGGGGTGGGGGACAAAATCTCCCTCAGTTAAGAAGACAGTGAGTAGGGAGATTTATCACGAAAATGAGATGACTTCAATCCAGAGACTGTTGAAGCAACATTTTAAGAACCCAGCTCATTTCAATCCAAAAGACAAAAGAGCCCCCCAAATGGAACACTGCTGTAGCTTTTCTATTGAATTTTTCATAAGAGTTTCTAAATGTTTGGAAAGCATGTGTCTGTGTCTTATTTGTAGTTATTTTGTTGGAATCACTCTTGGTATTTTGGTGGTACGAGATTAGATTCCAAGGTAGGGAGGAGAATTTATAAGACGGTGCTTCCAGGAGATGAGAGGTTGACCCTGGTTCAATTTGTCATGGCTGTCCAGGAATCAATTACATTTCAAATCAAGGGTCACTTGTAAATTAGACCTTTCGGCTCTGTTGCTTCACCTGATGGACAATAATAAATGGTGTTGATTGTTTAAGATCTCTAAATACCTCACAGTCTTATACGGCCTGAGATTTCTTTAGGAAAAAAAAAAAATGAGATCAAGGGTATGTTAGTCACCAACGACAGGAGGAAAGGAAGATGTCCCAAAATTCTGCCTAGGTTCAAGATTCTTATCAACTGAACAAGGAAAGCCAGTATCATTGCCCGTGTCCACAGGAGACTGTGGATATCAAAGTCACATGCCTAAGAGAGTGCTCCGTGATGTTAGGGGAAGCAAAGGGTTAACTTCACACACACACACACACACACACACACACACACACACACACACACATACACACACACACACACACACATAACCCACCCAGAAAACTTTGTGGCAAAAGAAGAAAATAGATAGCTGTCCATGAAAGAAACCTACTGCCTTGCCAGCATGGGGCAGAGGACACCCACCACTGAACCGCTTTACCCAGCTCACCATCCCAAACAAGCACTTCCAGGACCCAAGAAGGGGGATGCAAGGAGGGATGCCATTTTTACTTCTAGCATTTTCAAAAGACTCGCAAGTTTGATTTTTCTTTCCTATTGTCCCAGCCATGCCTGTGGGACCACTTGGCCTAGCTTTGTGCTCAGAAAATGTTGTCATCGTAGTGTATCTCCATAAAGTTCTATTAGCTATGAAGGTCATCTGGGAGCAGGAAAGAGTCAACGTGCAAGTGTGACTGGCCACAGTCACCCTCACATTTGCTTCTCCTGGTCAGATGGGAGGTCTCTGGTTCAGTCCTGAGAATCCGATGAAGTCCCTTCCTGCAGGGGTGTGTGGGGCCATAGAACTCACAGCAAGGAAATAAAATTGGGGGCTCAAATTTTGGTGCCAAAAGAGATGTCTTGCTCTGGTTCATGATCTTTTTCACTACAGGTTCTTCTTCCAGATCATGAGTGACTGACGCAGATCAAAAGGTGCCTCTTCTATTAGGGGATGAAACCTGTTATCAAATTTCCAGAACCATTTATTTCTCTTCTAAGACCAAGCCACTTTGAGAAGCCAAGCCCTCCAGTTGGACAGAGTAAAAAGCTTATTTTCTTTCCTGAGGGCAGGAGGGGATTGGGAAAGCATGGTGAGAGCCCCAGTGAGGGGTGTATTCCTCTCATCTGTGAGCTACTTGAGGGCAGAGACTGGGTTTTCCAGCCCATTCTCAATAGTTAGCTCAGTGCTTTCCATAGACCCAATGTAGAACTGATGGAAACTGAACTGAACCAGTCCTATCTTATGTCTATGAAAGAGACTCAATTAACTGCTTTAATTATGTTGAAATTTGGGATAGATCCCTAAAATAGCATACTTCGAGACTTTCTGAGGAAGAGGAGAGAACGCTGGAAGTTAGGTCAAAGGCTTATGTGGCCATTTCTGCCATTTACGGGTAATGTGCTTGAGGGGAAGCCTGCATGCCTCTCTGTAGCTCAGTGTCCTTATCTTTAAAATGGGAATAAGAATAACTGTCTTTCCTACTTCACAGACTACTGTGAGAAGCAAACTTGAATGTGCAGAAAATGCTTTGAGATGGGTGTCATCACTACAGGAAGGTGCTAATTTGGTGACAGATAAAGGATGCTGACAATCATCCTTTAATCTCAGATATCTTCCTAGCAGTATTATGACTTAATGTGTCACTAACCTGATTCCTTAAAGCAACTTATTGCCTTTAAACAATGCAAGGCAGGGCACCTGGGTGGCTCACTTGGTTAAGTGTCTGACTTCGGCTCAGGTCATGATCTTGTGATTCATGAGTTCAAGCCCCGTGTTGGGCTCTGTGCTGACAGCTCAGAGCCTGGAGCCTGCTTTGGATTCTGTGTGTGTCTCTCTCTCTCTCTCTCTCTGCCTCTCTCCCACTCATACTCTGTCTCTCTGTCTCTCTCTTTATCTCAAAAATAAACAAACAAACAAAAAACATTTAAAATAGTAAAAATAAAAAATGCCCTGGGCAAAGTTAGAGCATCAAGAGTTAACGGATGGCTACCTGAGAGCAGGTGGGGGTCAGGGTGGGGGAGGGGGCAGATAAGAAGCCACAGAACAAGAAACAGAAAACACAGGAGTGAAAAAAAGGTAGCCATACTGTGGCTGGCCCCATGGGTGACTCTTCTAGAGGAGAGAGGTGAAGAGGACCAGCCTGCCAGCCCACTAGGCTCCAGAGCTGTAGTCTAAGAACAATCTGGTTCCAGGCCATTCCCCCACCTTCCCTGGACATAGAATGAGGACCAAAGAGACCCTAGCAGCACTCAACAACCACCTCACAGATGCTGAATAGCACTCTTTCAGATGTATAGGGTGAAGACTCCTCGCTGAGACTCTGTATTTATCAAAACCCCCCCAAGGACATCACACTTGTGGTTGAGGCCTGCTGGCTTCAGACATAAGCCCTGGAGGCCATGCTTCGAGGGCATGAGTGATGATTTCTAGGGAGGGGGCTTCTGTCTGGTTTCTAGGGAGCTGTGGACTTCAGTTTCATTGAGTGAGGTGTCTCGGGCTGGAGGTGAACTGCTCAAGGGAGAGAGAAGTTAAGCATGGCCATCAGCACACCCACAATCCCCCTACAGGGGCCCACACACTTAGTCCCACTTCTACATAAACATGAAACAAATGATTAAAGAATGTTCATTTGAGGGGCACCTGGGTGGCTCAGTCAGCTAAGCATCCAACTCTTGGTGTTGGCTCAAGTCATGATCTCATGGTTCATGAGGTCAAGCCTTCATCAGGCTCCGCATTGACAGTGGGTAGTCTGCTTGGGATTCTCTCTCTCCCTCTCTCTCTCTCTCTCTCTTTCTGCCCCTCCCCCACTTGCATGCTTTCTCAAAAATAAATAAATAAACTTTAAAAAAAAAAAGAATGTTAATTTGAAAAGACAATTATTCTGGATGCTCACATGTCTCAGTCTTGCCTTGTCCTCAAATTCACACAGAAGCCCCACATAGGAAAGAGTGTCTGTTTCTGCCCCACAGAATGGACCCGAAATTTCCTACCAACAGAAGCATGGGCTCTCAGAGAAGACCACTCTTGCCCCCGTCCCCACCCCACCCCAGGGAGGGTGAGCTAGGAGCTGGGGGACCTCACCTCTCCCCCAAACCCCTTCCAATGGCCTGGGATTGAAGCAAGAGCTTGTCACGTCCAGCCCTGACTCATGGCCACCTTCCGCGCCACTCATTTGTCCCAGGCCCTGACCTATAAAAAGAAGAGAAACAGAAATTACCACATTCAAACTTAGTCCTTGACTCCTGGGGACACAGACAAATTGGCAGTTCATTGGGCCGGGAGTTTTCATAGCTCTGGTGGTGTCGTATGAACTGTGACAGATGTGTTGGGGCACTAGAGCCTCTCTGCTGTAATTTTCCCCATCGACGCTTAACATTCACCCTGAAAGCAGGAGAGCACCTCCTCTCGCAGAGACCCCACTGCCAAAGAGCCCTGCCAGGCAGACAGGAAGGCCATGTCTTCCAATGCAGCTTCCCTCCTGAGTCACCCAAGTGTCCTTGACCCAGAACATTCATTCACTCATTCGTTCCCTTGTTCATACAGTCATTGAACATCCCCTACCATTCTGCGCTGTGCAGGGAACTAGTGGAAAGCCAGGGCAACTGGAGCACAGTTGGGTGGTGAGTGGGTAGCAAGGATGAAGCTGAGAAAGAGGACAGGACCTAATCAGACAGGGTTTTTGCAAGCCATATGCAAATCCTGATCTTTTGTAAGCGTGGTGGGAAGCCTTGGTAGGACTCTAACCAGGAGGGTGAGGTGACCATATATGCATGTAAAAGAGTTAGCTGGGGCATCTGGGTGGCACAGTCAGTTAAGCATCTGAGTTCAGCCCAGGTCATGATCTCAAGGGTTCATGAGTTCGGGCCCCGCATCGGGCTCTCTGCTGTCAGTGCAGAGCCCACTTTCGATCCTCTGTCTCCCTCTCTCTGCCCTCCCCCACTCGTACTCCCTCCCTCCCTCTCTCTCTCTCTCTCTCAAAAATAAATAAACGTTTTAAAAAAAGAGTTGGCTGTGACTATCACGTAAAGGGAGAGGCGATGCAAAAGATCTGGGGGGAAATTCAGGAGTGGTTCTGATGAGAAATAGAATAACTTGGACTTGGATTATTTCAGTAAAATCAGAAAGATAATATATATTCAAGAGATGTTTAGGAATAAACTGACAGAAGCTGAACATGTGGATGAGGAATAGTGAGGTCACAGAATGGTATATAGGATTCTGGATGGCAGTGAATGGTTGGGGAGTGGCCACCGAGGAAGGGACAAGTCACCAGGTGAGAGCCCAGGGCAGGAACTCCATTTTGAACATGAGCTAGAGACTCTCTGAGATATTCAAGCAAGAGAGCAGCTGCGTGGACAAGACTAAAGTCCAAAGGAGAGCCTGAGGCAGAGTTCTTTGAGGATCACATACAAGGCTGGCTTCTTGGGCATGTGACCTATTCAATCACATGGGATCCCACGCTTAGAAGAACCCCCTGCTTGTTTTAATGCTCTGCTATCACCACCTTGAAATTTTTTTCTTTTTTAAAAAAAAAAATTTTTAATGTTTATATATTTTTGAGAGAGAGAGACAGAGACAGAGTGTGAGCAGGGGAGGTGCAGAGAGAAAGGGAGACACAGAATCCAAAGCAGGCTCCAGGCTCCGAGCTGTCAGCACAGAGCCCAACATGGGGCTGGAACTCACAACCAGAGAGATCATGACCTGAGCTGAAGTCAGACGCTCAACCAACTGAGCCACGTAGGCGTCCCTTAAAATTTCTTTTCTAATGTTTATTAAAAATTTTCAGACAGCATGAGCAGGGGAGAGGCAGAGAGAGAGGGAGACACAGAATCCGAAGAAGGCTCCAGGCTCTGAGCTGTTAGCACAGAGCCTGATGCAGGGCTCGAACTCATGAACCCCGAGATCATGACCTGAGCTAAAGTCAGATGCTCAACTGACTGAGCCACCCAGGCGCCCTGGCACCTTTAAATTTTTGAATAAGAGGCCCCACATTTTTATTTTGCATGAAGTCAGAAAATCCTTTAGCTGGTCCTGAACATACAATATCAATAACAATACCGATAGAGGTTGAAGCTACAGACATGGAGTCATTCATTCATTCTACAAATATGTATTGAGCACTCGATAAAACATGATAAATTTGTATAATATACAGTATGTGAGATGGTGATAAGCCTGTGAAGATAAATAAATAAAGGGGGATGTATTAGGCTGCTCGGGCTGCCATAACAGAATACCACACACTGGGTGGCTTAAACAACAGAAATTTATTTTTCTGGAAGCTAGAAGTTCAAGGTCAAGGTGCTGGAAAATTCCGTTTCTGATGAGGCTTCTCTTCCTGGCTAGCAGACTGTCACTTTCTCACTAAGCTCTCACACGGCCTTTTCTCTGTTGTGAACAGGGCAGGAGAGGGGAGAGAAAAAGAACACCCTGGTGTCTCTTCTTAAAAGAACAGTAAGACCCTGTTCGATCAGGGTCATTTAACCTTTAGTTACCTCTTTAAAAGCCCTATCTCTAAATACGGTCACGCTGCGGGTTAGGGCTTCAACACATGAATTCCGGGGGACACTGTTCAGTCCATGACAGGAGGTAGGGAATGTTGAGGGTAGCGTAGAGGCCAACAGCTCTCTGCTCAGCCGAACTCTGAGGTCACCTGTGCCTTGTGTGACTGTTCCAGTTCACGTTGACAACATTTCACCTCAAGCTCCAATGGTTTTCTGCAAAGATGTTAAGGAATGGATGCCCCCAGAAGCAACCCTTAAATCATCAAGGATAGGAGGTGACGGACCTACCCCAACTTCCTTGCTCCTGAGCAGGATAGTTCGGAGGTATGGGTTCCACATGGTTTCTCAGGGGGGTCTCCTGGTGGCCACAGCAGGGGGCTGCTTATTAGCACACCTCTGTGGGCTTTCATCCCTCCCTCTCGAGTTCCCTGCTACCTCGCTGGGCTTCCTGCCAGCACCTCCTAAAAGAACCACTTGCACTCACTGTCTCATTGCCTGCTTTTGGGAGAACCCATGTTCAGACAGGGATTTTCAATTAAAAGTAGACAAAATCCGGCTGGGGAAGGCCCCAGTGACAAAGCCACACTGGAATAACATCCCATGAAGTAGAATCATCCCATGGGTAGAATCCCATCTATTCATCCCATGGGTAGAACCCCATGAAGAAAGTGGGGACAAGCTCCAGGTGCGCCCGCAAGGCCAGTGTGGATGGACCCCAGGGAGTACAGGGAAATGAGATTCGCTCAATAACGAGAGGCCATTTAGCAAGCAGTGCCGGCCACTGGTTGGAGGATGAGAGCCATGCCTATAATTTGAAACTTTCTTGTGGTCACATTAAAACAAGTGAAATGGATTTAATAATATAGCTTATTTAGCCCGATATATCCAAAATACTTCTTTCCAACATGTAATCAATATAAAAGAAATTTAAACGATATTAGATTCTTCTTTTATATTTATCTTCAAATTCTGGTATATATGTTACACTTAACATACGTTTTCAGGGGGACCCACAAAATCCAAACTATTTTTAGAAGAATACTAAGATAATGTCTACCTTTTTCAGTGAATTGACATTTGCATTAATGGTGGCAAAAGTGCGGGCGCCTTATCACAAATCAAGACAATGGTAATAAACCATTCCTATAACCATATTGTTTTATTCATAGTAAAAAAAAAATGTCCTTGATGAAAAAGTAAAAACTATTAATTTTATTATATTTTGGCCCCGAGTGCAGGTCTTTTTAATTCTTCGTGACCAAATGGGGAGAACATTTAACATACTTCTGCAGCACACAAGTACAGTAATGGTTTCTTAAAAAAGAACGTAGGCCATTGTTTGAGTGGCCAGCTGAACTAGCTGCTTTTTGCATAGAGCACCATTTTTACTTGAAAGAGCAACTGACAAACTATGGTTTTTTTGACATGGGTATTTGGCAGAAATTTCCTCAAAAACAAGCCAAGTGAGCCTGTCATTCCGGCACACACAATTGACTTATTTGTAACTAGTTATAAAATTTGAGCTCTCTAAAGAAAATTAGAATTTTTAAAAACTTGTGTCTATCATGCTAAGCTTGGCAGCTTCACAATACTTAAGAACTTTCTGGATGAGACTGGTGGTAATGTTTAAAAATGTGATTTTTTTTTTAATTTTGTACAATAAAATATGTCAAATTTGGAAGATCTACATAATTCATTGAACATTTTTTTCTATTCATTTGCCGTTATTTTTATATATTTTATATATTTTTTCTATATTTACATATATATTTTTATATATTTGTACATTTATATATTCTAGATAGGAAGCATTTGTCTGTTATATGCATTTAAAATATCTTGTTGCACTCTGTTGTTTGTTTCTCCACCTGATGGTGTCTCTGATGGAGAGATTCCCGTTTCGATATAATCAAATTTATCAAACTCTCCCTTGATGATTAATGTTTTCGGTCTTGTTTTCTGATCTGGAAATATGAATATATTCTCCTGTGTTATCTGTGATTTTATCTTTTGCATTCAGAATTTTTTATAAGGTAGAATTCTATGAAATCACCTATATTTGCCTGTTTGCGACCTACAAAATGACAATTCTATATGGTTCAACACAATACATGATGTGAGGCAGAAATATATTTTTATTTGTTTCCCTATAAACAATAAATTTTCCCAGTACTATTTATTTAAAAGCCTATCCTTGCCCACTGACCTGTCCATCTATGTTTCCAATATAGGTCTTTTTGTCAGTTCCAACCCCAATACCACATCACCTCAATTAAAATAACTCTTGATATCTCTAGGGCAAAACCTCTCACTTTGCTCTTTTTCTTCAAGAAGGTTTGACTATTCTTGACTCCTTGAACTTCCAAACAAATTCTAAAATCAGTTTGGGGCTCCTGGGTGGCTCAGTCGGTTAAGCATCAGACTCTCGATTTCAGCTCAGGTCATGATCTCACAGTTCTTGAGATCAAGCCTCAAGTCGGGCTCTGTGCTGACAGCACAGACTCTACTTAGGATTCTCTCTCTCACTCTCTCTCTCTCTGTCCCTTCCTGGCTTATGTGCATGAGCTCTCTCTCTCCCCTCTCTCTCAAAATAAATAAACTTAAAACAATTTTTTTTAAATAAAATATGATAGTGTTCCTGGGTGGCTCGGTCAGTTATGTGTCCGACTCTTGTATTTGGCTCAGGTCATGATCCCAGGGTCGTGGGATCAAGCCCCATGTTGGGCTCTGTGCTGACAGTGCAGAGTCTGCTTGAGATTCTCTCTCTCCCTCTCTCTTCCTGTCCCCTTGCTCGCTCGCTCTCTCAAAAAAATAAAGTTAAAAAATAAAATAAAATAAAAATTTTAGAATCAATTTGTCAATTTCCACCCCAGAAAAAAGGGTTTTCTTTGGAATATTTATTATAACTACATCGATTATACATCATTTGGAAGAATGGCCCTCTTCACAACACTGGATCCTCAGTCAATGAACACAGAATATCTCTCAATTTATTTCTTCTTTAATGTCTCTCAATAAAGGTTTATGATTTTCTCCTAAGAGGTTTTACATGTTTTATTAGATTTACTGCCAGGAACTTTTTGGGTCTGCGATTTTATTTTACCCTACCTCCAAGTCAATAAGCTAGCTTATTCTTATTTCATTAATGCCAGTAGAAGACACAAGACTCTTGCAGAGATTAAAATTCTTATTATCCACAGCAAGAAATATATACATTTATCTTCCTTGGTCCAAGTCCCCTGGAGGAGCCCAGATGGATTCTATCCACACAGTGGGTTTGCTTTACAGCTAAGGATCACTGTGCTTGAGAAACCCATTATTTAATTGCAAGCAATAAGCAAGCTTCCTCTTTGTTCCAGAGGAAGACATTACTTCCTGCTTCAAGATTTCTTGGTGGAAAAATAACCTGAAGATAAGACCCATGTAAGGAGCTGTCAAGACCCAGCATTTGTAGCATATCTAGCAAGACATGTAGCAGAATGACTCATGGAGGAGTATCTTCCAATAGCACATAACCTTGCAAAAATTACGTTTTCTGTCTGCTGCTGCTATTTTAAAAAAATAATTGACTTTTGCATATTAATGCTCTACCTAGCAATTTTACTAAGCTCATTAATTCCAACAATTTTTCCTTGAATTCTATAGCATTTTCCACATACAAAATCATATCATTTTTAAATAATGAAATGTCGTTTCTTTTGACCCAAATCTCTTTACTTCCTTTTCTTTTTCCTGCTTTATTTCACTGGCTAAAATGTTTCACTGGTTTAACTAGAGCAATGTTGAAAGAAATAATATTGCCACTCTTCTCTCATGTTTATCTCGAAAAGAAGACTAAACTTTTTCAAAACATTTATTTATCAAGCAGGGGAGGGGCAGAGAGAGAGGGAGACACAGAATCCGAAGCAGGCTCCAGGCTCTGACCTGTCAACACAGCCAGTCAGGGGCTCAAACTCACAAACCACAAGACCATGACCTGAGCCAAAGTCAGACGTTTAACCACCTGAGCCATCCAGGCACCCCTCAAAAAGAAGATTTTTAATGTTTCACTCTTATAAATGATGGTTTCTTTAGTCCATTTCCTGTTTCTTTTTTGTTTTCTGGGGGTTTTTTTGGTCTTGTTTTGTTCATTTTTGGTTTTTGTTTTTGCAAATATCCTTTATTAAATTAAGTAATTCCTTTCTGCTACCAGGTAGTTAATGTTTATAATAATTAGATAACTTTTTTCTGGGATTATTGCATAATTTTCCTTCATTTATCTAGTAATGCTAGAACAAATTTAATTTTCTGATGTTTAATTTCCTGATGTTGTAAACTTGTATATCTTTTTTGATGAACTGAACTTTTGTTTTTATGAAGTGATCCTCTTTATCACTAGTAAGGATTTTGGCTGAAAAATCTATATATTTTCTGTTCTTAAAATAACAGCACCAGCTTCTATTTGGTTAGATTTTGCTCCAAATATCTTTTTTCACTCTTTTCTTCCTTTCATCCTTTCTATATCCTAACATTTTAGATGTTTCTTTTATAAATAACATATAGTTGGATACTCTATTTCATCCAATCAGACCATCTTTTTTCTCTTTATTCTATAGTACATATTCCTTTTTTAAATTAAATAGACTTTATTTCTTAAAACAGTCTTAGATTTACAGAAAAGTTGCAAAGATAATACAAAGGGTGTATACACTCACTGCCCCTATTATTAATATTTTACATTACTATGATACATATTTTATAATTAGTGAACAAATCTTAATAATATAATTAATGGCATTATTATTAACTAAAGCCAGATTTCCTTAGTTTGTACCTAACATCTTTCTTCTGTTCCAGGATCCCCTCCAGGATACCACATTACATTTCGCTGTCATTTCTCCTTTGTATTCTCTTGGTTGTGATGGTTGCTCAGGCTTTCCTTGTTTTTGATGACCTTGACAGTGTTGAGAAACACTGGTCTAGCATTTTGTAGAATGGGATTTTTCTGATGTTCTTCTCATGATTACACTTGGGTGGTTTGTTTAGGGGAGGAATATCACAGAGGTTAATTGCCATTTTTATTACATCAGATCAAGGGTACATATTATCAACATGTCTCATCACTGTTAATTTCAACCTTGATCACTTGACTAATAACCTGATAATGTTTATCAGGTTTCTCCACTACAAAGTTACTCTTTTCCCCCCATCCATAGCAGTGTAAAGTTACTCTTTTTCCCCCGATCGATAGCACTATCTATACCGTATCTTTTTTTTTAATATAATTGTCAAGTTGGCTAACATACAGTGTGCTCTTGGTTTTGCAGATAGATTCCCATGATTCATCACTTACATACAACACCCAGTGCTCATCCCAACAAGTGCCCTCCTCAATGCCCATCACCCATTCCCACCCCCCACCCCCACCAACCCTCAGTTTGTTCTCTGTATTTAAGAATCTCTCATGGTTTGCCTCCCTCCCTCTCTGTAACTACTTTTTCCCCTTCCCTTTCCCTATGGTCTTCTGTTAAGTTTCTCAAGTTCCACATATGAGTGAAAACATGATATCTGTCTTTCTCTGACTGACTTATTTCACTTAGTGTAATACCCTCCAGTTCCATCCATGTTGCTACAAATGGCAGGATTTCATTCTTTAGCATTGCCAAGTAGTATTCCATTTATACCGTATCTTCTGGAAGGAAGTCACTCTGTGCTGGCCACACTTAAAGAATGGAGTTTTGTGTCACCTCCTTAAGGGTATCTACATAAAATATTTGAAATCTTTTCTGCATGAGAGAAATGTTTCTTCTCTCCCATTTATTTATCTATTCTGTCATTTATTTGTCAGTGCAGACTCATGAATATTTGTTTTATAGTTTGGGTCATACACCAACTCTGCCTTATTTTGTTGCTCAAATTGTTGAGCAATTTGTATTTAAGAAAGCCAACCCCTTTCAGTTGGCTCCTGTGCCCTTTGATTTACATGCACCATTATGAGGTGCTTGTAGTTTGGTTTTTGAGTGCTTTCTTACACCTGGCACTATAAGGTGCTCTCGGCTCATCTGGCCTATTTCCTGCCCCAATCCTAGAATCAGCCATTTCTCCAAGTTCTTTTTACGGGCTATTGGAATTACAATCTAAGGTCTGGTCACTAGGTGTGCTCATCACTACCACAGTGTCATTTCTTTTAGGCCCTCTCAGCTGACAAAGCAAAGAAATTTATGTGTCCATGTTAATGAGTGTTAACTGTACGTAATCATTAGTATCTATATTAGGTCTCCAACTCTGATCCATTACCATGTGGATGATTCCAGAGTCCTCCCCATACTTATTTGAAATTTCTACTCCAACAGTGAGATACCAAGCTGCTACCACCTGTCATCATTTACTTAGTTGTTCAAATCCAATATACCCATATATGCAATGTCACAATGGTAGCCTGTAACCCCATGGGAAGCAACTTTATCAACTAGAGTACAGTGCTGGTGCTAAACTGCTTCTGCATTTGGCCTCACAGATGCTATTCATTCCCAAAGCTGCTTAGCTCGCATCTTTTCCCCCTAGTGAGGTCTTTTAAAATACATGTGTGATACAGTTAGATTCCGCTGCCATACTTTGGATTCTTCTCTGGGATCTCTCAGACTCCCACATGGATTTTTCTAATTTGCATGCAGTGAGGTTTGGTGTTTATGTTTTGAAATTGTATCAGTTTTGACAAACACAGAAGGTCATGTATCTACTGTTACAGAATCATACAGGATACTTCCATGGCCCTAAAACTCCCCTGTGCTTTGCCTATTTGGCCCTTACTCCTTCCACCCAATCTCCTGGCAACCGCTAATCTTTTACTGCCTCTATCATTTTGCTTTTTCCAGAATGTCATACCATTGCAATCCTACAGAATGTAGCTTCCTAAGATTGGTTTCTTTCAGGTAGCAATATGCATTTAGGGTTGTTCCAAGTCTTTTCCTTGTCTGATAGCTTATTTCTTTTTATGATTGAATAATCTATTGCATGGATGTGCCATATGTTTATCCATTCATTATTGAAGAACTTCTTTGTTGCTTCTAGTTTGGGATAATTATGAATAAATCTCATAGAAACATTAATGTGCAGGTTTTGTATGGACATAAGTTTGCAGAGCAACTGGGCGAATACATAGGAATGTGATTGCTGTGTGTAGTAAGACTATGTTGAGTTTTGTAAGAAATCACGAAACTGTCTTCCAAAGTAGATGTCCCATTTTGCATTCCCACAAGCAATGAATGAGTTCCTGTTCTTCTGAACCTTAGCCTGTATTTGATAATATCAATTTTTTTTTATTCTGGCCATTTTCATGGGTGTGTAGTGGTATCTCATTGTGTTCTTTTTTTAAAAGGCGAAAGATTTATACGATCTGAAGAGAAACCAGAGTATAAGTGTTCTTTTTTTAATTTGCAATTCCCTAAAGACAAATAGTGTTGAGTGTAGTTTCACATATTTATTTCCCACCTCTATCTTCCTTGGTGAGGTGTCTGTTTAGCTTTTGCACATTTTTAATGGTTTGTGTATTTTCTTACTGTTGAGTTTTACATGCTCTTTGTGTATTTTTACTTATCCTTTTTACTTCTAATGTAATTACTGATACAGTTCTGTATATATTCCTTCACTTTCTCTAGTGCCTTCTATTTTTGTTCCACATATTTCTCTTTCTCTCTTTTCTCATTTTCGTTTTTTTTTTTTTTTTTTTCCTTAGGATTCTTCATCGCCCCATCTTTCTCTTCCACCAGTTTGGAAATTGTACATTATATTCTATTCTCTCCATGACTACCATAGAAATTACGACATGCATACTAATACATCAAAGTCTATGTTTAAATAATACCTTTACTCTTTGTCTAGGTAGTACAAGGACTTTATAACACCTTAATGCCATTTACCATCCTCCAGACTTACTACTTTAATTAAGTAGTTCATTTTTATATTGTTTTAGAAAACTCACACACATGTGATGTTATTGATCTCATTTTATGTAGTAAATGAGTATTTGGATTTACTCCTGTATTTAACACTTTTTCACTCTTCATTCTTCCTTGATTGTAAGCCTTCCATCTGGGATTGCTGTCTTTGTACTTGCAGCTCATCCTTTACATTTTCCTTTAGCAGCAAATTCTCTTCGTTTTGGTTTTCTGAAAAGGTGTTTGTTTTGTTCTTATTCTTAAAATATACCTTTTGGGGGGGGGGTGCAGAATTGTAGGTTTAACAGTTAATTTTTTCTTAGCCCATTGAATATTTGATTTCAGGTTTCCATTGTTGTTGTTCAATCAGCTTCCTGTCTGACTGTTGCTCTTTCACAGGTAATTTGTCTTTTTCCCCACTCTGGTTGCCTTTAAGATTTTTCTTTGTTGTTGATGGCCTACAGTTTCACTGCAATGTGCCAGACATGCATTTTTACTTATTCTCCCTGGGATTTGCAGGGATTTTTAGTCTGTAACAGTCATAAAGAATTATCAGCTATTATCTCTCTGAATATTTTCCCTATCCCATTCTCATCTCTCCTAAACTCCAAAGAAATTTTTTGTTAGATCTTCGCATTCTGTTCTCCATAGCTCTTGATATCTCTTTCATATTTTCATTTTGTGTGTGTGTCTCTATGCTACATTTTGCATAATTTATTTGACCTATCTTCAAGTTCATTCATTTTCTCTTCACCTCTGTCGCATTTGATGTTAAACTCATCCATTGGGTTTTTAAATTTTATTATTATCATCATTTTCATTTCAATAAATTATATTTGGTTTTTCTCAAATCTGTGTTAAATTAATTTAAAAAGGAGACCATTAGACTGAGGTGGCTCTAACATCATGGTGACCTATGCTAGCAAACCAAAATCTAAGCCTGTCAAAGCCTCAAGGTCACAACATCCAAATGCCAAGGACAGCCAATTACAAACAGCCAACTAGGCTTGAAGCTGTAGCCAATCAGTAATGTCCTTACTTTGCTTCTGCACTTTTCTATGTAAGTCCTGCGCTGGCTTCTCTCAGCAGAGCACTCCTAACCATTTCTGTATTGGTGCTGCTGGATTCAAATTGAATTTTGCTCAAATAAACTCAAAAATTTTAATGTAACTCAGTTTATTTTTTAACACCTATTTAGACCTTCATTGTAGTTTTGCATCCCCTACAGACATTTTGCTTGTCTTTTATTTCTTTAACCATGGTAATCATATTTACTTTGGATTATGAGGTTGATCATTGCAATACCAGAAACCTGTGCAGATCGATTTCTTCTGTCTATATATTTAGTAATTGTTCATAGTTAGCTGTTCCTTTCCCTTTTCCTTTTCCTTCTAAGAATTCTTTGAGGCTTTGGATGGAAGTATATTCCTTCGGAGAGTGGGTTCCTGGTGCTTGCTTTTTCCAGATGGCAGGAGCATTGACATTCTGGGAATACTTTAAAATCTGAAGATTTTTGGACCATCCGGTTCACACAAATTTGACTTACATGTCCACACATAGGTCAGCTTCAGATTTTAATTATCAGGGAGTGGTTTTGTTTTTTGTTTGTTAGTTTGTTTGTTTTAATGTTTATTTTTGAGAGAGAGACAGAGCACTCAAGAGTGGGGCGGGGAGAGTGCAGGGAGAGAGGGGGACAGAGGTTCCAAAGTAGACTTTGTGCTGGCCGGGGCTCAGACTCACAAACTGTGAGATCATGACCTGAGTGGAAGTCCGAAACTTAACAGACTGAGCCACCCAGGAAACCCCAGGGGGATTTTGTTTTTTAATCATGTTTTGCCTGGTGCTTAAGCAACTTGCCTTGAAATTTCCTGTGTGTGGAAGTGCAGTTGGGTTTGGTTCTGGCTCACATTAACACAGCATGTCCCTGAACTTTGCTTGCTTCCTTGCTTGCTTTCTTCCTTCCTTCCTTCCTTCTGTTGTTTCTTTCTTTCTCTTTCTCTTTCTCTTTCTCTTTCTCTTTCTCTTTCTCTTCTCCCCCCTTCTCACTTGCGCACACACACACACACACACACACAGGAATTTGTCTTAAAAAACTATAAAAATTGAAGCTCAAGTTCATCAGGTTCAGCAATAGCCCTCAGGGTAAAAATTTTGCCTACTTCTCTTGGGCCTTGCTTTCCCTTAGATGTTGGGCTGATAAATCCTTACTGCTATATTTTACCAGTTCTCCAATGCTCTTAAGAAGATTTTTAAAATATACATTAGCCAGCATTTTTCATTTTCATTAGCAGGAAGATTTTTTCAGGTGCCTTACTAGAAACAGAGCTATGCATTTTCTGAACATGCAAGTTTGCAGCAAGGACATAATTCAGACAGAGACAATGCAGAGATCTGTGGCTTGCTAATTTTTCAAGGAACTTAGAGAAATACAATGGTAATTGTCTTTACATACACATTTATACCAAGCTAGAAGTTTCAGGCTGGTAGGGATTAGAGGTTCACTGTCTGTCAGTGAAGTCCAGCAAAACTAGTTCTTCTCTAAGGAGACAGATCTTATTAATTCTACAAATATTTATAGCACAACTATCTACATCCTGGGGTTACAGCAGTGAAACAACCAACAAGTCCTTGTCCTCATTGAATATAAATTTGAATGGAGATTCATGTCTATGCCTTTCTCAATACCATGTTCTAACCAGCAGAGTTATGTAGCACAGTTGGAATATAGCTGTCAGTGAGTGTAATATTTCCTGGGGCCACCTCAGCAGGTGAAAAAAAATAATACAGTGAAAAGTGGTTTTGTTTTCCCCTGTATTAGCCACTGCCCCACAGATGATCTATTATTTTTCTGTCTTCTGTTTTAAGTCTCTTAAAATCTCAGCCCTTCTCACACTGGGCATAAACAGGAGCAAAAAGACTACTCTGTGTCCATTTGCATAACCAACTCTGCTGCATAGGTCTGTCCCACCTGAGTTTCTTCCTTTAAGGACAATGCAGTTTTCTTTCTTCCTTTACAGTCTACGTCAAATCACTGTGCAAGGTCTCAGCCTTAAGCTTGGGGAGTGGATGGGAAGTTGGATATGCTCTTTAGAGAGTTGGAAATGCCCAAACTAATGCTATTTATTTCAGGATTAGAAGGTCTTGGGCCTGATTTCAAATCTTGACAGCTTGCTTCTACCAGAATATACACAGCAGAGACGAAATACCAAGACGTGGTCTGCTAGCTCAAGGCCGGGGTTCTCACCTTCTTACCTGCTTGATGATCTCAGGTTCACACGTAGGGATCCCGAAGACAAAAGGAGAGAAGCTTCTTCCATGCAAAGTCTTGCCTTCAAAGCCCCCATGATACAACATAGAAGAATAAAGCAGGACCCAACACTGCAGGTGCCCTATGAATACCATTCTACAGATCACTGGCATGTGCAAGAAGAGCAAAAGGCAGCATTTTACAGCATGTGCCCTTCAAAATCCTTGGAAATGTTCTTAGGAGAGAAAAACGCAATTGTTTATCTCTTTCTTGAATCTTCTCAGAGCAGTGAACTGCTCATCCCTCTGACAACACTGATACTGGAGTCTGGCCCCTCTGCTAGAACAGTAACTACCATGAACTCTGGAAATTGGATCTAGCTCCCCCTGGGGCCATTAGACTACAGATTTTGAGATATTAAGTATTGAAATAAAAAAAACTGTAATAGGGGAGCCCAGGTGGCTCAGTCAGTTAAGCGGTTAAGCGTCCGACTCCTGATCTCCGCTCAGGTTATGATCTCATGGTTCATGGAATCGAGTCTTATGTGGGGCTCCACACTGTTAGCAAAACCTGCTTGGGATTCTCTCTCTCCCTTTCTCTCTGCTCCTCCCCTGTTCATGCGCTCTCTTTCAAAATAAATGAATAAACTTTAAAACAAAAAAAAATTGTTTAAGAAAGAAAATTGTGCAATATTATCAGAACATTTTCCAAATTTCCAAAATCATTTGATGACGGGATTTTTTTCTGTCCACATGACCTCTACTGTCAATGGAAACACTTTGAGAAAGTTTCATGAGGAAATCATAAGTTATTATTTTTGTGTTAAAGTGATAGGATTTATGGGTACCTTTTTCCTCATTTTTAAATTTTTCGCCATCTAAATTGATCATTTTGTTTATGTTTTTTTTTTAATGTTTTATTTATTTTAGAGACAGGGAGAGACAGAGCATGAACAGGGGAGGGTCAGAGAGAGGGAGACACAGAATATTAAACAGGCTCCAGGCTCTGAGCTGTCAGCACAGAGCCCGACGTGGGGCTCGAACTCACGGACCGCGAGATCATGACCTGAGCCAAAGTCGACCGCTTAACCGACTGAGCCACCCAGACGCCTCTGCTTATGTTTATTTATTTTGGTGTCAAGGCTCTTCATTGTAAGTTGGGTGACTGAGACAGAAAGGGAGTTATTAAAGGCTATTGGGTTTGCTCATACAGGCTTCAGGAGGATCTAAATTGGGTTTAAATGCATCCATCCAAGAAAAACATCCAAGATTCTCTCAGAATGGATTCTATGAAGATGTAGTTGTTGCTCCTACTGTACACAGACACAACTGCTCATGCCTCTGACAACATTGATACTGGAGTCTGGCCCCTCTGCTAGAACAGTAACCACCATAAACTCTGGAAATTGGATCTAGCTCCCCCTGGGGCCATTAGACCCCCTAAGATGGTATCTACAGAGACCCAGCTCTTTCAGACTGCTAGCTTCCAATTCAAAGTGCACCCTGGGTAAATCTGACTCATGAATCATTAGTCATATGATTAGGGTTTGCTGTAAGAAAAGCTGAAATGGTATCTAGTTTTTACAGAAAGAAGAGGACTCTGCTCTTTGCCCAGATGGAGAATGTCTCAAAATAAATGGGGATTGTCTCAAAATAAATGAGGAGTTGAGTAGTCAATCAAAAATAATGACAAATGCCTTCTTCCCCCAAGTATTTTTTATTCTCTCCAACTTCCTTACTTCATATGTAATTATACTTTGCTCCCCTATACACATTCTATCTCCATTATCTGGTACAAATTTTTAACATAAATACGAAAAGTTTCAGAAGCTAATCAACAAATACCTGAGACTCTCCAGCAAACTGTAATAGCTTGTTATTTAGTAAGTCAAGTTCACTCAGACCTATGGAGCTGCCACTATTGGCAATTATTTGGGTTTGAAAGTTTTGACCAAAATCTATGTTTTTTATTGTATGTCCACCACCCCTTACCCCAAGGAGCCCTTCAGGGCTTCGTTATACACACTTACATTTTTAAATGAAATTCTATTGATTTCCCACAACACTGGAATAAAAATATACCCTCATCCTACCCTTTCCCTTACCCACCCACACAGCTGATTGGGTCAGTGTTATAAAGTTGGAGAACACCCTCCCCATGAAGTTCTTGGGATTCTGTGAGCATGTTCAGGGAACTTCTTAACTTCCAGAAAATATTGAAAGACCTTAAAATAGCTGCCAATGATAGCCCTGGTATGCCTGGAGCCCAATAGCACAACCAAACCATGATTAAATCTGGTGGTAGAATGGGCCTGGAATTTGAAGAAGAAAGTTTCCAAAGAGGTGTGATTTGGAACCTGACATCACTCCATCAAAACCCTCCTAGAGGAGCCATCCATTCTAGGAAAGAGACCTGTGGAGCCAAGATAGACTGTGTCACTGAGGTCCACTAGCTCTGCTGTGCAAAACACCTCTGAAAGTGCTGGTCAGAAGAGAAAGACATTTCCCAACTGATCCAGAGTGAGAAGAGTTCCAGAGGCCAACAGGCCATTTGGATATATATGCAGCCTCCCCAGTTGGCAGACATCTGTGGCCAACCAAGCACAGGGATGTCAGAGCTGCTAGCAAAGGCTCTGATTACAACTGAGAAACTGCTGACCCCCACATACACTCTACCTAGGGTAACCCAAAGAGACCAAGGGAACATTTGAGATGCACAAACAAAACCTGTGAAGGTGGGCCCATATTTAGGGAAAGAAACTCATGGAAGCAAGAGGACTTTCTGCTTTTCAAGGGTGGATGAGCTCTGAGCATTGGTATTTGGGTATTACTTTAAATCTTATCTGATTTCATAGGCACAGACCTAACTATGCCACAATAACATCTGGTATGTTATTCCAGGTATAAAGGTTGAAGCTCCTTGTTTAAATTTTAAGACACTCCTTAAAAGGCATCCAATGGAATGGGAGAAGATACTGGTAATTGACATATCGGATAAAGGGTTAGTATCCAAAATCTATAAAGAATTTATCAAACTGAACACCCAAAAAACAAATAATCCAGTAAATAAATGGACAAAAGACATGAACCGACAATTTTCCAAAGAAGACATCCATATGGCTAACAGACACATGAAAAGAGGCTCAACGTCACTCATCATCAGGGAAACACAAATCAAAACCACAATGACATACCACCTCACACCTGTCAGAATAGTAAAAATAACTACTCAGGAAATAACAGATATTGGCTAGGATGAGGAGAAAGGGGAAGACTTCTGCACTGCTGGTAGGAATGCAAACTGGTGCAGCCACTATGGAAAACAGTATGGAGATTCCTCAGAAAATTTAAAATAGAATTACCTTATGACCCAGCAATTGCACTATTCGTTATTTATCCAAAAGATACAAAAATGCTGATTCAAAGGGGCACATGCAGCCCAATATTTATAGCAGCACTATCAACAACAGAGCCCAAATGTCCATCGGCTGACAAATGGATAAAGAATATGCGGGGTGTGTGTGTGTGTGTGTGTGTGTGTGTGTGTGTGTGTTTATGTATATATATACATAGGTATGTATGTATATGTATATACATACATACATATACATACATACCTACATATATATACACATATATATGTATATGTATATATAACGGAATATTACTCAGTGCTCAAAAAGAATGAAATCTTGCCATTTGCAACAACATGCATGGAACCAGAGTGTGTTATGCTAAGTGAAATAAGTCAGTCAGAGAAAGACAAATACCATAGGATTTCACTCACATGTGGAATTTAAGAAACACAACAGATGAACATGGGGAAGGGAAGGAAAAATAAGATAAAAACAGAGAGGGAGGCAAACCATAAGACACTCTTAAATACAGAGAACAAACTGAGGGTTGCTGGAAGGGTGTTGGGTGGGGTTGGGCTAAATGGGTGATGGGCATTAAGGAGGGCACTTGTTGGGATGAGCACTGGGTGTTGTACGTAAGTGATGAATCACTAAATCCTACTCCTGAAACTACTATGACACTATATGTTTATGGTTTATACTATATGTTAAAATTTTTTAATAAAACTTAAAAAACATAAAAAATAAAAAAGACACTTCTTTGAGTACTCAGCAGGTCAGAAGTATCATTTTTGTCATGTCCCCAATTCATAATCCCTTTATGGGAGTGCACATTTTCATAAGCTCCAAACATAAGTCAGGTGGAACCTTCTCTCCATCCTCTCCTTACATATGTGCCCCAACTATTCTATCTGGAAGTAGTCCTATAGGTTGAAAGTTCACAACCCATGGAGCTCTGGAAAAAAAGACTGAGGTCATCAGGTCAGATGAGGGGCAATGTTAAGAGAGAACAATCACACACTTCCTAGAACACCCCATTTCCTTTTAGTCCCCTCATGTATAGCTGATTTGGATGGAAGACCCTCCTTAAAAATAAACTTCCTTGCCCATTTTTACCTTCTACTGGTGCTATTTGGACACACCAACCATCCCTTTGATTCTACTGTAAGTTCCTTGAAAACGCACTCCATGTCTGCTCCCTGCTTTTATCTCTACAACTCTTAGGATAGTGGTAAATATTTGAAAGAAAGAATGATAAATATTTGGAGCAGCAATGCTGTACCACCAAAAGTCCCAGTGACGAGTCAGCATGACCCATTCATATTACAGGAAGTCTTCTACTTTTCTAGGTGAAAAGTTCTTGGCTCATGCTAAGAAATTACTTGAAGGACAAGATAATTCAACACACTCTTCCCTGGTCAGTTTCAGCAGTTCATCCTGCGTAAGGTTTCACATTTAAAAAACATAAAAATAACTAATCTAAAGAATGCAGTAATAGGATTGGCCAGGGCCCATGAATCTCTAGAAATGTTCTCACGAGGTCATTGTAAAAACTCAATGTTGTGTGTCTAAGTGGTCTCCTGGGTGAAAACACAGCTCCCTCCCAGGAGATGTGACTTGGAACATGAATGAAGTTTCAGCTTGGGTTAGAGAGGTGGGAATCAAGAAATAACTAGTTTCAGCTGACCAATTCCTGAGCCCCAAGTACATTGCAGTCTGGCTTCTGAAAATCTCTATTCCAGTACAACTGCTCTAAAGTGGGTGACAACTTCCTTGTAGGTAAAACCAACAGTCTTCTTATTGTCTTTATTTCAAAAATCTTTATGCAGATTTAGCACCTACAATGCACCTGTCCCTTCAAATCTCTTCTTTGCAAAGAAGATTCTGGATTCTCCTGGGACTTTTGTTGCCATTCTAGTTGCTCCTTAGACTCCTTGCAGTATCCTCTTACCCTGCCCATCTCTAACCTAGTGGTTATCCTTGGGCCTCTTCCAGTTTCATCTAATCCTCTTACATGACTAAATCTTCATTCCCCACTCTACTGACCCAGCCCTTCTCTTTAGCTTCCACAAGAGCATTGAGCCCTAGTGCCCTGTATATCCCCTATATCCAATTAATAAACTTATCTCCCATGTCTCCAGAATGAGAGTAGCTATCAACCATCCCGGGGGACAGTTGAGAAAATCATCACTTGAATCATTTCCTGTAGGGCTTAATGCTTACCAAGAACCCTTACTGAGGCTGGTTGGCACTGGTCCCATAGAGTCAACTGCCTAAGAGATCTGTCCGCTGGGCTATTTCATCAGTACCTCAAAAGCCACACTTCAATGATAAACCTATTACCGTACCTCATAGTTCCTCTCCTCCTGTGTTTTCTATCTTGATAAAAACCATCATTATATTACTAATTCCTGGGTTTTCTATGTTTAGACTAACCTACTGATTTTCTACTTTGGTAAATGAGGAGAGTGTTCTCTCTCACACACCTGTTCCCAACACACATTTTCCATCCCTCCATCCTATTTATAATTTAGAATATAAGTACTATAAATATTCTGTGTTTATATTATTATAATTTTGTAAATACATTTCTTAGCTGAGCCATGTAATATTTTATAATGACTTTTCCTTTATGGCAAACTTTCTGTTTTCTCAGGAGTTAATAGTTGTCTTTCATTTGTTTGTTTACTTGCTTGGATTTCTTAATTTTTTGGATGCCTTAATTTTTTCTGTGTACTTACCTGTAATTCAGTTTCAAACTCTCCTCAAACTGTGTAAACATCCTGTGTATTGGACTTCCTACAAATTTTACTTCCTTGAAAGAAGTGCCTATATATGGACTTGTGGTCTTCACTACTGATATCTCACCGGGCTCCCTGTGAAAGCCCTGATGTCAGTAGCTCTAAATCATTATTTTCACTAAGTCATATTTCCAGAGAAGGCACTTTCCACCTCTTTCCTGGAAGATAAAGATATAGTTGTGAAGATTTTGAGAACCTAACAGGAGATTGAAGACTGTAGTTCATATATCTCACTATGTAAACTTTCACTAACTCATCATATTTTTAATATGATATCCCCATACTCAACCCTATATGGTATCTATTCGATCCCTCAGGAGAATAACCCTCTACTTTTCTGTAAAAGTGGAGGTGGGAAATAATCCTCTTATACAGAGGGGGAAATTATTTGGGGGTCCAACTCTTTCTTTAAAATAATTTGAAACAATTCTCCTGGTTTTAGATCCTCCTTTACCTCTACTTCCAAAGTGCCCACTAACTCTGATTCCTAAGATTGGGGTGGTGGTTGGGGAATCTATGGTTTAAATCATCTTCCTATTTAGTTTTCCTCACTGCTTACTTAAGATTAAAATGCTACTTTCTCCAGTCTGCTAAATCAATTGCATTCTTCCATATATCGCCTAGCTTTTAAAATTGTGTTACTGTTGTGTTTCTCCTGTTCTGTTTGTTCTTATAGTTTATATATTTAGAAAAAATCCCATTATCATCCCTTTAACAGAATTTTGGCAGGGAGAGATATAATGCATGTGTTCAATTTATCTTTAAATAAAAGCCCCTTGGCCTTTTAATTATATCACTTGCTACACTCCAGACATACTCTACTTATGGTTCTTCAAATGTACTATTCTCTCTCTCTCTCTCTCTCTCTCTCTCTCTCAATTCTTCTCTCTCTCTTTCTCTCTCTCTCCCCCCCCCCCACACACATATCTTTATGTGACTCTTTCCCCTAGAATGTCTTTCTTGCTCCCCTTCCCCCACATCTATCTGAAGAATGCCTGCTCATCCTTTCACCTCCACAAGGACATGTTCCCCAGACCCCCTCCTATAATTCCATAGCTTTCTGGACATCTCCCTACCACAGTTACTTATCTTCCCTGATAATAACTGCTCGTCCACTTTTTTTTCTTATCCACTGGGCTACAAAGACACACTCACAGATCTCTCACAAGACCGTCTTCCTCATGCTCCCCTAAGGCAGTGTTCCAAACCAAAGGAAGGCTTCATTCAGTCAGTCCAAACCATTAAAAATGATTATTATTGTTGTTATTGTTATTGTTATTGTTACAAAAGTCTCTCTCCTAGAATAGTTCTCAAAGTTAGGCCAGAAATGAACTGCCCTAGAAATTATGTTTAGTGCTTTGTAGTCAAAGCACTTTAGCACTCATCAATTAATTATGATAATTTACCATCATTAGCCAGCTAATTAAATTTGAAACTGAAGCTCCAGAGGAGAAAGACCAATTTAGAAATATCTCTCCAGGCAGATGTCCGTAGGCCTGGCTCCACATTTCTTGACCTTCCATAAAAAATAGCAGGCTCTGGACTGGAACTAGGCCAAGTAACCATTTCATAGTTTCCTCCTTCTCATTACACAGTCCAACCCCAGTGCCTCTCCTCTCCAGAGCCTAGACAACAAACATCCTCCCAGGTGACAGACTCATCAGAATCACAACATTCTTATTTTCAGTCAGAAATAAGAGGCTGCCTCTAACACGAGCACACACAATGAACAGAACTTCTATGGCTCTCTGTCTTGCAACAAGGCGGGGAATAAAATGGCAAGAGCTGTAAACCATGAAACTCTCACAGTGTTCAGAAGCTGCTTAAAAAGTGGTCTTGCTGGGGACCAACAAGAGGATGAAAACAATGGAACGGAAGAAAGCCCTTTATGAACCTCTCCTTGCAAAACTAATATTCTCATAAATTTCTCTTCCATACATCAGATCATGACCTTTCACTTGAACTCTGTGGCGCTCTCCACTTCTCAATGCAAAGGAAAGTGGGGCGGGAGGGAGGAATTACTTGGTGGGTGTTGTGCCCCACGTATGCATCGAAATTGTTGGCAACACTCTCATGGAACGTTTTCCCCAAAAGCAGTCTAATGAGCCCCCTACTGCTTGCCAGGAGATGTTGCTCTCATGTTTCAGTAACGAACTCCCTCACCCCAAACTGTAACCAGCCTGGCTTTTTCTCAAGTGCCTTTGGAAGAAAGGGAAGGTACAAATGTCTCAGGATGCAGAGATTTTCCTAGAAACACCAAAAGACTTGAAAGCATTCTCATTGCAGATTGTTTATGATGGAGCCTCACTATGATGCTGTTGTTGTTATATATCACATAATATTAATAAGGATAACACTCATGATAGTAACAGAAATTTTCAGGTGTTTTCACAGTTTATATGAGAGCTTGTTAATACCTTGTGAAGTAGTTCTTTTATTATCTCCATTTTTGCAAGGAGTAAATGGCTCTTGTAGAGAAAGTGACAAACCTAGTTGATGATATAGCTGAGATCTCAATCCTGGTAATTTAATGCCAGTTTTGACAGAGCTACTCTTAGTCTCTCTATAAACATTGCAATGTTTTTGTTGAGTTTATTTGTTTATTTTGAGAGAGAGAGAGAGAGAGAGGAAGCCAGGAAGGGGCAAAGAGAGAGAGAGGGAGAGAGAGAATCGCAACAGGCTCTGAGCCATCAGTGCAGAGCCCAACATGGGGCTTGATCCCACAAACCATGAGATCATGACCTGAGCTGAGATCAAGAGTCAGATGCTTAACAGACTGAGCCACCCAGGCACTCAGGATGCTTTTGACTGCAAATAAAAGAAAGTAGAGCTAAAATTTCAAAGGAAAAGTAGTCCTGGGTTTGGTTGATTCCGTGGCTCAGTAACATAATCAAGAACCCAGGTTTTTTTCATTTTTCTTCTCTTCTCCCCTCATTGTGTCAAATGCCTACCTCTCATGATTTCAAAATCCTGCCACAGTTGTGTACGTCTCCTATGTAGACAAAGTCCACAGACAGAAAAGGGTAACATATCCCTTTTTAAAAGCAGAAGCAACTTCCCCTCACATCTCATTGGCCATAATTTTATCACACACCTTCATCTCAACTTGCCGATCACTTGGCATGCAGTACCACCTTGATTAGATTAGACCAATCAAGATTCAGTGTCCTAAGTCTGGGAAAGAGCACACTCTCTGCTGAAGAACGTGGACTCTTAGACGAAGATAAACAAAATTTGTCAACAAAGAAGAAAAGGGAAATGTTCTGGGATTGGCAACCAGCAATGGCTGTCACTCCCACCAATGTGGCAGGCTATTTATTTTCTAAGACATCTTGCTATAAAATGATGAAACAAAGCATCTGGTAACTCTATAACCATAACTGATATGTAAGGTTAATGGAATAGGAGAGAAAATTCAAAGTCCAATATGGTTAAATACATATAGTGCTGGATACACACACTGTAAAGGGAGCCCCACTGACTAAAAGTGAGGAGACCTGAGTTCTAATCTGACACTAACTAGCTGGGTGGTTTTAACCTGTTTAATCTTAACTTCTTATTTTACATTGGATACCAGTGCCTGCCTCTATCTACCTCACAGGATTTTTCTTACTATAAATGGCTTACTAACTCACTATTGCCATTAAACAAAAGCCATTTTCCAACTAATAAATGCACTGAGGAAGATTTCTGGTTTTGGAGGCACACTGAGTGCCCGTGATGCTGGGTCCTTCCCACCCTTCCCATCTTCTTCCCTGTTCTCAGACAAACCCCGAGTGTGTGTTGTGGATCCTCCACCCTTGGCTCCTCACCCTAAATCAAGGACTAGGATGTCTGTCGGTCTGCACCTGAGCAGCTTTTCTGAATTCACTGTGATGTACACATTTAAACCCACTGTTTATCTTTGTACTTTAGAGAAGGCTGTGTGATGAGGGACACAGGGTCAGAGATCATGGTGACAATATGTTCTCCAAATGAAGCCAGAGAGAATCACAGGGAACTGAGGGAAGGCTAACGGTCCTCTGACTCTCGCTCTTCCTTTGCGTTGTGAAGGACGCTTCATCAAGCACTTTTACCTCTCACAAGATTCCTAGGTATCTCTCCATTGCTCTTCTCGTTCTCTGATCACATCTCTTGGACTGAGATTTGTTACCTGATGTTAACTAGGGTCTGCTCCTCTTACTCACTGAGTCACTGAGTCAAACTTCATTGCTAGATCAGCTCTACTTATGTCTTATTTACTATAGTAGTTCTGACCATTGCTTTACCTTTGTTCCTATAATTTAGAAAGTTTTTAGCTGATTGCCCGTTAAGAGTATATAATAAAACCATGTTCCTTTGAAGAGACACAGCGATCATCTAGATCCTTACTACTTGAAGTGTGATCTGCAGAACAGAAACATTGGCTTACCCTGAACACTTATTAGCAATGCAGCACCTCAGGCCTGCCCCAGATCTGCGGAACCAGAATCCACATTCTAACGAAATCTTCAGGTGGTTCATATGCAGACTCAAGTTTGAGAAATGCTGATCTAAATCAACCACCTCAGTTCACAGAGAAGTCAAGTGACTTCTTTAAGGTCTCATAGCAAATTAGTAGCTGAACTGGAATAGATATCAGGTATCCTGACTACTAAAACTGCACCACACTACCTCTTAAAGACCATAGATTCATTTATGTTTAGCTAATTTATCCAGCTTTCATTCCATATAGAACAGTAGGCACTGATATAAAGGTATGCCAGGATTTGGCCTTCAAATTTCCTTCTCTTACCCACTACTATCTTTTTGATAACATAGCTTCAGAGTTTCCTGCAGCTCTCTTAGCTGTCATTTCTTCATTTAATTAATTCACCAGGGCCTGCTTTGGTCCAAAATAATGATATGAGTAGAGCTTCTGTTTAATGTTTTTCTACTCACCTCTTCTTTCCCCATTCCCTTTTCAAGACTCCATCAATTGGATTGGCAACTAGTCTATCTACTAATATTTTATTTAAAGATCATGTACCTATATCTCAAGTATAAATATTCTAAAATTTTCTTTCTATTTTAGTTCTTAGTGAAGATTATGAGATTAAAATTATGATTGCTGGGGCATCTAGTGGCTCAGTCAGTTGAGCGTTTGACTCTTGATTTCGGTCTGGGTCATGATCTCACAGTTGGTGAGACTGAGCCCCGTGTCGGGCTCTGCACTGAGCATGGAGCCTGCTTGGGTTTTTCTCTCTCCCTCCTTCTCTCTCTCTCTCTTCCTCTCAATATAAATATTTTTTAAAAATAAAATAAAATTATGATTGCTTTATCAAATGAATCAGGGAATTTGATAATTGATTAAAAACCTATAACTCTCCTAATGAAGGATTTGGTGGGTCATACTCTATGGCTCATCTATATTTTGAACATTTTTACAAGATTATCCTAATGAAGGATCATAACTACCTAGAATCAAAAGCCAAGTAATGTTTTCTTAGACAAAACATACTGCCACGTTTGCACCTTTGAGATTTCTGTTCCCTCTTGAGAAAATTGGGGCAAAGAAGGAAGGATGGAGAAGGGGAAGTATGCTCCTCAGTCTTCCCACCTTCCCCCCATGGCTCCCAACTGGAAATATACAATCCTATGTTTCTGTAAAACTGTTTATCTACCCATTGCCTCCATTCATGACACTTCAATTAGCATTCTCCAACTCCTTTTATCTCCTACCAAGCAGCTAAGGAAACTGGGTCCTAGGAGCCCTAGACTTCACTGCAGTAGTTTCTTGGGATTTTTCCATTTCAGTGCCCCCAAAGTAGGGAAAGAACAGTTGGACAGCTCATAGTCACGCTCAGGCCATCTGACGAGGCACATGTCAGCATGCACGGGAGCATCTATAGGTGACTCTGAGGCCCTCCCTGATCTGGAAAGATGTGGTCATGATTCATGTTTCTGCAGCAAATGACAAGAGGAAGAATAGAGTCTGCCACTTATTAGCAAGTGTCCCTGCTGTCCTTGTCCTCACACACTGTATTTCCCAGTTTAGAATTATGTCTTAACCTCAGGAAAAGCCTGCATTTAGAAGTTTCTGGGTAACAAAGAAAAACCTCTAATGTTATCACAACCACTCCTGCCCCCAGGCCCCCCAGTTTGCTTTGGGAAATCTTTGTGATTGGAAGAAGCTAAGGAATATGCAGGAAGTCTAAAGAATCTTAAAACGTATTGTTCAAAGACAAATGTTTCCCCATCTTGATTAACAGGTCAAGTAGGCAATTGCTTCTGTAATGTGGTCTGAAGACATTAATCAACAAAAGGGCTGCCTACCTTATACATTTTCCTCTCTCTGACCTGAAATTCTGCCACTAATATGCTGATGGAAGGGTCCTCTTTCTCCTTCTGTGTTCAGGGATGGAGAGGACACAAGACAATACATGTAAATTCACGTAGTCCACAGTTTTCCCAGGACTAAACTTGCTCTGAATTTTTCACATATATTCAGGAGGGTAGAGGTGGTACCAGGTAGGTAGTAGGGCCTCTGAGGAAGAGGATGGTAAGGGGAGAGTAGGAGTCCGAGATAAAGAAACATTTTTAAACTGGAAAATATTCCCACCCTAATGGAGTGCTCTGTAAAATCCAGGAAAAGGCAAAGTTTGCAGTGTCTCTCAGCCTCCTCCAGCTCCAAGAATTTCCTTTCTTAATGAGGGAACTCTCTTCATCCAGCAACTGAGTGGGAGAATAAAGAGGTATAGGGGGAAAAAATCAGGAAAAAACATCCTCTAGGGTAGCCTGAATGTACACACACACACACACACACACACACACACAAGCCTGAAGCTTATTTACATAAATGTTAATTTTATGCACATAAGCCCAGAATCATAAGTTTGTTTTACTATTTCCTACATGTATATCCGTGGAGAAATCCTCCTATTATTCCAACACCAGAGGAGTGGCAAAACAATTTGAGAATTACAATATGATGTGAAATATGGGAAGAGTGACAAGGTGGTCTCAGAGGTATCAATAGGCACAGTTGTTAGTTCACTCCTCAAGTCCTGAGTCGGAGCTACAGAGGGAATCTACGCAGACAGATTCAGGAGACTGAACTCCCTAGAGGATATGTTTATTCATCCATTTATTCACTCAAGAAATATTAACGAACCTCTACTATGTGCCAGGAATCCTTACGATAGGCTGGTCCCTGGTAGCCCGGATATTAGCAAGACTGCTCTTGACAGCTGTAAGACAGAAAATTACAATGGAATGTAAACTATAAACTATAAGGGTAGATATGACAGCGTCTGGTAGTAGAATTAAGAAATGGCATCCAACTTAGAGAGTTAGCTAGGCAAAGGTGTGTGTGTGTGTGTGTGTGTGTGTGTGTGTGTGTGTGTTTTGAGAAATAACAAGGCATGCATATAGAACAAAAGACACATTCTGTTGCTGGAGAATAAATTGTGAGGTGGATGTTGGGAGACAGCCTAGAGAAGCCAGCAGGGCAGCAGGGGTCACTCACGAAGAACCTTGTATGCCATGTTAAGGAATGTGCACTTCACCCTGTAAATAGAAACTGGGGAGCTATAAACAGAATTCAATCAAGAGCATATCATAGCCAAACTTTTTAATGAAAATACAATTCTCTACCGGCTATGCAGAGGATGAAGTGGAGGAGGTATGCAGCGGAAGTAGGGAGGGCAATCTCTTGTGGTTACAAAAGAGGTGATAGGGGCCTGAACTGGGGGAAAAGCTGTGGGGATGGAGAGGCAGGAATAAGACTGAGAGCCATGTGGGAGGCAAAACCAACCACACTTGGTAGTGGATTGAATGAGAAGGAAAAAAAGGGAGATGTTAAGGATGGCCCTCAAGTGTCTTACTTAATTGATCAGTAAATCCCATCATTTTCTAATTTACTAATCCCACTAGACAGAGAATATAGGAGGGAGAAGTTCAGATTCAGCATAGCCATGTCAGGTTTGAGGGGGCTGAGCGGCATCCACGTGTAGATTTCCAAGACATCAACAGAAGGATCTGAAGGTCAGTCAGGGGGACAAAATTTGGGAGTTAACAGCAGCAAGCTGATGATTTGAATCATAAAATTGGACCCAGAGAGAATATGTAGAATGAGAAGAAAGCTGAACTAATGGTGTAACCTTAAGGAACACCAAATTCCTTTGGTGAAGAAAGATTGTCCATCCACAAGAGATCTAGAAGAGTCATAAAAAAGAACCAGGAAAGTGAGACTATATGAAAGCCAAAATAGTAAAGAGATTCAATAACCTGCATCAAGTGCACAGAAGTACAGCAAAATGTGAGATCTTAAACATCCCATTGGATATGGTGGCTAAGAAATCATTGGTAAATTCAACTAGGCCATCTGAATGGAAATGATGGAGCCAGAAGCCAAGTTGAGTGACATGAAAAGAAATGGAAAATTAAGAAGTAGAAACAGAAAGTACAGCCCACTCTAAAGAGTTTACATGGGATGCCTGAGTGGCTCAGTCTGTTAAGCATCCGACTCTTTATTTCAGCTCAGGTCATGAGCAGCTTAGGTCGTGGGATCAAGTCCTGCATCAGGCTCCTCACTGAGCATGGAGTCTGCTTAAAATCCTCCCTCTCTCTCTCTCTCTCTCCCTCTGCACCCCTTCCCTGCTTGCTCATGCTAACTCTCTCTCTCTCTCTCTCTCCCTAAAATTAAAAAAAAAAAAGAAATAAAGAGTTTGCATGAGAAGAGAAAAGAGATTTGTTGAGAGCTAGGGGAAGAAGTGGACCCAAGGAAAGATTTTAACATTGGGAGCAACTTAGGCAAGTGTCTAGACTTAGAAGGGGAGAAGTAGAAGATACAGAATGGAGGGTGATAAATGATGTGACAAAGTTCCAGAAAAGGCAGTAAGCAACAGGATCTAGAGCACAGGTAGAGAGATTGACCTTGAAATTAGAAGAGAACTTTGCAGGACTGGAAGTGTTAGTATAACATCTGGAATGCTTTTGGCTGCAAGCAACAGAAGATACAATCAAAAGAAGTTTAAACAGTAAGAAAACATTATTATTTTACATATTAAGAAGTCAAGGAGTGAGATGGTTACAAGAAGGGTTGGCTAATTCAGCGGCTTAACTATGTCATCAAAGACCCAAGTTGTTTCCCGGTTTCTGTATTGGTGCCCTCAACACACCACCTAACTCCCATCATGGTCAGAAGATTACTTCTGTATCTCCAGACTACATATGGAGCAATATTCAAAGGCCAGGAGACAATAACTGTTCCATTTTGAGAGGGAGAAAAACTTTCCCAGAAGCCCCTCAACAGACTTCCATTCAATGGGCAGAATTTTTCACATGGATACACCCAAACTGAAAAAGGAAATGAAATAATCAAAATTGGGTTAGAATAATTATGGTTCATCCACTTGGGCTAGGCAAGAGCCCAGCCTCCCTGAAGAACATGGCCATCACATACCTAAACTGAATCAAGGTTCTGTTATCAAGAAAGAATGGGTAAGCATGGCTGTTGGGTAGGCAACCAAAAGTGTCTGCCACACCAGAAATAAACGCAGATAAGTTAATATCCAGGGATAGAAGTTGTGCTTAATCTCTTTGATTTTCTTGACTGTCTGCTGAAAGTGAGGGAACAGAGGTTGTGTATGAAATTTGAAGGAATAGATAGGATTTGAAAATCACTGAAGGAAATGAGAAAAAAAGTTGACTCAAGACAAAAGATTAAGAAGTAGTGTGAAGGGACAAGCTGAGATGAGAGCCCATGAACTTTTCAACATGCCAACCAACATATGACTATTTTTCCAGTATATCCCCTTACTCAGACACAAGAGCAAAGAAGTTAGAGAGTAAGAGTACCATTGGTTCTAGGTTGGGAGTTTATGGGTGACAAGATAGAAGGATGAAGGGTGGAAAGGAAGGAAAGATGCTTGTGAAAGAGCAGTTCAGATCTTAGTATAACCCATGGGATCTTGGTTGTATAGAAAAAAGGGGAGTCATAAAGGTTCAGATAAACAGTGAGAAAATGATGTGATCAAGAAATGGGATGTGCATATGAAGTCAAAGTTTAATGGGAGATACAGTGTGAGAACAGGACATTGTGACCAGAGAAAAGGATACTACCGCATAGCCCAAGCAAGGTTGGTTGAAGAGGAGAGAAATGAAGAGCATTGGAGTTAACAATGTCCAGGAGTTTGGACACTGGGTGTTGGACTAGATGTCTAACAAGTGCTGCAATATGCTGAGATTGTGTCTGAACTAAATGGGAATAATGACCGACAACCACCCTGAAATCATCAGACAAGGAATAAAGCCAATCAGGAAACAGGCAGATGTCAGTGACCTGATGGCAAAGAACATAGTATAAGTGGGTGGTATGACCTGGAAGGGAAAAGAGCTTCTACCTGAAGGTTGATGAGGATTGTCTGCAGGTGGATGTGAGATCAGGAGAACAGCAACCTTTTTTCCAGGAAGGATACTGCATGGGATATAGAAGAATAACCAGTCTCTATTGGTGGAAACTGCAGGGGAAATTGAGACTTTAAGGAGATTCTGACCTCAGTTTTAAAAAGAAGGTCGAGGGGTCTTCTGAAACCTCTTTGGGGATGTAGAAGAGTGTTTGCCAACAAAAGAAGTGGGGGAAGATGTCATCAAGACCTCCAAAGAATTCTCAGTTCCCTGATAGGAATAGATGGCAGCCTGAATCAAACCCAGTATACATTTCAGGAAGTCTAAGATCCCTCCATCTATTAAGAGAGGTTTTCAACGTGGCCAAGACTTCTATACTCTATAAAACATTAACAATATCATTACTAATGCAAGGAAACCTTCTTATGCCAGAGCAAATAAAAAATAAAGTTGTGAGTGTAGATATGAGACAATGTGGCTCTGAGCAGGAAATATATGTTTCTGCTAAGCGGGCTCCCTCTAACTCACACTCTTTGTCTTTCTTCATTTGCATTTCTGGTTTCTTTTCTCATTACGGTCACTATTTACTTGACAGATGATAGAAGGCCAGCTGAGGGTGGAGTACGATTAGCATATAAACAAGATTTTAAAATAGCTGGAACAGAGAAGGACTTTAGAGTCTGCTAATCCTTGGAGTCTTGACCTCAAAATAATCAAGAGAAAGTGTATTTGGGCAATCCTCAGTCAGCTCTAAGAATGTCCCTGCCTTGCCTTGGATGACCTCGGGTGAGTCATCATTTAACTTGGCTGCAAGCTGCCGCCAGGTCTTTTCTTTAGCTCTGTTATTCTAAAACGATTGAGGAGCAGGTATGTAGTACTTGAAAGAAATATGGAACGGTGTAAAAAGTGAAGACTTTAAACTCAGACAAATCTAAATCTGAATTTCAGTCGCTTTATTTCCCTTAGCATGTCACTTAAACTCTGAGTAGGAGAGGTCTCCACTTAAGGTAAGTCAGCTGTGGGTCAATTTTCATTATATAAATCACCAGAATATTACCAACTCTACCCACCTCCTGGAGTCAGCCTCCCCCAGTGAAATAATCAGAGCCTCTACCTAACATACTAAATTAGAGAAGTCTAGTATCCTTTCCAGGATTTCCAAGGTAGGCGCAAATGTTCTTCAAACTCCTAATGTCAACTCATCCCTTTCACCACTCTTTTGAGATGCTGTCCCTTCTCCCTTTCCAAAGAGAAGTAGCCCAGAGTTTCTCCCCCTTAGGCCTCCACATAGCACCAACATTAAGCTTCTCCTGAAGGTTTAGGGCTGATGGAGGCAATTAAAGAAAAGGAAATAGACCAAAGCTGAATATTACCTATCAGGCCAGATGGCATCCCTGCTAACCCCATCTTGATCCTGTCTTACGGCTGCCATGTTCCTGGGATCTCAACCTTCCATTCTGAACTTTACCTCAGCCTCTCTGTCCTATGAGTTCCAGGCCAAAAAACAGACATTTCCTGTTACTTTGCAACGCAGGGCATTTTCTAGGTCCTGTTGGTCTCATGTCATTTCCCTGCACTTTGCCTTCAGCAACCACAAAGGCCACTTTCATGTGAGTTTCTACTCTGGGCTCCACCCCAAATAACACAGAGTCATCAGAAGCTTTGAAACTGGCAAATTTTCTTGCACATGTCCCATATCATACCTCTGCTCAGTGATCCCACTCCCATAAGTAGCTCTTGTAAGTGGAAAGGAAAGGGAGATTTATTCTCCTCCATCCTTATAAATGTATGGGTTCGGATGTTCTGGGATTCTATCTTCCAATTACACGTATATCACTTTAAACCCTCACAACCACATTCTAAGACATGTCTTTTTATCCCATCTCACAAATAAGGAAGTTTGGTTTAAAGAATTAAAAATATTTTCCCAGTGTCACAAGCTAATAAGTAATTGAGTCAAGATTACAACTCAGTATTTGGACAGCTGCCCTTTCTTGGAAACCAGCTCTCATGCAAAAGTTGAACTAGCTTGGGACCACCATGCTATAAGGAAGCCCCATTTACCATGTGGAGAGAGAGAAAAGCCCCACAGAGGAGCATCAAGGAACCAGACATGTGAACAAAGACATCTTGGACCTTCTAGTCCATTTAGGTACCAGCTGAATCCAGACGAGTAGATGACCCTAGCCAATATCAAATGGAACAGAACTATCTGGCCAAACCCGTACTAAATTCCTTACTATTTCCATTTAAAAACAATTTTTTAATGTTTGTTTATTTTTGAGAGAGAGACAGAGCACAAGCAGAGAAGGGGCAGAGAGAGAGAGAGAGGGAGACACAGAATCCGAAGCAGGCTCCAGGCTCTGAGCTGTCAGCACAGAGCCTGATGCCAGGCTTGAACTCACAGACCGTGAGATCATGACCTGAGCTGAAGTCAGCCGCTTAACTGACTGAGCCACCCAGGCGCCCCTTTGTCATTCCCATTTTTAAACCTAAAAGGTTAGAGGCCTACAGCCCTTTGTAGTACTAGAAGAAATATCCAAAGGTAGAGCAGATTCTGGCTGAAAACTGCCCCAAACCATGGTTTTGAATTTCAGGGGAAAAAATCTAATTATGTTTCTGTCTATCCATTTCACTGCTACGATGTATGTGTGTATGTCTGTGTACCTATGCTTCATGTCCTCTACATGGAGATCGCTAAGAACTTCAGAAAATAGCCAAGAAATACCCTGTAGTGGAGAGACTACTGACTTCAGTTCAAAGCAAGTCATTTCACTACGTATGTCCTATTTCCATAAATTTGAGAAATGGCCTCATACATTCGTTCATGCAAGACACGTTCATGAAGCATCTGCTGTGTGTCGGGCAACTGTTCTAGGCCCAGTGGATTCTACCACAAAAAAAGGGTAGACTTATCCCTGCTCTCAAGGAAGTTCAACTCTAATGCCAGGAAGACAGGCACCAAATAAGGAAATAATTCAATAAAACATAAAATGGGGGTGATGGTGGGGGGTGGTAATGGTCAGAATTACGAAGAAAAACAAAGCGTGAGCCGGGGGTAGAGCATGATGGTGGGGAGGTAGGGTGTGTCAGGGAGCAGTGTCTATTTTTAAGGTCCTCTCTGAAGAAGAGTCTTTTGGGCAAGGACTTGAATAAATTAAGAGAGGGAACTGTGTGGAGAGATAGAGGAAGAATATTCCAGGAGGAGGGAAAAGCGTGTCTAAAAGCCCCGAGGAAGAGACAGGCCTGGGCTACGCAAGACAGAGCAAGTGGGCAGTGTGGCTGGAGTGAGGAGGGGAAGCAGACTGGAGAGGGGCACAGGTCACATGGTGGAGGTCTTCACAGCGCAGAGGGGAGTGTGGACTTTATTCTAGAATGCTTTGGGAAGGCATTGGAGGGCTCTGAGCAGTGTATGCTGGCCTGCTGCATGACAAATAGACTCTGCAGGGAAGAGTGCAGAAGCAGAGGACCGGTTGGAAGGTTACTGTGATTGTCTGGAAGGGCAATGATAGTGCCCTGCACCTCAGTGGTAAGAAGTGACAAGACTGTGTTTCGAAGGGAGAGGACCTCAATTATACATACACAATTATTATTCAGATCGAGCTCCTCAGCCCTGAGATTTGGAAGCATTTCCATTTTTTAAACTGATGGCTGAAAGAGCTGGCTGGGTACTTCATCAATGCCCTGGGAGGCGATGTTTGGCATTCCGTGCCTGCCCCCCGAGTGCAGAGACACCCAAATCACCAGTATAGCTCTAGGGTAAGGAGATGAGTGGATTTTATTTTATCCCAAAGGGAAGCTCCATATAACCACGCACCGGAGATGACTCTTGCTTCTCTGCCTAGGTAGACAGATCGGGTAATTATCCAATCAGTCATACAGCTACCCAGTGAATTTGTCCCATCTGCCATCTTGGAAAAGATCTCCAAGGACATGCTCCTTGGAGAACAATGTAATTAAACTTTTTGTAGCCTGACCAACATTCCTTCATATGCAGAACTAGTTTCTGAGAAAGAGGAGGACGAATTTGCATAAGAAGCCCAGTGTCTTCTGGGAAATAACCTAGACTCCCACACCTTTCCCCCCACAAGATTTAAAATGAGGGAAACAACAGTAGCCCTGATCTTGTTTCTTTGGCAGAAGACTCCAAGTCCCCAAAGACAACTAAGGCTGAGGGACAGCATGCTGGGGTCTCAGGCTCTTGCGGGAGCCAGAGGTTTACAGGGCTGGACCAACTCTGGGAGAGTATGTGGCTGAGGCAGAAGGAGCCTCACAGCACGGCCTCCAGAGCCATGCTAGCTCTTAGGAATGACACTTGAGAGGAGAATGTGAACTTAGACCGCCGTGACTTTGGAGCTCAAGCATGGGGTTCCTCAACAGTAGTGATAACAGCCTAGAACCGTGGAGACGTCACAGCATTGGCAGATAGTTTTCAACAGCAATGTCATGTGGCGGTCAGACAAACAAGCAGCACAGGACAGATCAGACCACCTCCTATCTTGAAAGCATCTCTGGATCCCTTTGGACTGAGTGAACCCCTGGACTTCACAGACAAGAAAGAGGGAAGGGCCTCAAGACGTGATCTTGTACTTCTCGCAAATAAGAATAGATGAGGACCCTAGTGATTAATGGAGGAAATAAAAAGCACCATGGATTTGGTAATGGACATAACACATGGTATGGTGCACGATATACCATGTATGTGGAAAGGCATGTCTATGTATACGTTACACGTATGGGTAGAGCATACTGAGCTATGATCACAAAAATTTGGCACCCGCTATCCTTAACAACAGGACAATGGGTGCCCCCTCATGGGGCACACAGTGGGGGCAACAGGCCCCCACTCCTTCCTGTAGGGAGTCTCAACTCCCTGGAACAGCATTCAGTGCCTCTCCTAATACAACCTATCTTCCCAGATTGAGCTCTCTGTTTCGCTCTTTCTTCCCGCCTGCAGCCCCAGCAAACCCCTACAGCCATCTCCCACCTGCCCCACCTCCCCCGCGCCCACACACACACCCAGAACACGCTAACAAGACCAGACTTATCAACAGTCCTCCAGTACAAAACAGGAAGATCCCTTTCCTTCACCTCTGCTCATCAGAATTCTAGTCATTCTTCAAGGTGCAATTTCAATGTCTCCTTTTCCATAGAGCCTTTCTCCAGACCTCAAGTCAGAATTAATCCTACCTCGGACCACAACAGCACTTGGCTTATATCTTCTTAATCGTACTCATCATGTTATGCTTTGCCATCCTCCACTTAACCTTGAGCTTCCAGAAAACAAATATCACATGTCACTCCCCTTTGTATCCCTCACAGTACAGCACCTAGCATATAGCAGATACCTGTTTGCTACTCAACAAATGAAGAAGTGAGTCATTCTTTTCTATTTGCGATACAAAGAAAAAGAAATATTTAAGAAACATCGTGGCTCAGGCAATGGTCCTCAGGTCCTAGATGGTTATGAAGTGCTAATTGGTCCAAGACTTAATATCCTGATATAAATCCTTACAATTTAATTGTTCAGTGAATTTACTTACATTGATATCTCTCTAAACATACACACACACACACACACACACACACACACACACACACACACACACTACTGATTCTGTTGCTTCCCTAAAGAATCCTGACTCATATACCAATCAACCCCCAACAGGCAAGAAAAGTAGGCCAGTCTGACTAGTGCAGAGGGCCTGGCCCCAGTGGATACTGCATGTTAATCCAGTACAGTTATTCATAGAGGAAGATTTTTTCCCAACCCCTTGATGTTTCTTCCACATGGAGGACCACCCATCAGTGTGATGCTCCTGACCCTCGCACCCCTTACTCACCTGGTTGGTGAGTTAAATAAAGAAACCAGACAGAGTTGCCCAGCCCCTTCCTCATCTTCTAGTCCCCCCACCCTGCCTTTTTCCACTCTTAGTCTTACCTGGAAAAGTGTCCAGCTGTGTCTGTAACAGGTTAGGCAAGTCTGCCCAATTCTGTGTGCTCAGTTTCTTTTTTTCACTATAAGGTGCACTGTCCAACTTAGGCTCTGTCAGTGATAAAGGTACTATTTTCTTTCCATCTCTACTCTTTTGTTTCCTGTTCAGAACCCTAATCAGAACAGAGGCCCTCATCCAATGTGCCTATCTTGACTTCACAGCTTCTAAAGTGTATCTACCTAGAGAATAAGCCCACGGTGGGTCTTCGGACGTCTAAGGACCCTGGAGCGACAGAGCTGAACAGCCTTGAGGTTGCCAGTTCCACCTCTCCTGGTACTGGGGAGGATTACTATACGTGCTTCTGCTTGTGGGAGTTCTAAGGAGCAAATAAGAACACGTATGCGAAATTTTCTGCAGTCTATCCTGGCATGTGAGCACAAGGTGAAATTGATTATTGTGGCTGTTGCAATCCCGTTGAGGTAGGACCCCAGATGCTCACCCAGGTAAGTTCTGCCAACTGCCTCTTGCCTGGGTGTTACCAACATTTGGATCAGCTACCATGGGGCTCCTGCAAAGCACTTCCCTTGACATCCTCCATGTGCTACCAGACATTCCGTAACCGACTGCCAGACATGGAAGAGAATGCTTCCCCTCCCCGCAAGGTGTTACAAAGTTTCTCACGACTCCTGAAGCAGAAATGTTCCTGCCCAATGTCTTATGTAGTTCACAGGAACTCTTTTCGTTTGCTTTTCTGGCTAATTCCCTGACTCCCTAAGGCAGGTGGGCCAGGGCTGGGACAGATTTGCATGACAGATGCTGGGCCCCTATCATCACTCCCTCCTTTCAGAAGCATAAAACCCTGCTCCCAGGTCAAAATTGTGGTGCTTGGCTCCCACTTCCAGTCCCTGGCTGGATCACTGGACCAATTTTCCAGAGATGCCCAGACATGTCTGAATTCCCGTGGTGGATACGATGCACCCTACCCTGGAAGTAGTGATTGACCCAACCAGGCCTCAAGTCTCCCTAAAGCAGTTACAGTGGCACCCTCAATAAAGAAGCCCCTCCAAATCTCACTTCCTGGCTGACCCACTCCCATACCTGACCTCTGGGCTCTTCTTTCTCCTTTACTTGTCCGAGACAAGTGGCTGGTGTGCGAGGACCGAGTGAGTTGTAAAGGAAGACACAGGCATGAATCAGCCTGGGAATGTTTTTCCTCCATCGCCCAAGCAGATAATGTCTTTTATATTTTGCCGGTCCTCAGAGAGACCTGAGAGCTTTATCTTGTGCTATGTGCACTCACCTTGGTGAAGGAAACATTCCAGCATAAAGCAATACTGTGGCCACAGGAAACCCTGCAGCCTTGACTCCATCCAGGTGGCTGCGATGTCTGTGGGGTAGGGGACAGAGACCGTGTGAGGCGGCTGGTGCACCTGCCCCTTTAGACCGAGCCAGAAAGAAATGCTGCTACGCCACCTCTAGCTGTGGGCTCCCCTTGGCGGGAAATTCCCTGCACAAAAGTCTTATCCTGTCTTCCAGCTTGAGCCAGCTCGCTTCCTTCTCTGCAGCTCATTCTCTAGGGAGGGTATGAGGGAGGAAGGCTGGGGGCGGAGAAGGGAGTTTAGGGCATGAAGAGTCAGGAAGGGTTTTGCTCTCTTCCAAAAAAGGACTGAGCTGGCAGAGCCTCGGAATTTCCCTTCCCAAGCTGGAGGTGTTGAGGACACAGTCGAGGATGCTGTAAACTTGGCACTGATTGTCCCTCATCCAGACCATAAGAGACCTCTGATGCCTTACCCTCGCCCCCGCTGCCAGAATATATGTGGCAAACGTGACTGCAGATTCCTAGGAAGTGCAGCTTGGGAGTCGGCTAGACCCTCACACTGGGTGGGGGTGCAGGGGCCGAAGCCAAGAGACACATCTGGGAGGTTGCTGTCAGAGGGTGATGAGAAGGCACCCAAGAGAGTCCCAGGGAACCCCAGGATGAGGGGCATGTGCTGGCATGAGATCTGGTGTTATACTTTCCCTAACATCCCCCCAACTGTCTCCCCCACTTTGACAAAGACAAAAAGTCAAGTAATGAGGAGAAGAATATTAGTCCACAAACATGGATACAACCATGAGAAATGTCACATAGCTCAACCCTCATCACTGCAGCCACCACCACCACCACCACCCCATCCCTAGAATTGTGCCAAAGGCCCCAGGATGCTTCTACGCCTCAATATTTGAGAGGGCCCTCCAGCCCACACTGGTTCCTGCACTGTGCCCTCTAGAAGACCCCCTTGAAATCCGACCTTGCTGTGACTGAAAGAGGGAGACTGAAAGCTCTTCCTCCTGGGGCTTGGGGTCTTGCTCTGCTGGGTGCACCACGCCCTCCAAAAACTGGCCAGCTCCCCAGAGACACTGTCAAGGAGTGGAGGAGGGTTCCCACTCTTTGAGGGGCTCCCTGACTACCGCTGCCTTCCCAGAGAAAGGGATCTCTGCTTCTCGTCCTCTCACCTCTTTCCCTCCAAGGTCCTAGCCCCCAAGAAACCCACATGATATCTGCACAAGCTTCAGGACATGACCTCAGGCTGGAAGCTGGCAGGACACATAATCCCCCAGACATGATATGACTACCCCAGGACTTTTAATTTTTTAAACTGTTGCCACATTAGGGGATGACTCTTAAAATACGAATTTCTGGTTTTCTTGAAACATCAGAAAATATGGAAAATGAGGCCCAATGGATGGGGTCTGGCCATCCATTCATTCAACAAATATTTACTGGACACCTGTCAGGTTCTGGGTGATAATCTTCTAGGTCCTGGAGCTAAAAAGGTGAACAGAGCAGATGAGATTCCAGTTTTCGGGGAGGTTACATTCTATTTCATGATAAGGGCATAGGAAGAGGCATGGACTGGGGGGATGAGAAACCAGCTGAAAACCAGTGATAAACAAAGATCCTTTCCAACAATGACGAGGCCTGAGAAGAAAGGATACCAAGGCAGTAGCAGAGAGAGTACGAGTTCACTTAGACCGAGGGCTTGGGGCAGCTTCTCCACGGAGGTGTCGCCTGAGCGAAGACCTAAATGACAAGAAGGAGCTGGGCCCATAGACATCTACAGGAAGAGCATGCTAGGCAGAGGAGATACCTGTGTCCCCAAAACCCCGTGTTGGGTACAAACTTGACTTTTAGGAGTAACAGACAAAAGGCAAGTGGGGCTGTTCAGTTGACATCAGAGTCATGGTTTGGGGCTTGAGTCCAAGGAAAGAGGGACCCTGAGGGGGGAAAGCCTTTGCAGAGGAGAGAAGGGAGCAGGTTGGGTCTAAGGAGAGAGGTGGCCAATTAGGGACACTCCCACCATGAAGAAGCACAGCCAGCGGATTCTGGAGGCACCGGTGTTTGGTATGGAGTATAAGCTTCTCTTTTATGGGTTACACTTTTCTTGTGGTAGCATCAGGCCCTTGGGGAAATTCATCTAATCCCTATAGCCCTATGGTCTAGGCCGTGTTCTTGTTTTGAGGACCAGAGCACAGGGAGCTCTAGAGAAGTGAGATGGGCAGCAGAGCAAGTCAGAGTCAAGGAGCTGCATGAAGCCAAGGTGACTTACAGGACATGAGAGCACTCTTCGGTGACTTTCAGAAACCCTTGGGGGAACAGGATTCTTGAGACACACAAGTTAGGGGCTCCCACCATGACAGCTGGATAATAACGACCGCTGGTGGCCGGAAAGTGTCTTGAAAGACAAGTAGAACTAGACAGGTGGATGGAATTTAGATCATATTTGGAAGACTAGAATTAGAACTCTGACCCAAAAGCAAACCCTTCTCTCAAGAACTAACTGCCTTGGCTAAGTGACCTCAAAGCTGCAATCATTAGACTCCTGAAAACAATGAGCAGAATGTCCCCTCTCCTACTAGGCTACATGGCTCTTCCTACAGACACCACTGGAAGGAGGGTCCCCCTGGGGCCAAGTTTGCTAGGAGGGCCTGACAAGTATCCAGAGGGCCAGATACAATGCTGAGGGCAAAGCTCAATGCTGAGCCAGCAAAGAGGCTGGCGACAAGCTCAGCCCACGTATGTCCTGAAAGGCGTGGCATGGAAAGGCAGATGGACAGGGTGACATCTGCTGTAATCCAGTAATTCATTCAGCAGGCTGCGTTCTAGGTGTTTGAGGCGCATCAGTGATTCCTGCCTTCATGGACAGATATTCTTGCAAGTGAAAATAAATAATAAGTAATAAAAACATGGCAAGCAAGTCAAGTATACAGTATGGTGGGAAGACAAGTGTTTTAGAAAGAAAATGTGGAACAAGGCAAGGGAGGTCAGGAACATTAGGAAGAAGGGCCATGGCACTTTTAATAAGGTGGTGAGAACTGGGTGATGTTTGCGTACAAACTGTTTGAGGTGAGGGAGAAGAACATTCTTGGCAGAGGGAACAGCCAGCGCAAAGGTCCTGAGATGGGAGTGTGCCTGGAATGTTTCAAGAACAGTGAAGAGGACAGTGTGGCTGGGCTGTCGGAGGGAGCACAGGGTAAAGTAGGAGGGGATGAGGTGAAGATGTCTTGAGACAAGCCAAGTCTTGAGGCGTTTTGTAAGCCACTGTGAGAACTTGGAAGCCCCCACTGAGCAGAAACCTCCACCAGCTCCATTACAGCAGGGGCCGTGCATTTTCATCTCTGAGTACCTGGCAGATTACCCGCCCCCAGGAAATACTTGCTGAGTGAATCACCGCATGAGACATGAGACGGAGCACTCTTTGTGAGCCCCTGCCTGCGGGTCAGTGCTGAGTCATCAGCACGACCCCTGTTCCCCCTGTCCCACACTTCCTTGCCCCCTCCAGCCCTGCAAGCACCCCTGATACAGTGTCAATCACCACCCCAAACTGTGTCCTTATCTACCCCAAAGGGACACGTCACATGTTTCCAGAGACCATATTACATAAAATTCTTGGAGAAAAGGGTTAGGAATGCAGGTCAGTGTGATAATGAAGCAAGTCAGCCAGTCAACGTTATCTCCAGGCCCTCCATCCTGACTCCACCTTTTATGTCCCTGTATCATTGCAGCCTGCTCCCCTTCCTCCCGCCTCCTCCTCCCCCTTCCTCTCTACTCCTTTCCTCCCCCTCCCTTCTCCCCCTCTCTTCTTTCCTTCTACCTCCTTTTCTCTCCCCTCCTTCCCCCCTCTACCCACCTCCTCCATTCCCCCTTCCCTTCTACCCCACCTTCCTCCTTCCACCCCCTCCCTCCTCCCCTCTCCTTTCTTCCCTTCTACCTCCTTTTCTCCCCCTCCCTCCCCCTCCCCTCTACCCCCCTCCTCCATTCCTCCTTCCCTTCTACCCTACCTTCCTCCTCCCGCCCCCTCCCTCCTCCCCTCTCCTCTCTTCCTTTCTACCTCCTTTTCTCCCCCCTCCCTCCCCCTTCCCTTCTACCCCCTGGCTCCTCCTCCTCCTCTCTCCCTGCTCCTCCCTCCTTGACTGTCCCTCCTTCCCGCAGAGTCCATTCAGTGAGCACTAAAGATTCCCTCAGGACGGAACTGCTGCACAGAGACAAGACATGCATGAGGCACACTAATAAGCAAGGGAGGTGGGTATACTCATTTTATTTTCGTTTGAGGCAGTACAAGTCGCACACCAAATGTTTCCCTGAGCCTAACTGTGTCAGCCAGCTGACAATGGAGACAAGAAAGGAGTGGCGACAGCCTGCCCTGCCCGCCCCTACTGCCTACCCTAGCACAATAGACAGGGGTCAGCCCAGGTCAGCATGTTCATAGGGGACTTTCTCCCAGGAAAGAGTAGAGTGACGCCTCTGGGCCTCCAGCCGTCCACCAGGGAACCAGATCTGGCTGAACTGGGAATGTTGTACTGAAGCTTTGCAAATGCTTCTCAAATCATCAGGCCCCACCAAAATCTTGCTTTGACTCTCAGGGTTCCAGTAACCAGCCCCTCCCCCCAACTACGTTTACTAAAAGAGCTCTTGCACCCCTCAGTGGCTCTGTCTGTCCTTGGGCACTTGTCAGTCTCACCTGTCAGCCCTGCAAATGCCCGTGTCCCACACCCCGACTCTCCACCTCTCCCTCCCCGGAATCAAACAGAACAAACAATGCCAATGAGTAGAAAGGTGCTCTAGAAAGGGAAACACTTTAGACAAATGACCTTTACTCAGAGGTCAGCAAGGTCACTGTGCTCCTTAAAATATACATCTGCCTGGCTCAAACCCTCTTTTTATACCCCAAGGGGGTACAGATGCCTGCCTGGAGATTTCTGCAAATTGCCAGGGAATCTATATTCTCCTCTCACCTCTAGCTCCAATTTCCTGCCACCACTGAATTCTTGTTCTCTGCTCTCCATAATTCCATGCCTTCTCTGTCTAACCCTGTCCTCTTGCCTAAAAGCAATTATTTTTTATAAGCATTGCGCATTAACAGAATTGTTATTGATGGTTTGTAGGTCATGAGGGATGGGTTACATTTTCTCACCATTCAGCAGGCAACCTACCATCTGATACTAGATGCCCCATTTCTTGAACATTCTCTAGGGATGTCTCACATGCGTTCGTGTGCAGCACCAAGGCTTCTCTCTCTCGCCCTCTCTCCTCTAGAAATTCTTCCTACTTCTTGCTCAGAGCAGGGGGGCTTCCTCCCCAGCCTTACACATCCCAGCCCATTTGGGGTGCCGTGGACCCAAAACCTGTTGGCTCCTTTAGAAACGCCAGTATCTGAAGATACTTGCTTTAAATGGTGATCCTTTTTTCTTGGTTTCGCCAAAGAAATTATAACTTTAATTCTAATTCATTCGTGAGCAAAGGAGAGGTCTTCTATTTCCCTTTATAAGCGCACTTCCTAATTTGTAGCATTCTCTTCCTACTGTCCGTTAAGGCTTGAGCCCACAGTTCCATTCATGGCTAAATAAATGGACTCTACTACCTTGGATCTCCACTGCCCCCGGCAACCTTGGATCTCCACTGCCCCCGGCAGCAGCACCACCACACTGGCTCTCGTGAGAGGTGGAAGTAATGTCTTGCCATTACCTCGTTATAACTGCTGCGGACACCTATGCTACTAAGTGGCGTAAGCCAAAGGGCTTAGCCTGAGTCCTAGGAGACCCCTGAGAATGTCCTTGAAGCCCCTAAAACCATATGCAACTGTGTGCATTTTTCTGCAGATAGGGTTTATAACTTTAATATTTCCCCCAAAAGGCTTTAACCACTCTCAGCCAGTGAAGAGGACTGAGTTCTGTTCCAACAGTGCAGGCTGAGGTGCTAAAGTTGCCTCAGACCAGGCCACTGTTTCATTGGCAGTTTGGGCAAGATAAAGATTCATTGCAAAAAGACATACATTTTCAAAAATCGCTGCTATGAGAGTTGTTGAAACAATCAACAGGAGCTAAGAGCAAGGAGAATGAAAAAATACAAATTCTTGGGGTGTTTTCACGGAGAGTTTTTTAAAATGTGATTCAATAAGCCTATGCCTAACAGCTAATGCCTTTTCGCAGACATCTACAAAGTAATTCTGAAGCGGAGACGTTTACTTCTATATTTCACATTTTGAAGCGTCTGACTTTATAATCTTAAATATTAACCATAAAAACAAAGATGAATCAGATACATAGATTTATTGTATTCATTGCAGAGCAACTTCGCTCAGATAAAACAATTGCAACAAATGAACCCAAAGTTAAGGATGGATGGAAGCCTAGAGCCAATTAAAACTAAATGGGAAAGAGATTTAAGTCTGAAAATTGAAGATAAGGGTTGGCAATTATCCTGCCATCTAACCAAACACACAACTGCTACTGTTCTGGATGACTTGATGTATTTTTAATTATCATATCAAGCATTTGACTCTAGTTAGAAAAAAATGAAATTGACCATAAAAAAAATCAGCTCTTTCCCCCATAATTCAGAAAGAGAAATATCCCTTTCTGCCCACACAGTGTCTCTGTACAGAGGCACAGTAGTGCGGTGCCATTAAAATGGTGCCATAAATTACAGAGAGAGAATGCTCACCATCTCCTGATCTGTGTTTACCTCATATTAATTCTCAATTGAATGTGGAAATGTTTAGTTTTGCCTCATTTACATTGTTAATAGTCTTACACTAGATTATGAGGAAACAGATGAGAGAGGAGGCCCTGAGTGTGGCATAGAGCTTAAAAGGCTGAGCCAAACTTGCCCAGTAGAAGACAGTACTGTCCTTAGGTTCCAGACAAGAGGGCCTTGGCCTGGAGCTTTGTATTAAGGGGGCTCCCACACATCACAGCGCGCGCACGCGCGCACACACACACACACACACACACACACCACTTAGCACCACCTTAGCACACATCACTTGAACACCTCTGGCACTTGGGATCTAGTGCTCAGAGGACAGGCATAGAGCCACCCAGAATCCCAAACATCCACTCTTATTTCTAGCACCCTTCAGCCCCAAGGAACTGCTTCACATCTCTTGCCCCTCTCCTCCAAAAAAAAAAAAAAAAAAAAGGCAGCCGCATCTGAATGCCATGAAGGTTTGTGGGTTTCTTCCTGAAGACACTGAGCCATGGGGGGAATTTGAGGAACAGGGGCATTTAAGTATAAAAGAAGAGACAAATTAACCTGTCAGATCCTTCCTCTTGGTTGTAAACGCAATACTTCTTGCATACTGAGTGATCATCTCCTAGTAAGTGCCAGGTGTCTCTTATCTTCCTTCTCTTTGTATTCTAATTTAAGGCTCCAGAAGTGTTCAGGAATGATCACAGTATTTGCAACAGATGCAGGGAGCGGCTGAGGAACATTCTGCAATCTTAAACAAATCATACTACCCTTAAACTTGTGTATAGGAGTGAAGCAGGAAACCAATATTTTTACTGGTAACTAAAAGAATGTTGAATGTTAAAACCCTAAATCGTTTTATTCTTGTAAAAATACTTTTAAATTTTTTTTTAATGTTTATTTATTTTTGAGACAGAGAGAGACAGAGCATGAGTGGGGGAGGGTCAGAGAGAGGGAGACACAGAATCTGAAACAGGCTCCAGGCTCTGAGCTGTCAGCAGAGAGCCCGACGCGGGGCTCGAACTCACGGACCGTGAGATCATGACCTGAGCCGAAGTCGGACGCTTAACCGACTGAGCCATCAAGACGCCCCTAAAAATACTTTTAAATATTTAATTGCATTTCAAAAATTCCAACTAAAATTCAACTTTATTGAAGACGTTTCCATTTGATAGTTCTTCAGGGAGCCTAGGGGAGACACACGTTGACATATCTATTCCTTCCTTTATGCACAGCTAAAACCCCAAACATCATATATAAAGTAAAGATAAGAAGACTCTGAAAGGCAGAGAGAAGGCTGACCGGCTAGAGACTTCAGAACCCAAGAGATGACAGAGCGGTCAGTGCCCTGGATTTTCTTTTTGCCTCATATATTCGACTTGGTGCTGAACAACCCAGCAGCTCAGAAGCACCAACAGGCAGACAAAACAACCCCCAGCAAAAGCCACGTCTCTCTCACCAAAGGAGTAAGAAAGGGGCAGCCTGGCAGACTGGAAGCTTTTTGGGCTATACCCAGTCTACCCCAGCCAAACGCCACGAAAATTATCCACGGCCCCATGCATGCCAGCAAAGTCCCAGTGGGAGCCTAGACATCCCCGCAATGAGATCATCCTGAAGTGCCCCCAACACACCAGGTGGCGTCAGAGAAAGTCAAGTATGGTGCCTGGACTGTCATCCTCAGTGGCCAGTAATGAACTCCCCCCACCCCATGGTGTCAGTAGAGTCCATGCTGAGAGCCTAGACTTCCACCCCCAAAACAGAAACAAAGAGCCCCTCTCCTTCCCCTCTGGAAGGAGGCCTAGTGGAGAATAAACCTTTCACCATCACCCAGCAATAACCAAGCCACCCTTACTGGAGTGTCAGCAGAGACCACGTGGGGGGCTGGAACTCCCACCTCCACCTGGCAGTAACAAAGAGCAGCCCCCTCGGGGGTCAGGGGTCAACAAACAACAGGTGGGGAACCTAGACTTCTACCTAGACCTTATAGTAATGATGTGATACCTCCCCAAAAAGCCAGCAAAAACAGAAGATTGAAATAAAATATAAAGTCTCAGAACATAACAGGAAAAATTTCAAGTTCTCATTGAAAATCATTTATCATTTCAACAACCAGGAAGACCGCAAACTGAATGAAAAAAACAAATAGCAGAGCTAATACTCAGATGAAAGAGCTGGTAGAGCTACCTGACAAAGACTTCAAGGCACAGCCACGATACAGTGCTGCAGTGAGCAGTTACGAACAAGCACAAAATGAATAAAAATATGTAAAAACAGAAAGTGTCAACAAATAAAATCAAAATGGAATTCTAAAATATGTTCACATAACCTGCAGGAAGGCAGGCAAAGAAAACAGAAGAATGAAAAATCAGAAAGAAGAATGAGAAAATAAAAGACCTCAACCCTGTAAACAACCATATTAAATGTAGGTGATTGATTTGTTTTTCTCTCTGACTCACTTCACTTAGCATCACACCCCCTAGGTCCATCTATGTTGTTGCAAATGGTAAGATTTGTCCTTTGTATGGCTGGGTAACATCCCACTGCATATCTATACCACATCTTCTTTATCCATTCATCTATCCATGGACACTTGGGCTGCTTCCTTATCTTGTCTATTGTAAATAATGCTGCCATAAACATCGGGGTTCATATATCTGTTTAAATTAGTGTTTTCGTATTTTTTGGGTAAATACCCAGCAGTGGAATTACTGGATGATATGGTATTTCTATTTTTAATGTTTTGAGGAATTTCCAAACTGCTTTCCACAGTGGTTGCACCAATATGCTTTCCTACCAACAGTGCACCAGAGTTCCTTTTTCTCTACATCCTCACCAATACGTGTTTTTCCTTGTCTTTTTGATATTAGCCATTGTGGCTGGTGTGAGGTGATATCTCATTGTGGTTTTGATTTGCATTTCCCTGAAGGTTAGCATTGTTTAGCATCTTTTCATGTGTCTGTTGGGCATCTATATGTCTTCCTTGGAAAAATATCTGTTCAGATGCCCTGCCCATTTTTTAATTGGATGTGGTGGTAGGCAAAGAATTCTTAGACTTGACATTCAAAGCACCATCCAAAAAAGGAAAGAAATGATAAATGTTCAGGGATTAAGGAGTGAGTCGGGAAGAAGTGTATGGTTATTAAAAGTCAATACGAGGGATTCTTGTGGTGATGGAAATGTTCTTTATTTTAACTGTATCAGTGTTAATATCCTGGTTGTGAAATTGTACCATAGTCTTACATGGTAGTACCATAGGAGGAAACTGATAAGGGTATTTGAGATCTCTCTATATTATTTATTTTATATATATATATATATATATATATATATATATATATATAATTTCTTATAATTGCATGTGAATCTACAATTACCTCAAAATAAAAAATTTAATTAAAAAATTACATTCATTAATTGCAATTTGGTTTTCTTTTAAATTTATTACATAACTGTAAATGCTTTTTAAAAAGCTTTTCCAGTAACACACATGAAAAATAATATTAAATTTTCACTTTCTCACATTTTTCTTACATTGATAACTTAGATGAAAATACACACAAATGTCATTTTGATGATATCATCCCTCACCTAAAAATCTTTTCATTTGGGGCACCTGAGTGGCTCAGTCAGTTGAGCATCCGACTTCAGCTCAGGTCACGATCTCACGCTTTGTGAGTTTGAGCCCCACATCAGGCTCATTGCTGTCAGTGCAGAGCCCACTTCTGATCCTCTGTCCTCCTCTCTCTGCTTCTCCCCCACTTGCGCTATAAATAAATAAATAAATAAATAAATAAATAAATAAATAAAAATCTTTCCATGGCTTTCCAAGGCCTATCAGGTAAGATCCTTGGCTTGGCATTCAAGGCCATTTTTGTTCCATCAGCCCTTGCCCATCAACCTGGACTCATCTTCCTCTGCTGCCCACCAGCCCACCTACCCCTCTCTAAATCTTGCCTGCTTGAAGTTCCTGAATGTTCCTTGCTGTTTTATGGGAGTTTTTAAATGTTTATTTATTTTTGAGAGAGAGAGAGAGCATGAGTGGGGACGGTGCAGAGAGAGAGGGGGAAAGAGGGTCCAAAGAGAGCACTGTGCTGACAGCAGAGAGCCAGACGCAGGGCTTGAACTTGTGAACCACAAGATCATGACCTGAGCCAAAGTCACCCAACTAAGATGCTCAACCAACTAAGCCACCCAGGTGCTCCTGTTCCATGTTTTTTTGCTCACCCTGCCCCCACCAAACACTTTTATAGCTTTCAAAGCTCAATACTTTATATCCTTCAAGATTCATCTAAATTTACCTCCTCTAGGAATTCTTGCCTGCTCCTCCCTTAAGAGTCCAGACCAGAGAGAATTTGCCCTCTCTCTGCAGTCACACTATAATTTGTACTTCTGTCTTGGTTTCTTTTTTTCTTTTTTAATTTTTTTTAATGTTTATTCATTTTTGAGACAGAGAAAGACAGAGCATGAACGGGGGAGGATCAGAGAGAGGGAGACACAGAATCTGAAATAGGCTCCAGGCTCTGAGCTGTCAGCCCAGAGCCCGACGCGGGGCTTGAACTCACGGACCGCGAGATCATGACCTGAGCCGAAGTCGGCCGCTCAACCGACTGAGCCACCCAGGCGCCCCCTGTCTTGGTTTCTAACTCTCAGTTGCTTACATGTCTTTTTCTCTCTTCTAGTCTGTGAGCACCTTGAGGATACCCACCTTTGCATTTTCGGTGCCTCAAATAGTGCCTGACACACAGGAGATGATCAAATACATGTTTATGGAACAAATGGCTGAATACCCAGTTCACATGACTCCTTCATTCTATTGATTTCCTTGTTCTCCCTTTTTCTCATCCTTCCCCCAATAGAATTCATTTCTTATTCTTCTGAAGTCCTTTAGACTTTGTTCATAGGACTAATATGGAATCAATATACTTGTCAGCTGTGTGGGTGTTCACCTAAGAGTCACTCAAGGATGGGGATTTTTCAGACACACTTTAGACATATCAAAGAGCTCAAAATTGATTGGTAAACAAACAGCTCAATTGAATGAACAAGTGAATGAATGACCTTGAAATACCATGTAAATTACACAATGTAGGGGTTTTTTGGGTTTTGTTTTTTACTTTGCTCCAGGATGTTTTACGGGGGCGGGGGGGAAGGGAGAAGACCAGAAAGATACATGAAAATCGTATAAAGAGCCCAAACAAAAAAGAATGAATATGTGGTTGGAATCATGAGCATCACCATGCTGCTTTTGAGTCTGGGGTTAGGTCCTGTGAATTGTTCTCTGGAACTGAAGGAAGAAGGCAGGGTGAGAGACTATCACATCATTTCTAACTGCTTATGGACGAATACCAAGTTTGAGTCCCATTTTTCATGTATAGGGAAAGAAGAAACACAAAGACATGTCAAAATCATCAAAAGGCACACTTCAGATTTATGTGCAGTCCCAGACCTGAGGAATTTATAATCTGTTTTCAGCTGTAATCATTCCAAACATTCACCTTTAGGGTAGTTTAATGAAATAAGAAAATAATGCATAGGGAAAAGTGTGGGCATTAGCCTCGGGCTTGAATTCAAGCTCTGGACTGACCCCCTGCCAATTACAGCAGGCTGCTCTTTCTGAGTCTATCTCCTTAGCTGTAAAATGCGGTATTAGACCACCTACACATGGGACAGGTGTGAGGATCAAATAAGATAATGTATGTAAACTGTGGAGCATAATTCCTGGCACATAGTAGGCCAATAAATTATGACTGTCTCTTTCCCCATCAGAAGCACCAATCTCAAGATTATGAACTTCAAAACACCTTCAAGTGAAATATTTTTCTCATTTAGACTGTATTAGATGTCAAAGTTATAACGCCAAGAGAATACTTAAGGAAAGTATGATGTGTGTTAAAAATGTTGGATACCCTGCAGTGCTCTCAATAAATACTTATTGACTGACAAATGTATTGTCAGAGCATAAAATCACAGAGATGGAAAGAGGTAACAGCATAAAAAGGTAATTTGGATCAGCACAGGATAATGACTATACTTCAATAAGTATTTTATTTTTTAAAAGCAATAGTAAAGGAAACTGGAAATCATTTGAAAAAAAATCAGTTTTTCTTTTACAGCCATAAGTTTATATGAACAACTAGAGACACAGTACCCAAAAGCTGGCATCTTATTGGCAAAATTGGAAGCAAAAGTGTTCCAGGTATGAAGGGGCATATGTACTCATGACATCTGTTGCCATCTGTTGCCATATCTTTCCACATGACCCAAGGAGCAGGACAACCAGTTGTCCTACATACCTGTGACTGAAGCACCTTCTAGAACTTTCTAGAACATGGGGCACCTGGGTGGCTCAGTCGGTTAAGCGTCCAACTTCGGCTCAGGTCATGATCTCGTGGTTCACGAGTTTGAGCCCTGTGTTGGGCTCTGTGCTGACTGCTCAGAGCCTGGAGCCTGCTTCAGATTCTGTGTCTCCCTCTGTCTCTGTCCCTCCCCTGCTCGTCCTCTGTCTCTCTCTCACTAAAAAATAAATACAACATTTTTTTTAATTTAAAAAGAACTTTCTAGAAGGTCATCACCCAGAAGACATAGTTTACCTAACAAATATTTATTGAGCTTTATTATGGGCCAGGTACCCTGCTGGGTTCAGCAACATCAAGACAGATGGATCATGATTCCTGTCCTCAAGAAGAGAGGTAGACATATAAATAAATAATTTCAAGTAAAGAGTGACTGGCTATACCTGAAGTATATCCAAGGACATATAATGGCACTAAGAAAAGAGTGGTCCATTTGACCTGAAGTATTAAGGAAATATTTCTCAGAGGTAATAACAACTGAGCTGGACCCTAAAGGAAAAGATGTTTGCCATGCCAACAGAAGGTAAAGGCAGTCCAGGCAGGGGAATCCCTTGGACAAAAGTTCAAGGTCCAAATCAAGGGGTGAAATCAGGAAACTGAGGGTAGTTGCACAAGAACTGGGACACTAACAAGTCATACATAATGTATGTATAAATAATATTTTACATGTATAAGATATCTTACTATCTTTGTGAAATTAGCAGTAAATAATTATTCCAATTTTGTTCATGTAGAGACAATACATTCCCTATTCCATGAAATCACCAGGTCCACCTAATATTTTTAAATTGAATATCTGTACTTGTTCTTGGTTTTAGGTCTTTAGTAATGGCCCTTATTAATTGATGCCTTGCTCTTCATAGGTTCTTGAATTTTTACTAGACCAGCCACCCACAATCATTAAGGTCCTGGGAAGGAAGGAGACTGAAGGATAAAGGGACACAACTTCCCAGTGTGGGCATCTCAGTGATCCAACAAAATAACCCAACATCCTGGAGAAATAAATATTTCGGAATTATCAGAAATATGATAGGACTATGAGTAGCAAATGTGTCAACGATGTACATTATGAAACCTAAGCCATTGGTTCTTTATTCCACAGTATGAAAGTAGAAAAACTTTCATCATGATAAAAAAATAAAAACAATAAAATGAAAAAATAAAACAAAATAAAAACAGAAGATATGCCAATTTATGGCCAGACCCGTGATGCCCTAAATTTCTGTGCAACAGAAACGGCCAATAGTGTTGCACATGGGCCTCCAGTGCAGGAATCATGAAATGATCTCAGGATGTTTTCCCACTGAACCTGAGATAAGGGGATAACATGAGGTCAAAGAATAAAATGGAAATATTCGTTGTCCTATTGAAAATAGTGCATTTTAGGCATCATCGAAATGGCCCTATGGTTACATTAAAATTGCCACTTCAAAATGTCATCTACCCAATTTCATGTCTCATGCCTGCCAGAAAAATGGTTATGTGACCTTTCCTAAGGTCACATAATTTCTCTGGGCTTCTAATTCCTGTCCTGTAAAATGAAGACCGAGACCAGAAAACCTCCAAATCCGTTCCCATTCTGACAGTTTGTAATTCTGACTTTGTGTTTTCCCCACATCTAATCATCCTAAGCCTCTATCTGTACTAACAACCAATTGTCTCAGGCAGCAGAAATCTACCCCCAGCCCCCGAAGGAAGGCACATGGGGGGATTCGTGGCCCAAAAAGCACAGTTCAGTTGAAATGCCCCCATGGGCACATCTGGTCAGAGTCTTTGCCCCCCACCTGGGGCAAATATGTGCTAGATGTAAAGCTGCAAGATAATGACGGCTGCTCCCAAACTGGTAACTTGAAACTCAAGATTCACCTCGTGCACTGTGGTTTCATTTCCTGCCCGGAAACGGAGCTCGGTGCCACAGATGAGGCCTAAGATGACAAATGTTTCTAAGACAGGTTCTGCGTTCAGCGCGGTTTCCTTTGCTGTGACATACTGGTAAATACTACAGAGCTTTTTTATGTGTGAGGTCAGACAGAAAGCACAATTTGGATGAACTTCGCCTTGGATTTCCCACTTATGGATGAAACGAGTGTGCAGCATACCCTGGAAGTTTGGCATTAGGTGAAGCTCCCACCCCCCTGGGCAGTGGTTCCCAATCTCGTAGAATTCACTGGGTAGGGAGAGAACGGGCCCCCAAGGGTTCCAGCCAGGAGGTAACAGGTGCACTGAACATCCCTCCAGGAGGACCACAGAGTCACCGCAGGCAGAGCCTGCCCCCAGCTCAGCACCACTGGGGTACAGCCTTCCATTGGAGCAGAGAGCTATATTTGTAAAGGTGTATAAGGCAGTGTTTAAAAGCATGAATCATAAAGCCAGAGATCCAGGTTCAAGTTCTGTCTCTGCCCCTTAATACCTCTGAGACTTGAGCTATCCAAGCCTCAGCTTCCGTATCCATCAAATGATGTTAATAATAAGGGTCATTGTGAGGATTATTAAGACAACGAATATAAAGCAATAAGATGTAGTAGCTAGTATGCAGTGTTTTGCTGAGCCATACTTGAGCTTGAGACAGAAGGCAAAGTCAACACTACTGAACTTCTCTTCATTTAAAATCTTGACAGTTTATTATGAATTTCTTGCATTTTTTCATTTAAAAAATTATTGCATTAATATATTATTATCTTCATGATTGGGTTTTCTTTTTTGCCATCCCTTAAATCTTGCACATGCCTACAAATTCAGTAAATATTCATTGCTATCATTTTACCATCCTCTCACAATGACTGCACAACACAGATTAGCGCTGAATTATTTAATGTCTTGTATTAGTCATTGTTCCAAGTGCTTATGCGCTGTTTTTCCAACTAATTGGTACCCTTATTAAGGGCAGAGATTATGACATATGTCTTTTATTCCTAAAACTGCTGAGTACATAAGAGATTCAAGTAAGTACATGTGCAGCAATTGCTTACAGCCTACGTAGACAATTCACCACCCTGCTGTTCTCCAATCATGTCATGTGTTTGAAGGTTTTGTTCCATGATTCTCGAGAGCTGGGATGACATCTGGCATTATCCCATGCCATGTCTGGCACAAAGATGGAGGGACAAAATCAAAGAACTGGTGGGGATCTTTGAGTTTATCTAATCCCACCTGTTCACTTTCCAGAGAAATTATCTGATGCCCAAAGAGGTTGAATGATGTGACCAAACCAATCAGTGATAGCACTGGGTTGAGAATTCCATTCTCCTGGGCTTTCTCCACCCCAGTACTTTGTTAATTTTCTTTTATCTCTCCATTCCTTTTGGCACCAAGCATAGAGCTCTGCATGCAGGAAAAATTCAATAAATGATGTGGATTAATGATTTCTGGAACCTGAGTAATCTTTGCTTAAAGGGGGGAGTATGGAGTCATTGGCTGGGAAAGCATATGTGTATTTATTTACCAACTATCCATATCTCCTGGCTCAGTGCAGCAAGGTGGCTAAGAAAATACTGGATTCAGACTTAGACAGCTCTGAGTCAAGCCCTGGCTTCACTACTTCCTAGCCATGTGACTTTGGATGAAATTAAGTTTCTTAAATTAATTTTCCTCATCCAAAACATGGACAAAATAATGGCACTTACTGCATAGAGTTGTGGATTATTACACAAAATGAAAACTTGTAAAAGGTACGGCAGACTTCCCAATATAGTAAATGCTCAACAAATATTAGCAATTATCACTATTTGAAAAATAAGCTCTAAGAGTTAGGTGGGCTATAAGGGCAGATAGATGGAGTTATAGTTATGGTTGTGTAATATACCCACATTTTTATATTATGGTGGATAGGGGTGCCTGGGTGGCTCAGTTGGTTAAGCATCGAGCTCTTGACTTCAGCTCAGGTCATGATCTCACAGTTTGTAAGTTCAAGCGCCACATCAGGCTCTCTAGTGACAGCACGGAGCCTCCTTGGGAGTCTCTCTTTCTGCCCCTTCCTCTCTCATGTGCTCTGTTTCTCTCTCTCTCTCAAAATAAATAAATAAACTTAAAAATTTTTTCTATATTATGGTGGATAAGAATTGGGAATGGGGGGCTAAATTATCAGTTGAGCACTTACGATTATGCCAAATCTATCCCATGAAACCTCATAAATAGCTCTAATACCCACAATATTCTGTGGGATTTCAGTTCCATGTAACCATGTCAGGGACTCCGCCCCCTCCTGAAACTTTACAGATTTCCAAAAGCACCACGAGCCCAGACCAGTAGACTACAAACAGGGATCTGTCATAGACTGAAGAATACCTAACTATAATGTCATTTTTAGTTCCATTTCAGAAGAAAACACTACATTAGCAAGGATGCCTAATCAATAAGCAGAAGCCCAAATATCATAAAACGCTCCATGACTTGAAATGGCCGCCAGCACAAGCCTGGTGCTATGAACAATGGATAGCCTAACCCGGGGAAGCCAGTTGCACAATTCAGTTCCCACAATGCCCCACCTACGTTCAGTCTCAGTCTCTTTTCCCCTCAGCACAAAGCAAGACTCTGAGCCCAAACTTGCACAACGTCAGGGGACTGGACAATATGAGGTAGAAGTCCATGTGGAAAGCAACCGTGTTTCAGTACTTAGAACCTGGGGAAAGAAACAGGCTTGAATATGCCAAATTTCCAAAGACCACAATATTTTACATCCTAACAGCATCTTCATTCCAAAATCCTCACACTGCTTCAGCTTGTCTGGCATTAACATCCCAGGGAAGCACCTATGGGTTCACCGAAGTCACAAAACTTAACGTTCAGGGTGCCTGGGTGGCTCAGTCGATTAAGTGTCCGACCTCAGCTCAGGTCATGATCTCACAGTCTGTGAGTTGGAGCCCCACGTCGGCCTCTGTGCTGACAGCTCGGAGCCTGGAGCCTGCTTCCAATTCTGTATCTTCCTCTCTGTCTCTGCACCTCCCCCGCTCACATTCTCTCTCTCTCTCTCAAAAATAAATAATCAGTTTTTAAAAAAACTTTTTAAAAACTTACAAAGATAACACTTAACGTTCATAGCACATGGGTAAGAAAAATGAGGGAAAATACAAATAAAACCATTTCTATCCTGGGTCAAACCCTCCATGGGCACTCTAAAATTCCTCTTCAAATTCAAGTTTCCCCAAAACAACATGGTATCCTAAATTGGATCCTAAAGCAAACAAACAAAAATGGACATCGGAGAATAAACTGGTAAAATCCAAAGATTCTTTAGATCAGGTATGTCTGGGTGGCTCAGTCAGTTAAGCATCCAACTTCGGCTCAGGTCATGATCTTGCAGACTATGAATTCGCGCCCAACGTCGGGCTCTGTGCTGACAGCTTGGAGCCTGGAGCCTGTTTGTGATTCTGTGTCTTTCTCTCCCCCTCCCGTACTCGTTCTCTCTCTCTCTCTCTCTCTCTCTCTCTCTGAACAATAAATAATTTTTTTTTAATTTTAAAAAACGGCCCAAAGTTTCCTTAGATCAGTTAATAGTGTAATATCAATGCTAATTTCTTAGTTTTGACAAATGCACCATAATTACATCAGATATTAACATTAGGGGAAAACTGAGTGAAAGGTATTTATCTTTTCAACGTTTCTGTAAATCTAAAATTATTCCAGAGTTTATTCAAAACTTTATTTTTGAAGTAGCAAAATAATAATAATAATAATAATAATAATAATAATAATAATAATAATGGTAAGTCAAGATTTCTTTGCTGAGGAGCTTTTGTTTGATGAGTGGGAAGATTAGAGATTATTATTCTCTCTCCCCAGTAAAAAGTATATTTAAAAGACAAAAATCTCCAGCTTTTTACTAGAAATCAACCAAAGATGGTTGACTAACTCCTTTCCCCTCTAGGTAACATGTTGGGAAAAAAGGACAAAATGGATGTAGAGCGCTTGATGTGGGTCAGGAGTTGGGGAGGGGGCATTTATTTCCCTTTACTCCTTCTCAGGACATCCCCACAGGCAGTGCCTGTCATCCCTCAGGGAAATTGTTACAGGTGGTCCCTCTGGGTGGAAGGAGGGCTCCTCCGTGTTGGCAAGTAGGGCTCCCTACGTCGCTGGCCTCTGGAGGACCTGCCGGATGGCTTAGCACCTGGACATCAAGCTATACTCTCTCCCTCCATCACCCTTCTAGAGAGCAGCTTGTCCTCTGCTAGGCTCCTGTCGGGCCCTCTGGGAGTAGCTCTGTCCTTGCACTACTTTCTAAAGAACAACCCACCCATCACTCAGTGGGGATAGGGAAACAGAACATCCTATCGCTTACTTAGTGAGTTGCTTTTGGTAAGAGTGAGAAGGGAAACAAGGATCCACAAGCTGAGGCTTGGGGGCCCAGCCCCTGCCCCACAGAATGTTATCATGCTACATCACAGAGAGGCTCATTTCTAGAGCAACCCTCACTCCCCTTGTCTTGACTCAACTTTAAGTATATCCATGTTGGCTGTCTCTTATCTCCAAGAAACCCTTAAATTAACTAGACCTTGCTTTGTGTGACAGTGTAGAGCCCCTCCATTCTTCCTGGCATTGCAGGAAGGCAGTCTTGTCTGGTCTTGCAGATAGAGAAGATTGGTGACAGTCCCAAGCTTTTATGTTCTACCCCCATAGGTTGTACATTTCTTAAATAATCTCTATTCCAAATACTCTGCCTTATTAACCTAGCAACCATTCGAATGTCTCAGAAATTTAAAATGTTTCAGTATGTATTCTCTCCCAGATAGCCTCATATACCTAGAAGTGGCCACATGTTCTTACCAGCCCATGATCTTCCTTTAGTACCCAGCAGTCAGGTTACCCTTGATAATGTGGGCATTCTCAAGGACATTCTCATGCTTTTTGGCCACTTAGCATCTGAATCCCTTCTATTTTGGGGGAGTCCTTCTCCCTATGAGGCAGAGCTGGTCTATGGAGGTGAGCAATGATAGATATTTGCTTACTAACCTCCCAGCAACCGGAGGGATGACCATGAACTAGGCTCCACCAGTAATATACATCCAGTCCAGACTTAAATTGGAAACAAATCATATGAAAAAGCAGAACTCACACAGAATCCCTTCTGGCAATGCAGACAGCTCCATCCAGTTTACGACAGACCCATGGGCAGTTTCCAGCATTTACTGTTGGTGTGGCATGGGGACAACTATCTGTGCTCAGCAGGAGCAGACCAGTTCTCCAGCACAATTTGGATAGTTCCCCTGGCTGAACAGCCCCTGAGTCTAACCCATTGACCTTCCTGGAAATTCTAGGACCAGGGCCCAGTTCACAGGTCAGCAACCTGTGTAGTCGCACAGGGGCCCAGGCTCAGCATGGACTGTGCTTGGTTTAATGCTCTGCTGTCCATCTTCCAATTCTCAAAATTTTGACTAAAAGGCCTCATATTTTCGTTTCGTGTAGGGCCCTGCAAATAAAGCCAATCCTGCTGTGAGCTAGTGAACAAGCTTCAGGTCAGGGACTTCTTAACCTTTTGTGTGCCACACTGCCCTTTGGTGGGCTGGCAAAGCCTATGAAGCACATGAAGAATGTTTCTAAATGCACAAAATATAATAACCAAGAATACTGAAAAATAGTTAGAAATTTTTTTTTAAAGCAAATATATGATAGCATAATATGTGTGCTTTTTTTATTAGTACATTAAATAAATCTAGTGGTAGGGTCTAATAAACCACCCTTACCCAGAAGTAGTAATGAGCATAAACAACACTTTGAAATGTCTGTAATAACTGAAACTGACTTAAAAATATCTATGATTTTGGGGGCAAGGGGGAGGTACCTGGGTGGCTCAGTCAGTTGAGCATCCAACTTCAGCTCAGGTCATAACCTTGCATTTATGGATTTGAGCCCTTCGTCGAGCTCTGTGCTTACAGCTCAGAGCCTGGAGCCTGCCTCGGATTCTGCGTCTCCCCCTCTCTCTGCCCCTCCCCTGCTTGTACTCTGTCTCTCAAAAAATAAAATAGAATGTTAAAAAAAGTTTTTTTGGATATATACATCTATGATTTCTAACAGTAATAAATTCACATATACCTGGTTCAAAACTTAAGGAAATGCTGAATTCAGTGAAAGATTAACCCAAAAACGTGACTCATCCAATTCACAGAGCCCCTAAATTTTATTTTTTTTAATTTTTTTAATGTTTATTGATTTTTGAGAGAGAAAGATACAGAGCGTGAGAGGGTGAGGGGCAGAGAGAGAGAGAGAGACACAGAATCTGAAGCCAGCTAAGCTGTCAGCACAGAGCCCGACGCAGGCCTCGAACCCACGAACCGTGAGATCATGACCTGAGCGAAGTCAGGCACTTAACTAACTGACAGAGCCACCCAGGTGCCCCAGGCAGAGCCCCTAAATTTTAAATAAAATTTAATTTAATTTTAACTTAACTTTAAAACTTAATTAAAATTTTATTTAAATAAATTCTTTTTTCACTTCATTCAGCCAAAGTTATTATTTCAACAGAGAAGCTTACAACAGAGAAGCCTGTAGAATATAGGGCCCAGTGTGACGCAGGCCCTCAGACCAGCCCTGAGTATGCCAGGATTCCCCACCAAAAAAACACAAGCAAATAACAGTAGCCACAGTGGCTCCAGATGAGTCAAAAATGCACCCAGCACAGCCGTGCCCTCAGCTGTTAGGATCTTTGAGGAGAAAGTGTCAATGATGACACCCCAGGACACTGTCTACAAACCATGTGACAAGCTCCACGTGTGTGGTATAAACCAAGTGATCCTGGTTGAGCAAGTAGAGATCCCTTCCCACTGGGAGATGACTATCAGTAACGGCTCCACACCACCAGAAGGGAGATAAGAGCACAGCAGGGTAGTCATTACTCCAAAAGCCACAGCAGGCTAACAGAATGTTGAAGAGCCCTTTCCTCCATCTGCCAAATCCTAACCCAGGATTCTCTATTCTAGCCTAGATCACCTGTATTTCAGCAGGAGTTTGTTTTGTTCAGATCTCAAAAGAAATATCCAAACATACCTCTGCACGTACTGCTCTCTCGTTCCCCCTTCACTCCTTTTGAGAGGGGGCACTCAAAAGCCCTTTGGGGCAAAGGGAATATCTACCTCTTGGACACCCTTGAGAAGCCTGGGTTTGTTTAACAAAAGTAGAAAACAAATCATTTGCAGGTATCTTGAACTTTTCTGTTACCCCCACTTTATAGATGAGAAAACTGAGGGTCAGAGAGGTTGTGACTTGCCCAAGGTCACCCAGGTCTCTTGCCTCTTAGCTCAGTGTCCTCTCCTCTGCCCACACCACTCCCATGAGTAGATCATAACAAAAGGGGAGGCTGTCTCTGAAAGGGAAGTACATTCATGCAGATCATCTAAAAACCGAGATACCCGCACTCCAAATACTGGAGAGCAGGTGTCAGCTAAGAGAGAAGCTCAAAACAGAAGACAGATTCCGAATCCTCTGGCCCCCGAATAGGCTTTAATTTGAGCCCCCAACGCAGGACAGAATTCATTTGGCTGGTGACCAGCACACAGAGTCCTTCCCATTCCTGCCTGGGAGTTATGCTCATAACAACAGCAACAGCAGGAAAAGGGCTTCACGAACATAAAAATAAACAAACTTTCTATTTTTAGCAGGGCTGCAGCTGTGAGAGCTTCATTATTTGCATTTTAGCTGCAGCATTCTGAGGGAGAAGAGGCAAGGGTGGAGGGGTGGGGGATGGGGACAACTGGGGGCAGTCGCACTGGGAGCCAAATTTTCCATTGCTGAGCCCAATTACACACAGGACACAGAAACCAATGTCCAGCCTGGAAGTCTCTGGAGTCTGCAGGTCTGGAAAAACTGAAGAGGGTCAACCAGGAAGCCAGCCTGTGATTGGGCTCTTTTCTGGCCATATATAGAAATAAATAATCCTTTACCCACATGGGTTTTTAGAGCCACAGAAAACTGTTGCCTAGTGACTCCATCAGAGGAGTGTAAGCTCAATTCTAAGTAGAGACCTTTTCGTCTTAACTCAGGTTCTCATTGGAACCTGTGTAAATCTCATAGGAGCACCGCTCCAGCACGGTCCAGGCTTAACCACTGTGCCCAGAATTCTCGATGAGCCTGCAGTGTTTTCTCCTGCCCAGTTCTCTCTGACAGCTGGCAGCATGGGGAACTTGACAAAGGACAAGCCTAATGGGGAAGGTGGAGAATGATAGTAGCTGTAGTTCCTCCTTTCTGTTTCCCTGGAACAGGAATGGATGTTGTAAGAAGGAAGTTAGTTTCAAGGCTGCCACAGAGGAGGAGTAGAAAGGTCCTTTTCTTAGAATAAATGTCACAGAGGCTTTAGGAAAAGGGTACACTTGATCTGATTTCAGAAGAAAGTCTCTTTGCCTGTGCTAATCTCTTTAGCCAGGCCATACCTTGACCCCATGTCGCCTTTATTTATGTTCTTTTTCCCCTCTTGTGTCCCTTTTCATGCACAGTCCCAGCTATATGTTCAGCCCTTTGTGAGGAGATAGAATTGCAGTCCTGAGGAAGGAAAGAAGCCAACACTTCAGGTGCTCACAAAGAGGGAAATTTGCAAGGAAGGGTGCCATGCTCTTCCATGACTGGGGAGCCCCTCCGCAGCCTCCCAGATGTGGCCTTACATCTGAGGAGCTTCCTTCACTGGCAATGGGGAACAAATAAACAGGTAATTTCATTACTGTGGGCAGGCTCTACGTGGGTCAGCACAGAGTCCCTCAAGAATACAAAAGACCCTTTGGGGCACCTGGGTGGCTCAGTCGGTTGAGCGTCTGACTTCAGCTCAGGTCACGATCTCGCGGTCCATGAGTTCGAGCCCCGCGTCAGGCTCTGGGCTGATGGCTCAGAGCCTGGAGCCTGCTTCCGATTCTGTGTCTCCCTCTCTCTCTGCCCCTCCCCCGTTCATGCTGTGTCTCTCTCTGTCTCAAAAATAAATAAATGTTAAAAAAAAAATTTTTAAAAAAAAAAGAATACAAAAGACCCACTTCTTCCTCAGTCTTGGAGAGTCAAGATGTTTTCAGAGGAGACAGTGGCTGAGCTGGGACTCAGGCAAATAGAGATTGGGTAGGGGTAAGGAGCTCTCTTCAAAGGCCACTCATCTAAAGGTAGCTCTCAAATAATATGGCAAGACATATAGCAAGGCTAAAATATACAAGAACCACAAAGATAGTTGATTTCTACCTCCCAATAATATTTACCTTGTTACCCAACAACATTACTGAGCAAAGCAATTGTCCAATCATAAGAAAGAGTATCACAGTCTATTTGAACATGGATTTCCACAGTTAACAGTGTGTAAGGGCGCCTGGGTGGCTCAGTCGGTTAAGCGTCCGACTTCGGCTCAGGTCATGATCTCATGATTCGTGAGGTCAAGCCCCACATCGGGTTCTATGCTGACAGCTCAGGGCCTGGAGCCTGCTTCAGATTCTGTGTCTCTCTCTTTCTCGGCTCCTCCCCTACTCACATTCTGTCTCTCTCTCAAAATAAATAAAGATTAAAAAAATTTAAAAACAAAAACAAAAAAAAACTTGAGCCCTAGAACTTGGGGTTGGAAGAGATCATATGGACTACATCTCCAGAGATAGAAACCCCTTCTCAGCACTTCTGCCAGGTGGTCACCCAGCCTCTACTTGAATTTTGTTCCAGTGATAGAGAGCTGTGCACTGATCAAGGCAACTAGTTAGCTAGTTAGTTAGCTACTAAGGCAGAAGCTAAAGTATATAATGGCCTCCTACCAGGCTGGAGTTTCTGATTCCCTTCTCTCAGTCTCTCTACGCTGCAATAAATCCTACAAAAGGCCACCAGCTTAACTTGTGAGTGATTTGTCCATTATTCCAAATCTGCACTAACCCCAACTACCAACATACAAATTCTGATCTTCTGCTAAAAGACTAGAAGAACCCATATCAAAATGTAACATTGGTTATCTTTGGTCACCAGGTTTACAGATGATATTTTGTTTTTCTCCTTCACACTTTGAGTCTTTCCCTACACTTCTGCATTAGAGAGAAAGAGAGGTTGAGAAAGTATCATCAAATAAATAATGTTATTTACAGAAAAGTCCTACCATTTATTCCTTCTCTAAACCTTTGTCCATGTTGGGTTCAACCGAGAAACGTTTCAGTCTCTTTTGCTGTCTTCAGATTCTTCTGCATCTCCTAAATTCTGGCCAACCCATCCCTATCACACAAAGGTTTCCATGAATGCTCCAGCCCTTACTTCCCTTAAATCCAAATGTTAAAACTTAGCACTTCATTATAAGCAATTTTCTAAGATCTGCTAATCATTTCATGGGTCAGTTTTACAGTAGATTGTAAATTCCTTAAGGACCATTTCATAGTGCCTACCTAGCACAATACATTCTCCATAAACAATTGCCCATGGCTGGATGGATGGCTGAAATGCTACTAAGTTGTGTTTATTAGCTCAGTTGGTTAGAGCACAGCTTAATAAGTCACCTCTTCCTGTCCTTCTCAAACTGTGGGGTGGTGGGAGCACATCCCTGGAGGTATAGGAAAAGTGTGTCAAGTGTATATGAAGCCACAAGATATTAACTAATGTCCTCCTAAAGCAACAATTTCCTACCCTTTAGGGACACCCTGGTGGAAAAGTTTGAGAAGCACTCCGTAGCCCATGCTTTTTCAAGGGCAGGAATTCCCTCCAAGGCAGATATCCAGATTCTGCTTGAGTTCATCATGTTAGGCTTTGCTTCTAGATACTTTCAGATGACCAGTAGGTTATACTCCACCAAGAAATGTTCCTGGAATGTATCACTCATCCCACATACAACAACGTAGACACCACTGACCGAGGAGCCAGAACACCTTGGTTCTTGTCCAATTATGCACTATGGTGGGCAACCACAGTTGGCTTCTTCAAGCCTTAGCTTCCCATCCACCCTGCCCTCCTAATAGTAATTGGGTGAAATTAAATAATACATGTGAAATGTCTTTATAAACTGAAAAGTGCATATAAGAACAAGGTATTATTATTGTTGCTATCATCCCAGAATCAATTCATTTGTTTTTGTCCCACAGATGCAGAAGCTGTTTCCCCAACCTGTCCAGTTGATTAAAGTGGGGGGCAGTGGAGCTCTGAATCCAGAAAGTTCTGGGCTGAGGTCTGACTCTAGGTTAAGCTCCACCACACTAGGGACTGATCCATTTTTGTATATCTCATGTTTCTCAAGGTATTGGGAACATGTATGTACTCAATAAATGTGTTTCTGTTTACTGGAATCTCTACTTACCATCTACCTGATCTTTGAAAAAATTGTTTAACTTTCCAAATCCCAAATTTGGATGTCATCTATTAGATTGGTATTATAGTATCTCATAGTGCTGTGCAAAATTTGAAGGCAATGTGCATATCCTACTTAGCACAAAGAAAGCAGTAAGTCAATGGTAGTTAAAATAGAAAGGATGAGTGTATTTCTGCAACTTGGTAAATGAAGACTATCATATTATTATATATTTCTGCCAGCCCTTCCTTTTACCTGTTATGGAAAAGTCAGCCTAGGGAGAGGAAGTTTGTTGGTGGCAAAGTTGACATTCTGAGTCACTGAGCTACTTAAGGAAGCAAACTTCAAAGGCACAGTTACTTTATGGGCCCTCCAGGCAAGAGGAATAAACAATTTCAGCCTTCACAAAAACTTCTGCCAGAATGAATGTGCTGGGTAGGGCAGGCTGGGGTTTCCCAGACGTCTTGCTGACACAATGACAAGAAATGTTTTATCTAGTGCATGTAAATCTATATGAAACCCACATAATGGGCTCACTCAGTAAATCGATACGTAAACCTGTCCCCAAGAGAAGAGCGGAGGACAAGGGCAACCACAAAGAGAGGCAGAATGAGAACTCTGTGGGGCTCTGCTCTGGCCCTGAGACCCCTACCAGGAAAATGGAATCCAGAGGCCTGCTGCTTACATTTGAACAAAGCCAATGCTGAATCCCCAGAAAGAGCACTGAACGGTAGTGCTGGCCAGTTTGCAACAGCCAGAGACAGTGCTATAAAAATAGCTTTCAAGACACATTCTGAGGGGCTGTGCACCAGAAACAGAAAACGAAAACAGAACCCCTTCATGCCCCAGAGGTATAAACAAAGTGCTTTCCAAGCCAGCACCTGTCCCCAGCCACATCAGCCCTAGTAATGGAAGGGGTTGGGCAAGGTGCTGTAGCTCTAGAATCTACAGGAGCACTGAAGAAAACACAAAAGCGCATGCAGTGTTCGGACACGTATGCAAGGGGAGACATGTGGATTATCAAGGGAGACATCCAAGAATTTCCTAAACTTTCCCCAGTGCCAAGATTTGCAGCTACAGCCGTAAAAGTAACATTTTTCCTGGCAACCCGGATGCAGCACTGAAGACATTTTGGGTGTTGCATTGAAAAGAGTTCCCAAGAAAAGTATATTGTCACTGCTCTTTTTAGAGGAGCTTTCATAATTAGACTAACTTATGTCAGAATTCAACAGTTTAGAAGGGAAAGTCTGAACAGAAATCTAATCACAAGAGGTAAATATAATAACTGGTATGAAAACAGGCTCTCTAAATCTGTTTAGAAGTCCCAAGCCAAAATGAAAAAGCAGTGCCTTTTAAAAGGGCTGTAAGGAGAGCAGAGGAAATACTTTCTTAGAATGGCTATAATTAAGCTGAACACGCACGAGACTAAAAATAATAGACAGTATCTGCAGAAAATACTTGGCTGAGGTTGAAAGAACAAGGTTTTGCTGCCTTCGTGAGGTAAAGGCCACAGAGACTGTAAAATTGGGCAAGTAACATTTGCATTGCCAACTGGCTCAAGTCCAAGCTCTATCAAGGCCAAGACAGTTGTCCACAAAGACCCCGCATATGCACAGTGTAAGGGCCACCCTGAAATCCCAACCACATGGAGCAGATCTTAGCTTCCTCAAGTTCTCCTTTACAGCTCTGCCATTCACACGTCTGTCCAAGCCTTTTTGGAATCCATCTATGTTGCCAGCTTGTGCCCCCTCTGGGAGATAATCCAGTCCATAAATTCATTACCTGCTGCGTGGTGTAGTATTTCCACTGACTTGTCTTGAACTTGCCTCTCTCGTGATTCCAAGATGCTATTACATTTCAGGATCTGATGAACAAGTCTGCGCTCATCTTACCCACGCCATTTATAGGCAGATCATTCCCTCCTGACAGCCTGTGCCTTGTCAACAGACCTTCTGATTTCTAGTCAGTCCCTCAGAGCATCCAGGCCGGCATTCAGTAACTTTCTATAGCCCCGTTTGTGATTCTAGATCCTCGGCCAAGTGTCACAGGCAAGAATACACCACAGTTGGAGGGGAGAGCAAGATAAGATTCTTAATTTAATATTTTCCATACCTGAAGAACATGCCCATTGGGGGTAGCCCAAATATACAAACGTATTATATTCGACACGTCTTCTAGACTCAGGGCATTTGCAAACCGATGGGAAAGTGTCCGCAGGCAGCTCAAAGTGGATTGATGCTGGCCAATAGTGCAAGTCAACCTGTCTAAAACAGCATTGCCAAGAAAGAAAAGCAAGTGTAGTCAGTCCTCATGTTCACAGCAGGCTATGGCTATATACTAAATGCCCCAGTGATTTTCACAGCACAGACAGGGAAGTCTTTTGTCCCCAACATACTGATGTGCTAAACTTAGTAGGGGGCGATCACTCAAATTTTCAGTCTCACTTCACATAATCTGCTTATTTTGGCTTCTTTTTTTTTTTTTTTAATTAGATGTTAATGTTCTGTTTCACTCCATTTAGAGCCCACTAACCCCTTGACCACCTTCAAAAATCTTTATGGAAAATGTAAGAAATAATGAGGATTAAGCAAGAGGTAACAGCACTGTGGCTGCCTGGGGCCGTTTATGAGTTCATTAGAATTAGGATTTAACTGCCAAGAGAATAAAATAGAATGTGGGTGCTCTAACCTGCTTTTTAGTAAGGGATACATCATCCACCCAGACTGAGAACATTTGGCCAGATGCCCACTCCTTTTCTTCTGCCATGATTGCATCTTCCAAGTAGAGTCAGTCCCTCAACAGACCGGGCAGCCTTGGCAACCAAATGTGAGTCAGTCCGCCATCTTGCTCACCTATGAGTCACTGGTTTCTCTGCCACAGAAGCTGTTGGCTTTCCTTGTTTAACTGAAATATCACAGAGATACCACATAATGGACAGGCCCCTGATTTTCTTTCTCCCATTGGCAACCATGTCTGTGAAGCCCTCAGCTCAAGTCAGTTGCCTCCATTTTTCTTGTTTAGTTTCTTCCTGTTTTTTCTTAAAGGCAACCCTAAATAATCGTCACTCAGGCCACAGCCAATCTGTAACATTGCTCTAGATATCCAGAAAAGCTTTTTCTGTAGCCTTCCCTCCAAAGGCCTCATTCCTGGCCTGAACATTACCTTTGTGCAAGCATGAATTTCCTTCCCAGAAGGCGAGTTCCTCCTTTACTGGATGATAGAGTAAGAGGACAGACTGGGAGTTTGGAAACACTGGAACTCAAATCTGGGCTCCAGTATCTATTAGTTATGTGATGCAGAGGAAGTTACTTAACTTCTCTGAACCTGTTTCCCCATAAAGTGAGGAGAATACTACATCTCCTAAATGCGTTGTGAAAGATTCCATGATATGTGCAAACCTCCCGGCACAGTGTCTGTGTCCTTCCTGCAGGTGGAAGGAAATATCCATTCTCCAATCCTTTGGCCAGCATTCAAGGCCTCACTACCAGCCCCACCCCCCAACCCCTTCCTGTCTTCCTCAATACCTCAGACTCTATACCCTGGCTGTAAGCTCTAGGAGTGTTGGAGGGATCAATTCTACATACATAGACATCTGCAGGCTCAAAGTATGATTCCAGATGGAGCTTCTGACAGCATGGGGAACACATCAACTGAGGGAAGCCCCTGAGTCTGGACACTTGCAAGCAACCTTGCAAGCCCAATCTTCCCATTTCTGCTGATGCTACCCAATTGCTTGTTAAGCCCACTTGCTTCTGGAACCTGTCTTCTCCCTTCCTGTTCCGATCTACACTGAGTTCACTCCACCTGGATTTCTGGGAAAAGAGTCTCATCTAATCTCCTTCCATTGGAAGAAAACATTTCCCCCCTCTTTCCTTAATCATTCTTGGCATTTCTGACTAAAGGGCAGGGTTTTCTCTTTGGCCTTTCAACTGAGAGCCATTTGGTTTCTCTGTACTCACACAAATGGATCTCTTGTTCCTCAGTGGAGATAGTTAACTGCAAAACAGTCATTTTAATGCCCACATGAATACCAGCCCTCAAGCACAGTAGGTAGAGGGCAAAACCCGGCTCAGCACCTGGCACCTGGTCCCTGAGCACCTGCAAATACAGTCAAGAGGGCAGCACCTGAGGCACATGTCATGGAAAAACTCACCCAGATGACTCAGAGAGGGCCCCTCCAGGGCCAGGTCCTGGCATTACCCCTGTCCCCTGCCTGCCCCCCAGTAACCTTGGAGACACTGAAGAAGCTCCCTGCCACGGGTCACCAGAAGCTTCGAGTCTCGAGTCCCTCACCCAACATTGGCATAGGCCCTTTCATTTTCTAGCGTTCCAGGTACTCGAAACCGGACCCATGGACGTCAGAGTAAAAACTGGATGGAGGGCAACTGAGGATGAGAGGGAGGAATCTCTGAGAATTTTCTGCAGGCAGTTTCCCCCTCCATCTCTGCTCTGACAACTCGTGATGGTGCAGTCTTCCTTAACGTCTTCATCGAGCGGCCCAAAGACTGCGTACACCCTCTCCCACCAAGCACGCAGCGATTGATTAGGGCAGCCGGTTGCTTTGTTTGTCCAGATAAGGCATGGGAGCCTTCACCCAGTCTGTCCCAGGGCCTCCCTCCCAGATGCCTTCCACCCCCCCTTCCAAGAAGGTCGCTCCCTTAGGCAACACTGGGCTGTCTTCACAGCAGCCCAAGTTCCCCACCCCCCCTGAATCCCTGAATCCTCTCAAGTCCCCGGGAACCTGGTGCGTCTGAGAAATGGACTGGGGACCGGCTCTGGAGGAGAGCGGCGCGTCCCGTAGGAGGCGTGTTCCGGAACCGGTGGGGCACCCACACGTAGTGGCGGGGCGGGGGCCGCGGGGGGAGGGCGCGTCGGGGCGGGGGCGCCGAGTCCAAGGGCACCAGCGGTCTGTGGGCCCCGGGCGGGGAGCTGGGGCCGAGCCCAGGCGGCGGGAGAGAGGGCGCGTCTGATTCAGGAAGTTGTGTCTCTGACATCAGGGGCAGGACGGAGTTGGAGCGAAACCTCAGAAATGTGAGGCTCCAGACTCGGGAGGGCAAAGAACGCACAGGGGGCTTTCCTCGCGGTGAGGGCAGGTACGCGCGGCGCCCGGCCCCCACCTACCCCTCAGCGCCGCACCTGGCTCCGCAGGGGGGCGGGCTTCCGCACAGGGACCTTGACCTCCGCCGGGACCCCTGCTGTCAGACGGGCCGCGCCAGACCCCTGCGCCACCGCGCCTGTAGGAAGCCCTCCGGTGGACTGCGAGGTAAGTCTCCAGACTGTGTATGTGTGTCAGACTGTGTGTGTGTGTGTCAGACTGTGTGTGTGTGTGTGTGTGTGTGTGTGTGTGTGTGTGTGTGTGTGTGTGTTTTAAGTTGCCCTCTGTTTGGAAGGGAACTTCCCGCTCACTTTCCTTCTTTGCAAGGAGGAGACCAGCCCCAGAGATCAGGGAGGTTCCAGGATCGTTTCTAAATAGCCTCTTGGCCCTTCACAACTTCGGTTCTAGTTTGTTTCCCTTCTTGGGAGGATTCTCAGCAGCTTGACATCTGCTTCTGGGCTGAGTCCACATGGGTTGGGGGTGGCGGTTGGGGTGGAGTTCTCTTACTCCAGTTGACAAAGCTGCCGGTAGGAGCTTTGGGACCGGGGACATTCTATTTGCTACTTGAAAAAAAAGTCAAGGCCTGAAACCCACTAAAACGCACTCACGCTTAGATGTTTCTAAATTATGCTAAGTGAAGCCAAATTTTCAACGGGGCTAAGAAACTGGCCAAAACGAAAATATGGCGTGGAGCCAGGTGTGGAGTGGGAACCTGGCTGCTAGTCTCCAAACCTCCAGGGGATTTACTGTGACACAAATTGCTTCCTAATTTCTTTGAGTCTCTAAATGGTCCTACTCCCAGCACCCCATCCCCCCCAGACCACCCATGAAGGTAAAGGACACAAAAAGACCTGTTTCCCTAGTATTTCCAAGAGCTTCGCAGGAATACATTGTGTAGTGATTGAGTTAAATAAACTATAGATGTTTTGCTGGTGGGAACAGCAGTCCTGCCTAACCGAAAGGGAAACCGAAGCAGGCAAGAATTGCCCTAATTTCACAAAGAATGCTGGCGGCCCGCATTCTAGCTACCTTGCAGGACTGCTTCTCGGATTCTGTTCAATAAGGAAGGGGAAGGGGGGACAGGAGGTGGTGCCGGTAAATGCACTTGAGCATGTCAGCAGCACCTTCCTTCAAAGCTGGTGCAGTTCATTCACTCAGCTAAAGTTTGGAAGAATCTGAAGCTAATTTGAAGGAGCCCTCATTCTGAAGTCCGGTTGGTAATGGGGAGAGCCTTGAGTTCTAAGGAACAGGTCTGAAAAGTACCACTGATGCGTCTCGTTCCTAACCCTTTTACAAACGGTTTGTCAACTTCCACCCAAAGAGTTCAGCAAGGATCTTACCATCGACCTCCTAGTTTGATGTGCCTTCCCTTTGCCCAGTGCTGGCCAGCTGTGCAGGAAAATCTGATCAAGTCCTTCATTTCTTCTGAAATTCTGGCTCCCCATTCCCACCCAAGATACAATAGAAGAGAGGAATGCATGACAGAACAGATGTTTCTCCAGCCTCCATGCTTTGTCAATATCTAGCCTATAGAATAAAGTCAGAATGATTTCTGCCTGTTTCTCTGAATACTTAACTCAAGGGAATAATGGGCACCCAGCAAGCTAAGTTACTGACCTCATCAAAAAAGGATGAACATCCATTCCCCTCTCCACCCATTCCTGCAGCAGTTTCTGTACCTACTGTGTGATAGGCAGTGTTCCAGGACCTTGGAATCCAAAGATAATGAGATAGTTTCTGCTTTTGAGGACCCACAATCTAGTAAATGCCACGAGACACAGAAACAAATATGGTTCAGAATAATACACATTATAGTAACAGTAGCTACAGAACACTGAAATAACCCAAAGGAGAGAGTGATAAACTCCCCTAGGAATTATCTGGAAGTCAACACTGCAGAAGTGATGGATGAGCAAGGTGTTGGAAATGATTAGCAGTGATTAGGGAAAGGGTATTTCAGGCAGAGGGAAGAGTATATTCAAAGTCAAGGGCATGTTGGGGGAACTGTGAGTAATGGGACTTACACTACTCTACTAAGGAAGTCGTGGTTTTGGTATTTAAGCAGAGAAAGGGTGTGGTCAGATTTGTGTTTGGAAAGAGAACTAAAGGCCAGATGCAAGCTAGCTTGGAGAGATGGGAGGCAGAGATAAGGAGGACCTCGACTAAGATCATGGCAGCGGGAACTAAAGGAAGGGAATGGATGCTAGTGATGTTTACAAAGTTAGAGTCAAAGTACATCCTGACCAAGTGAACAGGGTAGAGGAGGAGTGAGCGGAAAAGAGGATGATTATAAGGTGTGGAGCTGGGGGTGGGGGGGTGCACTGTGATGTCCAGAATGGAAACCATAGGAACTAAGGGAGCAGTGGACTTGAGAAATGGATTGTGGCAATTAACACTTCACACACATTTAGGACGGATGTACCCAAGAGATGCCCAGGAGGTGCCCAGGAGATTTCTGGTAGGCAGTAGCTATTCAGGTCTGGGGCTCAGGGAGAGATGGAGGCAGCAGGGTGCCTGGGTGGCTCAGGAGATTAAGTGTCCAACTCTTGGTTTCAGCTCAGGTCATGATCTTCCAGCTTGGTGCTTCAAGCCCCACATCAGGCTCTGTGCTGACAGCGTGGAGGCTGCTTAAGATTCTCTCCCCCTCCCTCTGTCCCTGCCCCTCCCCCACTCACACTCTCTCTCAAAATAAATAAATAAGCATAAAAAAAAAAAAAACTAACTATCCCTGACTTGCATAAAAGCAGTGTTGAAGGGTGGCTAAAGGAGCCTGTAATAACGCTATCCGTGAAACCATGTTGACACTGAAGAATCTTGGATTTGGCCAGTACTCACTGGCCTGGAGATACTATTTTTATACCATATGGTGACTTGCTGGTGACTCTCTAGACTTCTAAGGCCTTCCCAGGATGCCTTGCAGGTGATATCTAAAATTCTAAAATGTTGGAGATGACCCTGCATTAGTGGCACCCAGATGCATTTAACCAAACAAGTGAATCCCTAGGAATCACTTCATCATATGAAAAATGAACACTTTAGTTCAACTGTGAGATCTGCCAAGACCTCTCCAGAACTCATACCCCAAGTTTAGTAATACACCTGTGTGGGAGAGTCCTACCATCATTAAAACAAGAAGGATGACTTTGCCAGAGAAAATTTTAAACCCTTATTGAACAGTACTTGAGGTCTGACTGCCATGGCTCAGATCAGGAAATTATGTGACCCAGTGTGGAAGGAAAAAAAAAAAACAAAAACCTTGAACTTGGAAGTAGACAGACATGGATTCAATTCTTGTCTTGACCACTTATTAGCTGACCTTGGACAAGTCTTTGAATTTCCCAGCTTCGTTTCCCTTATATTTGAAATGGGAATAATTATTACTCACCAGGGCAAATTGAATCAGAAATCAGAATCAAATTGAAAAAGAAAGTTACATTTATTGTGCTCCATAAATTGCAAGGTTCTATAAAAATGTAAGTTGTTTTATTATTATTACTAATCTTCCCTCTTGAAACTACCAACTGACCCTGGACTGTGTAGGTGTAAGATCTGGGGAGGATCTTCGGCCCAGACTTGCAGCTTTTTAACTGTATGAAATATTTTAAGGCAGCAATTATAAAAGCCTCCTTCCGTCATATGAATGGCATGCATCTACTCTGGCTACTTCTCCTTTTACTCCTTACCTACAGTGGCCAGAGCCCAAAGAAGTGAATGTTTATGCAGGTCGTGCACAGCACAAAGATTCCTGGGAGCTCATGGCTGAAAGCAGCCAGTATTCTATTTACCGGGCCACGGACCTGCCCCACTTGCACTGGGCCCACTCAGAAAGGAAGCTTTCTTTCCAATCCTCACCAAGGTGCTGGTTAAACCAGCACTGACCCTGAATCTGAGCATCGGTTCATGGCTTGGGTGTATCTGTGGTTTTCTTCTGTCCCGACTAAGGAACCCTAACGTAGTCCCAATGCAGTAAAGCCGACACCCAAACTTTCAACTAAACAGACTTCTGAGAAGGGATGGCTGTTGATGAGCAAAAGAAAAAAATAACCACAGGCTCAAAAACTTCAAATGGAAAAACACTTTGAAATAAGCCAGCCCCGCCCCTTACTTCACAAATGAGCGAACTGATGTTCAGGGAGGTGAAGTGTGTCCCCAGCTCAACAGCTGATTAAGGGAGCGACCAGAACCCAAGCTCTGTCTCTCTCTGTTCAGGAACAGCAGACACTCTCTAGGGTTTCCGTCACCTGGACCTTCTGGACCTCACACTCAGGCACCCAAACACTGGCAGAGATGCAGAATGAAGAGGCTGGAAGGCTAAGCCCTCCCCAAGCAGCCTCCAGCAGGCTCCAGCCACCAGGAGCAGATCTTCCAGAGATGGGGGCGGGTCTCCTCTTTTAAGGCATCTCCGTACCATACCCAACACTTCTGTTTGCTCAACTTCAATCCTTAACGTTTTCTCAAAAATTCCCAAACACCTCTCAAAAAAGGGAGACCGCACTGGGTGTCAAAATTAACTGAAACCCCTTTTGTGTGTCATTAAACTTGTCGTGAGGATGGTTTCAAGACCATCGGACAGGTCAGCACTAAACATCCAATATTGATTTACTCTTTCCCGTTCCATGAGAAAGGCTCCGGGGTGAGTAACAAAAGCTCATGAGACTCATCACGGGCACGGTAAGAGAGAGAAAACAGAGGCAGATAGACTTTTTCCCTCTTTATGCGGCAAGAGGAAAATCAACAGCCAATTCTTTGAAGGGCAGTCCCCAGGGCCACAGACCAGCTCAGGTTTCTGACTTTTCCCCCCACATGGGCTTGAGCCATCCGAGCAGAGCACCGCCTGGGGACATGAGTGGGCCTCAACGTAGCCTGGTTCCAAAATGAACCTCACGCAAACACAAGATTTCTTTCTCGGGGCAACTCCCAAGGGGCCACAGCAGTGTCCAAACCAAATCCCAGCCCCTGGCAAAAGACTTGCTCCCACGATTGTAAGCAAGCTGCTCCATGGAGTTTGTTGCTAAGAGATGAAAGAAATCCTAATCATCGCTGTCATTCTTGGTCAAAATTGAAGATTGTGATTGTAAACCTTTGTGAACTTGCCTTTGCTCTTAACCATCTACAGTTTCTTCCCGTTAGGACGCCTTTCAGTTGACTTTTATTCTCCTCAGATACACTCCTGATTTCAAGCTGGATAGGCTTCAGGAAAGTGCATCAGCAACTTCTTTAGTTTCCCAAGCGAGTCACAAAAGAAAAGTGGCAGAAGACAGGGAAAAAATATAACGGCAAGAAGGGTAGTTGCATGTTATAGTATTTTTAGTCTTCAGGTTATCCTGAGAAGGTACACAAGTTTAGAGGTGGTGCGGAAGCTGGTTAAGTAAGTTAACCCCTTAACTGGGGTTAAGGTCAGTGAAAGAAGCGATGGAGGACGCAAAGTTGTCTTAGCCGCTGTGTTATGGAAACAGAATGGCGCACAGCGGACACGTCTTAGCCTACGTGGCATGCGGCCATGGCCCCCGTGGAAAGAGAAGAGAATGCTTCAGTGCAAGCCAGGAACCTGTTTTTCCCTCTCCAACCTGAGTGAGGACCTGAGTCTGCCCTTCTGGCCCTGGTTTCTAATCTTAGAATCTTCTGCCGCTCCACCAGTGGGACAAAGTGTGGGCTCTCAGAAGCTCTTCTGCTGTAAAAGCCCTGGCCATAGCCTGGAGGCTCCATCGGGCCACTCGTGTCCAGTGGCCTAACATCACCCAGGAACCATATAGGACAAAGTAACCTTCCCGATGATTTGGGACTGGGAGAAAACAAGTTCATCCAACCTTTGTCGGTTCCTTCAGATTTCTAGTGTGCATGCTAGGCTCTCAGTAGCCATTTGTTCAACAGTGGTGCTAAGAATTTGAGGCATGCAATTTGACTGTCATGCTACACTCTCCCTCCCCCCCAACCCCCGCCCCCACACCCGGCAGGTTGTTTTATGAGCACATCGCAATTGTTTATTCAACACGATGTGACAAAAAGTAGCAAAGCTGAAAGAGAACACACTGCTCTTAAGGCCAGCCCTGCAGACTTCCCCCATCCATGGAGCCCCTTTCTTGTAAATGACTGAGGCTTGCACCCTCCCTTCTCTCTCTGCCTTCTGCTCCTGACCTGAAACTTTCCCTCCCGCCCAAGGCCCACCATCTACTGAATAGCAATTGCCAGTACAGCACAGCGGTGGTCTAGAGTAAAACCTCCAGGCTCATCACATGTGTGACCCACACTGTCCCAAAATGAAACCTCCTCTGGGAGAGGGGAATACGTTTGCACCCCGCACCGTCCAGACATGACCTGCCCGGTGCTCTCCTGGTTTCTGAATTAGAAACTCAGTTCCTGCTCTGTGGGATACTTGGCCCAGAGCCTTCCCTCATTCAGAAAAAAGACAATGATGTGCTGAGTGCCTTAGGATACTTTGCTGATTTCCAACTACCGTGCTCTTCATAGGTTTTCACAAGGATATTATTGACCCCTCTGAGGAAAAGATGATTTTTACTGTGTTTCCAAAGGACAGATGGCACAGATTTTCACAGCTGGCCATGGAAGGAATATCTCATTTCCAGACAGAGGCACTGAGTCTTCCCTCCACCCTGTCTGGGACAAGGGACAGGGACTCAGTCACAGAGCATGTGCCACATGGGGAAGGAGGTCTGATGTTCCTGACTGACATTTTCCAGGAATAAGTCTTCAGTGGTTTAAAAACATTATTCCTGGGGCGCCTGGATGGCTCAGTTGGTAAAGCATCTGACTCTTGATTTCAGCTCAGGTCATGATCTCATGGTTTGTGGGTTTGAGCCCCACGTTGGGGCTGACAGCCTAGAGCCTGCTTCGGATTCTCTCTCTCTCTCTCTCTCTCTCTCTCTCTCTCTCTGTCCCGCCCCCACTCACACACGGTCTCTCTCTCCCTCTCTCAAAATGAATAAATAAACTTAAAAAAAAAAAACAACAGTATTCCTTCAATAAGGAATCTCCACCATTGAAATATGTGATCATTCAACATTTGGTATTGTAATGAATGAATAAATACACACTAAAAAAAGAATCAATGCCATTTTATACATCTTAAACAATTAATAATAGGAACTATATCATTGTTTTCCATTTACCATCTATGAGCTTTCAAGAAATTTTGCTTTACCTCCCCACCAAGTTTTTATGAAGGTGAAATTCACATGACATACAATTAACCATTTTATTTTATTTTTCAATATTTATTTATTTATTTATTTATTTATTTTCACTTTAGAGAGAGAGAGTGGGGGAGAGGGGCAGAGAGAGAGAGAGAAAGAGAGCGAATCCCAAACAGACTCCACACTGTCAACACAGCCTGAATCAGAGCTCGAACCCACAAACTGGGAGATCATGACGTTAGTCAAAATCAGGAGTTGGTCGCTTAACTGACTGAGCCACCCAGGTGCCCCTCTATTCGTCTGTTGGTAGACATTTGGGTTGTTTCTGTCTTTTGGTGTTGTGAACGTGCATGTACGAGGATTTGTTTGAGTGCCTGTTTTCAGTTGTTTGGGGTACACACCTAGGAGTATAATTGCTGAATCACATGGTTATTTTATGTTTATCATTTTGTTTTTCCTTTTCCCACATTTTGATCAACATCCTTTCTTGATGATAATATGCATATTAAGTAAGCATACTGTCCTATCCCTAGTCTTTTATTTGTTACCTTTGATCTTATGCTTTAATGAAGGATATCAAACTCTGCTCCTTGTTGTCCTAGAGATGAGGTTATTTGTCTGCTTGAGAAAGAAACTGTTTGGACAAACGATAAACTCTCCTTGGTGTGACTGAGTAGGAAGTAACATAACAACAGCAACATTTATGGAGCACAGTCTGCATCGTGCCGGGCATTGCATTAAATGCTTCATCTACTTCCTCTCATTTAGTGTTCAGGACAGTGCACTTACTCTCCTTGTTTTACAGATGAGGAAACTGAGGTCTCTATTGAAAGCTAAGTGCTCTTCCCTTGGCTCCAGAGGGTCATCCATTAGCCTAGTCTACAAAGAAACTCTGCAGCTGTCACCAATAATGAATCGGGAGCTCACAGTCTATTTTGGCAGATGGATAGATAAAGAGGCAATTACGACACAGTGTAGGAAATGCTATGAGAGGTGTCACAACAGGGACCCACAGGACCCAGAGGGAAACCACTTAGCCCAGCTTCAGGTGACAGACTTCCCAGAAGAGATAAGATCGAAGTGTGTTATTTTATGTATAAACTTTTGTGACCCTTGGTAAGGTCTGACCCTCCGCCATCACCCTTGGGCACCACCACTTGGTCATTAAATTCCCACTGCGCGGTCACTGGCACATGGTAGCTGCTCATCAAACACAGGTTAATAAACATGTGCTTCTGCAGCTGGAACATCCAGCCCCTGTCACCCTGTTAACACGACTCCAAAAAGGGCCTGCGTTTCAACTCATAGGCTTTCTCAATTCAGATATGGCCCGGGCATCAGGGAAAGAAGGTGAGAAAAGGCCTACAATGGCTTGTGTGGTTCTCTGTGATATCTGCGTGGGCACCATGTACATGAGAAGATGGGAAGGGTGGGGGGAGGGGCGGGAAGTCATGCAAAGGGCATTATGAGGAGATCTTGGCATGCCCAGGTGAGGAGGCCCTAGGGTTGCATGGGATTCTAAAGAAGAAATTAAATGAACCCGGTAAGCCACTTTCTAAAATCAAAATTTGTCCATTCATCTTGAGATTGTATTGTTGCTTCAGAGACTCCTAGCGTATGGCCATGCTGGGTCTCAGCCAGCAGGTACAAGAAACAGCAGCTTCATGGGGAGAGATCTAGACTTGCCCCTCCCCCCGCCCCCAGTTGGTAATTCTCACTCCTCTGTCTTGGAGATCGTCAGTGAGATTTGGCCACCTTCAGTTGCCTTTGGTCAGGCACCTTCAGCTCCTCTTTGCAAAAGGAAAATTGTAAAAAACTCTTAGGAGGCTTGGAGGCCTCGATTTAGAAGGCAGAAACAGTCCCAGTGTGCGTCTAGCTGCATTTCCGTACACATTTCTCAAAAACTCTGTGTGTGTGTGACACTATATACACTAGAGGCCACAGGGAATTTAAAAAAAAAAAAAAAAAAACAGCAAGTCCAGATCTACCTTCCATCTAGGAACCTGTGAGCACCTGCGAGCAAATCCTGCCCCTCTCATGCAGACCTGGGAGAAACAGCCTCTTCCCTGGGATTAGAGTCTGTCCTGGGATCTCTGCTCTTGAGGGCCACCAGCTCTTCACCCATCGCCCGGACCACGCCATTCTCAATATTCTGCCACCTCCTCCATCCCTGGCCGGTTGGCTGTCCAGGCTCTGACCCACTTGCCTAAGCTGGAAACCACTGCTTTGGGCTCCACCCACTGCAAGACCTTCCTGTTCCGCACAGATCCCGGTCCTGGACCCCTCAACCTGCTGTAGCCCCACCTGCTATGCCCCTGGATGGTCTGGCCCTGCAGAGGCCTGTGCAAAGCTCATAGGGATACCAGGGCTCCAGTGCCAGTGATGAGTGTGGGCGCCTGGGCCCAGAGGAGATAACACCTTAGCCTTCACACAGGCGTTCTTAATTCTGGTTCTTTTCCATCCTCCAAAATCATAACCAGTCAGTTTGTTAACCATTCGACAAACGCTGAGCACCTACTATGTGCTAACACTAAGCAGTGGGGACTCCTAGAGGAAAAGCTCTCAGATAGAGAGCTCAAATACAGTCACGTGGGAAAGCAGACGTAGCACAGCATCTGTACAGAGTACACGATCATCTCCACTGGTTGTCAGGCAGGTGAGGCAGCAGCGGGGGGAAGACATAGAGATATAGATCTCCATATAAACCAGGATTCCAGAAAAGCCCCCAGGCCACCAGAGCCTCCTTTCTGTCACCCCTCTCCCGCAGGGGCTACACACAGGTCAGTCTTTGCAGTTTAACAGGCCAGAGTGTTCCTCACTGGCTCTGCCAGAAATAGCAAGCGGTGCTTTTCAATGCTACACCGTGGCCTGCGTGTCCCTCCGCACCCTTGAACCCCCCACCATTGAATCATTGTGGGGATCACAAGCTCAAATACCTCCAGGGCCTGGTGGACAAAGCTAACACTTATTGAACATTTACTTTGTGCCAGGCACTGTTTTACACGTTATACAGATTATTTAACTCATCCTATTTCCACAGTGGACCTATGAGCCCAATTCTACTCTTACCCTGTTTTTACTGCTGAGGACTTTCTGAGGTCAGACAGCTAGTGAATGGAGGAGGGGCAGACTTCCCTCCAGATGGGTCTATCCAAAAGAGTAACGCAGGTGGCATGGGGGTGGGGGGAGGATGTGATGTGAAACTAGAAATCCAGTCACTGGTCTCTGGTCACATCTACCTCACGGGCTTCCAGTTTGCAGCCTGTGGCTTGGGTTTGGCCTGCTTGGGCAAAAATCCCACTTGGTTTCCACAAACCTTCTCTATAAATGTTTAGCAGTATTGGGTTGCCTGGGTGGCTCAGTCGGTTAAGTGTCTGGCTCTGGCTCAGGTCATGATCTCACAGTCTGTGGGTTCGAGCCCCGCATCAGGCTCTGTGCTGATAGCTCAGAGCCTGGAACCTGCTTCGGATTCTGTGTGTGTCTCTCTCTCTGCCCCTTCCCCACTCATACTCTGTCTGTCTCTCTCTCTCAAAAATAAACATTTAAAAAAATTAAACATTAGCAGAATTGCTACAGGGGTAGGCTAACTACTAAGTGTGTGTGTGTGTGTGTGTGTGTGTGTGTGTGTGTGTGTGTGTAGGGAGAGAGAGATAGAGAGATCCCTTTGAACTTGGGCCAGCTGGAACTGGCTTTGGTTACCTTGCGACTCCAGATTTGAAATCAGTAGTAGTACCAAATTAAAGAATATGGAAAGGAATAAATTGTGTCTGGAGTAGAGAGTCTGGAGTGGAGAGGGAAGGAGGCCGAAACCCACAAGCCACATCAAGTTTTCTTACACAACAATCTGCCTTCGTGGTTGAACTTGGAAAACAACCCTTGGAGGTCCTTGGGCCCAGCACATCATCGGCCACCCCCAGCGTTGCCCTTGGGCATTCAAGCCATAATAGGTGAGGAGGTGTGGGATGGAGAGAGTAAGTTTCCCAGTAGGCAGCCCTCCTCCTCAGGCCGCAACCCCGAGGAACCCTCACCTTGGGCCAGGCAGCTCGCTGGCATGGCACCCACTGGAGCTTGGAGTGGCTGGCCCGGAAGAGCTCTAAGGGAGGGAGGGCTGGAATGAGTTGTTGGCGTGTTGCCGTGGTAATGGTGGGGGGGGTTGGAGGCTCCATATCTGGGCCACCTTGATTAGATTCTTTCAAGAGCAGCTGGAATCCCTTTACTCCCATTCTCCCTACATTTTAATCATCCTGTTCTCCCTGTAGGTGCCCACCCTGATCACCCCTTCTGTGAAGCCTTGCCTAGATCTCTCACTGGAATTAACAGCTTCCTCCTGGCTGCTTCCATAACCATGTGTTTGCATTTCCCTTTGGACACTTAACTAGTCATGCTTCGTCGTTCTTCTTTCATGTTCCTCCATTTCCCCAACAAAAAATAAATTCCTTGAGTTCACAGTCTACATCTTTAGTTCAGTTTGGAGTTCCTTACCCAGGTAGTTGGCAGGTTTCTGTTTCTTACTAGGCAGCATTATCTGGGAAAGCCTTAGAACAGAGAGAAGGGCTTCAGGCACCCAGTGGTTACTCAACATACTTGCACTGAGTTGGATCGTCTGCTGCTCCACTGCAGATACTGGAGATGGCAGCTCTTGGCCCCCTCAGCCTCAATTGTGGCAACAACCCAGGCTCAGGGAAGAAAGAAAAAAGCGAGCCAAGGGAGTTCCTCCCTCTAGGAAGAAACAGGGAGAGACCTTTGCAGTAATAACAGTGATGTATGTAGTGAGTGCTACACACACGCATACTCTACTCAGTCGGCTCAGCAACCAGAAATTACCAAACAAAATGGTATCAATTCATGAACACCAAGATGTGTCAGAAAGACATCTAATCAAGGCTTTTCCAGAGCATGGTGGCAGGTCATTACATTCAATATGGTGCCCTGTGAGAACACGTGCAATCTCCATTTGAGGCCAACGATCTTTGGAAGAAAGCTGTCACTGCTATCATCGCTGTTTCTTGGCACTTACAGCCCAACTGGAGGTTCAGAAATAGCCAGTCACCAAAAGAGGCCAGCAGAGTGTGCCAATACTCTGGAATGCCCAGGAGTATCTGGCATGGAAGTACACTCTGAGCTCAGGTTGAAAGAGTTCTCCAGACCCAGAATATTGAAAATCCCGCTGATGGATTTTCTTCGGAGCATCTTCTTCCATCTGACCACAGTGCTGTGTGTGAACCCAGAAATCAGCATGGCAGTCTGGAACAAGCACTGGATATTTAGGGGAAGAAGAATTACCACATCATTCTTGATCATCTGTGAGCCCTTGGGTGTTTAACTTTGGTGGGCCTGATTCCTCATCTATAAAAATGTCCATTTACTAATTCAGCAAGTATTTTCCCAAAGCAAACATGTCCCAGATGCTGGGGATGCTGGATGGGAATAGATTCTGTCTAGAAAGGAAGAAAGGTGATTAAATAAACAATTAGCCTCAACCAGGTATGGGCTATGGTAGCAGTGTAAGGACAGTGAGGGCTACTGGGCAGGGGCTCTTACATCAATGAGGTCATGGAAGGTTTCCCAAGGGGACCCATATTTCTCTGAGATGTAAATGAACAGAAGTCAGGAGATTCGGTGGTAGCGTTTGGACTGGGATTGGGGGAGAGCTGGGGGGTTCCAGACAGAGAAACCTGTAGAGGCCCCAGAGCAAGAGAGGGACCACAAATCTCAGGGAGTCTGAGAGAGTAAACTGCAGAAGTGACGAATTGCCATTATTAGCTCCTCTCTTGTTGCTTTGTAGAAGTTAATGTAGTGAAGACAACATTGCACTGGGGAACCAGATGACTAGAACCCTCTCTGCCCTTGGCCACTAACCAGCTTTGCAATTTTATTTTTTAAGTTTATTTATTTAAGAGAGAGAGAGTATGAGCTGGGATGGAGAAGAGATAGAATCCCAAACAGGCTCAGCACAGAGCCTGACGTGAGGCTCAAACTTACAAAACTGTGAGATCATGGTCTGAGCTGAGACCAAGAATCGAATGCTTAACCAACTGAGCCACCTAGGTAGCTCACGAGCTTTGCAATTTTAAACAAATTTTGAACAAATTTCTTCTCCTTAGGTCATTCATCTGTGAAATAGGGTGAGAAACTTCTCCCTTCCTCACATTATGGTAGACCGAGTAAAGAAATGTTTGCAGAAGCCCTTAAAACATTAACATGTGTTATGAGGGCAAGGTCTTCGATCAGACATCCCCCAATCATAAGTAAACGCAAGCCCATCTGGGCATCTGTTAAGACTGGAGAAGTGATTGCATCAGGGTTTTTAGCCTCTGCCTGCATCCTTCCCAAAGGATCACGAGATAAATAGTAGTTTCTTTCCGACTGGGTTGATGATACTTCATTTCAGTTCATAATCAGATTTTGTGTAAGGAGGCAAGAGCGCTATTAATAAAATTTGTGTTTTTAGTTGTAAGGTTTGTGATTCCTGAGCCTGGCTGGTTAGGGCAGAGTGCCCCGAGCCCAGGGGTGGGGGCTTGCTGCTGTATAAACGCCAGCTAAGGCCAAGGCACACTTGGAATTACAAGAGGGATCAGGTTAAGAGTATGTGGCCTCTGAAACAGTGACGCTGCTATGTCTCTTCTGTTCGCCAGCTTTCAGGGCCTCGCTGGCACCTGTTACACCAAACCAATGTTCAGCCTTCCAAGCCCTGTGTAATCTCACCAGCCCTGCCTGTATTACCTCGGTCCTCACTCTTCCTCGGGAGGTTTCTTCACTGCTACCCCAGGCCCAAACTCTGCATGTGCTGGCCTCTGACCTGCACCCTGGCTCCCCATCCTATCCAGCTCACCTCAGCTCCCCTTTTCCCACCCAACCATCCGACCTCAGACTCTGCCGTGCAGCCTCCCACTTAAGTCCCAAGGCAACATTGATTCCTCTCCTTCCTGATCGTGTGTGCACTTTGGCATTTTCTGATATTTACCTTAGCCTCTAACTGCCATGATTATTTTTGAAAATTATACTTGGAAGGGCATTTTCAGTTTATAAAGAACTCTCCTGTATATTGTCTGATTTCCACAGCAAGGCTGAGGGTGATGATGTCAGTGTGATTATTACCTTCCCATCTTAGAAGGGAGGAACCTGTGGTCTGGCCGGGGAGAGGCAGGGACCCGCACTGTCGTCTGGCAGGACCTAACAGCGTTCCATGTTCCATGAACTCTCCCAGGACAGGAACCTTCTTACACTTCTGGGCTCCCCCTCAGCACCAAGTTGACCACATAGTAGTTCCTTAACTAGTGTTTCTTGAAATGAAACCCACGTGCTACTTCAGGAAAAGTAATTCAAATGGCAGGTTTTATTGATGGAAATCGTTGTTGTTAGTTCTATTAGCTTCTTCATATACAAAGAACGATAGCCTGCAGCATGGCTTTTATTATGGTGACCCAGTAAACAGCCTAAGGGAGACTGGCACTCATTCTGTATAAACCTCCCCACCCCCACTCCCAGCCAGGGGTCAGTCACAGGGCAGTCATAGAGGCAGGTACCACTCCCGCAGCTCCCACCAGGCAGCCAGGCCCCACTGCCTCCTGGCAAAGGATGGAATGTGCTTGTCAGAACTCGCTCGGCAGGGTGGACATGCTCAGCTAGCCCTTGAAAAGCAGGGGTCATTTGGGCACACAGGGGATCCAGGTCTCCCAGCACCACTGCACAGCCAGGTGAAAGAGCCCTCTCCCCCCTGGGGGAGAAGGGGTGTGGGGGTGGTATCCATCCATCCATCCACTCTGGGTTGGGGGCAGGAAAACTTCCCAGCATGGGAGCAAATTAAGAATTTCAAGCCACTCGCTACCTGGAAGAATTGAGGTGTGACATTTTTTGCCATGTCCCTACATCTGCCTGGAATGATAGTAATTGTGACTCTAAATATTTGTACAGTTCCTAAGAGCCTAGGGTCATGTTCACATGCATTGTCTGCTTTGACCTCAGGACCCTGCAAGGCGGCTGTCCACTGCTAGTTACTCGTTTCCTTCAGAAAGTATGTGCATGTGACCAAGCCTTCAGAATAGTACCAAAGGAACGAGATAAAAGCCAGTCTCCCAGCTCTGCCCCCAGTGTCCTTCCACAGAGGCAACACATATTATCACTTTCTTGAGTATTTGTCCAGATTTTGCCCCCATTTTAGAGATGAAGAAACTGAGGCCCAAAACAACTGAATGACCTTCTCAAGGATGCACACGAAGTCACAAGTGAGAATGTGAGTTGACTTCTCATACCACAATCTAGGAGCTTCCCCTACACTCTCAGTCTGTCTTCCTCCCAAGAATTCAGCTCATATGCAAACCTACAGGAGCATAAATAAATAAAACCACCTAAAAGTCAAAGCCAGAACTGGAGCCCCACAGGCTCTCCACTGAGGAGCAGAACTGCCTCCTCTACAAGGACCCCTGCCCCCCTCTCTGGCTGCTCTGAGCCGGCTCCTATCCTGGGGAGCCCTCTCCTCCTTTCTCACCAGCAGAGGCATGGCCAAACATTCAGGTCGTTTTGCTCTATCAAAGTGTGTCCACGCAATGGCCTATTTCTTCAAGACCCTGACACTCTGAGAGTTGGTCTGATTTTTTTTTTTTTTTTTTTTTTTTTTTTTTTTTAATGTATTCTGGGCTGCTTATGGGAGATGAGGCCTAAAAGCTGGTGTGGAGTCTGCAAGCCGCCCCGCCCTGAGGACACAGGTGGAGAGCTTAGAGACAAGGTCTGAGGTCCAGGGTCTCTCCCACCAGTCCTCCGCTCCCGGAGACCCCGCTGTCTTCCGTAAAGCTCTGAGGTCTCCAGGCAAGGATGGAGCAGAGGTGGTGGATGGGGAGGAGGATGGAGGTGGAGCCAAGGGAAGGGTGTGTCTGTGCGCATGCGCTTGCCGTAGTATCTACTGGCATCCCCCACCCCTGGCCAACAATCGCAGCTTAAGCCAGTGTCTTAAATCCACGCTCCCAAATGACATATTTGTAGCACCTGTAGCCTCCCTTACGGAGGGCATTTCAGGGACGGAGAGAAAGACATTTGGGGACGAGGGCAGGCAAATTGAGAGGATTAGGTGTGGGGTGAAGCCATCGTCGGTTCCAGAACTTCTCTGTAACAGGAGTTTAGGAGTAACAATCTATTTGCACAGAGGCACCCAAGCCGCATTTGATGAGACTTGGAAAAGGTCATCTGGATCAAAAGAAGGGGGTGCCACTTGCCTGAGTGTGTGCTCCATAAATATATGAGCAAACTCATACATCCTCTGCATTCACCAAGAATTATTTAGCAAAACTGTACAAAAAAACCCAAAAAACAAAACAAACAAACAAACAAAAAAAAAACAATGATCCCCGTGACATTGGGGATGCAGATTTAAGCCCCTGCAGACAGGAAGTGAAGGTCGGCCCTCCAGGAGTGTTAGTGCCTCTGTATACCCCGCCCTGCGGGCAGGAGCCTGGGGCCCAAAGCCTGGCGAGTCTGAAATATTCCACAGTGTGCATTCCGCAGGGGTGAGTTATGATTGGAATGAGACTATTTCTGCTCACTCCCTCTATGACTCGGCCTTTATGTTTTAAGCCTTAATATTATGGTAAGGTAGCTTTTGACTTTTAATTGCCCTGAACTTCTGTCAGCATCCTATGAAAGGAGAAAATGGAAAGGAAAATAAAATCATATCCGTACTGCTTTTGAGTTGCATCCCTGTGTATTTTTGCCACCCCATTAGTTTTCAACTATTTTAGCCTATAAACTTCTCTTGCCCCACCACCGAGAAAACCGAATCAGTCCGTCATGCAGGTATGGCTGCGAGGTGTGAGAACACTAAGTTCTCTAATATTAAAGAGAATTACGCAGCTTTCGGGCCTATTTTTTGATTGCCACCTGTGTGGGAGACGCCGATTCACACAAGTGCTGGATTGTCTTCCTGCTTTTTCAAGAAACACCCTCTCCCTCGGAGAGGATGTGACGTTTGAGGACTTAAGTGCCTGTTGCCGGGGTCAGCCACAAAATGCTCCCTTCATCTGGAGGACAGAGAAGGCACCGCCCTCCTCAATGGCCCCGAACTTGAAGATGACCTCAGACCCCAAGCTCACACTTTCCAAAAATAAAACTGTACCTATGTGCTTTACCACACCCACAAAGACTGGCTCCAAAATCGTGTACCAAATAGTTTTGGCAAGTGAAAATGGGAGCTGAGTAAGCCAGGTATTTCACAGTAACTATGGCTACAGGTTTTATTAGCACTAATACCAGGATGTGGTCAGATCAGATATATTCAGGCAGCAAACATGAATGCGGGTGTTGTCAGTGTGTATGCCCGTAAATTCTCCAAACTGGAAACACAGCTCCTAATGACTGATTCAGGAAGGATGGGGCCAGGGTTGGGAGGGTGGAGGGCTGCCTCAGGAAGGGAAGCTCAGGGGTTCTCACTTGAGCTTTAATTCAGCTCTCCAGTCTGATCCTTGCATTTCGATTGCAAGCCTCCCTTCTCAGTGTTCTTTCACATGCCTGGCTATTCTCCACGACAATCTTGAGAGATATCTGGGACAGCTCCTGGCCTCATTTCTCAGATGAGGAGAGGGCTCAGAAAGCCTGACTGGTTCACTCAAGGTCAGAGGGTTGGAAGACAACTGAATCGGGACTAAAACTGGGTCCTCTGGCTCCCAGCTTGATGTTCTCTCCACTGCACCCCTCTGCCGGCCTTTTGTATTGTGCATGGAACATTTTGAGACTCATTAACTCCTCTTGCAGACAGCCCTCATCCTTATTATTTGTCTGATTAGCCAAAGACCAAGGTCAGTGGATCCAAATGGTGGTTTCAGCTGGAAAGGGCAGCTTTCCTTTTGCCTTTTGTCCTCACCTCTCCTTTTCAAGCCCCCTGCCTCACTCTCCCCTACGTAGACTACCGTGCAAGACTAGGGAATCTAGTCCCTACTCCGGATGCAGTTTGTAGTCTGGGACCCGCAGGCTTTAAATGCAGTGACAGGACTGGGTGAGGCTGGCAGGGTGGGGAAGGCTGTGGGATGGGGGTTAAGGAGGACACACAGGCCCTTCTAAAGCCCCAGCAGGTTGTGGCTACGCAGGAGGATAGGTTGGTGGCCAAATCTGGGGACTAGCTAAAAATTGGTAATTGTACATGAAGTTAGAGGAGGGGAAAAAATAAAATCATAATGAAAGTGCCTATGGGTTGGTTATAGCTCTTGGACTGCCAGCGAGCACTCAAAGGAGTTTTATGCCTTTGGGGTACCCGCTGTCGTATGTGATATCGCATTGTATTCCTTTTCTTACGTTTTGGGTCCTATTAAAATGTGAGCTCCGTTGGTGCAGCCACTCTGGAAAGCAGTGTGGAGGTTCCTCAGAAAATTGAAAATAGACCCAGCAATAGCACTGCTAGGAATTTACCCAAGGGATACAGGAGTACTGATGCATAGGGGCACTTGTACCCCAATGTTTATAGCAGCACTCTCAACAATAGCCAAATTATGGAAAGAGCCTAAATGTCCATCAACTGATGAATGGATAAAGAAATTGTGGTTTATATACACAATGGAATACTACGTGGCAATGAGAAAGAATGAAATATGGCCTTCTGTAGCAACGTGGATGGAACTAGAGAGTGTGATGCTAAGTAAAATAAGCCATACAGAGAAAGACAGATACCATATGGTTTCACTCTTATGTGGATCCTGAGAAACTTAACAGAAACCCATGGGGGAGGGGAAAAAAAAAAAAAAAGAGGTTAGAGTGGGAGAGAGCCAAATCATAAGAGACTGTTAAAAACTGAGAACAAACTGAGGGTTGAAGGGGGGTGGGAGGGAGGGGAGGGTGAGTGATGGGTATTGAGGAGGGCACCTTTTGGGATGAGCACTGGGTGTTGTATGGAAACCAATTTGACAATAAATTTCATATATTGGAAAAAAAAAAAGGAAACATTCATAAAAAAAAAAAAAAAATGTGAGCTCCTTGAAGACCCAGAAGACACCTTAATCAGTCAAGAGTGTACCCATAGGGTGTGACACACATGGCAGGCTTTCAAACATTTGATGGATGACTGATTCGGTAAACACCCCCTCGGCTGAGAAGAGAATGTCCAGAGGTGGAAGGCGTCACCTGAGGATGGCAGCCGTACAGCCTTGTGGTCACGTGCAGGATCCTCTCACACTCAGATAGGACCAGAGTCCAACCTCTTCTGACTTTAGGAGCTCTGTAGCCTTGGGCAAATTACTTAATCCCTGATAGACTCAGTTTTTTCATCTGTGTCCTGAGGATGAAAAGACCCACCTCCAGAGTCGCGGCACTTAGAATATAAGAGACGGTGACTTTTTGATACAACAGATCACCCCCTGTTTCTGTGAAAGGTGATAAGACATTTTGCCAACCTCTTTTTGCGGCTTTGGCCTCCTAAAGTATCTATGTCAAAAGAGGCCAGTTAAAGAAAAACAAGTGAGCATTCTAGCTGAATGAGCAGGTGAAAGTTGATAGTGATGGACAAAACAAGGCACCCCTAAGAAACTAGATCCAGGAGGTCAGAAAGGCTGAAAGCGGGAGATGCAGCTGGAAATGAATGGAAATCAAATTCTCAAGAAAGCAGGAAGACGGTGAATGTGTCTGCCCCGATTCTTCAGGAATCTAAATCTAACTAAATCTAAAGCTAACTCGCTTTTTAAATCCATTCAGGGAAAAATTGACCAACCTCTGGTTAGAACAAAATAAGTCTTTTTTTTTTTTTTAAGAGAGAAAGAAAGAGAGAGAACGCAAGTGGGGGAGGGGTAGAGAGAGAGGGAGACACAGAATCCAAAGCAGGCTCCAGGCTCCGGTCTGTCGGCACAGGGCCTGACGCGGGGCTTGAACCCACCAGCCACAAGATCATGACCTAAGCCGAAGTCAGACACTTAACCGACTGAGCGAGCCACCCAGGCACCTCCAAAATAAGTCTTTAACACAGAGATGTTTTTCACATTTCACACAATATGAATAGTATCATAAACACAGAGCTGCATGGTTCTCAAGGCAATTTAAGGTGCCTGCTGTGTGAAGTGTACTTAGGGCTACATGCTTTGCACACATGATATCTTATTGCTCCCAACAATTCATTCATTCACTCATTCACTCATTCATTCTTTCACTCATCCATTCCACAAATACTTATTGCCAGCCCACTGTCTACCAGGCACTGTGCTAGGTATGGAAGGTAAGATGATGTAGCACAGTGGATAAAAATGTCTAACCCTCTGAGAAATGTGCTAACATCTCTGTTTATAGAAGAAAACACCAAGATCAAAGAACTTAAGTGAATGCCGCCCAGACTCCACACCAGTGGAATCCTCACAGAGGAGGGCAAAATCCTTCTCTGTATGTTTTCTAGTTTAGGGGAAGAAAAATCAGAAAATTCCCTTGTGATCTCAAGGACATGAATATGTAGGAATTTGTTGACTTGCTAACAGGCTGGAGATATGATATTCAATCCATTTAGCACAGTTGGAATTTTCAGAGAATCAGAGAGACAGGACTGCTGGTATCTAATCCTAAGGGGTGACTGAAAAAGACTAATTAGGGGTCTACAGCATGGACCCTTTGGAGACAGTGTAATTAGCCATGAGAAGAGAGAAAAAGAAGGAAAGAGGGAAGAGAAAGAGCAAACGAGAATAAAGGGGCTAAAGATTCCAGGCATTCCCTAACAGAAAGCCAGAGAAAGCCCAAATGAAAACCTTTTTAAACTCTTTTCATTGTTCTTAAATTATTTTCTAATTATTTCCTTGGTATCATCTTTGAGTAGAGAGAGAATTTCTATCTCCCCTGTATTTCCTGGCATCGCTTAATTAATACTTGATTGATTGAAAGATTGACTCATTTGAACCTGGAGTGAAATGGAGCTTTTTAATTGTCTTTTCTGCTGAACCTGAAATAGAGCATATAGTAATTAGGAAAGGATCCCTTGTTATCAGAAAGTCCCAGCTACAATGAGCTCTTTGTAACTAAGCAAAAGGAAAGTAGGTGATAATATAGGAGCTGATAAAGCACACCCCCCCCACACACATTCCCAACTGCTTTCAGTGATATGAAATTTTCTTGATCATTATTTCCTCCTTAAATGAGTTAGTTGGCTGGAGAATGTGGCTGGATTGTGGGCTAAATGGTGGGTAATTGCCATCAAAGTCTGGCCACAGATGTGACTGATGGTCATGTTTCTATGCTCTTCATTGCTCCTTGTCTCTCTCCCTAATGACCAGGGCTGAGTGATTAACATTTTTTTCAAAATCTCTTTTCCTTTGGGACACTTGGGTTAGCCGGCATGACTTTGTTCATTCATTCAACTACATGCCAGTCTCTGAGCATCCAAACAGAATAAGACAGGCAAGGGCCCCATTCTTATTAGGCTCATTTCTAATGCAGGAAGGCAGTCAATAAATGTGTAAATAAAGTGACCAGAGCATCATATATCGAATGAGAAATTTAGGAGTGGGAAACACTACAAAGGCAGTAAGACAGGATGGCGTGGTAGAGGTTGATTGGGGGTTGGTCTTCTTAGTTAAAAAAAGCCTCCTGCTGAGGTTACACTTGACTGGAAATGCATTTGAGGTAAGCCCTGAGTGTTATGAAGTGGCCAATCACACCAAGATCTGAGAACAAATGTACCAAAGGGGCAAAGAAGTTCATGAGGGGAGTGGACAGTCCTAAAGTAAGGTGCATCCAGGACCTGTGAGTGAGAAGGGGGTACAAGATGAGATTAGAGGAGGCAGGGCCAGATGAAGGAGGCATTTGTGGGATATGTTAAGGGTTTAGACTTTACTCTGCAGGCCTTGGGAAGCCAGGTGGGGAGTGGAGGTGTGAGGCTGGGGGGTGATATCATCTGGCCTGTGTGAAAAGAGCAGCCTGTAGAGACAGAAGCAGAGAACCAGACACTGGTTGAGCAGCTGTCACATAATCCAGGTGAGAGATGATGTTGACCTCGTCTTGGAATGGGGAGAAGTGACTGGATTGGGCACATATTTTGGAGACAGAGCTCATAGGACCAGCTGATGAAGAAGTGGGGGGTGAAGCAAAAGGGACCTCTTAACCTCCTGGGGCTTCCATAGCAATGCACAAGCTGGGTGGCCTACGCAGGAGAAATGTATCTGTCTCATGTTGTTCTGGAGGTAAGAAGTCTGAAATCAAGAGGTTGGCAAGGTCAGATTCTTCTGAAGGCCACAAAGGAAGGATGGGTTGCAGGCCTCTTTCCTTGGCTTGTAAATGGCCATCTTCTCTCTCTCTCTTCCCGGTGTCTTTCCTCTGTGCATGTCTGTCTCAATGTCCAAACTTCCCCTTTTTATGGAGGACACCAGTCACATTAGATTCTGGGCCCACTTCACTCCAGCCTGAGCTCATCTTCACTAATTACATCTGCAACAATGCTGTGTCCAATTAAGGTCACATTCTGAGATACTTGGGGTAAGGACTTCGACGTAAAAACGTGAGGAAGGCGACACAATTCCACCCTTACCTGGGAGAACCACGGATACGGTCAGTCTCCTGCTTAGCCTGAGCATTGAAAGACATCATTCATTCACCAAACATTTATTAGCACCTATTGTGTGATAGACATTGAATGACGGTGTCAGATTACACAGATGAGTATGAATCCCTGCCATACAGGAGCTTGCAGTGAATGTGAGAGAAAAGAGACAACAAGTACCATATATATTAATATATGCATATAAAGTATTATTACATATGACTTTTTTTACTTTTCTGTATTCTTATAATTTTCTCAAAAAAAAACCCAAATAATTATAATATAGTAAGATAAGAACTATGGGAGGATATTGGCCCTGTGAGAACTCAGAAGAGAAAGAAATTGCTGTGGGGAAGCTTGGGAGTAGAGAGCTGATAGTTCCAGAAGGGCCTCCCCCACAGAGGAGGCTTGAGGGACAAGGAGCTCTCCTGTGAATGGACAGAGAGAAGAAGGTGAGAAGACATTCCAGGCAGACAGAACAGCATGTGCCGAAGCATAACAATGGGAGGGAGCAGGAATGTTGGGGAGAATTCTGGAAAATGTAGTAATAAGGGCGGTGGTAGGAGATGAGCCTGGGATGATAGGAGACGAAGGAGTTATGATTATCCTGCAAGCGATGAAGAGTCAAAGAGGGGCTAAACAGAGGGACGTGACCACTTCCAGACTTTGGAAAGATGAATTGGAGGAAGGAGAAACTGGACAAATGTGACAACAATGGGGACAAAGAAAAGGGCGTCTGAACTTTTCAGGTCCCTTTCTTTTCTTCTCCACCTTTTGTCCTCTGTACTCACTGCCAGGGCTGCCCAGCTTAATCCACACCTCACCTTGGGTGCTCACAGGCCCCCGGGCACCGGCCTCCTCCTCTACTGGGATCAGCCGAGCTCGTCCCCCTTCAGAGCCTTAACCCTGCTGTCCTGCCCCTCAGAAGGCCCTTTCCTAAGCTCTGCACACAACTGGATCCTTGCCATTCTTCAGATCTCCATTCAAAGTCACCTCCACACAGGCCAGGCCAATTATTTCCTTAAAGTACTAACAACATACTTTGCCCTTCTCCTCATGGAAAGTAAATAGCTTGACCACATCTGAGTTATTCATGACTGTATCCACAGTGCCTAGGAACATGGTGCCTAGGACTAGAATATGCTAGGAGCTCATTAAATACACTGGCAGAAGGAAAGAAAGAGGGAGGGAAGAGATGAAGGATGGTTTGGTGTGGGGGTGAGGAAGGAGGCTCGCATCCCACTCTGCCCCATGAGGTGGGATCCATGGAGAGAAAGTGAATAGACTGTATCCACATCCTTATGATGCTGCTTCTGAGTGATGCCTGTGCATATTTTAATTCTGAAATGGTTGCTTTGAAAAAGAAGGATGAGTGGAATAAGTTAGAAAGAATATCTTAGGGCACCTGGGTGGCTCAGTCAGTTAAGTGTCCAACTTTGGCTTAGGTTATAATCTCGTGGTTTGTGAGTTTGACCCCCGCTTTGGGGCTGGAGCCTGGAGCCTGCTTCAGATTCTGTGTCTCCCTCTCTCTCTACCCCTCCCCCACTTGTGCTCTGTCTCTCTTTCTCAAAAATAAATAAACATTAAAAAAATCTCTTTACTACAGGAAAACTAGAGAAAAGAGGGGGAGAGAAATGCCTCTTAAAGGAGACCTATATAGTCAAAGTCATAACTTCAGAACCGTTCCCAATTCTAAAAAGGCAGACGAAATCATTATTAGCTGAGGAGCTGAGAGATGTTTCTTTTGGCCAGCCTTTGGTTTGGGGTCGAAAAATAAGGACTCACATTTATCACCAGGCTCAGTTCTGAGAGGCTCTATCTACCTCTACTGATTCACTTAGATTTCACAATAACCTACTATTGTGAACTCCATTTGACAGATGAGAACACTGAGGCCCAGAAAGTAACCTTCCCAGTGTGGCACAGTCAGTGGGTAGCAGAGCCAGGATCTGAACACAGGGTATCTGGTCCCAGAACTAGCACTCTGAAGTGCTTGGCTAAACTCCTTTCTGGTCAAAGCTGCAAACTCTCCAGGAGAGTTGTTGACCTCACTGCATATTTGTTATAATCATTACCCCAAGGCTACCTTTTTGTTGCTCGTATTAGTCAGGATAGGCTAACAGGTTTAGCCAATAATCTTCAAAATCAATGGCTTTACCCAACAAAGGTTATTTCTCACTTACTCTACTGTTCAGTGTGGTCAGTAGGGGTGTTCTGCTTGTGGTCATTCCGAAACACCTTCTCCTGTACCATCCCAGCGGCCTTGGAGTCCTCTGCTGGGTCCTTGGCACCTAGCCAGCCAGTGAACAAGCAGAGTGAACGTGGAGGATGTTGGGACAGGTTTCAGGAGCCAGGCCCACGTTCCCTCAGCCACAACTCAGTCACCTGGTCCCACGACTATTTAAGGGGGCTGAGAAGGGTAGTCTAGCCTCAGCCCAGGACGAGGATATGGTGGGCATGTTGCCAAGAGCTGCCTTAATGCTTATTCGTGAAGACTTTTGTAAGGGAGACCTTAGCAGGAGGTGATGCTGGGAGTCAGAAGACATTGATCGGGCCCTGATTCCACCAGTTGTCAGCTGTGTGACCTCCAGCAAATCACAGCCCCTTTTGGTCCCACATGCCTTACAAATAAAGTGAGGATACCCAACCAAATGACCCATATCTGGATTCTTCCAGTTCAGAATGTCTATATGATAAAGCATCATTTTATCATTTCTAATAATCATAGTGCCTTAATCATTTTTATATTGATGACCTATGTGTGCCCTTGTTCAAAATTGCACCCATAATTATAACATTGATTCTGAGGAAAAATACTATCTATTTTCTTCTAATACTTAATATCTAGTTACATACCATAAATGTATACGTTGGGGGAAGAAAAGAGCCTCCAACTTTGCATCAGAACTAGGTACTTGAAGCCATTAATTACACTGGGGAAAATACAGATATCTGTTTCATCATGCCTGGAACCACGTTTAAGTTATAAGCACAATTCTCCACTAGCAGATTATTGCTGTGATCTGACCATTTTTGTACAAAACAGTACTTAAATCTGTTAGAAGGCATCTGAGCATGCCAGGTGAGCAAGGGGAGAACCGTCAAGAAAATCTGTATCCAGAGCAGCAGAGTTAATAACTACTGACTGAGGTTCTACTCAGTGCCCTCGCTGCCAGCACACCTTGGTTTCTGAAGTGTGTGACATTATTGTAACCATAGGGCTTTTGCAAGAACTGCAGGGGCAAGGTTTGGGCAGGCAGGGTTGGAGAGGCTGGGACTTAATAAGATGTTCTAAACCTCCAGGAGAAATGGCAGGGAGTCAGGCAGAGACGGATGAGGTTCCCATATTGAAAAAAATAAAACGCGGCAGACTCGGAGACCTGACCAGGGACTAGGGGTGGGCGTGGAAAAGCAGAGCACGGCCTGGGACACTGCCTCATGCCCCTCTGCCCAAGAGTTCTCCCACCGTCCATAGGAGAACGCCCCAGTCAGCCCACCTGTCCCTCCCTCCGCCACCACCCTCGCCCTCATCCCTGCTGCCATTTTCCCTGAACAACTGTAATCTTGCCTCCCACTCTTGTCCCTGCCAGCCTGTCCCCTCTCACCTCAGCAATACTCTTCTTTGCAGAACACATATGGATTATGTCCCCTCGTTTGCTTACCCCCCATGGCTCTTGCAGCATACACCAGCCACTAACACGGCTTACAAGCCCTGTGAGTGTGGGGGCCGCCTGCCTCGTGGGCCTCATGTCACCCCACTGTCACCCCCACTCGCTGCTGCTGACTTCAGCCACACTGTCATTTCACGTCCTTTTCAGAAGAAGCAGTGGCTCCAACTGTTTGACTGAGAAAAGGCACAAAACACATATTTCCCTAGAAATACACATGCTTCTAGACTTTTGGGGGACACTTTATAACTCATTAGCAACTGAACTCATGGCTTCCAATTTAGAGACACTTCACCTGCAAAGGTAGCTGAGGGTTGAAGAAAAACCTATCAAGCATATTACTTGAAGATGCTTTAAATGAGTTTACTCTATGTTTCAAGACTTTATAGACACCCTGACCATGTGTTGCTCTTGTAATTGACCATGTTTTTGCTCAGATCGTGGTTGAATCCTCCCCACCCAGAGCCTGCCCCACCTCCTTGAAAGCATCATGGGCTTCTCCTCTGTCACACTTCCCGTATGCTATTTTCACACCTGTATGTGGGGTTTTCTGATGAGTGTTTGCTTCCCACACTAGACTTTGAGCACCTGAACAGGGACCCAGTCCGCTTGTTCCCGGTCACCCAGGACCCAACACAGTTCTCAGCATGAAACAGGTGTTCCATACATAGTCGTTGAAGGAATCACTGAGCAGACACCTGCCCTGATTATAATTTCCTTTTCATTTCTTTCCTGTAACCCTCTCTAGACCAAATTATTTACTCCTTCCCCTGGGCTGTCTTCATGTCCCTTTACACAGAACTTGACCACAGGACTCATCACATTATACTTCTGCTATTTTTCTCTCTCCTCTTTGCTCAACTGGAAAGCGCTCAGGGCTGGTGACATAGTGGGTGTTCAATGAATGTTTACCACATTGAATTGTGACCTCTGGGAAAGCAGTCTTGGCCCAGATGCTCTGAATACACGAGAGCAAGAGGTAATGCCTAAAGAGGCCCCCCCACAGCAGGCCACCGTGCTGCTGTGCACAAACATAAACCTCCTCTCACCCATGACCCATTCCTTCATTCAACACAAGGCTCCTATGCTGATGCAACAACTTGCTTATACAACAGCTTTTAAACCTAACAATTGTCTAGAAACCGTCGGGCTATTTGTTACAAGCATAAACTCCAGGGCTCACCCTAGATCTACTGCATCAGTGTCTCCAGGAGCAGGGCTCAGGAATCTGCACTTAACTAATGCCCTAGGTGACTCTTAAGCAGCCAGCCTGGCTAGCAGTCCATCCTTGGGTGAAGAGTTAAAGCAACACAGTGATATCCACAGCATGAGGTAGAAAAGTCAATGGAAGCATTTGAGGAAAGGCCAAGGAGAGGTCTTTGCTGCCAACTTTCAATTATAAGACGCCCCCCTCCCCACCCCATGCACACCCTGGAGTCAGCAGCTGAGCAGAGGAATCTTTTAAGGTTCTGAGAGAAACCTGAACCTCCCACCTCACCCTACCCCTTAAAGGAGGCAAAAAAATTGGACCATTTGGAGGTCACTGTGGAGTTGCTCTTAGGGATTTTAACTGGGTACTATCATGATCTTTATCATTAACATTTCTAGAAAGCATCTACTACCCCACAGACACTATTCTACAGCTTTACATGTATTATGTCATCTAACAATCAGGAACAAAGAGAGACTAAATGCAAAGTAGCATGCTCTGCCCCCTGCTGGGGAGCTCCAGAAGGAAAACCAGGCTCTTGGCTCTCAGGGATGGATCAGATCTCTCTGTGGAAAGACCCATCCCTCTACACTTCCAGGGATTCCAAAGCCAGGGAGAGGGGTTGGGCCCACCGAGGGCTAGGTATTTTCCCCAGGCCTTACTTTATGAGATCAATAATCCTCTAGACACCAACAGATTCCCTCAAAGAACCCTTCTCCATCCCTCTTGACGGGTGCCAGAGTCTAGAATTACAGCCACAGACCTGCTGACCACCATAAGCAGCAAGGTTACCTGTGAAGTTCTCTTCATCTGATGGGGTGGGGGCCTATGGTTCTTTGATGATGAGGATTGGGTATGGAGGTAAGGGAGGGAAAAGGAAAGCTCAAGGCTAGAATTAATCCATTGCTATCTGGAGATAACTCACTATTTCATAGATTATGTTCTACAGTATTTTACAGTTTACAAAATGCATTAAATATATTGAGCTCTTTTAATCCTCACCACATCATTACGAGGGAAGCTCATTAGCTTCATTTTGTAGCTGAGGTTCGGCAACTCACCAAGGTTACACACATTGACCCAGGGCTCAAACCCAGGTCTCCTGGCTCTGGGATCATTGTTAGCCATCAACATGGACAGATCGAAGCTTCTTGGGAGAAAGAATGAATGAATGACTCTCTCTCCAGTGAGATACTATGGAGAATATAAAGATGAATAATTTTTGGTTTTAAGGAAACTGAAAGTAACTTTCCCCCCTTCTTTTTCCTCTCACCAACCCTCATAACAACAATCATCAAACAATCGTGTTTGGTTAATGCCTGTTGTTGGTTTTATAAGAATAGACGAATTATCTTTCAAACAGTGTCAGCAATACTTGAGATCCAACAAAATAATGGTGCCTCCCAGAGAGCATTTCTAAGGCCCGAAGTCTGGCTCCTTTTACAAAACATTCTGTGGAAGCTCAAACTTTTAATTCATACCACCAAGGAGATATTTGATTGTTTCCTGGAAATGCTAACAATGAGAGGCTCATAAATACTAATGAAACAGTATAGATTAGCAGAGCTCAGCAAGTAACCTGGGGGGCCTAGAAGAGAATTCTTAGATTAAAAAATATAAAGAATACCTTTTTAATTGAATTTTCCCCAGACTTGGCTCCCAAATGTTAATGAATACTCTTTTTGGCTATATGGAGAGTAGACTCAAATAAGTACCTTCAGGAATCCAAAAGTGAATTATCGAATTAGCTTTCGCTGGAAAAGAAATCTATTTATTCAAAGGCTATTTTAGGTGTCATAGGATGGACGAGCTTGAGACAAAGGTTGGGAGGGGTAGGAGGGCCTGAGACATTGAGATAAACATAATTCAAATGCATGCTTCTATTTCAGCCAACTAAGCAACCTAAGTTGAAATTTGCTTATTTGTCCTTTATGACATGATTCCTCAATAATAACAACTTCCTTGGAATATACAAGGCCCCATGTTACCAGAAACCATGTCGTTAGCTTTCCTCACTGAATCCTAATACCTAACACAGTGTGGGGCATGTATTAGGTGCTCAATAAATGTTTGTTAAATGGATGAAGAGCTCTCTTAAAACATTTTCCAGTGCTTCTCAGGCCCTTATCTTTTCTTGAAGGGCATCCTACTATTATAAAGACACCAAGGGTGCCTGGGTGGCTCAGTCGGTTAAGCTTCTGACTTCTCAGGTCATGATCTCACGGTTCATGAGTTTGAGCCCCACATCAGGCTCTGTGCTGACAGCACAGAGTCTGGAGCCTGCTCTGGATTTTGTATCTCCCTCTTTCTGTCTCTGCTCCTCCCCCGCTTGTGCTCTTTCTCTCTCTCAGAAATAAACATTTAACAACTTTTTTAAAAAGGAGGAGGAGCCAAGATGGCAGAACAGCATGGAAGTTTTTTTTGTGTCTCACGTCCATGAAATACAGCCAGACCAACACTAAACCGTCCTGCACACCTAGAAAACGGATCTGAGGATTAACACAACAATCTGCACAACCTGAACCACAGAACTCAGCAGGTATGTGGTGCGGAAAGGTGAACTGGGGGAGACAGAAGCTGCGGAGGGCAGGGGGCCACTGTTGTGTGCAGAGAGAGGATGGAGACGGGGGCGGGGGGATACAGGCAAAGCACCCCCCCCCCAAAAGCAGCTGGAGAGAAAGTGGAAAAGTGGAAACAGCCACAGGGACTGAACTAAAAAGGCAAAAAGGAGAAAGGAGAGAGGAGAGGGTTTAAATTCCATTAAGACTGTAACAGAGGGAGCGCAGAGGCTGAAATGCCACAGCTCCATACCTGGCGGTGCTCGGGTGGGAAGGGCGAATCCCCAGGAGCAGAGTGGAGTCCGGGGGTCTTCGGGCCACACGGGGAGAGGCGGTTCCCCTGCTGGGAGGACACCTGGTAGAAGCTGTGTGAGTCCCCAAAGGCAAGGCGCCAGTGGACCCGGGAGAACAACCACATTCGCTGGTGCTGGAACAATGTCATTAAGGGTGAAGCCTGGTGCCAGATGCGTGTTGTGATTTTCCATAATCCCCGAAACGCTGCTGCTACACTATCTTGCGAACTTTCTCTGGGGTGGGCTGGCACCCAGCCTCAGTCTCTGGGTGTCGGCAGCAGCACGGTCCCGTGGACGTTCCCGGGTGCGGCCAGCACCCAGACGTGGCTCAGTGAGACCCTCCCGCAGACGGGCAGAACGGATCAAAGTCACAGTCCCTCAGAAATAACGGGTTGGGAAAAACAGCCGCATCTGAGACAAAACCCAGGAGGGAGGTGCTGTTTGGTCACGGACAGTGTAAAAGCAGGGAGTAGACAGAAGCCGAAGACAAAGGACGGGTGCGCGATTGCCGATTGGGGAGAGCAGGATTCCGACACGAGACCGGGTAGCTGGGTTACTCCATTGTCACCATTCCCGCGCATGCGCATACGCACCTACAAGGGCCACAACAACCCACCCCAGGAAGCTAAGCAGCGCCATCTAGTGGAGAACGGAGCCGTTACCCTAAGCCCCGCCCAACTGGGCCAACCTCGCTCTTCAGGAACACGGCTCTCCACCTACTTATTTTATGGACTATAAGGCGCTTCATAGTTCGACTTCTAGGGGAAAACAAAGTAATTTGAGTCTTATTTCAGTCTGTTCGCTGGTCCATCTATTCAGTTTTCTTTCTTTTTCTTTTTTCTCTTTTTCATTTCTTCTTTTTCTTTAATACAGAAAAAGAAAAAATTCATTTTTATTTTCAATTTTTATTAAAAATATTTTTCTTTAGTTTTTTTCTACTTATTGTTTACTCTTGTGTAAATTTTTCATTTCTATTTTACTTCTATCATTTCATTTTAGTCTACTTCAGTGTATTCATTTTTTCAAATTTTCTAACAATTTCCTTTTTTTTCTTTTCTTTCCCCCTTTTTTTTCTAATCTATCAAGCCACTTTCAACACCGAGAGCAAAACACACCTAGGATCTAGCATCATTTATTCGATTTTTTTTTTGCGTTTGAGTTTTTTTTCCTTTTTTGTTTTAATATTTTTTTATTTTAATTTTTTTTACCTCATTAATTCCTTTTCTCCCTTCAAAATGACGAAGTGAAGGAATTCACCACAAAAGAAAGAGCAGGAAGAAACGACAGTCAGGGACTTAACCAACACAGATACAAGCAAGATGTCTGAACCAGAATTTAGAATCACGATAATAAGAATACTAGCTGGAGTCGAAAATAGATTAGAATCCCTTTCTGTGGAGATAAAAGAAGTAAAAACTAGTCAGGATGAAACAAAAAAGGCTATAACTGAGCTGCAATCTCAAATAGATGCCACGGTGGCAAGGATGGATGATGCAGAAGAGAATCAGCAATATAGAGGACAAACTTATGGAGAATAATGAAACAGAAAAAAAGGGGAGATTAAGGCAAAAGAGCACGATTTAAGAATTAGAGAAATGAGGGGCACCTGGGTGTCTCAGTCGGTTAAGCGTCCGACTTCAGCTCAGGTCATGATCTCTCGGTCTGTGAGTTCGAGCCCGCGTTGGGCTCTGTGCTGACCGCTCAGAGCCTGGAGCCTGTTTCAGATTCTGTGTCTCCCTCTCTCTCTGACCCTCCCCCGTTCATGCTCTGTCTCTCTCTGTCTCAAAAATAAATAAATGTTAAAAAAAAATTAAAGAATTAGAGAAATAAGTGACTCACTAAAAAGGAACAACATCAGAATCATAGGAGTCCCAGAAGATGAAGAGAGAGAAATAGGGGTAGAAGGGTTATGTGAGCAAATCATAACAGAAAACTTTCCTAACCTGGGGAAAGACAAACACATCAAAATCCAAGGAGCACAGAGGACTCCCATTAGATTCAACAAAAACTGACCATCAACAAGGCATATCAGAGTCAAATTCACAAAATACTCAGGCAAGGAAAGAATCATGAAAGCAGCAAGGGGAAAAAAGCCCTTAACCTACAAGAGAAGACAGATCAGGTTTGCAGCAGACCTATCCACAGAAACTTGGCAAGCCAGAAAGGAGTGGCAGGATATATTCATTCAATGTGCTGAATCAGAAAAATATGCAGCCAAGACTTCTTTATCCAGCAAGGCTGTCATTCAAAATAGAAGGAGAGATTAAAAGTTTCCCAGCCAAACAAAAGTTAAAGGAGTCAAGTCTGTGACCACTAAACCAGCCCTACAACAAATTTTAAGGGGACTCTCTGAGGGGAGAAAAGATTAAATAAATAAATAAATATAACGACAAAAGCAACAAAGATTAGAAAGGACCAGAGAACACCACCCAAAATTCCAACTCTACAAACAACATAATGGCAATAAATTCATACCTTTCAGTACTCACTCTAAATGTCAATGGACTAAATGCTCCAATCAAAAGGCATAGGGTAACAGAAAGGATAAGAAAATAAGATCCATCTATATGCTGTTTACAAAAGACCCACTTTAGACCTAAAGACACCTTCAGATTGAAAGTAAGGGGATGGAGAACCATCTATCATGCTAATGGTCAACAAAAGAAAGCCAGAGTAGCCATACTTATATCAGACCATCTAGACTTTAAAGTAAAGACTGTATCAAGAAATGAAGAAGGGCACTATATCATAATTAAGGGGTCTGTCCACCAAGAATACATGACAATGGTAAACATTTATGTCCCAAATGTGAAAGCACCCAAATATACAAATCAATTAATCACAAACATAAAGAAACTCGTTGACAGTAATACCATAATAGTAGGGGACTTCAACACCCCACTCACAGCAATGGACAGATCATCTAATCAAAAGATCAACAAGGAAAGAATGGCTTTGAATGACACACTGGACCAGATGGACTTAACAGATATCTTCAGAACATTTCATCCTAAAGCAGCGGAATATACATTCTTCTCCAGTGCACATGGAACATTCTCCAGAATAGACCACATACCGGGACACAAATCAACCTTCAGAAAGTACAAAAAGATTGAGATCATACCGTGTATATTTTCAGACCACAACGCTATGAAACTCAAAATCAACCACAAGAAAAAATTTGGAAAGGTAACAAATACTTAGAGACTAAAGAACATCCCACTAAAGAATGAATAGGCTAACCAAGGAGTTAAAGAGGAAATTAAAAAGTTCATGGAAGCCAATGAAAATGATAACACCACAACCCAAAACCTCTGGGATGCAGCAAAGGCAGTCATAAGAGGAAGGTATATAGCAATCCAGGCCTTCCTAAAGAAGGAAGAAAGATCTCAGATATACAACCCAACCTTACGCCTTAAAGAGCTGAAAAAAGAACAGCAAATAAAACCAAAAACCAGCAGAAGACAGGAAATAACAAAGATTAGAGCAGAAATTAATGCTATCAAAACCAAAAAACAAACAAACAAACAAACAAACAAACAAACAAACAAAAACCAGTAGAACACATCAATGAAACCAGAAGCTGGTTCTTTGAAAGAATTAACAAAATTGATAAACCACTAGCCAGTTTGATCAAAAAGAAAAAGGAAAGGACACAAATAAATAAAATCAAGACTGAAAGAGGAGAGATCACAACCAACACAGCAGAAATAAAAACAATAATAAGAGAATATTATGAGCAATTATATACCAATAAAATGGGCAATCTGGAAGAAATGGACAAATTCCTAGAAACATATATACTACCAAAACTGAAACAGGAAAAAATAGAAAATTTGAACAGACCCATAACCAGTAAAGAAATTGAATTAGTAATCAAAAATCTCCCAAAAAACAAGAGTCCAGGGCCAGTTGGCTTTCCAGGGGAATTCTTCCAAACATTTAAGGAAGAGTTAACACCTATTCTCTTGAAGCTGTTCCAAAAAATAGAAATGGAAGGAAAACTTCCAAAGCCTTTCTATGAAGCCACTATTACCTTGATTCCAAAACCAGACAGAGACCCCACGAAAAAGGAGAACTACAGATCAATTTCCCTGATGAACACGGATGCAAAAATCCTCAACAAGATATTAGTGAACTGGATCCAACAATACATTAAAAAAATTATTCACCACGATCAAGTGGGATTTATACCTGGGATGCAGGGCTGGTTCAATATCTGCAAAATAATCAATGTGATTCATCACATCAATAAAAGAAAGGACAAGAACCGTATGATCTCTTGATAGATGCATAGAAAGCATTTGACAAAATACAGCATCCTTTCTTGATAAAAACCTTCAAGAAAGTAGGGACAGAAAGATCATACCTCAAGATCATAAAAGCCATATATGAAAGACCCAATGCTAATATCATCCTCAATGGAGAAAAACAGAGCTTTCCCCCTAAGGTCAGGAACAAGACAGGGAAGTCCACTCTCACTACTGTCATTCAATATAATATTGGAAGTCTTAGCCTCTGCAATCAGACAACACAAAGAAATAAAAGGCATCCAAATCAGCTAGGAGGAGGTCAAACGTTCACTCTTCACAGATGACATGATACTCTATATAAAAACCTAAAATATTCCACAAAAAAACTGCTAGAACAGATTCATTAATTCAGCAAAGTCGCAGGATATAAAATCAATACATAGAAATCAGTTGCATTCCTATACACCAACAATGAAGCAACAGAAAGAGAAATCAAGGAATCAATCCCATTTACAATTGCACCAAAAACCATAAAATACCTAGGAATCAATCTAACCAAAGAGGTGAAAAATATATACACTGAAAACTATAGAAAGCTAATGAAAGAAATTGAAGAAGACACACAAAAAATGGAAAAAGATTCTATGCTCCTGGATAGGAAGAACAAATATTGTTAAAATGTCAATACTACCCAAAGCAATCTACATATTCAGTGTAATCCCTATCAAAACAACACCAGCATTCTTCACAGAGCTAGAACAAATAATCCTAAAATTTGTATGGAACCAGAAAAGACCTCGAATAGCCAAAGCGATCTTGAAAAAGAAAACCAAAGCAGGAGGCATCACAATCCCAGACTTCAAGCTACGCTACAAAGCAGTAATCATCAAGACAGTATGGTACTGTCACAAAACAGACACTCAGATCAATGAAACAGAATAGAGAACCCAGAAATGGACCCACAGATGTATGGCCAACTAATCTTTCACAAAGTAGGAAAGAATATCCAAAGGAATAAAGACAATCTCTTCAGCAGGTGTTGCTGGGAAAACTGGACAGCGACATGCAGAAAAACTAACCTTGACCACTTTCTTACATCATACACAAAAATAAACTCAAAGTGGATGAAAGACCTAAATGTAAGACAGGAAGCCATCAAAATCCTCGAGGAGAAAGCAGGCAAAACCTCCTTGATCTTGGCCGCAGCAACTACTTACTCAACGTGTCTCCAGAGGCAAAGGAAACAAAAGCAAAAATGAACTACTGGGACCTCATCAAAAGGTCCCTGCACAGTGAAGGAAACAATCAGCAAAACTAAAAGGCAACCAACAGAATGGGAGAAGCTATTTGCAAACGACATATCAGATAAAGGGTTAGTATCCAAAATCTATAAAGACCTTATCAAACTCAACACCCAAAAAACAAATAATCCAGTGAAGTAATGGGAAAAAGACATGAATAGACACTTCTCCAAAGAAGACATCCAGATGGCCAACCGACACATGAAAAAATGCTCCACATCACCCATCATCAGGGAAATACAAATCAAAACCACAATGAGATACCACCTCACCCCTGTCAGAATGGTTAAAATTAACAACTCAGGAAACAACAGATGTTGGCAAGGATGCGGAGAAAGAGGATCTCTTTTGCATTGCTGGTGGGAATGCAAGCTGGTGCAGCCACCCTGGAAAACAGTTTGGAGTTTCCTCAAAAAATTAAAAATAGAACTACCCTACTACCCAGCAATTGCACTACTAGGCATTTACCCAAGGGATACAGATGTGCTGTTTTGAAGGGACACGTGCACCCCAATGTTTATAGCAGCACTATCAACAATAGCCAAAGTATGGAAAGAGCCCAAATGTCCATTGATGGATGAATGGATAAAGAAGATGTGGTGTATATATACAATGGAGTATTCCTCGGCAATCAAAAAGAATGAAATTTTGCCATTTGCAACTATGCAGATGGAACTAGAAGGTATTATGCTAAGAGAAATTAGTCAGAGAAAGACAAATATCATATGACTTCACTCCTATGAGGACTTTAAGACACAACAGATGAACATAAGGGAAGGGAAGCAAAAATGATATAAAAACAGGGAGGGGGACAAAACATAAGAGACTCTTAAATATGGAGAACAAACAGAGGGTTACCGAAGGGGTTGTGGGAGGGGGGTATGGGCTAAATGGGTAAAGGGCACTAAGGAATCTACTCCTAAAATCATTGTTGCACTATATGCTAACTAATCTGGATGTAAATTTAAAAAAAAAAATTTTTTAATAAAAATAAATAAAGACCCCAAATAAATACACACCCTATGGAGGCCCTCTCTACCTTGGCCACAATCTACAGTCCTCCCCTCTCCCACCCTGAACCCCAGGCTCACCAGAAGACAGCCTGTTCTCCTGCCATATTCTAGAAGTTTCTCTGCCTAGAATCTTTGAACATCCTTTTACCCATGTTTCCCTGTCAAGGTCCTGCTCATCTTTCAAGGTCCTCCTCAGGTGGCTCTACCTTCATGAAAACTGCCCTAATATTCTCCAAGGGCTCAAAGCCCTTCCTCTCTTTCCCTAGATGAACCCAAAAGTGGGCTCCTAATGCATTTACGTTCCCTGCAGGGACCAGCATGACATCTGACACAGAGTAGTTTGTCAACAAATGTGGTGGTGGTATCTAATGTGAGTCCTAGAAATACGGTATGAGGAGCATTTGGTCCCAGGAAAATATATGTGTGGATCAAATTAGTGAAAAGCCCCCAAAGTCTTCCCTCAAGAGAGCATGGAAATCCCTCCAGATAGGCCAAAAAAAAAAAAAAAAAAAATATGGGGCCAAACAAGGGCTGAAGTAAAAGCAAAGGTGACCACAAAGTAAGAAGGGAAATCCAGAGACCCAAGTGTGTGAGAAGGAGCAAGTCAGTGGATTGGCCTTGATGGCAGGGGGCGGGGAAGATACCCAAGGGTGCTTTTTCTCGACAAAGAGCCTGTGGGCTTGATGGCGTGTGAGCATATCCACGGCACGTGATGCTCCAGGGCTTCTGAGGGGCTCACACGGAGCCTCTGGCAAAGGGGTGTGACTTCTCAGAATGTTTCTCTTTGTTGCGAGTTGAGTTTATGTTCAGGCAGTCATATGCTTTCTATAAACCTCCCCTTGAGCAGGACTGGATTTTTATTGTATGTATCTTCATGCATTTGTGAAGTATCTAACAGTGGGAAATAAATCACTGTGCAGTCTTCTTCCACAACAGATTGGGATAAACGTTTTTAAGTCAATCTGGGGAATAGCCAAGTATTGTAAGATTCTATAAATCCTGGGCTACTTGCCAAAACGGGTTAATTCTGCACAAAGGAATAGGAGGCTCAGAGCGACACCTATGAAGGGCTCGCAACGTGGGGATCTGGAGTCAAACGCCCCAGAATCAGTCAGGTCAGCTCTGCCACTCACTCACTGTGTGACCTCTGCCTCTGTCTCTCCAGCTGTAAAGATGAGGAAAATACCTGTACCTACTTCCTAAGGTTGTAATGAAACAAAATGGGTCAATAGGTGTAGAGTGCCCAGGATGGTGACCGGCATATCAGGGCCATTATATAGCATTACTTCACTTTCAAGGACCAAGCGGTACAGCAGTAGGCACCCGTTTATACAACTGCGTAAAGTGTGTAGATAACGTCCTCAGGGCATGAGCCCAAATGCCAGCAGGCTAGGACTGAGTTCGGGTGGAGTTTGAGTGAACACACAGGTACGTGCGGAACTTACAGAGTGCTATCCAAGGAATTAGACTTCTGTGGACAACCCCTGAGTATAACACACTCCCCAGGAGGGGCCACACATTTATGTCCCAGTGACAGAATGAAACCTGGACTTCATAATGATTGTGAACCTGGGTCCCCAGCAGTTTTCTCCATAAACATCCTGTTCTCTCTTTAAAAACATAACTCATGTGAAAGTGGTTAGAAAAGTATCAAGTAAAACACAAATATAAAGTAACATCATCCTGGTTTTTCTGATTGCCCAGCAGCCTTGGAAGAGAAACTGACCCATTATCCCCAACTCTGGGTGTTTGTGGCACCTCTGTGTGGCCTTAGGCATGTCCCTTCCCCACTCTGGGCCTCAGAGTCTTAATCTTTCAGTGAGAGCATTGGTTGCAATGATCTCTAAGTTCTCCAGCTGAAAATCAACGGGTCTTTGATCTTTGGGTCCCAGACAATGTCTTGTACCAGAAGGCCTCTTGAATTGCCTTGAACCATGTTACCCTCCAAGTCTTGTTTACACATAGGAACCTGTAGATTCCAGAACTGAAGGAGCTTGTAAGACCTTACACTTGAGAGCTGAGGCTTAAGATACACGTGGAGAGGTGGAGAGGGTACCGGTGGAAGAAGGGCCACTCTGTATAAACAACCGGAACAGTCCCGGCTATAGTTGAGCTGAGGGTGGAAGTATGGACCCCCATCCCAGTTTTTAAACACCATTGCTGAGCAGCCTGCGGGACTCCTTTTCCAATGCCAAGAACAGGCACAGGCAGGGCAGGAGTCTTGGGAATATTCAGCTTGGGGACAGGAAGCAGAGATGAGAGCGATGAGGGAGACGAGAGAAACAGAGGGAACCAGCACATGGTCCCCCACCGCAAAGCTCAGTGAGTCCTCTTTGGGCACAGGAGCGGGATGTGAAGAGGGAGGAGACGGAGCTGGGAAGAGAGCGTGAAGGGACAGTAAAGAAGTCAGGGCTGAGGCAGGACAAGGACTGCTGACCTCATAGCCTGGGGAAGGTCCAGGCCCCTGTGACAGGCGGCAAGACTCAGATATTCCGTCCTGTGCTTAAGCTTCAGTATGTGTGGAAAATGGCACGTGTGTTCACAGAAAGTGAGACACAGCTGTCCTGTGAGGAGTATGGGTTCAACGCCCATCAGATGAGCTGCAGGGAGAAAAGATGGAGAACCGCTCCTACAGAGGCGCCAACCCCTACCCGGAGCGCTGAATCCGCACGTTGATTCACGTATCCACCAAATGCTGAGCACACGCGATGAGCCAGGTCTGATACACTATCAATTCTTATCCCCAATAGAGTGTGTACAAGAATAGTGAGTACTTACTTAAATGTGTGCATTTATTTTGTTTACTGGGTTTCAATACAATTTCAGCGAACTCTGGAAATCTTCAATTCCGTCCCTTTTCCTAAGCCTCAAAAATACGTCGTTGTTAAAAATTGTAGACCGTTACCATTGCGTTTCTCTTGAATTGTCTGTTTTGCTCTCTTCAGCTGGTAACAGGTGCATGCCCAAGCCCAGGGCTCGAAGAGGAATAAATTGCAAGTGGACAAGGCTATCTCAGCTTGAGCCCAGGACTTTCTAGTGAGCTACGAGTTTCCTGTGGCCCCAGCCTAGCCCGGCGCCATGGAGAAGATCAGCTCTTTCTTCAGCATCATTTGGGACACCATCTTGACCAAACACCAACAGGGCCTCTTTAACACCATCTGCCTGGGCATCCTGCTGGGGCTGCCACTACTAGTGGTCATGACATTCATCTTCATCTGTTGCCACTGCTGCTGGAGCCGGCCAGGCAAGAGTGGCCCACAGCCGGAGCGAAACAAAGGGAAGAAGAAAAAGAAGAAGAGGAAGGCTGAGGAAGACCTCTGGATCTCTGCTCAGCCCAAGCTTCTCCAGATGGAAAAGAGGCCATCACTGCCTGTCTAGTTAGGCAGGGAGCAGAGGCGTCCTTCCTCGGGGACTAAGCCACCTTCCAACTACACACGGGCTAGAGAGCAGCAAGGCCCAAAGTGATGCACTCGTGTCCACAGAGGAACTAACCAAGGGACGAACCTCAGGCTGAGCGTCCCCGTGGAGGACACCCCAGAAAGAATATGGACAGTTCTTGGGCACTGTCTTGGCAGCTATGTGTCCGATAACAATGCTCTTTACCACAGACTCAGGCATCCTTTCCACCTGCATCCCGTAAGCTCCATCCGCAAAAGTACAAGGAACGTTTGTCCATACATCTTGACACGTCTCCCAAATGCACACACATGCCCACCATGCACACAATAGTGCCCACACGCACACACATACACACACGCGTGTGAATTCAGGCAACAGGTACCTGGGCAAATATATTCTGTTCATCAAATGGTCATTGATGACCTACTTTGTACAAGTACATCATCTTCTCTCCCAAAAATTTCTCATAGGAAGGCCTGGCCGGATTCGGGCACACGTGCACAATTACATACCCAGATAAGGTACCTGTCCACTGTCTACTCCATACGCCACTCAGGCTAGAGATATGTGTTTTCCTATTCCTATCCCCACACAACCTTTTACTGGAAATCCTCGTATTTGGGCACTCCAGCAATATACAACTGTATCAGGTTGTGCATCGATACAGACACGCCAAGTTCCTGTGTTTCTCACATGGGAGAAAAAGTTTCAAGTGAGGTGGATCAAAATCCATTGAAAGCTGTATCTGGCAACTCATGACAAGGTCCCCATCACCATGGATCGGTATCGAATGCTGTCTAAGACCTCTTTTTGAGACGCTACCCCCAGAACCACTCAGCAAGGTGCCCCTCTCCAAGCACAAACTAACAGCTCTTGGTGGTGACTTCTAGAATGTTCTGGAAACCAAGGATACTCCATTCACTTCCGTGAACTGCAGTTGTGAGCCTGTGCAATGTTTTACAGACGGGAAGGAGATGCTACATCTGACAGACACCTGACCTAGGGATTTCCTATGTAACCAAAGCTTCTCAGCAGGGAAGAAATTGAGGCAATATCCGGTACAGTCTCGCGGAAGGCACACTGGAAACAATTTCACAAGGTTGTAATGGATGTGTGGCATGTTGCAGATGGGATACAGAAGTTACAGAGTTTAAATGAAAGTAGAGCAAAGCTATATAGAGGTTTATTAATATTTATCTTGAAGCTCAGGCAAGTGCCTTGCACACAGTAGGTACTCAGAACTGTCTGTGGATGCTGTTGGATACGTGATGATGTTGAGGGCCAACGTGTAATACCTCACCAATCCCCCCGAGTGACCTTCTGTTCTGAGCCCACTAATTGCTCCAACAGATGGAAGTTGGGTATTGAGTGCCTCACAGGCATGCACAGAATCGACAGTCAGGTTGGCCTGTGCGCCCCGAGATCCACGACTGAGTTGAGGCGAGTGTCTCCCCACCAGGCTGAGGTTGGGAGGCCGAGTTAATCCACATATGTGAGGAGATGGTTGGTATTTTGATTGTATTGTGACTGTATGACAAAGATGTATAATTCCCAAATTGGAAGCGGGTTGTGCTCTGAAAGGTCACTTGCAAATCTGCTGGGTAGCTCTCTTGAAATATTTTCCCACAGAAGCAGTTCTAGGAGGCAGTAAAATTGCAATTTAATTAACAATGTAGCTAAACTATGATATCTATAGTAGCAAGAAGCTAAATTCTGCAGGATTGTGTTCATGGCAAAATGTCCTCCGTTTGCTCTCTTGGGCTGCCTGGTACTCACCTGCCCGCCAGGTATTCTCCAGGCCTGTGGGGGCAGGCGTCTCACGGCGACTGCTGCATCCGTCTTCTAACCGGCGACGCTGTGAGGCAGAATTCAGGCCTTCCCGTGTTTTAAAACCAGTCGCATCCACCTTCTTACACCAGGTGGCCCCAAATGCCCTGGCTGCTCAGACCCCCTAGTCATAAGCCCCTTCTAGCAGAGAAAGAAGCACTCTCTGGCTGGCTGTCCCCTTGTACACGGACGGCTCGTCATGGAGTAGCTGGCTGTCCCCTTCCCATCACAGGACGATTGCTCATCGCCCCACACCAAATGCACATGCCTCCCCACGCCCTTCCTGCCCCCCTAAAACGGATGACCTTGGGGAGACACGGAGCTGACGGCTGAGGCTGGGTGTCAGATGTGATCTAGGAGAAAGGATCGCTCGGATCCGGGACCACACAAGTAACATGGTTGCCATGGCAACTGGCTGCTAGCTTGAATTAAGACGGCAGTCAGTCAGTTGTCATTGCCGGGACGAGGCCTCTGTCTCCAGGTGCAGCACCCCACTGTCCCCTAATCAAATGGATTTGAACTACCTCCAGGCGCAAAACACCCAGAAGCTCTCTTCTCACTTGTTTCCATAGCCCAGGACTTACGAGACCCAGATGCTGAACGAGGCTTATGTTTTCCCCACCCCCGCTGCCTCCCTGATAGCCTTCACCAGGGTCCCCCCAACACCATCCAGGGTGCCATAGGCCCCCAAACTTCTGTTGAGTAAGTGGGTCCATGAAAGGAGCCCCGTGAAGTCACTGGAGTCACTCCCTGTTCCTCCCATCATCCTTATCTTCCTCTCCCATGTTTCCTCGTCTCATTCCTGCTTCTCCCGGCACCCCCACCCCGGGTCCACCCCTTATTCCTCTTCACTTTTACTCCTTCTCCCCAACCAGCACAGGCTTGGGGAGGAGTCCCCGGGCCGAGATCTGAACAACTCCAGCCAAACTCATCCACCGTCATCAGAGAAGGCTTCCTCCCCGCTGCTCAATGTATTCTGGTGGCTTTTTTATTTCTTGGGGGGGGGGGGGGCGGGGGAGTGGGGAATGTAGAGAAAGGGCAGTCACCTTCTCAAGAAGAGTATAAATGGTCCAAGCGGTATAGTGTTTGTCAGAACTTTTTTTCTAGAAAATTCAAACACATGCAAAAGAAAAATTTATTTAAATAAAATATTTGGAAGACAGCAGTGCCTGGCCTCCTTACCTGCTGGCATCAGTTACTTTCTTGACAGTAAATATTTCCCTCTCCCAGACATCACTCAGAAATGACAGAGGCATGGACTCCCGCTAGGACACAAAAGGCCCAGCTGTCCCTGGACACTGTCTTCCCCCTGACAGAGTCATAGGTCAAAGGACCAGGACCAGGCTCTCACATCACTGCCTCCAGAGAGGACACCTCAGAGACTAGACACCCTCGGAGGTGCTGGCTGCAGGAAAAACACTGACGCTCCTTGGCAACTCTTAGAGAGCGTTCCCTTCGATGAGGTCAGTCAATGTCTTCTTAAAGGAAAAGGGAAAATAGCAAAAACTAAGTAGAAATAGACCTCTAAGTTAAATCTAGTATTGGGAAGGGGAGAGATCAGAAGTCTCTATAGTAGCTGCTGGGGGGATAGATACATACATATTTAGGTACATTCATTGTTAAATACGTAGGTACCTACACACACACACACACACACACACACACACACACACACATACATACGTGTATATACACACATTATTAGATACATACATGGATACATAGATATGTATTTACATTATTAGATACATAGATGGATAGCCAGATAGGAAGACACACACACACACACACACACACACACACACACACACGTATGTCTGTATAGTATGTATGTATAAAACGCATATCTTCTTTTCAAGTGGACAACGGCTTTGCATTGGTTGTGAAATGGAATGATTCAGATGCTCCAGAGTCCTCCCTTGATGCTCAGCTGGCCGTTCAGCAGAAGCCCTGTAGAACAGGGCTGTCCGACAGAGTAGATAAGATGGAAATGTCTCTATCTAACATGGTACCATTAGCCACATGTAGCTATTTAAATTAATTAAAATTCAATAAAATTAAAGGTGCAGTAGCTGAGTCACACCAGCCATAGTTCAAGTGCTCAGTAGCTACACGTGGCTAGCAGCTACCATCCTGCAGAGCACAGATCTAGAGGCTCATGGGGGAAGTGGTCAAACAGGCTGCTAAAACACCGTATTGACTCCATTTCAGCTAGGGCTTAGGAAGACAGGCCTATGGCACACGCTCCCCCTTCGTCTTGTTTCCCCCAAGGTAGGCTGACATTTCTGTAGTTTTAGTTGGTTCCTGGGCTCCCTTCCCCATTGCCACACACTCCATGACAGCCCAAGAAGAGACTCTTCATGCAGGTCTCTGTTCTTTCCAGGACTTCCAAAACTTTCCAGTGTCGACCAGGGACCGTTGTCCAGCAACCAAAGGCAGGGACAGCCGCTGCCCACCTTGGTTGGGGGGTGTGTGCCAGAGCCAAAGCCACCATCTGCATCTGCTCAGGCTCAGCCCTGCCAGTGGCGGTGTGCCTGTGGACCCAGAGAGTGCTATGCGCATTCTCAACTCACCACAACACTCTGCGCTGGCTCCTTGCCCTTTGATTTTAGTATCTTTCCCAAATTCGAAGTCACAGGATTACAGAACTGGGGGGGGGGGGGGAGAGTCCCTTCAACACGGCTGTCTGTTCCTGTCATGGGTTCAAAAGGATGTTTTCAAATACCTGTGATCGTTCCTTCGGGAATGGCCCTGCATGCATGTATCTAACTCCCTCTTTGAGGCTACTTATTCCATTAATATTTTTGACTCTTTACCATTTGCCAAGCACACTAGGTGCCAGCAACACAGAGTTGTCCCAGAGGGGCTGCAAAGCTAGCATCCGGACAGCCCGTGGGGGATCACCCAGGAGCCATCTAGAGACTTACAAGGGAAGAAATAAGGACAGGAGGACCCCGTTTGTATTGCCTCTACCCAGAGGGTGCAGCCTGCAGCAGTGATGCAGAGGACAGCCTGGTGAAGGCCACCATGAGTGTGACAGGTCAGGACTCAGGGCTAAGGGCTTCCCGATTCCGATGCTAACTCCAGTACCCACTGGTTAGAGAATTCAGGCTGACGACTTAATCTCCGTAAAGACTTACCAGTATGGTAGAGTTAATGACCATCCCTGTCTCACAGGGACACAGCAGTAACGAGATAAAGCATAAAAAGCATTCAGCATTCAGGTAGAAGGAAGATAATGAGAGTGTTGTGTCCTCGAAGCCAAAGGAGAAGAAACTTTCAAGAAGAGTCAATAGAGTCAAATGATACAGACAGATCAAATGAGGTAGGGACTGAAAATACTGTGCATTTTCTTTTTTATTTTTTTATTAAAAAAATTTTTTTAATGTTTGTTTATTTTTGAGAGTGAGAGAGACAGAGCACAAGTGGGGGAGGGACAGAGAGAGAGAGAGAGGGAGGGAGACACAGAATCCCAAGCAGGCTCCTGGCTCCGAGCTGTCAGCACAGAGCACGACGTGGGGCTCAAACCCACAGGCCATGAGATCACGACCCGAGCCGAAGTCAGATACTTAACCAACTGAGCCACCCAGGTGCCCCAATACTGTGCATTTTCTATTCCTCCTTGTGTGATGTGGTCCATAATTTCAGCATACACTGCACGGTCTACAGTATTACCAAAACTCCCAATTTGCATTTGTGACGGATGGGGTAGGTACTCACCCCTGCCTCAGCCTCTTCTCCACACCAAGCCACCCTGCGTGACAGCGCCCCCTGGTGGCCAGATCAAGAAAGACTTTGAATCCACATTTTCCCACCTTCCTGGGAGTGTTTCCTTACTGGGCTTCCAACTAAATGGGCTCAGGACTCACTGGGTTTTATGTGATGCTGACAAATATGTCAGGGTCAAAATCGTCATGCCCATTTGACAGATGAGGGATTTTCATAACTCTAAGTCTTAATTGTCATTACAAACAAATTTGGGGTGAAATGTTCCATGTGTTACATCACTGCCTCCAAGAAAGCTTCCCTAACCACACAAGTCTTCTGGATCACAGTAAGATCAGACTATGTTGCACTGTGGGTGTTCCCATCTCCCCACCCTTCCCTGCCATCCCCTCATTAGAATAAGCCTTTGTGAGGCCTGAAGAGTGACTACGTCACTCACCACCCTATCTCCAATAACTAGTGCATCCTATATGCTCAATAATGCGTTGACTGGGGGGAAAAGGGAAAGGAAAAGAGATCACTGGGGGGTTTCTCACAAGTGCAGATTCCCAGTCCCTCTGCCCTTCTGACAGATTTGTTAAGTCGAGGGTGAGTCCAGACAACCCGCTCTTCTAACAAGCACTCTATGTAATTGCCAGCGGTCCCTGAACCACACCTTGAGAAATATTAGCTACTCAGAACACAAGAAAATCCTACATTCAAACAAGATTGCAAACTACTGCAGCCCATGACTTCCCCTCTCTGCCTCCTTGAGATCTGTAATCACGTATCACATTAAAGGTTCTAACGGGTACTTTAGTAAAGAAACTAGTATAACTCCACTTACCTCAGAGTTTTCCCAAGTTTATTTGACCACTAAACCTCTTCTTTTAGGAGATCTGGAGGAGCAAGGATTCTGAGGAATATCATTTTGGAAATGCTGCCATGGAGGGTTCATGTACAGCTCAATTCATATCATCCCCAAGGAAACCCTTTCCAAAACATAGATGGATCCCCCTTTACCTTCATTAAGCTTTTCTTTCCCACTCTGCCTTTTCTCCTTTGTCTGTTGGTTAGCTGTAATAATCCCACTGGTGGCTATCCATAGCACATACACCTTAGAGCTGGCTAGGGATACACCTCTATCAGGGGGAAAAAAGGGGGGGGGGGAGAGAGGGAGGGAGAGAGAGAAGAAAGAAAATCCAAACGTTTTGATTGAAGTTATCAAGACTAGAGATCCAAGCCCTCTTACCATTCCAGAGTGTTATATATATAAGAGTGCTTTCGGTATCTTATTTGATTCTTGCAGGGAGTACCTCGGGGACTGATGTCATTTCCATTTTATAAACGAAGAATATGAGCCCCACAGAAGGTAAGTAACTCACCCAGACCCGAGATGGAAACCAAAGTCTTCAGAATCCCATCCTAGTGGCCCTTCACACACCAGCCATCATGATCCAGCCTAATCGGATTTGGGTTCCTCAAAGACTTGTTAACTTGCGATACCTACTTTGAGTCAGAAACCTTTTGAACACAATCAAGAGCTATGCCCACAAGGCTGTAGAGCACCCAGATGTCTCCTTCAGGTGCTCCACAGCAAGCCTCACCTGCCTCCTTAGCCTTGTCTAATTAAACCTGATTTTCTTCACTTACACAAATAACCATTTCCATTGCATTTTGTTTCCTTCCCTTGTTTAAATAACAACACTGCAATACCAGCGTTTTCTATTTCTGTCATCATACATGCCCTGAAATTGGTCTGCATTATGGAATAAACAGGCATTTATGGGCTAACCTGGGAACTAACTTCTTTATATAACATGGCAAGTGGAATTCAACCCGTTCCACATTTCCCCCACAGAAACAACCGACTAACAGAAGGACTTTGGGAAGTGGATTTAATTACACACTAGGAACCGCCTAAATCTCTTCCAGGGGTGCCCCCTTCACCTTTCATCGTGCCAATGGATCCATCTTCTTGTCTCAGCAACCGGCCAGGTAGACCAGGTCAGGGGACAGAATCTAGGTTTCAGTAGGTAATCTCTTCAAGGTGTTTCCCAGTTACCTGTTTTGTGCATTAGGCCAACAGCAACACTACCTGCACAACCACCCAGCACGGGCTGGATGCTGAGCCGTACCCCATAAGCTGATTCTCCAGGCCGTGTTACCCAGGAAGGAAGAGAAGGAAGAACCTCAGAACACCCCTTCAGAGAGGATTGGAAAATGGCCTTGAAGGGAGATGCTCCCAATGGGACAACACTGCCATCTGCTGGCCTGACTGGGTACAGCATGTCTGCTGCAGAGGGCTGCGGGCCCTGACCAGATTGATCTGCACTCTTTATTGACAGAAACTCCTTCCTGATCCTTTTCACTGCCCTGGTGGAAGACTTAAGGGAATGAGTTGGAAATTTTTTTTTAGCAGAGGACTTCTTCCAGCAAATGACTGCGTTTTGCCTAGAGCTTTCCGTTATTTATACTTGTTTTGCCTCCTGCTCTGCTGTTTGTCTTCTCGTCCATGAATTCTCTTTTCATGCACCACACCTGGTCCTTGTTCTTCCTGACATCCCCTCTCTCAGAATCCCTTGAGTCATTCTTAGTCCTTCTCCCTGGCTCATTCAGCATTTTCTGGCTTTACTGATCCTTGAATCCCTGAGAGTTCTAAGTTCAAAGGCAGAGCTTGTGATGCCTTGTGACAAACAAACTCTGGGACCCTGTTCCCAGAGAAAAAACCAGCTCTAAACTCAGCCATGACAGGATTCTTCCCTTGCCTTTACCACCCAGCCCCCTCAGTTCCTGCTGATTCTTCCTCCTAAATATCTCTTTAATCTGTGCCCTCTCCCCCGTCCCACCATTTCTGCCACAGACCAAGAGAACCATTACCTGTTTTCTACTGCAATAGCCCTAACCTGTCTGTGATTCTCCACCCTCTCCTAGGAGCTTCCCTCAACAGCTCCCCACAATTCTCTATCCTGTCTCCAGACAGATATTTTCAAAATGCAAGCTTAACTGTCAGTGTGACTGCAAGATTCAAACACCGCTGAGCGACCTCTGCTGTCCAACTCGTTCATCCTAGCAGTGGTTGCATGTTAGCTTTGAAAGGCTCCAGGCACAGGGCTCAGCTGAGACCCACTGAGGCAGAGTCCCTGGAGGTTAAGCAGGCACCGAGCTGAGGACCAGCACTCACAGGGCCAAGTGTCCCTGCCATCTCTCTAGCCTCCCCATCAATCACTCCTCTCCCTCCCTCACCCACACCACACCCCACCCATTCCCATCCTTGCCACCAAGTTCCCTTTTCCCAAGGTGCGCTGCCCCCCTCAGGCCTCTCTTCTCTCCCTGACACACTCAGACTCTTCCTACCTGACCTAATGCTGATGTCACGTCCTTGACACTTGCTCCACAGTGACAGTCCATACCCCTGTTGACTCACTCTCCCCGACGTGCTACCGGCTGCCCTGGTTTGTCCCCACGGCTGTCCAACCGTCAGCACCACGCCACGGGCTCCTGGAGGGCAGGGCCTGTGCTCTGTCCATGACCGCTTAGCTAGCAGTTTGCATGGGACAGAAGACGGCTTGGGAGCTTTAGCACGTGCTTGGTACTTCCGTCCTTGCTTCTGCCCTCTTGCCTGGCTTGCAGCCTGGCCCTGCAGTGACAGACTTTGTCTTCTTTGGTTTGTCCTAAAGGGTAGGGATTGCCCCTTAAGCTTCAAAACCCTGATGGCTCATAATCTGACTCTGAGGAAAACGGCCTCTGCAGAGCAGGTTTGTGCAGGAACCCATTCCCAGGGGCGGGGGCTGCCAGAGCTGGTCTCATTCCAGTGAGGCCAGGCACAGACATTTAGGGCTAGAACGTTCTCCTCGGTCAGATGAACAGCCTTTAAAAATGAGCTCATCCCGACTTCTTCTCTGCCCCATGGAGAACCTTTAAGGGTCAGCTGAGGTTTCCCCTGCCAGTCCTCCGGGCGGCACGGCTCCCATGGCAGTTTCCAGGTCCTGGCAAGTCCTCATCTTGGCCGGTCGTGGAGAAATGCTGCGGTCAGGGGACACAGAGGTGTGTGGGGGGATATCACAGGTCCAGAGCAGAGAGACCAGCAGCAGGCTACCCCTATGCCAGAGTTTACTCCAAGAGTGGTCAATCTGGCGGCAGCCCCAGCCCAGACCTACTGAGTCACAAGACCTAAGGATGAGGCTCAGCAACCTGCGCTCTACCCAGCGCGTTTACCAAGCATTCACCAACCCACGTGGGGAATTTTTGCCCGCCACGCACCAGCCCCAGCTCGGAGTCACCCCGAGGTTCGGTCCACTGCGCCCACTGGGTTGAGCGCCAGGCTCCTGAACCGCCAAGGTGAGGGCGGGACTAGTGCAGTTTCTTCGCTTCCGCGGCACCAGTACTTACAGCAGAAGCTGGCTCCCAACAGGGCTCCGTCAGCTTTTGTGGAATCAATGAGAGTGAACGAATGAATGACAGTCCACACGCCGTCTGGCTTGCTCACCTCTGTGTCTCACCTGTGTCCCCCTCCCCCCCAGGGCACAGCACACACCCTGGCGAGAAGCAGGCAGACACACACTCTCACCGAATTCCTGTTTAGACCGCCCTCACCAGATCTAGCAGCACTGCGGCACGGTGCGTATGGGGGGGGCGCGGGTGGTGCTGAAAGCCTACAAGGGGGACATAACCCGTTTGGGGGTAGCTTGGCCTTCGGCCGGAGGTTAAAGCCTGGACAGCCTGAGGCAGTGAACAACTCCCCGGGCCTGGGGCGGCGCTGAAGCTTTTAGGGCACATGCCTCCGCTCCCACTCATCTCATCTCTCCGGGTTCCAAATACCACGATTCGCCGTCTCGCAAGTATGAAACGGCAGGCCGACCGCATTCCGTGTGATGCACAAGTTGTACCTTCACATGCACTTGGGTTGAATTTAGAATTCAAGCGCACTGATGTGAGTTAAATAACACAAGGCAAATTTTTTAAAAACCAGGTGGTGGTGTTTTTTTTTCTTGAATCAGAATGTAAGTTACTTTTAATAATGATCACTGACTTCACTACGGAGAAACTTTCCAAAGGGGTAGGAAAGTAAACCCAAAGGATCCGACCTGCCAAGTGCCTGAGCAAACAAGAAGCTTCTGCTGGGCACCTTCAGAACACCCACAGGCCCAACAGTGTGGGGGCCCAGGGAAAGGGGCAGGGCTGAGGACTTGAGGGCATGAAAGAGAGTCACTGAAGAGTCTTTGGGAGGGACCAATCACCAAAAGAGTCCAGTTATTTAAAGCTGAAACGAGTGAGAATTTATTCACAACATATGCAGATCTCTGAAAGTGATTATGCAAATATGTGGGAAGGGGGAACTTGAAAAGGGGGGTAACACGGAAGCTTGGTTCCCAGACTGCTGGATACTGGTCACAACTTAGCTCGATGTGAATCAGTCTTGGACCCTTTATTCTTTCTCCTGATCTAGCATTTTTCAAACAGGTGAAGATTTATACCTTTTTCCTCAAATCCCAGTGGTCATGGGAGGTAACAAGCATCAGACTACGTTAAGTCCCTTGGTCATCAAATAGAACCCCTCCTCGGTATGGCTTTCTAGAGAAAAGATTGTATACACACACACACACACACACACACACACACACACACCAACTGGGGAAGTGCTAGATGATTCTTTTCCCTTCCCCCTACTCCCCAATCCCATATATTTGCTACTGAAGACAGACTGACGAACTTGCAGTCCGGTGTTCTTTCTCATATATACTATTGTGTTGATTTGCAGGTCCCCAATACAGATGGGCAGAAATGCAGGTGACAGAGACCTGTGTGGTCTGAAGTTTGGTCACACACTTTGTCCTGGAGGTTACCCAGCCATCTCAGAAACCAGAGGCCAGGAGTATCCCTCAAATTTCCATTAACCAGTCACCACTACCCACCTTGCCCCAAGCCTACATAGCCCCAACCCTGGGCTGGTCTTGTCTCGTGTGATGACTGTTCAAATAGGCCATCAGAACATTCTCGAATTTTCTCCTAGTGTCCGCTTCTTTCTCTCCAGGACGTGCTCTCCACTGTAGCCATGAGGGCGGATTTTCAACTCCACATAAGGAATGGAGAATTCATGTCCTTTCCATGGCTCCCAGTTCACCCCCTACAGAAAGAAGAAAGAAAGAAAGAAAGAAAGAAAGAAAGAAAGAAAGAAAGAAAGAAGAAAGAAAGAAAGAAAGAAAGAAAGAAAGAAAGAAAGAAAGAAGAAAGAAAGAAAGAAAAAAGCCAACATCAAGAAAAGGCACTAGGGAGGAGGGTGGGATGGGTTAAGGTACAAGGTACAAAGGAACGCTTCTTTGCAGGGAGGGGAGGGGAGGGGAGGACCACACCCTCTCTGCTTAGGGAAGACAGGTGGTTACTGGGGTAGTTATGATAAGGGAAGTACAGCTGAATCTAGAAACATGTGCCCTCCCTGTTGGGATGAGCACTGGGTGTTGTTGTATGGAAACTGACTTGACAAATTATATTTAATATAAAAAATTAAAAACTAATAAAAAAATAGAAACATGTGCCCTCTGCTGAAGTTAGGCTGATGACTCAGAAGCCCCCCACCACCTCCACCTGGTGGTTGGAAGGATAGGGTGTGAGGATAGGGTGTGAGCCCAGGGGGCCGGGGAGCCCGAGGCAGCAAAGCTAACACAGGGTCAACCTGGCCAGCAACAGGCACAATATCTTTGCCTCACTCTTTTCCTTTCCAAAAAATTAAAGGCAAAAATAAACATATTAATTGGCCAATCGTGTAAAATCATTTTCAATTTAAACTGTTTAGATACTAGCTCTGGGGTAACGAATAGCCTGCTGAAAACTAAATTTCATTTTATGTCTTTTGACTGGTGAGCGTAATAATATTTAATTCACTTAATAACCTTGCAACCTGGCCAATAAAGAGCCCAAGTGACCAATTTTATATATTTTAATTTGTGAGGTAAATAATAAACAAGAAGCTAAATGCCTTGCAGACTGTGAAAAGCACATTAACCAGATGAATGTCTTTTATTAGCAAATATGGGGATGGTTTAGGGCATGCTGGCTGCTCATTTCAAATATTTGATCTCTGATCACAGGCTTTCTGAGTCAGCCCACATGCTGCCACCATGATTCATGGACCCACCCTCCTTGGCCTCCCTGGGGGAACATTTCTTCTTCCCTTTGAAAAATCACACAAGGATTGGGAGCCCCCCCCCCCCCCGGTCTGGTCAGGGCCAAAGTAATCAAACTGTACCTGGACTTGAGATGAGCTAATATTTACAGTGACACCGGTTATAAGGTAAGTTCTGGGGAGCGGTGGCTTCCTGAAGGCTAGAATAGACCCAGGGTGGGAAGTTAGAAACCCAAGGCGGGGAGGAGCTCATGGCAACAAGACGCCATTTTCAAGAAGATGTGTGGGAGCAGTCAGGAGATGCCTGGCAAGGAGTCGAGATGATGTCCACGGGTCATGGAGGTTTGAGAAATCACTGGTAGGAAAGTTTCAGAGCAAGGAAGGGGAGAGAAGCCATCAAGAACTCAGTCTGGGTGCACCTCCTGAAACGGAGAGAGAAGTTTAGCACAACACTCTGGGTAGACTCTGAGTGGCTCTGGATGAAGTGGACCCAAAAGTGGGTCAAAGACAGAAAAAACTTGTTTTCCTGGTGATCAAAGGACTTGAGGCAAATAGTTGTGGTTTCACTGGGAGAACAACTAGAAAGAATTCTGAAGTTATGAATAGAATGTTAGTCCCCACCTGCCCCCAAGGCATATGTTGAAGTCCTAACCCCTGAAGTGGTAGTCTCTGGAGGTGGGACCTTGGGGAGGTAATCAGGGTTGATGAGATCATGAGGGTGGGGTCCCCCATGATGGGATTAGTGCCCTTGTAAGAAAAGGAAGAGAGATGAGAGCTCTCTCTCTCTCTCTCTCTCTCTCTCTCTCCACCATAGGAGGACACAATGTAAAGGCCACCATCCACAAGACAGAAAGAGAGCTTTCACCAGGAACCGAATCTGCTAGCAGGCAACTTGATCGTGGACTTCCTACCCTCCAGAACTGAGAAACAAATGTGTCTCGTTCCAGCCACCCAGCCCATGGTATTTTGTTACGAAGACAGTGTCCATGGGTGGCCCGGAAACAGATGGTGCATAATCCATGTCACCTGTCTCTGTCCAGCAGTGGGCAGCCTGAGCTCCCACCCACCTACACTAAGTTTGCAGCTCTGGTAGGAATGCAGAGTGGGGAAGGGCTGCAGCGGGTGGGCAGGGGAGGCCTTGACCTCCAGGCCATAGAGCCTGGAGAACAAGCCCCACTGCCCCGACTGGGAGCATCAGAAGGAGAGAGGTAGCCAAACCAGCGTGGAGAGTGTCACTTTGGGAACGCAAAGCTTTGGGCAGAGCTTGGAACAAAAAAAGTGCACCTGTCGCCTACCTCACTGTGTTTGGTCTCCCCGTATCTGCCGTTGGGGTTGGCCAAGTGGCAGTTCTTATACCACCAGCCACCATGATGTGTCAGGGCACAGTTGCTGAGGGCAATATCGTTGTCTCTGTCAAAAGTTGTAAACTTCCATCCGTTGTGGTAAGTAAGAGCATCCCCTGCGGGAGAGGAGAGATGAGGGGTGAACGTTGAAGTTCGGCCGCTGAGATGGTGATGGAACTCTGGGCTCAGCAGGACAATCTCTGGGCATGAAAACGCCAAAGATCTGGCCATTTATGTCACAGGTAAATCACTCGTCTCTGAAAACGGCCAAGGTGAGGACATGATACAGATGAAGAGATTCTCCTTCCTGGCCTGTCACCCAAACTTCAGGCCTGTTTCTCCAATAGCTTCCAACAGCTTGCTCCCCTCCAGCATTTTCACTCAGAGGCTACACAGTCATGTAAAATAACCAAACATCTGAAACCAAACTCGTCGGCTCTCCTCCCAGCACCTGACCACCCCCTCTCCCATATTCCCTGCCCTCACTCAGCCATCCTCTTAGCCACCCCAGCCTCGAACTCCGAGCCACATTTGCCAATCCCATGTACCCCTCTACGGAGCCCTTCTTCCTGAGGATCACTCACAGATGGCCTCACTCCCGGGGCTGCCACATGGCCTGCTCTCCTCTCCTCGGGCCTGCATCAACACGACAACCCTCCCGGCCTCCTGAAGCATAAGTGTCCACTTTCATGCTCTCAGGTCAATGTCCTTCCCACCACCCACCACAGGGAAGGAGCCGCTCCTCCTTGCTTTGCTTTGCAGCCTGTAATTTGGCTTGTACCCTTCGCACCATCTCTTGGCCCGCTGTCCCCACAGGCACACACGGCTTGTGCAGCAGACAGGTCTGCCCTCCATGCCTCTGCCCTTCCCGGTCCAACTCCTAAACGCCCCTCAAAGCCCAGCTGGACCCCACTCCTGAGGAAGGGTCGGTCTCCTTAATAATCCTCCCACACCCCCTCCCAGCACACACTCCCGAGTTTCCCAGGCCCTCCTGGCACATATATACAGTTCAGTGCTTCATTACATCTGTCTGGAAATCCGCTTGAATCATCTGACTTGTTTTTCTACCATTTCCCCCAAGGTACGTATCATCTTTGTATCAGTTTACTTCCTAATTCAGCTCATAAAAGGTGACAAGGGCCTGAATCAATCCTAAGTTGTGTTCTTATCATAACAACACTTAGGTTTTCATCTGACCCCTGAGCTACCGACCACCTTCACATCCGTATCCTCCCCCTCTGTCCCCACGACAGCCTACAAGGTGGGCCAGGCGGCCGGCGGTCCTGTGAGGAGACAGACTCACAGAGGTTAGACTCTGGGGACTTGTCAAGGTCCCACTGTCCCCAGATAGTAGGGCCGGGACTCAAACCTCAGTCCTCAGATTCCCAGTCCAGGGTCCTCCCTGACACACCAACTTGCCTGCGGCTGCCTTATTTCAATAGAGACCTTTAATTAATTACGCGAACCAGAGCAGTCCGTCTCTGGTTCTCCCGGTGTGGCCCCTGGACCAGCAGCATCAGCAGCACCTGGGAATTTGTTAGAAAGGCACATTCTCAGCTCCACCCTCACCCCGGATCCACAGAACCAGAAACTCTGAGGTAGTACCCGCCTGCAGTCTGCATTTTAACAAGCTCTTCTGAGGACAACCAGCCCTTCAGAACGCCAGTCTGCAACTTCCTTCATTTATTCAGGAACCATGAGAACACCTGCCGGGCCCAGCACCACGCTCGGCTCTGGGAAAACAGATGGAGGAGGTCCCTGCCCTCAAGAACTTAGTTGGGGGAGGAAGGGGGCAGATGTATGTAAAGAGTTAACAACACATTATGAAAAGGGAAGGTCCCAGATTGTCCCAGATTGTCCGTCTGACTTTGCAGCTCGAACAATGGCTCCTTGATGGCTTCCCCAGCGAAAGCAGGGGAGAGAGAGCAGGGGACACAGGCCATTCCTGCTAAGACAGCTGAAGGGCCCCTGCCCCCAAGAGTTTCCTCCAACTGAGGAAAGGCGTGTAGTCGCTGGATTCGTACACATCTCTCTCCCCTTCAGCTCTCTTGCAGACAGTTAACTACAGCTTAAAATAACACGCGATGGCTCCCTTGGTGACACTCTTTTAATGAGCTCAGCTTACCGAACGCGCGTCTAAAGTTCCCAGAGCTGTTTCCTAAGAATCTGTGCGGAGGCTGTTTCTTAACGATTTGTTCACAGTTATCGAAACTTAGGCACTGGGATCAAGGAAAGCAAAGCAGGTTTTGGACTAAGTGTGGCAGTTTATTCCATGATGGATTTGCTCCCTTCCAGAAAATGAAGCCATGCTGATGTTCAGAGCATAGACAGCGAGGATAGTCATGAATCAAGAAATTGCTTTGCTCTGGTCGTCAGGCCCCAGCCAACACGGTGTTCTGATCTATTAAGCTTATCTCCCTAAGTAAGATAAAGTAGAAAAGCCAGTGGTCGTCAGACCCTCTCTCTTCTATCAGAGTTTGAGGAGAAAACATTGGATGAGAAATAAGCAGCCTTAACTTCTAGTATAATGGCTTTGGGTGGGCGGCTGGCTCCCCTCAGGAGGTGCGTGTGGGGTTGGTGGCGACCCCATAAGAGCCCTGGGTGGGGCCACTGAGCTGGTTATCACCCATCTTGTCAAAACATCACTCCAAGATCAGCTCTCCTCCTGCACCTCCTGAGTCGGGAAGGATGACCCAGGCAGCTGAGCCACCTCAGACCCCAAGAAGCCATCGACATCACATCCCTTGTAAGTCACACAAGACTGTCTGGACCTTGAACCCTGGGAACAGGAACGGGCCCGTGGAAGTGGATGTGTGCCATTTCTAGCTTTCCCTTGTGTCCACAAACCCAACACTTGTTTCCCCTTTAAGTACCAGTATTTAAGGGGCGCCTGGGTGGCTCAGTCAGTTAAGTGTCTGACATGGGCTCAGGTCACCATCTCACGGTTCATGGGTTCGAGCCCTGCACTGGGCTCTGTGCTGACAGCTCAGAGCCTGGAGCCTGCTTCGGATTCTGTGTCTCCTTCTCTCTCTGCCCCTCGTCCATTCACACTCTCCCTTTCTCTCAAAAATAAACAAACAGTTAAAAAAATTCTAAGTACCAGTGTTAAAGAATCTGTTTCAAAGCAAGAAAGGCACTGGCATTTGTGTAGAACAATTCCTCACCGTGGACAGTCAGCATCCCTGGCCCGGGCCCACTGAATGCTGGTGGCGTTCCTTAGCCACGCTTCCAAGTGCCCCCGGGGCGTGAACCCATCCCTGGTTGGACATCCCCTAGTCTCGTGTCGATGGGATTGAACCCAGCTGTAAATGATGGGTCAGCCCATAGAAGTCGCTCTGCGCCACTCCAAATGTCTGTGTTTTCACCATCACCTCTCCAGAGACGAACAGCGTCTTATAGGCAGAGCTCATTAGATGTCCTCCCTGCCCTGCTCCAAGATCCAGAATCGGAAACTATATTCACCTGGCACTTCCTTGCTGGGCTCTCCTTCACGGGGGAATAACGGGCTCTCTGACAGGACTTCAGGGAAGCAGAAGCCGGGGGCCCACCTGCACAGTGTGAGTCAGCGTGGTCCTGACTGACACGTTTCCCCCAGGGTCCCACATGCCCAATCCTAATCAGAGCTCCAATGGGGACAGCCAGCACGTGCACAGAGACATCAAACCCTTCACCTTCTATTTGAGTGCTACGTCCTCTAAACAGCACCTCATCATTTAGGATGTGAGTGGTCAGAAGCTTCCTAAATTTCAAAACTCTCCTGGGGACAAATCAGCCTATACAAGGAAAGTTAAAACTCCACTAAGCCCACCACTCAATTTCAGAGTGTCCAAGTAGGAACGGCACGTATGGGGAGACCAGAGTGCTGCCAAAATGTGGTGTGATCTGAAAGTCTCCCGAGGCCTCCTATTAGAAAAGGCATCTTCCGCTGACCAGCACTGTGGGTCTGAACAACCTCAGAATGGCAATTATCCCCTAATCACACTTAAAATGCAAATAGAGTCCCTGGGAGGAGGATCACGTTAATTCACGAATATATTGACTCCTTTTCACTCCTTTCCCCATTAGCATCAGTTCATTTCCCTGTTATTTTAGGGCAAGCGTCAGAAAAGGTCTACGAGTGCGGTAGAAGAGAGGAGAATGGGCAGCCCTCGTGGGCAGGCCTGAGTGATGTCCCCAGTTGGGAGCTGGGGGCACTGGGATTCCGGGAGAGATGTAGGAACTCTGCAACTTGTCCAAGGAAGATCCCATGAATGGAGTCTCGGGAGGCTGGGAATCTTTAGCCCGAGAAAGGCAGACCGACTTGATCTCCACGGCCAGTAGTGAACGGCAAGAAGAAGGAAGACCAGCTATCCTCCATGTGGACTGAGCAGGGCAGGAGGGGCCCGAGGGGTCTCAGGGAGCCTGTGATGTGTGCACCCCTCACACCTAATGGTTGGAGATCCAGGAATGAGCCATCAGCAATGTGGTCTGATTTCATCCAGAACTGGGGAAAAGGTAGGCAGAGTGCTGAGTGGTCAAAACAGCATCTCTCCATCCCCCCCCCCCCACCCCGATTCGGTTTTATCGTCACAACCCCAGGAAGGTCCGTCTGTGTTTCCCAACCATTTTAACTGCCTCGTTCCTATGCCTGGCTTTCACGTTTCATACTGTACTGTGAGCAGATGAAGTGCAGCGTACCCAACATCCAGAAACTGTATAGCAAGTAGAAAAGGGTTGCCCAGCCTGTTTCACCTATGGAGACCCCAGACCCCCAGAGAGAAGTGACAGCTCTTCCAGCAATGGTCCATTTTTTCTTCAAGGATTTTCCCTGAAACACTGCACTTATCTTTGCACGCTCCCCCCACCCACCCCTCGGAACGCTTGAACAATTCTGCCGTGTCTGTCACCCAAACTCTTCATGCGCTAGTAGGTGCCTACCCCTCCCTCTTTGTCTCCTCCCACGTCCCCATGTCAGCAGACCCACCCCTTCACCGGCCCCTGTGCAAACTCCCTGGGTCTCGGGGACTATCCTCTACACCATGAGACATCCATAACATCGCACTGAAAGATCTTGCTAGCAACATCACATTTTAGCAAATGCAAAATTCTTGTGATTAAAAAAAAACAATTAAATTATAAGACCTAAAAGTAACTTTGCATTAGCTACTGGCCACTTTGGATCACACTCCAGAGGCATCTATTCACAGTCCTCCACCGTTAGGGGGTTCCTGAGTGGCCTCAGGCTTCAAGGGCACACCCCAGTACCCTTGCTTCTGCTCGGTCCTTGCTCACCATGGACTCCCCCGCACCGGGGAGCCCTTCTTTGTTTCCCATCTAAGTCCCACCCTCTCAGACCCAGCTCCTGCCTCCTGCCCTGGGGAAAGCTCCCTTCAACAGCCTCAGTGTACCCACCTTGTCCCATCCTGTAGGTCCTTATTCTCCTCACCACTAGGTGACACTTTGCAAAAGTTACTTTACATTATTACTTATCTATTTACATGACCGTCTAAGGGGACCAACCAGGTCCTATACAGTCAGTGGATCCGGCTGGTAACACATTCCTACAGAGTCACACCAAAGTCAAAAACGTGCAAAATCAAACGACTTGTTAGGGAATTTTAAAAAACTATAAATGTAAGTTTAAAATATATTAAAATAACCACCATCTTCCCCTCTTAAATAGAAAACTCAACGGTAAAATCCCAGTATTTCAGTCATGTTGCTTATGCTGTTCTCTTCCTTCACAACCGACCACACCATCGACTGGCTTGCATCCAATGAGCAGCTAATCAAGGTTAGAGATTCCCTGCTTTCGGCTGAACTGCTAATTTCTGGGTTGTCACAGTTCTATGAGGTTAATGAGACCTTCCTTCTTCTTGTTTGAATCAGCCCTGTCATTTTTCTCTTTACTTATGGTAAAGTACTGCAAAATATTCAAATAACACACACACACACACACACACACACACACACACACACACACACACATTCTTCTGTGCAAGGACAGCAGCCATACCGCTGAAGCCCAGTGCAAGGTGGGCAGGCACCATGGATCACTCAGGATGTGGGTTCATTGGCCGATGCACAGCAGCCTGAACCAGAGGAGCGTAAGAGGAGGGTTTTTACTGGTGGGGGGATCAATGTGTAATGTACAAAATTCCCAACTTTCAGATGGTCAAGGATTGCTTTAACATACCTGTTTACTGCTCACCCCCTGTAGGGTCATCATGCCTGAGGGGCCTCGATCATCAATGATCAATGAGGACAAGTCACCTTCACAGAGCAGTATCACATCCCCCAGATCCATGGCCGGTGGCAAACCGATCCTCAGACCCACGGGCTCGAGCCCGAGACCCTGGCAGAGGGGAGATGTGTTTGCTTACCGGCCGTGCCTCTGTATTTCCCGACTGAGAGCTTGTACCGCTCCTTGCTGGAGGCCACCTGGAAGAAATCATACACGGCATAGGCGGACTCGTTGGCTGTCTGTAGGTCCACTCTCACCTCATACCGGGTGGCAGTGCCAGTGGTGAGGTTGTGCAGCTGGTCGAGTCCTAAAAATAAAGCAGGCAATCCCAATAACCAATCAACCTTTGTGTGCAAGTGCCCGCCTACCAGCAGCTGAGATGTTCGGCACCAAAAGTCACCTTAGCCGTCACCACCTCTGCTAATGGGCACTTCCTCACGCTATCTCTTTTGGGGGACCCATTTTCTCATCCTATTATCTCTCTGGCACAGCCATATTAACGAGTGTGGAAACCACGTCCTGTGAGAAAGAGCAGTGGAGGGTAATCACGTGGTGAACCTGCCCCCTCACTCCTTCTCTCTAAAGTAGATGCACTTCTACTTATCATCCCCTTATCTCACCAAGCAGAAGAGGGCATCAGATGCCACCGTAAGGTCTCTGGAGGAATTTTGCACCAAGAGAACCACATCATCATCTATTCTACCTGACACTGGGTCTCCAGATTATGATTTTTTCATTCTCCATTTCCCAGTGGGTGCTTTTGGCTAGTTCACTCTCTATAAGCATCTGCTCCAGAAAAGAGCAGAAGGGAAAGGGAAAAAACAATCCCCATAATGATGGGCATTACTAGTAGAATTTCAGGGACTACTGGTATGACCTCCCAATAATAGCCCAGAATCCCAATCGGTCAACTATTTTTCTACTATGGTTTCTAAGATGTGCAGGCTCCAGGCAGATCCTGTGGAGCTCAGATACAGCATAAAGACCACCTGTGACAGCCACACCCTCTCACAATCCCAGCACATGAGAACCTTCCTAGCAACATGTCCCCACCAACACCTTGGTGGGTAGGTTCCTCAGGGTATCCTGTCCCTGTCACTGAGACATCTTCCTGAACGTGGGGAGCCTTCACAAGCCACCCAAGCAGCTTTTGAAGGGAGATGTCCCTTCCACAGCACAGCCCTTCCGGAATCTCAGAGTTCATACCAAGCCAGAACTCCTTCATGGGGTCCCCAAAGCCTTCCACGTAGGTCCGCCAGCGCTTGAAGAAATCCAGCTGTCCAGTGTTGCGCCTTTGGAAGACCTGCAAAGGGAGATGGACCTTTCACTCTGACGCACTTGGACAGATGTCACTGAGCGAAGGAGGGCAGCAGCTTGGACTGGGGCTGCCCCGAGGTCAGACAGAAGCAGAGAGAAGGTCACACTGACGGATGTGGTGACAGATTGAAAGTGGAGCTGAAAGAGAAGTCAGGAGTGATTCTTGTGGTTTGGGCTTGCGGCACTGAGTGGCTGTTCACTCAGCTATTGGCGGAGATGGGGGCTCTGAGAGAAGACAGGTTCTGCGGGTGCATCACGAGCTCACTTGGGACAAGGTAAGTGAGGGTCACCCCCAAGGTGCCCTGGCGAATGGGGAGGCCATAGTGGCAGATGAGTGAAGGACTAGGGTTCTGAAGAGAGATCTAGGCCAGACTTACAAAGGTAAGCATGTGTCTCAGATGATGCTAAGTGCCCACCAAGATCCATTTCACTTTCCTCTCCCCAGAAACACAGGGAAGCTTCCTTCTCCAGGCTCCCTTGCAGTTAAGCTGGAGCCATGTGACTCATTCTAGCCAAAGGACCGTAAGTGGGAGTGCAGGAGGCCAGGAGGGCTCTCCATGCTCCCTCTTCCATTGCCGTGTGTCACGGGGCCTTGGTGAAGGCCACATGACCACAGAGCAGAGCCATGAGCTGGAATCAGCCTGAATCCCTGAGTCACCACTTAGAAGTGACTGCCAAACCCCCAGAAGATTGCACACATGGGAAGAAACTTTTTATGTCTCAAATCATTGGCATCTGGTGGTGGTGTTTACTGCAGCAAGGCCTGCTCTATCCTAATGAATACAGAAAGCCACGGGGACACAGATCGTAAAGTGGAGCCACTGGAGAGGATGAGATCACCTGGGAAGAAAGCGGGTACCTAAAAAGAGAAAAGGGCCTAGAATCAAGACTCGGGGACCACCAATACACAGCAGCCAGGTGCAGAAGGGTGTGTTCATTAAGGAGAACGTTCATGAAGGACAATGAGGAAAGCATGGAACCACAAAGACCACAGAGAGAAAAGTGTGGCCGATAGTGTCAACGGCAGGTAAGCAGTTAAGGGACACGTGGCCTAAGGAACACGTCCATAGAATTTAGTGAGACAGAAGTCGTGAGTGACTCTAGCAAAGGCTGCACTGGAGACAGACAAGGGCAGAAGCCAAAATGGAGTGGGCTGAAGAGTGAGTGGGAAGTGAGAAAATGGAGACAGACTTGGGTACTATTTCATGAAAATATGTGCTGCTTTCTCTTCAAAAACTCCTCTCTTTGGGGAAGGAAGGCAGTTCCTGTCAGAGTAAACGGAACTCGTTTATATGAGGTAAACCTGAAAAGGAGCTACAAGCTAAACACACCTGTATATGCTACGAGAAGTGATACTAATTGATGTCATTCCTCGTGACCTTGAAAGACAGCCATGCTAACCGCCATCCTAGCTAACCTCAGAAATGATTCTGGAATTCTGGAAGGCTGGAATGGCATCTTTGTCTCCACCTACTTTCCTCTGTAGTCATTTGAATACAGAAGCCCCAACACATAACCCCATCTCCCTCCTTTCCACCATGCTTCACAGTGGGTGCCTTGATGTGAAACACAATTATTTTGAATTTGGTAAGGTACACCTCCTAATATTTCTGTGTTCTTTACATTTTTTCTGGGAGGGAGGGAGAACAGAACAGGGGTCCCGCAACAGTGCTGAAATCTCCTCATGGGAGCTCACATTTAACTCCTTCTGAAGCACCAACCCACCTCTGCTGGCCCAGGAAGCCCTCAACTAGGGCATCAAATGGCGGGAAAGCCCTGGGCTCTGAGGCAGACCATGGCCACTGCCTGGCCAGGGGCTGGTGAGTCAGTCATCTCTACCACTGAGCCTCGGTCGGTCAGCTTGGTGACAAACAGGGTTAGAAGCGGGAAGGAAGTGTTTATCTCACAGGTGCTAGGAGAACTCAATGAGATGGCAAGTGTAAAAACATTCTACAACAATACCCAGGTGCTGAGCAGGACTTAGGGAACGATCGGGCCCATAATTACATACTGCATTAACACTGTTGTTCCTGTCCCCTTTTGTCCTTATTTTAGAGACTGTCACTCCTCTCTTGGCTTCCTTCATTTCTTTACTTACTGACCCACTTGTGTAACTACCATTTACTGAGCATTTTGTTAAGGGCTAGATACAGGGCGAGTATATATGATGCCATTATACGGATGTGAAAGTTCAGAAAAGCAATTAGCCAGATTAAATAATAATCAGCTTATTATGTAATGGCTGATGCAAGGATAAAACATTGATCTCATCTTTTATAAGAACGTTTGAAAATACCAGCTTTTACCGAGTCTATTTTCCAAAAATCATTTCTTAAGATTCTGGGGAGCTAACTGGTCATTTCCTAGCATGGTGCCTGTTCCAATACCTTCCCGGGGACCCTTCCTATACCATGGACAGTGGAATCCCAGGGCAGAAGTGTTACCAATGTTTGGTTCCTTGTACACTGGGTCAAATTACATTCCCACTAACATAATTAGTTATGGTACAAGATCAGGCTCAAATTTGATTCTGTCTTCCTAGGAGAGATGCATTACAAAGGCATTCTCCAATCAATGAATAGAGTACCTAAGCATGATAGGGGTTTTTCCCACTGATATATATATGTATATACATATATGTTTAATAATGTTAATAATGTAAATAATGTTACTAATGTAAATATATATACATATATATTTAATAATGTTTCAGCTTAGTGAGGAAAACTCCAAAAAAAATGGTTCTGATGCTCTCTCCATCGCCATTTAGACCCAGCTCTGCCCTTACTAGCTGTGTCCTTGGGCAACTTAGTGAACCTTGACAAGCCTCACTTTTCTAAACTATTAGATCAAGATGTTAATAGCCCATTTGTCATTCTCTTAAACTGAGGCTGTAGCAAGATCATTAATCATGATAAATCATGAAAGTGTGAAGGCCAGAGACTGGCACATACTGATACAAGTTATTATTATATCTCAATAAATGTTAGTTTGCATTTTATTGTGTCAGATTCCAAATGAACTGACCCACCATGAGCATTTGCACATCTTTATCAGGCAGCCTGACTGGACTCCCAGAGAATCTAGTCCATTCCCATTCTATGAGGTGAAAACACCTGATGATGGACTGTCTGGGATAACAAGAGCCACTCAGCAAAGAAGCACAGGGCAATACGTCTCAAGACAGAACTGTCACTGCACTCTAGAACTTACTCAACGTCCTGACTCAATTGGGAGAAAAAAATGAAAATCTCATTTTAATTGCCTATGGAAATGGCTTCTTATGTAGTCCTTAAGACTTGCAAGATGGAGAACAAAGATGGAAATACCTGAGGCACCTAAGTGCTCCTGGATTGTCTTCATCCTGGCCTGCCTCCTGTGGTATCAGCTACCACGGGGTAGAGTTCTTCAGGCCTCTTAAACATAAGGAGTTCCTGCTGCCCCATGGAGGAAAATTTCCTTAAAAGGATTTTAGGAGCTCAATTTAAAAGAGCCACATACTGAGGTCATCTCTCAGTGACAAAAGATCCTTGAACCCCAAATCAGGGACAACGCCAGTAAAAGATTTGGTGCAGAAGTGCTCAGGACTCCGCATGTTTTCTGGACTGTGATCACTTTGAAGAGGGCCCTACAGAATCTCAATTCGTGTATTATCTTCAGGAGTCTGGGTCAGAACACAAGACTTGGGAGGGGGTGAAGGACCGGTATTGGTTAGAACATAGAGGGATTTTATTACTTCTGGAATTGACCTCAGTTTCCTGGTAAGGGTCCTTGGCGTGAGCAGGCCCCAGAAGGCAAGCTCCTTGAGAGCAGGGATTCACTACTGGTTCTTGAGTATATAAAACAGTGCTTGACACACAATAGGCACACAATAAGTAATTTTGGAAAAAATCTTGGGGATTCCCAGGTGGACACACCGGCAGGTATCTTTCTAGAGGTTGCCCTAGACAAACGTCTCCTTCCCAATGGGAGGCTGGCTTTCAAAAAGGCCACACTACACAACACAAACATTCTGCCAATGGTCAGTTATGGACACAGACGCAGGATAGTGGCTTCAAGCCTGAAGAGACCCGACGCTTACAACCGTGCTGATGAAAAGCAGCAGGGACAGCTCTATGGCTCTGCTCAGGTAGAAAACCCTCCCGTGCTACAAGGTGTTCGGTTATTTTTACAAATCAATCAGGAATTTCTCCCATCCAATCCAGTTCCTGCCTTTCAGCCATCAGATGCAGCTGTGCGGATAATAAGTTTTCTTCACTGCTGCTTAGCGGATGGTATCATTTTACCCGTGGCTGCTCAAGTGTCTTTGGTCTCCCAGGCCCCTGAGCGAACGTGTAAATGAATATAGTCTGAGCACTAGGAGATCATGCTTTCTCCTTCCCAGAGTGAGCTCCGGATGCACAGCAGGTTAAGGCCGCATGCTGGTCTGGAGTGGTGAGAGCCTCTAGCTGTTCAGGCACTGGGAGAAGGGGGTGGGGGGAGAAGGAAGGATCAGATCGAAACCCTCAGAGACAGCTCATCACATAATTGGATCAGGCTGATGCAATCAAAGTAGGTGCCATGTGGTGTGAGCAGACAACGGCCAGAGGGAATAAACCTCCACATAGAAGGACCATCAGCACGTTGCCAAGTTGCCCTCTTTCAGGCTTTAGCCTTCAAAGCAAAGTCCCCAAGGCCTCACTTCTGACCTGCACAGCAGGATGCAGAGCCTGGACGAAGGGCTTCAATCCAGAGGCCCAAGGCCCAGGGAGGTCATGCATTTCCATGGCGGATGGCCTTAGAGGACCCACAGGGAAGGCCAATGATCTGGAAGGCTGGAGTCCTGAAATCTGGCCCCAACTTTTGTCATTAATTCTTATGAAGGGCCAAGATACTTCTCCTTGTGGCCTCAATTTACCTATCTATAAACTAGAAATAATAACTGCTATCACTTACTTGAAAGATTTTGTGTGAGAGTCTCGTTTATGAGAGGGCTTTGAAGAGAGTAAAATGTAGGATTATACAAACATAGAGGGCATTATTAGATGCTGATAAACCCACGAGCCCCCACAATCGTTAACCTTAGTTTAACTCAGCCTGCTCTATCCTGGCCATGAAGTACTTCAGGCTCTATTCTTTTTTTTTTTTTTTTTTTTTTAATTAATTAATGTATTTTGAGAGAGAAAGTGAGAGGGGAGGGCCAAGGAGAGGGAGAGAGAGGGAGAGGGAGAGAGAGAGAGAGAGAGAGAGAGAGAGAGAGAGAGAGAGAGAATCCCAAGCACGGACCACTCTGTCAGCGTGGAGCCTGATGTGAGCCTCGAACTTACCAACCGTGAGATCATGACTTGAGCCGAAATCAAGAGTCGGAGGCTAGGGGCACCTGAGTGGCTCAGTCAATTAAGCGTCCAACTTCCGTTCAGGCCATGATCTCACAGTTCCTGAGTTTGAGCCCCACATCGGGTTCTGTGCTGACAGTTCAGAGCCTGGAACCTGCTTCGAATTGTCTCTCCCTCTCTCTCTGCCCCTCCCCAGCTCGCTCTCACTCTCTCTCTCTCTCTCTCTCTCAAAAATAAATAAACATTTAGGAAAAATTACAAAAAAAAACAGTTGAGGGGCGCCTGGGTGGCTCAGTCGGTTGAGCGCCGACTTCGGCTCAGGTCACGATCTCGCGGTCTGTGAGTTCGAGCCCCGCATCGGGCGTCTGTGCTGACAGCTTAGAGCCCGGAGCCTGTTTCGGATTCTGTGTCTCCCTCTCTCTGACCCTCCCCCATTCATGCTCTGTCTCTCTCTGTCTCAAAAATAAATAAAAAAAAACCAAACAAACAGTTGGAGGCTTCACTGACTGAGCCACCCAGGCGCCCCCTTCAGGCTCTATCCTTACAGCCCGGGGCAGGGGAATCGGAGAACAAAAACAAGCCACTCAGCCCCTCCATCCCGTGGATAAAGACTCACAATCCAGCCACCTCCGTCCGTGTCCATATCACAGTACACCTGCAGGGGCCGGCTGGCATCACCATGCAGGTAGATGGTATATAGACCACTGGCGACATTGCTGTTCTGCTGAACTTGACTGCAGTCGGAAGGATGTGGAAAACGGGCACCAACTGGGAGTCAAGCAGAAAGATAGCGTCGTTAGGCGAAGGGCAAGGAAGAAGTAGGGGGGCTGGTCCCTTATTTCCAGATAATTTATTTTGTTCAGAAATTATTTCATAACCTTCTACTACTTTGCTTCTTCCGACCCTTCGCAAATATCTTATTTTTCTCATTCACCCTGCTCTCATCAAACCCTTCAAATGTAGTAGAAATAAGGTCAGGTTTACATCACTTCCTACCCTGATGCCCTCAAAATAACATTCTGTTCTGCTTCCCTCTTCAGTCTTTCTACCATGAGATCAATTTTGTTTGAACCCATAACCCTATTGCCCCGTTTCCAGAGAAATCCATCACTCTGTCCACTCGCTCCTCCTTGGACAGCTTTCTTGGCTGTCCGATGCTTGTCCTCTAACACATTCTCGTTCAGAGAACATTACCTGTGGAAAGGGTGGTAGATACACTCCTGCTCCGGCGATCACCCTTAAAGGCAACCACGGAGACTGGGTAGGCGATGCCCTGCTCAAGGCCTTGCAACTCAAGTCTCTCGTTCCCTCTTCCAAGCTGTACCTCCTACCAAACAAAGGAGACAGTAGACAGTCACTCAGTGTGTCACCCCCAGCACCCTAGCTGTCAACGGCTTTCCCCGGTGCTAATGACAGGAGCTCTCTGAGAGCACAGTGTTTGGTTTCTTTCAGGGCTTAGTGGCGCCCAGAATATGGGTGGGTCCCAGCAGCTTTGCTGGGGGGCAGCACCATGGAGACTCAGCCCTGCTGGAGTGCTAGCACAGAACTGGCACCACAGACCGCCCTGGAGGAGCACCCACCAGGTTTCCTGGGACCCTCTGCCTCCAGGTACGTGCTGGAACACCAACTACAGCCACCAAGGCCAGTGGTGCTGGGCTGAGGAGCTAATAAGGGCGATAAAAGTGACTGCTGATAACTGTGCACCAGGGCCATTGCTGGCCTTTCAGGAAACGTCCTTCTGAACCTATCTTATTTCCTCTACAGACATAGGGCTAACTTTCCTTGAAGCACTGTCATAAGCAACCATTAAGATAATGAATAAACCAAAGTGCCCTTCCTTTCCCTCTTTGTCCCTTCTCTCTTGCCAACAAGAAAGAGGAAGAATTTTCCATTGGAACAAGCTACAAAAACTTGCTGGCCTTCAGATTCCAGGTGGGAGGGATAACTCCTGAAATAAGGTTTAATCAATCCATTCAATAAATATTTAATGAGCACGTCTTGCGTGCCAGGTTGTAAGCACGTTAGATACCATGATAGATACAACAGACAAATTGTCCTTGGAGCGAACGTTTCCTGAGAAAGACAACAGAACAAAATAACATGGGGCGGATGTGCAGCCCGCAAATACTCAATGGATAGCGAGGAGAAGACACAAAAGTTAGTCCTCTAAAACGAGGCCACACGTACGATGTCGGCAGACAACTAACTGTGTGCAGCAGCTTCGCTAACACAGCAGATGATCAGTGAGGCTCAACTCATTTCTTAGCCAGTGGCCATGACACCAGCAATCAAGCCGGTGGGCCCGGGTCAGTTGCTTCATTTGGAGGCTGGGCATGGGTACCAAGAGAAAAAGCAAGAAGTATCCAGTACCTTAACGGTGCCATCTGGGAGTTGGTAGGTCAGAATGTAGCCATCGATCTGAGCAGAGGGGGGCATCCAGGTCAACACCCCCCCGGACTGTGTAACGGCAGATGGACGAAGGTTTTTGGGAGGGTCGATGTCTGTATACAGAAAGTCAGGTAATTATCATTAGTCGGTATTTCTGCAACCGAGGCAAGATCATTTTTGATGCGTTAACATATTTTCTACCAACTTATCCTTCCCATGGCAGCAGGCAGTTCCCAGGCAGTTCCTCCCTAGCAGCAGGCATGGTCTCTGCTCTTCCTTGCCACCAGCCCCTTATGACCTTGGTTTCTAAAAGCACACTCCAGGGGCACCTGGGTGGCGCAGTTGGTTGAGCATCTGACTTCAGCTCAGGTCACAATCTTGCGATCCGTGAGTTTGAGCCCCGCGTTGGGCTCTGTGCTGACAGCTGGGAGCCTGGAACCTGCTTCGGACTCTGTATCTCCCTCTCTCTCTGCCCTTCCCCTGCTCACGCCGTGTCTCTCAAAAAGGAATAAATGTTTAAAAAAAAATTTTTTAGGGGCGCCTGGGTGGCTCAGTCGGTTGAGCAGCCGACTTCGGCTCAGGTCATGATCTTGCACTCCGTGAGTTTGAGCCCCGCGTCGGGCTCTGTGCTGACAGCTCAGAGCCTGGAGCCTGTTTCAGATTCTGTGTCTCCCTCTCTCTCTGACCCTCCCCCGTTCATGCTCTGTCTCTCTCTGTCTCAAAAATAAATAAACGTTAAAAAAAAAATTAAAAAAAAAATTTTTTAATAAAAGCACATTCCACACCCGCTGAGGACAAGGGGACTAAGGAAGAGGGGAGTGGGTAGGGCCGAGACAGTGCATCTATGCTCCCAGGTTCCCCACAGATTCTCCAAGAGTGGTGGGTATGAACAATCCAGATCATCCAGATCAGCAGGCAGATTCCCAGTGACGGCAGGGCTCCCGAAGTGACCTGGAGTGCGGATCTGAGAGGAACCTGTGCACAGAAACCACATGTCCCGGCAACCACCTACCTGGAAAGATGACCACAGAGCTGGCACTGGGAAACCACCCAAGACTTTACACACAGCCCTGGAGAAGGAGCATGCCCCCTAAATCAGAGATACCAACCCACCAGCAGAATGGGGGCTTGCGACAAACATTAAGTTGGCATAGAGATTTAAAGTTCTATTTCCTACCTAACTAAACATATGGCCTTAGATGCACACCCTGTACAGAAAGCGTGGGGAAGGCGTGATGGTGGTGGTCTTGTGCAAAGGAGAGAAAGAGAGAGAGGGAAGAAGAGGCAGAGAAAAAGCAGAGCCTTCCTTGTGGCTCTGAACGTGCGATGGGGAGGGAGGGGAGGGGGAGGAGTACACACTCTGGAGACCGGGAAACCAAAACTCAGCAAGAATTCTAGTCAAAACCATATTAATTGGTCAGATGGCTCGTTTTTTTAAACCAAATAAGATATTGAATGAAAAATTTCCATTTTGAAAAATCATCATAGAGGGTGATTTTAATTTAGAAGTTCCCAAAAAAGATGTCTCCAGGCTATTTTCTCCTCAGTAGCATTTCGGCCGAGAATGGAATTGCAATGTTTTAATAGAAATCAGGCAGCTGTTGTTTTGAATTAGGATGTTTTGACAAATTTTGAGTTTCTGTAATATCAGCTCGGTTTGACTTTCTAAGTGTAACATCTGGCATGGATTTTATTCTTTCCATCACACTACAGAACTAAATTTCCTGCTTCCAAACATCAAAGCAAAACCTTAACTATTTAAATATCTTAAGCTGGCCTCTGCTACTTCTTTGACTGCCCACCAATCCCCTGGTTATGGACTTGAGATGTCTTAATTACTTCCACATTTCTGTGAAGTACAAAGATGGTAATATTGTTGTCTTTTTTAATTATTATTTAAGAGAGAGAAAGAGAGAGAGAGCATGCAAGCACAGGAGGGGCAGAGGGAGAGAGAGAATCCAAAGCAGGCTCTGTGCTGTCAGCTCAGAGCCTGGAGCAGGGCTCTCGATCCCACAACGCTGGGATCATGACCTGAGCCAAAATCAAGAGTTGGACACTCAACCCCCTGAGCCACTAAGGCACTAAGGCACAATAAGGGTATTGTCTTTAAAAATGGGAAGAGTGAGAGGCACTTGGGCGGCTCAGTGGGTTAGGTGTCCAACTTCAGCTCGGGTCATGATCTCATGGCTCGTGAGTTCGAGCCCCGTGTCGGGCTCTGTGCTGACAGCTGAGAGCCTGGAGCCTGCTTCAGATTCTCTCTCCCTCTCTCTCTCTCTCTCTGCCCCTCTTCCACTCATGCTTTGTCTATCTCTCTCTCAAAAATAAACATTAATTTTTTTTAAATGGGAACAGTGAAGCAAAGAGAAGATAATGAAGGAACAGAGGGAGAAAGGAACGAGGGTGACAGAGAGAGGAGAGAGGGAGGGAGGGAAAAGGAAAGAAGGAAGGAGGGAGGGAAAAGGAAAGAAGGAAGGAGGGAGGGACTGGCTGCCTCTGGGGAACAGCATTGACTATTAAGGAGTCTGGGCTGTACAAGAGTTTTTCTTTCTACGTGTTCCTTTGAATAGTTTGAATTTTTTTTTTTTACTGTAAGTATACTTTACTCTTTTAATTAAAAAATCCTGCTAATTGTAACTAATAAAGAAATTCAAGGCACCTCTAACTCCAGTGGCCACACATGGTGTCCCCCGCCACAAAGGGGATGGCCAGCCCTTGCCCAGATGTCCAGAGAGACCCGAGGACGTCAGGGTGGGCACAGGGAGTCTCTCGGTCCCTGTGAGGCCCCACCACACACGCAAAACACAACAGCCCAGGCCCCTCTGATCACTAACTGGAAAGGGACAGCGAGGGAGAAAGACACTCCACCACTGCCCCCAATCCGGGACATGGACACAGAAGTGCTACGTTGCCTCCCTCTTCTCCAAACTGGACCCAAGGCCCGCCAGGTTCTAACATCCAGGTGGAGAGCCTGGGAGCTGGGCAGGGTGGAGGACAAGCTGACGGAGGCCCCGCACAACCACCCGGAAAAGCCACACACTTCCACTTTCACACTGCCTCCTCTACACTCTTCTTTTTTTTTTTTTTTTGAAGTTCATTTATTTTGAAAGAGAGAGAGAGTGCACAGCAGTGGAAGGAAGGCACAGAGAGAGGGAGAGAATCCCAAGCAGGCTCCGCACTCCCAGCACAGAGCCCCAACGTGGCTTGAACTCCTGAACCACGAGATCACGACCTGAGCCTAAATCATGAGTCGGGACACTTAACCCACTGAGCCACCCAGGCACCCGTCCTCTACACTCTTCTCAATCAGAGCCCTCGTATCCACGTAAGGTAAAGAAGGAACCACTCTGAGGCATGTCCTCAGGTGAAACAACGGCCTTCCCTACTCCCCTCTGCACCCCTAGGTACAGACGATGACTGCTCTGATGGGTGTGCAGGGTCCCTGGTCCCAGGCCTTTACAGTACCTGTCAGGGCCGTGGTGTCCGCCTTCTTGCTCTCCCGGGCCCCCTTCTGGGCCCACACCTGGACCGTGTACTCCACGCCCGGCCTCAGGCCCGTCAGCACGGTGCTGCTCTGCTCCTTCCCCACCGGCACCTCCCTGGTGTCTCCATCGGCGGACGTGTAGCGCACCATGTACCTGTCGATGACGGCCTGCACCGGGTCCCAGGAGACAGTGGCCGTGTTCTCTGTCACCCGGTCGGTCACCAGGTTTTGGGGGCTGTCAATGTCTTTTGAAAAAGTAAAGGCTGCATTTTAGAGCCAAGGGAGACCATCCTACTTCCCGACCCTGTCTCTAGGAGCTCTCCATTCAAGTTACCTTTAATAATGATCCAATTCCATCGCAACCAGGAGTGAAAGGCCCCTGGTTTCCATTTTCCAGGGAAACAAACCACTGGACATTAATATGGAAATTTTCTCTCTAGCTTCCACAAAAATAACAATAAAAGTCTCCCGAACAACAAGACAAGCCACCCAAACTGCTGTTCGAACAACCTCTTCTTGTTATCTCCACATTATGTGGTGGTTTTGTTTTACAGAGTCTCAGAGCTGAGAGGTCAGATCTTCCCACCTTCTTGTCTCTTACAAAAGGGGAAGAGAATGGAGGTCCAGAGGAATGAAAAGGCTCGCCCAAGATCCTGCCATTTCCCTGTGTTAAAACGCAGACAAACCCCTCTCTGCTCTGAACTTTGAAGCCTCCCGCCTTCTAAAGGACTCTGCTCCTTTTCATCTGCCCTCTCTCCAGCACCATCAGCCTCTCCCACTCTCCCGCCCCTCTGCACGCCTCAGCCCACGGGCTTCTCGGGAGAGCAGTCTGCATGCCTCCACTATCAGTCCGCCCCTCACATCCACTCCTCGAGCAGTGAAGTTTGGCACTTTTTGACACCACGTCACCAACCCCACTAGTATAGGTCACCACCGACTCTGCACTGCCAGATCCGACGGACGCTCGCCACCCCCAGAGGCGTTTGGCAGAGCTGATCCACTCCCTCTGTCTTAAAATGCTCTCGGCTCTTGACTGGCGTGACTACACCCTCCTCTGGTTTTCTCCTAACTGCCCGACCCCTTCTCCATCTCCTTTGTCGGCAACCTGGAAATGTGGGGCACCAAGGCCCCCGTCCCGTCTTCCTCTCTACACCTCTCCCTAAGCGAACCCATCCACGTCCGTGGCTCTGAACGCCAACCAATGCTCTCGGCTCCCTGATACACGAGCCCCTGGCTTGCATCCGCAACCATATACCCAGCACAGCACCTAGCCTGTGTTGGACGCTCGACCAATATTTGTAGGATCGATGAATAAATCAATTAGCCAAGGAATCGCACAAGTTTCTCCAGCTTAAATGTCTAAAAGTCTTAACATCCCCCCCCCCACAACGAGCCTATTTATCTCTGAGCCTCCCCTCTCCGAAAATGATGCCCCAACCTTCCATGTTGCTCAAGCCAGAAACCCCGGTCTTACCTGATTCGTTTTCTTCCTGCCCCACACCTCATCCATCAACAAATACTGCCATTTACAACTCCAAAATATGTGCTCAGATACCCCCTCTCCTCTCTCCCAATGGCCATCGCCACCCCTTGCCCGGATTTTACACTAGAGTCTTCATTAACCCTCCTAACGCTACCCTTGTCACGTCCTCTGTTTATTCTCTTCACTGTGGCCTGAATAAACTGTTTTAAACAAATATGACATCGTGTTGTTCTTCTAACAAATGTAACCTTCCTTCAGGCACGTGGGGTCCTATGTGAGTGACCCTGCCTCCTTCCCACCCGCCCCACGTCACCTCCTCTCTCGCCCTCTGCACTCCAGCAACACCAGCCCCCTTGCAGTCCCGTGTCCATCTCAGCTGCTGCAGCTTAGGGCCGTCAGGTGCACTCTTCCCTTGGCCAGAAACGGCTAGTTTTCTCCAATACCCATCCTCCCCTTCTTCCGTAAGCATACTGTCCAGTGGATCTCTCTGTAATGATGGAAGTATTCTGCCCTGTCCAATACAGTGGCCATTAGAAACGTGGCTCTGGACCATCTGAAATGTGGTGAGTCCAACTTTGAAAATAATTTAGTTGCTTTTAATTAATTAAAATTTAAGCTGCCACAGGCAGCCAGGGGCTACTGAATTGGAGAGGACGGTCTAACCGAAGGGTAAGGTGGGCACGTGATCACCCAGCTGAAGACTCCGTTTCCCAGCCTTTCCTGTAGTGAGGTCTGGCACCGTGCCTTGGGTCTGGCCAGTGGAACACGAGAAGAACTAAAGGATGTGTGCAGTGTTCCAGTCATGTCCTCCCCTTTCCCAGGTCCCTTTCCACTTCTGGAATGAGGACAGATGACCACATAGACAAAGGCAACCCCCTAGGGATGACAGAACACAATACCAAAGGAGCCGGGGTCTCCTGTGCCATGGGGCTACCTCATCAGCCCTGGGCCACTTCTACTCTGCCCACTCCACAAGAGAAGAGTAAGCTTCTTTCTTGTTTAAGGATATGTTATTTGGATGTTTCTGTCTATATGTATCTTAACCAGGATTTGTTCCATCCCATCTAAGAAACACCCCTACCCTGCTATTCTTTATACCTGCGCCAGGTACATCTCCTTCATAGAACTTATCATAATTATAGTTACAAGTTGGTTTCCTTGTTGATTGTCTGTCTTTCCCACTGGACTGCAAGACAGCAGCAATCATATTTGTTTTGTTGCTACTGGATCGCAGGCCTGGCCCTTGGAAAACGCTCACCAAAACTTAGCCGTAGGCCGAAATGAACACAGAGCCCCAACCTCCAAGGAAACACTTATTCCTCTAAACTACGCACCATCTATTAAGGCAAACCCACAGAAAACAGCTTTGCCACAAAACAGTTCTCTAATCCAGTGCTTTTGCGGAATTTTATGTTGTTTTTGCCATTCTATAATTTTTTATCACTGAGAAGCAGAGCTGTTAAAACACAAGCCTGGGGAAAGAGTTTTAAGACCTTCACAGGACTGTTCAATATGTACCCCATAACTATGCTTTGATTTTTTTTTTTTTTTTTTTTTTTGGTACGGGAATGAGGTTTTTTTCCAACAAACCTGCCTAAAACAGTCCCTGAGTCACAGACCTAAAAGGCAGCAGTGGCATAATTCAGCAGCAGCATCAACCCCTAGTGATGACCCCAGTTTCTGTTCTCCTCCCTCCTGTTACCTGTGGGGGCCATGGTGTCCGCCTTCTTGCTCTCCCGGGCCCCCTTCTGGGCCCACACCTGGACCGTGTACTCCACGCCCGGCCTCAGGCCCGTCAGCACGGTGCTGCTCTGCTCCTTCCCCACCGGCACCTCCCCGGTGTCTCCATCGGCGGACGTGTAGCGCACCATGTACCTGTCGATGACGGCCTGCACCGGGTCCCAGGAGACGGTGGCCGTGTTCTCCGTCACCCGGTCGGTCACCAGGTTTTGGGGGCTGTCAATGTCTAAAAGGAAAAGTACTCATCAACGTGCACTAGTTATAGGCCACAGAGTGCAGAAACTCACATCGTTTTGCTTGGAGTGAGGCCCTTTCATGTTACGTGGTCTTTCGGTCACCTACACTCTAACTGCTTCACTAACGTATGTCTTCTCTCCCCAGACAGAGTTGGGCTCCTCAGGCAGAAAGCACAGTAAACCAAAATCTGCAAATCTACACTATTACCTTTACCAAGAGTGTAACAAAACAAATCTCATTATTGATTTGGGAAGCGTATATCAAACTCCCACTATGTGCAAGGCATGGTGTTATGTGGCGTTCAGGGTTCGGTTGAGGACACCGTCCATGCTCACAAGCAATAATCATTTTGTTTCTAGCATCATGTCAATGGAGACTTCTGATCTCATCCAAGATGATTCTAATAACTAGATGCAAATGTCGGCTCCTAGAGGAAGAGGGCAGCGACCATATCTCCTCTGGGTTGCCACAGCCTTGTAGAGAACACAGCACATGGTAAATGCTCAAACACATTGCTGAGTGGATCAGCCAAATGAAGACCAGTTTTAATATGCTTTACACATCATAGATGCACTTGTAACACTGGTTGGCTGGTTAACTCACTACAGAAATACGGCCAAACATCTCTTTCCCAATAAAATTAAAATAGAACATATAAGTTATCCTTATCCTCAAAACCAGATTATCATGATTCATTCATACTAAAGCACACCACATAGATCAACTTGCTCTGGTAGTCTATTTTATAAAGTTGAGTTATCAACATATTATTTAATAATATTAACAACATTTGATTTTCATTTTCTCCTCCCACTCAAAACACAAGGACAGACCCTTAATGCTGTCCACAGTGAAATATCCACGCACTCAGAGCAGGAGCAGCTGGACACGACCATCCAATCACGGCAAAACTGCACTTTGGAAACTGCCACAGGGGACTGACTTGTAAGGAAACCAGTTAAAGGGACGTGAGAGGCAGTGTGTGCAGTCTCTTATGAAAGGATACTATTCTGCTCTTCTATAAGTCATTGTTTCTTCCAGGGTCAAACAGGAAAACAACTCTTGACCAGCCACAGGCTTAGGCCTTACATTCTCAAAGAACAAGGCTCCATTACCTGTCGGGGCCATGGTATCCGCCTTCTTGCTCTCCCGGGCCCCCTTCTGGGCCCACACCTGGACCGTGTACTCCACGCCCGGCCTCAGGCCCGTCAGCACGGTGCTGCTCTGCTCCTTCCCCACCGGCACCTCCCCGGTGTCTCCATCGGCGGACGTGTAGCGCACCAGGTACCTGTCGATGACGGCCTGCACCGGGTCCCAGGAGACGGTGGCCGTGTTCTCTGTCACCCGGTCGGTCACCAGGTTTTGGGGGCTGTCAATGTCTTTAAAAAAGATATTTGGAAAGCCTAAGCTTTGAAGCCATGGAAGAGATACCCACCACCCACCACTCTCATTTCATCTTCTAGAACTCTCTTAGCACAAGGCAATGGTATTCCCATCCAGAATCTGCTGGGAGTCAAGGGAGAAAGGAACCCCAGTTCCCAATTTCAAAAGACTACACATCGTAAGCTTAACATACTCTTTTGGCTTTTAGCTCCCTAAAATATATGAGGAACGACATCTTCTTAACAACATTATGTCACATCACAACAATCATTAAACATCTGCCATGACGTTCGGGGTACCTAGTTTATCATTTTATCATGGGCTGCTTCACGGGCAATCATTCTAAAAGCATTATCACAAGCATTGCAACAATCAGAGCCTATAAACATCTTTGCTGAGTCCGCTGAAAACATGGCCACCACCATGTTTCTCCCTTCCTGTAGACTGAGTGGTTTCGTGAGCAGCTCACCGCGACCAGGCAGAGAGAGCTACCAATTACCACCTCACTGAGGTCACTACTAGGACTCACTGTCCTTTTTGGTCTCTGTGACTTTCTCTGCAAAGTCTCTCATCTCAGGCCGCCTCTTGGGTATCATGCACACTCAAATCCACATGCTCAAAATTCAAGTCTGATTGATCTTTTTCTTATTACCTGTTGGGGCCATGGTGTTGGCTTTCTTGCTCTCCCGGGCCCCCTTCTGGGCCCACACCTGGACCGTGTACTCCATGCCCGGCCTCAGGCCCGTCAGCACGGTGCTGCTCTGCTCCTTCCCTACCGGCACCTCCCCGGTGTCTCCATCGGCGGACGTGTAGCGCACCATGTACCTGTCGATGACGGCCTGCACCGGGTCCCAGGAGACGGTGGCCGTGTTCTCCGTCACCCGGTCGGTCACCAGGTTTGTTGGGCTGTCAATGTCTGAAAGGAAAGTTAAAGCGCACCATTAACAAGCACCGAAGAGGGAGACCGTGTTGCTTGAAGGGAGGCAGTTTCCTGGTCTTGTGGTTTTCCCATGTCCTGTCAGTTTTCAGGTGTTTCACAAAGACCGAACTTCTCTCCACAGCTAGGCTCTTGGATCCTCAAGAAGGCAGCACAGGATAATGGAATGAGCAGGAGTATCCAGAGTCAGAAGAGCTCGTTTGCAGTTTCAGCCCAGAGATGCAGAGCAGAGGGACAGGAAAAGCCCTGAGCAGAGCCAACAGACTGGGGATGTAGGCCCAGCTCTGCCATCAGCCAGCCATGGCCCTGGACAGCTAGCACTGCTGTCCCCAGCTGAACCTCAGTTCCTTCTTTGTAAAATATGGGCCTTACTAAATAGATACAAAAGTACCATAATATGCAATGAATATGCCACAAATCTGACTCCATGAATCATCAGCTGACTTTGTGACTTGTAAAAAGCATTCACTTCTTTGTATTTGAGGTTTCTTAACTATAAAACGGGGATATTGATTCCTGCTCTACCCATCTCACCAAATGCCTCTGAGGAGAAGCAATTGAAGAATATAACCCTCATTCATTGCTGGTGGGTATATAAAATACTGCCACCATTCTGGGAATAACTTGGCCATTCCTCAAAAAGTGAAACATAGAGTTATCATATGACCCAGCAATTCCACTCCTAGGTATATACCCAAATGAATTGAAAGCATATGTCCACACAAAAAGTTGTACATAAACGCTCATAATAACCCTATTCACGATAGCCAAAAAGTGGAAAAAGCACAAATGCTTATCAAGTGACAAATGGATAAACAATGTGTTACATCCATACAATGGAATATTACTTGGCAAGAAAATAAAGTACCCATACATGCTCCAACATGGATGAAATTTGAAAATATTATGTGTAGTTAATAAAGCCAGTCATGAAAGACCACATGCTGTGTGAATCCATTTATATGAAATGTCCAGAATAAGGACCTTCTGTCTCTATAGAGACAGAAACTAACAGTGTCCTAGGGCTAGGGGGAGTGGGGGCAGGAGGCACTATTAATGGACATGGGGTTTCTTTCTGGAGTGATGACAATATTCTGATTAGATAATAGTGATGGTTGTAGGACTCTGTAAATACACTAAAAACCACTGACCTTATCCTTTAAAAGAGTACATTGTATAGAAAGTAAATCATATCTCAATAAGTCTGTTCTTAAAAAATGAGGACACAGAGATGAATGAGCTTTAAAAATTATGAACTGTTACGGGATGTAAGTATAACTTTAGGATCCTGAGAACAGAGCACACAGTGCTTCAGAGAGGATTTATCCCCTAAGAAAACAATAACCCTTCCTTGCTTCAAAAAGATCAGAGTGAAAAAACACTTCCCTAAAGTACTAGGCTCGCAGATCCTAACATATATGGTTTCTTTATATCTTTTCCCTCTTAAGACAAAACATTTCAACGATTGAGTACAAATCAGAGGAACAGTGGGTAGATGGGACCAATCACCATCTATCTTTATAAGACCAAAGTATGAGGCCAATATGAGCTCCTTATTTGGAGGTAATGTGTAAAAGGAAGGTGAGGGATGGTGTGTGCAATCTCCTACAAAGGGACAATATCCTGCTCTTCCATAAATCATCTAGTCCGCCAGTGTCAAAGCAGGAAAACAAAACTTGATTAGCCATAGGTTTAGGTCTTACATTCTCAAAGAACAAGGCTCCATTACCTGTCGGGGCCATAGTGTCCGCCTTCTTGCTCTCCCGGGCCCCCTTCTGGGCCCACACCTGGACCGTGTACTCCACGCCCGGCCTCAGGCCCGTCAGCACGGTGCTGCTCTGCTCCTTCCCCACCGGCACCTCCCCGGTGTCTCCATCGGCGGACGTGTAGCGCACCATGTACCTGTCGATGACGGCCTGCACCGGGTCCCAGGAGACGGTGGCCGTGTTCTCTGTCACCCGGTCGGTCACCAGGTTTTGGGGGCTGTCAATGTCTTTAAGAAAGATATTTGGAAAGCCTAAGCTTTGAAGCCATGGAAGAGATACCCACCACCCACCACTCTCATTTCATCTTCTAGAACTCTCTTAGCACAAGGCAATGGTATTCCCATCCAGAATCTGCTGGGAGTCAAGGGAGAAAGGAACCCCAGTTCCCAATTTCAAAAGGCTACACATCGTAAGCTTAACATACTCTTTTGGCTTTTAGCTCCCTAAAATATATGAGGAACGACATCTTCTTAACAACATTATGTCACATCACAACAATCATTAAACATCTGCCATGACGTTCAGGGTACCTAGTTTATCATTTTATCATGGGCTGCTTCACGGGCAATCATTCTAAAAGCATTATCACAAGCATTGCAACAATCAGAGCCTATAAACATCTTTGCTGAGTCCGCTGAAAACATGGCCACCACCATGTTTCTCCCTTCCTGTAGACTGAGTGGTTTCGTGAGCAGCTCACCGCGACCAGGCAGAGAGAGCTACCAATTACCACCTCACTGAGGTCACTACTAGGACTCACTGTCCTTTTTGGTCTCTGTGACTTTCTCTGCAAAGTCTCTCATCTCAGGCCGCCTCTTGGGTATCATGCACACTCAAATCCACATGCTCAAAATTCAAGTCTGATTGATCTTTTTCTTATTACCTGTTGGGGCCATGGTGTTGGCTTTCTTGCTCTCCCGGGCCCCCTTCTGGGCCCACACCTGGACCGTGTACTCCACGCCCGGCCTCAGGCCCGTCAGCACGGTGCTGCTCTGCTCCTTCCCTACCGGCACCTCCCCGGTGTCTCCATCGGCGGACGTGTAGCGCACCATGTACCTGTCGATGACGGCCTGCACCGGGTCCCAGGAGACGGTGGCCGTGTTCTCCGTCACCCGGTCGGTCACCAGGTTTGTTGGGCTGTCAATGTCTGAAAGGAAAGTTAAAGCGCACCATTAACAAGCACCGAAGAGGGAGACCGTGTTGCTTGAAGGGAGGCAGTTTCCTGGTCTTGTGGTTTTCCCATGTCCTATGTCAGTTTTCAATTGTTTCAGGGACATAGACCTTCTCTCCACAGCTGGCCTCTTGGATCCTCGAGGAGGCAGCACACGACAGCAGGATAAGCACTAGATCCAAGTCAGAAAAGCTGTGGTCCTGCACATCTCAACGGTCTCTGGCTGGGCCTCAGCCTCATCACCTGCAAATCTGGGGTTCAGGTCGGATAGACTTTAATGTTCTTTTGAGCACTAATGTTCCACGCATACATCTAATTTCATAAATTACTACCTTGTTTCATGACCTTGGACAGCTCACCTCACCTCTATGCATGGATAAAATAGGACTGTTAATAGTTATTGTAAATATTTCACTGGATGGCTCTGAAAACCAAGACAAAAAATACCATGTAAAAAGGGGCCTTGAAAATACTGAAGTATTACAGTGTCTACAGAATAAAAAAAGCAGGACAAGATATTAGTGTATACCCTGGAAACTAGCTGTATTAAATGAGTTAGCAATACGCCCTTTGTGACAACTCTTGGCACAGAGTAGATGCCCAATGACCATAAGCTATTATTGATATCATCTTGCTGATATTTCATGAGTGAAGAAGATTATGCTCCTCCAAACTATACACAGAGAAGGTATTCAAAAATGCAGTCACCAAGAAAATAACAACATGTCTTTGTTCCAAATAGTTTATTGCAAAAGTCGTTTCCCTAAAGTCTTTGCTTCTAGGTCGTGTCTCATATGTGCAATGGTATGTTCAAGCAGGACTCCTCTTATCTTGGTTTGGGCTGTGACTCCAAGAAAACTGGTATCTACATTCCAATCTGAAAGCCCACAGTTAAAGTAGGACAAACAGTCTCGTGGCCCTTGGCTGGCCAAACCATCTCCAGACAATGAAAGAGGTTGGAGAGGCCAAAGGGATAGGACTTCAAGAGTGGATTTCTTTGGGCAGAGTTACACTGAGTTTCATGGGTGAGACCCAAACCTCAAATGAGCAAGTGTTCTCAATCAGGAATGATTGGCAATATCTGGAGACCTACTTGGTTGTCACAATTCGGTGTGGGATGCAGAGGCTACTGGAGTCTAATGCGTAGAGGCCAGGGATGCTGTTAAACAGCATACAGTGCCTGAGACCGACCCCTGCAACAAAGATTTCTCCAGCCAAATATTTCACTAGTGTCAAGACTGAGAAACTCTGCCCAATGCTTGGGGAACACCGTAGGCTGGTGTCTGACATGTATCTAAAATACCTAAGGGGTGAGAAAATGGCTGTTTGCTCTGATAGAGAGCACTGCAAAAGAACCATGTATCTAGTTGAATGGATAAAGGATGCCTGCATATGCCCTATAGACCAGACATGGACCAAGGAAAGAAGAGCCCACCTGGGATTATTTTAGAAGCTGTCCAAGACACTCAGCCAGAGGGGTGAGGTGATGCCACCAGAAAGGCACTGGAGTGCACCCCACATGTGTAGGCAGAGGAAGGGACCAGCAGGAGAGATGCATCTGTCACAGGATCACTATGATGACAGCTCAGAGTGTAAGAGGGTCCCTGAAGAACGCACAGAAGTGCTCCACGAGGGAAACATTAGCTTTAACACTGGTCAGGCCCCATGACAGGCTCAGGGCAGCTGTGAAGGTTATAGTAAAGCAGGACCCCTTACCTCTCCTTCTCCTGACCCCTGGCCCCTCTCCAAGCTGTACCAAACATAAATGGGCCAGAAACTACAGTTAGCATGCTAGAAGGAGGGTGTCTGAAGTATAAGAAGGGAAATACAAGAGCAGTTGAGCAGACCCCCCTTCCCATGGCAGATAGTTAGCCCGCAAATGGCCCACGCCAGTGGAGAGGAGAAGACTTAACTTTAAATGAAGTATTGATATAGACATTTTAATTACTAAAATGATATGTGTTGAGGACTAAAAATGACTAGATACTTGCTTATTTTTAGCTAATAGAGCATTATTATTATCTCCGCCTAAAACATTCATCTGAAGGGCAGAAATAAAAAACAAGCTCCAAGAAAGGGTTTAAACAGGTGAAGAGGGAAAACAAAGTTGGTTTGGGATCACAGTCCAGCTCCCCCCACATGGAAGGCACTTGTGCTTTCATCCCGTTTAGTCCGTATCAGGTGAGGCACTTCGTGTGTTCACAACACGGAAGATGCACAGGCAGAGAACAAAGGACCACAAGCAATCACATCAATCTTTAAAGACCAAAGTTTGAAGGCCGCAAGATGAGCTGTGCATTCTACGAGAAGCCATCAAATAGAAGTAAGGCATACAATGCACTCTATAAGCGCACCATTGCACTCTGTAAAACCTCCCTTTCTGCCAAGGTCACAGAAGGAAAACTCAACTGAAACAGACATGAGTTTAGCAGTGACACAGGGATGATGCACGCTCCGTTACCTGTCGGGGCCATGGTGTCGGCCTTCTTGCCCTCTCGGGTCCCCTTCCGGGCCCACACCTGGACCGTGTACTCCACGCCCGGCCTCAGGCCCGTCAGCACGGTGCTGCTCTGCTCCTTCCCCACCGGCACCTCCCCGGTGTCTCCATCGGCAGACGTGTAGCGCACCATGTACCTGTCGATGACGGCCTGCACCGGGTCCCAGGAGACGGTGGCCGTGTTCTCTGTCACCCGGTCGGTCACCAGGTTTTGGGGGCTGTCAATGTCTTTAAGAGAGATGAAAGAAATGTAACATTTACCAACTCTCTGGTTCCAGAGAGGCCAGCACATACACAGACAAAATGATGATTTCAACAAATTTCAGAATCTGTTATGTGCCAGTGATTGGGATAACTTAAGGGTTTAATTAAGCAAGTGGTCTGAAATTCCAAGAATGAGCTAATAGCATGTAAGGAGACGTAGGGTTTTCAGACAAAGCCAAAACAGTCTCAGCTCTATAAACTTTACCCACAAGTAGACTCTGGATTTTAAAAAAATTGGGTCTTCATATACAAATTTCTCCATTACCCTGGGTTTATATAATACACTCTTTGAGTTCTGATTCCCTGTACCTGAAAGCAATTATACTTCAGTAAATCTCTGCAGTGGCTCTAATATTTTATTTGGGAATAAAAATATCCTGAAAGTAGGAGCTGTTAGTTCTTTCCATATAAAACATTATGCCTACAGCCAGAGCACCAGAAGACTTCAACTGATGGTCTTTGAGGTCTGGGCTGATAAAAAAAAAAAAATAATCCTACTTGGGTAGGAATCTGTCTGGGTTTCAATACAGTTAAACTGGGTTGGAATCTGGGCACCGTTTCTTAGTTGCTGACTTTGGACAGACTCCAAATTTAAGTCTCCGTCTCCTCATCTCCACAAAGAAGGAAATACCAGTACCTACCTCACAGGTTATGACAAATCACAGATGAGATATTCACATGGAAAAATGCTTGAATATAAGCTCTTTGTTATTACAAGTGTCATTCGAGGCACGAAATTCCCCCCTTTCTCCTTGAAATGTGAACCTCTGAGTCAGAAATCCAAGTAGTTGGGTACATGATTAGCAATGCCTTTATGATCCTGTTTCAAAAACCACTTCCTCAAAATGGCTGAGCTTTCTGTAACAGCAAGTGCATCTCAAGCCCGTGCCCCATTGCTCGACACGCATGGCCAGGCCAGCTGGACGGAACACACAGCCAAGGAGACAACTTGCCTTGAGGAGCACAGACATACAAGGGGGAGTTTCGTTCTGGGATTCTGAGCTGGCTTTGATGCTGCAGCCCCATCCTTCATGACTCCCCTCTGTCCACCACCAACACCACTTAAGATTGTTAAGAGACTTGCATATTAAAAATAAGACACAACCAGCCCATCCTATCCTTACACATTACGCCTTATGCTGCTCCCACCGCTAACACACTCCAGTGCCCATCCCCTCCAGCAGCTGAGGTGCTAACTCACACCACCGCCACCTGAGAGCGGGGAAGATTCTTCTCTATTCCAACTTCCACCATCTTAAAAAGACTGACCCACAGGCCTCCCTTTCACAACACTCAAAATCCCAGAAAACAGAAAGCCTTGTGTAATAGAAACCAGGAGTTGGCAATTTACAACGCATGGGCCAAATCTGACCCACTGTCTATTTTTATAAAGTTTCATTGAACACAGTCATACCAGTTCATTTACATACTTTCCATGGCTGTTTTCACATTTCAATGGCGGAGCTGAATAGTTGTATCAGAGCCGGCATGGTCCCCAAAGCTGAAAACATGGACTATCTGGCCCCTCACAGAAAGTCTGCTAGTTTAAACAAATCTAGATCTCACCCTCCTTACTGGCAACTTCTCCTTCCCCTGGAGGAGATAAGGCCCACCTGGACCCAGGAGGCTACATGCCATTAAACACTTCAAGGGCTAGGGGCACCTGGGTGGCTCAGTCCATTCAGCATACAATTCTTGGTTTCAGCTCAGTTCATGATCCCACAATTCATAGGTCCGCCCCCCCCCAGCCCCCACCGCTGCCAGCACAGAGCCTGCTTGGGATTCTCTCTCTCCCTCTCTCTGCCCCTCCTTCACTCACGCTGTCTCTGTCTCTCTCAAACTTTAAACAAACAAACCAACAAATAAATAAATGAAAAAATAACCAAAAACTTCAAGGGCTGTTTGCTGATTAGCATTTGCTATGGACTGAATATTTGTGCTCCCCTCCAACTCCCAGGTTGAAGCCCTAACCACCAATTTGCTGGTATTTGGAGGTAATTAGGTTTAGGTGAGGTCGTGGGGGTGGGTTCCCTATGGTGGCATCAGTGCCTCACAAGAAGAGACCTGAGTTTCTTCTCTCTGCCCTATAAAGGTGTAGGAAGAAGGTAGCCATTTATTAGCCAAGAAGAGGGTTCTCACCAGGAACTGAATCAGCCAGTGCCCAGATCATGGAGCTTTCCAGGCTCCAAGATTGTGAGAAAGAAGCCTCTTTTGTTTAAGCCCCCCAGTCTATGATATTCTGTTATAGCAGCCGGAGCAGACTAAGACACGTTCTAAGAAATAATCACTACTACCGCTCACGTAGCCCTTGCTATATGTCGGGCACTTACATGAATTCACTCATGCAACCCTCACAACAACTCTTTGATGTAAATACTCATATGCCCCATTTTACAGACAAGAATGTGAGGAACAGAGGTCAGCTGACTTGCCCAAAGTCCCTCAGCTACTAAATGGCAGAGCTGGGATTAAAACTTGGACAGTCGAGCTTCTGAATCCACATTCCTAACTAATTAATGGCTTCTCTGGGCACCTCTGTACTAAGTGACTGTCCAGAACGGAGCCCAGTGAATAAGTAAATCCTTTTCTAGGATTCCTGTCAAGTGTCTGCAACCTCAAGCAGCCTCCAGGATTAGACTGCTCTGGACTCGGGGACAGTACCAGCGGAGGGTTTAAACACAAAGCAGGTGTGGGATACGCTCCCCTGCAGCCTCAGGACATCTGCAAACCCAAGCTGGGCCGAAGGCGAGCTATATTTCACAGCTGGGTGAAATATAGGGACCCGTATGGTTTCTGAAAGCTTAAAGGCAGAATTGGTACATTCGGTGACTGTTGACTCAGGATGCAAACCATTTCCATGGTCTGAAAGAGAGCTCCAGATTATAAGCAAAGTGCCTGTACAGCCACTGCAAACTTAGATAAGCATTCAAATTCACTGTCAGCCAAATGTTTTGAGTTTCAATGTCCAAAAAAATGAAAATTAGGAAGTGTTACTCTTCTCTGAGAGAGTTGCATATGGAATTCTAACCCAAATAAGTATGACCTTCTGTGTAACGTAAAAAGGCTGGTCTCTTTTGTTTGAAGTTAAAAGGGGAGAAATCATAATTGTGAAATTTGAAATTGCTCTTGTAACCCCCTTCCCCACCCCTGCTAGGGGTGATGCTAGGTGGGCATCAGACTCCTGATTCAAAAATCAGCCTCCTCCCTGCTGTGAGGAAATCTGTTTAGGCTCCCGTTCCTCTGTTACCTGTGAGGGCCTTGGTGTCGGCCTTCTTGCTCTCCTGGCTGCCCCTCTCGGCCCACACGTAGACTCTGTACGCCTCTCCCGGCTTCAGGCCCGTCAGGACGGTGCTGCTCTGCTCCCTGGGCACCGCCATGTCCCTGGTGTCCCCATCAGCAGAGGTGTAGCGCACCACGTACTTGTCTACGACAGCCCGGACTGGGGTCCAGGAGACTACCGCTGTGTCTTCTGTCACTCGGTCAGTGACCACGTTGGTTGGGCTATCGATTTCTTCATAAAAATATACGAGAAAGAAAAATTAGAGAAGACGTTTGGCTGGCCAAAATCACAGGTGCTTCAAGATCTAGTTCATCCAGGTGACCGAGTTCCGTGGTCCATACAATGCAAGAGGGTCTCTCCATCATCTGTGACAGGTAGACAGCTGGCCTCTACTTGAACTGCAGGCTGAGAAAGGGCTCCCTGATGGACAAAACAATCCCTTCCATTTTGAGACCAATGAGCATGTTAGACAAGACTCCTGCAAATGTAGTCACACGAAATGGAACTCCTTCAAGAGGCATATGGAATACACCTAATGCTTCTTCTGGGAGACCCTCAAGCAGGTGTTCAAGAATAGTAACCATTCTCCTTCCTAACTCTCCTCAAGTCAAAACAGCTTCACCTCTCCAATGTCTGTATTTGTAGGTTATTAACTTTTGTACCATTATATCATATCATGCCATACCATATAATATCATATTATACTTTCAAATTACAGTTTCTAGACCTGGCACTTACATCTGGACATGCTTTCTTTCCCTTGATCAAAGAAAAATCCCCAAAACTCAGTCCATTCATTCAACAATTCACTGACCATCCGTTTCATGCCAGGGAATATAATGGCACTCAGGAGTCACCAATGAATAAAACAATCAGAAATCCCTGCCTATGCAAGGTTGATGTTCTAGAAGGACGAACCGAGAACAACATGCCCCTCCATGTCCTAGACACTGTTCCCTCAATAACATATCTTCAGCCCACAGCCTCAGAAAATCCCTACGCTTTTCAACACGTGTCCCTGCTGACCCAGGGGTTGTCAACATTGGGCACCTCCTCAGTATCACCTGCAGAGAGCTCATTTCAAGTCTCAGATATGCGCTGACATCTCTGCTGAAAAAAACAAATAAGCAAGACTCCGCAGGTAATTCTGATGCACAGCCAAGGCTGAGAATCCCACATTGAGCCACATCTTCCCCATTTAAGATGCATATAAAATACATCTCCAATGTTTATTCTTGTTATATTTCACCTTATGGACTTCATTTATAATTTAGTCTTTCACTCAACATGCTGATTTTCCTTTCTAGCTTATCATTTACAAACCTAATAGGTAAGCATCTGAGTGCAGCATCCGTTCAAGGTCACTGATAAGGGCGCTGCACAGAACAAAGCTGACATTTGGTGCCAAGACCCCTCCCCACCTGCGGATCTATACCCTTTTGGGTAAAGACACACGAAACAGGTTCCTCCTCTCAGAAATTTAAGCAGCTTTCCTTCCTCCCCATCCTGCCCTGGTTCTCTTGGCCAAGGGTCCTCCAGCAGAGAAGTTCCGACTCTACAAAGCTGCATTTTTTTCACATCAACTAGGATCACCTTTCTTGAGCACAATAGCAGTGTCTTCCTTGTGTGCAAGGAAATGAAATATGTTCTGTCACCAGAGACAGTGCATATTTAATAAACCAACTGTCATCAATTGAGTGTATACTAAATGTAAGATGCTTTTCACACATTGCCCTATCAAACCTCATACTAACAACTCAAGGTTGTATCAGATTCCCCATGTACTAATTTCGAACATTAATAATGGTTATCATTTTTAGAGCACTAACCATACATACCAGGCTCAGAGAGGTTAGATAACTTAGCTAAGGTCACTCAGCTAGTAAATGATAGTCATACATTCTACAAACGTTCCCTGAGTGCCTAGCTGGAGCTGGGAATTCAGTTTAACTCAGTTATTCATTTTCTATTTTTTTAATTTTTTGTAATGTTTATTTATTTTTTGAGAGAGAGCACGAGCAGGGGAGGGCCAGAGAGAGACAGAGACACGGAGCTGTCAGCACAGAGCCAGACAAGGGGCTCGAACCCACAAACCTTGGGATCATGACCTGAGCCAAAGTCGGATGCTTAACTGACTGAGCCACCCAGGCGCCCCGGTTTAACTCAGTTATAAATTAAAGTGAGCCTGCCTGGAGCCTGCTTCGGATTGTGTCCCCTGTCTCTCCGCCCCTCCCCTGCTCGCACTCTGTCTCTCAAAAATAAATAAACATTAAAAAAATTTTTTTTAAGTGTGCCCCTCCCCCACCAAAAGCTTAGTCAACGTGCTAACCCTCCGTACCTCAGCATGTGACCTTACTTGGAAATAGCGTCTTTCTAGAGATAATCAGGTCAAAATGAGGTCATTAGAGTGAGCCTAATCCAGTATGACTGGTGTCCTTATGAAAGGGGGAGTTTGGACACACACACACACACACACACACACACAGGGAAGATGATATGAAGAAGCCCACCATGTGCCTAGAACGCCGCATCTATAAGTCACAGATTGACAAGGATTGCCAACAAACAACTGAAGCTAGAGGGGTGAGGAAGGACTCTCCCCTACAGCTTTCCAAGAGAGAGCGGAGCCCTGCAGGCACCTTGATCTCAGACTTCATAGCCTCCACAGCAGGGAGACAATAAATTTCTATTGTTTTAAACCACCCGGTCTTTGGTATTTTGCTACGGCGGCCCTAGGATACAAATACCGTTGACCCCTGAACAATGCAGGAATCAGGCACCTCAATTCTCTTCTGCTCAGTCAAAAATCCACGTGTAACTTTTGACTCACGAAAAACTTAATAGCCTGCTGTTGACCAGAAGCCTTACTGATAACACGAACATTCAAGTAACACATGTTTTGTATGTTGTATCATATACTGTATTCTTCCAATGATACCTACTTTCCCTTAATTTTTTCAGGATTTCTAGGCTATATTTCTAAACTTTGTCTGAGTTTTTCCAAAGTGTCACGAAGAGGAGAGGTTCCGGAAGATGGCGGCGTAGGAGGACGCGGGGCTCACAGCGCGTCCTGCCGATCACTTAGATTCCACCTACACCTGCCTAAAGAACCCAGAAAACTGCCAGAGGATTAGCAGAAGGGAGTCTCCGGAGTCAAGCGCAGACTAGAGGCCCACGGAAGAGGGTAGGAAGGGCGGCGAGGCGGTGCGCGCTCCACGGACTGGCGGGAGGGAGCCGGGGCGGAGGGGCGGCTCGCCGGCCAAGCAGAGCCCCCGAGTCTGGCTGGCAAAAGCGGAGGGGCCGGACAGACTGTGTTCCGACAGCAAGCGCGACTTAGCGTCTGGGAGGTCATAAGTTAACAGCTCTGCTCGGAAAGCGGGAAGGCTGGAGGACAAAGGGAGGGAGAGCTGCTGAGCCCCCGGACGGCAGAGCTCAGCTTGGCGGGGAACAAAGGCGCCAGCGCCATCTCCCCCGCCCATCCCCCAGCCAAAATCCCAAAGGGAACCGGTTCCTGCCAGGGAACTTGCTCGCTCCGCGCAAACACCCAACTCTGTGCTTCTGCGGAGCCAAACCTCCGGCAGCGGATCTGACTCCCTCCCGCTGCCACAGGGCTCCTCCTGAAGTGGATCACCTAAGGAGAAGCGAGCTAAGCCTGCCCCTCCACCCCCCGTGCACCTTGCCTACCCACCCCAGCTAATACGCCAGATCCCCAGCAACACAAGCCTGGCAGTGTGCAAGTAGCCCAGACGGGACACGCCACCCCACAGTGAATCCCGCCCCTAGGAGAGGGGAAGAGAAGGCACACACCAGTCTGACTGTGGCCCCAGCAGTGGGCTGGGGGCAGACATCGGGTCGGACTGCGGCCCCGCCCACTAACTCCAGTTATACACCACAGCACAGGGGAAGTGCACTGCAGGTCCTCACCAAAGTGTCACGAATCTCAAAAAACTTTTCCAGTATATTTATTGAAAAAAAGCTGCACATAAGTGGACTGGTGCAGTTCAAATCCATGTTAAGGGCCAACTGTCTAAGCAATGAACAGAATAAAGACTCTGCTATGGAACTTACATTTTCCTCAAGGAGACAGACGATAAACAAGATGTGATAGTATTAGGAAGCCCAATGAGGCAAGATATAGGGTTAGAAAATGCCGAGCAAAAGCGGTTTGTGAGTTTAGACAGGGAGGTCAGGAAAGAGCCATCTCACTGGGAAGGTAACATTTGAACAAAGACCTAAACGAAATGAGGCAGTGGGCACGTACTGTCTGGGCACCTCTTTCCACACAGAAGGAGCAAGTCCAAAGGCCCTGCTCCACATAGCCAGGGAAAAGCAACAGGACAGAGTCAGTGAGGAGCTGAGTGGCTGGAGGTGAGTCCAGGGAGGTAAGGGGCAAGTGGACCGTGGATGGCACCCAAGGCCACTATAATGACTGTGGCTTTTGCACTGAATGAGGTAAGAAGCCCCTGGGGGTTTTGCACAGAAGAATGGCATGATCTGACCTAAATTATCAAAGGGTCCCTCTGGCTGCCAGAGAGAGTACAGGCTATAGTAGGTCAAGAGTAGAGGTCACCTGGGAGGCTGTCCCAACTGTGCGAGAGAAGACAGGAATGTGAACCAGTGTGGCAGGGATGAAGTCACGAGAAAGGCTGCACTCGGAAGATTTCAAATGTAAACCTGTCAGAATCTGCCGATGGGGCTGACGTGGGATACAAATCCACCCTTCCATCCATCCATGTTGATTTGAGACCCGAGCGATTTGTAGAATGGGGTGACCATTTACAGAGATGGACAGATCTGAGGGAGGGCAGGATTTTCAGGAGAGGGCGGGGAGAATGGGACCAGGAATCTGCACCTGGACACTTTAAGTGGGAGAGCCCAGCTGTGAACCATTCCTATCTGCTGAAGACCCTGCCTGATACCACTGTGTCTCAGCAGCACTATCATCAGCCTTTTCTCATGGAAATAATCACAATAAATAAATAGCATCAAGTGTGATCTGAAAGGTTCCTGCCATCTGAATCCATACGCAGCAGGGGACTGGAGCTTGCAGTGACAGCTGGAAACAGTCTCCTACAGTTCCTCTTGGGAGACTGGCTGGGCAGACGTCACGGCAGAGGGCGGTGAAGTCAGGAGCAGACAGTGACAGGGTCTTGTCCCGGGCCTCTGCAGACTTGAGCAGGTTCTAAGAGGATGCTCAAGGGAAAGTGAGCACAAGAGAGAGAACTCGGTCCCCACCCTGGTGTGCAAAGCATGATTCTGCACATGACAGGGAAGGAGTGAAAAAAGCCTCCGAAGGTGACCCCTCCATCTGGGAAAATCTTGGTAGGTCGACCTTTCACTTGCATGTGTTAGAATAACGGGGAGCCCCATTTTGGGGTTGCCTGGGTGGCTTAGTCAGTTAGGCATCCGACTTCGGCTCAGGTCATGATCTCACAGTTTGTGAGTTCGAGCCCCAAGTCGGGCTCTGTGATGACAGCACAGAGCCTGGAGCCTGCTTAGGATTCTGTGTCTCCCTCCCTCTGCCCCTCCCCTGCTTGTGCTCTCTCTCTCAAAAATAAACATAAAAAGTTTAATAAAAAATAAAAATAAAAATAAAAATGGGGAGCCCCACTCCAGAAGATCTACTCTACAAAACTGAGTATACAGAAGAAGCTAATTAAGAGCTCTAGGCTCAGCAGGAAAGTTTATTCCACTTGGGGTAGGGCATGGCGTGCTCAGTCTCTGCTCAAACACCAACCTCACATGTCCCTGCTCCAGCCCACGGCAACGGGCATTAGCACTGACTCAGGAATGGGGACATTTAGAATGGAAAGTGAGGACGGGGGAAAAGAGCTAGGACACCCTGACAGTCCTGCCTCTTAAAGTCCCTGGTCCTCATCCTCTCCAAAGTGACCCACATCTGCACAACTCAAGGTCCCAGCAGTGCCTCCCACCACCCCTCCCTGCCCCAGACCAGTGTTTGGCCCCAGAGATGCGGGACCCAGGACACAGGCCTATGCTTTGGGGGGTCAGGGCTGCCTTGTGCGTAGCCCTCTCAAGAGCCACCATGCCCATGTGAGTGTAACCAGCCTGGTGCATCTGGTTCCCTCAACAGTCCCGGGGCACTCAAGGAGTGGAGAAGAGCCAGGAAACGCATCTTGACTGTGAAGAGTACGAAGGTGGGAAAGAAAAGCAGAATCCTCCCGTGCCAGGGTCAGAGATGTAGCCCAGAGAGGAGATGTGACTTCTCCAAGGTCATGAAGCCAGCTAAGAAGACTGGCCAGCCTCGAACTCAGGACTCTGCCCTTTCTCTCGATCCCCTAACAACACCCTGAGTCAGAAGGAGGGGCTTCATGGGGCTGCTCCTCTATATGATAAATCTAAGGATGGGAACCAGATGCCACGACACAGAAGCAGGAGGACAGCCCTGGTGTTGGGACCCCGATGGGAGGCCACACTCCGGCTCCAGCTTAGCAGTACCAAAGCCTCCCTCTCTGCCAAGAAGGGATGTGAGGATCATAAGCAGTTTTTTCATGGAACAAAGTCCTCCAGCAGCTGCAGACGCTGGCTGAGTCATAGATGAGTCATGGTGGGAGCCTCAGTGAGGAGACTGGCTCTCCCACCCAGCCCCCAACTCCCTGCCCACCTACTGGATGCTAGCAGCCCTGATGGGACCTTTCTCAGGGTCGTGCAAGGTCAGAGAGATTTAAGACAAGACTTGGTAGACAGACTTTTAAGTTGCATGTGTTAGAATAAAGAGGAGCCCCACTCCAGAAGATCTAATCTACAAAACTAAGTATACAGAAGCAGCTAATTAAGAGCTCTAGGCACAGCAGGAAAGTTTATTCCACTTTATAATGAGATTCACCACCGGTTTGGGTAGGACATGGCTGTCCTCAGTCTGTGCTGGAACACCAACCTCATGTGTCCCTGCCCAGCCCATGGCCACAGGCATTAGGAACAGCTTTTTCCATTCACAATGGCTACTTCTGAATCATCCCTTTGGCATAGTGGAAAATGGCACTGCCAGAATCTAAAATCTATGGGCATATGAGCTTGGGGGCAAAGATGGGGGAAAGGGCCTACGCCCCTAGTTTGATAGTGAGTTCCTGGAAGGTGAGGCTTTCCTCCCGACTATCGTGGCCATGCGTCCCAGGATCTTGTTTTCTCAAGCCTCCCCTACTGCCTTCACTGTGGCAATAAAATTATTCCACAAGCATTACTTGTAGAGAATGTGCCACAGATGAATTCCTTTTCCTGCTCTCCTCTAGCTTTGCTTCTGGAAAGGTGGTGATTTGACCTCAAGCAAACCTAAGTTCAAATGCCATTCACTGGTTCACCCTGACTCTCCTAAATTCTGTAGTCTTCCATTTTCTCGCCTGTAAAATGGGAATAATAACGTTTACAATGCTATTATAAGGACTAAAGGTAATGTTTATCAAGCCCTGCAGCACCTAGAATAACAGTGGGTACTCAAATGACAAAAATCATTATTTTTCAGCCACCGGGTGTGCATGGGTGGCTGTGTGAGGCAGGAGCTCTGAATGTTGGCAAGAGTTCATCTTGAAACATGAAGGAATTTAAGAAGGCAAGTTTTAGGGCTGGGCCATTTCAAACAGAGCAGTGTGTTTGGAAAGCAGTGAAAAGTGAACAAGATCCTCAGTGAAGCAAAATTGTTATTTCATAGCATCATCAAAGGGAAAAGTTCGAAGAAAACTGTTAACACGTGAATATGCCAGGCTGTATGTTCCACTGCGCGTGGCAGCTTGTGAAATTACAACAAAGCAAGCAGTCCTTTGTTCCGTACCCACCATTGCAAAACGCATGCATCGGAGAAGTTATTAAGACTCATAATGATGTGAAAAAGAGGGACTTTAAACTTATTTAGTCTAACCTTTCATTTGACAGATGGAGAAACTGAGGACAAAGGGACAGCATCGCCTCCCAGTTAGTGGCCTGCTCGTCTTGTCATGTGACGTGAGGTGGCTGTGGAGGGTCCGGCAGAGAAGTCAGGGACACTCGCCGCTGAAGATGCTGGCCTGGCTGGTGTCTGCTACTCTGAAGTTGACCTGCTCCTGAAGCCTGGCCTTTGTGGGAGACGCTTCAGTGCACTCCGAGTGTCTTAACAGGGTGAGGATTTTCAATTGACCCCTTCCCTTTTGTGGATTAGTTCCACCGAGTGACTTGTTAAATGAAAAATACCTGAACTGTGTCATTTCCTCCCTGCGCACGGCTATGCTGTTCTTACATTCCAGGGTCTTCTTCTAGCTCATGAAATGCAAAACATTTTTTTCCCCTTAAATTAATGAACAGTCTAGCCAGGTTTGAGAGTGTTTCCTGATCTCAGACATTATTGCCTCTTTTTTTTTTTTTATGTTCATAGGGCACATGACACACATTTATTTGCTATCCAATAAAATATCCCATCCTGCGTTTAGAATGTAATTGACAATAAAAACACTTCTTGAGTGTTCACATTCTAGTTGGGATAATATACTTGAAAGGTTAACCATCAGTTCAAGGCCATGTGTGATTAAATGCTCCAAAAACTCAGAGGCAAAAATGGCTGCTATTTAATGTGGTCCTACAAGGCCTCAGTGGAGAGGCTAAGGTTGGAGCTGGGTCTGGAAGGATGAGTGATCTTATTGCTATGAGTCCCTGAAGGGCAAGGACCAGGACTTTCCAGCTGTGGAAGTATCTAAAGGGACCACGTCTCTAGTGCCCAGCTCTACTCTGCAATTCGTGTTTGTTGAATCAACTGATGGCTTGTATTAATTGAATTCCCCACTGAATTAATGGATAGCTAGAGATAACCGTGGAGGGCTTCCTAGGCTGGGGTAACTACATGAACAAACCCATCATGATGTAGAGATAAGCTTTCTGTGTTAAGAAACCCCAAGAACAGTCCAGCAGCAAGAAGGCTTCCCGTTCAGAAGTGGTAAGAACAACGACCCAGTTTGGTTGGGTCCCTTGAGGCCAAGATAGAAGGGTTTCTGCATTATCCTAAGGCAATGAGGAGTCACAGAAAGTTTTCTAGTTAGGAGGTAAAAAGTATAAGGATTAGCCAGAAACAATGGGTGAAAAGGTGAAAGTGGGATGCCCTTTAGTTTTGTGTCCACCCAAGAGGAACCCATCCTGGGTTCAAATCCCAGCTCTGTCATTTCTTGGCTGGGCGATCCTACACTTAGCTTCTCAGTTCTTGTGGTTTTTCATATGTGACTTAGAAACAATAATAGGACCTACCACATGGCTACAGGGAGAACTAAATGAGACAATTTTCCAGAAGTAATTGTTAGTATAATGCCTGATGCATCGTGGGCTCTCAAGTAATTCAGAGCTGATGAGAAAGCCCCTGGAAACAAGGACCTCCTTGCCATTTCCCAGCCCCTACAAGTTTTCCACGAGTCCACCATTCGGGCCAGCTCCACAGTCTGTACTGTGTAGTTCATAAATTAGGTTCTATCTTCTCCTTCACAACTGGCCGACTAGAACTTTCACACTACTGATATGCAATCTGTTAGGCAACCGAAATAGCGAACTCAATTCTTGCACCATCTCACCAGCCCGACCAGCTCCTGCCAGGACTGCACTGAAAAGAACTAAAACACTTTTCAGGGAAGTCTCAGAATTCAAAAATCCCTTCTTGGCCAGCTTCAAGGATCAGCCTTCCCCAAGTGGCATTAGACTCCAGCTCACCGGTTCCCAACGTGGGCTGGCAGAACCACAGCTTTGCAGGAAACGCACCATTTCATATGGACTCAAGCATCAGCTAAAAACTGAAAATTACGTGGACTATCTTGCATGTATGACTACAAGGATTGCAAATTCTTTTATGATTAATAAATCACAAACTTAGTGTCAAATGTTACTGATTTATAACGTTTGTCATTATCTGTTATCTCGATCCACAGATGCTAAATATACCACTACTCCCATGTGAGGGCCTTTAACATCTTTTGACATTTTTAAAAATATTTTTTAATGCTTATTTTTGAGAGAGAGAGAGAGAGAGAGCAGGGGAGGGACAGAGAGAGAGGGAGACACAGAATCCGAAGCAGGATCCAGGCTCAGAGCCCGATGAAGGGCTTGAACCCACAAACTGCGAGGTCATGACCTGAGCCGAAGTCGGACGCTTAACCGACTGAGCCACCCAGGCGCCCTTCTTTCGACATTTTAAAGCAGAGTGCGTGAGTGTGATCATCAGGAAAAAACACAGGAATGACAAGAAAAAAAATTTAGAACAACTTTCTTCAGTAATACGGAGTCGTGTGTCTAAGTCCAAGATAATGAATAAAATAACCCAGTGATTAAAGCTAATGAAATAAGCAGAAAGGCGTCAGAAATGGCCTTTCCCCTGGACTCCAAGATCCTGGGGGAGATTTTCAACAGTAAGAAACATTTCAAATAGAAGTGTTTACTTCCCTTCCCCTGCCCCACAAAATAGATGTCAGTACACAAAGAGACTCTCTCTACATCCCAGGGTTTTTATCTGGGGAGGAGTCAGCCAAGAAAAACATCAGGAAGAAAACCTGAGAAATGTTCACAGTGCCTCCAAATAGCTCCTACCTGTGCGGCCGTTCAGGAGAATCGGCTTGCCCTCCAGTTCTCCTTTCATGGGGATGACAGTGATCCTATACTCTGTTCCGGGCTGTAGACCTGCAAACAAGCAGCCAGTGCGCGATGAGTTCCGGCTCCAGAACCTCGCCCCCAGCCCTGCTCTCCCCCAGGGTCTCTCTTGTGAGGGAGCTGAGGGGCTATGCTCCTCACCTGAAGGCTAATCTAAGGCAGAGAAAGGGCGGCAGGACCAGTGGGATACGAGGCGTCGTCGAAAGGCTTATGGGGGAGCAGGGGGTCAGAGCGGATGAGGGCCTGATGGAGCTCCTTCCTTGGGCCACCAAGCACAGATCTCCCAGTTTCATTTACAGCCCGAGTGTTTTTCTGCCCCCAGCAATCCTTTTCCCTCAAAAGTTTCTTTTCTAATTAGCCTCATTGTATTCCATTATTTTCTTCTTTACTCTGCCTTTTGCTGTTGTTGTTGCTTGTTATTTCTCTGTAGCAGCAAATCTGAATGACTGTTGTTCACGGCACCGGCACCGATATCCAGACTGGGGCAAAGTGCAGACAAATAGTGGCACGTGTGATACACACCCACTGTTCTCCGCTCTACAAATGCTGGGAACCTCAAAGATGTCCTTTCAAGATGCAACTCACAGAGCGGACAGCAGAAGGAGGCCCCGGAGGAGAACTGAACCACAGCGCTAAGAAGCCTCGGGGCCCCCTCCCCTGCATAAGCCACTTCCAAGGGTATTCACACGGGTATTCATGATTGTGTGTTATTTTCCCTAAAGAGAGCCCTGAGAATTCTATAAGCTTCAGGAGCCACAAAACATGATCCAGCCCTGCAGGTCCCATTTCCTTAGCAACCACCAGATTTTCAACACTCAGCAGATTCACTTGGTCAGTTGGGACAGGACATCCCCACCCAGGCCTCCCAGTATGACTCCCCATGCAACATGCCAAACAACCCAGTCTCTCTCTCTCATTCTCTCTCTCTCTCTCTCTCTCTCTCTCTCTCTCTCACACACACACACACACACACACAGCTCTTCCAAAAGGAACATCTGTGCCACTATATCCACCCTGAGACACAGGCAGTTTTCAAGAGCACATCGGGCCTATGATCTGTTGACCAGGTGCTCTGAGATTCCAGTCAGCTCTGGGATGCTGAAGCACAGTCTGCAGGCCTACAGAATGGGCTCACATCTCGTAGTTTCCAGGGTCAGAGTTCAAGTGATTCCTAGCACCCCAGGACCCTCTGTGCACACTGTCCCCACCTTGGCATCCATGGCGAACATCTCACATGCCCAGGGTTGGCTCTTACCAGTGATGTCATATCGGCTCTTGGGGTCACCACTCCTGGGCACGGTGACCTCAGCCACCTCCTGCCCTGTCAGAGGGCCATACTGAAGCTTGTAGTAGTCCACCTCGGTCGGGGGGTTCTCCCACTCCACATCCAGGGAGCTCTCAGTCTCCTCTGTCACCCACGCGGTGCCAAGCACAGCCGGATCTAGGACAGGGGTCAAGGAAGGCAGGAGAAAGCAGTGAAGAGCAGAGGTCCAGCAGGTCTGTAACAGGCCATTGGCTACCAGGTCAGTGCCCTTTCTTGACACGTTGAGAACGTGCTTCAGCCCAGGACACAGTCCTTAACAGGTGTCTCAAGACTACCAAAGTAGCAAATAAACTATTGGTCCTCACATTATCCATGGAGGGAAGACTATCTTCTGGGAAAGCCTCCTGTCTCCCATCCCTTCCCATCAGATGCCAGGCTGCCCCCCTGCCAAAGCTGCTGTGGGCCAAGTCCTGGGCCACACCTCTCCAACCAGCCATCCAAACCTCCAGAACCTCCAGATCCCGGATCCAACCAGTCATCCAAACCACCAGGCCCTGGGGGCAGACTGCTCTGAATGAAACACCCCCTTTAGCAGAAGTGACTCAAGAATCACAGAAGGGTCCCTCAAAGACTGCACCCCAGCATGAGGCGCTCAGGCCCTCCCATGTAAAGTGTGGGAAACGCGTTTGAAATTTTAAAATTTTCTCGTCCTCTGTCTCCCAAATTATAGCTCCTTCCTCACCTCTCAGATTCTCCTATGAGGACTAACGCTAAGCCAAACTATATAGTAGTTTGGTGAACTTTAACTTGGTCCCTCTGAGGATCCTTCTTGCACTTTCTACCACAGTTTAGACCTGGCGCCCTCAGCTGCCCAACCTGTCCAGCCTGCAAAGGAGAGTTATTGGGCCCATTTGTTCACAGCAAGTATTAATGGCTCAATGTTTCCCCCCTCCCCTAAGAAAACAATGGAATTATAATGATGAATACAAAAGAATGGATTCCTGGTGTGGCTCCAAGGGAAGAACTTTTGAGTGGTGGCTGGGGAGGGGACCCATTCTCTGGGAGCACTTTGCATTCCAAAGGCCGTATCCCAGCTGGATGTGGTCTGACCTGAAGTCTGGAACAGGGAAGACAAGCCCCTAGACTCCCCAGCCTTGCCCTTCTTCTCGGTCACATGCCCACCTTCACCACCTTGGCGGTGCTCCCACCTAGGCCTACTGACCACTTGTCGAGGACATGGGACAGAGAATCTGTGCATCAGGAAGGGGGTGAACATGGTGTTCTCAAGGTCCCTCAGCTCTGAATGTTCCTGTTTCACTGTTATGAACAAAGAAGCTCACAGAACCTTTTCTCTGAAGAATTTCTTCCCACCTACTAGCTTCTACCTGCCAGCCTCCAGGCTCTTCCTTCGAAGGTGGGAATTCCTTGAGGGAACAGGTCAAGACGTGAGTAATGGAAGTGACTCAAGAATCACAGAAGGGTCCTACTCAGCTCACAAATGAAAAAGCGGAGACTTAATGAAAATATTCAAGATTATTTTGGGGATAAGTATCTCTCGGACTGAGGCTCCCCTGAGGAGCAAATAAGAATGGGTTTAACATGAATCAGATTAGACAGAAAGACAAGCTTCGCAGTTACAAGATTTTACAAGTCCCTAGAGCAGCAGCCAAGAGGGGTTACTAAGACTTTCAGAACAGATGTCTCTCCTCTTCATTGGGAAGCTTGGGGCACTGGCCTGTCTGAAGGCGGAGGCAGCCACAGACAAAAACGGGAGAAAGAGAAAAGCAGCCCAACAGTGGGGGGCTGGCCTGGTTCTCACTGGGTTGGCTTGGGTGTGCTCCCATTGAACATAAATGGTTGCACAGAACATCAACATCAGACAAGCCACTGTGTGGCCATGACAGATTAAGACAAAACAGGACCATTCTGTGATCGTGTCTGAACACAGACAAAAATGTGAACAATGGTCCAAACCACAAAAACGACTAAATATTCTCTCTCCTGATATGAGTGACTACCCTTTCTTTATTGATGATGGCTTTAGCCTCCCTCTAGTCTGTTCTTTCTAGATAAGGTTCACTAAGTTACCATAGAATTAACTCCCCTTCCCTACAGCATGCAAGCCAAAACAAACCCCTGCTGGCTTTGACTTCCCCCAAATCACCTAAATTCAAGTCCCAATTGTATCCCAGTCCTTTCTAAAGCTCTTACAGAGATGCTCACAGCCGCTGCAGTGAGCTGTCCCACCCCCAACAGTCAATAAACCCAACCTGCTCAACTCCAGAAGTGTTCCAAGGGGTCTATGGCTGGAGGGGGGTGACAAAAGCAATTGCAAATTGTGCTCCCAGGAGGACAGGTCCTTCATGGCCTTTTCCAACATAGAGCCATCCCTATCTCCACCGCCAAACAGGATAGGCAACTGAAATGTTTCTGCAGAGACATGTGCCCCAAACCCCATCCATCCAGGTCTTCCTGGATCTTTCCCCAGGAGTTTAGCAAAGGGTGGAGGCAGATGATTTTTATTAGCATCCAAAACACTATGCCTGGTACATAGTAGATGTTCAGTAAAACATGATGAGTGCATATATGGATCAGACTCACTCAAATAATAGGTTTCTCCAAGTCCTTGAAGATCTAAGAACTTTCACAAGAAAACAAGAAATTCTAAATAGTAAGCAGTGATGTCTGTCCTTCCAAACACTGTGGTAACATTAGGTGGTGTGCTGGAACCTCTGTCCCTCCAGATCCATCCTCTATGCTCCTGTCTCCCAGATTATGACCTCTATGAATTGTGTTAGTCAGATTCTCTTGCTCTCTGGATTCTAGTTAAGTTCAGCCAGTGAGTCACCAGGAGATCAGAGGGCAGGATAGAGAGTTCAGGCAACTGTTCTCCTCCCCTTTCCTCCCTCCCTTCCTTCTCCTTCCCTCCAGGTGGACTGCCTGCATCTCTACCCAAAGCACCTCCTCAGGCAGCCCTCTCCCACAGCTCTTTTTGGGTTCCAGTACCAACCTCCATCCCTGACCCTTCAGAATGAGGCGGTCCCCACTGATGCCAGGCCTATGGTGTTTCGCCAGCCAAATCCTACCCAAGCCTCTTCGCTAGCTGTCTTCAATTACACTGTTTGTTCTCTATCTTTCCTGCTAAGATAAATCTGATGCAGGGGGCTTCAGCAAATCTTCACCCATCCCAGCTTGAACTTGCTGAATGGCTTCAAAGGCTCAACGAGGGCTTGGGTGTGCAGATGTGCTCCTTGGCTGCTTGTGTGTGGTGCAGGGCAATCAGACCTTACTATTCTCAGGGGGGGCAGAGAAGTGCCCTTGAGCCCCAACCCAGCAGGCTCTATCACTGACTTGGAGGAGCAGAAAGAGGGGAGCAAGAACTGAGATTTTTCTCCAGAAACTAGGATTGCAGCAGCTACTTTCAACCCCAAATCAGGGCAATGTTCTGAGTAGTTGAAGGGTATTTGCAGGGACGATGGAAGAAAGCATTTAAAATGGGGCCTTTCCTGGGAAACCTGGCCGCTTCCTCACCTGTGGTGGCAAGCAGATGCTGTGGGCGGCTGGAAACCTCCTTCTTCATGTTGCGCAGGGTAACCATGTACTTGGTGCCAGGCAGCAAACCAAGGATCTCATAGCTGTGCTGCTCCTTCGGCACTTGGATCTGCTTCCCAGAGAGCTCCTCTCCCAGGGGGTAGTAGCTGAGGAGGTAGTGGTCCACCTCGCTGGCCGGCTCCCAGCTCACCAGCAGGGAATCCTCTGTGCTCTTGAGCAGCTGCAGGCCCTGGGGGGCCACCACTGTATGTAGAACAGGAACAGGTGTGCAGAGGGTGAAGCAAGCAAGGGGAGGGGAGATGCATAGCCAGTGTGTATTCACTAAGCAACTACTATACACTTAACACCGTGGTGGCAGGTATGAGAGCACAAAGAAGCCGTGCTGAGCACCCCTCTGGACACCCCTCCCCACACACCCGCCGGAAGTTACGTGAGGGGGAGTTCACCCTGATCCGGTCATCAGCAGACACACACAGACACACACACAGAGCACCATCAGATCACATAAGATCAGTGGTCTCGCAACCTAGAACTTATTAATGAATGCCCACCCCACGGCCCCACCCCAGGCCCGCCAAATCAGACACGCAGGCCGAGCCAGCAATCTGTGTTTAATAAGCCCTCTGGGGGCTCTGGCGTGCGTGGGCTGGACGCCGAGCCCCCCCCCCCCCCCCCCCACGAGCACCAAGTGTAACAGGGTCTGAGGGTGCCCGCCCCCAGCAGGGAAAGGAGAGAGTCGGGCGTCGGCGCTCTCACCCTGGGCGCAGTCCGGTCCGCTGAAGCCCTCCTCGCAGTAACACTCGCCCGTGTCGCAGAAGCCGTGGCCGCTGCAGTCGCCGGGGCAGCGGCGCTCGCTGCAGTCCTCCGACGTGAAGTCCTCGTGGCACCGGCACGCGCCGCGCACGCACACGCCGTGGCCGCTGCAGTTCTCGGGGCAGGCGGGGTAGGCGCAGTCGACGCCCACGTAGGGCACGTCGCACTCGCAGCGGCCGTCCACGCAGCGCCCGTGGCCGCTGCACGCCCCGGGGCAGGCGGGCCGCTCGCATGCGGCGCCCTCCCAGCCCTGCTCGCAGCGGCAGCCGCAGGTCTCGGGGGAGAAGGTCCCGTGGCCGCTGCAGTGGCCTTTGGCACCTGCAGGCGAGAGGAAGGTAGGCTGGAGGGGGTGCGGGCTGGCGAGCGGGCCTCTCCCTTCCCTGGAGCTCCGGTAAGAGCGGGCTGGTGGGCCCTGGGCACTGTCTTTGAAGGAGGGCAGGGCCCCTGCAGAAGACTGGGGTCCGCCCTTTCCGCCCCCTCTCCCCCCCGACCGGCCGGACTCTGACCTGTGACATTCACAAACTGTGCCCTCCTTTTATGCCCCAAAGCCACGGGAAGTCCCCTTCCCCTCCCCTTCTCATCCAAGTGCTCAGGTGAATTCGGGTTCCCTCTGCTCTAAACGGCAGTAATTACTTAGGACCTTAGGACGTTTAAGAATGGGGGCGCGTTCACATCCCCAGCCTGGGCGTCCTCGCGCCAGCGCAGAAGCTCGTCTTGTCTTGGCTGGAGGTTGCTGGACCTAGCAAGGCCGGGTCCTTGGGAGATGAGCCCAAACTGAATCCTGGCAAAGGGGGCCTCCAGAAGCTACAAACCGGCCGCGTCTCACTAGGGGGGTGAGGGGCAGGAGAAGGGATCACCCAGGCTCCCCTCTCTGACCCCAGGCAGCAAGAGGCAGTTGGAGGCCCTGGCCCTTCAACAGCCCGGCTCCTGCTTCTCAGAACACCCTCTCTCCTTCCTAGAAACTTTGGACGTGCAGGCTCCTCGGCGGCAATCCCGTGCTGTTTCATTCACGGCAGTGTCCCTGGTGCCTAGTTCTGTGTCTGGTACACAGGAGGCGCTCTCAATGGTAGCACTTCCTCCAGCCTGAACAGGTACGCCAGCATACCACTGGATACTCGGATCAGCTTTCGTAATTATCAGCTATGGGCCAGGGAACTTATGTACGGCATCTAGAGTCCTCAGAACTAGACTAGTGGATAGAGTTTTCCTAACTGGGCAGTGTAGAAAACTTCAGGAACTGACCCAGAGTCACACAACTAAAAAGCAGCGAAACCCATCTGTACCCAGTCCTGTCTAGCTCCAAGGCTGACTGTCCTTCCTGTCTTTCCCACTGCTTCCCCTTCCAGTAGAGATTGGATCCACAGGTCAAACAGCACCCAGAAGTGTAAACTCAGGAGTCCAGACTCCCTTTCAGGGTTGCCGGTCCCTCAGCACCTGGGTAGCTCAGTTGGTTAAGGGAGCGACTTTGGCTCGGGTCATAATCTCACAGTTCGTGGGTTCAAGCCCCTCGTCGGGCTCTGTGCTGGCAGCTCGGAGCCTGGAGCCTGCTTCGGATGCTGGGTCTCCCTCTCTCTCTGCCCCTCCCCCGCTCACACTCTATCTCTCAGAAATGAATAAACGTTAAAGATTTTTTCTACAAAGAGTTGCTGGTCCCTCTCTACTGAGGCTCGCAGATGCTTCCTGGAGCTAGTGTCGAAGATGAGACCCCCACCCCACCCTTAGAAAACCCAGAGGGAGGTGGGAGCACACCAAACTCCCACAGGACACCTGGCATGTGGAAGGCGCCCGTTAGTTGTTTGTTGAATGAATACCAGATGGTAAAAGCTCACCGGCAACTCCTCGGCAGCAGCGCTGAACATCACACCGCTCCTTCACCTCTGCCATCTCTTCCTCCAGCTTCTTCACTCGGGCCAGGAGGGCTTGGACGCTGCCTGCCAGCTCACAGTCCTTCTGTGGCGTCTGCAGGCGGATGTTGTGCCTGAAGATGATGTTCTGTTCCTCGGCCTCCCCTGAGGCCAGGAGTGAGGCCCCATCGTCACTAAGGGGCTGGGGGTCAGTCTCGACCTGGACCAGAGCGGACTTGGGCACATCAATCTTGTAGGTGTGGCTGACAGTAACCTGTGGCTCCTTGTCCCTGCAGCCCTGAGGCTCGAGGGTGGCCGGGGCTGAGGCCACCAAAAGCACAGAGCCAAAGAGGAGCCCCAGGGGGAAGCAGAACATCCCCCAGAGACCCATCCTTGGGGAGACAGGGAGCAGATCCTCTCGGAGACCTGTATCCAGAAAAGATGCAAACGAAAGCCATGAAGATTTGCTGGTGGAAATTGACCTTCATAGTGGATTTGAAGAGTCCACAGGAAGCTGAGAACCCAGCAGAACTACATCCTATATCTCCTGAGGATCCAAACTAAATTTTGTGTTCTTTCTCCTGCTTCCTGTCTTTGCTTACACCGTTCACTCCCTGGGAGACCCTCCTCTTCACCTCTAATTCAATACTCACCTGATGAATGGTGACAAGGAAAACAATTGCGACCAGGCTTTGATCTCCCCATCCCCGATCTAAACCACACACCGAGTAATACCCTCCCCATTAACACCACCTACAGAACAGCCGCACCTAGAGAGCATGCTGTGTGCCAGGCGCTGTCCTAAATGTTCTGCGTTGATTACCTTATTCGAGCCTCACAACAATGCTTCGCGGAATATACTATTACTACCCCATTTTGCAGATACAGAAACTGAGACTCAGCTCTCTAAAGTGACTTGCCCACAGGCAAACAGCCAAGATGGCCGAATTTGAATCCAGAGACCATGCTCATCCCCACTTTGTCATGCTGCTTTGCACACGTGAGGAAACCAAGGCTCAAGGGACTGAGCAAGTTGTCCCAGGTGCCACAGCTAGGAAGGGCAGAGCCTGTCCTCAGACCCCAGGCCAGGGTCCTGCTCACCACCTCTGCCTGCGAGCCAGCAAAAGATGAGAGCTTTTAATACAAATAATTCTTCCATGAAGCCTTCTCTCATGCCCCCACCCCCATCTCACTCCAGCTGGAAACTACTAGCTCTCCTGCTGAGCATTCGGAGAAATGTATTGGCTCCTCTGTGAGTCTCTTCACGGTCTAGTGTTACAGTTACTCTTGTATGCAGTTTGTCTCCCCATGAGGCTGTCAGCCTCTTAAGGACAGGACCCAAGGCTGGTCCCTCCCGGAGCCCTCCCAAGGCAGGAGCAAAGAGCCACCCAAGCCAAGGGGTTCAGTCACCCTCAAATCCATGCTCAGTGGCCTGATTTGTCAGTCAGGCCAGGCCACCCTGGCAGGAGCAGGCAATTAGGTTTCGCCTCTAGTTTGGCCCCCAGGAGGTGTGAGCCTTCCTCCATGAGTGTGCAGAAGGACCCCTGTCTCCAGCTCCTATCCAGGATGGCACGTTCTTGACCACTATCAGACCGAGGCTGGACAGACACAGGAGACCTAGCCAGTGCTTCACATTCGCTCAGGGGCACTCACTCACCAGAACACCTCTCAGCTGGGATGTCACGGCCCCCCTTTGCTAGAAACTGAGCTGCAGGGCTGCCTCTGGCCAATGGGCTTCTGTGACCAACTCACGACTCGTAAGCGTTTGTACCGAGACTGAAGTCAGGAAGCCTTGTCCTTTCCTGGAGGTGATGTCCCAGTCAAGCCCAGGCTCTCCCTCCCCATTATCAGAGGCAGTGACAATGTGCTGGAAAAACAAATCAGGTCCTAGGTGTGTAGCCTCGCGAAGGCTCCTTATCCTCCTGTTACCCATCATCCTCTGGTAAAGTGGGAATGATAACACCTGCTTCCCGCATCGTATGTGGAGAGCGCTTCGCGCCATGCCAAGCACACGGTAAGTGCTCAATAAATGAGGTTTGGGTTTTAATCAACTACTGAGTATGACTTCCTTTTCTTTCTCATCTTTTCTATCGTGAAGGGTGATATCTATCCTGAAAAGAGCATGCAACAAAAATGGTGTCATTTTTAGTGAATTGTTACAAAGGCAACAGCCAGGGAACCACCACCCAGCTTAAGACCTAGAACGTCGCGAGCCTCCGGAAGCCCCCCACAGGCCCTCATCTGATCCTGCCTCTTTTCCCTATCAGTAGTCAGAGTCAACCATCCAAAGAGTTGACCTGGGCAGGTAACTCTGTTGGTCAGAAAAGGAAGAAAGCCTCGTTGAGCCAAATTCTCATACTTTGTATGAGTCATCTTTTCTAAGAGTCCTCATTTATTTAGTATGAAGAAGTGGAGGATGAAGGTCCCTGGCAGCATTATTATTAGAAGTGACAATAAAAACATTACAAGAATACTATATGTTATTTGTCACGTTGCTGCTTTGTGCCAGGCATTGGCCAGGTGCATTAATCCTCATAATTAAACTCCACAGCTGCTAAATAAGGTCAGGGCCAGTCTGCCTACCTTGGGTGAGGAGCCAGATGTGAAAGGCAAAGTCACTTACCGGGGGGTGTCCAACTAGTAAGTGGCCCAGTCGGGATTCAACACGAGGTCCATCTGATTGCAAGCCTGCACTTGCTCTATCAACATTCTGACACTAATAACACGTGAGCTCAGGATGTACCTTCCCTATGCAATTCCCTCCTTTGGCCTGACACCCTGTGTGTTGGGCCCAAGGGACGTGCCACCACTCTGAACTAAACAGAGCAGCCCCAAAGGAGAGTTCTTCTTCATATCACCCCTTAGCCCCCCTCACTCCTTCTTGGCTCTTCCTATAATCCAAAGCATGCGTTATTGCTAATCATAATCATCGTAGCTCACCTTTTCTGAGCACTTACTGTGTCCCAGGAACTGGACTCAACACCCTGCAGACATAATGGTCAGTGGGACATTTCTTGTTGGCGTGGGATTTTGACAGTGGGTGGTAAGTGCCCACATATTTTTTTAAATTTTTTATGTTTATTTTTGAGAGAGAGAGAGGGTGTGCACGGGTGAGGGGCAGAGAGAGCAGGAGACACAGAATCCGAAGCAGGCTCCAGGCTCTGAGCTGTCAGCACAGAGCCCGGCACGGGGCTCAAACTCACAAACCGTGAGATCATGATCTTAGCAGAAGTCAGATGCTTTACCAGCTGAGCCACCCAGACACCCCAGTGCCCACACATTTTAAAGAGAGACATTCTATTGGAGCTCTTCTGCAGGCAGGTTGGTCTGAATAGGAGGTAGAGGGCAAAAAGACCAGCGCCTGCCCCTTGCCCAGAGGAATTCAGAGGTGGGGGGTTGCCTAGAACAGCCTGCATAGCAGAGATTGGAGGGAAGCTACGGTGGGAGAGACCTGCACCCCAGACTTTGGGGAGACAAGACTTTGTTAAGTCCTGCCGTAGGTCATAGTCCTGTGTAAATCTATGCAACTTACTATGGGGTCAGAGCTGAGGGGCAGCCCCCTGGCTCAGCAGGAGTATGCTTCCCCAGCGGACAAACCACAGGAGGAGGTTCCCAGGAGGTAGAATGAAGATTGTCTAAAAAACCCAGGACAGAGTCGCACAAGAGGGAGCTAATGGAGCCAGCACTGGGAGCAGCTGCCACAAGGGCATGGGAAGGAGCTACGATGGCTCTAGGTGAAAATCCCTTTTCCCTTCTCTCTGACTCCCCTCCCTGCTGGTGACCTGGAGAAGCCAGAAACAGCCCAGCAAGCTGGGGGAGGCAGTGGAGGAAGGAAGCCACCAGGCTCACCACCTGCCCCCTGGTGTGTCTGTGGACTCAGGCCCAAGCTGGGTGAAAAGAAAACATGTGGCCTGGATAGGAGATCGAAGCTCTCATATTGGACGGACCTGCCCTTCACAAAAGGGTTTTCTTCCAATACCAAAAGTAACCAGAAAAGCTCTGGAATCTGCTTGAGATTTTTATCAGAGGATGGGGTGGGGGGGGGGGCGGTGAGGAGGGCCAGGAGAGCAAGTCGGAAGGCAGGTATTGGATAAAAATAATAATATTTCAAGGGGTGCCTGGGTGGCTCAGTTAAGCGTCAGATTCTTGGTTTCGGTTCAGATCGAGATCTCTCAGTTTGTGAGTTCGAGCCCCACATTGGGCTCTGCACTGGCAGCACAGCGCCTGCTGGGATTCTTTCTGTCTCTCCCTCTCTCTCTGCCCCTCCCCTGCTCGTGCTTGCTCACTCACTCTCTCTCTCTCTCTCAATAAGCAAAAACTCAAAAAAGATACGATATTTCACAATTGCTATCTTCAGAAGTTCAACCCAATGGTAGCACAGTTACACGCATAGCTGTGTGTTCACTCCCCGAAATGGGGACCGAGGCTCAGGGACATCAAGCAATGTGCCCTTGATTATGCAGCAGAAGTGCAAGGCTGCAGATTCAAACCGGTCTACACAGTGTCCACTAACTGAGCTTAAGCCCTGAGCACCTCTGTCACCCCCAATAACCACACACATTGATCTCAAAGCAACTTCTTTGAATGGAGTTTTCGCTGTCCCAGATCCCCTTCCCAGGCAACAGTGGAGCTAGAAAAGCAGACTGAGACTTCTCTGCCCACTCCTGCCATCCAAACCCCTCCCCCACCCCGTGGCTCACTATTTTCTGAGACGCAAATGGAGCGCAGATGGGTTTTTGAAGAAGTCCTGCACGAATGCAAAACAGCTACAGACTCTTGCCATAAACCGCAGCAAGGCTGTGCAAAGCCCAGTCTCACTGTGTTTGTTTTGGGAAGCCTGGAATATGAGAAACCCCAGAAGCCCTTGTATGAGCCCTCCGTGTCGCCCGTCCTTCTGCCGCCTGTCGCTTGTAACAAGATGTCCTCGCTAATTGCAGCCTCTTGGATTCCCCCAGTTGAGCTCAGATTTCCCTGGGCAGGGTGATTGTTGGAAAGAAGATGGGAGGGAGGGATCTGCGACCTAGCACTTCTGTCAAGTGTAATGAGCGAGAGGAGAAGCCTGCTGTCTTTCCTTCCAGCACGTGGCAGGAGAGACTTGCCTTGTGTAAGAGCAGAAGGAAGGGATGACCTCACCAAGGCTGCTAGCATGCACAGCCGACCACAGACAGAGCTCCGTCAGAGTGGGGAGGGGGCGGACAGGGCAGCAAATGTCACCAAGGAAAATGCAGGATAAGTTTCCGAATGGGGATGATTTTTCTGTTAAGGAATCATTTGGTAAATGCTGTAGGAATGTCTGAGATAAAGGGGGTTTACATGCGTGGAATGTGCCTGCAGGAAACCACGGGAAACCAGGTGTCCACAAGAATCAGTCTCATTGACTCCAATCTCGTCTTTAATTCTGGCTGCAGAAGGGGTGGGAGGGGTGTGGGGAAGTGGCAGGCAGAGACATATTAAGACTCAAGACAAATGCTGCCTGGCATTGCTTTTTCGAGAAAGGCTCTTTAAGGAGTGTGCTGCTACCATCAGCTGGATGGACAGTCCTGGTTCTGCCCTGAAAGACACACTGATGTCACAGGGCTCTACATCTGTGCTCTATTCATTCTCTCTTGATGGCCACATCCACCCTTGTGACTTCCAATTTCCAACCAAACACAGATAGCTCCAAAATCTATATGTGAGTTCCTCAGCCGGATATCCTTGTAAATCTCGGGCATGGTAGTGACCATGAATGTGTTGATTCCCTCTGTATTTTCAGCACAATCCTGACGAAGGTAATATTTTGTGTATCAAGTAGTAATCCGCCCCTAGGTTTTTTGTGTACGGGTTTATTAGACGGTGGTGACTGCCAAGTACTTTATAAATATTATTCTCACTTAGTCCTCAAAATCCTGGGAGTCAGTTGATACCATTCTTTGTAACACATGTTCAGAGAGGTTAACTAGCTTGCCCAAGGGCACAGAGCTAATAAGCAGCAGAGCTGAGATCAAACACCAGGTCTGTCCACTCTCCCTATGTTCTTCATCTTTCTGCTATATGTACTGCCCGCCCCTCAAAAAAATCCAGTGAGAAGAATACCAAATGTGAAAAATAAACCAATGTCCTCTTGCCTATCATATTTAAGAGAGGGGTTCTTATGAAAGAAAGAAAGAAAGAAAGAAAGAAAGAAAGAAAGAAAGAAAGAAAGAGAAAGAAAGAGAAAGAAAGAAAGAGAAAGAAAGAGAAAGAAAGAGAGAAAGAAAGAAAGAAAAGAAGAAAGAAAAAAAGAAAGAAAGAGAAAGAAAGAAAGAAAAAAGAAAGAAAAGAGAGAAGAGAAGAGAAGAGAAGAGAAGAGAAGAGATGAGACGAGACTCAGGGCTTACCAGGTGCTCATTTCAAAATGAACTGCCCAGTAACTAAATCCTATGCCTGCACTCCCTCTGAGCAGTGCCAAGGATGATCTCCTAGAAGAACAATTCGTTTTCCCCCCCGCAAGGAGGTTAAATCATGATCACTTCTCATGAAATTCTGGAGAACTTCCTTCCCAAGAAACACAAAGCAGACCAAGACTTCTGTCTGTAGGGGCAGATGTCAACCAAGGCTTGGCCAGAGGAGAAGGATGGACCCTCAGTCCCAGATGGTCCTCTCCTATCCTAAGGCTGATGGTCTCCATGTTACCTCATTTTCTCCAAAGAAGCACACACATCCTGGTCGGAAATAAAATATACGACTTACAACGAAGAGAGTGGCAGCCAATTTCTAGCCACCATTACAGATCTTTCTACTTAAATTCAGGGCTTTCTTTGGTTCCCTTATTACCTCATCCTGCTTTTACAATTAACCACAAGCAAATGAGAGCACTGCTTTGGGTTTTAGAAAAATCGTATCATCCATTTCCAGTAGAGTCACTTAAAAAGATATTCTGTCCCCAAATGACAGGGTGGACATCATTGAACCATGAAGGAAAGTGAAAGAGATGGTGGCTAGGGATACACTGATGTCACAAATGTCACCTGGCATTTGTTACTCCTTCCCCAAACTCTCTTGGGCATATTCTGCCAGTGATCTACAACCTGGACCTTGGGTGACCCCAAGGTCTTCTGACCCAGTACTCAGTCCAGGAGAGCAAGTTCTTGGGTACCTGGCTCAACTCGTCCTCAGCCTACCGATTTCACCTCTGGATCTTTTTCTCTTTTAGTAATGTGAGCATGTGAGATGCACAAGACAGTACTCTTTCAGCTAGGTCATACTACAGACAAACCAAATACATGTGAACACTTATTTCGAGGCCCTGTGACCCTGAACCCTCTGCAGAGGTATTCTATACAGGATAGAAGACACCAAGTGTGGGTGAGAATGAAAAATTGGTTTCATGGGATAAGGCTTAATATGGTGGCATTTCAGGCATTATTAGGTGCGCCCACTCCTCCGGGTCAGTGGACCACAACCAGCGAGTGCCCAAGAAGTCCTTGTAGATGACTCTCACTGCCACACAAGACCTCTTTTCCTGAAGAGCTCTTTCCACCAAATCTTCCCATACACCACAAGCTAGAAAAGCTGACACACGGTGTCTCTGATTCAGCTTCAACATTCAATCACCTTTTCACAGGTGGTCACAAGCTTCTGTGGTTGTTTTATTCCATCAACCGAATATTAGTCTACCTTACGGGAGCTCAAATGGCTGGTGACAATGGCAGTTACCACTTTCTAAGCTCTTATGATGTGCCAGGCTCTGTGCTAAGCTCTTCTAAAGCTTTTTCTGAGCATCAGGCAAAGGCAAAGATGTCCGTTGACACCATGGGAATGAATTCCTTCCTCATATAAAGCCCTTCCTTTTACTTTCACTGGAATGCACAGGCTCGTGCATAGTAAGAAGATAAAATGGGCACAAGGGCATAAATTCGGAGACCTGCCTCCCCCACATCCAACCATACACCCAGTCTTCAGAATGCCTAAGCATCACGTTAGACACACAGGTGTAGGGGGCTTCACATGACAAACTCTGTTTCAGCTGAATGATAATGAAGAGAGGCGTATGATGAAAATATTGTTTTTCCTATCTTTGGTTTAACGTGTGGTTTTCCACAGATGGAAATAATTTTAAAGTTCCAGCCTTCTTCCAAAGAGGGTGAGTTCCATCTGTACGCTCTGGGTCTCTCCTTGAGACCAACAGCACTTATTCAGACAGTGGCTGGTTGACGTTAACAGCAAGTCTACTGTGGTGAGACCCTGCAAAGCCTATTCGGGGATCAGGCTTGAGATCTTAGCATCACCAGCTTGCTGACTGGTGGCCCTAGATGCTGCTACAGAGCCTAAACCATGATCTCATATCTGTATCCAGATCCTATAGGAGCCAAGGCTCTGGAATGAGTGGTGGATGGACAAGAGTTTCCACTGGATCTGGGCATGATTTCTACAGGCCCCTTCTCAGGAGCAGACCTCAGTCTACCCTATATTTCAAACCACAGAACGGTGCTGGAATAGAAACCAGAAGCCACAAGACGATCTGAAGTCATCCTGTGTAATTTTCCCTCCTTTAGCAGTCAGCTGCAGCCACAAATTTGGGGACACAGCAGGATTCAAAGTTGCATGAAAGAATGTCTGGTTTGGGAGAGCAGGGGAGTACCCCTAGGAAAAAAAATGGTAACTGATGTTAATACTTTCTGTTTCTTCCGGAGATTGTCTCCCAGCATTATCACCTTGACTCTGAGTCTCCAACAAACATCTAAATGCCAAAAAACACCAATTCTTCCCATGCAGATCCTGTGCTTCGGCAGCCACCTGTCTATGGCCGTGGCTAAGCACGTGTCACCTGCTACCTCAGTGCTACTCTGGCTCCTGGAGGAGCCTATGGGCATTAGGCACTGTGGCTAACCTACTTTGTTATTTTTATGTTAGGATTTGTTCTTTTTTAAATGCTCATGTCAGCAACTCCAGTTTTGTGTTTTTAGGTGACTGTTCTCACTCATTCCTTCTCCATTTCCTCACGTCTCTCCTGACCACAAAAATAAATAGGTACATAAATAAAAAGACCCCGAGAACTAGTCCAGCACATAGTTTCTTGAAATGCTTTAATATGGGTGTTCTCAAGGCATTTCAAGGGTCATGGCATGGGAATTTGGGGGAAAGTTATAAATAAGAAATAAAACCTATAAAATAAGAAATAAATACAAATAAGGAATAAAACCTATAAAATTAAATGTTTGAAAAACTTCAAAGCTCTTAAGTGCATTTGCAAACATCATCTTATTTGGCATATCCAAATTTCAAAAAAAGGGGAATGTTAGGACAGTTTCCTGATCACATCGAAAATGAAAGCTTTGTTTCAGGATTTTATTAAAAAGTGAGATGTAAGACAACTTACCAAACAATGAAGGCTTTGACATTGTAATAAAGAAAAAAAAAAAAAAGCCCGCAAAGAAACAAGAGATGAGGAGGCCACGAAAAACTTAAAGGAAATATCGTATGTAAAAATTTGTTACTCCAGGCAGAAATTCCCCTACAACACAGACTGCAAGTGGCCAGGTAGGAAGGTGATTGTACTCAGTCCCCGTCGGGTATCCAGTATACTGCTGACTAAGGACACGTTACTTGGGTCCTGGCAAATATTTCCTAATTAGGTTTAGGCAATGACATTGCCTAGGATTTTCAGCTCAGGAGCTCATGCCCAGCTGGCCATCACCCTCCCGCTCACAGGTAAAGCCCTCAGGACCTCTTACCTCAGAGGCGGCTGGGCACCACTTCCAACACTTCCCCCAGGGACTGGGCCCCTCGGGCTGCAGAGCTTGGTGCTTCTCTGTCCCTCCTTCTCTCCCCTCCTCAGCTTCCCTCCCTGGATTTAAATCCCATCCAGGCCAGAGGAGGAGCCAATGGGGACTCCTGGGTGTTTCCCTGTCTTCCCGGCAGTGACTCGGTTAAGAGATAATGAGCAATTCCTTCTTATTCTAACTAGGGAAGAAAAAACGTACACATTTCCCCCTTCTTTTTTACATCCGTTACACAGCAGCTAAAAATACTGGTGACTGTTTCCATTTAAGTAGATCCAGAAAAAGGTTATTAAAAGAGTTTGCATGTCTCCTGGCCAGGAGCTGGCTCTTTGGATTTGCAAGAGATTTTCTAAAGTCTCTCTTTTTTTTCTGTTTCAAGCAACATGGGACTTAATTGCCTACCATTTTTTAAAATAGGAGAAGACCCTTGGCATAGGAAGAAATGAGCAGAGACCCTCAGGGACAAATCCCTCTGCCAACCTCTAGCCTCCTCCCGCCATCAGTTTGCAGCTCTGAGTGGCAGGGCTCTGAGGACACCGAGAGCAAGAATAGCAGATCTAGGGCATTCTACTCCAATGCCCCCCTGTCCCACCCCTTCCCAGAGCCTCCTATACACAAGTCACAGGAGAGCCCCATCACCAGGAAAGCACCGTGGGCGCCCTTTGGTGCTGCCCTTCCTTTTTTGCCATCGGACGGACAGACCTTAATTCTTTCCATGAAACAGAATTATTCCAATGGGTCACTGCTGACACTCAGTGTTCCTTCTGCCCTCCACCCCACCTCTGCCCTGCCCGAAGTAGGTTCCAGAGTGCAGAACTATAATGCACTGGAAGGAGTCCATATGCTTCAACTTAGCAATGTAGGCATTGAATGTTGTTGGAAGGGAAGAAGGACCGAAGAGATGGGGGGTGGAGGAGTTGCCCCAGAAGCATGAAGGTGCATCCAGAGCCAGATTGCTGTATCTGAAGTTTGTGTCTGCTACTTGCAAGTGACCTTTGACCTAACCTCGCCGTGCCTCAGGTTACTCATCTCTAGAAGAATAATGTGGTTACGGTAAGGATTAAAGGAGCTCGTACATGTAAAGAAATTCGGGGAGGGGCCCACATGGCAGAGAAGTGGGGGGATCCGAAGTTCCCTCATCTCTCAAACAAAGCGGTGTTGAAACCAAAGGACTTTGAACCCCAAGAGTCCAGGAAGCAAAGAGAGTCGCTTCCAAGGACCCACCTGGACAACCTGGTGGGCCATAGGTGTGTGATTGTGAACTGGAGGAGAGAAAACAAATGGAGGGGAGGGATCCCTTTCTGCGGAGAGACAAAGGGAAGAGAAAGAGGCTGGGGAAGCATAGGACTGTATCTGGATAAGAGAAAAACCATGAACTGGAACAGAGAAAGATCCAATATCCAACTGCCGGGCTTTCTCCAGACTGGGGCCGGCTGCCCAGATTGTACACCTGGGGAGGAGGGGAGCCAGCCCCGGGCTCAGTGGCTAGGTCAGGGGCGCAGTCCAGAGTGGGAGAGAGCGATCCCCTCCCTGGAGTGCTGTGGGACAGGACAAAGCCTGCCTGCACCTGCCAGCCAGGGACCACATATCGGATGGCACGGGGAGTCACTCCCCCAGTACCGGTGCGCGGAGGGAGAATTTGAATCCCAGCCCAGCACCAGGCACCAGAGTCAGGGGAGCGAGACAAAGTGCCTCGTTTGCACCGTGGCACAGTGAGCACAGCTCGAACAGAGTAGCTTGGGACACCAGTCCGTGGAGGAGAGACTGGGGTGTCGCCATTTTTCTCCCCATCACCACCGAGGTGAGGCTTCAGGGAACAGTCAACAGGGCGCACAGTGGAGGTGGGACCTGCCTGCACCAAACCACACCCCTGCACACCTGGTAACTGCGTATCTACTAGAACAGGATAGACAACCAGACAGCCCTTCCTCCAGACCTGCACTGCTGCATTGCCTGATTTAATTCTCGGACAGTTCTAATTATGTAGATATATTCTTCCTTTTCTCCTTCTTATCTCTTCCCTCCTCTAGTCTAGTTACTCTGGTTGTTGGTTTGTTTAAGCAGACATATTTAATCCATACTCCTGATACCTGTTCTACACCTCCTTCTTTATTTTCCTTACTTTCTCTCTCTCTGGATTAATTAAGCCATATAGTTTCTCTGTCTGGACAACTTTATCTTCTTTTCTTTTTCCCCTCCTCCTTCTTTATTTTCCCTTCTCTGTCTCTGGATTAAGTCGTATAGTTTCTCTGCCTGGTCGATTTTTATTTTTTCTTTTTCCCCCGCCCCTGTCATTTCTCTCTTTGTATGGGATAGGCCTCTTCCATCAGCAATGTTTCCACCCTGTTGTTTACTTGTAGCTGGTGTTCTGGTTTTTTGTTTTTGTTTTATTTGTCTGTGTGTTTGCATGTTTTTGTTTTCTGTTTGTTTTTTGGTTGTTTGTTTTCCTTTCCAGGGCTACTTCAACAAACAAATCAAAGCACAGCTGGTGGAGGGTCCAAAACATCACTAGGAGTAGGGAGATAAATTAACCAAAGTCACAAGAGAGAGCAAATAACACTCCCCAAAAAACACCTCCTGAAGGGCCAGGCCCTGGACAGTGAATGGCCCCTCTTTAATACAGTAGTGCTTGCAGGTTTAGGGCACATAACAAGCTTTTAAAACACATAAGGGACAGAAAACTAGGCAAAATGATGAAACAGAAGAATTCTCCTCAAAAGAAATTCCAGGAAGAAATGACAGCTAAAGAATTGATCAAAACAGATATAAACAATATAACTGAAAAATAATGTAGAATAATCATCATAAGATTAATTGCTGGGCTTGAAAAAAGCATAGAAGACAGCAGAATCTATTGCTGCAGAGATCAAGGAACTAAAAAATAATGATGAATTAAAAATTCTATAAATTGGATGAAAAATAAACTAGAAGCAGTCACATTGAGGACTGAAGAGGTAGAGGGATAAGTGAAATAGAAGAGAAAATTATGGAAAAAGAGGAAGCTGAGAAAAAGAGATATAAAAAAAATTCTGGATCACGAGGAGAGAATTAGAGAACTAAGTGAATCAATGAAACGGAATAATATCCATATCGTAGGAGTTCCAGAAGAAGAAGAGAGAGAAAGGGGCTGAAGGTATATGTGAACAAATCATAGCTGAGAACCTCCCCAATCTGGAGAAGGAAGCAGACATTGAAATCCAGGAGGCACAGAGAACTCCCTTCAGACGTAACTTAATCGATCTTCTGCACAACATACCATAGTGAAACTGGAAAAATACAAAGATAAAGAGAGAATTCTGAAAGCAGTTGGGAAAAACAGGGCTTAACATACAAGGGTAGATACATATGGATAGTAGCAACCTATCTACTGAAACTTGGCAGGCCAGAAAGGAGTGGCAGGAAATTTTCAATGTGATGAACAGGAAAAATATGCAACCAAGAATCCTTTATCCAGCAAGCCTGTCATTCAGAATAGAAGGAGAGATAAATGTTTTCCCAAACAAACAACTACTGAAGGACTTCATCACCACTAAACCAGCCCTACAAGAGATCCTAAGGGGGACTCTGTGAGTGAAATGTTGCAAGGACCAAAAAGGACCAGAGACATCACTACAAGCATGAAACCTACAGATAACACAATGAGGCTAAACCCATATCTTTCAATAATAACACTGAATGTAAATGGACTAAATGCACCAATAAAAAGACATAGGGTATCAGAATGGATAAAAAAAACAAGACCCATCTATTTGCTGTCTACAAGAGACTCATTTTAGACCTGAGGACACCTTCATATTGAAAGTAAAGGGATAGAGAACAATCTATCATGTTACTGGAAGTCAAAAGAAAGCTGGAGTAGCCATACTTATGTCAGACAAACTAGATTTTAAACTAAAGGCTGTAACAAGAGATGAAGAAGGACATTACACCATAATTACAGGGTCTATCCATCAAGAAGAGCTAACAATTATAAATTTCTATGCACTGAATTCGGAAGCACCCAAATATATAAAACAATTATAAACATAAGCAATCTTACTGGTAAGAATGTGGTAATTGCAGAGGACTTTAATACTCCACTTACAACAATGGACAGATCATCTAGACAGAAAATCAATAAACAATGGCCCTGAATGGTACACTGGACCAGATGGACTTGACATATATTTAGAGCTTTTCATCCTGAAGCAGCATAAATATACATTCTTCTCAAGTGCACATGGAACATTCTCCAAGATAAATCACATACTGGGCCACAAAACAGCCCTCAGTAAATATAAAAGAATTGAAATCATACCACACACACTTTCAGATCACAATGCTATGAAACTTGAAATCAACCACAGGAAAAAGTTTGGAAAACCTCCAAATCCATGGAGGTTAAAGAACACTGTACTAAAGAATGAATGGGTCAACCAGTCAACTAAAGAAGAAATTTTAAAATATATGGAAACAAATGAAAATGAAAACACAACAATCCAAACCCTTTGGGATGCAGCAAAGGCAGTCCTGAGAGGAAAATACATTGCAATCCAGGCCTATCTCAAGAAACAAGAAAAATCCCAAATACAAAATCTAACAGTACACCTAAAAGAACTAGAAGCAGAACAACAAAGAAAACCCAAATCCAGAAGAAGAAGATAAATAATAAAGATCAGAGCAGAAATAAACAATATAGAATCAAAAAAAAAAAAAAAAAAAAAAGAACAGGTCAATGAAACTAAGAGTTGGTTTTTTGAAAAAATAAACAAAATTGATAAACCCTTAGCCAGACTTCTCAAAAAGAAAAGAGAGAGGACCCAAATAGATAAAATCACGAGTGAAAATGAATTTATTACAACCAATCCCTCAGAATTACAAGTAATTATCAGAGAATACTATGAAAAATTATATGCCAACAAACTGGACAACCTGGAAGAAATAGACAAATTCCTAGACACCCACACACTACCAAAACTCAAATGGGAAGAAATAGAAAATTTGAACAGACCCATAACTAGTGAAGAAATTGAATCAATTATCAAAAATCTCCCAACAAATAAGAGTCCTGGGCCAGATGGCTTCCCAGGGGAAATCTACCAGACATTTAAAGCAGAGTTAATATGTATCCTTCTCAAGCTGTTCCAAAAAATAGAAATGGAAGGAAAACTTCCGGATTCATTCTATGAAGCCAGCATTACCTTGATTCCCAAACCAGATAGAGACCCCACAAAAAAGGAGTACAGGCCAATATCCCTGATGAACATGGACACAAAAAAAATCTCAACAAGATACTAGCAAATTGAATTCAACAGCATATAAAAAGAATTATTCACCATGATTAAGTGGGATTCATTCCTGAGCTGCAGGGCTGGTTCAATATTTGCAAATCAATCAGTGTGATACATCACATTAATAAAAGAAAGGATAAGAACCATATGATCTGTTAATAGATGCAGAAAAAGCATTTGACAAAATACAACATCCTTTTTTCAATTTTTTTTAATGTTTATTTTTGAAAGAGAGACAGAGAGACAGAGTGTGAGCTGGAAAGGGTCACAGAGAGAGGGAGACACAGAATCTGAAGCGGACTCCAGGCTCTGAGCTGTCATCACAGAGCCGGATGTGGGGCTTGAACTCACGAACAGTGAGATCAGACGTGAGCCGAAGTTGGACACTTAACCGACTGAGCCACCCAGGTGCCCCTTACAACATCTTTTCTTAATAAAAACCCTCAAGAAAGTTGGGATAGAACGAACATCATAAAAGCCATATATGAAAAGCCCACAGCTAATATCATCCTCACTGGGAAAAAACTGAGAGTTTTCCCCCTAAGATCAGGAACACAACAGGGATGTCCACTCTCACCAGTGTTGTTTAACATAGTGTTGGAAGTCCTAGCATCGGCAATCAGAAAACAAAATGAAATAAATTCATCAAAACTGGCAAAGAAGAAGTCAAACTTTCACTTTTTACAGACAACATGATACTCTACAGGGAAAACCCAAAGACTCCACCAAAAGTCTGCCAGAACTGATACATGAATTCAGCAAAGTCGCAGGGTACAAAATCAATGTACAGATATCAGTTGCATTTCTATACACCAATAATGAAGCAACAGAAAGAGAAATCAAGAAATCGATCCCATTTACAATTCCACCAACAACCATAAAATACCTAGGAATAAACCTAACCAAAGATGTAAAAGATCTGTATGCTGAAAACTATAGAAAACTTATGAAGGAAATTGAAGAAGACACAAAGAAATGGAAAAACATTCCATGCTCATGGAATATTTAACAAATATTGTTAATATTGTTAAATATTGTTAAAATGTCAATACTACCCAAAGCAATCTACACATTTAATGCAGTCCCAATCAAAATTGCACCAGCATTCTTCTCAAAGCTAGAACAAACAATCCTAAAATTTGTATGGAACCACAGAAGACCCCGAATACCCAAAGTAATGTTGAAAAAGAAAACCAAAGTGGGAGGCATGACAATCCCAGACTTCAGCCTCTACTACAAAGCTGTAATCGTCAAGACAGTATGGTATTGGCACAAAAACAGACACATAGACCAATGGAATAGAGAACCCAGAACTGGACCCACAAATGGACAGCCAACTAATCTTTGACAAAGCAGGAAAGAGTATCCAATGGAAAAAAGACAGTCTCTTTAGCAAATGGTGCTGGGAGAAATGGACAGCAACATGCAGAAGAATGAAACTAGACTACCTTCTTACACCACACACAAACATAAACTCAAAATGGATGAAAGACCTAAATGTGAGACAGGAAACCATCAAAACCCTAGAGGAGAAAGCAGGCAACAACCTCTTTGACCTCAGTTGCAGCAATTTCTTGCTCAACACATGTCCAAAGGCAAGGGAATTAAAAGCAAAAGTGAACTATTGGGACCTCATCAAGATAAAAAGCTTCTGCATGGCATAAGAAACAACAAAACTAAAAGGCAATTGACAGAATGGGAAAAGATATTTGCAAATGACATATCTGATAAAGGGTTAGTATCCAAAATCTATAAAGAAGTTAGCAATATCCATACCTAAAAAACAATCCAGTGAAGAAACAGGCAGAAGACATGAATAGACACTTTTCCAAAGAAGACATACAGATGGCCAACAGACACATGAAAAGATGCTCAACATCACTCATCATCCGGTAAATACAAATCAAAGTTACGCTAAGATAACACCTCACACCGGTCAGAGTGTCTAAAATGAACAACTCAGGAAACTATACATGCTGGCGAGGATGTGGAAAAACAGGAACCCTCTTGCACTGTTGGTGGGAATGCAAACTGGTGCAGTCACTCTAGAAAACAGTGTGGAGGTGCCTCAAAAAAATTAAAAATAGAACTACCCTATAACCTAGCACTGCTAGGAATTTACCCAAGGGATACAGGAGTGCTGATTCATAGGGGCACATGCACCCCAATGTTTATAGCAGCACTTTCAACAATAACCAAATTATGAAGAGAGCCTAAATGTCTATCAACTGATGAATAGATAAAGAAGATGTGGCTTATATATACAGTGGAATACTACTTGGCAATGAGAAAGAATAAAATCTGGCCATTTGCAGCAACGTGGATAGAACCGGAGGGTATTACAGTAAGTGAAATAAGTCAGTCAGAGAAAGGCAGATATCATATGTTTTCACTCATATGTGGAACTTGAGAAACTTAACAGAAGACTCTGGGGGAAGTGAAGGGGAAAAAATAGTTTCAAACAGAGAGGAAGGCAAACCACAAGAGACTCTTAAATACAGAGAACAAACCGAGGGTGGATGGAAGGGGTGCGGGAGAGGGGAAAGTGGGTGATGGGATGGAGGAGGGCATTTGTTGGGATGAGCACTGGGTGTTGTATGTAACCCAATTTGACAACAAATTATATTTAAAAGATGAATAAATAAAAAAATAAAAATAAAAGGTATCAGGTTTTATTCTAACAATCCCCTAAGAAGATTCCAAGAATCGGAAAATCTTCAGTACAATAAAATTTCAGTATAGAGAGAGAATTCCTAGGAGGAGTCCTAGGAAGTATTTTAAAGGATTTTTGCTGTTGAACATGAGTACAACACAGGCTCTCTGCTGTCACTTAAAGCAAATGAATTCTTGAGCTCTAGATACTTAACTTGGTCTTCATTATCATTATTATTTTCAAACTGTACTTTAAAGTATTTATTAGGAGCATTTCCAATCAAAGATAATAGTGAAAAGGTTTTTCTACTCAACTCCCCTCTATAAAACTAATGGCTCCTGGGCGCCTGGTGACTCTATCAGTTGAGCGAACCACTTGGGCTGGGTAATGATCTCACTGTTCGTGAGTCCGAGCCTTCAGATCCTTTGTACCACGCCCCTCTGCCCCTCCTCCACTCTCTCTCTGTCTCTCTCAAAAATAAATAAACGCTAAAAAAACAAATACTAACCACTTCTGCCCTAAAACAGAACAATGAAAAACAGAGACTACAACTCCACCTTTAATGAAACTATCAAACAAGTAACTTTTGTACTGAAGGTGGTGAGAGGATGACAAGAACAAACCCACGTCTCCAATGCTCAATTAATTAAACGAGGAGGCCATTAGAGGGAGGTGACTCTAATGCCATGGTGGCCTTCATAAGCAAACCAAGATCTAAACCTACAAATGCCTCCAGGTTTGGAAATGGAAACCTAAGGACAACCAATTGCAAAATGGCCAGTAGGCTTTAAGCTAGAGTCAATCATTTCCTTCCTTTGCTTCCATACCTTCTCACTGTAAGTAGTTCCACTAGCTCCTCTCAGAGGTGCCCTTCTAACCATTTCTGGTTCACGCCTGCCCAATTCAAATTAATTTTTGCTAAAATAAATTATTAAAATTTTTAATATGCCTCAGTTTATCTTTTAACACTGTAGTCCAGGGCAGAGTTATGCAAAAGTCTGTGAAATGCTGTATCTTAAAACAGAGAATATATCTTCCTTTTAAGCACCTATGGATCTTTCATAAAAATGAAATAAATCTTATAGGACCAAGAAAACCTAAATTCATTTCAAAATTTACAAATAGTATGGGTCATTTTCTCTCAACCAACATAATACTACTAGAAGTAGGGAGAAAATATTTTTTTTTAATCCTACCACCTGGAAATGAAAATGAAAACCTTTCAAATAATTTTGGATCTAAATGAAAAACAGCCAAATTGCATATAAAGTTTTAAGTGATGATAACGAAAGTAATATGAACCCCTACATTCTCCTTCATCTCCCGTCCTGTGTTGTTCATACCATGAAATCTGCCTGTTCTATGAGGAAGCATCAAAGAAGGCTCTAGTGTCTGCCACAGCCAGGGACCACCCAAGGAAACAAACCCCAAAACAGGAAGTTAATCATTTTCAAGCAACAGATAAATCCTATTGTGATTAGTAGGGTTTGTCACTGAAATTGGAATGAGAGTTTCATGTGATGGTCATTCAATGAAATAAACATATCCACACAGTTGGAAATGAAGAAACAAGATTAATTTGAGCTCAAAAGAGAAGACGCTACTGAACTCCAGAATTATTCTCCCATACACAGCAGTATATTCACAATGGGAAAATACCATCTGGTTCCAGCACATACAGACTAATACTTGTGTTCTCACTCCAAATCAGAACCTATGAGATTTCGCTATTTAGCTATAACAAAGTATAGATTTAAAAAATCTATTATTTAAAAATAATTGTATATATTCATATATATATACATATTTCAAGCATTCACACTGTGAAGCAAATAATTATGTAATAATTTTTACATAATTAATAATTATGTAATAATTATGTAATCAAAGAAGTTAAAAATAACAATAAAAATTTTTTTAATTAAAAAAAAAGAATTTTGATTAAGTCCTGGGGACACAATGAGGACTCAGTAAATGTTAGCTGTTACTATTGTTATAATTATTATCATTTTAAGGATTCTTTTTTTTTTTTAATTTTTTTAATGTTTATTTATTTTTGAGACTGAGAGAGACAGAGCATGAATGGGGGAGGGTCAGAGAGAGGGAGACACAGAATCTGAAACAGGCTCCAGGCTCTGAGCTGTCAGCACAGAGCCTGACGCGGGGCTCGAACTCACGTACTGCAAGATCGTGACCTGGGCCGAAGTCGGCCGCTTAACCGACTGAGCCACCCAGGCGCCCCAGGGATTCTTAAAGACTACCAAGTAGTCTTTGATAATCCCCACCTCAATCTAGATAGGTTCATAGTTCTCTTCCCTTCTTTATCAAAACCACCAAGAGTCCTGCTATCTGGCCCTGGAATTGAGGCCAGCTATACACAGAAGCAGTGTATTCACTGTGGTGAGAGTTAAGGGTCACCAGAAAATCCCATTGCCCCCAAACATTTCTCTTCTCCCTGGATATTTTTTCTCTGCTTCTTAAATAGGAAAGTCTCCCCTAGAGTCTCCTAGGGCCCTGCTGTCACTTCGCATTGCTCTCCAGTTCTTAATTTCCTTTTGCTAATTCTCCTCAAATGGGTGATCTTCTCCAACTCACTCCGTTATCCCATCTTTCATGCCCTAAATAAGAATCACAAAACCAATGCAACGGGCTCCTAAGCGGCCACCTTCCTCCAGGCTTTCCCTCCTCCAGCCTGTATGAGTTAGGTGCAGGACACGTAGCTATAACAAAGAGCCCTCACACCCAATGCAAATAGCTCAACAAGATGGAAGATGATTTCCCCCTCACATAACAGCAGAAGGCTGCCCGGGACGAATAGGGCAGCACCACTGTCCATAGCACATGGCCACTTCCCTCCCAGCACTATCTCCCAGCCAGAGGGAAGAGTAAAGAAATTAGGGCAGAGGAAGTGCATGCCCATTCCTCAAAAACAAAAACAAACCATTTTCACTCTGTAATTGTTTCAGGCTTGCCAAAAATTTGCAAAAAAATATTACAAAGAATCCACAATCAATCTTCACCCACATTTTCCAAATGTTGACATTTTGCTATGTTGGCTTTATCGTTCATTCTTCCTATGTTTTTTTTTTCTAAAACATTTGAGAGTCGAAGACATGATTTACCTCTTTACCCCTTTACCTCTAAATGACTTCCCTGTGTAATATTTCCCCCAAACTGGAACATATTCTTATATAACCTCTACACAATGATCAAAATAAGGAAATTCACATTGGCACAATACTATTATCTAATTCATGGACTATATTCAAATTCCATCAGTTGTCTCTCTAATGACTTTTGTAGTAAAATAAAAACTGTTTTCCTGATCCAGGATCCAATTCAGGATAACTCATTGCATCTAATTGTCCTGTCTTTCGAGTCTCTTTACTTTATTTTATTTTTTCATGTGTATTCACTTATATTTGAGAGAGAAAGAGAGAGAGAGAGCATGAATGGGGAGGGGCAGAGAGAGGGAGAGAGAGAATCCCAAGTAGGCTCCATGTTGTCAGCACAGAGCCTGATGTGGGGCTTGAACCCATGAACCGTGAGATCATGAGCTGAGCTGAAGTTGGACGCTTAACCAACTGAGCCACTCAGGTGCCCCTGGAGTCTCTTTAAACCTGCAGCACCTCTTCAGTCTTTGTCTTTCATGACCCTGATATTTTTGAAAAATGAAGGTCAGTTATTTTGTAGAACATTCCAGTTTGGGTTTGTCTGATGCTTCTTCATGACTAGATTTAGGTTATGCATTTTGGGCAGGAATACCATAGAAGTGGTGTGTCCTCAGTGCATCTTATCAGGAGGCACTTGATATGCAACTGGCCCAGTGTTGGTGATGTGACCTTGGATCATTTGGTTAAGTTGGGGTCTGCCAGGTTTCCCCACGGTAAATAGGTGCCCCCTTTGTAACTGATAGGTGTCTTGTGAGAAACTATTTTGAGATCATGTAACTGTCCTGCTTGGTGTTCTACTTTCACCAGCTAGTTTAGCACCCATTATTCAAATAGTTACTAAGATGGTGGCCATCAAATGGTGATTTTTCTTTTTTTAAGTTTATTTATTTACTTTGAGAAAGAGGTAGTGTGAGTGAGCGGTGGAGAGGCAAAGAGAGAGGGAGAGAGAGAACCCCAAGCAGGCTCCACGCCTACAGCTCTGAGTGAGACGCTAGGCTCGATCCCAGGAACCACGAGGTCATGACCTGAGCTGACATCAAGAGTTGAACAATCAACTGAGCCACCCAGGCGCCCCCACGTGGTGATTTTTCTAATTCCATTACTCCTTATGTGTTGACAGATGGGATTCTACTATAAAGTAGAGATTTTCCTTTCCCTCCTCCCACTTTATTATTTTATTTATCTACATTAAACTGGTTCATGTATTCTTATATTTTATTCTATGAGTTATATTTCCTTTACTCTCATTATTCATTTCATTCTGCAAATATTCCCAGATTTGGCCAGAGGGAGCCCCTTTGGCTGGTTCCTGCACCCTTTTAACATGCCCTGCCACTCTTAGAGCATTTCCTTACTTTCTGGATTGCAAAATGGTCAGGCTCATCTTGCACTTCTCCTGCCCCAACAAATGGTCAGCTTTGACCACAGCCTTCCCCGGTCCTGGTCCACATGACGCTCCTCTCATCCATGCCCCCTCTTTTTGAGGTCAAGCACATCTGCACCCCATGGGGTCCTCTCTCATTTTCCTACTACAATCACCTGAACCAAGGTGAAATCCTTACTTTTTTAACAGCCAGCCCCAGAGGTAACCCTCTTCATGTAGGAAAACACTTGGGATCCTAAAGGCAGACTTGCAAGGAAACTAAGAAACCAACCAATAAAGGCCAAACTGCTCTGCCTGGAATGGATAGGAATCAGCAAGGAGAAAACAGAAAAGATTACGGAGGTGGTGAGGGAGGAGGACTGAGGCTGGGGCCTACAGAGGACTGAGGCCAGTGAGATAATCTTTAGAATATGAATTACTTTTAAGAATGAGAATGTCCATTCACTATTAAAGAGTTTGCAGGGCACCAGCATGGCTCAATCCATTAAGCATCCAATTCTTGATTTCAGCTCAGGTCGTGATCTCATGGTTTGTGAGTTCAAGCCCCGCATCGATCTCTGTGCTGGCAGTGCAGAGCTGTTTGGGATTCTCTCTCTCTTTCTCTCTGCCCCTCATCCACCAAGATAAATAAATAAACTTTAAAAATATATATTAAAGGGGACACCTGGGTGGCTCAGTCGGTTGAGCATCCAACTTCGGCTCAGGTCATGATCTCACGGTTTGTGAGTTCGAGCCCCGCATCGGGCTCTGTGCTGACAGCTCAGAGCCTGGAGCCTGCTTCGGATTCTGTGTCTCCCTCTCTCTCTGCCCCTGTCCTGCTTCCACTCTGTCTGTCTGTCTCTGTCTCTCAAAAAAAAAAAAATATATTCAAAAAAGATAGTAAATATTTATTATTATATATATTAATATATATATTAAAGAGTTCGCTTTGCTTTATATAAACTCCCATTCATGGCCCCCCCAAGAGTCAACTTAAGATTGAGTCTTCCACACCCATAGGTGCATTTTTTTGACTGGCTTCAAAGGCAAGAAGAAAAAACAAAGGAAAAACCAAAGATGTGTGGGTCACACATCTGGGTCAGCACCACACAAAGAGAAGGAAACAGCCAGAGGATTAAGACACCATGCAACAGAGTTCAAAGGAAGCAAGAATCCAGAACCAGACATGTCTGTTGGCCATGAGCCCCTGCACCCTGCCCAGCACAGAATTCAGAGAAACTGGTGATGGGAACAGGAGTGCTTTGGACTTCCCACAGGTCAGAGGTTGGAGGTTGGAGTTGATTATACTTAACTATCCAGCACCTGAGTTACAGGATACTTCCCCAGATCCCTCATTTCGAGACCAGTAGTGCTGGTTGGCTTTCCATGCGTCCACACAAAGTCTCCTTAAGTTCAATATGAACTTCTGGAGAATGAGTACTTTGTTTTCCTTTTTCCTCTTACCACCTATGGTAAAGCAAAGTACATAGTACATTACCTGAAATTCCATCATGACAGACTTATTCCTCAAAACACCCAAGAACAAAGCAAATACCCCAAACATATCAGGTCTAGACCATGTTGGCAGGTACTATAATGTCCGGCTCCCAACAGCCTCATCCTTCCTCTTTCCCAAGAGAGACCCCATTTTATTTAGATATCCACTCACCTCCTCCTGATCTTGGGCCCATTCCCTGCCCCATAAGTTGGGTTCTGACTGATCTAAGCCAACCCAGCTAATCCCACTGCCACTGACTGATCTAGACAAGATCAGGCAATATGTTCAGGGTCAGTGAGATGTAGGGAGAGGCTGCTGGCAGGGCTTCAGAGAAAGTTTCCTTCACTCAAAAGATAAATAAGCGATCCAAGGAAGAGGCAGATATTGTCACATTTTTATATAAGGGCTGATATTGTGTCAAATACCTTGCAACCAAACACAAGGGATACTAGCCAAAGATCAAACCTATCAAGGATGGCAGGACAGAAAGATGGAAGGAATCTGGAGTTTTGGCTATTGTGCTAAAGCTGCTGGATTAACAACCCCTCACATTTTACTCCTTCAGAACTTTCTTGAGTCAGGTCTTTATTTCTTACAGCAAAAAGCATCTAAGGAATTCAACACTGCTCAGTTAATGTCTTAGTAGCCAAGTGATTTATTGACATTCAGCTGAGAACACAGCAAGAGGTATATGTAGGGAACTCCTACGAGGAAACAGTCACAGCCAGCACAGGCCATGGCTTGGAGACTGCGAAATCAGTTTCCAAAGCTTTTGGTTCTGTTAGCTCCACTGTGTTGCCTTGAGGTTGGGAGTTTGTGGTAGACTTAAAATAGCCACAGATTCTTTGCCGCTCCTCCCCAGGAGAGGCTGAGTCTGTTTCCCCCCTACTTGAACCTGGCCTACCTTTGAGATTTCCTTTACCCAGTAGAATGTGGCTAAGTGACATTATGGTTCTGAGCTTGGTCCTCAAGTGGCCTTACAGTTTCTGCTATCACCCTCTTGGAATACAAGTGGCTTCTGGAGGATAAAGGAGTGCAAGAAGAAAGAAGCCTGGCCATCCTAGCTGAGGCCCCAGACACATGAATGAGTCCAGCCAATGTTATGTGAGACACCCCAGTCCAGTCAAGCCCAAACTACCAACCCACAGAATTTTGAGCAAATAACTAATTGTTTTAAGTCACCATATTTTGGAGAGGCTTGCTATGCAACAATGGAAAAATGACACAGAACTATTCCCAAACAAGGGGAATAATTTAACTTGAAACTAATTTCAACTCGTTATTTTGCCCAAATACTGTAACTCATTCCAGAACAACCTGGAAAAAAACAAAGCTACTGGTTCAAATAATGATTCAGTCAACATGTTATTATATCATCTTCTTCTATTCGAGAAAAATGTAGGAAAAAGCATTCCAACTGCGGTCATCTCCAATTCGATTTGTCCCACGAAATTACCCAAAACCCCATGTGCTGTCTCTGAGGGAGCCTGAATCAGTCGTGTCTAGTTTGGAGATCTGGAGCTGGCTTCAGCTGGTTTGGGTCTGTCTGAGCTGTTTGGAAGATATGTCTTAGTATTTTTAATTAGGATTCTGCTGAATCTGAAGGAACTGAAACCAAACCTAAGCAGCCCTCCACTGTCACCATCTTGTCTCAATGCGCTCACTCATTCTGCTATAAACTATACATTCTGTGCCCATAGGGTCGTCTCCCCGTATGGTAGGTTCTGTGGTAGATTCTCTGTTAGTGCTTGTAAGGATTTGCCATATTTGACTTCAAATGTGCAAGTGCCTGCAGAAATAGACAACAGAATACAGCATTAGCAAAAGGCTTTCAGCGAAGCAAAAATTATTACTTCCTTCAAGGCATTGAAAGACCCTGATTCTTCTTCCATCAATATTTTCTTTTCTTGGGTCAATATTTTTTGAGATCCATCTCCATAGAAGTCAGTATCTTCTTATTAATCTCTTTGGGCAATAACGGTTGCTATGAGCCAATGACCTGAAGTGTGTGTGGGATCAGAAGGCTGGATTTGCTGCTAGGGACCTGCAACCTTGTAGGGGCAGCAGTTCAGTCTTTAGGACGTTCTTCATACATCACTTGTCCATAAATCACTGTTTTGTAGGTAATCAGTAATATTTCCATTTTAAAAGTTACTTATTATTGTAGACTAACTGCAACATGCAGAAAAATACAAAGAAGGAAATTAACATTTCCCGTAATTCCCACAACCGGAGACAACTATTGATTTTTTTCTACAAACGAATACATATATGGGGAGATGTATGTGTCTGCGCACATGTATAAAAAAAGATGAAGCGATTAGGATCATACTACACAGAGATTTTTTCCCTGCTCTTTGCTCTTAACTTTATAGAGAGGCTTTTTTCCCTCCATTTTCTTACATGTTCTTTCAAGGACATAATTTTTAATGTTGTATAGTATTCTAGTCTATGCATCTAATACACGGGGGAAGGGATTCATTACAAAGGGACACAAAGGCATTGCGGGAATAACAGAAACGTTCTATATCTGGATTGTGGTGGCTGTCATAGGGCCTTATGCATTTGTCAAAATTCAGTGAACTGTATACTTCAGAGGGGTAAATTTTAATGTATACAAATTATATCTCAATAAACCTGACTAAAGGGGGGGGAAAATACTTAGCTCAAGAATCACCTTCTAATATGACCCGGTGCTGCCCAGATCTTGATCTACTATTTAATTTCTGAGGCTTGACAGCACACGGAAATCACCTGGGAGCATTTAATAAAATAAGAGGCCAGGATTGGTGGGGGAGGGGCACCAGAGACTCTGATTTAATTGGCCATGGTGTCGGGCCAAGGCCTCGTATTTTCTGAAAGCTCCCATGATGATTCTAAAATGTGCAACCAGGGTCGAGAACCACTGATTTGCACAATAAGTCATCTGGACCAAGGAGGCAGGAGGTGGTAAAATGGGATGTGTACATTTCAGAATCATAAAAGGGTTTTATAAATTTTGCAAACTAAACATTTATTAGCCCATTGATTTTTTTTGTCCTATTTCCCCCCTTGAGATATTTATATGAGATAGTCATATAAATACTTTTATTGCAACATAATTCACGTAACATAGAACTCATCCTTTTAAAGTCTACAATTCAGTGGTTCTTAATATATTCACAAGGTTGTACAGCCATCACTATTATTTACTTTGAGAACATTTTTTTCAATCTAAGAACAAACCCCGTGCCTGTTAATAGTCACATCCGATTCCCCCCGCCTGCAGCCTGTGAAAACCACTGATCTACTTGCTGTCTATATGAATTTGCCTGTTCTGGGTATTTCATATAATTCATATTCATCGTATGGAATCATACAATACATGACCTTTAATGACTGGCTTCCTTCACTTAATGTAGTGTTTTTGAGGTTCCTCCATGTGGTAGCATGTATCAGTATTTCATTCCTTTCCATGGCCAAATATTTTATCACACAGATATACCACAATTTTGTTTATCCCTTCATCCATTGTTGGATACCTGGATGTTTCCCCCTTTTGTCTATTATAAATGCTGCTATGAGCACTTGTGGACAAGTTTTTTCTGTGCATATATGTTCTCCTTTTTCTTGGTATTTACCTAGGAGTAGAATTGATTGCTGGACCATGTGGTAACTTCATATTTTACTTTTTGAGGAGTGGCTACACTATTTTCCCATCAGCGATGTATAAGTGCTCCAATTTCTCTATGTCTTCTCCAGCACCAGTTATTTCCTGACTTTTTTTGTCACAATCATGCTAGTAGGGGTGAAGTGATAACCTTGAGGTTTTGATGTGTACTTCATTAATGATTAATGATGTTGACCATCTTTTCATGTGCTAATTGTCCATTTGTATGTCTTCTTTGGAGAAATGTCTATTCAAATGCTTTGCTCTTTTTAATTGGATTATTTGCATTTTCATGGTTGAGTTGTAACCGTTCTTTATATATTCTGGATACTAAACTCTTAATAAACACAGGATTTACAAATATTTTTCCCATTCTTCAGATTGTCTTTTAAGTTTCTAGAAAGCATCCTTTGAAACACAAAATTTTTAATTTTGATGAATCCAATTTATGTTTTTTCTTTTGTTGCTTGTGCTTGAGGTGTAATATGTAAGAAACCATTGACTAATCCAAGTCACAAGATTTACAAGTTTCTTTCTAAGTCTTTTATAGTTTTAGCACTTACATTTAGATCAATGATCCATTTTGAGTTTGTCTTGGTATATGGTGTGGGGTAAGGGTCCAACTCCACTCTTTTGCATGAGGATATCCAGTTTTCCTAGCACCACTTATTAGAAAGACTCTTATCCTCATTGAGTAGTCTTGGCACCCTTGTTGAAATTCATAGTCAGGTTGGTTTTTTTTAATCTATGCTCAGCTGGAAGAAATTTTTACTCATTCTCTCAGCTGATTAGCAGCTCTAAGTCCAAAAGTCCATGTCTACACATCAGTAGGCCCAGTGCCTAATAGTTGTGACCTTTAGGTGTCAGTTCCTACTGCTAGGTCCTTAACAAGTACTTTTTGATAAGTTATTCTTGAGGTTAATCAATTTAGTAAACATAGCAGAATTGATCAAATTGATTGGTCTGCTTCAAGTGGATCTCTCTGATCATCCAAAACAACCAAACTAACCTGTACAAATCAATAGTCAGAATGGTGTAAGAATCCTTGGGGTGACGACAGTTGCCTATTAACCAAGACCACAATTCTGTCTGGATGTTTACCTCTCCCCTATGTGACTCATGGTTGAATCCTGATTTATTCTAAACTAATCATGGTAATTCCAGTCTCTTTGACATGGTTTGATTTAGGAAAGGATATACGACCTTTGTCAAATGCGGATTCCGGAAAAGTTTTCTTTTATCAGAAGAGTTGGTCCTTTTCTTTCCAGTGACTGTTGCCATGCCTGCCTAGAATTTGACAGCCATATTATAACCATGAGGGAAGCTAAACAGGATAAAGGATGACAGTGCAGAAATATGGGAGGCTTCTGGGTCCTTAATGACATTCTTGAACCCCTAAACTAACTAACCTCGTTGCTTTCCTACCTTGGGACTTCTCATTACCCAAGACAGTTAGAGTGCTTTGTTACTTGTACTCAGATTATCTTAAACAATAGAGGCCTCCTAACTTTCCACAGAAAATGCCTTTCAGACTGAAAAACGTTAAGGGGACTGTAAGACTCAGCATGGTAACCCAGAGATTTGAAATTCTCCAAGGAGATTTTTCCAAACTTAGCCCCAGATGACGTTTCCTTCACATCTGCAAGGAGACCTGCCCTCAAGGCTGATGATGATGGAAAAGGTATGGTATGTAAGTTGAACTCCATCACCAACACTAAGTCCCTGGCTTCTTCAGAGAGAACAACTCATCTCTATTGCTTTTCTATAAAAGGAATAGAGTTTTAGTATTGATGTGTTTCATATATTCTTATCCTCCAAAAATGTTTGGATCTGGAGGAAGTGCTTTTACATTCTAAGTGGAATGATGTAATCTCAACATCTTTGGATTGAGATGGAGCCAGGAGAGGCCATAGATGTAGGAGTCTCCTCCCTGACACTAGTCACCCTTCCTATGATGGAGAACTCCAGCCAGGGCTGCTCACCACCTCGATAGGAGGGGAATTTCAGTTGTATGTGGAAGCCAGCATGGATGGATTTGGGAGAGCCAATTACGTGCATCTCTCCCTAGCTCTTCCCAGCCCTGCACTCAGCGATGTCACATGCGTAGCTTAAAAATCAGCCATTGTGAGAGCAGTTATGCCGTGGAAATGAGGAAAGAGCTTTTTCTCTCTGGAGAGCCAGCTCTTCAATGGTACTAGCACACCACTGGAGATTCCTCTCTTGGTCATTCTTATACAACCAAGGTATCATGACATCTGCCACACTTCATGGCTGTAAATCAAAGAGAAGAAAGACCCCACTGTCCTTCACTAAAGATGACTGGCTGCTAAAACATGCCAGGAAAATACAATCTTTTTTTTTTTTTTTTTACAAACTGAGTCACAGCCTCTCATCTCAAATTTCCAGGCTGTTCAGGCTTTTGGTTTTTTGTTTTTTAGGAAGGAAGGAAGGAAGGAAGGAAGGAAGGAAGGAGAGGGGGAAGGAAGAAAAATGCACAACTTTGAATCTTCCTAAGAAGCTAACTGCAAAGATTTGGGGTTTTAGTGGGGTTTTTTTTTAATTGTTGTTTTTTTCAGAGTGTAGGGTTACAGCAAGGCTGGTGTGTGGTAACTCTTCCATTGCATGCAAGGGTAAAGCCACGGTAATGACAAGGTCTTACTGTAGAACTGCTGAGGTCGCCGGGCTGAGGCCATCTGTGGTATCTGGACATGAATCTATGGGCGGCTCCCTGAGTGACTGTGGGGCAGGGCTCCTACAAGGTACTTCTGCAGACTGCCATCCCTCTGGCCATCTGGGCTCCCGTCTCCTTCCACCTCTATTATCCCATAGCCTGTAGCCCACAGCCCATAACCAGCCAGGCTTTACAGGCTCTTCTTTCTCCCCCTCCCTCTTGTCAATTGCAAGTCTGGGAAAAATTATGGAATATTTTAGATATACCAAAAGGCACAGAGAAGAGTATCATAAACACTCTTGAATCTCTACCCTGCTTAGGAAATAAAACATCATGAACACTACTAAAGTCCTTGCATATGCCTCTCTGATGCTATTCCCCTTCCTTCAAGACAGAAACAGTTTCCGGAAATTGGGACTATCATCCCAGTGCATGTCTTTATCATTTGACTACATATGTCTACATATAAGCCTGAACAGTATGTAGAATTGGTACAAAATCTTTTAAGCTTTATGTAAATGCTATATCTATTACATGTCTCTTGCTGCAGCTTGCTTTATCTCTATCAATATTTTGTTTTTATTAATGTTTGTATTAGTTTTCTGTTGCTGCAGTGGTTTGAAATAACACACATTTATTATCTCATAATTTCTGTGGATCAAGGTCTAGGTGGGACTTAACTGGGTGCTCTGCTCAGAGTCCGACAGGCTCCCATCTAAGTATTGGGCAGAATGCATTCTCCTGTGTAGGCCTGACCGGTGAAGCATCTGCTTCCAAGCTTATTCAGGTTGTTGGCATAACTCATTTCCCTGAGTTTGTACAACTGAGGGCCCTAGTTCCTAGAGGACACTCACCGCTTGCCCCGCGGCCCTCTCCCCCGCTCCCCGCCCCCACCCGCTCTCCAGGCAGCTTCCATCATAGCAGCTCCCTTCTGTAAGGCCAGCAGAATCTCTCATTCTAGTCCTCTAAAATGAGGTTATACAATGTATCAGATTTATCCATCAATTTTGAGTGTCCCTGCACTCAAGGGGAGAGAATTTCACAAAGGTACCAACACCCACCGGTTGATGGGAATTATTGGGATCTGTTCTTTGGCCTAGGAAGTCTCCCCATTTTGCTGTTAATGATTATGTTAGTGTGATGCCAATTTCTTCTATTATAAACAATGTCATACTTAATAGTCTTAACAGATTTTTTCTGTGCATACGAGAAAGTTTCTAGGCCCTAAAGCACACCAAAAGTCTCCAACTTTACTAGTAATGGTCAAATTACTCTCCAGAGCAGTTACGGCCTATGTCCATGCTACCGGGAAGTATGTGACTTCTGCCATTCCACAACATAGTCTCTTACTCTCGAAATTGAAAGATTTTTATATCTTTATTTTATGGGCAGTCTGAGAGCTGTGAAATGGTATCTCTTGGTTCTAATTTTTAGTTTTGGAATTACTAATGAGGTGAGTAAAAGGTAATGAGTGCCTTTTCATACCTTATTTTGTTTCTTTCTGGGAACTTTCCTGGACTGTTTGTCTATTTCTCTCTTTTGTTTGTTTCTTCTTTGTTTTTCTTATCTATTTATAGTCCTTTATGTGTCTTTGTTCCTAAGTCATTGTATTATTGCACTACTGGTATTTTCTTCTTGTGTTTCTCTACCAACCTTCTACCTTTTATTTTTATATGCAGAACTTTTAAACTTTAATTTGGTCAAATTTATCAGTCTTTCCCTTTATGATTTATTTCTTTTATGACTTATTTAAGAAATATTTTTCTATCCTGAGGCCAAATCCTGAGGCCCAAAACATAGTCACGTATACGTTTGTATAAAGGTTTTAAAGTGTTGATTTAGGGGCACCTGGGTGGCTGGGTCAGTTAAGTGTCTGACTCTTGATTGTGGCTCAGGGCATAATCTCATGATTCATGAGATTGAGCCCTGCATCAGGCTCTGCACTGACAGCATGGAGGCTGCCTGGAATTTTCTCTCTCCCTCTCTCTCTCTGCCCCTCCCCCGCTGGTGCTCAATCTCTCTCTCTCTCCATCTCTCTCTTTCTGTCTCTCAAAATAAAGAAAATAAACATGAAAAAAAGTTTAAAAATTAAAAAAAAAAATAAAGTGTTATTTAACACATTTAGTTTTATAATATACCCGATACTTATTTTTGTTCATAGCATGAACAAAGCATCCAATTTTATTTTCTATTTCTATATAGATATCTAGGTTTTTAGCACCAGTTATTGAATAAGCCATGTTGACCTTTCTAATATGCCATCTCATCACTCATTTACCAAGTTTTCACATATGTATAGTTTTGCTTCTGGATTCTCTATTCTATTCCCACATCTCTTTGCTCATTCCTATACTAATACGCTCTGCCTTAATTATTATAATTTTATAATAAGTTTTAATATGCAAACAGGTATACCCTACCATCTCGTTCTTCTTCTCAACAATGTTTAGTTTATATATGACCGTGGCTCTTTCATATAAACTTGGATTCAGATTATTAAATTCCATGAAAAGCCTTCCTGGGGTTTGACTGGGGGAGTCCTCCATTTATACATTAATTTAGGGAATGTTATGGGTGTGAATAGTGTACCCTCCAAACTTATATGTTGAAATGCTTACACGCAGTACATCAGAATCTTCAAGGGGATGCTTCTACAGTTTCAGAGATGTCCATGTTTCTGAAGGGTTTGCCACCTGGCTATCTATTCTGAGCCCCGTGTCTTGAAAATAAAGTGAAATAATGTGGCGATTTACCCTGAGATGCTGAGGGTGATCGGTGATCAGATGGCACATTCACGTGTCGGGACAAAAGTCTAGCCCAGAGGAAGAAACGTGACTGTTGAGGCTAGAGTGTTAACATCTCCTCAGATCCCAGCAGTAATGGAAAACATCCATGGGCCTCCTTTCCAGCTCCCTCTTAAAAATAGCACTTCTGGCACTTACTCTCTGAGTGTTCAGATCAGACTAACTCAGATGGAAGCAGGAGAAATTCCAAAGGATGAGGACTTGATATGTCCCCTTATTTTTATCAAACCACTTCGGTTCACACCCCAGTTATGCGTTACCTATATGGCCTTGGGCGAGGTGCTTCTCCTCTCTGGCCTCCGTCGTCTGACCTGTCAAATAAGGATTCTGGTAGCACCTACGCATGTGTGGGATTAAGTGACTCATTCACGTAACTCATTGAGAATAGCGCCTGGCACACGGTAACACAGTAAACACTCGATAAATACTAATGAAGCCCATGGGATGGCCACCTTTGCACTGCCTTTCGGCTACTTACTGGGTTTTTACATCGCTTTAATTTTTCCTTAAAATCTCAAAATACGCTGCTTAAATGTTACTCTATCCCCCATATGTTCCACCTGGCAGCCTGGCATACAATACGTCTCTAGTTCATTTGTACAAGTTTATCCAACCCAGCCTGTCGACAATCACACTACCGCCCGCCTTGCCTTTTTTCCAGCATTTAGGGTCAGATGCCACTGGTTTCCAGGCCAGCTTTCCACAAGGAATGGAATGCTGAACAAGAAGCAAGCAATCTTGAAATGACCAAGCTGAGCCTGACCATAGATATGCCGGAATGCTGGGGGAACCCCTGGTTTATAGCCTCATCGGCTAAAAAGTCCGGTGCTATCCTGGGGGTCAGTGGGCCTGGTGAACTTGAAGACATTCATGCTGGGGTCTTAGGGAGTAGGGTGGGAACAGCGAATGAGTAGCCTCCTTTCTTCTCAGTAATGCCCATCGAGCAATGAGATGGCTAGGCTGTTGTCTGTGGTGGGGCAGAGGGCTTCCCCTCCTGTTCAACATAAAATCCCAATACCCAGCACCATGCCTGGGCCACACTAAGCGGTCAACAAATAGACATGGTACCAGGTAATTTTCCCTGGTACCCAACCCTAGTCAGGTTTAACGCAGGCTCTGGACGCACAACAGATAGTTAATGAACATTGCTGGGTGCTCCAAGTGGTCCCTGTGCTTCAAAATCAGTGCTGGCCTCAGTGACCTGGGTCCCTACCTTTACCTTGTCTTGTAAGACTCTTCTGTTATATTTGCACAAGTGCACACGTCCTCGAGGAATGAGAAGAAAGGAGAAGTCACTAGACAAACACAGCTCTAGCTACTAAGTAAGATGTTTCGCGCACAGTGATGAAGTATCCCGTGTCACTGTTATTCTTAGCGGCAGCAAACACATATTATGGAATTAAACCAGGCAAGGCACTGTGCAGGTCGAAGGTGCAGAGTCAGAGGCCGCCAGCCTGGCCGACAAGGGAGCTCAGCGAGGCTTCTGGTCAGGAAAACAGAAGCACTGAAGCGGAAGGAGACGGGGCGGGACAGAGGCGCAAAGGCCGGCTCTCAGGTTTGCCTTTTAGAAAATCAGGAGCTTCAGAGCTTCCGTAAACCGCTCCTGCTGATCCCAGCTGCGTCAAGCACCAAGGTCAGACATTTGCAGAGGCCTACGCAGCCGCGTGTGCCTCCACAGGCAGGGAAGCGATGAAAACACTTCTGCCTCTCTTCCTCATGCCATATTTCAGGCAAATGCCTTTCTTAGGCGGAATCTAGCTGGGAATGCTGCCAGCGAAGAACACTGGGAAGTGTCGTTCTCAGGCTTTCAACCCCTGGGGTACAGGTGGAATATAGCAGGGATGGGATGGCGTTGAGTTCTCAGCAGACAGTTCAGCATGAAAAGCTTCTAAGTGTAAATTTAGAAAAACAACATTCAAAGGCATCCTTAACCTTTGCGAAGGATCTGAGAAGCAACACAATCTGTGCTTGGAGACAAGCATTGCCATGAGAGTTGGAGCCTTTAAAGGAGGCTTTGGCTAGAGTCATACCCTAAGACAAGACTTTGTCACACAGATAACGGGGAAAGGAAGAGCACAAGGAGGTGAGTGCACCCACACTTACTCACTCGCTCATGCATTTGGTCATCCATGTAGCGAACATTTATTGCTAAGTCCTGAGCTAGGCTCTTGGGCTCCTCAGCTGTGAGTACCCACCAATTGTTTTTCAGAAAGGGAATAATATGATGAGAGTTTTAGTGCGAGGAGATCACTTTGGAAATGCATGTGAGCATAGACGATTGAAAAGGGCAGGTGCCTCAGGGTAAACAGTGCTTGTCCCTGGATGGTGAGACTCTGAATAAAGGCTATTTTCTCTTCTAAATCTTTCAGTATTTTCCAAATATCCTGCAGTGAATGTATATTGCTTTTTATCAGAAAAAAAAAAAGTTTTAAGAAAGAATTTGGTGGGGGGAGCGCCTGGGTGGCTCAGTCGGTTAAATGTCTGACTTCGGCTCAGGTCATGAACTCCTGGTTTGTGGGTTCGAGCCCCGCTTCTGGCTCTGTGCTGACAGCTCAGAGCCCGGAGCCTGCTTCAGAGTCTGTGTCTTCCTCTCTCTCTGCCCCTCCCCTGCTCACTCTCTGTCTCTCTCTCTCAAAAATAAATAAACATTTAAAAAAAGGAAGGAAGGAAGAAAAAAGAAAAAGAAAGAAAGAGAGAAAGAAAGAGAAAAAGGAAGGAAGGAGATAGGGGTGCCTGGTTTTTTTGTGACCAGGATACCTTTCCTTTCCCCTCACCTTCTTCCCTTTCACTTAATTGCCTCCTGTTCCGTTCCTTCCTCTGTTTTCAGTTGAAACTTTCCTTCCCCGAAAAGACTTGCCTGAGCTCCACATTCTATACCCTCAGCCCCTGGGGTTCTCCTACTACTGGTCATACTCATTGGATGTCTGTCTTTCGCACCAGAATGTAAGCCCCACAGAGCAGGTATCATGTCTGTCTGTTCACAGCTGATGCCCAAGCACATTGGCCACTCCATAAATCCTGCTGCAATGAATCAGCCACAGTTTTAAAGGATGTAAGATTGAAGACTGGCAGATTAATAAGGAGGGAAGTATGAGAGAGCCTGGACACAGGTTGTATGTAAGTGATGAGTCACTAAATTCTACTGAAACCAATATTACACTATATGTTAACCGACTAGAATTTAAATAAAAATGGGGGGGGGGAGAATATATTTCTCATCAAAAAATATGTCGTCTAGCCCAAGTCACTACTGACTTGAAGAAGCTGGAGAGTAAAACCTAGAATTTCAAATGCTGTCATTACTTTTGCTTTGCTCTCATAGTCCCTCAGCAATAACAAAGGACAAAAAAACATTCCCCAGGAATCCTCCCAGTTTAGCCAACTCCAAAACCAAGTGCAGCTCATCCAATAGCCTCTCTGATGAGCCTCAGTGGCAGAGCTTTGGAGCCACAAGGGCCATGTGTTAGTTTATGTTCCAGAAGGAGTTACCAGACAATTGCAGGAAAATGTCTGTCCTCCTTTCCATTACAGTGTTCCAGAAGAAGAAGAAAATGGCCTGAGGCAAAAGGGGAAAGACAGGCATTATGACTTTTAAACCCTGGCAGCCTTACCTTCCACCACTGTGGTTTGAAGAGAGGTTTAAAGCTAAGCTTCCAGAATCATTGCAAATGGCTAAACATGGCTAAACACGATCACAGAGGGAGAGGGAGATGAACTGTGTCTTTGCAGAAGTCATTGGGGTGCACGGTGAGTCTGTGAACCTGAATGTCCAGAAAGGCACCTCAACAGATGCCTTGGTGGGTGGCATGTGTTGAGGGGCATGCGTGTCACAAGAGGGTGAGCCTGTCGGGTGCCCTGGACAGATGAACAGCCATTCAGACTGATGACAAGGGTACCAGGGATGGGGCACCTGACCGGCTCAGTCAGTAGAGCATGCAACTCTTGATCTCGGGGTTGTGGGTTTGAGCCCCATGTTGGGTATAGAGATTACTTAAAAATAAATAAATAAATAAAAATCTCAAAAAAAAAAAAAAAAAAAAAGGTACCAGGGATGGTTGGTAGCTAGCAGCGTGTTTATGGATGTCTGCATGAGACTTCACTCGGCATAAACACTTTGCAGAGACACATTTTGCGGTTACTTTCAGAAAGCCCTCAGTTTCCAGCCACTGACAGAATCCAGAAGCTACAGAGACTGGAGATGAGTTGGACAAGGGTGGTGCCCTCGGGGGAATGGGCTGGCCCTGAGAACTCTGTGCTCGGGAGCCTGGCTGGGGAGAATATGGAAGGAAAGAGTCAGGTAAACCCAGTTGGATGTGAGGTTCTTTGATCTAAGCTTTGGCCATCTCTACCCCCAGACCCCAGTTTCCCTCCATGCCAGGCTCCTCTTCTGGTGAAAGGTGGGTGAATGAGCAGAGAAGTCCTTGGAAAAGAGATGTCACCTCTGAGGGATGCAAAAGCCAGAGCTCGAGAAGCTGATGCCGTGAAGCACAAGGAACTTACGGCTGATCCCTCTAACTTGCCTCAAGATGCACCTTGTTGGAGAAGACAGACCCCTTATTTCTCTTGGCTCACTGGTAAGACCCAATGTGTCCAGGGGGGTTCAAGGAGGCAAAAAGCCTGAGGTAAAGTCACAGGTGAGGAGGGATTAAGAAGAGATCAAGGATGACAATTGGACTTAAAGGTGAGGGCTGAGGTTAAGGTATGGCATCAAAGCAAGGGGGTGGGGAGGAAGACACCGAAGAGGCCACCTTTGCTTATTCCATCCAGTCCTGTCCTGTCCAACAAGCATACTGAGCACCAAGCACCCTGCTCAGTGCTACAAATGCTAAAAAAGACAAGCCTCCTGCGCTCATGAAGCACATAGTTTTCTAGGCAAGCAGGCTATTAGAAGTCCACTAACATGGGGCACCTGGGTGGCTCAGTCGGTTAAGTGTCTGACTTCGGCTCAGGTCATGATCTCATGGTTCGTGAGTTTGAGCCCTGAGCTGGGCTCTATGCTGGTAACTCAGAGCCTGGAGCCTGCTTCTGATTCTGTGTCTCCCTCTCTTTCTGCCCCTCCTCACTCACACTCTGTCTCTCTCTCAAAAATAAATAAACATTAAAAAATTTTTTTTATAAGTCTGCTAACATGATGAGTGCCAGAGGTACAGGGTGCAGAGGAACAGCCCTACCCCTGCCTGGGGTCCCAGGGAAACCTCCCGAAGAAGAGGGGAATAGATGCTCTGAGAGCAGAAACAGTCCCTTGTGTGTATGTGCACACACATGTACAGATGCATGTACTAATATTCCCCCCACAGTCCTGTATGGTATTTTGAATATGGCAGATACACAATAAAGATTGTTGAGTGAGTACAAAAATTAATTACTTTTCTGTCTGCATTTCTCTAACCATTCCTCTGCTTTCTTCCTAAATCTTACTCTTTTTTTTTTTTTTCCTTTGCTGGGAATGCCCAGTAGACTTTCATTTTGGGGTAAGGTCCAATAAACCAGATGTCAGTCAGATATAGAAATTGTCATTTCATGACATGAGCCAGTTTTGGAGCCAAGGGTACCTGTGGCCTCTGGTTAGAAAGAAAATCACTATCATCTTAATCATCAGAGAGCATTTATTGAACACATACTGTGTGTCAAGTGCTATTTTAAGGGCTCTAATTATGGAACATTCTTAATGTTTCCAAATCTAAATCATTTGATCCTCATAATAACCCAATGAAATGGATACTATTACAGGTGAGAAGTTCGAGCGATGTATCTCGCTCAAGCTCCCAGAGCCAGTACACGGTGAGGCCAACACCATCTTCAGCTCCTACTGAGTCTCACCCTTGGGACCGAAAACTGAGGGCAAAAGCATCTTGGGGTTACCCCCCAGTGTACAGGCCAGAAACCACTAATTATTTCAAAATTTTTAGTTACGTAATCCCCACCAGTTCATTTTCCCCTAATGCCCCATTCCCCTGTAGGAACAGATCCTAAATTCAAAGAGCTTTGTAGATGATCACTTCCGTCTGGGCCTTCATTGCGGTGGTAAGATACATAAGCCAGAAAAAACACGACAGTGTTGGAACCATGGAGCACATCATTTTCTCCGTCGGAGAGTAGCAACAGGTCAAGGTCCCATTGCTCTCTGGCAATACAAGGCCAGGATGAGAAAAACCTCCACGGCAGGTCTGGCATGCTTGGCCTCAGGTCAATGCCCATGCTGTGGTCTCGCCATCTGAAAAATGGAGCAAATGATCTTTGGGCCTCGTGAGCGCACCGCAAGATTGAGAGGCTCCCGTCTGTATCTGAGAAGTCGGGGTCTTCTCAAAGGAAACAGTGATTCTCAAGATTTATTATTCCAAATAATACCATCACAGAGGGCCAGTTTGGGCCAGTCCTCTCTAATTCTTCCCCAATATTAAAATCAACATTCATCAGAACCCGACCTATTACCATAGAAGGGTGAAGGATGATTAAATGAAACAAGAGGGAGAAAGATTCCTGTTAAAGACCTGGGTGGTCGCTGTGGACATCCCCCACAGATGCATGTAGTCTGCATTGAAACGCCTGCCTGTGTGGGCCTGTTCTCTCGCCTTCATTACATCATCCTTTCCTACTGGGTTGCCATTCCCCTCACTACTGCAAATGTTCCTCGTCTTCCAGAAGCAGACCATTCGTGGTTATTGAAAGCAAGAGGCTGAGGTTTGTTTTTTTTTTTTACAGAATCCCAGATCAAATCAGACTGGGAGACACTTGGCCTGACATCAAAGCTGAGGGACAGACTTCAAATGTATGAGAGGACAAGTCTAATCTCTACTTCGCTGATTACCATAGTCTGTAAGGTTATACAGAAGATAACCTGAACTCCCTTTAAATACTTAGTGAATGTTGGGGCGCCTGGGTGGCTCAGACACTCGGTTACGCGTCTGACTCTTGATTTTGGCTCAGCTCCTGATCTCACGGTTTGTGGATTCAAGCCCTGCATCTGGCTCTGCACTGACAGTGCGGGGCGTGCTTGGGATTCTCTCTCTTCCTCTCTCTCTGCCCCTCCCTTGCTCTCTCTCAAAAATAAATAAACATTTCAAGTAATCTCTGCTGACTTAAAAAATATATACTTATTGAATGTATACCATGGGACAGACACCGCTCTATGAGATGAGGATGTAAACTTGAACAAAATAGACTAATTATCATCAGCATCATCATTGAAGTCTATATTTCTAGAGGGAAAGACGGACTGGCATTCCCTGTAGTAGAAGGGAACCAATATTAATGAAGTATTGCCCTGTGGTTCTGTGAAAGAAGTAAATGAATTAATAGTATTCCGTATTCTTCATGTATCTTTCAGGGAATACACACAACATTTCCCAGGGCTGTACAGGACACTACCAACCCTACAGCTTGCATTCTACGGTGGTGTATTGATTTACGTAGTTACCATTGCACTTCTGTTCCCTTTCCTTTTCCTTGAGCAGAGAAGTCCAGGGCGCTGTTCACTGGGAATCACATCCAAGGGAAAAAACAAAAACAAAAACAAAAACAAATGGATCTCTGAAAGCAGATGTTCAGCAAATCAAACTCAATTCAGTAACTTAATTACTTGATGAAAAGATGTTTACTGAGGACTGAATGCCTACTGTGTGCTGTACATTGTGAGAAATCTGAGAAAGTGTTGAATCCTGCCCTTGGATATGAGACATGAAAGCAATTAGTGAATAACATAAAAGAGTGTATTAGCTGTTTGTGACAGCAAAGAACGGGATGAAAAAGATCTAGAAACAATTTTAATTTCCTTTTCCGCAATAAATCAGGACAAAATTCAGATTCCCCTGCTTTGGCTGACAACTAATAAACTCAGCAGGAGACAAGGTGCATCCAGGAATATTTTTCCTTAACATAAGTTAGCCTGGCGGGGTGCGGGGGCAGGGAGGGAGCGATGGGGTAGAACTTAAGGATCCTTGGATTTCTGGGAGAAAGCCATGGAGAAGGGTCTCGGGCAGACAGAGAATGTAAAGTGAGTGTAAAGTGAACGCTCTGCTCTTGCTCCTTCCCAAGCTCCAGCATGGACTTTGGACAAAAGGACAGGGTACACATTTTTTGCTGCTCCAGGGCTGCTGGGCAGCCTGCAGGATCACCTGACCATGTGTCTTCTCCAGAAAAGCCCACCTCTGCCTTGTGCTGGCATCATCAGGACTCACCCTGTGGCTTTGCAGAGGTTGCCTACCCTTGAATCCCATTAACTTCTAGCTCTTTGATATTTCCGTCCCCATAGCTACTAAAAGCAATGCACTTCCATTAAATGCTAACATTTTGCCTTTTCACCAGCGTTCGGAATTTAGAAAAACTAGGAAGAGGGGAAAGAAAAAAGAAAAAGGAGAAATGATGTCAAAGAAAGAAGAAGCTGTTTTCTTCTCAACCGTGTATTCCCCCAAATGAAAATCTGTTAGGGACATTGCAAAAGAAAACGGGTGTGACCTCAGCCCCGAAACCACACGAAACATTTTGTTTTCAGCCTGGGCCACAAGCAGCTGGAGGAGGGGGCCTGGGATAGCACAGAGTCAGATCCAAACCCTCAGAATAAGTGTGGTCTTCCCTCTGGTTAGAGGAGAGGGAGGCAACCACACAGCTGCGGAGGCAGGAGCCAGCAACTGAATCAGCTTGACGACCAAGGGGACCATGGCCTTGGGCACAGAAGCCCCGTGCAGAGAGTGTGCCGTGGCTCTCCTGGAACCCTGCCGAGGCAGAAGGCCTGGAACGCTCGAAGGCCAGGTAGCTCTGGGGGTCCTTGTCTCTTCAGAGAGTAGGCAAGCTCTCCCAGGCATTCCAGGGGAGAGCAGAATGACCACATCTGCTTGGGTTTCAGCAGATGAGTAAGTATCGTCACTATCATCAGGGGTTTGCTGGGCCTGGCTCTGTGCAGGGCAGCATACTGGATCCTAGGAGTACAGAGGCCAAGCCTCATTTCTGTCCTCATGGACTTTACTTTCTTTCCAGGAGTGCGTGACACATGCTTCACACCTGTGTTTCAGAGAGGCCCAGGAAGCCCTTTGCTCCCTCAGGATCCTCTTGAGGCAACTCTGGCTCCTTTCCTCCGGGAAAGACAAGATGCTTAGATTATTCCCGTCCGCATTGTGGGTGTGGTCTTTGTCGTGCCTGGGAAGGGAAAGACAGAGGGTACATTTTTCCTCAAATACTAGGCCAGCAGCTTGTATCTATGGAGGCTGAATTTGAAAGAAAAGTCCACGAGTGATGAAGAGAGAATTTTGTGCCAATCTAGTCCCTTCCCGGGCAGATCAGCAGTGTCTGGTTAGGACACAGTCAAAGGTAAATTCTGAATGATCACAATCCAATAAATATTTATACAGCAGACACTCCGCAAAGAACTTGGGTATTAAGTTGAAAACAACACATTGCCCTAAGGAACTTTCAAATGAGTTGGGGAAATTAATACAAATAATATGTATATTATAATATATATGTATAATATCTACAGTATATAATAATATATAATTACATATATTGACAGCGTGGGGAACATGTCAAATAAGTACGATATTGAAGAATGTGTGCATGAATGTATAAGTCCCGCCCTCCCTGACTCTGACTTCCCCTATGAGAACTGTAAGAAATACATACTTAACCTTTGTATATTTGTTTAGAAAAAGGATGGCCGAGTCCTGAGCACACGAATTATGAGTCATCCTGATGGAGTCAAATAGGAAAAGAGGAACTTGGAGGTGAGAAGAGGAAAAAGGAGGTAAAGAAACAGAGGTGCTGGGGCACCTGGATGGCTTAGTCGGTTAAGTGTTTGACTTCGGCTCAGGGCGTGATCTCACGGTTCATGAGTTCGAGCCCCGCATCGGGCTCTGTGTTGTCAGTGCAGAGCCCGCTCCAGATCTTCTGTCTCTTTCTCTCTGCCTGCCCCCCCCATGCGTGCACATGCGCTCTCTCTTTCTCTCTCTCTCAAAAATGAATAAACAAAAAAGCAGAAGTGCTGGCACTGAGTTCTCGATACAGTTAAAGTAGACGAGTGTAGTGGGTTGAATAGAGCTCCCCCCAAATTCATGGCCTCCTACAACCTCAGAGTGTGACTTTATTTGAAGGTAGGGCGTTTGCAGATATAATTAAGGTAAGGATTGAGATGACATCATACTGGCTTAGAATGGCCTAAATGCAAATGAGGGTGTGCTTGTAAGAGTCTGAACACAAAGAGACACACGGGGAAGAAGGCCAGGGGAAGACGAAGGCAGGGACTGCAGTGTGATATCACAAGAAGCTGAGGAATGCTAGGAGCCACCAGAAGCTGGAAGAGGCAAGGGCAGATCCTCCCCTAGAGCCCCTGGAGGGAGTATGACCTTGCCAATACCTTGATTTTGGACTGCTGGCCTCCAGAGCCCCGAAAGAATACATTTCTGTTGTTTTAAGTCACCCAGTTGGTGGCAACTTGTTACAGCAGCCACAGGTAATGAATACAGCGAGGGAAAGTAAACCAGGCCCCTGAACTGGGAAGTGGCCTTGGAGGAGAGGGCGTAGGAAGGTAGGACGGAGAGTGGAGTTGATAGCTGGGCTTCTGCACAGATACTGTTGCGGAACCAATGTGGGTCCGTTCCTTGGTGAATTACAGACAGACTACAGCAGGTGGAGCCGCCTCACAGAGTAGTCTTTATTTGCAGCAAATAAGGAGAACACGGGGAATTACTTCCAAAGCTGCGTCTTGCCGAACAGGGGTGGGCAGGCTCCTTTTATTAGGGCTGCAGGTGGATGTTCAGAGGTGGCATGTCATGTTCAGGCATAGAGCTGCACCTGCACTCTCAGAAACATGCCTGTGCATACTTTGTATCTCATGCTGATGGAGCTTATGCTCTTCCCAGGGCGGAGTGATGATTCATCAGGCACGTGATGATTCATCTGGGCAGGCGTCATGCTAGGGGTCCTACTCAAAATGTTTTTCTACCCACGATTCGTTACTTTCTAAAAGATGAAAATGATAGTTGGGCAGAGGCTTCTAGAAGTTTCCTGAGTTCAGGGGTTCTGGCTGATGACCAAACCACAGCCATGTCTGAGATCATGAACCCTGGGAGCTGGATAGAAGAGTTGAGAATTACCTGCAGATCTGTGCCTCATGTCTTTGTGTTCAGATTCTTATAAATACTATTATCCTCAGCCATTTCTGTGTCAAGCACCAATTTACTTGGCGTCTCTGAATCACAGCAGAATTAAAAAATAGTAATGCAGGGTGGCTCAGTCGGTTAAGCGTCTGACTCTTGATTTCAGCTCAGGTCATGATCCCTGTATTATGGGATGTGGAGTCTGCTTAAGATACTCTCTTTCTCTCTCCCCCTCTGCTTGTCTCACCTGGTCACACACACTCTCTCTCTAAAATAATAATAATAATAATAATAATAATAATAATAATAATAATAAGGGGCACTTAGGTGGTTCAGTCGGTTAGGCAACTGACTTCAGCTCAGGTCACGATCTCATGGTTTGTGAGTTCAAGTCCCGCGTTGGGCTCTGTGCTGACAGCTCAGAGCCTAGAGCCTGTTTCAGATTCTGTGTCTCCCTCTCTCTCTGCCCCTCCCCTGCTAGCACTCTCTCTCTCTCTCAAAAATAAATAAAAATTTTTAAATTTTTTAAAAAAATACAGCAATGCAGCTATGAGCCAGGGAGCCAGGCCTGGAAGAATGAGCGGGTCCAACCACCTCATCGCCTACTCCTCGCCCCCATGAGTGACTCAAATGACTATGTGCCTGGGGTTCAATTATGCATTTGATACACTAAACTGAACCCGATGGAGAGGTTACCCGAAATAAAGGCTTCACGAGGAACAGCCTCCGAGGGGAACCTTGTAAGTTGGGGAATCTAACGTGGTTAGAGGTGCTTAGCAGGAACGGGAATCCGTGCTGTAGAAGGCTAGTATGATCACAGATTGAGATAGGGGTTTGGGCTTTATTCTGCAGGCAATGGAGAACTACCAAAAATGAGTAGTTGTAGAGTTTAGAAAGTTCACTCTGGCAGCAGAAAAGGGGGGATGCTTTTGTGAGGAAAGTCAGGTCAAGTTGAAAAAAGGGGAGTATGGAAAAAGAGCAATTCGGAATCCAGCTGATGGTGATTCAGGCAAGAGATGAAGAGGGTCTGGCCTACAGGAGCCAGTAGGAATGGAGACGATTTAAAAGACAATCAGAAGTAGAATCAACAAGATTTGGCTGATCTGTTTGGATGGGATATTTCTGTCTTAGCCTGAATTCCCCTGCTACTTGCCCAACACCCCCCAAAACAGAATCCAAGACAGAGGCTTATTTGCAAGTAATAGCTGTGGGCAGCCAGCCTGGGGAGCAGGAGTGAGGGATCAGGGCAGTGGAACGAGCAAAGAGGAAAAGGCAATGCCAGGATGTGTCACTGAATTCATGACTGGAGTTCCATATCTCTGAGCCTTCAAGGAGTCACAGGAGACGTGTTCTCCATAGACTTCTGTCCCCCATTGGTTCAGGGTGTCCCCGCGGGTGTCCACGGCCCTGCAGTTGGTAGCCCTGTATGTGTGTTAAGCAGGCCCCTGGTTCCTTAGGTGTCACATGTGGACCTCACAGAAGCCACAGAGCAATAAGCAAGAGGTGCTTGAGGTCAGCTTGAGGGACTGTCTCACTGCACTGGAGCTCAGTTGTATATTTTACTACCTTTCATAGCACCTTTCTCCTGCTTTTTGAAAAAGGAGCCCTACGTTGTCATTTTGCATGGGGTCCTACAAATCATGTAGCCTGTCTTGCCGGTAATTCCTACTAAAGAGGCAAACTCAATCGAACACACAGGTCCCACCTGAGGATATTATGTCATCATTTTATTTAGAAGATAGGTGTGTCTATGTGGGTGTGGGCGTGTGGGTGTGCGTGCGCACGTTTCTAGCTTGCATCAGGCCCCTTGTGGTGTGTGCGAACAGGGTGATGCGGGCATGAGAGCTCGGATGTGGTATTACTGCCACCTTGTGTTCAGTCCCTGCACAGCATATAGTTCCAGGAGGAGACTCCCAGGCAGCTGCTTCCACAAGTAAGTGCTAAGGCCACCCACACTCCAGAGCCAAGCTGGTACACCAGTAGGGTTACTATTCAGCTGGTGGTGTTTAATGAAGGCAGACCACCAGTACAAACCATTTTAGAGCCTGGGCTGAAAATGCCTGTGTGTGTGTGTGTGTGTGTGTGTGGTTCTTGTTGTTTCATTAGGCCCAGAACCAACATGGTGACTGAGTCAAATCTCAGTCAAATCTCAAAACATTACCAATTAAATTTTTAATCTGTCCATCGAAAAAGTACCTTCTAGCCTCCAAAGGAAAGACTGTCTGGAAAAAGCAAAGGCAGTATAACTGACAATGGGGACTATCTCCATCTATATGTAAATCTGGAATCTCCAGTTGAATATAAGCATCAGAAGGGCAGGGATTCCCTTCTCTCACCCCACCTCACACACACATACACATAACAGGCACTTAATATGTATTTGTTGAATAAATAAATGAATGAATGGTGATCGTTCTCCCAATCCTGGAATTCCAGGACAGTAAGGCCAAGAGCTTTCCCCACCTCTGTCAAATGGCCAGGGAGAGTCACAGACTTCTTAGGAAAACTCAGGTAAAGTGAGCCTTCTTTAGGCCTTGCCAAGCTTCCCCACACACAAATGGAGGAGGGTGCATTGGAGAAAAATCTTAGGCTATTTTACAAAACCAACACTATTAATTAAAGAAGACCCTAGAATTTTCTCTTAGTATCTGAGAGCTGCCAATGTTACTAGCCTCTGAATTACTTTACTCTCTTCTTAAAGTGAAGAACAGCCTAACGAGATACTAATGCTGTTTAAGATATCCATACATACATGTTCCCACTAGCATTATTCACAATATCCAACACATGGAAGCAAAGCAAATGTCCACCGACAGATGAATAGAGACACAAAATGTGATCTATCCACATATCGGAGTATTAATCAGCCATAAAAAGTAATGATGTACAGACACTACAACATGGATAAAACTTGAAGACATTCAGTGAAAGAAGCCAGTCACAAAAGGACAACTGCATGCTTCCACTTATATGAGGTCCATTGAATAGGCAGAAAGCAGAATAGTGGTTGCCAGGGGATGGGGGTGGGGGAAATCGAGTGTTATTGTTTACTGGGTACAGCTTCAGTTTGGGAGGATTAAAAAGTTCTGGAGATGGATGGTGGAGGTGGTTGTACAACAATGTGAATGTACTTAATATCACTGAACTGTACACTTAAAAATAATTAAGATGTGAAGTTTTATATTATATGTATTTTACCGCAACTTTTTAAAAAGTTACTGATGCTGTTTCAAGATGCTTTCACGGGTGCCTGGGTGGCACAGTCAGTTGACCATCTGACTCTTGATTACAGCTCAGGTTATGACCCCAAGGTCATGGGATTGAGCCCTGAATCAGGCTCCACGCTGAGAGTGGAGCTGCTTGAGATTCTCTCTCTCTCCCTCTGCACCTCTACCCTGCTTGCACGCATTCTCTCTAAAATAAAAAAAAATAATAAAATAAATAAAATAAATTTTTTTAAAAAAGATGCTTTAAGGGGCGCCTGGGTGGCTCAGTCAGTTGAGCATCTTGATTTTGGCTCAGGTATCGTCTCACGGCTTGTGAGATTGAGCCCCACAACAGGCTCCAAGCTCGATATGGGGCTTGCTTAGGATTTTCTCTCTCCTGATGCCCCTCCCTTGCTCTCTCTCCAAAAAATAAATAAATAAATAAAAATGCTATTAGAACTATTTTTACAGAAAGGAAGCAAAAGGCCACAGTACACAAAGCTGGCTCACGCATTTCATGAACTGATTACAGATGACCCTCAGTTGTGGGGAGAGAAAGGCATCGCATGGGCTAACATTAGGAATAGATGCCTACTTGCCACTGGTCCTGGAATTTTCTGATTCTACCTTGACAGCAGCCCATGTTGTTCTCTGTTGCCAGCTGACCTCAGTCAGTTCCTCCCCAGTCCATTAGAGATGTTCCAATAAACTCGAACCTTTAAAGAAAGGAGTCTGCATTCAGCTTCCTTCCCAGATGTAAATAGCATATGGGCATCCTCACTTAACCCATCAGCGCATCGAAGATACAGGTCTTTGCCATGCTGATATACACTCCCTGATACTCTTCTAGCAGAATCGTGGGTAGGTGGTACTCTCCTTATATCCAAACAAGGGAAAGGGGCCCCTCAGATTGCTCACTCCAGACCAAGGACATCTGCTATAAAGATGACCTGTAATATAGACTGAAAACTTTTAATTTTAAGTAATCTCTACACCAAATGTGGGGCTCCAACTCATAACCCCCAGATCAAGAGTCGCTTGCTCTTCCAACTGAGCCAGCCAGGCACCCCAGAAAACAGCAGTTTCTAAAGGGCAATTCTCCTCCCTCCCCTCTAAAAACCCCAAGTGTTTTAATATATATAAAGATCCTAGACGTGTAAATGGAAACAATTTTTATCATTGCCATCATTAATATAATTATCGCCATTATAGTGGACGGAAAAGATTTGCAAAATCTACAGGAAGGACGACAGAGAAGGAGTTGGCAATAATTCCAGGTTTATGGCAAATAGCACCCTAAACTGGATGGAGGATATAGGAGGAGAAGCAGATTGAGCGAGACAGGGAAAGATTCAGAAGAGAAACTGACGACGATGTGCTGGAGGGTGTGGGGAGCGGAAGGAAAGTAGGTGGGTAGGAACGAAGGTAGCTCAACAGTATATAAAGTTGAAAGAAAGGCTGCCACGAGCCCGTAGCGCAGAACTACACCATCAGTATCAAATCTGCGCTCCCTCCCGGGTTTCTAATCTGCCCCACGTTCCTTGAAATACCGCGAGAACGCGAAGCCAATAAACCCTCCAGAGGTAGCCTAAAGACACGCGCCCCGCCCCGGGCCCGCCCCTCGCGTCCGCGCCGTATTCGGTAGTCAATAAAATTGCGGCGTCTCGGCGTTTGCGGCGGATAACATGGCGGCTTCCGTGCTGGGTTCTCTGCTGCGGACGCTCCGGCAGGTCAGGCCTGCGCCTTTAGCCCCATGCCTCCCCCTTCCCACTGAATCCCCAAACCCACGGGTCCCCTACTACTCTACCAACTGCAGTGCCCAGTGTGGACCCGTCTCAGGGGAGGTCCGAACTGCAGATTTGGTGTTCGTAAGCCTATAACTGACAGGCATTGAAAGCTGCAGGTTGCCGCCGATTTGTAAGAAGTTAGTGCAGGTGGAGAAGAGTAGGAGTCCGTGGATTGAGGCCCGAGGGATTCCCAACGTTACGCAAGGAGAGTCGAGCAAAGACTTGGGCGTTCAGCGAGGGAGAGGGAAAGCTTGGAGAGTGTCGTGGCCCAGAGGCAGGTGACAGAATTTCTGGGAGCAGAGTGGTCAGCCCTCTGCTCAGAGTTGCCAGACCAATTAAAAGGGGGAGATAATTGGCTGTTGGTTTTAGCAGTGTGGAGGTTGGGGCCTCCATCATAGCAGTTTTAATGGCGTGGTGGGGGCCAAAGCGTTCAAGAGAGAATGAGGAAAGAAATTGGGAGACCACGAGTATCGACGAACCTTTGCAGATGTTTTGCCGCAAAGGGGAGCCGAAAAATGGGTCAGTAACTGGAAGGACAGGTGGGTTAAGAGTGTTTTGTGTCTGTTTTTTCACGTGACAGAAGTTAACTGCAGGTTTTTGTGTTAAAGCGGAAGATCCTGTAGCCTGGGAAAAATTGAGAGGGAAGAATTGCTGGAGCTGTGCCCTTGTGTAGGTAGAAGGTGATGGGTCCCTGTTCCATTATTTGGTCTAAGGAACATGGACAGTTCATCACCTGCGGTAGCATTGTCCAATAGAAATATAATGCCAACTACATGTGTAACTTAAAACATTCTAGTAGCTATGTTAACAAGGCAAAAAGAAACATGAAAATTTTAATAAAATATTTGAAGCCACCATATCCAGAATATTACTTCAATATGTAATCTATGAAAATGACTTATGAGATATTTGCATTCTTTTTTAATACCAGATCTTCAAAATCCAGTTTGAATTTTACTTCCGGCACATCTGTTTGGATGCCAAATTTTCCACTATTAACATGGAACATGTAGCCCTACCAAATCAATAAAGTTGTTTGATATTTACAGCTGCTTCAGGTTAAATTTTTAATGAATTAAATTAGGAATTAACGTTCTCCAGTTGCACTAGTTACTGCATTTCAAGTAGTAGAAATTCAAGTTCGGTAGAATATGTGGTTAGCGGCTACTATCTTAGAATGGATCTTTAATAACAGGAGGGAATATACAGCATATGATTACAGAGTCTGCTAAGTGGGTAGATGTAACAGATATTTATGGAAATTTCTGATTGCTTCTAATTCTATAATTAAAGAGAAGTCATCAGTGGCATGTGAGGATGTGGGAGCAGGTGTTAGGGATTTAAGGAAAGAAGAAATGGCGTGAAATAGGAGTAGACAGGAAAACTAGTAACAAGAATTGGGAGCAAGTATAGTGATGTTAGAGAGGGGCCAGAGAGTTGAGGATGTATGAAAGACAACATTGTATTTACACGCTATGGAATTCAGGCTGGGTAAGAAAAGAAAGGAAATCAAGACCTGACAGTGAAAAGGTGGTAGGCTCGGGGCGCCTGGGTGGCTCAGTCGGTTAAGCGTCTGACTTCCGCTCAGGTCATGATCTCGCACTCTGTGAGTTCCAGCCCCGTGTCAGATTCTGTGTCTCCCTCTCTGGCCCTCCCCCGTTCATGCTGTCTTTCTCTGTCTCAAAAATAAATAAAAGTTAAAAAATTTTTTTTAATAAAAAGAAAAGGTAGAGGATCAATGAATTAAAAACCTCACAGGAATTGTTATCGGGGTGTTTGAAGGAACAAGCTAGAAATAAGCAATAGAGAATGAGATACACAAAACAGATGATAGAAGGCTTGCACTTAATGGTGATAAAAGACTCAGGGCAAGGAAGTTAGTACAAAAGTCACTGGAGGAGAGGGGTTCGAGGAACAGAGATCAGGGGATAATTTCATGTATATTGGCTCACCAGGAATTAGGACAAGAATATCAGAGAGCATCTGATTTTTTTTTTTTTTAATGTTTATTTATTTTTAAGAGAAAGAGGAGCAGGGGAGGAGTGGGGGGGGGGGGGTGGGACAGAGGATCCGAAGTCGGCTCTGTGCTGACGGGAGAGAGAGCCTGATGCAGGGCTCGAACTCACCATCTGGGAGATCATGACCGGAGTGAAAGCTGGATGCTCAACCGACTGAGCCACGCAGGTGCCCCTGAGCATTTTATTCTTGATTTCAGCTCAGGTCATGATCTCAGGGTCATGAATTCAAGCCCCGCATTGGAGCCTACTTTAAAAATAATACTATTGGAGAGAGTAACAGTGAGCCAGGATCTAGATTCATTTAAAAATGAAAGTGGTAGTTGAGTGCAGGAGTGAGGGGTGGTGGGAGGTATAACCCAAAAGCATTAAAGTCACAGCTTCCTTTCAAGAAGGAAGGTTTGGGAGCTGCCCTGAAGAGCGAGCAGTACACTTCCCGCACACCTCTACACCCAGTCGTGGGAGAGGAAAAAAAAAACAACAAACTATAGGGGAGGCTATCAGGAGGGATTCAAGATTCAGCTAGAGCAAAAATCTGAAGATGGTAATAAGAGAAGTTGAGGATTTAGAAGATATTGATGACCATACAGCATGAATTGAAGAGGGCCCAGTGGAGGCATTTTGGGAGGTGACAAGGGGTGAGAAGGGGACAGGAAAGTGTATAGAACAGAATAGATTGCAGTCTTCATATATACAGCATTGTTAGAAACCAATAAGAAAATATTGACAATAGAAATGTAGGCAAAGGACATAAAACATTCACAGAAGAAATAATGTAACCAACCAATAAATGTTTTAAGAGTGTATTTCTAGTCAAAAAAATTATACAATGAGAAACGAGACATGTTTTAAAATGAGAGATGTTTTAGGGGCATCTGAGTGGCTGGGTTAAGTGTCTGACTTCGGCTCAGGTCATGATCTCAGGGTTCGTGAGTTCAAGCCCCACGTCGGGCTCTGTGCTGACAGCTCAGAGCCTGGAGCCCCCTTCAGATTCTGTGTCTCCCTCTGTCTTCCCCTCTGTCTCTTGCATTATCTCAAAAATAAACATTAAAAAAATTTTTTAAAAAATGAGAGGTTTTAAAATAAATAGAAACCTGTTAGGAGATGGTAGAGAGGAAGTTGATTAGAAATAGTTTGGAAAAGAATTGAAGGAGAATGTTTAATTTTGAGTTCTAAGTCTCCTTAACTTTCAGTTTCGTAGGTAAAAGCAAACTTTGTGATGCCCCTCAACATAAATTGTTTCTTTCAGCCAAAATGATCTCCGCTTGTCATATGAATATATCTTATTCATTTTCTATTTTGGTTTGGACAAACTTCACCTTTTCTCCCTTCCCCCCACGCTCCAGCTGTATAAAAATTCTGTCTCTTCAAAGCCTTACTGAAGGTCCCTTTTCCAGGACACTTGTTTCCAGCCCAGCCCCAGTGACCATGGTATTCGTTTGACTCAGTTATGTCAAATCAATATTGAAATTCCATTTGTGTTTATTTCCAAAGGTGATTGGAGAATTGTTGTCTTTCTCCATGAGAATTTCAGCACTGAAGGCATTCAGTTTATCTTTTATTAATAGATTGAAAAAATGTTTGCTTTCCAGTAGTCTCATTTTCACTTTTATATTCTTTATTATTCTGTACATATATTTCTTCTATAAACAGCTTTTATTGGAAGCCATCATTACTTTCTGTAGCTGAAATTTAATTAACATATAGCATTTACTCTGGTTTGGGACAGTCTTGAGTTTGTAGTGGCTTGTACAATCTATGCCTGCACTATGTTAAGCAAACTGTAGGTGAGTAAATTTGAAGGTCTAATTGACTTTATTAAGTAATCTTGAATCAGGCACCATCCCATCTAACAAGTAGAGGGAAGCTCTTAGGACTTGTACAAAATGAAGATTTTTATAGGAAGGATGGTGGGGCAAGAAAGTTATCGGCAAAAGAAAAGGTAAGATCACCTTCCCTTAGGGGGAAAGAGCACTGGGCCTTGTGCAGATAATGTCATCTTCCTTTGGGGTGGGGATGGAGGGCCCAGGTGGCACTCATTGGCACCCATCAGAAAATTCTTGACTGACTAGTTAAGACTGCTTTTCTGGGGGAGGTTGAAACAATTAGATTAGAGACTAGGGCTAAGTGATGCCATTTTGGGTCTGTGGTTTTCTATTTTACAGTTACCCCCTTTTGATCTGATTGTCAGCTTAACAGAAATGTGATCAAAATTAAAGGCATTAACGCCACTCTCAGTTACCAACCTCAAGTTCTCGCAGTTTTTGTTATTCCCTTGTGTGGCCTGTCCATATGGTTATGGCTTAATCTCTGGGATATTCACAAGTCATGGCTTCAGGTTCACAATTTTTTAAATGTCATTTTCTTTGTTCCTTAGATGTTTCAAGTCCTTTAAAAAAATTTTTTAAGGTAATCTCTATACCCAACATGGGCTGAAACTCACCACCCCAAGGTCAAGAGTCGCACACTCCACCAACTGAGCCAGCCAGGCGCCCCCAGATGTTTCAGGTCTTAGGGAAATCATTTGCTTGGTGGTTAACAGCTGTGAACATGCATTTAAAGCTTTTAAGAGAATACAACGCACCACAGAAGTTATTATGATTACTAGAAGCAAGGTAATTTCAATATATGGAGTGTACTATAGAGCTATGGTTCCCAAGACCCAAACCAGTCAAAATTAACTAATTCAAAGAAAGACCCCATGCAAAGAGCTACCTTTTTAAGCCAAGTGACTTGTTCTGTGATCTTATGTAATTGAGTTTCAGCTTCCCCAGAAGTGTTAATCTAAGCATAGCAGGTGGTGGCCATAAGCACAGACATCTTGCTCAGATAAAAGATAATCAAGAGCTATTTTATTATTAAGGACAGCTTTGACTCGAGAATCTAAGGATCTTTATTGGGCTGCTATTGCTTTAGCAACAGATTTTGCAATGATTCTAAGAATTAAGGAGCAGTTCTTGATCACAGCCTCATTTATGTATATCTCTAACCAGAGAAATAGGGACCTGTCAAAAGGAATGAATTCTGATTCATGAATAGGCCCTTTTTTAACTCAGCAGTGTAAATTCAGGGGAATCGACTGATGAGATGTCTTATTTTGCTTGTGAAAAGTTAAGAGCCCAGTTAGATTTTAGCTAAGCCTGAAGTTAAAGAGGTTGTGCCCTCTTAGCAACAGCCTGGGAGATACAGCTGGGGACATTAATCTTTCCAGGCCAGTGCCAGAGTAAAGGAAAAGGAGAATGGATTATGGATTTTTAGTATGAAGTCGATCTGTCATCTTGGACTGAAGCAGTCTACCTCAATACCAGCCACTTCTCTTTCTTGTCAATTTGATTTAGAGGTCTGCAGCATCTGTATGGACCAAGGGTCAGGTGGAGCTTTTTTTTTTTTTTTTTTTTTTTTTTTTAAGCTGTGTGTTGTGTACCCAACACTTAATATGTTTTGGTTTTGCTGTAGCATCAGTGGTCAGGAGTACTAGGTAAGGTCTTTTCCAGTGGGGCTCAAGAACTGTTTTTCTCTAAGAATGTTTCCAAAACGCCACTTTATCTACATGTGCCACACTCTTACAAATACAACGTAAAGACGTAGTATAACTTATTTGACAATGCTTCCCATATTTTACTTATTTTTACATATTTTCCCCCAGCTCCTGCCCCCCATTTATATATTAATTAACAAATCTTTCAGAATATTCCAGGTCAAAGACTTCATTTGTTTATTTTTAAAGTTTATTTATTTGAGAGAGAGGGTGTACACGGGCACTTGAGCGGGGGAGGGTCAGAGACGGGGAGAGAGAATCCTGAGCAGAGCCCCACTGATCCCAGCCCTAGGTGGGGCTCGAACTCAGGAACCCTGAGATCATGACCTGAGCCAAAATCAAGAGTCACTTAACAGACTGAGCCACCCAGGTGTCCCTTAAAACTCATTTTATAAAATAATTTCATTTTAATCTTAACCAGCTTGATCACACATTAATATTCCTTTTCAAAGACTTCTTTTCAACAGACCTATAACTTTTCCCCCCTACATTTCTGTTTTATCATGTGTTTTTAATTTGTTTTCCCCTTAACAAAAATTCATCTCTAATTCTCATACTTTTTTTTAGTGAAAACATATCCTACTTCCTTGGCATATGGAGATGTTTCCCTTATTTTTAGTAGTTTTAATTACATATATTAATTTGAATTTCTAACTTAGAAACTAATTTCTAGTGAAAAGAAGTAAGCAATTGTGAATGGTCTGGTAACCAGCATTCCTTAAATTTGCAAATTTATGAATACATTTTATAATTTCTAGAAACATGTATGTCTTTTTGAAATTTTTAAAAATATTTGAGAGAGGGAGAGTGGGCGGGGAGGGGTAGAGAGAGAGGCGACAGAGGATCTGAAGCAGGCTCTGTGCTGACAGCACAGGGTCTGATGCGGGGCTCAAACTCACAAATGAGCCGGAGATCATGACCTGAGCTGACGTCGGACACTTAACCGACTGAGCCACCCAGGTGCCCCTAAATATTTTAATGTAGCATTAACACACCTAAATATCTTTTAGTTTCTCTGTAATCAAAAGATAAACCTGTGTTTAGTAATTAATGTTTTAGTATTTTGTCCTATTTGGAAAGGATCTAGATATTTAATGAATTTATCTTAACTCATCATTTAACTTAGCAAAACTTTAAGGTTTCAAGTTACTAAAAAGATTTGGACACTATTTTAAAAGGTTACCTAAAACTTTTTATTTGTTAAGCAATTATGTTTAAATTACCTACCAAAACTTGATTAAACATTAGACAAAGTCTGCCATTATCCCTAAGCTATTATATTTTGGTGGCCGATGTTGTAAGCGATAGGTAGAATAAAAGTTTTATATTTAATGGTGATAACTCCAAAGATTTGCCTGTTTTTAAACTTTTTTTTAATGTTTGTTTATTTTTGAGGAGGAGCAAAGAGAGAGGGAGACACAGAATCTGAAGCAGGGTCCAGGCTCTGAGCTGTCAGCACAGATGTGGGGCTTGAACTCAAGAGTCTGATGCAGGGCTTGAACTCAAGAATCATGAGATCGTGACCTGAGCGGAAGTCAGATGCTTAACTGACTGAGCCACCCAGACACCCCTAAACTAGTTTTCATATCACATCTGTTTTCAGATCACATGAACTTGAAAAACATTTGGGTTAAATTCTAGCTTTCTGAGAGTTTTAGAATGCCCAAATTTTCCAAGCATTTGCCTTCAAACCAACTAAATAGAGCTCCTTTACTGCTCCTTTAGCAGTATCATTTGGAGTTAGAGAAAATATCTCATATTTACAACATATATGGACACAAATACATAGATGAGATATAAACAAAAATTTATAGCTTTTGTTTTTACTGATATTTCCAAATACCTCCTTGTATGTATTTATTTGTTTGGGGGGAGGGGGATGAAAACTTCCCCCTAAAGTTTTGCATTTTAAAGAATGGCTCTTAGGTCCTAGAGAAGAGGGTGGGTAGAAAATTTACAGAAAAAGTATCCAAGTTTTCTTCAAGGTGGAGATTTGGAGCATATCTGTGTGTTATCAAAGGTGCTGGAGTCTGGGCTTGAGAACTCTTTCAGCAGTTTGTATTTTAAAAGGGGCGCCTGGCTGGCTCAGTCAGTAGAGCTTGTGAAGCCTACTTAAAAAAACAAAAAAATAGAAGGGCCTTTTTCCCACTTTTTTTTTTTTCCTTTAGTCTCAGGTGATTGTGGGCTGTGCTTCCATTTCAGAGATGTGATAAGATTTAATCATTTCAAGGGACAGAGAAAGAATGTAAAAAAAAATTTTTATGAGAGCTTCAGGATAATTGCAATTTAAAATTTACCTTTTTTCTTAAGGACAGGACAATTTTGTTTCAATATCCTGGTCTTTTATAATATGCACATTTTGAGAATAGGCGAGGTTTTAGGATTGTTAAAGATAGGTGGGTTTTGACTTTCTGGTTTTGGAGAGATTTGTAAGACAAAGACCGTTTTTCTCCAGAGAACTGGGTTACGGCCTGAATATCAAGGAACTGGCTCACGTTTTTAAATAGATTTACTTATTTATATCAGGGAGATTTTTAATGAAAATGAGAATGAAAAGATGGTTGTCTTTGTAAAGTCTGTATAAAATAAAGCATTTTAACAGAAGCCTTCTTTCTGGTTATACGGTTCAACCTTGGCATCTATAATCCTTCTGTTAGTATAAAGTATTAGCTTTATACTTTAAAACGTGTGCTGCTGTTCCACGGACAGGAATTCTCTGGTGGGCAGTGTCTAGGATACACCTGCAAAGGTCGTGCATGAAAATGCCTGAGGCTGGCTGGGATTGATCATAGTAAACCAGGCCCTACGGTTTGTTTCTCAGGCTTCCGCTAAAATCACTTTCTGCTTTCGGCGTTTACAAGAATAGTTGATATACTTTGAACCTAGAGATTAGGCTGGAGTACTCTCCCTGAATCTTGTAGGGAAGAGGAAGTTAAAACAGACAGGGCTGGATTTTAAGAAGGGGAAATTTTGGGATGCCCAGGTGGCTCAGTTGGTTAAGCATCTGACTCTTGGTTTCGGCTCAGGTCATGATCTCACAGTTTTGTGGGTTTGAGCCCTGAATCAAGTTCTGTGCTGATAGTGCAGAGCTTGCTTAGGATCCTCCCCCTCCCCGACCCCCCTCTTCCTCTCTCTCTCTCTGCTCTTCCCCTGCTCAGAAAGCTCCAAAATAAACTTAAAAAAAGGGGGGGGGGTATTTTCATTGGATGTGGACATTTATTTGTCTTAAGCCTAATTTTTGTTCTTTTTTTTAAAGTTTAGAGAGAGTGTGCGTGTGAGAGTATCTTTGGTTAAGCCATAAAAAGGCTTACTGATAGGAGTCGATATTAAAATTAATAAGACCTGACTTGTTAATGGCCAGACAATGAAGCCTTTAAATTGGCTACATTTGGGGAAAAAAATTATAAAGAGCTCTCAATTGCCTAATTAGTAGAATGGCTAGTTTTAGGGACTCCTTTGACAAGATAAAAGAACAAAAATTAGAGGTGCCTGGGTCGCTCAGTGGGTTGAGCATCTGACTCTCGACACATGCATGTCACATCCATGCAGTGGAATATACAACCTAAAGAAAAGGAGAAGCTTTTTAACTTATGGATATGAAAGATCTCCAAGATACATTGTTAAATGAGAAAAAAGAGTAAGGGCATGAAACATGGGGGCGGGGGGGGGGGGGGGGGGGGCGGTGGTATATGTATTTGTATAGGTAAAGATCTCTGGAAAGATACCTTTGGAAGTGGAGGGGTCATCATTGGTCAGGTAAGGGATGAGGTAGGAGAGAGTCCACCCTGTTTTTTCTTTTTACATTTTTTTGGTTTTTGAACCACTGTTAGCCTAAGTAAAGGTCAAACAATTATAATAAAAATCTAAGAAAATGTTTCACTTGCCAATACACCTTATTGACATTATTAATTACCACCATTTTGGCTTAATGTACATTTGTAAAAGTTATTTATTTTGAATTAAGTCTACTTAAGTTATTAAAATGATCCAAAATTATTAGAATAAAGCTATTAGGTCATAAATAGTAAAAGGGATCACAGAATGGGAGACACTGGCAGAGCCTGGGTCTCACTGTCCTTCACCTTGTTCCTTGTATTTTAGATGGTTCCTTCCTCAGCTTCAGGTCAAGTTCGAGGTTATTATGTAGACTGGAAAATGCTGCGTGATGTGAAGAGACGAAAAATTGCCTACGAGTATGCAGATGAGAGGCTTCGAATCAATTCCCTCAGGAAGAATACCATTTTGCCAAAAGATCTTCAGGTGAGGTAATTAAGATGCGTCCCAATGTGCCACAGGATCATTCTCAAAAAGCACCGTTGATGCTGTTGTAACTTAGTAACAATATAATTTCTGGAGGATATGATCAAATTCTCCCGGTCAACCTAAATTAATACCCTTGAAGTTATTCTGGTGAATTTCAGATTAAAGAGAACTTTTCATTCCTAACTAGCCTTTTAACTGTTTATTAGATGATCTTTAGAAAGTACTGGTGAATGGTAATCACACAGAAATTGGACAGTTATTTTGACCTAAGGACTCTCCCCCACTTCTTGCCACTCTTTCAACACACTCTTCAGGCATTGGGAGGCTGTGCTGACGATTGAGGCCATGTGCCTCATATGTGGCCTAAGCTGTTCCTCACCCAGGGCAATGGGTGCCTGCTCTCTGAACTCCTTCACCCACCTCTGTGTGCTGAGGTGGTTTTCCATCTGGTTTACTTTCTTCTCATACTCCTTAGCTTGAATAAGAGGATGCCAACCCTGTTTGGCCTCCTGAAGCATATGGGTCCTGCACCTAGCTGGTGACACAGCATACCTGCATTCATGAGTCTTGTTGAGAACCTGAACTCAAACTCAAGGCTACTCAGACTATCAAAAGCTCAGAGGGAAATAAAAAAATACTTATAGAAGCTGGCTGAATAATATACAGGCCACTCATTACCATTAATTCTTTTTAATCTTGTCCAGATTAGCCAGATCAGCAGAAAACTGAGTGTCCTAAACCATTCGGTTATGGCTTTTACCATACGGCATTAAGCTACTTGCTTACATTTAGGGAGTCGTAAGAGGAGGCCTCTGAGAAAAACTTAAGATGTTGTGGAGGATGTTATTTATGAAGATCCCCCGTTCCCCCCTAAGGAATGGCTCTGGTATGAGAACCAGCAATAGCTATTCAAGGACTCCGTGAGTTGTAGGAATTGATCCTGGCTCTGTGTTGCCTACCAAGTAGCATACAGATCAAACTTCTGTCCCAGAGGTCTGTCTCTAACAGACTTACAGGCTTTTCACAGTGCACACTATTGTCTCATTGTCCCTGTGCCCCAATTTCCTCATTTGTAAATTGACTTAAATCTTTTTTGGGAACAAGGAGAGGTATAGAAGTGTATATACATAATAGGTACGTACATACATACATAATTCATAGCTCTTCTAGGACAGCCTCCACGAAACTTGACTTCCAGCCTGGTCTCCCCTCCAGTCCACTTTATAGCATATACTATCTACCATTCATTGACTTAATTGTCAGTGTATAGAATTCACTAAATATTTCATAATGGCAACACATGCACAAGCTCTTGGAGATTAGGAAATAATTTTTTTTCAGCTGTGCAACATATATATTTGATTTGCTAATTCTGTATATTACTCTGTGTACAATGATAACGATAAGTGTAGTCATTGTCACCATACAATGTTACACAATATTTTGACTATTCCCTATCTCTGTGACGTACTTATTTTATAACTGGAAGTATATACCTTTAATTTTAAAATAACATTTAAATAACATTAAAGTAACATTTAATGTTATTAGTTTCAGGTAACTAACACATTGATTCAAAAATTCTGTACATAATGATCAGCCATATGTGTAATCACCATGCAACATTATTGCAATATTATTGACTGTATTCCCCATGCTGTACTTTCCTTTTTTTGTTCTTTAATTGAAGTATAGCTCATGCACACTGTTCTGTTAGTTTCAGGTGTACAACCTAGTGATTTGACAACTCTATGCATTGCTATCCTCACCACTAGTGTAGTTACCATCTGCCACCATATAACGCTATTTATGATACATTGACTATATTCCTTATGCTGTACCTTTCCTCCCTGTGACTTACTCATTCCATAACTGGAAGCCTGCACTTTCTATTTTCCTTCACCCCTTTTGCCCATATACCCACATATCTGCCCTCTGACAATCACCGGTTTTCATTTTTGTGGGTGAATTTCTATTTTAGTAGTTTGTTCAGTTGTTTTGTTTTTTAGATTTCGCATATAAGTGAAATCCTATGGCATTTGTCTTTCTGTTTTACTTATTTCACTTAGTATAATGACCTGTAAGTCTATCTGTATTGTTACGAATGGCAGGATCTCATTGCTTTTTAAGGCTGAGTAATATCCCATTGTGTATACATACACATCTTCTCTATCCATTCATCTATCATTGGACACTTGGGTTGCTTACATATCTTGACTATTGTAAATAATGCTATAATCGTAGGGGTACAAATATTGTTTCAAATTAGTGTTTTTGTTTCTTTGGACAGATACCCAGTAGTGGATTACTAGGTTGTACTGTTTTCTATTTTTTATTTTTTGAGGAGACTTCATACTGTTTCCCACGGTGTCTGCACCAATTTACATTCCCACTGCAGGAGATTTCCCTTTTCTCTATATCCATGCCACTATTTAATTCTACCCATTCTGAAAGTTGTAAGGTAATGTCTCATTGTGGTTTTGATTTCGATGGTTAGTGATGTTGAACATCTTTCTATTTGTCTGTTGGCCATCTATGTCTTCTTTGAAAAAATGTCTATTCAAGCCTTCTGCCTATTTTTTAACTGAATTATTTGCTTTTTTGGTATTGAGCTGTATAGGTTCTTTATATGTTTCTGGATATTAACCCCTTATCAGATGTATTTGGAGATGTCTTCTCTCATTCAGTAGGCTGCCTTTTTGTTTCGTTGATGGTTTCCTTTAATGTGCAAAAGGTTTTTATTTTGGTGTAGTCCCAAAAGTTTATTGTGTTTTTGTTTCTCTTGACTGAAGAGATATAACTAGAAAAATATTGCTAAAGCCAATGTCCAAGAGATTACTATCTATGTTTTCTAGGAGTTACGTGGTTGCAGTTTCTCACATTTAGGTCTTTAATCCATATCAAGTTTATTTTTGTGTGGAGTGTAAGAATGTGGTCCAGTTTCATTCTTTGGTGGGTAGCACTTCAGTTTTCCCAATCACATTTATTGAAAAGACTGTCTTTTCCTCATTGTGTACATCCTTACCTCCTTGTTATAGATGAATTAACCATATGAGTGTGGATTTATTTCTGGGCTCTCTAGTCCTATCCCATTGACCTAGCGTGTCTGTTTTTGTGCCGATACCATGCTGTTTGATTGTTACAGCTTTGTAGTATATCTTGAAATCTGGGTTTGTGATACCTCCAGCCTTGTTGTTTCTCCGGTTTGCTTTGGCTATTCAGGGTCTTGTGTGGTTCTAAGCAAACTTTTGTATTACTTGTTTTAGTTCTATGAAAAATACTGTTGGTATTTTGATAGGGATTGCATTGAATCTATAGATTGCTTTGGGTAGTATGGACATTTAAACAATATTAATTCTTCTAATCCATGACAATGGGATATCTTTCCATTTGTTTGTGTCATCGTCAGTATCTTCCAGTTTTCAGAGGATAGGTTTTTCACCTCCTTGGTTAAATTGGCAACCATACTAGAAATAGTACGTTAATCACTTATGAAGCCAATATGGGAATTAAAATGCTAAAGTAGTAAAAATCAGTTTTATCTACAAAAATTAGTCTAAGGATAAACAAAATAAGATGTAAAATATAACATCATATACATAAAACATGGATGGGGTTAATTTAGTGCTTTTACTGTATGTTTGAATTTAAGATACAGCAACATAATACAGACTGTTAAACACTGAAGATGTTATATATAACCCTGTGGTAACCACAAATGAAGAGGTTATAGTAAATACACAAAAAATAGACAAAAATCCAAGCATAACACTAAAGAAAGACCTCAAACCCCAAGCGAAAAGAACAAAAGAAGGACAAAAAATAGACAAAAACTACAAAAACAATAAGGACACGCCAAACTGCTAATAACTGCATATATATCAGTAATTACTTTAAATGTGAGTGGACTAAATGCTCCAATCCAAAGATACAGGATGACGGAGTGGATTAAAAAAAAAGACCCATCTGTACACTGCCTACAAGAGACTCACGTCAAGACCTAAAGATGTATACAAACTGAAGGTGATGGGACGCAGAAACACATTCCGTGCAAATAGCGCAAAACAAAAAAAGCCAGGGTAGCAACGCTTTAGGTGCATTTTCTGCACTGTGGGGATGGCAGAGGGAGAGGTGAACCAAGACTTCATTGTCAAGATGGAGAGCCCACCCCCAGCACTCCACAGGATTGTGCCAGCCCACCATCTCCACATACAAGTAGTTCAGGTAAACAACCTATGAGTGTAACACTTAGAGAATGATTAAGGAAAACTAGATCTTCATTTGATTCCTGTTACAGTTTGGTAAAACATCTTAAAGTAGAGAATGAAGAAAATGATCAAACTTCTTCAGAGAAACCAACATCTTCAACAGAAGAAAACTGTTTGAATTTCAAAAAAAAAATTTAAATACATAGACAATAAATTTGAAGAACGCGCATATTTGAAAAATACCTTCAAGAATATCAGTTCAGGGGCGTCTGGCTGTCTCAGTTGGTAGAGCGTATGACTCTTGATCTTGGGCTTGTGAGTTTGAGCCCCACGTTGGGTATAGGGATTACTTTAAAAAAAATAAAATCTTTAAAAACAAAACAAAACAACATCAGTGCATGTGAATCTAAATTGATAGTCATGCAGTGATCTGCAAAATGTTGTTGTGGATGAGGATCTTCTCAAATAAGGATTAAGTGTGAAGAAAAAGCAAAATTGGTGAAGCCAATTGAGAAGAAAGAAGACCTTCCCTGGAGGCCAAAACTGGTCAAAATGTACAGATCAAAGACTGACGTGTCTCAGTGACAGTTAATACAGAAGTGGAGAAGCTGGAGCCAGCTGTGGCTTTATGAGTTGCAGTCAGCTACGTCTGAGGAGAACAAGAAACCCAACCTTACAAAGCTGATAGACCCCTGTGGGTTAGATGATCAGTTGCTACCCTGTAACAGAAATGAAGAATTTGTTAGTGTTTAATAATTCTTTCTCCAGAATATTTTTGAGAATAACAATTTAAGAGATACCTAACCCATTTTAAAAGGAAGATAGAAACCATTAGGGCTTAAAGAAAGGTATGTCGATGAACATCAGTTTAGGGCACTCTGTTATATAAATACAAAGTAGGCTCTAAAATGAAAATTTAGGGGGCACCTTGGTGGCTCAGTTGGTTAAGTATCTGACTCTTGAGTTCAGCTCAGGTTGTGTTCACGGTTTGGGAGATTAAGCCCCGTGTCGGGGTCCGTGCTTACAGCGTGGAGCCTACTTAGGATTCTCTCTCTACTCTCTCTCTGCCCCTCGAACTGACCGTGTGCTTTCTCTCTCTCAAAATAAATAAACTTTAAAAAATAAATAAAATGAAAATTTAGGATTGTGGATAAATTTTCCAAAGAAAACTGGACATTTAAAGAAATGTGAAAAAAATTTAGATCATGTTTTAAAAACTAATTTGGACATTCCTTGAAGTCTGTTTTAATACCTTTGGGTTTAGTGGTCTAAAAATGCCTGCATGTCTCCTAAGTTTATGAACATTATTTCCAAGTATCACATATTTCCATCTGGATGGTATAGCAGGTAATTAAACTTGCTCATATGTCCAAAATTAAAAAAAAAAAACAAAAAAAAAAAACTTTAAAACAAAGACTGTAGCAAGAGACAAAAAAAAAAAAAAAAAGGCATTACATAATGATAAAGGGATCAATCCTACAAGAGGATATAACAATTATAAATATTTATGTACCCAACATAGGAGCACCTAAGTACATAAAGCAAATATTAATAGATATAAAGGGAGAAATCGACAGTAAAACAATAATAGTAGGGAGCTTTCACACCTCACTTATTTCAGTGGATAGATCAGCCAGACAGAAAACCAATAAGAAACTGAGGCTTTGATTGTCACATTAGACAGACCTAACAGATATATATATAGAACATTCCATCTGAAAACAGAATACACATTCTTTTCAAGTACACATGGAACATTCTCCAGGATAGATCACATGTAAGTTCATAAAGCAAGTCTCAGTAAATGTAAGAGGATTGAAATCCTATCAAACATGTTTTCTGACCATAACAGTATGAGACTAGAAATCAATTACAAGAGAAAAATCTGGAAAAAACACAAACACCTGGAGGCTAAACAACATGACACTAAGCAACAAGTGAGTCAGGAGGAAATCAAGGAGAAAGTCAAAAAAATACATGGAGACAAATGAAAATAAAAACACTGTAGTCCAAAATCTTTAGGACATGGCAAAAGCATTTCTAAGAGGGAGGTTTAAAGTCCTACAGGCCTACCTCAAGAAATAAGAAAAATCTCAAACAACCTAACACTTAAACTAGAAAAAGATCAAATCTCAGAGCTAGTAGATGGAAGGAAATAATAAAGATCAGAAGAAATAAATGAAATAGAGACAGGAAAATAACAGTAGAAAAGGTCAATGATAGAGCTAATTCTTTGGAAAGATAAAATTGACATTTAACCAGACTTACCAAGAAAAAATAAGGAATGTAATCAAAAATGAAGGAGAGGAAATAGTAATTGACATCACAGAAATACAAAGGATTAGAGAGAACATTTGAAAAATTATATGTCAACAAATTGGGCACTCTAGAACAAATGGATGAATTCCTAGAAACATACATTTTCCGAAAACTGAATCAGGAAGATGTAGAAAATTTCAACAGGAGTGCCCAGGTGGCTCAGTTAAGTGTGTGACTTTGGCTCAGATCATGATTTCATGGTTCATGAGTTCGAGCCCTGCATCAGGCTATGTGCTGACAGTGCAGAGCCTGCCTGGGTTCATTCTCTCTCTCTCTCCCCCTCTTCCTTTTCTTCTTCCCTTACCCCACTAGCTCACATGTATGCATGTGTTCTCTCTCAATATAAATAAATTTTTAAAAAAGTAAATAGGGGTGTCTGGGTGGCTCAGTCAGTTGAGCATCCGGCTCTTGGTTTCAGCTCAGGTCATAATCTCACAGTTTTGTGAGTTTGAGCCCTGTGTCTGGCTCTGTGCTTAGGATTCTCTCTCTCCCTCTCTCACTGTCCCTCCCCTGTTCGTGCTGTCCCTGTCTCTCTCAAAATAAATAAACTTAAAAACATTTTTTTTAAATACAAATAAAAGAACATTTGAACAGACCTGTTACTAGTAACGAAATTGAATTGGTAATCAAACTCCCAACAAACAAAATTCCAGAACCAAATGTCTTCACAGATAACCTCTACCAAACATGTATAAAAGAGTTAAGGGGTGCCTGGGTGACTCAGTCGGTTGAGCATCCAACTCTTGATTTTGGCATGGGTCACGATCCCAGGGTTGTGGGATTTAAGCCCAGCATCAGGCTCTGTGCTGAGTGTGGAGCCTGCTTAAGATTCTCTCTCCCCCCTCTTCCTCCCCCTCTGCCCCTCTCCCCTGCTCGTGCTCGCTCTCTCTCTCTCTCTAAAATAAAAAATAAATAAAATAGACTTAATGTTTATTCTTAAACTATTCCAGTAAATAAAAGAGGAAGGAAAACTCCCAATTCATTCTACATGGCCACAGTTACCCTGGTACCAAACCAGACAGAGACACTACAAAATCTCTGATGAACACAGGTGGAAAACATCCTTAAAAAAAAAAAATTAGCAAAGCAATTTCAGCATATATATTAAAAGATCATTCACAAAGATTTATTTCAGGGATGCAAGAGTGGGTCACTTTTGGCAAATCAAATCAGATACACTAACAAGAGAAAGGATAAAAACCATATGATCATCTCAGTAGATGCATTTGACATAATACACTAGCCATTCACAATAAAACTCTCAGCAAAGTGAACATACCTCAAATTAGTAAAGGCCATATATGAAAAACCCCCAATTAACATCATACTCAGTGGTGAAAAATTGAAAGTTTTTCCACTAAGTTCCAGAACAAGACCAGGATGTCCACTCTCACTACTTTTATTCAACATACTACTGGAATTCAACTGCAACAATCACACAAGAAAAAGAACTTAAACCATCGAAATTGGTAAAGAAGAAGTAAAACTGTCACCATTTGCAGATGACCCGATACTATATATAGAAAACCCAAATTACTCCACCAAAAAACTGTTACTACTGATCAATGATTTTAATAAAGGTGCATGATAAAAAAATTAATATACAGAAATTTATTGCATTTTTATACACTAATAAGTAGAAAAAAAATTAAGAAAACAATCCCACTTACAATTACACCAAAAAGAATAAAGTACCTAGGAAATATTCTTAATGCTTAATAGTTTATGACAATTTAGTGGATTTTATATGCATTTTCTTATTTAATTTATGCACTTTTTATATGTTAGAATAATTACTGTGCTTTCTTACAGTCTAGCACAGGATCAATCATACTTGTCAGGTTTAAATGAATACAGTCACACTAATACGCACATATATAAGAATAAACTTCTAAGAAATCCTTAATGCAAACTTTTGCAGTAATCTTTTTCCTCCATCTTGACCACTTTTGCCCTTCTAGATTCATTCTTTACATTGCAGTTGATCTTAAAAATGTATATCTCAGGGTGCCTGGGTGGCTCAGTCGGTTAAGTGTCCAACTGTCAGTCTTGGCTCAGGTCACAATCTCACGGTTTGTGAGATCGATCTCTGTGCAGAGTCTGCTTGGGATTCTCTGTCTCTGCTCTTCCCTGTCTTACTCTCTCAAAATAAATTTAAAAACTTAAAAATAAATAAAAATGGAAATCTCACCTGATCTTTCATCTTTCTTACTCCAGCTGCCAGAATCTTTACCACAGATGTCAGGGCTCTGTTATCCTCATTCTCCAGCCTCAGACCACATTCCCTCTTACTTGCTCTGCATCCCAGAGGTTTCAGATTTTAAAGATTCATAAATCATATGGGGAATAACCAAACTTTATACCTTAAGGAACTAGAAAAAGAAGAGTAAACTTTAAGCCCAACTTAGCAAAAGAAAGGAACTCACAGGGGTACCTGGTTGGCTCAGTTGGTAGAACATGTGACTCTTGATCTCAGGGTTGTGAGCTCAACCCCCACACTGGGCATAGAGCTTACTTAAAAAAAAAAAAAAAAAAAAGAAATAATAAAGATCAAAGCAGAAATAAATGAGAGACCAGAAAAACACTAAAGATCAATGAAACTAAGAGCTGATATTTTGAAAAGATAAACAAAATTGACAAATATTTAGCTGAACTAAGTAAAAAAGAGCAAAAACTCAATCGCAATGAAAAAGGAAACATTACATCTGAGATCACAGGAATACAAAGTATCATAAGAAACTGATATGAACCATTCATTAAATGCCAGCAAATTGGAGAACCTAGACAAAATGGGTAAATTCCTAGAAATATACAACCTAACGAGACTAAGTGGAGGAGAAATAGAAAATCTGAACTGACCAATAATGAATAAGGCTATTGAATTAGTGATCAAAAACCTTTCAACAAAGAAAAGCCCATAAATGGCTTTATGAGTGAATTCCATCAAATATTTAAAGATAAATTAATATACTTCTCAAACTCTTCCAAAATATTAAAGACAAGGGAACACTTGCAAATTTATGTTATCAGATCAGCATAATACTATTACAAAGCCAGATAAAGACACTATAAGAAAAAGAAACTACAGGCCAATTTCCCTGAAGAATATAGATGCAAAAATTCTCAACAAAATACTAGCAAATCATATTCAATAACATATTAACAATATCATCCGCTATGACCAAATGGGATTTGTCCCTGGCATGCAAAGATGATTCAACATATGCAAGTCAGTAAATATGATATACCACCTTAATAGAATAAAATATAAAACTCATGGTTGGGGCACCTGGGTGTCTCAGCTGAACATCTGACTCTTGATTTTGGCTCAGGTCATGATCTCAGGGTCATGGGATTGAGTCCCGTGTTGGGTTCTGCACTGGGTGTGGAGCCTGCTTAGGATTCTCTCTCCCTCTGCCCTCCCCTACTTGAACTTGTTCTCGCTCTGTCTCTCTCTCTCTCTCTCTCTCTCTCTCTGTCTCTAAAAAAAAAAAAAAAAAAAAATCCTATGGTTGTCTCAGCAGATGCAGAAAAATCATTTGGCAGAATTCAACATTATTTCATGATAAAAGCTCTCAACAAAGAGCTGCATGTAGAAGAAACATGCAACAAAAGAATAAGCCCATAGCTGACATCATATTCAGTGGTGAACAGCTGAAAGCTTTTCCTCTAAGATCAAGAACAGGAAAAAGATGCCCACTCTTGGTTCTTTTATGCAACATAGTACTAGAAGTCATAGCCAGAGCAGTCAGGCAAGAAAAAATTTTCAAAGGTATTCAAATCAAATCTGAATAGGAAATAATATAAGCAGATGTACAATGGCATCAAAATCAATAGAATATTTAGGAATAAATTTAAAGAGGGGACAGATCTGTACACTGAAAACTATAAGACATTGATGAAGGAAATTGAAGAAGACCTAAATGAAAAGATAATTCTGTGTTCAGGGATCAAAAGAATTAATATTAAAATGTCCATACTATACAAAGCCATCTATAGACTCTTTGCAATCCCTATAAAAATTCCAATGGCCTTTGTCACAGAAATTTAAAAAAAAAAAAAAAAAAAAAAAAAATTCTAAAATTCATATGGAATCACAGAAGACCCCTGAATAGCCAGAGCAAATCTGAGAGAAGTACGAAACTGGAGGCCACATGCTTTCTTTCTTTTTTTTTTTTTTTTGTAGTAAAAGGACCTACACACCTCCTGACTTTTTTTTTTAACATTCATTTTTTTTTTTTTTCAAAAGAGAGTGCATGTGTGAGTTGGGGGAGGGGCAGGGAGGAGACAGATCCAGAGCAGGCTGCATGCTGTCAGCACAGAGCCCAATGTGGGGCTCAAACTCATGAACCAGGGGATCATGACCTGAGGCAAAGTTGGACACTTCACGGACTGAGCCACCCAGGTGCCCCTACACACTTTCTAATTTTTAAAATGCTATTACAGGAGCGCCTGGCTGGCTCAGTCATTAGAGCATGTGACTCTTGATCTTGGGGTTCTGCGTTCAAGCTCCACATTTGGTATAGAGATTACTTTAAAAAAATCTTTAAAGAAAAAACTTCATTACAAAGCTATAGTACTCAAAATAGTATGATACTCCATAACACATAGAGCAGTGAAAACGAAGCAAGAGCCCAGAACCCAATCCAGTTGATTCCCAACAAGCGAACCAAAACTCAGTAGGGGAGGAGTAGTTTCTCTAACAAATGGTGTTGGGGAAGCTGGATGTTCATGTGCAAAAGAATGACACTGGACCTCCGTCCTATACCACTCCCAATAATTAACTCGAAATGGGTGAAAACTTAAACCTGAAACCGTAAAACTTCTAGAAGAAAACATAAGGGAAGAGCTCCTTGACATTGGTGTTGGCAGTGATTTTTTAGATATGACATCAAAAGCATAAGCAACAAAAGCAAAAATAAATGAGTGGGACTGCATAGAAGTAAGCAGCTTCTGCACGGCAAAAGGTCTGAGAAAGGGTGCACTAATTATTGAAACTGGAGTTTCCTCAAAAAGTTAAAATTAGAACCATATGACCTAGCAGTTCTACTTCTGAGTGAAGAAAATGAAAATACGAATTCGAGAAGATATCTGCACCCCCACATATATTGCAGCATTATTCACAGTTGCCAAGTCATGGAAGCACCCTACGTGTCAGCAAATGAAGGAGATATTTATTCAAAGAAAATGTGGTGCGCGTGCACACACCCAATGTAGTAGGATTTTCCTTTTGTAGTAACTTGAACGTACCTTGGGAACATTACATTAAATCAGAGGAAGACAAATGTTTGATCTCACTTACATATATAATGTGATATAAGTTGAACTCATAGGAATAGATTATAATGGTGGTTACCAGTGGCTGGGAGGTAGGGGAAATGGGAAGATATTGGGCAAAGTGTACAAACTTCTGTTTATAAACTGAATAAGTGCTGAGAATCTAACATATAAAATGGTGATTATAGTTAACAGTACTGCGTTACATGCTTGAAACTTGCTAAGAGAGTAATGTTATATGTTCTCATCACCCCCCAAAAAAGGTAATTATTTGGGGTGATGGAGGTGTTCATTAGGCCTTATTGTAGTAATTATTTTGCAAGGTATACATGTATTAAATGTGTTAACACAATGTTATATGTCAATTACATCTCAGTAAAGCTGGGAAAAAAACATGGGGAGACAACAGAAATAAATACATTCACATATTTTCCAAATGACTTAAACAAGAATGTATATAGTGGTGAAAAACTGAGGGCTTTTCCTTTAAGAACCGAAACAAGACAAGAATGTCTACTCTTGCCACTTTTATTCTACATGGTACCGGGAGTCCTAGCCACAGCAATCAGACAAAAGTTAGGTTTAGATAGCATCCAAATTGATAAGGAAGAGGTTAAACTGTCACTATTTGGAGGTGACAAGATATTATATATAGAAAACCCTAAAGACTTCACCAAAAAACTTATTAGAGGTAATAAATGAATTCAGTAAAGTTTCAGGATACAAAATTAATGCACAGAAATTAGTTGCATTTCTATACACTAATGACAGAGTAGCAGAAAGAGGCATTAAGAAAACAGTCCCAGGGCGCCTGGGAGCCAGTTAAGCGGCCCACTTTGGCTCAGGTCATGATCTTGTAGTTTGTGAGTCCAAGCCCACGTCGGTCTCTATGCTGACAGCTCAGAGCCGGAGCCTGCTTCAGATTCTGTGTCTCCCTCTCTCTCTGCCCCTCCCCTGCTCACACCCTGTCTCTGTCTCTCAAAAATGAATAAAAACATTAAAAAAAGAGAGAAAGAAACAGTCCCATTTACAGTTGCACCCAAAACATTAAATAGGAATAAACCAAGAAGTCGAAAGATCTGTACTCTAAAAACTATAAAACGTTGATGAAAGAAATTAAAGATGATACAAACAAATGGAAACATATTCCATGCTCATGGATTGGAAGGATTAATATTGTTTACATGTCCATACTACCCAAAGCAATCTACAGATTCAGTGCAATCCCTATCAAAACACCACCAGCACTTCTCACAGAACTAGAACAAATAATAATAAAATTTTTATGGAACCACTTACGAGCTCAGTAGCCAAAGTAATGTTGAGAAAGAACAAAGCTGGAGGTATCCCAATCCCAGATTTCAAGATAAACAGCAAAGCAATAATAATCAAAACAGTGTTCTACTGGCACAGAAGTAGACATAGATCACTGGAAAGGAAATAAACTCAGTTAATCTACAACAAAGGAAGCAAGCATGTACAGTGGGGAAAAGACTGTCTCTTCAGTAAATGCTTTTGGAAAACTGGACCACTTACTTAACCATACCCAAAAATAAACTCAAAATGGGTTAAAGACCTAAATGTGAGGCCTGAAATAAAACTCCTGGAAGAAAATATAGGCAGTAATTTCTTTGATATCAGCTATAGCAACATTTTTCTAGATATGTCTTCTTAGGCAAGGGAAACAAAAGTATAAGTAAATTATTGGGACTACACCACAATAAAAGTTTTTGCACATCAACAAAATGAAAAGACAACCTAATGAAGATATTTGCAAATGATAATAGGTTAGTACCCTAGATATATAAAGAACTCCTACAACTCAACACCCCAAAAAAGCAAAAAATAATTCAATTAAAAAGAGAGAAAAAAAAAAAAAGGACCTATGAATAGGCATTTTTCCGAAGAAGACAAACAGATGGCCAACAGACACATGAAAAGATGTTCCACGTCACTCATCATAAGGAAATGCCAGTCAAAGCTACAATGAGATGTCACTTGACACTTGTCAGAATGGTTAGAATTAAAAAGATAAGTGTTGGCAAGGATGTGGGTTAAAGGGAATCTTCAGGCATTGTTGGTGGGAATATAAATTTGGTGCAGCCACTGTGGGAGACAGTGTGGAGGTTGCTCAAATTAGAAATACTGTATGATTCATTCAGGGCGCCTGGGTGGCTCAGTCAGTTAAGTGTCTGACTCTTGATTTTAGCTTGGGTCATGATCTCACATTTTGTGAGATTGAGCCCAGGACTGGGCTCTATGCAGTCAGCACAGAGCCTACTTGGGTTCTCTTTCCTTCTTTCCCTGCCGCCCCCCTGCTCTCACACGCACTCTCTCTCAAAAACAAATATTAAAAAATTAAAAAAACCCAAAAAACTATATGACTCAGTAATTCCGCTACTAGGTGTTTACCCGTGGGAAACGAAAGCACTAATTCAGAAAGGTACATGCACCTCTGTGTTTACTGCAGCATTATTTACAGTAGCCAAGATACAGAAGCAACCTAAGTGCCTATCGACAGAAAATTGGATAAAGATGTGTGTGTGTATACATATATATATACACAGTGAAATATTACTTAGCCATAAAAAGCAATGAGATCTTGTCATTTTCAACAACATGGATGAACTTAGAAAGTATTATATGCTAAGTGAAAGAAAAATGTTACATATACTTGCATTTATACATGGGATCTAAATAACACAAGACCCATAAATACAGAAAACAAACTGAGGGGAGAGATGGGCACAAGGAAGGAGAGGGAGTGGGAGGCACAGGCTTCCTGTTATAGGGTGAATAAGTCATGGGGATGGAAGGTACAGCATGAGGAATATAGTCAGTGGCATTGCCTTAGTGTGGCATGGTGACAATTGGTAGCCACGCATGTGGTGGGCACAGCACAATGTGTAGACTTGTCGAATCACCATGTTATACACCTGTAGCTGACATCGTGTGTCAACTGTACTTCAATAGAAATAAAAATAAGATTCAGAGAAAGAGAAATTTATACAGCTGCCCTATTCATGATAGCTCAAAACTGGAAACCACCCAGATGTCCATCAACTATAGAATGGATAAGTGAATTCCAGTATGATGAAAAGAAATTCTGTATGGCCACACAATGAAAATCAAACAGTATGGATGAATCTCACAAGCATATTATTATTGAATGGAAGAAGCCAAAGAGAAATGAATAAAAAAGAATGCCTATTATATGGTTAGATTTATATAAAATTCTGAGTAAGAAAAGCTCATCTGTGGTGTTAGTAATCAGGTGAGCTGTTAGCTGACAGTGTCTGTGCTCAGTGTCTGAAAGGAGGCACAGCCAGGGCCTGGGGTACCCATCATGGGTTTTTTTGTACTCTAGTTCCTTATTACTCAGATGTCCTGTTAAAAGTTACTGAGCTGTTACACTTCCGGTTTGTAGATTTTTGTGTACCTATGTTAAATTTCTATAAAATTTTAAAAATTGTATTGGGAGCATGCCAAACATTTCTGTCATTTTTCTGGTCTGTTTCTAGCCAAAGGTTAGGGTTCACTAGTGTGTCCAAGGTTCTTCGGACAAACTGGCTGTATCAGTGAATCTAGCCCTTTGTTCCCCTACTCCAAGCATTGACTTACGCATATAGAATAAATATATGCCTGTGATATGTGTAATAATGTTGTGACTTCCCTTAGGAAGTGGCTGATGGAGAAATCGCTGCCCTTCCCCGGGATAGCTGTCCTGTTAGAATCCGAAATCGGTGCGTTATGACGTCCCGTCCACGTGGTGTAAAGCGGCGCTGGAGGCTTAGTCGTATCGTCTTCCGTCACTTAGCAGACCACGGGCAACTGTCGGGGATCCAGCGGGCAATGTGGTGATCAGCTCCGGACCCACTGAGCAGGGAAACCAGGTCTGGCAAGAAGAGACTTTTCTAATAGACAAAACCCTGGTTTTATAGAGGTCCAATGTAGGAGTCGTCTAGTCTACCTGATACTGCCTGTTAAATTACTTCTTAATTTTAAATTAAGAAATTTGGATGTTTCATTCTGTCAGTGAACTCTGGCTATCTGTGAGTTCTCTCTTGGACTTAAAAATTAAACATACTGCCTCCCTGCATAGTACAAGGAGTACAGTAATAAAAAATATTGTGAATATATTCTCTGTATACCTGCCTTTTCCTTCACATTTAATCTTTTAATAACATCCTAAAAGTTCCTGTATTTTTTAAGTACATTATTTCATAAAGCAGTTTTATCTAACAGTTATTGCAACTCATGGACAAGTAGCTCATCTGTGACAACTTGTAATCTTGGGTTGAGCTTCCCTGACATGCGCAGAACACTTTACCATTTCTCATTGTTAGAGAAATGGTATGTCGGAAGGTAGAGACCATGTTCTTGATGATCTAATGCTCGGCTGCTTTGTGTGATGGCTGAACAAAAGGCTCTAAATATTTCCTTGTTCCATCTTCAGTGGCCTTCAGAACAAAATGTCTCTTTAAGCCCCTGAAAATCTATCCAAAGAGGAGAAGTTTTGTTGGAATAGTATATATTTTCTGTATTCTTGTTTATCTGTAACAGAAATGAGTAAAGATAGCAAAAGGTTGTTTTGTTCAGTAGCTCAACAGTGACCAGCCCAGTGATAAAACTGTCCACGGTGTAGTATGGAAGCCCCTGCGTACCATTGGGAGAGTGTTCCTGGAGCTGATATTTGAACTTAAGAGGCAAGGCACAAGATGTTTGCAGAGGAAGAGTGGAAGCAGCCACTTCATTGTATGAGGAATAAGAAACCCAAGACAAAGGCTGTCATGGAACAGGTCACATTATGTGAAGGTAAGACTTAAATACTGGCTATTGGAGTTTTAAGCAGAGGAATGGCTCCATCAGTTTGCTCTACAGATAAGGGACAACCGTGTGGTAGATCTAAGCCATGAGAGAAAAGGCTCTGTGCTAAAGAAAACCAAGGCAGGAGAATGTTGTAATTGTTCTGGAAAACCAGGGCCTGGACAAAGGGAGTTCAGGCATTAGCAAAGGAGACAAGAGGAACAGGTTTTAAAAGTCTTATTTAGGAAAGAAAATTGGACAAGACTTAGAGACTGATGATATTTACTAGATACAGGGGCCTCTAGGTTCCTGGTAAGGGTGACTAGAAGGATGGGAGACGGCAACACCAAGACAGAAAATAGAGGAAGAGAAGAATTGGTTTGGAAGAAACCAGGTATGTGAGTTTAGGTTTCAGTTGTGCTGTTTGAGATGCCTGTGTTTTCCAAGTCTGCTGTGCAGCTGGATACCAGAGTCTGGAATTTTGGTGGAGGTGAAGCCTTGAGAGGGAATTAGCACAAACCTTGGATTCATATTTGCCAAGTTTTTATTACAACTTACCAACTAGAATGCTCTAGCTAATATTCCAACCAGTAAGTGGTGTTAATCAGAGTGTAACTAGGACATCAAATTTGTGGATTTCTGGTAGATCATGAATAGGACACCCTCTTTTCATTTGTTTGAACCTGGGTCTGAGCATGATCTGTAGATTTCATTTGGTTGCTGTGCCTCTCATTCCTGTTTTCCTCATGTCACTCATTTGTCCTGTACAGTGGCCAGTATCTGGCTGTGTGCTTCATGTGTCCTTTAGATTTGTCCTCTGTCCCTAAAAACTCAGTTACATTCAGAGGCTTGGCAAGATTCAGGCTCGGTTTTTAAGGGATGAATTTTCACAAATGTGCTGGGTTCTAGTTCCTGTCACATCAGAAGGCATATATCTGGAGTGCCTGCGTGGCTCAGTCAGTTGAGCGTGTGACTCTTGGTTTCAGCTCTCACGATTTGTGGAATCGAGCCCCACAGAGCCTGCTTGGGAATTCTCTTCCTCCCTCCCGCTCTCTGTCCCATCCCACTCACGCACTCTCTCAAAATAAAAAAACCCACAATGTATTATTTCTGAAATAAAAATTCACTATTAACAAAAAAGAAGGCACATATCTTGTCCGGCTTTCAGTGCTAATGGATCAATGGTTCAGGTGGGGGCAGCCTGCTCCCTGCATTCATTGTCCCCTAAGGATTTTAACATTTCATTGGTGATTTTTACCCTAGTCTGCATTTCATTAATGTTACAATAGTGATTTTCTAAATTCCATCATTGTTTCCTCTATTAGCTGGCAAAAATTTCTTTAAGGAATTTTCCTTTAATGACATTTCCCTGAAATACATTTTAAACCCTACCAAATTTACCCTACCACTTTTACCAGATTCTGATTATTAATCATACTTTTGGTTAATCCTCTTGGATTTTTTTCCTCTATGTGTATGCTTTCTCTTCTCTAACTGCACTGGGAAACACGTCACGGGCATCTTGCTCTTACTCCTTATTTCTAGGGGGGAGTAATTCTAAAACAAATCCTCCCTTTTTGAAGCCTTTTGTGACACACTCCTGGATAGATTGAACTATTCCATTGAACAAAATCCTAATCAGCTTGAGTGAACATAGCAATTGATGGGTTTTCATTTATTTTTGCTTTATAGTTACTGCTTTTGTAAGCCATCTTACAACATGGCAACACTAATACTATACAAAGATGTTTATCATTTAGGTTTAGCTTTAACTTAAATATATTTAGAGAAAAACATTTGTGATTAGATTATTAGGGCATGGTAATGTGTTGTGTATATAGATTAAGCTGTTCACAGAAATAATTCTACAACCTTGAAGTACACAGGTACAAATTTGCATTTTATGCAAAAATCCAGGTTTTATTTTTACTTATTCTTACATTGGTGGGAGGTGATGTCAGAAACTTATAGGCAAACGAGAACTTTTGTTTTCTACCTCTTAGCTGAACAAAAATACACACGATGTGGCATTATCATTAGGCAAGACTTGCTTTTTTACATTTCACACAAGAATACAATATTATCCTTTTTTGAACGAAATGCCCAGATTACTAAGGAAACCATCTTTGGAGGAAGTGTTTAATAAGCATATTTAAATAAATCCTCCAGTAGAAATGGGAGAATTCATTGCCTTTACTTAGAAGAAGGCTATGTAAGTAGTTATCTGTCAAATTTATCTGTGCAGCTCACCAACATTTCCTCATTGGAAAGATCAGTATTTCCACATCACAGTCCCCAAAATGACTTTCAAGTCTCAAAATTCTGTGTCTCCTTTGGCTTGCTTCTCTCTTGATTCCACCCAGGCTTTATTAATGGTTCGCTTCATATCATCATCTCCATCTTCATAAATTTTCTTTAGAACATTCATCAGTCCCTCACTAGGATCTGTTTCAGTGTCATAGGAGGGCTTTCTATTAAAAAGAAAACAAATAATGGAGATACAAATATATATATATAAATGATCCCATTTACTGCTATGTCCTTAACATAATGAATGCCTCCAGTTCAACCAATGTCCAAGCAGGGCAAATTATCTTCTTCACTTATTAAGTGCCAGATCACATAACTGGCTCTGAAGAAACAGTAAGACAAAGACATAGTCCTGTACTCAGGTAATTCGTTCTCGATTTAAAATCAATTCAGATAGCTTCTAACCCTAACCAACCAAGTGCACGCAGGCTACCGGGGAAGGAGTGAGAGGAATGTGGAAGACTAAGCAACTCAGTGTAGGACATGGCCACTGCAGGATATTTAGAGCAGAGTAACAGTTTGACCTAGGATGGAAGTATCTTTAAATGAACACTTTTTGGAATGGTCATTAATGGATAAAAATACTTTTTCACTCTACACCAGTGACTATGAAACTAAATTACGTGTAAGAAACTTCTGTGGAATTCTTAGACTAATGAAAAGTAATCTCTGAGAAAGGACCTGGTATCCATATAGGAATACCACTGGCTTAGTGTTAAGAACCAGTACAAAATAGCCAATCAAAACTAAAGCCCTGGGTATAAAGCAGCTTGCTGGACATGTGCCCTCTTTTGGTAGGTTCTGACAGTTGAAAGATAGAGGATAATTGGGTTACTCAGTGGACATTAAGAGGTAAATGGTCAAATCGCAGACTACAGCTCTTCTCCACCATAGCAAAGTGTTAAAAATCTACAATCCCAGCAAAGAATACATTAGAATTCTTAAAGAAATGAAAGTAAACTCACTCTTTTTCTTTGCATTCTTTTTCAACCTGAGTCAGGTAGTCCCACCTCGTGTTTTCTGCTTTCTTTCTACATAAGATAAGAACTGTATCTGTCTTAACCTGGAAGAAAAGCAGGAAAACAAGTACAACTTACAACACATGGAAAGAGCATGGATATTTGGAAAACATTTACTCATCAAGTTACTATTACGTGTAAGACCTGTTTTACGTGTAATACTTTTACAAATAGGCCAGAGTCCAAACACTCATGGAAGAGAAAGACCATAGACGAGTAAAATTGGAATACCTTCAAATATAAAGACAAAAACCAAGCTAAGGTGTCAGTGGGCTTCAAGGGGGAACTTCATTAAGAAAGGCCTCTGTGAGCTGAAATCTGAGCAGTGGCCCAAGATCTGGAAGAAAGGGCACCGCAAGGAGAAAGGCTGTAAAATGGGATGATTTTAGTGTGTCTGATAAAAAGAGAGTGGTTGAGATTTTGGTGATTGAAAGAGTTATCTTAGAGGGGTCAGAGATAGGCAGAAAGCAAGAGAATATACTCTTTCAACAATGATCCATATAATTCCTAGGATTATTTGAGCATTCAATTATGGGATTAATGGATGAAGAAGGAAGCAGTGAGACACAAGATAATTCATAAATTACATTCTAACAGTACCTTTAACCTGCTACATAACTGTGCAAACACAGATGGCAGAATGGCACATCTATGTACCAGATGCATTAAACCCTATTTAAATTAAGTAGGAAAGAGATTATCTGAATTAGTGAGAAGTATGCATAATAGTTTAAAAGACTGTTTTACAGCTTTTACTAACTACAGTTAGGCTGAGTGCTGAAGTCCTTTTATGTTTCGAAATTTTACATATCATGCTAATAATAACTACCATTATTTAAGCACTTTATATAATTTCACTTTAGTATATAATTTCAACTGTGTAAAACAAATCACTGCCATCATACAAATGAGGAAACTGAGGCACAGAAGGATAAAGTGAGCTGCCAAAAGTCACAACTAGTAAATGGAAAAACTGGCATTAAAAGTCAGTTCTCACTCTAAACCAATTTTAATAGTTTATTCCCTCTCCCGATTTTAATGGCATTATTCCCTTTAATTTTTTTTTTTGAGAGGGCGCAAATGAGTGAGGGGGCAGAGAAACAGGGCTCACCTGAAGTGGGGTTCGAGCTCAAGAACAAAGATCATGAGCCGAAGTCAGATGCTTAACTGAGCCGCCCAGGCACCCAAGAATCTATTCCCACAGGAGTTGACAAATGGCCAGTTAGTATTTCAGGGTCTGGTGCAGCTCCTTGTTTCGTTATAGCACAAATGCAGCCCCAGACAACACCTAAGTGAGCACAGGCATGTTCCGATAAAGGGATCAGGCTGTAGTTTGCTGACCCCTGTTATGGAGGATAAATTAATTCTAGCTCATCTCAATTCTAAATCAACCAGGTTCAATTTAATGAGGTTTTACAATATTATGACAAAAGAGCAAACTTACTTTTTTTGAACTGCCTTCCACAGAGATGGGTTTCAAGAGATTATTCACAATCATGGAGTAACTCTTTCCATTTAGATTCTTTACCAAGAGATCAAATGACCTACAACACAACAGTGAATACATAAAGCTTTGTGCTCTACAGCTCTTGTGGAAAAAAGACATGAGTTTTATTTCAGGATGTGCATTTGGCCACCCCTGGTGAGAGTAACCTCTTCGAAACACGTATAAAGGACAATTCTAAATTTAAGCAGTTTTAGAAACTGCAAGAGAAAAGAACTGGTAATAAGGCAATCTCGGACCAATGATCACTACCTTCCCCATTGTGAAAACTCACCTCTCTGTGAAATGCACCTGCACATTCTCAGTGGGGATTTGATGAACTCCAGTTAAGGTAATGTAGATTTTCACAAACTTATCTGACTGATCCCATCCTAGTAACAAAAAAAAAGGGACATGAGTAAAGTCTCAGTATCTCTAGAACAGCAAATGCAAATGGCTCCTTAAACTGGAGAAAACTAAATTCTAGTAATAGAAACATGGGGGGAAAAATTAAAATAGAAGAATTTTCTAGATGGAGAAACTGAACTTCATAACAGTTAAGCAATCTACCCAAAGTTAGGCAAAGCTAGTGGTAGAACTGAGATTCAAATCCAGGTTTACTGAACACAAAGCCCATGTGTTGTTTTTTTTTTAATATACCTTAGAATAAGGAATATGAGCATTAAATACATTCTTTTAAGAGTCGCTCATTTTTCTAACACCACACACACACAAATAAACTCAAAATGGATCAAAGGCCAAAATGTGAGACATGAAACCATGAACTCCTAGAAGAGAACATAGGCAATAACGTCTCTGATACTGGCCATAGCAGCGTTTTTCTAGATGTGGCTCCTGCGGCAAGGGAAACAAAAGCAAAAATAAACTATTAAGACTAGGGGCGCCTGGGTGGCTCAGTCAGTTGAGCATCCGACTTCAGCTCCGGTCATGATCTCACAGTTCATGGGTTTGAGTCCTGCATCAGGTTCTGTGCTGATGGCTCAGAGCCTGGAGCCTGCCTCAGATTCTGTGTCTCCCTCTATCTCTCTGCTCCTCCCCTACTCACACTCTCTCTCTCTCCTTCAAAAATAAACATTAAAAAAAATAAACTATTAAGACTATATTAAAATAAAAAGCTTCTGCACGTAAAAGGATCATCAACAAAATGAAAAGGCAACCTATTGAGTTTGCAAATTCAATACTTGCAAATAAGGGGTTAGATATTCAAAATATAGGAAGAACTTATATACAACTCAATACCAACCCCTGCCCCCCCCACCAATCCAATGAAAAAAAAATGGGCAGAGGACCTGAATAGACATTCTCCCAAAGACCTACAGATGACCGACACAAAAAGATGCTCAATAATCATCAGGGAAATACCAAATCAAAGCTACAATGAGATTATCACCTTACACCTGTCAAAATGGCTAGAATTAAAAACAAAAACAAGAAATAACAAGCGTGGGTGAGGATACGGAGAAAAAGAAAACCCTGTGCACTGCTGGGTGGGAATGCAAACTGGTACAGCCAGTGTGGAAAACAGTATGGAGGTTGCTCAGGAAATTAAAAATAGAAGTACCATATGATTCAGTAATTCCACTACTGGGTATTTACTTGTGGAAAACGAAAACACTAACCTGAAAAAATATGCACCCTATGTTTATTGCAGCATTATTTATACTAGCCAAGATAGGGAAGCAACTTAAGTGTCCATCAAAAGATGAATGGATAAAGATGTGGTATATAGGATACACATGTGGAATATTACTCAGCCATAAGAAAGATCTTGCCATCTGCAACAATATGGAAGGACTGGAAGAGTATTATGCTAAATGAAGTCAGAGAAAGAAAAACAAATACTCTGATTTCATTTATATGTGGAATCTAAAACACCAAACAAAAGCAGAAACAGACCCATAAATACAGAGAACACACCAATGGCTGCCGGGAACCACCACAGGCACAGTACAGTGGTAAAGGGGAGTGGGAGACCGAGGCTTCCAGTTATGGAATGAATTAAGTCGGGGGGAATAAAAAATACGGCAGGGGGAATATAGCAGATGATACTGTAATAGTGCCAGATGGTGCCAGATGGCAGCTACATACAGCATAACACAGAGATACTGAATCACTATGCTATGTATCATTATGGGTCAACTACACTCAAAAAATTAAGCACCCCCCCTCCCCCAACAAAACAAAACACCCAGCTCATTTTCTTTTTGTGGAATTTTTCTCCTAAATATCCTAATATTTCTACCTAAATATCAATAATTCTCTACTAAACTGGATGGCTAAACATCAGCACCATCTAATTTCATAATCCTTTCTACTTCTCTAAGCAGTTAAAAGTCAATCATAGTTTCCTTAATTCCCTTCCCTGACAAAGTAGAATTCAGAGTCCAATTCATCCAAATACAATTTCACTAATCAAGATCTACTAAATGCCACTGAGGCATACGTTATCAAACTATTCGTATTATTCTCTAACCTAGATGAATGGCCAACACAAAATACACATTAACTTCACGTAGAAAGTATATTCTAAAAACATATATGTATTTATCATATATATAGATTAAATACATATATCCCAGACTGTCCCTTGCTTAGTCCTATACAACAGAAATGTACTGGTCATCAAAAAAGATGTCCTAGAGAGAGTTCTGCAGAACCTCGTCCAGTTTCTTCCCATGCATTCAGTCCATCCCTGAACGCAAATCTAGGTTCCTGGGTGCATGCCATAATCCTACAACCTCAGACCAGTTTCCTATGGTCAAGTAAGTACACAGCATTATCTCCTTATTGTACCACAGTTCGTCTCTGAAGCAGGACACACTGCTTTTCATTAGGACAATACAGAAAACACTGCCTTTCACCTCCCCAGGCGTGTCCTCTGCTCATGCGATCCCCTTCCTTTCCTCACACTTGCCAAACTTGCCCTCCAAACTCAAGTATCTCTTGTAATTCTCCATTCCTTACCTCCTTCAGATTACATCAGCTGTACTCCCACAGAACTTCCCAAATCTCTATTCATTTAAGCAAACGGGAAGTGACTGCTACATGCTAGATGTTGTGAGCACAAAGAAAAATGACCATCCCTCCCCTCATGAAAGCTCCTCACACCGAAATTGCATTGTTGCAAACAACCTACTGAGGGAAAACAGCATTAGTACACGACCCAGTGTTAGTTGTAGGTCTGTGTTCTAACCACACCATGAGCGAGGATCGGGTCTTGGTCACTGTTGTTGCCACGAGCCCAAGCACAATAGTGGCACATATTAGGCGCTCAAAGATGTTTCTCGAATATAACTAGATTCCCTTCCTCAGATAATACTGGTGGTTGTTTGGCAAAATATAATGCAAAACATGATTAAAGCAAAACAATCTGTGTTCCTCACATGCTGAACATATTTCAGAATAGGTTCATTTTTGTTGCTACTCATTGTACTAAATCATTTTGCTCTCGTTAGAAGCTTCTAGAATGTATTCTTTCCTTTCTTCATCGATGGGTCTTCTCTTTCAAACCACCAAAAGCAAACACTGAGATTGTTTTAAAAACTGAGTTTGTTAGTGGGTCACTACTCAGGAATAAGTTACTGGAAGGCAGAAAGAGCTGGATGTAGGGTAGTGAGTCATACCGTAATTACTGATTTTCACGGTGTATCCCGTTGTAATGGGAGCAACCACAGCAGCTGGCTTTTCACTGTCAACAAGTTCTGCTTTTCTCTGTGATTTCTGCTGCACCTTGTTCTTGATTTCAGTCTCGATCTTGGATTTTTCAGTCGTAAGGGCATCACGTACTCTTTTTCTAGTGGCCTTTTCCAGGAGCACCTTCACCTCTTCTAGATCTTTCTGTAGCTGTGTTAAAACAGAAGGTAAGTTAGCTATGATAGAAAAGGTAATAGCTGGATATTATGCCCACTGGTCATTTCAATTTACTGAAGAGCTAAGTATTAAGAGGCTCATTTGAATTTTCTAGGGTTGGTTACAACCTGGGATTCTTTTCTCCAGCCTATAGAACTGTAAATAACTAAAGCTTCCTGGTTTTTTTAAGGAAAATTTAATATTAATGTAGCAAGAGTTAATTAAGCCTAAATTTTTCACTCTGGTAGATGTTATCTGCCTTTGTTTTAGAACATTTTACTTACAAGATATTTCTGTGATTCATAAAGCTGGATGAATAAATCTTTAAAAAAAAGAAGCTAATTCATGGATTTCCTTTTAACATCTCTTCCTAGTCATCAGATATTAGGAATTTTAAAAATCTTTCAAAAGATGAGCAAATACATGATGAACAGGGTAAAATGCTATGGTAACTTTACTGAAGTAGTCTTTCTGTGATTGTTCCTCAGACTCCTACCCCAAATGTTACACATCAATAAGTTTGCATTTTTAAGACAAGAAATAAAAAAATACCTATTTTTGCTTTTAAGAAAATGTCTTGGGGCGCCTGGGTGGCTCATTCGGTTAAGCGTCCAACTCAGATCTGGTCATGATCTCTCAGCTTGTGAGTTCGAGCCCCGCGTTGGGCTCTGTGCTGATACCTCAGAGCCTGGAGCCCACTTCAGATTGTCTCCCTCTCTCTCTCTCTGCCCCTCCCACACTCACACTGTTTCTCTCTTTCAAAAGTAAACATTAAAGAAAAATTTATTAAAAAAAAAGGGGGGGGCGGGGGAGAAAGTGTCATTCTGAATCTCAGGGGTAATGCTGCAGTCCAAAGTCTGGGTCTTGGCTGCACCGCACAGGAGACAAACTTAGGTGAACAATCCAAAGTGTGACATACTCCTGGTGCACTAAAAAACCCACCTGTTTGTTCTTCTCTCCTCATGTGAATACACTGCCTGCCAGTGTCTATTTCTACTTTCTGCAGAATGGGCCAACATTTTATGAAGAGTGAAAGATAATTAATCAGCTTAAAACCTTTTCCCCAATTATCCTCTGATGTACTGCAAATGCATAATATCCTTACAAACAAGGGTTTTTCTTAAAATAATTTTACATTCTGGCTTGATTAATAACAACTTGACTCTAGCTGAGTTCTTATTAAAAAAAACAAAAAAAACCACCTTAGTATAGGAGCGCCTGGGTGGATCAGTGGGTTGAGTGTCTGACTCTTGATTTCCAGTTAGCTCATGATCTTGAGGTTCATGAGTTCAAGCCCCTGCATCGAACTGTTAGCGCTGAGCCTGGTTGGTATTCTGTCTCCCTCTCTCTCTGCCCCTTCCCCAAGCACAGGGGCATGCAAGGTCTCTCTCAAAAATAAACATTAAAAAAAACCCCTCAATATAAAAATCTTCAAATGCTTTATAACTTAGTATAATGTCCAAAGTAGAGTGTTATGGTCTTGTTTATTTGTATTATTATTTATTTTTAATTACATCCAAGTTAGTTAGCATATAGTACAACAATGATTTCAGGAGTAGATTCCTTAATGCCCCTTACCCTTTTAGCCTATCCCCCCTCTCACAACCCCTCCAGCAACCCTCTGTTTCTCTGTATTTAAGAGTCTCTTATGTTTTGTCCCTTATGTTCACCTGTTTTGTATCTTAAAGTCCTCATTCATATGAGTGAAGTCATGATATTGGTCTTTAATTTCACTTACTATACTACCCTCCAATTCCATCCACATAGTTGCAAATGGCAAGATTTCATTCTTTTTGATTGCCAAGTAATACTCCATTGTGTGTGTGGGTGTGTATCTATATATATATCTATATATATATAGATAGATATCATATATCTATATATCTATAAATATCATATTTAAAGTCTTGTTTCTTAAGTCTTACAAAATGTAGTAACAAATTCAAATGCTTTCCCGGTCTTACATTATCTCATTTAACTCAGATGCCCCTCCTTTTACTTCTCTGTAACTACTAAGATGGTATACAAAAAGTCCAACTGTGGCCAGTCTCCTGTCCTTATCTACTCTTCCCACCCCCAAAAGTCCTATTACTAAGACAACAAACCCTGCAATTTCATCTATTGAGCACAGAAGCAAGATGCTTTAATTCAAAGCAATAATTTATCATGGTGGTCTAAAAAATTCACATTGATTCTAATACCAATATGACAAAATTTTTGAAATGTAAAATTAGTATATTTGTTCCCAAGTAAGGATTCAGTTAACAACAAAAACAAACAGAAAATATATCAAGTCTAAACAAAATGTTTTATTTCTTGACTGTACAGGAATTGTTTCTAGAACACTTAGGAAAGAACTCTGAGAATTAAGCAAGGAATTCTCAGGCCTCATTACAGCCAATTTTGGCGCTCACCTACTACAAATGGAAGGTATCCACTGTAAGTCTGAAGCAACTCACAGAAGGCCTGTTTTAGGTAATTCCTCAGTTCTTCTACTTGCAAACCTGAAACCAGTAAAGTTGATCCCTTTGGTACTTTTCCTACCCACAAGGTTTAAGAAGTAATTTAGGAGGCATTCATTTGTTTTCTTTATGCAAAATCCCATACCCCTTTTATCCCCACCCTTAAACACATTCAAGCTTTAAGTATTTCCAAATTCTTCACCAGGGAGCATTAAAACCAAAGTGCCTCAAAACAAAAGGACTTGAACACAGCCACCAACCACATGATAAAAGATGTTCAACATCCTTAGTCATTAAGAAAATGCACATCAAAATCACAATAGGATGCCATTTCACACCCACTAGGAAGGCTAACGTCAACAACAAAAACCCCTGAAAACAACAAGCCTTAAAAGGGTGGACAGAAATTGGAACCTTCATACACCTCTTGTGTGAAGGTCAAGAGGTGCAGCCACTTTGAAAAGAGTTCACGTGCTCCTACAATTCCACTTTTAGGTGTATACCTCACAGAATGGAAAATACACGTCCTCATAAAAAGTCGTACACAGTATTCACTGCGGCACAGTTCAGAATAGCCGAAAATCATCCAAATGTCTGTCAACTGATAAACAGAGAAACAAATGTGGTATATCCACATAATGGAATATTATTTGGCCATCAAAAGGAGCACATGCCACGCTTCGGATGAACTAGAGATTATGATCAGTGAAAAAAGCCAAAAGTAAAAGGCCACATACTGTAAGACTCTACTTATAAGAAATGTCCGGAGTGGGCAAATCCATAGTGACAGTGTAATTAGAGGCTGCTGGAGGGAGGGGAAGTAGGAAGTGACTGCTTAGCAGACACTTAATAGGTTTTTGGGGGGAGTGATGAAAATGTGGAATTATAGAGCAGTGACAGTTGTGTGACACTGAATATTTATCCTAAAAACCATTAGACCAGCGGTGGGTGTCTCAGTCAGTTAAGCATCCCACTTCGGGATGCTCAGGATGTGATCTCCCAGTTCCTAAGTTTATGCTCAGCATCAGGCTCTCTGCTCTAAGCAGAGCCCACTTCCGGTCCTCTGTCCCTCCTCTCTCTGCCCCTCCTCTGCTTGCCTTAAGATAAATAAACATTAAAAAAAAATTTTTTTTAAATAGCCAATACTTTAAAATAGTTAAAACAGTGAATTTTATATCAAACAAAAACTATCCCAGAAGTGCCCCTAAGTGTGTATTTTTAAGTACCTCAACTGAGAAAAATTCCTTATTTTGAAAAGGATTAATACTGAGTTATCCATGTGTGTGACTGTAAAGTCACCGTAGAGATGGTTTCCTCAGGACACATGGAAGGAAACCCAAGGCCTAACACATACCATAAACCTGGGGCAAGGTATTCAGACCCCCCCCCCACACACACACACACACTCTTTTTCTTCATTTAAAGCAGATTCTTAGACTTCCAAGTCAAGTCTGGGATTTTTCAGACTTGTTCGTATTGAGGAAAAGATTTCCAGAAAACAAATCTCGTTAATAGTCAACACTTTTCTGTAAATAACAGTAACATGCAGTGACATCCTACTTAGGCCAAGAAAAGCGCAATGTAAGTATTATGATTCCCATTTTGCAACTGTGCAAACTAAGTCTTCAAAAAAGTTAACCCGCCCCCGTTCAGAGTTTATAGAGCTTTCGAGAGAAAAAGGCTATCCGCCCCCCAACCCCCGCCAGTCACAACTAAATTTTGCCAAGCACGGTCTGAAACATTTTGGATACTAAAATGTGGCACCGAACAGCACAGTTATTTGCCCAAAGTAACACAGCTACTCATATGCGGAGAGAAAACAGGACGAGAATCCAAGTGCCGGGAGCAAAGGCTTCTCACCTTCCAACCACTTCTACGGTGAAATGACCCTCGGTTTCTGCAATCAGCACTAATTTAAGGAAGCTTCACGTCCTCGGGCTAGTATAGAAGGGGCAGACGGAGCCGGAGGAAAACGTGAAGGTGACCAGCTCACCCAGGTCCACCGCGGGCACTACCTGCAGCCGGGGACCGCGACACAGCCCCGCGCCCCCAGCCACCGGCTCGGGCCGGGGCTGAGCGGCGGACGTCGATCGGCAACTTTCCCCGGGCAGCGGAGGCCGGAAGCCGGCAGGGGCCGCTGCAGGTGGGCGGGTGGGCGGCCGAGGCGAAGCTCGGGGACCGGAGAGGCGACCACCGAGCACCTTATCACGGTAAACAGGGCGTGAAGGGGGTGGGGGGCGAGTGCCGGGAGACAGCGGTGAAAGCCCCGCACGACCGAGTGAGGACGATGAGGCCAGACCCTTACCTCTTCCAAAGCTGAAGCCATGGTCAGGCTGGGTCAGGCAAGGCCCGAGCTGCAGCCGCGCAGAGCAGAGAACAGGAAACACCACCGAACCCGCTCACCCGGACGCAGGCCCCACCCGCACGAGGAGCAGCGCTCGCAGCCCGTGCGCACACTCGACCCGGCGCGACACCCAGCCCGCCTCCCGCACGCGGCGCCTCTGGAACCTTCGCGAGCCCGCCGTCGCCGCACCCCCTCGCCCCCCCCGCGCGCGCGCGCGCGCCGCTCACCTCGCTCAGCCCCGCCCCGCCCAGCCCCGCCCCGCCCCCCGAGCCTCCTAGTAACGCTCAACTCTCGCGAATCCACCAAGAGCTCGCGAAAAGTAACGCCTCTTCCTCCCAGCCCGGGAAACTGTACGTATTATACTTTGACGTCGCGAGTCCCGGCTGCGCAGTCGCAGTTCAGAACCGCTGTCTCGGCCTACCTTCACTCAACCCCGGAAATAACGTATGGGTTTTCCGGCTCCAAGTCGGAAGTTGATTAGAGAGTCGGCTGACTCCGTCACCTCTAGGACACTGGGTTCGGTAGGCAGCCATCTTATCTAAAGCTAATTTGTGAGCCTCTTCGAAAAAAGGACAAAAACAGGGGGAGAAGGGGCAGGTTTTTTATGTTAAAAAGGGGAAGGATGAAGACGGTTAACGTAGAGGATCCTGAAGGAATAGTTCGGTTTTCAGTGGGTTCTGGCGTTCTGAATACGTCACCACGATTTAGCATCTACGATATGGTGGCGTCATCACCGAGCGCCTTGGGAGGTGGGGTCGCGCTGGCCACGTGACGGGGCCCACTCGAGCGGCCCGAGAGTTAAAGCGGCTGATGCGACAATTGTGGCTCCGCTTTTTTACGTTGACGAAGCACTTTTCTGGTACTTTCGGCACCTTCACCGACCATTCTGCAACCCTCTAGTTCTACCTCAGGGTTGGGATTCGATTTAACTGAGCCTGTGGACCAGAGAAAATGTAGGCTGGGATTTCCTGGGATTACATCATGTTCCTCTTTTCAGATTATTTTAGCCTTTGGTAGCCTTAAATCGTTGCAACACGGTTGGGAACAAACAGTAACCTCTGGGAAGTCAGAAAACCCTCACAGCTTTATATATCGCCCAAGGTAGCCATTAGAATCAGCAAGTCTGAGAAGCCAGAAAGCTACTAGAAAAGTGCAGGCTGATCATTGTCGTAGAGAAGATTCGGGAGTACAGCGCAAAAATACACGAACTGCAGCTACTCACAACACGCGTGAATCTCACAAACCTGACGTTAAGGGAAAGAAGCCAGACATACAAGAGTTCATGTCGTTTGGTTTTATTTAAATGAGGTCTAAAACCAGTAAAACTAATCGGCTGTGGTGTTAAAAATCAGGACAGTCTTTATTTGGATGGGGGACAATGACCGAAAACGGCCACGAGGAGGCTTTTAGTTTCAGTTACAGTTCGGTTTCTTGATTTGGATGTTGGTCAGAGGTGTGTTCACTTTGTGGAAATTTCATGGAGCTGTAAACTTAAGTGTAGTTTTCTTGTGTGTGTTATACTTAGCTGAGAGTTACATTTATAAGTAGGCCCAGGAGGGAATTTTCCCGAAAAGATGAAATGTTATGCTGATACACACAATTGTCAAAATTGATAGAATGAACTCTAAAGATCTGTGCGTTGTATTGTATGTTAATTCCTGTTTTCTTAAAAAAGTGTCCGGCCCAAAGCCTGGAATTATGTATACTTAAATTAGGAACAAATAGCCCATTGCCCTCCATGAAAGCTTGGCCTAATGCAGTGATTTCCCAGTTTGCTTGATGCACCTAGGGCAACTCTCCCCACCCCCAGATATCCTAAAGTTACAAGATTTTCGATGCCATCTATTATCCCCTGACTCCCAAATCCGCAACACCTCTCCTCTGGACTCTGCTTGTGCTTAGATGTCTGAGAAGTACATCAAATTCAACTCTTCAAAAAACACAAAAGCCTCCGGGGCCTCCTCACACCCCCTCAGTGTCTCCAGTTATTCTCCAGCTCTGCGAATGCTCACCTCAGACTCTTCATTGCTCCGGCCGTGGCATTTCTACTCGAGTCTTCAACCTCAAGTCCTACCCTCTGTGCTGTAGCAAGACTTACTGGCCCTACCTACAAAGTGTGTTGATAATCAAAACACTGCCGACAATCTCCACTGCTACCACTGAAGACCAGGCCGTAGTTACTTTATCCGGAGTTTTAGCATCGTAACTGTTTTCTCTCCTCACTGTGCCTTTGTAGTTTTCCACAGCAGCCAGAGTAATGTTTTCATGTTATTATATTCCTTTGCTTAACAGCCTCCAATAGCTTGCTGTTAGGCTGAGAATAAATGCAAACTCTTTGCCATGACCTAGCGTGTGCAGCATGATCTTATCTCACCTAAGTAGCATATCATGTCTTATCTTCCAGAACTCTTCTCTTCACCGCTCCCCGATCTCCCTGGTTTAAATCCACAGTTTGCTGCGTCTCCCTCTTTCTCTCTGCTCCTCCCCTGCTCACGCTCTCTCTCTCAAAAATAAACATTAAAGATATTTTAAATGCACAGAGTTTGCTCTCACCTCAAAGTCTGTATTCTTGTGCTTTGCTCTCTGGAATGCTTTTCCTCCAGACCATCACATAGATCATTTCTTCATTTACTCAGGTCTCTCAAAAGTAACCTCAGGGATCCTCTTCTTGATGATACTAGATTTCAGAGGAGCAGAATCAGTAGGAGACAGATACTTATTACAAGGAATTAACTTCTGCATTGTGGGAACTGGCTAAGCAAGTCCCAAGTCTGTAGGCTGGACAAGCAGGAAGGGATTGTGGGCAGTCTGGGCCCCATGAAAACGGGTTGAAACTTTCATCCACACAAATCGGGGCGGGAAGAACTCCATTCTTCTCTCAAGTAAATCTCAGCCCTGCGTTAAGACCTTCCCCCTGATTCAATTAGGCCCACCCAGATTATCCCAGATAATCTCCCTTACTCAAAACTGATTAAATTACTATGCAAAATACTTTACATAGCAACAGTGTTTGACTGAATCACTGGGAGTGTAGGCTAGCCAAGTTTACATATCAAAAAACCATTTTACCAACCTCATCGCCCTATTTCTCTCCACCCTCTTACCCTGTTTTTCTTCTTGGTAATTATTACCACCTGCCATATATTAGTCTTTTCCTACTACAACATTCTTGGGAGGGGGATTGTGGGCATTTTGTTTACTTCTTCCCTCCGATACATTTCGAGAATGTCTTTTTTGGTTGTCACAACCGGGGAAATATTACTAGTATCTAGTGCGTAGAGGCCAGGGATGCTACTAAATATCCTACAATGCAGAGGACAGCCCCTCCCCCCACCAAAAAAAGAACGCTTCGGCCCAAAATGTCAATAGTTTTCTCTGAGGTTGAGAAAAATTCTTTGCTAGGGTTTAAGCTTCACAGAGGCAGTATCTTTTCGTCCACTTCATTTCTAGCACTTAGAGACTGGCACCAAAAAACAAAAACAAAAACAGACTGGCACAGTAGATAGGCAGTAAACTTGCTTGAATTAATGTAATGGACCTGGTAATCTGCATTTTGTTTTATTTTTATTTCTATTAAATACTATGATTTTTATTTTGTGAGTCCATGCTAAAGCCTGAACTTTTCCATTCAAGTAAACTTTTTTTTTTTTTAAGTTCATTTTGAGAACAAGGAAGGGGGCAGAGACAGAGAATTCCAAGTAGGCTCTGCACTGTCACCTCAAAGCCCCAGTGCCAGGCTTGAACTCACTAACCATGAGATCATGACCTGAGCTGAGGCTGGACGCTTGACAGAGCCACCCAGGTGCCCTGCAAGTAAACTTTTAAAAGATTTTGTTCTGTCTCCCTTTGACAGTAATCAAAAGCTTTGTTATAGGTGAAATTTCAAAAAGGTGAAATCAAGAATCCCATGCAAATATAAAAGGAGCATGTGACAACTATTTTATTCAACTCCGTTAATGAAGGAACTCAGTAAGTTGTTAAACGTGTATCACAGTGCATTTGCATAATGGATACTTAGAGGCAACAATAATGGAATGTTAGTGTCAGTAAAGTTAGAGGGGCACCTGGGTGGCTCAGTGGATTAAATGTCCAACTTCAGCTCAGGTCATGATCTCACAGTTTGTGGGTTCGAGCCCCACATTGGGCTGTGCTGGCAGCTCAGAGCCTGGAGGCTGCTTTTGATTCTGTGTCTCCCTCTCTGGCCCTCCCCTGCTTGTGTTCTCTGAAAAAAACCAAAACAAACGAAAACAAAACTTAAAAAAAAACCCCATAAAGTTAGATACAAACTGGCTAATGTCTTACAGGGTAGTACACTACATACAACCTTTGGCGTTATCCATTCCACTGAAAAGCAAGTAGGGACTTGCATCCCTCCGGACATAAATCTACAGTTTAACATGTAGCTTCAAGTATAGGACCTTTAATCAGTAGTGAACAGTGAATCCCATTTACTGTTCGTATCAAGAACCATCGACCCATAACTGCAAACCTCGGTATTTATTTTCTGAATAATTTTGCTGTTTTACTTTTTTATGCAAAATTTCTTGTTTAAAATGCCACATTGGGAAAAAAAAATAAAATAAAATGCCACATTGGCCAGGGGCACCTGCCTGGCTCAGTTGGAAGAGCGTGTGACTCTTGATCTCGGGGTTGTTTGAGTCCCACGTTGGGTGTAGAGATAACTGAGAAAAAAATTAAAAAATGTGACATGGGCCAAACAGAAGAGGTGTCTGGTCTGGATTTGGACCACCAACCGTTTGATTCCACCATCTCTGATTAATATTTATTAACACGTGCTGAATTCTAAGAGGAGCCAACTAATTTCTTGGATTTCACGTAGGTTCCATGGACTCCCTGAACAAAATGCACATGGGGAATCTCTGCACTCTGTGCCCACTTCGAGAACTCCTCTGGAGTTCTGCTTCACTTACAGGACCACCCACCGTGCTGTACTTTGAAAGACTCTCAGCAGCTACCTCATCCAGGATGAGCCAATCCAATGTTGTGAGACTCTGCAATGGGGACACGGAGACGGTAGACCAGCAGGTCACCTGAAGAGAAAACTTGTGAACTTGGGAGTTGTGTTCCTGGAAGCAGGAAAAGCTTGTTTTCCGAGAGAGAGAAGCAGCAGCAGATAACCATGACCTGGGAAGACACGCAGATTATGAAACAGTTGCCTACGTTCCTGATGGCATTCCAGTCCTTGTCCCAGTGTCTCTTTAGGCCCAGCTGTTTGGCCTTTGTGAGATGACCATACCTAGTCCTTTTAATTAATTGCTTTATGATTAAACTAGCTGTGAGAGCGTCTGCTACTTGCAACCAAGGAGTCTCTATAGAAAGAATAGGGCACTTGGCCGTGCCGCCGTGCACGGTACCAATTTGCAGGGTAGAGCCTGGAGCAAACTCCTGGCATAGTTTTTCTTTCTAAGTTGACTGGAGTCTAGTGTCAGGTAAGAAGTGTTATGTAAACAGTGGGTTCAGGGGATTCAGAATAAAGTCAACTAGAAACGTCAAAAAGACATATATGGACTTCAGAACATCTATTACTACTTAATGGGGCCAAAGGGGCAACACAAACCACTGAAAACATCACCGACTCACAGAAATAGTCACCTTGTCACCTTTTGGTTGAATTTGTTTATTTCACAAGGCTTCATTCACACATGAAAACAAGATACTAATCCAAGTTCATAACTGTTAAAAAAGTAAACATTTCTTGGGACAATGTACAATAAATTGCACTTTTCTTAACAAGCATTACATTTACAGATAGCATGTACTATACATAATACATGGAATTATGGAAACATCGAATTGGTCAGTGTTCACAGAGGCTGCTCATCCATGTTTCTTTTGTAGTCAGCACTACAATCAACTCCTTTCTTCTAGAACCTGTTTTCATCAGAGAAGTCATGGGCAAAATCACAGAACTCATAAAAATAAATGGTACAGAATTTCTGCTACCTCCTCAGCAAGGGAAAGGTAGGAGTTGAAAGAAAGGAAGTGATACTCATTGAGAAAGTTCTTCCTTCATTTGAACTGAGGATCCAGACGTTATGCAAAACATCAAAAATGGAGAAAGTGAGGCAAAAGGCTATTGGGTCATCTTGGATTCTGGGACCATCTCCAGCTTTATTCTTGTGCTTGCATGACACCAGGGTCCTGATGCATTTATACACTTATAATTGAGTTTCCTCATACTTTATTCCACATATAATATAGTTATTAAACGTTACATTTTAATGGAAAAGATTTTACATGTTTCAACTCATTGCCAATGAAAAAGGAAAATAACTTTAAAATGTTTGGTTTTTACTCAACGATGCTTTATTCTTAAAGTTTTCAGAATACTACTAATGACAGACCAAGGACGGAGGTGGAGAGAATGGACATGTTGATGATGTCTTTATAACATGTAACAAATTCATTCGGAGAGACACTGGCCGTGCAGTCTTTTAGATGGAAGCCGGGAAGGGAACACCTGACAGCCCACGGTAGTCCCTAAGCTACTTGTAAACACCTACTTTTCTCCTCACATCTCACGGTCATCAGCTGTGGAGGTACAGCCCACATGGAGGTGTTCATTTTGGTTAACTTTTGGGAGAGAGGGGAATTCCTAAGATTAAGGGCTTTGCCTGTATTACACGGACGTCACTTTGCGAAAGGAAAGGTGTTCTAGAACAGTTCCAGCTCAGCGTGACGTCAGCATGGCAACCAGAGGGAAAGACAGTTCTGTATTTGGTAGTAGGAGACACGGGCCACTAGACTTTTGGTTGGCCTCGGCTGTATTCAGTGGCACGGTACCTGGCTGTACAAGAAAGGCAGGGATGCTCCCTGTGGAACCCTACCACTCACGCGCACACGCAAATCTAACGGTGTTCAAGTTAAACAACAGAGTTGGTCCATTGTCTCATTTACTTGTAACTGAAGCAAGAAAAGCAGAGCTATTTTAGACTTTGTGGTTCGTTTTAACGAGGAAGTTGTACAATAGAATCCTCTTGCTGAGTAATTAAAAGTGTTCTTTCCCAGAGAGAGAAAACAGACCAGGTATTTAATTTTTTTAATTTATTTTTAAATTTTTCCCTTAAAGAGGTCCTGAAATCAGACAACCACTCTGGCAGGATAATTAGGCTGATTTCAGCTACAGAAAACAAGATCCCTTACATTAGTTAGATACATGATCTTCATCCTCAGTAACAAATCAACTCCTTTAAGGATTTCTCATCTCACGCCCTAAACTGTGTATTCTCTTGTTTTTCTCACTTCCTCTGGGAAATAAAGCCATAGCTATTAACTGTTAAATATTTTAAGGAAATGGAGGAGGTGTTTGAGAAAAATAAATATTAATACATAGTATAAAGGAATGAAAATTTTGGAAAAAATATGAAACAAGATAACTATTATTATTAAATATCCCAACATCAGTGCAAAGATTGCTTTTGTACTTTACTATGGAAATTTAAGACGACCAGTGGAGAAATTACTAACTTACTAGCTGGGAGAGGGAAAGAGAGGTTATATATGGAAAGAGAGGTCGTAGGCCCATATGACATTCCTATTAGTGTTTCTGATAAGCACTCATAAACAGGACATTAGGTAACTGAGAATATCTTTGCATTAAATTATATGTAACTAAATATAACCAAATTGTGCCATAGCTTGGGATGTGGGAAGCTAGCAAACATGTGCACCGCAAAATTCAGCCTGGTTTCTTTCAGCTTGAAAGAATGTGTTAAGCAAGAGTCTCGAGATACAAAAGCTAATGAACTGAACTATGAAATTGAAATTCATTCCCTTAATTTATTCTGCAGAATTTAATGAAAGAAGAAATCATCACTCTTTAGAATTCTGCAAATGTTGGATTTTTTGGAGGAATGTTTTCTACAACATATCCTAGGAAAAGACAAAAAAACACTCTAGAATATTTGGAAATTTCCTAGATATTTGGGTTAGTTGATATCTAAAAGAAATTCAAGAGAAGAGTGGCAATTTTCAAATATGTTTCAAAATAAGTGAAATTAAAACTAGCAGTTACTTAATACCGGGATGCACAAGTTTGCAAACTGTATGTGGGGAAGGATATGTGGTTTGGGAGAGTGCTATGAGAACATATTGAATGAATAATCACATCCTATACCAAATTTTGAATTTTCTATCTTTAGTATTGCTACTGACCCAAAGGCATTGCACAAAGGAACAGTTCAGACTTATGGTACCAATACACGTACCTAAGTATGATATGGAACTGGAGAAGAAGAAAAAAATCTATAGATGGCCACTAAAATCTTTTGAAAGAGTTAAGAGAAAATGCAAAAGACATTACACATTTGGAATGCAGGTACCTGGTGGTTTTGTTTAAAGAAAAAAAGATGTTAGGGGCTCTGGAACTGAGCCAGGTGTACAGGTAAGGACTGAACCCACAGCCGTTCTATTTGTCCCTCAACTGCGATGTAAGGAAAATACTGCAATTTAGGCATTCTGTGGAATGTGCTGATTTTTAGAGGTTAAAAAGAGCTCTTACAGTAAAACTATGAGAGTCACAAAACACAAAAGAACATCTTTAATTTAGCTGGCCATTTCATAAGGCAACTTGTACAAGGCTTCCTGGAATAAAAGCATAAAGTACCAGCAAAGCTAAAAAATTATACTGAATGATTTACAGAAACAAGTACCAAGATGCAATTTTTCTAGCCATTATATTTAAACAACAACAACAACAAAAAGATTACCTTTTCTAAATCACCGAGTAGGGAATATTAGTCAACACACACTCAAGAATGCTGGATTATTTTCTTTTTGGTACAAGGAAATGAATATTATAATGAAAGATGTCAGGACCAAACAAATAATTCTGTAAAAAAAGTATTATTTGATGAGTGTAACAAAGGGTAACATCCATATCGGTTTAATGGGTTGTAGATGATATAAACACAAGTGAAGGGGACTTAACTTTTTAGAGTTTAATGATCATTTTGGAGGAAAGGATCTACCACGAGCAACTTGTAGCACGTGCTCCCGGAGTCGAGATGGCTCTTCCTTAATTTTTACTTCCAAGAATGTGTTACTCTTAATTGCAACATGTGGCACAGACGAGAATCCCTGTGGCACTACAGAGTTTAAGGTCCTTGCTAAGAACGTGTTCAACAATGAAGCCAAGGATGAGTATCACTAAATGTTATTGTACATGCTGGCAGCAGTTTGGGTGGTGCAAAGGACCGAAGGCCTCCAAACTAGCTTAGAAGATGGGAAAATTGGTTTTGTCCTTACCAAAGGATTTCCTGCAAGGACGATCCACACAGACATGTTAAATATCATTGAAAAAACAATTTCCACCAACTTTTAAACACTAGCTTTCCCTTTCCAGGAGATAAGTATTTCTATAAAGGTTTTGTATTCAATCAAAAATGTTACCAATGCATTCGCATCTCTTCCTCTCGGGTACCAAGGGCACATTTGTAGGGAGATACAGAAATCAGGAAAAGTTGCCCAACAGTAAACTAAGATCATGTGAAGCTGGCCTGTATTTCCCATTTCATAACTTTAAAAAGCTACAGTATATTAGTGTTTCCTTAGCAAATATATGTCAATATCAAATGAAATACTCTGTCCCTGGTTCTCCATTTCATTTTAAGCACAGTGTCTGAACCCGGGCCTCTCTAGGCTTGTCTGGTAAAGGTTCCCTAATGCTGCCGCTCACACTAGACCCTCCTGACTTCACGTTTGCTGCAAGTGTTCATACTTAGGAATATGCAATCCCCATGCAGAGTTTCTCAAAAGGACCCGTTAGAATACTAGGGCCAAATGGTTTATCTTCTCCTGCGTTTATCAAAATCCCAGTGCCTTTCATCTAGCGTGTATTGTCAATAGTCTATCTTATTCTATGATTCTTGCCACTTCACTTCCAGATATACCCAACAGAAAATGAAAATAAACTAATTCCTTTTGGGGACTGCTCAATCCCAGGTTTACTCTTTGGACAGGATTATCGTTATCCAGGGAATCACTTTCGGGAAGAAACCTGATGGTCGTCACGAATGGCCCCACAGTGTGCTTTCTGTGAATAAGTCCTGAAAAGTTAAGAGCTTTCGGTTTCAATCTTTTTTTCTTTCTTTCTTCTTCTTTTTTTTTATTTGCTGTGACAAATATCATCTTATCACTTCAACCTTGGAATAAAAGACATCTCCATTTTTATGGAAGATAAAAGTAATTATGAATAATTAGTTCTAAATAAAAGGCATTTAGTTCTGAATTACTTATTTCCAACTAAACATCAGGCATATAAAATAATGTGTAATCACTATGATGGAACTGCACGTGGCCTCCCATGAAGAAGCTCGAAAACAGGTATTCAACATAAGTCAGGGCAGTTTAAGTAACATCCCTTTGAAAAGTATCAAACAAGAAAGAGAGCTACTGAAAGATTCTGGCTTGCTTTCTGGCCTCCTTTACTTTCCTTCAAAGGGACACTGGGGAGAGTCCTCCTGGGTTTCTGTCACTTTGATCATTGTGCTCTTGTGCTCGGGCGAGGCTGGAACTATGTGCTCTCCTTGGGTGGCTGGGTGGCCTGTGGTGGCTGCAGCGGCTGGGTGCCCGTGGCCGTTTTGATAGAGTTCAGGGTTTTGCTAAACCAAGAGTTTTTTGCAGCTTGGATTTCATTCATAAGGGCTCCTCTCTGATGTTCAAGTTCCTAATTAAAAAAAGAAAATCATTGCATTGTATAAATGTTTACCCTCTGCCCCCCAAATTAAGAGTATACTGCTTTTTGGAATCCCCAAGTCTGTATGAGCCATAGCTTTCCTCCCACAAAACCCAGGAGAGATTAAATTGGCTTCTTAATGCACTTTAGAGTTAAAAGAGTTACCGCTGAAAATCAGAAACTGCTTTCTCTGAACAGTGAAATGAAACCTCATTTTATCCACCCCCCCCACCCCCCCCACCCCGGGCAATCTCGGTCCGAATTTAGGCTCGGGTTCGAAACCACAACTAAACATAGACGTGTGCATGGGCTGAATCTGAATTTTCACTGATAGTGTAAGCATGAATGAGTTCTAGTTCCAAACACATGGTCTTTGCCCCTGAGGACATACAGGGTCCAGCACAAAAATAGGTTATGGCGATGGGTAAGGATCTTGGGGAAAAGGGAATGGGGAACAGTCCATCAGAATCCAGGATGATTTTTCTAATTATGTTATCTTCCAACATGGAAAGAGATTATGGGAAAAGGGATCTGGTAAAACCAGGGAAAGACGAAGGATAGAAAGCCCCTCCAAGAAGCAGGGGTATCAGCCAATGTTCAACTGTTCAGGGAGGGATAATGGAGAAAGTCTGGCCTTTCATTTTCAGGATCAGCTACCAAAGTGGCTAAGTTCGATGAGAAAGGACCTTGGCAAAAAACACAAAAAACCGGAAAAAGCATATGCCTAAGTTCCCCCAAGATCTCATTTTAATTATTACATTTTCATTTAAAACTATGCGTTTATGTCACTGCTTAAACACGATGACGTAACATGCGACTACGCGGGACACCTCGGTAGGCAAACAACGTAATCACCTATGGAAGCGTCTCAGACTCTGAGCCAGACACGCACGTTCCAAAGCGTGAGAAGGTGTCCCGGCGCCCTAACTGTTTGCTCCTGTTGATCCTTTACCAGATCACCAACCTGGATTTTGCACTTAGCCTCCACCAGCTGCAGCTTGGTCTGCGCCAATTCCAGCTCCAACTCCCTCAGCTGCTTCTTCAGGGAGTCCTTCTCGTCATCCGGCTCGATCCCCTGGTCCTCTCTGCTGATGGCCGCTAGTTTCAAAGTGCCCTCTTTGCTGAAAATGTCACTGCAGTGTTTACACGTCATCATCTTACCCTGAAACATCCGAAAGGGATAACCAACCTCAAACCATTTCATAGCATAACGCGCTTCCTGAAACAACAGGACACGGGTTTTATTGAGACTCTGCTTGTGGTCATCAGATGCAGGTCTGTTTCTGGAGGTAATTACTTGTCTTGTGCTGCCACCAAAATGGTTTTAGTCAGCACAAAACCCAACTTTGCAAGATAGGTGCTCCTTTTTTTCCATAAAGTATCTCTAGGGAGACCCTGGAAACGGAAAATATTACAGCATCTCTCTGAAATCTGTTCTAGGAATGTTGGGCTTCCACTCCTCTTCCTCGAGCGCCATGCCATACGCTCTACGAGCAGTGTCTCGTTTAATCCTACAGCGAGGTCATCAGGTACTATTAAAACCCCCATCGTACCCGTGAAGAAACTCAGAGTTTAAGTACCTAGCCCACAGCAGACTGAGAAAGGGCATGATGACTAACCTAAATCTATCCTTGCCACAAATAAAGCTTAGGTCCTTTTGTTCAGCTTTAAGCAAAGATGACCATTACTGTTCCAGGTAATGAAGGTAACTCTGCCACATGCCGAGATTGCCAGTCAAGCACACAGCACTCTCTTCAAGACAACAGTGCTATTGTTGTCTTAAAATATATGGAATATTTCTATTTTAATGTACTATCATTATAATCTGTCCACAACAGAAACCATACTCCTCTCTTCACACACGCGCACACACACGCACACACACACAGAGCAACTCTCCCCACACTTCTGTGTCATTGTGCCTATTTCTACCATTTAGGCCTGAACACTTTGGGGTTATCTTCTCATTGCCTCCTCCTTCAATCCATATTCAGCTGGTCATTAAATGATTTCTCTGACATGTCCAAGCTCTCCCCATCCCAGGCCTGAATCCCTAAAAGTCACCTTCTCAGCCCCCACTGATTTCTTTCTTCTCCCATCCTTAAAGCACTCTTCAGATTCCTACCTGATTAATATTCATTAGTCACTTAAAAGATATTTGTAACTCTCAAGAACCTTTTGAGGATAATCAGCCCGCTACTGGCACTAAATAGGCACACAGCAAGTATTTGTTATATATATTTATTGTTGACCAAATAAAATGTTAAAGTGGTGGCTTTTGATCTTAAATGATGAAAAGTTTACCAAGCTGGGTAAGCAGTGTTATTAGGCTGAACTGAGGGAGGAGGACATTTCAGCAGGGAGAACACTGTGTGCAGAGACACCGGCCCTTCACAGGACCGCAGGGAGCCTGAGATGGCTCGAGCGGGAGTAAATGGTGCAAAAGGGAGAGGCAGGAAGTGAGAAGGGTTCTCCACGGCCATGATGTAACGGTCCTTAGATGTAATGCTATCGAATCCTGCTTTTATCCTACAGAAAATGCATTCACTCACTCTATCCTGTGCTATCTGTTGGAGAGAGACCAATGAGCCTCATGACGCTGCAGTCAGGCGAACACGCTGAGTACAAAGCTGTGGTAGAGACTGCAGGTTCCCACCAGATCCGTCTCCCGCGCTGCCAGCGGTGAGCCTGACGCAGCGCTCCCCTTCTTCCCTGATAACAGAACTCCTGATTTTATTTGGGCTGGCAGTTTGCCCAGTTACAAGGTGCCATTTCCCAGACTCCCCTGAGGCAAGGTGTGCCCATGAAATTAAGTTCTGATATGTGAGCGGAAGGAAGTGTGGTAGGGAGCTTAAGGAAGCTACTTAGAGCTCACCCTGCTGGAGCTGGGCCCTCGTACCGTCCCGTCGCATCTCCTTCCAGCCTAACATTCTACCATGGAATGTGGGTGTGATGGAAGAAACTCCAGTTGACAGGTTTGACTTTTAGGTCACCGTGAGGATGGAAGGTCGCTAATGCTGTGGATGTGGGTCACTAATAACTGATGAGCTTGGACTGCTGATGAAACCACGGATCTTTCTAGCCCTAGACTTATTTTTACATGAGAGAATCAACATCTTCTATGTTTAAGCCAATGTTGATTTGGGTTTCCTATATGTGGCCAATCTAAGTCTAAACTGATGCAGAGAGAGAGTCAAATATACACTGGGGAATGCTCATTCTGATCACAGAGTAGAGGATTATCTGAAGGGGGAACGGTTTCATGGGAGGATGGAAAAATCAAAAGCTGCAGCATCGCGCCAAACGAAATGAAAAGGAAGTAGCTCTGATGAAACAGGATGTAGTATGGAAATGACTAAGGGTGTGGAGAGTAGAGTCCCACTCCCTGGGTTCAAATCCTGGCATTACTGTTTACCGGCTAAGTGACCTTGAGATCATGAATTACCTATTTGAGTAATCATCAATAAAAACAAGACATGGTAAATCATTAAAAAGAAGATATAATAGTATCTACCTTCTCAGAAGCTGTGAGGATTAAATGGGGAAATCCTTGGAACAGTACACACAGTAAGTGTTTAATAGGTGTTAGTTATTCTTTATTCAGCTAAAACAAGTTCAAATTCCTCTTCCCGAATATCATGGCCTCTCATTAGATAACCCTACCTCCTTATCCAGTATTTCCCTCTATTCCTTCGTACATATGCTAATCACACAGTCTCCTTGATGAAATACCAAAATGCTCATTCCAATTTCTGGGTCTTCAATAACAGTTTTTTCCAGAATGTCATTAAAAAAATTTTTTTTAATTTTTAATGTTTATATATTTGTGTGTGTGTGTGTGTGAGAGAGAGAGAGAGAGAGAGAGAGAGAGAGAGAGAGAGGCAATGCAAGCAGGGAAGGGGCAGAGAGACAGGGAGACACAGAATCCAAAGCAGGCTCCAGGCTCTGATCTGTCAGCACAGAGCCCGATACAGGGCTTGAACCTGTGAACCATGAGATCATGACCTGAGCCAAAGTTGGATGTTTAACCGACTGAGCCACCCAGGTGCCCCCAGAATGTCTTTTTAAAATCCTTCTAACAGAATTCTACCCATCCTGCTTCAGTCCAACCTCCTCCATAAAGTCATCTCTGGTCTGTAGTTCTTATGATTTTGCTTTCTCTACAACCCGGATTGTCATCCAACTCAACGCTGACTTACATGCTTTTGAACTATTTCCTAAAGGTTTCATGGGCATATGTATAACTTGCTCCTGCAGGAAAATTCTAAGCTTCCTGTTATACATAATTTCCATAAAACAATAGAAGTCTAATAGCTGTGCACATAGTTGGATGCTCAATAAAACCTCGAGTATCCACGTAAATCCATTTCATTTCTATTTCCACAAAGATTTTAGTTCAGGATGGTGAACCCTTTTATGCCAAGGCACTTCATCAACTGAGTGTCGGTCAGTGTAAAAAGAATGATAAAGGCTAAGTACGAAGAGGGGTAAAGGTGGACCAGAGAGCAAAGGTATGAGCCCCGAATTCTAGGGTTTGGGCGGGGAGATGACCAGCTTTATAGTCACTAATAATCTCAGAATGTTTAAGAAAAAAACACGTTTGGAATACAAAGTCAGAACAAGGTTCATATTTCAGTTCTCATGTCTCAGGTTTTCAGGTTATAAACTTATAAAAATATGTATCTATTGTATGCCAACTACTAAGCTAAGCACTTTGTATATGTTATCTTATTTAATCTGCAAAATAACCTGATGAGGCAGGTAATGTTATGTCTGTTTTACAGGATACAAAATAAAGCTTCGAGAGGTAAATAACTTGTCCAAGTTGTTAAATGAATGCATTTATTCACTAGCATGAAACCCGAATATATTCAAAGAGAACTCTGTCAGGTTTCTGTAACACAGATCACAAGAGCTGGGTGTGCCCACACTGCCTCTTAAGAAGACCAATTCACGTGGTTTACTGTGGTTTCTATGGAATAAGCGATTGCTATTTTCACATAATCAACAAAAGGAGTTTTACCGCCAGGGGGCAGTATATAAAGAAATGCCATTGGTTTTCTTTAAAAACAACCCTCTAAAAAACTGGTGGAGAGCAATGGGATGATCCTCCTGGGTTGCACCCCGAAGCCACATCGATTCAGGCACAGGTGGGATGCAGGCTGCAGAGGCCTCCCAGGTGTCTACTGTCCCAGAATGCTCAGGGGCCTCTTGGGACAAGGCTAAAGTCCTTACCACCTGCCTCTGACAAGCCCTAAGATTTATGGGGATGCAACCTTTCTGCTGGCTGGGAAGAGGATCGCGCCCCAGTCGGAGACAGATCCTGCTTCCCACAATTCCTAAATCCTTTGAAACAACGAGAGGGGCAGGGTGGGTGTGATGTCTCACAAACTGTCCTGCCCGTGGGGCATCTTCACGGGCTGGGATCGTCCTATCCGGGACTGACTAAAGACTGTGTGAATTTGGAAGAAATACCAGAGATCTGTTTCATTCTTCCTCACCTTTACCACTTCCAGCTCCTCCTTGCTGGCTGTTTGCTGTTTCTCCAGTCTGGTACTTAACTGGGAGCAGATCTGAAGAAAAGAAAAGAGTTTCTTTACTGGAAAGTAGACCGACTCTTGCACAGCACGGGCACATGACTGTTTATCAACTCATATGAATTACTCTCGCTTCTCGGATGATGCTAAAGAGATTGAGCAAAAGAACAGCCCCACAAATGCAATGCGCATCAGAAAGCCTGACAGTGTTCTGTGTGTAAAGCCTATCTTAGTCTTAATTAGAGGAAAAACACGTGGGGTATTTTGATTTCTGTCACTAGCCAAATCTGTGACTAGTTCCAGTGGATTCCTGTCCTATTTTGGAATCAACCTATGGCATCTTTGCTGAGTGTCAGTTCTGTGCAAGGTACCATTCTGGAAATCTGATGAAAAGAATGCTGGACCAGAAACTGCTCGTGTCTACAGTCACACAGAGAGTCTCTGTTTTCAATTACCAGAGTTTCCCTAAAACGTGGCAGAGGGGATAAAACAGTTAAAATGACCAGAAATTAATAAAGACTAAAATTCTGATCTCGTGGTTTGGCAACATGGAGTGAAATAAAAAGCCTGAGGTCCAGCTCTAGTAATTTCCTTGGGCAAACTCACGAATCTAAGCTTCAGTTCTCTCCTCAATACTAAGTGCCGTGCTGTGATAATCAATGGGGAAAAAAATGTACGTAAAGGATTCAGTATAGCACCTGGCCTATAGTAAGTGCTCATTAAAGAAAATCTGATCATTACTGATTCTGAAAGAAGGTGCTAACAAGAAGTACTAGGAACAGGTAGAAATCAGTGCTTTCAAAGCTAAAACCAACCAGACAAACAAACAAGCCATTTGCTTAAAAAAAAATACTAGAAGTTCAAATTCCTTGAGTAACATATGAATCTTTTATTTTTGAAAAAATGGAGTAAAAAACGTTAGGGGATGTCAAATTTTAAAGTGCAACTTGAACTAAAAACGTAAAAGATCTACTTCTATTATCAAAACAGATATTTTTTTAAAAATCCCAGTCTACTCAAAAAATGGCTCTAGAGAGCAGGGCCTGCTGGTTGCGTTCAGTTTCTGATTTCTCCAGCTCTCAGCCTGTAAATGATGACCAGGGCTGTATCGGCTGATGTGAAAAAGAAGCAGTCTCCTCAGTAATTTTGGCAAACCAGAAACCCTTTCAAATAACCCCGAAGATTCCATAATAAGGACAATAATAGCCAATTCCAACTATAGAATGCTTTTGGATTATGTTTCATGTCCTAATTATCTTCAGACAGATGGGTCCGTTGCCTTTACATGACTGGTAGTGCCTGCCAGATAATATTCGAGAACAGTCCCAAAGATTACTATTTTGAAGAGTGCTACATATGGCGGCCACCCATGGCCTAATGTGGGGATGGAAAAAACCCATTTGCAGTGATGGCAAGTTCCATAGCACATGGTCTTTAATGTTCCTCGTATTGGCTAATGTCTACCCATCCCTTCTCCTAGTTATCCAATTGGAAAATCTAGGGATCAGTGTTTTCCCTGGTCTCGCAAGAAATGACTACATTCCTCTTCTCCATTTTCATTACTACTTATTTTAGTTCAGGGCCCTGTATTTTCTCACCTGGCCTCTGCTGTTAGCCTCTTACTGGTCCGTATCTTTGCTTGTGGGACTCCCCATTGGTTTCACATTTCTCACTGGGACAGATTAGTGCCACCAGTATTTCCCCCATCATGCCACTTTCTTGCTCAAACATTCCTACTATAAACAGAATAAAATCCAAGCTCCTCAGTCTAACTGAAGAACCGTCCTTGAACTGGGACCCAACTCACCTTTACTTCTTTTCTGTACTTGACACTCTTGACAAAACAAGACTATTTCTGTTCGCTAACCTATCTCTGTGGCTTTGCGTGTGTTCTCTGTTCCCCATTTCTTTCCTCCTCTGCCTCCGCACACCCAAATCTTGCCTCGCCTTCGAAGCACCGCTCAAATCAACCCTCCTCCAGGAAGGGTTTTATTTCCCATGGTCAGTAAGTTCCCTTTTCTCTTATTTGTGCACAGGTGTTATCTCCCTGTTACAAGAGCAGCGTCTAAAGGGGAGAAATTGAATTAACTCCTCTTTTATTCCCCCAAAGAATCAAGCCTCTCAGATAGCAGACATTAAATAAACATATATTGATTATCATAAAAGAGAGTAAGACAGCTCTGAAGCCTTATTTCTAAATAATCTTCCACAAAGGAGAAGAACCCTTCTGAAAAGACGTTCATAATATATGAAGTGCACTGGTCGCAAATATCAGCATGGATGACATAACTCACATTTTTATTTACATAGCAGCAATGCATATTCAGTATATTACAGTGATTATTTCTAATTGGTAAGGTTAAGGGGGGAGGGTTTCTTTGTGCGTTTCTACACTTTCTCAATTTTCCATGAGGAACAGAAATTTCATTTCTAAGCAGAAAAACACATGTTAATAAAGAAGAGTAAGAATCAGACTTCAAACTCCCATATGAGGCAAGAGACCCCAGAGAAATTCTTAAGCTGAGGAGGTGGCACAATACGGTGCCTTGATTCTGGAACACTGGAACTTCAGCAGTCCACTCGAGGCTTTCTCGGCAATGTGGAGTCCTTGCCGTGTGCTAGGCATGAGCAGCAGGCACGAGATGATACTACGCAAGCTGGAAAGAGGGCTTTCTGGAAGCATTCTGGCGATGGGGTCAGGGCCAGATGCATCCTCAAGGAGAGCAAACCCTCCACTAAGAGATCAAAGGTTCCCAACAGAATGTCTCCTGCTAGCATTGGCCACGGTTGGGTAAGGCCACAGAGCCGTGTGGGATGAGGAATCGCTAAACCTTAGTCCTCTGCAAAAAGGCAAATGTTACTGGGGAGGTCTATTTGAAATCATCTTCTGAGTAGGGCAGAGACGGGATCCCAATGGTAATAATCCAGTTTCCTGTTCCTCTGAATCTACCAAACATCGTAAACAGCCAACAGATTGTTCTGTTCGGTATCATGTTATCAGCAAGCATGTCCTCTCACTGTCTATTTCAGCGGAGAAAGTAAGCCACCCAGTGTAATGAATGTACGTAGTCACTATTCTGGAAACTCTAAAAACAAAAAAATGTTTTTTTACCCAAAGAGAAACAATAAGAATAATCACTTTTATAGCAACATGAGCCACAGTAGCACACTACCTGCTTATACTCAGCGATGATCGCAGTGGTCTTCTTTATTTCATATTCTGCCTTCTCCAGCTGTTTCCGAAAGACTTCTTTCAGCTAGAGAGAGGGAGGATGCAAAACATCAAGACTCAAAGTCCTCATCAATTTCCACAAACACCTATACTTAAGTCGGCCCGGTCTGGTCAATGCCAACGTTAACAACTACAACTAGATAAATTTTCCTCTCTGAAGCTATTTCTCGAGCATTTGAAAAGCCTAATCATGTCCAGAGATGCAGAAATATTTCTTTCCTGTAATGTGTAAGACATATGAGCCCTATGAGCCCATCATAGAGCTGCTTATCACTTACTTTATAAATATATTATTAAATAAGTGTCCCTTCTGAAGCTATCTTTATTCTTATGAAGAGTCTAAAACAAAACATCAGGGCAACGTTGCGCATAATCTTACTGCTAGGTAAGAAATTACTGAAGGGCACCTGGGTGGCTCAGTCAGTTGAGCGAGCGACTTCAGCTCAGGTCATGAGCTCACGGTTTGTGAGTTCGAGCTCCACGTCGGGGTCTGTGCTGACAGCTCAGAGGTGGAACCTGCTTTGGATTCTGTGTCTCCCCCGCCATCTCTCTCTCTCTCTCTCTCTCTCTCTCTCTCTAGCCCTTCCCCACTAGCACTCTGTCTCTCTCTCTCAAAAATAAACATTAAAAAAAAATTAAAAAAAAAAAGAAATTACTGAAGCAGCATTTTGGGCCTTTCCATTCCCAGCCCCCTCCTATCACTACTGTTGTCTCTCTGAAGGTCGCAACAGGAAGTTTTTGAGGCTGGAGTCAGAGAAACCTGGATGAAGGTAAGAGCTCTTGAGGTCAGGAGGTTCAGGGACTGAACAGTGACTGCAGAAGGAGCTAGCTTGACACACAATGCGGGTACTTACTACAGTTGCAGAAATGCTCGACTCTGGGTGCTAAACTGAAAACCACACTTATTTTTGTAGCCCAGCAGCTCTGGGATTCTAGGGTCGGGGAAGGGAGGTAGTGAAAAAGCACACATGCCACCAGACAAAAAGGAAGCATTCAGTTCTTCCCAGGTGTTGGCCAAACAACCAAACACAAAACACTCTGGGTTAATCTTTAAGCACATAACAGAATAAATTCTGTTTGGCAGCCTCCCAGTTATGAATGGGGTGTGCTCCGTATTTGCTAATTCGCACATGATTGTGATTTATAACTGGACTCCTTATTGTCGGATGCTTTCCAGATTTCTTCATGTTTGCTATGTTCTTAAATTCTAAAAGCAATTTCTGGGTTATATTGATTCAAACTTAGTTGTTTGTATTCGTCTCTGTTCTCTGTCTTACATAATTTAAGGATGTAAGTCACACCCTCCTCCCCTCCTATAGTAAGGCCCCACTGACTTTAGGACAGACTTAGAAAGCTGAGGGGCTTTGAGCAAGTGTCACTTAATTCTCAAAACTATGGTTTCCTTATCTGACACACGAAGAGCATAATCGCTATCTCACAAAGGCACTATAATGATTAACACAGGATATATGCACACACACACACACACACACACACACACACACACACACCAAGGAGAGTGAAGAAGTATGGATTAAACTAATTAATTTGCAGGGGAGCCTGGATGGCTCAGTCAGTTAAGTATCCAACTTCTAATCTTGGCTCAGGTCACAATCGCATAGTTTATGAGTTCAAGCCCCACTTCGGGCTCTGCACTGACAATGTGGAGCCTGCTTAGGATTCTCTCTCTCTCTGCCCCTCCTGCTCTCTCTCTCAAAATAAATAAATAAACTTAAAAGAATAATTAATTTGCCAATAGCTTCATTCTTTACCCAAAGTACTGAATTGGGCCCCCAAAAGGCAGGAGGTAAAGAAAAACACAAAACCCATCAAAACGCCTAGTTCAAACTGGATGATCAGCTCCTGAAAATTTTTGAGTGGGAAAAAAATCTTGGTCCACACTAAATGCCAAGAGTCATTTCATCATTAAAAAAAAAAAAATCATGAAACACTTTTTATAAACCCTGGAAGGTGCTAAAGGATGCATCCATTCATCAGAAACTTAAGTGGATTTCTTCTGCTTGGATGCAGGTCTTTGAAACGCTTTATGTTCTGTTTTATATTTAGTGTTATTGATGTCTTAGAATGAAACTCATTAAAATAAGTGAGTTAATCCCGCCTGGCTGGGACTGACAGACAGAGGACATTGGTGAAGCGGGCCTGCTCTTTCTTAGGGAAGCCTGAAGCCTCAACTCTTTGGGTGGAGAGGCCCCTCCTGTCACTTATGTGGAACGCCTTTGCCACGGTGGCATCTTGCAGCTGAACAGCCTCACAACTCGTACGATGACTGGAGGGTGCTAACAACAAGGCTGGTTCCCAAAGAGCTGCTTTTTCTATTCCCCCCGGGAGTAAGGGTTGAGAGCTCTGCCAGGAACGTTCTTCTAAGGCATGAATCAGGAAAATCGGGCGTGACTGACTGAGACAGCTTGCAGCAGAGATCTCTGTGGGCTTTCCGCTTCATAATCCTCCTAAAATACTGCTGAAGTCAATTACCTTGGAGACACGACACAAACTTCGCGGATTCGTCAAGGCTCTTGGATCGCAATTCCAAGTTACTAAACTTAGAGGAAGCTTAACACTCTTGCTAGACATCTGAGTCAAGGCAGATTCCTAAGAGCTGTTGGAGGGTAGAAACGCGGCCTCGTCTTCTAGCGCCCTTCAAAAGAAATGTCGAGACCCACGCTACTCACATGTACTGCTTCAAGGTGGCCCTTGATTTAGAGTCAGTGTCATTTTACTTCCTGCTTATTGTATTCATCAGCTCCACGGGCCGATCCTCCTGGGTAAAGAAACAGCCCACCTCTGCCTTTTACCTGCGCAGTCTCTTCCTCTTGCTTCCTCTTCTCCTCTTCAGCCTCCACCAGCCTCTGTTTGGTCAGGAGGAGCTCCTTATTCAACACATCCGCCTTGTCTTCTGCCTGCAAATCAGAGCACATCACACTGGTAAAGAAGGTGAAGGAAGCGTGCGGATACTTCCTCCGAACCTAATCTCTAGTTACAACTGTTGCGTCACTACCAAAAGCCATTTCTCCCCTCCTAGCTCACCCGGGGGTGGCTGCTCTCACTGAATGCCAACGATACAGCAGGCGCTTGGCACACGCTATCTCTGATCCTCACAGCAAGAATTATCTTACAGATAATGACAGGGAAGTCTGGAGGGAGCAAATAACCTGACTGGGGCAGACATCTAATATCAGAGCCATGATCTGAATTCTGAGTTGGATGGCACCAAAGTGCAGGCACGTTCTAAACGCTTCTTGCACGTTTCCAGATGTCACAACAGCACCCGCTCTGAGACTATGTAGATGGACTGGATGGAACCTCCTATGGAAGCTTCTGGCTGTTAGTGCAAGGGGGTTGGGGGTGAGCTCAGAGAGGAGACGGGGCTGATCCATGGACAACAGTTAGGTGAGAAAATTCGAAGACCGGCGGAGGTAAAATGGTTCACGAGGCTACTCCCACAGGACAGTGAGTACAGCAAGGAGAAATTAAGACCAAAAACCCATGACAGAGATAGCCATGAGGAAAAACGATGTATGGACCAGGAATGCAAACGGAAAAGACCATGTTTCTAGAATGGCCAAGAAAAGCTCCGAGACAATACTCTGGTTTCAACTTGGATACAGAGTCCAGTTAGCCAGGAAAGCACTGTGCGTGCATTGAACTTAGTTGACATGTGCCTACTGCATACTCTGGACCCTCCCCTCACCCTTGAGGTCTCAGCTCCAAGTTCACATCTGCAGTAAAGCGAGGCCTGAGCCCTGCCCCACTCATCCTCATCTCAATCAGCTTCTCACCCCCCATCTAAATCAGTTCCTCTGCTCAAATCTCTCCAATTTCCCTTGATCGCACTTAGCACAATCTGTAATGACAAGATGCATGTATGATTTCTTTGTACTGCCCACCAGACTTTCAGCCCTGGAAGGCAGGAACCGCGTCTCTTTCGCTCCTGGCTGTTTCCTCAGCACCAAGGCCAGCCCCAGGTAGGGGAGGGGCTCCGGAAGTATTTGGTGAGTGAAAGGATGTGGCGCTCAAGTCACTGCTGAAGCTACTGTGTGGAGTGGAGGTGGCGGAGGGCCACAGGATGAGTTCAGTAGAGGAAACCGCAGATGCAGAGGAGAAGCAGCTATTTGAAGAAGCCATCCCTGGCTGACAACAGCAAAACATTATCCAAGTAGTTGTGAAAACTGGCCAGGTGGCCTTGTGTCTGTGTTTCACCGTATCGCCCACACGTCCAGATGGCCAGGCCAGCACCGTCTGCTGGGTCCTGGCATTCCAGCTTCTCTGTTCTGTCTTCCAGTTCCTGATGTCCCCATATTCTAACGGTTACAGTTCGGTGTTCAGATAATTTGCATCTATTGGGTAGCTGAGGTGAAAGAATCCCTTTTAAAGACTTTAAAACTTGTTCTGATAACATTGGATTTTATAGAGGAAATCTACACAGCGAAAGAACATCCTAAAATTAGAGGTGGGCAAAATACATGCTGCAAGTTAAGTCTTCATAAATTATAAGAGATCTCATGTAGATTATAGAAATTCAAAACAGCGAATTCTAGAGCAGCCAGCCAGATGACTGTAGTCAAAGCAGGGAGCGCCTCCCCCAAGTCTCTGATGGAGGGTCACAGAGCAGCGAATGAAGAACAGCCATACAGGCCATTTTCATGTTCTTAAAAATCTAACCAAGATCTAGCTCCCTATAACTTCAACCCACTGGCTCAAGTTCTACCCCAGAATTTCTGAGCAAGAGCCCTCCTACTAAAGAAGGATCCTCTTCCGGTAGCCCCAGCAATTTCCATTTTGTGAAGAAAATATACATCATGACACTCTAAAGTGAATGTTATTCTAAGTTTGGTTTCTTAAAGAGATTCACCCCCAATGTTTAGCCTTTTGTAAATTTCCGAATAGTTAATGCTATCTGGACATTTAAGGTTCTTAAACTGTACACCATACCTAGACATTTAATTTTATAGTTTTGGAACATTAAAGGAACATTTCCAACATCTGCAGAAATTGCTGCGGGTCCCATGTGAGAGGAGTGCTAGAATTCTCCAGGAAGCTTCATCCAGAGTCTCTCCTCTATGTTAAATAGTAAAGTCAGAGAGATTCTGCTGCTCATCAGGAAAGGACTATATCTGAAAAAACTTGGTTCTCCTTCCACAAGCAGTCTTCTGGGTCTTTGTATGGCCTACTTCTATACCTCTATACCTTGTACGGCCTACTTCTATACTTGAGTAGAAGTCATCCTGAATGTTAAATGAATCTCAAGGAACGTAATACTAAACAGATACTCAAATTCTATCTTTGAACTCAAACTGTAAAACCTTCACCATAATTTGTTAAGATTATTGTCACTATTAAGTCTTCTAATCACTTGCCCACATCTTATAATGCCTTATTGATGTGGAGACTTCTACTTGCTACCTAAGGCTTCTACGACCTACATAAGAGAGGACTTGTGATTTAATCACAAGTCCACCAATAACCTGACCAAAAGGTTCAGCTCTCACATCAGGGATGAGGATCTTCCAGACCTGATTTCTCAACGAACTAGCCAAGCCAGCTGTCCAATTTAAAACAAAACAAAAGACTTTGCCACTCATTACATTGATCTTCTGGTCTAACACGGAACTTGCTCTGTTTAGAAGGACTAGGCATGGTCTTCTACTGGGTATGTCTCTTCTGTTTGTTCCCTGGGAACAAGAAATGACAGGAAGGGCTTGAAGGCAGGCAGCGACTGAAACTGAAATGGAGATGTTGTATCTTTCTACACCGTTAATCGCTGAGGAGTCCATATTTCAAGAGCCTGATGGAGGGCAAGTTGTCAAAACAGAAAGCTGTGTCAGAGAGAAAATGAAGAGCCCAGGTGTCCAGGGTGCCCAAAGCCGGCACTAAAATGACACGGGTAAGGAATAATTTATTTACTTATTTATTAAAAAAAATTATTTTTAATGTTTACTTATTTTTGAGAAACAGAGAGAGACAGCATGAGGAGAGGGGCAGAGAGAGAGAGGGAGACCCAGGATATGAAGCAGGTTCCAGGCTCTGAGCTGTCAGCACAGAGCCCGACGCGGGGCTAGAACTCACGAGCCTTGAGATCATGATCTGAGCCGAAGTCGGACACTCAACCGACTGAGCCACCCTGGAGCCCCAGGAATAATTTATTTTAAAGAACACCTAATTACCAAATTAGTGCTTGTTTGCTTTACATATTGTCTTGAATACAATCTGCTTTCGTGTTTGTTTAATGTCTGCCCAGGTTTTGCTATTTTAATGAAGAGATTGGATTTGGATAAAAGTGAGAATGGAAAAGTACGGGGTGAAGCAGGTGAAGGGGGGGCGGGTCTTGGGCTTTCTCTGTGCGGCTGGTGCCCTTCCTGGCTGGGGGTGGGGGGTGGGGGGCAGGACACCTAAACTGCACAGACAGCTTTTTGACAGGCAAATAAACCCCACTCAGGCAGAAATGGCAAAATCAGATGTTAGGAGGAAATATGCATGAAATAGCAGTTTTTAAATTCTTTCACTTAGGTAATAAGTTTCAACAGGCAGGGGCCAGGTCTTACTCTTTTAAAAAGGGAGGAAATAAGAGAAAGAGGCAAAAATGAAGGAACCAAGGAATCTTTTCTTCAGGGACTAGAATCGAGTATCTACATGAGCTATCTACCCAGGTGCTCAATAGTCAATTATTTCAGGAGTGTCCATGTAGCAGTCTTTCCAGACTGATCCACAAAATGGATTTTCTTGGTGGTGCAATATTTTTTAAGTAATATATATTTTTCCGATTATTAAAAAGGTATAGGAGCACCTGGGCGGCTCAGTTGGTTAAGCCTCCAACTTCAGCTCAGGTCATGATCTCACAGTTTGTGAGTTCGACCCCGCATCCGGCTCTGTGCTGACAGCTCAGGGCCTGGAACCAGCTTCAGATCCTGTGTCTTCCCCTCTCTCTGCCCCTCCCCTGATCGAGCTAAATAAATAAACATGAAAAAAATTTTTTAAAAATGGTATAATGCATATTATTACTTAACCAAGGGTGGTTAAGTATTTAAGGTCTTATAAAAGAGAAAATAACTGAAAAAAATGTATAAAGATGAATGTAAAAATTAAATTAACTCTTAAAAAAATTTTTTTTATTACATTTATTTATTTTTGAATTTTTTTTCTTAACGTTTTATTTATTTTTGAGACAGGGAGAGACAGAGCATGAACAGGGGAGGGTCAGAGAGAGGGAGACACAGAATCTGAAACAGGCTCCAGGCCCTGAGCTGCCAGCACAGAGCCCGACGCGGGGCTCGAACTCACGGACCGCGAGATCATGACCTGAGCCGAAGTCGGCCACTCAACTGACTGAGCTACCCAGGCGCCCCTACATTTATTTATTTTTGATAGAGAGAGACAGAGCACAAGTGGGGGAGAGGTAGAGAGAGAAGGAGACATAGAATCCGAAACAGGCTCCAGGCTCCGAGCTGTCAACACAGAGCCCGAGGTGGGGCTCAGACTCACAAACCGCGAAGTCATGACCTGAGCCGAAGTCAGATGCTTAACCGACTGAGCCACTCAGGTGCCCCAAATTTACCTTTTTTTTTTAATGTTTATTTTTGAGAATGTGAGCCCAAGTGGGAGAGGGGCAGAGAGAGAGAGAGAGAGAGAGAGAGAGAGAGAGAAAGAGAGAGAGAGAGAGAGAGAGGTGGGGGGACAGGGGATCTAAAGTGGGCTCTGTACTGACAGCAGAGAGCCAGATGTGGGGCCTGAACTCACAAAGTGTGAGATCATGACATGAGCTGAAGTTGGACACCTAACCGACAGTCACCCAGGCACCCCAAATTAGATTTACTCTTATCACGCAGAGATATCTAGTACTAATATTTTGATGTATTTTCTTGCAGGCGTTTTTCCTTTTGAAGTCTATTTCAGCTTTCTTTCCTAACATGACTGCCCCATGCCAGCCATATCCCTTGCTATTTAGATGCAAGCATTATATACAGATAAATATATGGTTTTACAAAAATATTATTATAACATCATCTTCCCTGTTTTGAAGAACAATTCCAAAAAGACATTTTACAGATATACTTTCGTTCTCCCCTTCTATTGGACATAGGCATGATTTCCACTTTTTATTCTTCCAAGTGACACAGTAGTTAACAATCTTGCACACATATTTCTGATCAGGTCTCTGTTTTGTTAGCATGGTTTTCCAAGTCAGAGTGTATATGTCATTTTCCTCATTTTTAAATGTAAGATTAAAATAATCCCTGCTTGATGGAGCCAAGTCATTAGCGAGATTAAATAAGCTAATGCTATGAAAGTCCTAAATAGAGTCCTCAGTGCATAGTAGACACTCAGTGGATATTTCATTTCATTACTTCTTAATCCGTTTAAGGGCTTGATAGAGAATATCAAATACACTTCCCGCCCAACTTTCAATGTACAACTCTCTCTAGTGAATCTCACCACATCCCCGCAGAGCCCAACTGCTTAGAGCGCTTTTTCATTTAGCTATCCGTCGTAAGAAAACTATTAATGGATACAAGACTCAAAATGACAGAATCAAATGTGAGTCAGGCTGTTAGGAGAGCTAATATGAAACAAGAATTTCATCACAGTACTGACTCACCACCATAGAGTCTCATTAATACAAAAATGTACCAGCCAAGGTCAGGCTGGTTATAGCCCTGATGGAACGGAGGCCCTCTGTCTTCTTTGGTTCTGGCTCTCCTACTCACACATTTTTCACGCCATCTCTAATAACTTCCCAACAGCCTGGCTGAGCAGTTCTGCGGTGAAAGGGGCCACCCCGCCCCCACCCCTTAACCAGGCTGCTTTTCCACCTTCTACATCCTGTGTCCCCACAGCAGAGTTTGTTTTATTTTTAAACTCTGTCTAGTGTGGATTCCTTCAGCTTCCCCTTCTCCCCCTTTAGCACGATTTTCCTTAATAGTCGTCTTATTGCCCATCTTCCTGTGGCTGAAACTTTGGAACCGCAAAATTAGTATGGGAACAAGGAGCTGAGGCAGGGACCATTTGTAAACATTTAACAAACTCCTTCCATCTCAAACATTTAATCATATTCATATCATTAGGTGTGTATTTTAAATGTTGTCAATAAGCAGTTAGAACACAAGTAACGCCTCTGTTTTTTTTACAGGTTCAACAGTATAAGGCTCAGTTTTTCTGACCCTGGCACCATTTGTTGGGAGTAATCACTTTTTAAGTCAGAAAAGAGGGATAATTTTATTTTTTTAAATTTTTTTTTTCAACTTTTTTTTTTTTTTATTTATTTTTGGGACAGAGAGAGACAGAGCATGAACGGGGGAGGGGCAGAGAGAGAGGGAGACACAGAATCGGAAACAGGCTCCAGGCTCCGAGCCATCAGCCCAGAGCCCGACGCGGGGCTCGAACTCACGGACCGCGAGATCGTGACCTGGCTGAAGTCGGACGCTTAACCGACTGCGCCACCCAGGCGCCCCTAGAAAAGAGGGATAATTTTAAATCTGCACAAGACTCCTTCCATCTTGCCAACTATCGTTGAAAACACTAGCAATGCTGGGGCGCCTGGGTGGCTCAGTCGGTTGAGCGTCCGACTTCGGCTCAGGTCACGATCTCGCGGTCCGTGAGTTCGAGCCCCGCGTTGGGCTCTGGGCTGATGGCGCAGAGCCCGGAGCCTGCTTCCGATTCTGTGTCTCCCTCTCTCTCTGACCCTCCCCCGTTCATGCTGTGTCTCTCTCTGTCTCAAAAATAAATAAACTTAAAAAAAAAAAAATTTCGGGGCGCCTGGGTGGCTCAGTCGGTTGAGCGTCCGACTTCGGCTCAGGTCACGATCTCGCGGTCCGTGGGTTCGAGCCCCGCGTCGGGCTCTGGGCTGATGGCCCAGAGCCTGGAGCCTGCTTCCGATTCTGTGTCTCCCTCTCTCTCTGCCCCTCCCCCATTCATGCTTTGTCTCTCTCTGTCTCAAAAATAAATAAACGTTAAAAAAAAAAATTTTTTTTAATAAAAAAAAAAAGAAAACACTAGCAATGGAAAACAGGAAGTCCTAAAGCTGTCGGTACTGGTGGAAAGAACCAGGGAAGCTGAACAATTTAAGGTCTTCTAGCAACAGCTAACATTTTTGGAACGCACACTGCTCAAGTACTTTGCCTTATTCAAAACCCACAGGCAGGGTCCGAACCACCCAGGGTCATGGGGTTAGTAAACGGTAATGCCAGGATTCACACCCAGGCGGCCTTGGCCCTTAGTAGCCACTAGAACGCCTCCCAATCCAACAAGACATACGTCTTAATGTACACACTTCATATAAAATCTTCACATTTATTGTAGCTGAGAATTCTTTTTGTTCCACAAAAAGAAGTGCCCTCCAATGTTTGAAGGGCATCCGTATACTCTTGGTGACTGATATCTCCGGGTAATTATGCTGGCAGCCCTCGGCTTAGGAAAAGTACCAATGAAGAGAAAGAGACACCAGAGAAGTTGAGAGTTATAAAAAAAATACGTCGCACATGCTGTTTGGAAATAGCCCAAACCCTCCGTTCTCAAAGGCTCCGCGTCTCCCGCCCTCTCCCATCAGCACAAGCTGCCCCCTCCCGCCCCATCGCCCGTCCCTCCATCCAACAGGCAGTATCAAGCACAGTGTGAGCCCCGGCGGGACTGTGGTGGGCGCCACTCAGTCCTCGCCCTTGAGGAAGTCGTCACGGTGGGAGGTCAACCAAGTTTACCTGATCCAAGTCGTTTCGCAGAGCAATTTTGCTGGTGACCAGTTCATGGGCGAGGTCATCATTCTCCTGTTCCAGCCTCATGCTGGCCTCCTGTAGTCTCCGGTTCTCCCTCTGCAGGAAAAGAGCGACAGCCAGAGGTGGGCATTAGCACCTGGACGTACTAGCAGAGGCCAAGGGGGCTGGGGAGGAAACACAAGCCAACGACAACAAAGTGAACCTCTGAAGGTGAAGAAAGGAGAAGGCACGAGTGGCACAGGGACGCAGGGCTGCTGTCTGGGAAACGACAGTGAGTCAAGCTAGCAGTGCAGATGCGGTTCTCTACCCGGTGAGACTTGCAACTGTCCCTTACAGGCACCCTTAGAAAAGGCTTCGTTATAAAACACGTGCCACAAAAGGCAAAATCTCCCCACATATCCCCAGTCCTGTGACATTTTCATCTAGACCTAGAGCACAGACACGGGCCCTTCTCTGTTTGAGACGTGCACAATAATCCCACCCTTGACCTCAAGGGAAACGGCACAACATAGAAGGGGTGAAATGGGTGGAACCTCTAGACATTTCTTCAAGTCGTCTGTCTAGTATCAGAGTTCAAATTCATGGAATATATTTAATTAAGAGCACTAACTCCAGAATCAGGATAGGGGTTGGTGACTTTGCTATCAACGGACATTTCCATTCTTGGGGTAAAAGTAGCTTCCTGAACACCAGTTTTTCTATTTGTAAAGAGCAACAGTCCTTACGACAGTGTCTCTAAATATTTGTTTGAGTGTTTTTTAAAACTTCAGATTAAGAGGTTCTGGGTAAAAGAAATCACTGGGCTGTTTTTTTTTTTTTTTTTCCTCTTGAACTCCCCAGGAAAAATCTGAAACAAAGTTATATGATGAAAGGTCCAAGTTACATTCTGTATGTTCACGACCATTTTCAGAAGGGCAATTTACTGTCTTCCACTCCAAAGTATCAAAAGTGATTTTTTGTTTTTGTTTTTGCTACTGTTAGCAGTTACAGGAGATTCAGAGAGCTGACAGGAAAGACTTCAATGCGATGAGACCTTCCTGTTTTTCAGATTTATACTCCTAATGGTGTTTTCTGCAAGGGCGGCAGAAACTCAGACAAAGCAGTGCCACACAGCCAGAAGACTCATCTATGCCCCGGAAGACAGCATGTCACAGCACAGCATGTGGGGCGGATGGCTCTTATCTTCCACAGAACAAGCCAGGATTGGTTACATGGGAAAAAGAGAGCCTAGTTGCTGTTTTTCTTTTTGTTTTTTAAAGAAGGGCTAAGAAACCGATGGTGAGGGCAGAGCCCAAGACTTTCATGGAGGTAGAGGGTCCCCCCGGCAGGGCCAGCGGGGAGGTCAAAGGACGAACCTGCGTGTTGACTAGAACTAGCCCGCAGGGTCTATTTCTGTCTTCTCTTTTGGAAAAGGAAGAGTGGGATAGCTGGGGAATGCCAAAACATTTTTTTAATGTTTGTTTATTTATTTTGAGAGGGACAGATAGAGTACGAGCGGGGGAGGGGCAGAGAGCGAGGGAGAGAGAGAATCCCACACAGGCTCCAAGCTGTCAGCACAGAGCCCAACTCAAGGCTTAAACTCAAGAACCTTGAGATCACGACCTGAGCCAAAAGCAAGAGTCGGACGCTCAACTGACTGAGCCACCCAGGCGCCCCACCAAAACATTTCTGAAAAAGAAATATATGGAAGAAGATAAAAACAGTTCAAAATCTCTTAAATACTTTTAAATAAATTCATAATAGAATTCCACGCAGTGTTAAAATTAAGGGAAAAATATCTAATGATGAAAGAAATGCTTAAGCCACCTTACAGAAGTAAAAAAGACAAAGTAACTAGAAAATCTCATTTTCCTAACAACATAAATAACACTATTAATTGTAGGTAGATTTATTTTTATGGTTGCATTTGTACTTTACAAACGTTTCTAAGTTTTCTACAATGAATACACAACACAGGTGTTTAAAATGTTGTTTAAAAAAATTAAAAATCATTCGGAATTTCAATTCCGTTGAAAAGGATAAAATGTCCAAATGAGAACTTTTTAAAAGTCCACTCCTGTTAGAAGCTCATATTCTACCGGAAACCACACTGGATCTTCGTTTTTTGACCAAGATACAATGTAACCTCCCCAATGCATGGCCTTGCCAGGAACGCTTTCCCAAGATATCCCTGCAAAGACAGTGTACGTATTTGTAGGGCACACTGCACTCATCAAATTCTGGCGGTCCCCTCGATCTATAGAAGTTCTAACCTCCACAGAAGTGTAATAAAAGGAGACACTAATATATATATATATATATATATATATATATATCATGGGCATCTACAGCTCAATCTTTCGATCGTTGCTGAAGCAATCCAAATTCTAGCAGAGGCCAGAGAGTTAGTCTTTTACCCTGATTTGTCTAAATATCCCTCCTTTTCGTGGAACCAACTTGCATATCTGTAGAAAGCTGAGAATTATATATAAAAAAAGTGGGGGAGGGGGGTTTCGGAAACTTTTCCAATCCGTGTCCTCCTCACGGGGAACAAGCAGCAATACCGAGCCCCTTTTCTTCACAACATAGTTCACAAAGCAGACCGCTGGGGCCCAGGAGCGATTTTTCTCTTTCTTGACCAGTCCCTCCGAGAGACCACGGGGATGCTACTCTGACACCGATTCCTGAATTAGGCGTCCGGTTCCCACTGAAATCCTACTTGCGGGATTCCAAACTGCAGAGTCCGCTCAACTCTCACTTAGGTTACAGTCATTTACCACCAGTGACCACGTGGCAGCTACCAGTTTTTCAGGTCACAGCGACATACGCTTCCGGGGGAGTGCAAATAACCTGCAGAGGAAATCGCACAGGGAAGAGCCCTCTGTTCCAAGTATTTTCAAGATGCAGCAGGTGGTACTTCACCGCTGCTTGGAGATAAAGGCCTGACGCCTGATGTTATCTGAGAAGAGCCAGGAGCTCCGCCGGAGTGCTGACCGGAAAGTTCCCCTTACTGCGCCTGTGGCACGCGGCCGCGTCACGGGGGTGGAGGCGGTGGCCAGGGGACAGACCTGGGGGGAGCTGTGAGCGTCTAAGGGTCCCTAGGAAGCACAGCCGCCTCAGGGGCGCACCTGCTGGCTCGGCTTTAGCAGAAGCTTCAGTTGGGCGTGTGGCACACAGCAAGCAGCACAGTGGGAAGGTGACGCCCGCGCTGCGCGCAGACACGTGGGAAAGCAAGCCGTGGGGCCGAAAATGCAGCATCGTCCTCCAAAGTCCTCCCTTGCACCGCAGAGGCACCGCTCCCCGGCGAGGTGGAGGGTCCCTGCGCGGGGCCCGGCCCGTGCTCACCGAGGGGTCCAGCCGGCTTTCTTGCTCGGCTGTCTGTGGCAGCCCTTCCCGAGGGGCCAAAGCTTGTGTTCCCCGCAACTGACTGAGGCGCCAAACGGTTCGCCTTGCTGCCCCGACGGAGCAGAAAGTTCCGTCTGGACGGGCCAGGTTCATCCTGCGATGTCCCCGAGGGCGGCCCGCCCGCCCGTGCCCGGGGGGTCAGCGGCGAGCCTGGTTCGCGCCGGCAGCTGTGCCCAGCGGTGCCCAGCCGGTCGGCCCCGCAGGCAGACGGCTCCCCTCTCCGCTCCGAGAAGCCTGCGGGAGACGCAGCCTACAGAACCCGGAACCCTCACACCGCACCGCTGGAAACGTCCTCCGTCCTGCACACCCCGACATCACCTGAACAGAAGGCGGACGACGCTGTCCTCCTCGGTGCCCTCCCCCGCCTGGCATGGGAGCCGAACAGCCGGGCAAGTTTGCTCAGTAACTTCTGGGAGGAGGATACTGCATTTTTCAGACAGACAGACGCCGGTATCACAGACACACACACAGATTTAAAAAAAAAAGAAACAAAAAAACTTACCTCCTCAACAGTCATAGACCAACTACCGTTCTCAATCATAGGTACAAAGACAATTGAAAAACAAAACAAAACAAAACAATATCCAATGAAATTGCACACCTACTGATACATTTACCAAACGGCAGTCACAACAGCAGACCCCTGTCGAGGCCGTTTTGCTATTTGGTTTTTCCTGAGAGTGTCATTTACTCCAAGCTCTCTGACTGCAAACATTCGCTGGAAGAAAGGACACTCGAGGCAGCCAGTGGGCAAGTCTCAACTCAGGAAGACGAAGCCCCTCCCTGTCCACGCTGCCATCTGCAGTTCGCGTGCTGATGGAAACGCTGCCTGTGGAACTATCAGCCGCTCCGGTGTGAGTTGTTTAGACCGTGTTACCAAAGCTGGGTGGGAGGAACTTCCTCCTGTGACAAGGTCAGAAGCCTTGCCGAACAGTTCATCTTCAGGCAACAGAATGAAATGGCCAGGGAGGGGAACGTTTCTAGTGGTCTTCTGCGTCTTGGGGGCTGGGCGGTGGGTGAGGCGGGACGAGGGATGGGGAACGTCATTTATTCCGTGAGAAACCAGGGAAATGTGAACCGGCATTCAGAAGAAAATAAACTAAGCCGTACAGGAAAAAGTGACGGGGAAAGAGGCAGCTCCGTGGACTCAAGCTCAGCATTTTGGGTGTGTCGTCTGCTGCTAGAATGAATTCTTGGCACATGTTTTTAGAGACATTTAAGGGTCAGGAGGAAATGTTTTCCTAAAAGATCCAGCACAGTTTTATTTGCAACAACGCACTCCACTCTCACGTATTTTCCTTTGGGTAATTCTTTCCAGAGTTGATAATTATCAGCATCCCACCTCAGCAAACAGCTTTTTGACATCCAAAGACAAATGCCTACAGATAAATGTTTCAATGTCTACGCTGTCTGCAAATGAAGATTTGAGAGAGAAAAATCTGGATATCTGAAATCATTTTACACTCTTCCTTTACCCAACATATCTTATTTTATCATTCCGGTAGAAATTTTTTAAAATTTAAATGTCAAACTAAAAACAAAATCTCGTCAGTAATAACTAACTGGCAGTTGGCTAACCAGACTGCAGTTTTTCCAGCATTTAAAAAACCAGTCTTAGATTATACTCTAGCACAGGGGTCAACAAACTTTTCATGTAAATGGTCAGACACTAAGCACTGTAGGATTTGCAGGCCACATGGTCTTTGTTGAGACTACTCAAACTCTGCCACTGTTGTGCAAAAGCAGTCCTAGACGATGATTAATAAACAAGGGGTGTGGCTGTGTTCCAATAAAATTTTATTTACAAAAACAGGCCGTGGGCCGATGTGTCCCACAGGCCGTAGTTTGCAGATCCCTGCTCTAGCATACAAATCAAATTCTAAAAAAGAAAACGGCTTACCGATAATGTCAAAACGTGTCAGTGTGACGCAATTTTTCTCAGGTACTACTACTTTAACAGGAAGCAAAACTTACTAAAAATGGAATACATTTTTTGGAGAATTCATTCTGGAGGTCATCAATAAGCCTACTTAGAGATTCTTAATATGCATAACATTTTTGCTTTCCTCAAGTAGTAGGTATAACTCAATCAGTGAACAGGCATCATCAGAAACCACCTGTTCCTTCTTAGCCAGTTTGCTCAAGAATCCTCAACAGGGCTTAGGCTGGCAATTTCCACCGTCTTACAACAATGAGTTCACTGGATTATCCATGCTCAAAATGAGTGGCAGCCTTCTGAAGTTTATCAGGAAGTTATCACAGGCAGATGGAAACCATGCTCTTGACTATTACTACTCATTAAAAGCACATTATTTCATAAACATAAATATTTCCAAAAGCCAATGACAGTCTCGGTAATGAGGAAAACTAACAAAATATGTTTATTTTCATTGATAGAAAAACATTTTTCAAAGATGGATTCGCTTATCTTGACTGTAAGGAAATGCCCAACACAGTAAGAGAAAGGAGAGCCATCCCCCCGCCCCCCCCCCCCAGGTTAGAAGTCTAGCAAAATTTAAACTTCACTTGACAAGTTAAAAACAAAAGTGGTAACTTGTCTGTTATTTCATTAGCTATGGAAGGATGGCAAATAATGTAAGTACAAGTAAGCTTCACTTCATATTTTTGTATTGTTTCTTCCAAGTATAATTAAATAGTTTAGTTTAATTTTAAATTACATGCAGGGATGGGATGCCTGGGTGGCTCAGTCAGTAAAGCGTCCGACTTCGGCTCAGGTGGTGATCTCGCGGGTTTTGAGTTTGAGCCCCGCGTCGGAGTCTGTGCTGACAGCTCAGAGCCTGGAGCCTGCTTCGGATTCTGTGTCTCCCTCTCTCTCTGCCCCTCCCATGCTCATGCTCTGTCTCTCTCTGTCTCTCAATAATAAATAAACGTTAAAAAAAAACAAAAAACAAAATTACATGTAGGGACGACTGATCTACAAAAATTAGTACGTGCAAGACAAACTTTTTGTACACTTGGAGGAATTATTTTCTTCCTGTTTGAGTTACACTTTGGTAAGAGAATTACTATTTCTAACCTCATGAAAGAAATGAAACATTCTAAATTTAATTATACTAAACATGGCTAAGATACTTCAATTAGAAATGACAGATAATACTCTGTGTCCCAACTCAAGAGAGTTTGAGCATTCCTGATTCCTTCTAGGAGCTGCTCATCTCAAATAGGTGATAACATAATCTTCATTATGCTTTGGGAGACTCGCTGAATTCAATTAATTAGCTGTGCTTTTTAAGGCTTAACCCACATTTGTGCAGGTAGTTCTTTAATTAAACAAGAAAAGCATCCCATCTTCCAGAAGTAGATGAAGGCTGCAGTTCTCTAAAAGGTGCTGTCAGTAGATTACATTGTTAGAAAACTAACTTTCCCTCAACAGAAACAAGTCATCTCCTTAAAACTGAAAATAGTATTATAATTCCTGGAGTTGGTAATTACTTATTAGGGGCTTGGCTACTAAATTTTAAAATATACTAAAACAGCTACACATATTCGTTTGTTTTCTGGGGGCTTGCATGAAAATGAAAATGTAGATGACGTATTTCTATGGACAAACCTTCAGTCTGAATTTCACTTCACTTGAAATAAATTAATTTACAAACCAACGTCTCAGAGTAGATAAATACCACTGCACAAATTTGTCCAGGTCAAACTTAAGAAGGACAATAAAAGACGTTTAGAATAAATGTTCTATATTCTTCTCGCAATAAAGTTTCTTTTTTGTGTCTTGGAATCTAGTCATGAAGATAAGCAGAGCAGCTACACCAGAGACCATAGGAAGTCATGATACAGCTGAGTTTCAAACGCAAACTGAAGCCAACACCAGGTGGCCCACCGTGTGCACATATTTGTATAGGTTTATGTATGGGTGCATATATATTTATGTACAAAAATGAATATTCCACCCACTTTCCCCTATAAATAGGAGCACACACAGGATTTATAGTCATTAATTAGCTCCAAATTGGACAGAAAGATCTCCCTCCCGTAAGTATGGCTTCTGTATAGGCACCTCTGGTGTCACTTGGGATCTATGAAAAGAAGATGGCGGGCTGGATGTCAATCTTCTTGAAACATTTTACTTGGGGATTATTTTTTCTTTTTGAGATGTAATTCATATAATATACATTCATCTTCTTAAAATGCACAATTCAGTGGTTTTGGTATATTCAGAAAGCTGTATGACCATCACCACTCGCCTAATTCCAGAAGATTTTTGTGTTTAGGGGTTCTAAAATTTAAACTTACACCAACATAATTCATCTCTTTCTTTGTGGTTGAGATTTCAGTGTTAGATTCAGGTGTGTTTGGTGACATAACATGAAAATGTAGATATCTGCATATGCCATAAAAATAGACACAAAACACATATTTGGACACAGCCAGAATGTGACCTCCTCATTGTTGAGTCTTTAATCCCATCTCTGGCTTCCACGCAAGAGCCTTTTTTGTTTGCCGAGAGAAACAGCATCAAACTGAAAAATCTCTCAGAATATTTTATTGTATGTATGACATTTATGGGCCCTTAAAAAAAAGTGACACAACTTTCCTAACTCCCTTGCCATAGAGTAAGCTAGGGGGTAGATGTGGCATTTTAAGCAATATGGATCTTCATGGGTGAGGAGGGGTTGTTAGTGAGCTGGCAGGTAGGACTTCTGGCTGGATGCCCATAATGATGCTTCTAAATTATTCTTTAGAATTTACACAACACTAGGTTCCCAGTCCAAGATCTATGAATTATAAAGTGCTCATGCCGGGGACACAGATCTTATTCTTGACTGGACTAAAGTCAGAAGATGCTAAGTGGTATTTCCTAGAACACTTTCCTACTTTCAGGTAATTTTCACTAGCTTCTTAACTGCCTATCTGAAAGAACAAATCTGTTAATGGTTGGAAACTATGTTGTCAACTGTCACCTTGAAAATGTGATTATAATTTGAGGACTATAACTTTATCAAGTATATCGCCAATATAAATGTTTAGCTATTATTAAAGGGGTATAGAAATATTAGATGTACTGACAAGCTATTACAATAATACAAAATAAATAGCTATAGAGGGTATCTGCTATGTGTACAAGGAACAGGCCATAACACTCAAAGTTAAAAGTAGTATCTGTTTTCAAAGCAAAAACAAAAAGTTTAATTTCACTTTGGTCCCTCAGTAAAACTGGCCCACACTAACGGTCTTAATGTGTGATAAGTACTTTTTAAAACATAATAAGCCTTGTGCCGTTTGTATAGATCTACTCTGACACAAAAAGGATTAAAGAAGCAATACCAAGTTCAGCCCCAGACGGATTTTAAATATATAACTTGAGTCTTTCGTTTTCCTCTCTTCTATTTTAAAGCATTCTTCCCAGATTTTATTTGATGGCAACTAAGAAAATTAGAATGATACAAGCAGTAGGAGGGCTTCGTTTTGGATCCTTAATAATATTTTATAATTACTGCTTCAAGCCTTTTTAAAGCAGCATGCTACATGAGCTACGTGAAAACTGGTTTTATTGGGAGGTGGTGGTGGTGGGAATTAGCTGCAAACTGTATTCTGTGAGCACCTGAAGTGTTAACAGTTATCTGCCACAGCAGTACGGGGGAATCTTATTATCACTCCTGTAGCCAGTTCGAGAAACAAGGAGAGAGACGTCAGGTTATGGGGCAGCAATACTACTTGGGAGAAATGTGAAATAGGGAAGTGGGGGACTGGAGGAACAGACCCCCAAAGGGGCTATGACTCTAGTCACAGCTGGGTTGGCCGAGTGAGGCTAATAACAACCATTTATCGAACACCAACCACGTGCTAGGTACTTGAGACACAAAATCCCTCATCTTTACAAGTCATTCAAGGAAATGCCTAAGCTACATGCTTTACAGAGGAGGAAGAAGTTCACTAACAGCCCAAGCTGCTGAACAACAGGGTAGATATCGAAACCCCTAATGTGGATTCCAAATCCTACGATGGTGTTTTTGTTTTTTGAAAGCCAGGATTTGAACTCAGGCCTGACCACAAAATCCACATACTGCTGCCGCCACACCCCACTCCGAGCCCCCCACCCCCGCGCTATTCAGTTCAGCAGCGAGGACAAGCCGTTCTGTGACTACAGCGGCCCATGTGTTTCCGACCACATAAAGGCAACCGGAGTCACAGAGGTACAAGTCACCCTGTTGTGGGCGATCTGACAATGAGACCCTGGTATATTATTTGGTAGGCTATTCTGGCATTCGTGATGCTCTGTGTGAAAATGCAATATTCTCTAATCCTAATGTCAATGACATGCAGAGGGAGGGAACCATTATGCACCTGTAGAAATCTGAGGAATTAAAAACATGTTCAAGGGACAATAATATTACAGTTGGAAAAAATAAGTTCAAAATCAGTGTTTCCCCAAAACTGCATCATGGGAACAGTGCTGCTAATTACCACTGAAGAGATGGATCTCTGTGAATGGCCCCGTGGAAAATAAAATACTACAGTTAACTAAGATATTAAATTGAAATCACTCTGATTCTGAAACTGCATACTGTAGTGAAATGTCACTTGTTTCTCATAAATTTGTAGAAATAAATGTTGCAACAAACACCAATACTGTGCTCCATTAACCTTTGTGGGTTTTATTTTTCCTTCCAAATGAGTTCGTATTTTTAACATTTGCCACAGACAGAGGAAAGTCTGAAACATTCTGGTGCCAGTCTTGGAACAGTTCACCTTCTAACAGTCTTTGTGGATGTGACCACGCACAGCTAAAACAGTACTTTGCCATTTTCCTTTTTTTCTCATTTTTGAAAGTAGTCGATAGCCACTTTCTTTCTTTTTCCCCTCTCTTTCTCTCAGCTTCTTATGAAGACTCCCAGTATAAATGCAACAGGTGGAGTTTCCTACAAATATACAAACTGAAAGAAAAGAAATATTATGGTTGGCTACTCAAGAGTTTCCTGAAATGAAAACATACCTGGACATTTATCATGGTCAGAGAGCATCTAAGTCAATCAAAAGGGAGCAGAGGACACTGAACTTGCCACACTTACTGCGACCTTAGGGTGCAGAAGGCACTTTGCTCTGACGGGTGACCCCTGCCGCCCATACCTTGTATCTATCCATCGGGTCTTCTTGTTGCAGCTGACTCTCTCGCATTGTCTGATATTCTTTCTCATATTTCTTCAGTTTCTTGGTCGGTACCTGCAGGGATTAGAGAAAAAGCACGTTAGACAAGGCGATTCTTTAGGAAAACATTTTCTGATGTGTTTCCCACTTAAGTCTCTGGCATTCTAATGGAGCACACCCAACTCAAAGGAGAGGGGGAAGAAGTCTAGACTCTAGAGCAAGAATCTGCAACCTTTTTCTGTAAAGGTCCAGATAGTGTATTTTAGGCTTGGTGGGCCACATAGTCTAGGTCACGGCTTCCCTACTCTGTTGTTACTGCACAAAAAGCTGCCACAAGTGACACATAAACAAATCAGAGTGGCTGTGTTCCAACAACACTTTATTTACAAACATGGGCTACAGTCCGTCCATTTCTGTTCTGCAATATTAACGTCACAACTTTTCTTGTAAATGTATTTAACAGTGCTATTAACTCTAAAGACTTTTAAGTAACATTCATTCATAGCCTTCTACCAGGTTAAAAATGAAAATTATTTTATAAAAATAAAAAAACTGAGCAACAAAAACATATTTAAATAGTCGATATACCATCCAGCGAGAAAGAAGATTCTAAAGTTTGTCACTGAAAACTCCCAAGAAATAACAGAATCATTGTGCTGTAATGAGATAATAGAAAATCATCTAAACGACTCATCTATTTCTTGCTACAATTGTGTCATCTTTAAAAGACAGTAGTCTGTTTACTGGAAAAAGACTAGATCTTACAGAATCCTCAAATTCTAAAAATAAACAAATAAACTTAACATAGTATAAAGGTCATAGAATTTGGCACTAGATGGATCAAAGTCTGAATGCCTATCTTTTTTTTTTATTATTAACTATGAAACCTCTTGGCAAACAGGTACTTAACCTCTCTTAGCCTGAATTTCTTCATCTGTAATATGCCAGGCAAATACATTTCTCCTTCAAAATGTCTGTCAGGAGAATTAAATGCTGTAACACAGGCAAAGTATCTAAAATATTGTGTGGTTCCTGGATATTTATTATTATTATTATTATTATTATTATTAATGTTTGTTTATTTTTGAGAGAGACAGAGACAGAGTGTGAGTAGGGGCAGGGCAGGGACAGAGAGAGAGGGAGACATAGAATCTGAAGCGGGCTCCAGGCTCTGCACTGTCAGCACAGAGCCCGATGGGGGCTTAAACTCGCGAACCATGAGATCGTGACCTGGGCCGAAGTCAGATGCTTAACTGACTGAGCTACCCAGGTGCCCCAGTTCCTGGATATTTTTTTTAACTGTTTTTTTAAAGTATTCAATAAAATTAACGTATTATAACCTCTTATATTCCATATAACAGATTAAGTCTACTTTTAGGCTTTCCTTGAACAATCAAAATGATAGAATTCCTTTCAACATCAAAATCTTTATTCAATGTTTAGGTCTTCAAGTAAGTGACTTGAGAGGAAGAAAAGGTTTGCCTAATTTTTTTTAAAGATAACGAATGTGTTATTTTTCTAGATTCTTAGGAACTTGAAGGCAGGGATGTGCGTTGATGCTCCTCAGTAACTGTCATGACACCTACTTAAGTCACTGTGTCATGATACCCATTTAAGACATTGGCCCAGACGAGGCTCTCTCAACAGAGGGTTTCTCGTCAAGTTCAAAATATGGTATTTAAAAAACATGTAATTAGTGTGTGAGAATCTGGCCAGAGAATGTGTTAAATACAAAGCAGAGACGCCATGTGTCCTGCCCCATCTTACTCTAATTCTTCTGTTCCATCCAGGAGCACTCTGAAATACTGGAATTACCTGCTTCTTACCACACCTGGGAAGTTGCACAAACTCAGTCCAAATTTGAGACAGTGGATTGTCATAATTCAACAACCACATGATGACAATATTCATCTGGCTGATGGGGGAATATCTCCCCAGTCGGGCAAGAAGTAAGGACGTTTTTCAGGGTGTCACTGAATCGCAAAACCACTGCTGGCAAGTGTCAGGAGAAACTGATTTTGTCTTACTCCATCTCCAGAGACCTTCAACAGTCCACCCGACCAACCAGAGTGCAAAAGAGAGGGAAGCACCACCTGCCGGCCGTGTGGCCTCAAGCGCATCAGACAAACCAGGAAAACATACATGGTCGTGTGCCAACAAAACAGCAGCAACAGGATTTTTTTCTTGACTTTAATAGGGAGCCTCCATTTCCTCTAGGTTTCTTTCCCCTGTGTGTTATTAATCATACACTCCAAAACCCAAAACCAGCCTCTTAAAATGAACTGGCAAATCTCCAGCACTGGTAGCCCTGGAGTCGAGGCAAAAGGGAAGAAGAAGGTCTCAGAGCTTCAAGCAGGGACAGGTGTTTTGGGCATTCCCGGGAGCAGGCTCAAGGGGAGAAGGGAGTTCTGTAAGGAGGGTGCTTCCTCCCTCGGCCATTTACCTTCAAGATGGGAAGTAAGTCAGGATTTCTGCAACTGAACAGCAGTCCTATGTGGAAGTATTTCCCAGCCGGTTCTACGATGGATCCAGTCACCAATGACTGGATGACACATTGTAAGCGTGCTTCAAAGAGCATTTCTTCTAAAACCATATTTCTCAAATTCCAAGTGCTACAGAATTTTTTTTCACGTAAAAAAGTATCCCTTTAAAAGTCAATCTTGCTACTTATGTTAAAAGGTTCATTTCAATGTGAAATTTTTTTAAAAATGCATTAAACACCCTCAGTAATCTCATCCTTGCCCATCTGGCTGAGATTCTAAGATATTTGGCTTCATCGAGTTCAGGGAAACAGAGCAGGTTCCCAGAACAATATGTTGCTAGGAAACCTTCCAAGCTTATTTATCTTGTGCTGCGGGGTGATACTGAGCATCCACCTGTGATTGGCACAAAATGAAAGAGGAGAGGGGGCAGGAGGAAGGTGAGCTGATATGAAACTGTTATTTACGAGATAATCAAAGAACACAGCCTGTCACAGTTTTTTCAAACTGCATTTCAGGACAAAATTGATTTTATTTTAGGGAATATAATATTGAGCTTGAAGGTTTTCTTAGCAGAGAAAGGAATAAATACCTCCTTAATATGTAGTTTTAATTAAAAGAACAGAAAGTCATCAAGAATTACCAGAAGTGAAACAACTTATTATCTCAAGAGTAGTAGAGGTATCTCTCCCCTTGTTAAATGTTTTTAACATAAGTGTGCACTTGAAGAATCATCAATCCTTTTAAGTTTTTGAGTTTATTTATTTATTTTGAGAGAGAGAGTGAGGGAGAGAGAGACAGAGGGAGAAAGAGAGAGAATCCCAAGCAGGCTCTGCACTGTCAGCACACAGCCCGATGTGGGGCTCGAACCCACAAACCGTGAGATCACGACCTGGGCCGAAGTCAAACACTTAACTGACTAAGCCACCCAGGCACTCCGAATCACCAATCCTTTTAAATGTCTACCTAATTTGGGAGACTTCTTTCACCAACTGTTCATCTTCTACCTAATACTCCCTCCCTCTATTTGGCTAAGTTCAGGAAATGTCCTCCAAAAATCCACAATTGTTTGATAAGAGCAATGATAAAAGTATTCACCAGTTCAAAATGGTGTTTATTAAAAACAAACAACCTTCGAATAGAAAAACCCTGGCAAGACAATCTCTCACAAGTATGACAGCGATCATTGAAATAATCAGCCAAGGCCTGACATTTTGGACTTAACAACTAAATTTGGGGAAGCAAGCATTTAAAACAGAACCCTTGTTTTAATCTTATGAATAGTACATGACATTTAGATATATTTCATGATATATTTAACCCTGACATTTAAATTTATAACATAACCATTTACATAGAATTAGGAATTTGGATGTGGAAGGACCTTTGGAGACCGTCTGGCTGGTATAATCCCCACCTTCAGGATGAAGAAAGTGAAGCCATGTGGATGAGAAGGCTGGACAGACCCAGCTGGTTGTGGCAGAGCAACTGGGATCTGGGCGGGTCTCCCGTCTCTCTGGCCTATAGTCTCTTCTGGTATTGGGCTGTCAGGGGAAGTGTATTTCCCAAACTTTAGTCATTTGAATGCCATTTGCATTATTTTTGCCATGTCCAAGCACATTTTCTACTATGTTTTCCTTAAGTCAACTAATTTCCTTACATAAATTTATTTTACAAGAAAAATATTTTGGAAGCAAGAGTCAATATAGACAACTATGATAGACAAAAAAAAAAAAAATGGCCTCCCAAAGAAGTCTGTACCCTGATCCCCAGAACCTAGGAATATGCTACCTTAACATGGCAAAATGGATTTTGTAGATGTAATTGAGGTCAAGGATCTTGGCTTGGGGAAATTATCTTGGACTTTCTGGATGGACTGAATGGAATCGTACAAAGTCATTAAATGAGGAGAACTTTTCCAGACTTCAATCAGAGGAGATGTGACTATTGCAGAAAAGCCAAAGAAATTCAATATTGCTGGCTTTGAAGATGGAGGAAGAGGTCCCTGAGTGAAGGAATGGGGGCCTCTGGAAGCCTCTGGAAGCTAGAAAAGGCAAAGACAGCCTTCAGAAAGGACTGCAGCGCCTTTGACACCTTGATCTTAGCCTAGTGAGACCCTGTCAGACTTCTAACCTACGGAACTGTAAAATCATAAGTTTGTGCTCTTTAAAGTCTCTAAATTAGGTGACAGTAGGAAACCAATACAACATATTTTAAGTTGTAACCACTATCGACTGAGCTACCACGTGTTTATAAACAAAACTCAGTTGAAAGTTTTTATTTACACTTTCGCTGAAAGCAAGATAAAAACTTCCCTGCCCCCTTCATTTTATAACCATTTGCAAATTATGTCAACATAAAATAAACCGTATACTGTTAGCTCCTGTGTTACAAGTATCAGAATAGCAGTAAGCAAAAGATAAAAACTCCACCCCAGACCAGTGTGTAGACTCATTCAGTCCTTTCCTGCCTTCTCCTGCTCACCACTGATGGCAACTAGTTGTGGTATTTCTTAAATCTCAGATTTTGCTAAGGATCTGTACAATGCCTGCTGATATTTCCTATTACATTTTATCATATTCCGTTTTTTAAATGCCTGTTCAAACCTTCTAAAATGATTTCATGAACAGCAGTTTGAAGGACATGCACTAAATCAAGGGGCCTTTTTCATCTCTTCCCCTGACGATCACACTAAATCACTGGAGAGGTTTTATTAACTCCTGTCCTGGTCACCAATGCAGTCACCTGCCATTTACTGATGAAAATGGGTTCTATTCAGCTGTTACCGGGAAATATACAGAAAAGAGCTTTATGAACTTAAGGGAAAGGGGGTGGTAAGGGAATGGTGGGGGAGTGCTCCATGGTGATCTTCAATAACCAGGAAGAAGAAAATACAATAGTTACTAATTTGCTTTATTCTTTCAATGTTCATCATGCTGGCCTCAGTTAGAGATGTAGGAGAGGAAGACTAAAGAATATGTTCAACTTTCTTTTCCCATGCTCTCCCTCTTCTTTTCATCTAAAGCATATATATTTTTTAAGTGCTTATTTATTCATTTTGACAGAGAAAGAGTGTGAGTAGGGGAGGGGCAGACAGAGAGGGAGAGAGAGGATCCCAGGCAGGCTCTGCACCATCAGCTCAACTTGGGGCTCAATCTCACAAACAATGAAATCATGACCTGAGCTGAAATCAAGAGTCAGACACTTAGCCGACTGTGCCACCCAGGCACCCCCTAAAGCATATATTTCTTATTTTTATGTATGACTCTAATAGAATTAAAATATGTGCATATATATATAGATTTATAATTTTTTGTTGTATGTCAATTAATTTAATTTTTTTAAAGTTTATTTATTTTGAGAAAGAGAGAGAGAGAGTGTGTGTATGTGAGTGGGAGCGGGACAGAGAAAGAGAGGGAAAGAGAGAGATTCCCAAGCAGGCTCTGCACCGTCAGCACTGAGCCTGATGCAGGGCTCAAACTCATGAACCATGAGATCATGACCTGAGCCGAAACCAAGAATTTGACACTTAACTGACTGAGCCACCCAGGTGACCCATATATCAACTAGTTTTAGATGAACTTGCCTTAATAATCTTTATCTCACTAATCACACTTAGCTGGGCTATTGCCTTATTTTTACTTTTATTACATTATTTTGAGTACTCCTTATTAATACTTAAATTTCACGTGCATTAGTTATTTTTTTGAAAAATTTTAATAATATTTTAAAAGCTTATTTATTTTGAGAGAAAAATAGCATGAGTGGTAGAAGGGCAGAGAGAAAGGGAGAGAATCTTAAGCAGGCCCCATGCCCAGTGTGGAGCCCAATGCAGGGCTCAATCCCACAAACCAGGAGATCATGACCTGAGTTGAAATCAAGAGAGTCACTTAACCAACTGAGCCACCCAGGCACCCCAGTTTTTTTTAATGTTTATTTCTGAGAGAGAGAGAAAAAGAGTGAGCAAGCTGGGAGGGGCAGAAAGAGAGGGAGATAGAGACTCCCAAGCAGGCTCCACACTATCAGCACAGCCTGACGCGGGGCTCAAACCCACAAACCATTAGATCATGACCTGAGCCAAAGACAGGCACTCAACCGATTGAGCCATCCAGGTGCCCCAACATTAGTTATTTTTAATAAAACATACTTCTTCTCTTACACACATGATCTTGTTGGATCTCCTAATTATCAAATGTGCTCTTTATACATTAAGGAGTTTAGGAGTCCTAAAACAACACAGATCTTAAAGTCTGAATTGTAAATAATGGAATAATAGAACTTTTCTTTTCAATGTTTTATTTATTTTTGAGACAGAGTGAGACAGAGCATGAACAGGGGAGGGTCAGAGAGACAGGGAGACACAGAATCGGAAGCAGGCTTCAGGCTCTGAGCTGTCAGCACAGAGCCCGACGCGGGGCTCGAACCCACGAACTGTGAGATCATGACCTGAGGCGGAGGTGGCCACTCAACTGATTGAGCCACCCAGGCGCCCCACTAGAACTCTTAAGTAACAAACTTGAAGCACACCCATCACATTAACCTAAGGGAAACTCACACACAGAAAAGAGGAAAGAGACACAACACAGCAGATTGTATGTGTGGAGAATTTTCAACCTGGTCTACACTCTGCAAGGTACATGGCATGGTTTCTGGCACAGGCTGATCTTATGTAATTGTGCATCAGTTTTGTGAAAAGTTGATTCCCAATTTAAGTAGAGAAAAGAATCTAGGAGCTACTAGGGTTTCTCGAGGTAGGAGTACTATTGTCATTTTGGGTGGAAAGATTTTGGGTTGTATTAGATTCCACTTCCCGTTTCTGAGCCCTGAGTGTCCTTGGCCCATTTATGATGTCACCTATCAAATGCTGGTAGTGCCCTCCAGTCATTGTTACAATTAGGATGTCCAATACAGCTTTCCGAACAGGGAGGGGAGGACACTGGGTAATGGGAGGCACAAAGGGTAGACACTTGAGAAAAAGTGGGTTTTGTGCTGAAGGGCTCTGACTGTGCTTTGGGAAAGCCAAGGGGAGGCCTGGGCTGGCATTCGAGGTAGTCAGCGCTGCATTCGTACATTCTGACGTCCGCATCCTTCCGCGCTGTTTTTGATCGGCAGTAACCGGCATTCAGAGAAACATGGAGTGTCTGCATGTCAAAGAATTCCCTAAGGTTTTTAAAGCTATAATTTAGAAAATTATATATTTAAGCCTCTCAACAACTCTGTGAGGTATTATTTAGATTTTACAAATAAGGGAATTGAAGAGAGGTAACTTTCCCAAGATCAAACAGCTGGTAAACGGAGAGTCAGAGCAGGGATCCAGGCCACCATCTACCTCCAGTTTCTGCCCTCTTCAACCACTTTGCTCTACTGCCTGGGACCAATGAAGGCAAAGCTCCTCAAGAAGCTGACAGTCTTGGTGCACCTGGGTGGCTCAGTCGGTTAAGCATCCGACTCTGGGTCATGATCTCACAGTTCGTGGGTTCGAGCCCCCCATCGGGCTCTGTGCTGACAGCTCAGAGCCTGGAGCCTGTTTCAGATTCTGTGTCTCCCTCTCTCTCTCTGCCCCTCCCCAGCTCGTGCTCTCTCTCTCAAAAATAAATAAACATTAAAAAAAAAAAGCTGAAAGTCTTGATGTAGTGCCAAGTAAGTGTCTAATTACCATATAGTTTTGCAAGTGCAATAAAAGGCATATAAGTACATATGTTCATAAAAGATACAAGGGTGATCAAGAAGAAATTCTTTTGGGGGGAGGGGAAGGCACACTCCAGTGAGGAGGATTTTCATTATGACTGGTTTATGTAAGCTTTCCTGACCAATTAAAAAATAGCATTTCCCCTGTGCTAAATTTTAACAATGGGTTAGTCACTTGTCAGATGTATTATTCAAAGCTTGATGAATCTGCTTCTCTATTTCAAAGATGAAAGACACAAAAATATTTATTAATGGATGCAAATACTGGCACAGTAAGCCACTATTTAAATAAAAAGGCTGCTAGGATCTCTTTAATATTTTCCTGGCTGGTCAGGAGTCTGAGTGCCTAAAAATCAATAAGACAAAGGTACTAGAAATTATGTATTACTCTTGCTCACTTCAGATAATTTCTTAGAATGAATATAAATGATCCCATTTAATACATTAATCATTAGAGAGAGAAACAAATAGATAACTATGGTAGCATATTTCTTGGTGACCTGGGGTACAGGGGGCTGAGAATTTCTAATTCAGAGTTAGTTCTGCAAGGACCCGTCAAAATCTGGAGAGAAAGTGGATCAGCGGCGATCAGAATTCTAGCAGTCAGTTTGCAGTGGCCTAAATTCCTGGGAAGAAATAGATGGGAAGGAGTCAAGAGAAGAGGGCCATGTCCTGTGAGGCTTCACTTAATCCTCTTCACAGTGTTCAGCAAATGAAGCTACTTTGAGTCTTGTTGAGCTTTTAAGCACTAGGATGAAGGGGAAACATAGTCAATGACATTTTTACCCCACAGGATTGGTGGGGGGAACCTTCAGAGAACATAAGAGCCTATAAATGATTACTAATTGTATTCTTTGTTTTTTAAAGATTTATTTATTTTTGAGAGACAGATCACAAGGAGGGAAGGGGCAGAAAGAGAGGGGGACTGAAGATCCGCAGCAGGCTCTGTGCTGACTGCAGCAAGCCCGTGCGGGGCTCGAACTCACAAATCGTGAGATCACGACCTGGGCCGAAGTCGGACGCTCAACCGACTGAGCCACCCAGGCGCCCCAATTGTATTATTCGTTTATTAAGGTACAGTTAACAGATAACATATTAGTTTCACATGTACGATATGAGGATTCAAGATCTGTATATACTGCAAAATGATCACAGCAAGTCTAATTAACATTCGTCTCCATACATAGTTACAAGAATTACTTTTATGTGATGAGAACTTGTAAGATCTACTCTCTTAGCAGCTTTCAGATGAGCATTAGAGTATTATTAACTATAGTCACCATGCTGTACATTACATCCCTAGAACTTCTTTATTTTATAACTGGAAGTTCGTACTTTGTGACCCCTTTTACCCATTTCATCCCCCGCCTCTGGCAATCTGTATTCTAGGAAGGAATACAATGGTTTAAGGCAGTGGAGACAAGGAAAGTACTTTTCTCTTGTAACTAACAGAGCTCCCAAGGCTTACAGACATCAAACTACGTGGCATTCTTTTCCTGAGTGCCGCACTGCTGTCATCTCGTCTGGCGTGTTCAGCTTTCCAATCACTCAAGTCTAATGGTGCACACACCTGTGACAGGTTCCTGGACTCATTAATGAATAATTGTATGATGTGAGTCACTATCCAACATTCATGGCTCACTCCTGAATGTAGCATGCTCATCAAAGTATCATGAAAGCTTTTGAAATATCCATTTCTACTTTCTTTACTACATTCTCATACAAGCTGCCTGTTCCCAATGTTATAGTAACTTTAAGAAACCGTGACATTTGATTTTTCAGATTTTTTTTCTGTTTACACCCAAATTAGTTAGCATATGGTGCAACAATGATTTCAGGAGTAGATTCCCTAATGTCCCTTACCTATTTAGCCCATCCCCCCTCTCACAACCCCTCCAGCAACCCTCAGTTTGTTCTCCATATTTATGAGTCTCTTCTGTTTTGTCCCCCTCCCTGTTTTTATATTATTTTTGTTTCCCTTCCCTTATGTTCATCTGTTTTGTCTCTGAAAGTCCTCATGAGTGAAGTCATAGGATTTTTGTCTTTCTCTAATTTCACTTAGCATAATACCCTCCAGTTCCATCCACGTAGTTGCAAATGGCAAGATTTCATTCTTTTTGGTTGCCGAGGAATACTCCATTGTATATATACCACATCTTCTTTATCCATTCATCCATCGATGGACATTTGGGCTCTTCCCATGCTTTGGCTATTATTGACAGTGCTGCTATAAACTTTGGGGTGCATGTGTCCCTTCAAAACAGCACACCTGTATCCCATGGATAAATGCCTAGTAGTGCCATTGCTGGGTCGTAGGGTAGTTCTATTTTTATTTTTTTGAGGAATCTCTATACTGTTTTCCAGAGTGGCTGCACCAGCTTGCATTCCCAGAAACCATGGCATTTTATAGAAAATGCTTGTCTGTTCTTTTTCTTTTTTAAGTTTATTTATTTTGAGAGAGAGAGAGAAAGAAAGAGACAAAGAGTACACAAGCATGAGTGGAAGAGGGGCAGAGAGAGAGGGGTAGAGAGAGAATTCCAAGCAGGCTCCAAGCCACCAGTGCAGAGCCAGACTTGGGGTTCTATCTCACAAACTGTGAGACCGTGACCTGAGCCAAAAGCAAGAGTCAGACAACTAACTGACAGCCACCCAGGTACCCCTTGTCTGTTCATTTCTAATTCCTTGTCTCTAGTCCTATGAATCTAATCTTGCATACTATTTTTATGGAACTCCTCGGTCCATAAAAAGCTCGAGCCTTCCTATCAATAGATAATATCCGGAGGTAATTTATTTACTATCCTATGTTGACAGCTCTTCTTGTATAGTTTCCAGCCCAGGACTTCTACTGAGCTCAACCTACATATCCAACTGCTAACTTCCCATCATCTTTTGGATATTTCACATAAGAGACATTTAAACTGGACTTCATCACCCACTCTCTACCCCCAACCAGTTCTCCCACTGTTCATCTTCCATCCAGATGCTTGAGCCAGAAACCCAGCAGTGACCCCTCTCCCACTGAGGATCATGAAATCACTCACTAGATTCTACAGAACATGCCTCCAAATGTCTCCTAGTTTGTCTTCTTCTCTTGAACCTCAATGACACTGCCCTAGTTTAACCCATAACCTCCTCTCATCACTGCAATAACCTCCCAAGTGGTCTCCCTGGATTTGTCCTTGCTCTGCTCCAAACCTATTCCATAGGACAGCCAACCTTTTTTTTTTCAGAATGCAAATCTGTTGTCATTCCTCTACCTAAATTTTTCAAATGCTTCCTGTTGCATTTAGGATAAAGAGAGGAATACTTGACATAGCTCTGCTGATCATATAGGATCTGGTCTCTATCTGCTTTTCCCCCTCACTGCCTATGCCTGTATTTTGCAAAAGTGGGGCTCCCATCCCAGGGAGCACATGGAAGTATCTAAGTAGATGCAAAAGGCAATTATTCAAACTTCTAGTTCTGTTTTCTAACTTTATTTTTTTAATTTTTATTTTTTAACCTCATCTTTTAAAAATGTCTACTTTTGTGCCTATTTTATTAAAGTACACATTAATTTATTTAAAAAGTGAAGAGACATATATTGTAAGTATGTGCTTAAATTACTTTTACCAACAGGGTTGCATAATCAAAAGAATTTAGGGGTCACCAGTCTCTGTTCCAGCCACACTGGACTTCTTTTACTTCCTTCTGCACATATTCTGTCCTATCTCAGATTTTTAGGATGCCATTGCTTCTGCTGGGATGGATTCAGCATACTCACCCCAAGATTCTAATTGAAAGGTCTAAGGTATGGTTAGGCACCTCCTATTTTATAAAGCTCAGGCAATTCTGCCATACTGTGTTATCCATTTGAAAACCACTGGATTGGGGCGCCTGGGTGGCTCAGTCAGCTAAGCGTCCGACTTCGGCTCAGGTCATGATCTCACTGTCCGTGGGTTCGAGCCCCGCGTCGGGCTCTGTGCTGACGGCTCAGAGCCTGGAGCCTGTTTCAGATTCTGTGTCTCCCTCTCTCTGACCCTCCCCCGTTCATGCTCTGTCTCTCTCTGTCTCAAAAATAAATAAACGTTAATAAAAAAAAAATTAAAAAAAATATTAAAAAAAAAATGAAAACCACTGGATTAAAATATCAAGTGCTAAGGGAATGGGGGACAAGCTACAGAGGCTTTTAATGAACTGGCCTGAGAATATGACCACCAACTTCTAAAGAAATATCCATTCTGTGTTTCAAACAACCAATTTATAAATAAACTTTAGGACAGAATAAATTTGTAAGATTAGGAAGGACTATTTTTAATGTTCTAAAATATTTCAAGAATCTATTACATAAACAGTTTGGCTACAAGGACAAAGTCAAGTTTTGAAAAGGGAAGAACCAGGGGCTCCTGGGTGGCTCAGTCGGTTAAGCGTCTGACTTCGGCTCAGGTCATGATCTCATGGTTTGTGAGTTTGAGCCCTGTGTCAGGCTCTGAGCTTGCCTGGAGCCTGCTTTGGATTCTGTCTCCCTCTCTCTCTGCCCTTCCCTTGCTCATACTCTGTCTCTCTGTCTCTCAAACATAAATGAACATTTTTAAAAAATTAAAAAATAAATAAACAAAAAGAGAAAAACCACGCACTTCAAGAATAAATATGTAAGCAACAGAATTATATGTAAGGTGGTTTAGGGTTGAACAGGCTTACATTTGAAATCCCTCTCTGTTGAATACTATGTAATTTTAGAAGCAAATCATTTAAACCTCTTATTCAGAGCTTCCATCATTTATGTTTTAAAAAGGGGGTAACACAAATCACACTACTATAACCATCTCCTTTTACTGAGCACAATAATGCATGCCTTGGCCCTGGCCAGAGCACTTGACATAGTTTGTGTTCCCTAAGCCTCACAAAGCCCCAAAATGGGTTAACTGTACCCATTCTACACAATGAGGAAGACTAAGTAATATGAAGAGGGACCATAATAACAAGTGACCCAACAGGTCTTTTGACACCAACGTCAAGCCTTACTTGTCACATGCCTGTCATCTACACTGCCCGTCATGTATCCGGCACACGCAGCTCTCAAATCCAGGGCCTTTGCTAAGCCTCATCAGTAGCCTGCTGCAATGGACCAAGCTAATCAGCTGCAGGATGGTGGAGATACTATTTTATACAAACACCTGACTAGGAGATAATGAACCTAAGACATCTGCCATATTACCTAGCATCAAGTAGGGGAGCTCAGAAAAGTATAAACATCTTCAACCTGAATTTTCTGGACAAGCCAGAAAAAAGAGAAGGTCAAATGGACCCCGGGGTGGTTGAAACAGGAATTTAACTCTGGGAGAAGTCTGCGTAGAATTTCATAAAGTCTCAAGAGGGGGCAGATTGAAATCATATATTTTTCTCCTCTCTCAGCTGTCTGAAAAAAAGTACTGAGGCATAAACCACCCAGGAGATTTACAGCATAAAGCAAATTACCTTAAGGTATTGGAATCAGTCAACACTTAGATGGAACATTTTGGGGAGCCTATAGCTTCATTGAGAATGCCTTTCTTCTCTGTGTATTATTTCTTGTATTTCTTTCTTTCTGTTCCCACTTCTTCACATCCTGATTTGTACAAAAAAATGCCAGGTTCCTTTGTTCACCCACACGCCACAGCTGCAGCTGGTTCACTAGCAACTAGCACTCCTTCTGCTGGATTTTAAATCTATTTTTCTCAGATTCCTTGCACTTGAAGGAGAGAGAAAAAAAGAGACACTTTTGCCCATTTTTCTTTTAAGTAATAAGAATTCTTATCTCACTATATCCTCAACTTTAGATTGAGTTATAAAAATTCTATTTTTCTCTTTGTGAAAATTAAGAAGCACGCATATGCTAAGTTGGTGTACCATAATGGATGGTGGTATTTGTTTTATTTTGGGGGAAAGTGCTCAACATCCTCTGTAATGTCTCAAGTAAAATTCTACTTCTGAGTAAGGTTTTGGCTGGAGATCAATCACTTAAAATTTTTATTACAGAGTTTAGAAAATAACAGAATGACCATCAAGTGCTAAAACTTAAGACTGGGGGCGCCTGGGTGGCTCAGTCGGTTAAGCGTCCGACTTCAGCTCAGGTCACGATCTCGCGGTCCGTGAGTTCGAGCCCCGCGTCGGGCTCTGGGCCGATGGCTCAGAGCCTGGAGCCTGCTTCCAATTCTGTGTCTCCCTCTCTCTCTGCCCCTCCCCCGTTCATGCTCTGTCTCTCTCTGTCTCAAAAATAAATAAACGTTAAAAAAAAAAATTTAAAACTTAAGACTGTAAGATGGAAGGTAATGTGCTAAATCTGGTTACATGTTGAATGGTGTTGGTCTGAGTCCAGGGAGTAGATTAACCAGATGTAGTCCCAAAACTGGGCCGCAGAAAGCCGATACAGGTATTCATTCAAAGAGAGCTAATTAAGCTTATTTAAAATTAGACAATGATACAGAGGAGAAGGAATGGTGGGGGAGCCAAGCAGGACACGGTTCTTTATTACCATCAAATGCTACGTTCATTATAATAACACTGACCCTGGCACCACTGAATGCTAAGAAATCTGAAACAGTACTTTTATGTCAGGTTGTCATTGGCAAATGGAACAAAAGTAAATATGTATCTCTTGCTAGAAGTACTCTTAATGGGTGGAAGACCAGGGACATTTATGCTAGAAGACATTTCATTCAAGACTAATATGCTAAGACAATCAGAGTACTTCTGTCTTTAGAAAGATTCAACCTTAATATACCAGGCTGAGAGGGACAAACAGTGGAAAAGAGCGAGAAAGGGGAGCCTTCTCTGTATTCATGTACCTTTAAAGGCAGTAAGGAAATTGGTTAATTGGCATCAGCAGAGTATCAACCTGCACGATTGCACTGCCATTTTTATACATCCCTTTTTAAGATGGGAAGGAAAACTTATACCTAGTTTGCATTTTTAAAAATCACCCATTCATCCACTCATTCACTCATTCAACAAATACTTCTTGACTCCCTACTGTGTAGCTGGCGCAGCCATCCAGGAACAAATGCACAGTCTGTCCCCTCAAGGAGCTCAGTCTGGTGGGGAGAGAGTCTTTAAAGACATAATCACACGATTTAAGTCGATACTGCACTTACAAAGTGAGGTGGGCACCGTGAGGGAGAAGTCAAGGTGGACAGATAATAACGCACGTGGCTCTAATTTTGCTTGTGTCTCTGAGGAATGACAATTAACCTGAGGAGTAAGTTAGCCAGAGAAGAGTGGGGAGAAAAAGTGCTCCCAGGGGCGCCTGGGTGGCGCAGTCGGTTAAGCGTCCGACTTCAGCCAGGTCACGATCTCGCGGTCCGTGAGTTCGAGCCCCGCGTCAGGCTCTGGGCTGATGGCTCGGAGCCTGGAGCCTGTTTCCGATTCTGTGTCTCCCTCTCTCTCTGCCCCTCCCCCGTTCATGCTCTGTCTCTCTCTGTCCCAAAAATAATAAATACAAAACGTTGAAAAAAAAAAAAAAAAAAATTTAAAAAAAAAAAAAAAAAAAAAAGTGCTCCCAGCAGAGGGAACAAGGAGCACAGGATGGGAAGGAGCATGAATGGCCACATAGTCTGCAGGATCAGTACAAAACAAAACCTGAGATTCCTTATGTAAAAAGTGCTAATTTCAAGATGGTAGAGCATTCTCTCTCTCTTTTTTATGTTTGTTTTTTTATTTTGAGAGAGAGAGAGAGAGAGAGAGAGAGAGAGAGAGAGAGGAGGGGCAGAGAGAGGGACAGAGAGAATCCCAAGCAGGCTCTGCGTTGTCCACGTGGCACCCCTTGCGGGGCTCAATCCCACAAATTGCAAGATCATGACCTGAGCTGAAATCACGATTCAGACACTTAACCAACTGAGCCACCCAGCCACCCCAAGATGATAGAGCATTCAACCAAGCGTGGGGGCCTGTGCGACTGCGCAGGCTTCGTGCCCATGAAGCTGGCTCTGGGAAAGAGGGCTGGTTTGAGGGACCAAAGGTCAGGTGAAGCACAGTCGGGACAGAAAAGGCCAGCTGAGGCTGAAAAAGTGTGAGAGGTACACAGGCACCAACCCAAGGAACAGGGCCTCCAGGGACCAACCTCATAGATCAACCTACTCTGTCTCCTTTACAGTTCCCCAAATAGTTATTATTAAAGAGCTATTGTATAAGCCAGGCTGTTATGTAAGCACTCTTCTGGGTGCTAAGAGGAAGACAAAGAAGACAGCCTTTGCTTTTAAGGAGCTTACAAATAATTCTGTAATTTAGGGTAGAATGTGGTAAGTTTCACCTAAGAGTATAAGCACCAGTTTGTGGGAGATTCAAAGCAGGAAGATTATTCACATGAGGTAAACAGACTGAAATTAGCCTTCTTCTTCTGCCTTCAGAGTGGTGATTTGGCCATGTCACTATAGAAATAGCACACACACCCAGCGCTTCCTATAAGAGAGGCACCAAGCGCTATATGCTTTAGATGTATTAATTTATTTTAGCCCCACATGCATGGGGTAGGTGCTATTATTATCCTCACTTTAAAGAGAAGAAAACACAGACCCAGAGAGATTAAACAACTTACTTGCCCAAGGTCACACAGCTAGCAAGGTGGGGATTCATTCCAATCCCGGCAGCCAAGGTCCAAACCCCTTGCTCTGAACTACTAGACCATAGTACCATTTAAGTAGCATTGTTTCATTCTGCTTTGCTTTAAAAATCTATGTACTGTACTTAAGCCCCTTGTATTTTTTTCTCCCTGGTCTTCTTCTGTCACTTTACCCTTTTTATCTACTCGGTTAGCCATATATGCTGCCTCAACACTGCCTAAGAGATACACAAGAAAAAGAATTTTCCTAAAGATTTTTCCACTGTTACATCGAGAGTCAGAACTGGCAGGAACAGAAATGATAAATACATTTAGCTCTGAATTTCTGAAAGGAGGTGACACAGTGCTACTTTCCTTTGCTGTTGATGACAATCCCACACATCTTTGTACTGATCATCAAGCAGAGCAGAGATGGTTGTGGACAGTTACTACTGACTCCCTGAGAACTGTGAACACCTAATTAATAGACTCTGGGAACCCCCAGTTTCCCCACGACCCAATGCTGGGTCTGTTCCTTAAAGAAGTGAGAAGTGCGTGTATATGCTCATTAATTCAACAAACACCTACTTTGTGCAAGACACTAGGTCAAATGCTCTCTGGGATACAAAGATACCTAGGGCACAACCCTTTCATTAAGAAATTCACAACTGGGGAGGCTGCGTGTTTCAGTTGGTTAGGCATCCAACTCTTGATTATGATCTCAATCCTGAGATTCAGACCTGTGTCAGGCTCTGGGCTCCCTGCTCACAGTGTGGAGCCTGCTTTGGATTCTCTCTCTCTCTCTCTCTCTCTCTCTCTCAGCCCCTCCCTTACTCTTGCTCTCAGTCTCTCTATTAAAATATAAATAAACAAGTAAGTAAGTAAGTAAAAACACAAAAACTTAAAAAGAAATTCATGACAGAGGAGCCTGGCTGGCTCAGTGGGTAGAGCAACTCTTGGTCTTGTGAGCTGGAGCCCCAGGTTGGGTATAAGGATTACTTAAAATCTTAAAAAAAAAAAAAAAAATGAATGAAAGAAAAGAAAAGAAAAGAAAAGAAATTCACAATAAACTTTAAAATTTGATTAATGTCGTAATGGAAATAGAAGACTGGTAGAGGAGAATGTTTTCACAAACTCTCCAGGAAACTTAGGACAGACTTTAGGGAGGAGCTGGCCTGGCCTATAAGCACTGTTCTGGGGGGAGCTTTTGCTAGTGACCATTCTCAAGTGTCAGGATCCTTCTTTTCCTTCCTCCCTCCTTCCTTCCTTCCACTTTTTTTCTTTTTGGGTATCTGTAGTCTCTAAGGATTAGACACAAACAAGACCACCGGTTTCCTCCCCACTCCCTTTTATCCAGCAGGAAGCATCCTTCTTGGGAAAACAAGCCCAGAGGCTGTTCCGAGTCAGCTGCCGTTCTGCAGATGTCAGAGCGCCTGGCTCGCCAGAATCTTACATGCAAAATCCATGCAAGGCTAGAGGGGCCTATACATTATTTCTAGCCAATCCAATTAAAAATTATTTGACATCCTTTATGCTAATTAGAAAACCCTCTAGTGTAGATTTAAATATAAGTGGGATAAATTTACAGTGGTTATCTCTTGATTAGGCTTTTTCCAATGCCAACCAACTAACCCTAGACTGTATTCCCGTATCAGGGTGCTTCAAATATTAAGAGTCCAAAGTGTAGACTAAAACTAACACACATCTTATCACACTGTTGGCTGGAGTATTTTCATGTAAATTGCAGAAAGTAGAAGAAACAGCAGGTAGGACTGTAAGAGGTACAGAGAGGAGCAAGGTGAAGAAAACAACCCAGCTCATTATTGCTTATTTCTTTCCAAGTCCCATAAAGGATGCGGAAGGAAACTGCTGTAAGCAGAGGCATGATGCTAAAAAGCATGGGCCTCCCAACTGTGCCAATAGGCAGTTGTGCCCGCCGGGGGTAGGAGAGGCCCTTGTGTCTGGCATCTGCAGAGCAGGCTGGAGAGAAGGCACTGAAGCCAGATCATCAGGAGATCTAGGTCACTGCCAGTTGAGGAAAGCATGAACCTATTTTGGTAGTTGCTAGTTTAGTGACCATATTTTCGGAAAAAAAAAAAAAATCCGCCACATGGTCTTCACAGATGTTTGTGTCCATTCTGGATGTGAGAAGCAATGTGGAAGACGGAAGAACCTAAAATACTAAAAACGTTTTGGTTGTTTTGGTAGCTTCTAGGGCTTCAAAAACAGAGTATCTGACGTTAGAACTCTCTGGAAAAGTCTTGTCCCAATAATGGGAAGAAGTCACCGAGGGGTGCTAAAACAAGGGACAGAAGGATCTCAACTGTGTTGGTTAAGACTGTTCATCTGGAAATGGTATATCTAAGCTAAATTAGAAGGGAGGATGAAGAAAAGGAGAAAGGTGGCAATTGAAAGAATACTTAGAAAGTTCTGAAAACCGTTCAGGACAAAAGGCCTTTGTGAAGGTGACAGTAGGAAACGCACAAGAAGGTCCGTGAGAACCAGGGGAAGAGAAGTCTTTAAAGCAAGTCTTTACAGTCATTTCAGTTAAGCCCAATGATCCCTCCCCTCCTTAAGCTTCTTTAGAATGTGTCTATACCACTCATTTAATAATCACATATGGCGGTAAGGAGCGTTTCCTGGGGTAGGAATTTTCCTGAATAGGATACCTTAAGGCAAAACAAAACAAAACAAAAACAAACAAAACCCTTCTTTATTTAAACTTCATATCTCCTTCTTCAACCTAACCCAGAGCTGAATACTTAAAAGACGCCTAAAGCCGATTTGTTCAGTTAAGCATATTCTTAATGTCTTGTGGTTCGAATGGATTTTGTTAATTAGTTAAAATATCAGAATAAAAAAGACAGATGAAGACTATGCCCATATATTTTCTTTGAGTGTGGGTATTACAGGAGGTATGTGATGACACAGGGTTGATGAGTGGAGACACACAGAAATCCACTTAACATAGGATATTTTTGTTACCTAAATGAGAAGACTGTGATAACCAATTAAAAATGGCAGTTTTCCTTGATATGTTTGACAGAGCCAATAATTACCTCTGCTCTGTGGGGCAATTTCTGAAATGGTGCATAAGAATGAGACTATTTGGGAGACTTCTTATGCTAGGCGACTGGATGCTCTTCCCTAAATTGAAATTCATTTCTTTAATTGGGGGGTGGGGGAGTAGGAGAAGGATAAGAAAAAAGTAAAAAACATCATGCATAGTGAATGCTTAACACATGGAGATTAGATATACATCTGACAATCATAAAACAATTCCTTAATATCAAACTAACTCTCTAAAAATTAATTGAATCATTTTTAACGCTTAGAGTAGATCAAATGAGAATAAGATGAAATTCGTCTTGGCCACACACAGGTAAAAGGAAAGACCTTAAGATTAGCTTTTTTATATGCCTGTTTAGGGTCCCTCTATTGCTGTTTACACATGAATGACTGCTCTCCAAAGCTTGGAGTAGAGTGGCATTTATGTTCCCATTTCCATGGCAACTGTGAGGAGGCAAGAAAAATAAGGTATGGGGAAATATGCATTTCAACCCTCACTTCCTTCCACCCGTCCGGCCCTCCTCATTTCCATGGGAACAGGAATAGAAAGGCCTCCAGCAGCTGAAAGTAAAAGCAGGCGCATAGACTGCAGCTGTTGGAATGTCAGCGAGGGCCGCAAATGACAGTATACAGCAGCTGGTAAAATTTTTAAACGATGTTTTCCTTAATAAATTCCCCACTGTAATAATTTACAAGGGGGAAACTGTATAACTAGATAAGGAGGAACAAACACTCAAAGGGGTCTCTGGATTTAACATTCTGCTACCTTTCACAAGTCCAGTAGCATGTATCATTTTTTTTAAAGTAATCTCTATGCCAAACGTGGGGCTCGAACCCACAACCCCGAGATCAAGAGTCTCATGCTCTACAGACTGAGCCAGCCAGGTGCCCCAATATGTATCATTTTAAAACAAATGGCTATGGGGGCGCCTAGGTGGCTCAGTCGGTTGAGCGTCTGACTTCAGCTCAGGTCACGATCTCGCGGTCTGTGACTTCGAGCCCCGCGTCGGGCTCTGGGCTGATGGCTCAGAGCCTGGAGCCTGCTTCTGATTCTGTGTCTCCCTCTCTCTCTCTGCCCCTCCCCCGTTCATGCTCTGTCTCTCTCTGTCTCAAAAATAAATAAACATTAAAAAAATTTTTTTTTAAATAAAACAAATGGCTATGGCAGGAAATGCAGTGAAAAGAAGAGTGGGCTTCATCAAGTCACTGTGATGTCACAAACGTCCTCCAAGTGGTGGATGTGGAAAAAGTCACAGAGGAATGAATTCAACTGAGGGAGGAGAGAGGAAGGAGAGAAGGAGGAATTTAATTAAACTTAAAAAAAAAAAAAACAACACAACTACTTAATGGTATTTCATTACAAGAAACCATGTGAAGATTATTAGCTACACCTAGAGTTGGAACACACCGAGCCCAAGGAACTTGCTGAGAGATGTAGACTTTTGTAAAAAATTCTACAAACTTTACATTATAGCATTTGTAAAAACATTACAGCATTCGTACAAAATTCCCTTCGCACAGAGTATTGCTATTCCAATCTCCTTGGCTGAGTTCACATGGAGACATGTACCCATGTTTCTTTAGCTACTGTCATTAAAAGGACAGGCTGGAACCTGCCTAAGATGACCCATTTCCCCTCTACATACAAGGTCTTTAGAATACACATTTAACAGGGCTTTATAGTTGGAAATCTGTGTTATAGGCTTTTAGCTTACAGGGAAATATCCTCATTAATAACTGAAATGAATACCATCCTTTTAAGCAAATGCAAAGGTTAAAAAAGAAAAAAAATTCTTTTTGATTTACATATCCATAACTTAATTCTCTCTCTGAGGTCCTTTCTCATTCTTTTTGGAGAGGTTGTTATTCCAAATTGTTCACTGTAACCTGGCTTCTACTTACACATGCCCCAGGCAAATTCAAAACCTGAACATAATCTAATACAATTCAACAGAATGGTGTCGGGAGCATTAGCCAACAAGATAAGGCGGACTATTAGCAAAGACCTTTGGGGCCTAAATGGGTCTCTTGTTCTTACCACAGTCTCCAAGGTGATATTTCCAAAACGAGATTATGAGAATGAACTACAGAGGCTCCAAGTTAGGATATCCAGTTTTCACTGGTGATTCACATAAGTCTAACTCCGTTTAGCAAGAAGCATGTGTTGAGAATCCACTTATCACCTCGTACCAGGTACTGGTAATACCAACATTTATGAAGAAGACAGAGTCTCTGTCAGATATCTGGTTTTGTAAATGAAGCATTGCTATTTTACAATTAATCTTATAAAAAAATACATGGTTAACTCTCCTCCCCCACCCCTCACTACTATAGACCATTATTTACAAATACAAATATGTAAGGACTAGACGAAATTAAGTCAAAATCCATATTAAGTGACTTCATTCATCTTCTAGACTTTGTAAATTTGAGTGGGTAGACATTTATATACCTGTTGTTTCTAGTCCAAAAAAAGTCAAAGGTATCATAACTGGTATTTTCAAAACTGTTATCCACATGCACTCAAAACGGAGAGCCCAGAAACATGTACAAAGATTTTGTGAAAAATGGTAAAAACGCCTTTTTTGACAACAAAGAAAGTGAAAACCAGAAATATCAATCACCTTTTAAGAAGGGAAATCAGTTTTAATTCAAGGGAACTTTTAACTTGAATTAAAAATATTTTTAATTCAGGTACTGTGTCAAAATTATCCTTTTTTGCTGATCGAAAAGCTAAAGGGCCCAGAATACATCTGGCCCAGGAATCTAAACAGAGAACAGAGTTCTTGGCTAATTCCATTAAGGTGAATGAAGGTCACAACACTAAACTGACTATGCTTTGTTCTCTAGTATAAATACAGTCTTTTCTGCTGATATTTTCATGCCTTTCAAGAAAAAAAGATTTTCTTGTCAAATTGTTTTACTCCACAACCTTATTCACTTGAAATGTAAACCTCCATGTCAAGAGAAGTCAAAATATGTGAAGCACATATTTTCAACATTCTAGGACATGTCACAGACTTTATTCCCCACCCCCACCAGCCTTACTGAGAGATAGATGACACATAACACTGTGTAAGTTGAAGCTGTACATGTTGATTTGGGATTATGTGTATATTGTAGTGTGATTAACCACTGCTGCATTGGCTAACACCTCCATCATCTCACATAATTACCGTTTCTTTTGTGGTGAGAATGATTTAAGAACTTTCTTAGTAACTTTCACGTGTATAATACAACACTCTTAACTACAGTCACCACGTTGTACACTGGATTTCCAGAACTTAATCATATTACAACTAGATGTTTGAATACTTTGACTTCCATCTCTCCATTTCCCCCACCCTCGCGTCCTTGGTAACCCTTCCCTTCTGTTTCTATGAATTTGGCTTTCTTAGATGCCACATGTAAGTGAGATAATATATTATAGGCTTTTCTCTGACTTATTTCACTTAGCATAATGCCCCCAAGGTCATTCATGTATATGCAAATGGCAGGATCTCCTTTCTCATGGCTAAATATTATTCCATTATATACAGTGCATCTTTTTTCTTCATCCATTGATGGACACTTACTTTCCTATCTCAGCTATTGTGAATAAGACTACAATAACCATGGGAGTGCAGATCTTTTCCTTGAGATCCCATTTTCATTTCCTCTGAATGTATACCCAGAAGTGGGACTGCTAGACTATATGGTAGTTGTATTTTTAAGTTTTTGAGAAACCTCCATACTTTCTTCCATAGTGGCTGCACTAATTTACATTCCCACCACCAGTGTACAGGGATGCCTAACATATTTTTGATAACTGCAGAAAACATACCCAGTATAAGAGACCACTAGCTCATTAATCTACATTCTTACAGCATATGTAAGTGAGCTTCAAATAAACAAAAACAGAGGTGTTGCTCTGTTGCTTTGATATTGCTATTACCGTTTCTGATTCCTGCTTCAACTATTTCTGTTAGGCCTTAATAAAAAGGTCTCTAAATCAAAACGACAGAGTTTAATTCTTCTACAAGTTCATAATTTTCCCTGGAGGACTGGGCTTTCCAAAGTTGGTAAACTGAACTAAATATTCCAGTCTGACCCCGATGAAAGGCCAAAAATGCTGAGATGGCTCCAAAACCCTAAAAATGGTCCCCAGGCACATTTGACAATCAGGGAACCTTCATTATGCAAGAGATAGCCAGGATGTAGAGTGGAATGGGTCTCAAACACTACTGTGCACCAGAATCTCCTGGCGGCTTAAAGCATACATTGTTGGGTGCTATTCCCAGAGCTTTTTCTTGTAGGGCTGAGATGAGGCCTAAAAATTTCCATTACTAGGAAGTTCCCAAGGGATGCTGATACTCTGGGTCTAGGAAACACATTTGGAGAACTTCTGCTCTATTTTCCATTTCATTAGGCAAACTCTTGAGTACTTGTCAGTCATCCAATTTCCTTTCCTGTAAACCCATGAAAATACAGTGTAGGGTGGCCTAGAATGGGTAAACTGGGCCCAAGCAACGTGGTAACCAAGCAAAGTGAGGATGGTAACCAACCAAGGGGGTGGTCCTGTGTGGAACATTAGAGCTCAAAAGGGTGAGGAGGGTATTTACATGGAAAGGAAGCCTGGCATGGGTGTGTTAGAGCCCTAGTGGAAAACATCCAGGAGCGGGGTACAATTTGACAATTAGAGCCTGAGCAGGGTGAGGAGGACATTCACATAAGGCAGAGGCGGGGGAGGGGAGAACAGCAGAAATGGCAGACTTGTACATACAAGGGGATTAAGCAAGTAAGTTAAGGATTCAGACTCCTCAAAGTCAGAGAAGGGAGTTACAATAATGGAAAGAGAAAACCAGAATGAACACTGTAGTACTGGATTGGCAGTGGAGGTAATGACACAGGGTCAAGAGTTTTCAGGTACATAGTTAGTAATACAGTTGCAAGTGTGTGTGTGTGTGTGTGCGTGTGTTCCTTAGCTCTGCCTGCTGAGTGGGCCTACAGGTAATGACACCTCCCTGGTGAGCACATCTACTCCAAAGATCATGGTTTCTAAATAGCATCTTCTATTAAAAGGAACCAGGGCTGCTTGGAGAAATACCTGGTTCCAAGGCTAGAAACAAGAAAGTACAAAAAGAGCCTGGAATATCTTGCTGTTTCAAAAGCAACTTGCGCCCAAAGAATAATGGGAACACATCCGAAGGACGGAGAAACCATATTGAAGGAGCTCCCAACGACCAAAAAAGTGGTAATTTCAGCATTAAAATAGTGATTGTAACAAAATACAATATTGAATATAATAGGGAAGCTTGAGTCCATATAGGTAAAAATGAAATAAATGGAAACTGATTAGGCATGGCATATTTACATAATTTCAAAGTACCTCCCCAGAAAATTCTTACTAGTTGCAAGGAGGAATAGAGCAACTTTGCATGAAGAACCTGGCAGCAACCACCTTTATTCAAAATATCAAACTGGGCATCACCACTAATGAAACAAATCAAACTCATGCTCCATCTAATAGAATGGATACAACAGGAAAAATATAGCATCATCTCTAGGATATATTCTGGTCAAACATGTATATCCCGAATCTACTCATGAGGAACCATCAGACAAACTCAAATTGAGAGACATTCTACTAAATAACTAGCTTGCAATCTTTGAAAGTATCAAGCTTATAAAAGCCAAAGTAAGACTGAGAAACTATTCCAGACTGAAGGTGGTGGCTAAAAAGAGAGAGTTGAATACAGAGGCTGGCTCAGAGTTCATCTTTTAAAAAATCCTTTTAAATAAGTGAACAAATATTCCTCTTTGAAATTTTGCAGAAAAGGATGGACTTTTTGGGGGGGTTTTGATATAATCCTACATGGAGAAAGGAGAAGTACCAGATGATTTCTCTGGGTCCTTTCTATAGTCTGCCAATTCCACCCTGTTTACTATCTACCAGCCTATCTATCGTTCAGAGTGCACTTAACAGAATTTGAGCATTGATGGCTCAGAACGTCACTGGGTAGGAAAAGAACCATGCACTTAAAAAAAAAAACATGAGGAGTGTAAGGAGAGTTGTTTTATACTCTAAATCTTATATTAGTAGTAAGAAGGCAAGTCTTAAAAATCTACACCTGGACACAAGATGGGAGGCAGACCATGTCTTCAACAAAAGGGGCTACCATTGTAGTCCTTCACATGATATTTCTGCCACATGACTGTAGCCTTGGCCAGGAAATAATAAGAAACAATAGATTGAAATGGGTCTTTAAAGTTAAATACTAATGAAGCCTTCTGGTGTAAATAGGAGCCATCTTTTTATTTCTTATAATGCCTAGTAGACCGGATGGTTAGTAGACCGGATGGATGTACATCTAAAGTACTGCAAAGAGCATAAAGAGCTATACAGTATACAGACACAAAAACTCCCTGCCTTCCTCCGCCCCTCAGAGGTACTCCAATTGGCGGAGACAATTAATGGTTCAGTATAGCTGAGTAAAATGCACGGCAATAGCTGTCTTCCCTAATCTCTTTTTCATAAAACATTTAAATCTTGCCAGGGCAGAAGCAAGCTTTGACTTGGCTCAAAGCACTGGCTCCTAGTAACTTTGAAAAGCCTCACAAAGAAAATCCCTGAAAGAGGATCAGTGAAAAAAGTATTATCTGTTAGAAGCCATAAGAAATGACTTCCCTTATCCTAAGAATTAAAAGTTAGGCTTAGCACCAGCATATTAGAATAACAAACTTAACATTAGCACTAGGGATTCTGAATTTCATTTGTAAAATATAATGCAAAAGACATCTTACCAGTTTTCCTTTTTCAAAGAAATGGGAAATGTTCATCCTACATAAGAAAATACTGAGTTTCACTGGACATATACATTCACTCCAACCACTCAGAGCTTGGCCCAGTTTACTGTGAAGTACCCTGAGAATAAACTAAGGTAGGCATTAAGAACAGCCACATTACTTATTTTGTCATTATCTTTTTAAAGTTTATTTATTTCTGAGACAGAGTGCGAGCAAGGGAGGGCAGAGAGAGAGAGAGAGAGCGAGCCAGAGAATCCCAAGCAGGCTCCACACCACCAGCTTAGAGCCCGAAGCGGGGCTTGAACCCACAAACTGTGAGATTGTGACCTGAGCTGAAATCAAGAGACGGACGCTTAACTGACTGAACCACCCGGGTGCCCCAGTTATTTTGCCATTGTTTTAATTATTTAAAAAAATGGTGGGATGATTTTTAAATGTTTCCAGTTAAAATAAAAACAAAAAAACCCCACTGAACTTGGGGGTTAAACAAAAAACCAAACTATTCCCTATGTGGTAGGCTGGAACCTGATAAATTCCTTTAGTTGAACTTTTGTTGTTTCATATTCATTTGAATTTCAAAAAATGTACCATTAGATTATTGTTAATTTTAGTAGGTATGATATCAATATTATGGTTATAATTTTAAAGTCCCTATTGGTTAAGATATACACCTAACTACTTATGAGTGAAATGAGAGGTCTCCAATTCTTATTCAACACTTGAGCAAGAAAAGTTGTAGGAGAAATGAAACAAGAAAAGCAAGAGACTGATGGTTACTGAGGCTGGGTGAGGAGTTCATGGATATTCGTGGTACTCCTCTCTACTTTTGTGTTTGATTATTTCCATAATAAAAAGGGGTTTTTAATGCATCTATCATTAACACCTTTGGGTATCATTATGGCAGTGCCACCACAATAAATTCAGGTTTGGATTTAAGTCCTTTCTACATAAAACACTGGTTTAGAAACCTAACTCTATCCTGGCTGCTCCAACCACCTACTACTATAATCAGATACTTAATAGCTACCGTCAACCTCACATATTAACATAACCAATTTTCACCCACACTCAGGTATACCATGGGGAAATCTTTTAGTAAAAGTCAGACACAAGACTTATATACAGTAAGTTGGTCCTATTTCCTCATGTCCATGCTATAAACAACCCATTATAAATGCATTACATTGTATTTCAATTAAAAAAATTTTTTTAATGTTTATTTATGTTTGACAGACAGAGCATGAGTGGGGGACGGGGAGAGAAAGAGAGGGAGACAGAATCCAAAGCAGGCTCCAGGCTCTGAGCTGTCAGCATAGAGCCTGAAGCTGGGCCCAAACTCATAAGCCGCGAGATCATGACCTAAGCTAAAGCTGGATGCTCAACCAACTGAGCCACCAATATATATATATACATATATATATAGAGAGAGAGAGAGACGTGAGGGACAAATGTTAAGAAGCAGAAAATGGACAGGGCTTGGTCACTGAGTAGATAGATGTGAGCAATGCGTAGACCAGCTCCTGAGTTTCTTGCCTGGATGGTATCATTCTTTAAAAACGGGAAGTGAGAACAAAGAGTAGGTTTGGAGGATAAAGTCAGTTTTACAGTTTGGATTTTGAGCCGTGTCATTTTATTAATTATTTAAAATATTATTAAATAAGAAAAAATATTCCTGACATTCACATATTAAAGAAGATAAATCATAAAATCATGTAAACAGATGCACAAAAGCAACTGATAGCATTAAGCACCCACCAATTTATTTTTAAAACTTAGCACGTTAGTAATGGAAAAGAGTGTTTTAAACCCACCAAAAGCTATCGATGTAAGACCTGGAGCAAACATAACATTTAATGGTGAATCCTGATCAACAGGCCCTTTAAAGCCAGAGACAGGACAAGGATGCTTGTTATTATGGCTCTGGGAATAGCTATCGTTGACGTTCAGACTGATGAAATAGATAAGAGAAAATAATAAATATAGAGTTTAGAAATTAGAGACGAAGGCAAAAAAATTGTCATTTATGGATGATTAATAATTTAATTAGAGACATCTAAAATAACCTATGGATAATGGAATGAAATGACTTGGAGACTTTAACGAGTTTGTTAAAACCCAAGGTCAACTTACAAAATCAATAGAGGTCTATACACTAGCAGCAACCAAATAAAAAAATGTAAATAAAACCAAACTCTGTTTCTTCTTGCGACAAAAACTATAAGGTCTCTGGAAATAAACCTAACAAAAAGCCTCTGTGAGAAAAAGATTTTAGTTTTGTTAACGAACATAAAAGAGGACCTAAATGAAGGTGAAAGGACTCCCAATAGCATTGATACATCAATTCTTCCAAGATTCATTTATAAATTCAACACAATTCTGCTCAGTATCCCAAAGGATTTGTTCACATAAGCCTCGATAAGTTCATCCAAAAAATTCATACTTGAAGAGCAAAGGACCAGGAAAAGTCCAACAAATTTTAAACAAATATAAAAGAAGAGGCATTTGTTCTCCTAAATATCCAAGATTTAGAGTAAGTTCTGCTAATTGAAATTGTGTCGTACCAGCTCAAGGACACACACATAGACCAACAGAACAGAATGAAAGGGCCCAGAAACAGGCCCAGGTACATGGGACTTGGTATAAAACTAAGATGGTGTTATTACAAATCGAGAAGGAAAGGGAGGTCAGACAACTGGCTAGCAAAAAGAGGAAAAGAATTAGGTTCCCCCACACTATAAAAGAAATAATTTGCAAAGAAACTGAATAGCTAAGTGAGAAAAATAAATATTCCGAAAATTTTATATACAGAACATTGTCACGGGGCGTATTGGAGGCTGGGTCGGTTAAGCGTCTGCCTCTGGATTTTGGTGCGGGTCATGATCTCATGGTTCGTGGGTTCAGGTCAGGCTCTGCACTGGCTGCACAGAGCCTGCTTGGGATTCTCTCTCTCTCTCTCTCTCTCTCTCTCTCTCTCTCTCTCTGCCCCTGCCCCGCGTGCACAGATATCTTCCACTCTCAAAAATAAATGAATAAATATTTTAAAAAATGTCATCTCCACGAAAATCTACAAAAGTCAGTTTTACAAAGTGCTTGGCACACAGTAAATACTTAATAGATATTAGCCACCATCTTCGTCTTCATCATCTATGACTTCTGGGTAAGGAAGAAATCTAAAATAAGAGCCCAAAGGCACAAATCACAAAACAAACATAGAAACCAAATGCCAAGGCCTGCAAGGCTCTGCTCCATCTGGCTCTCTCTTCCCCAGCGGTTTTCTCTCTGGTTTCCTCGAGCTCATCAAGCTTCTCACCCCCAGCTCACTGAACTTCAGTGTAGGCTGTTCTCCAGTGTACCCGTCCTGCTCCTGCCTTGGCCCTTCCACTGGCTGTCTCCTGTCCCTGCAACACTCTCCCTTCTGTAGAGGCGCGGGGGTCACTCCCTTGCCCCAGTCAAGTCTTTGCTCAAATGTACCTATTCGGTGGAATCTACCCTCACCACCCACGTAACACTGTGCCCCTCCTAGTACTGATTGTCCTGCCCTTGTTCTGTTTCTTCCATACCATCTTGTAATATACTCTATAGTTTGGCTTAGTGCATTTACTGCCTGTCTTCAAGTAAACGTAAGTTGTATGAGAGCAAGGACTTTTGCCTCTTCTATTTACTACCATATTCCCATAGTATAACAATGCCTAGTAGAGTACTTAATAAATATTTATTGAATTAATGAGTGAATGAAGATTGATAATAACTCATTAAAATTAGAAATTCTGGCAAACAGAGACACCATAAACAAAATTCATAGAAGGGCGCCTGGGTGGCTCGGTCGGTTAAGCGTCCAACTTTGGCTCAGGACATGATCTCACAGTTTGTGAGTTCGAGCCCTGCATCGGGGCTCTGTGCTGACAGCCCAGAGCCTGGAGTCTGCTTTGGATTCTGTGTCTCCCTCTCTCTCTGTACCTCCCCTGCTTGTGCTCTGTCTTTGTCTCTCAAAAATAAATAATAAACATTAAAAAAAAAAAAGCCCTAAGTTCATATAGATAAGAAAAAACTGAAAAATATGTGTAACAAATATAACCAGTAAAGGATTAATATATAAATACCTATATAAACTAGGAGAAAAAAGTCAATCCATTATGAAAATGAGCCAGTCAGTTGAAGGCCTTAAGAGTAAAGACTTGGGGTGGGTGGGTGGCTCATTCAGTTAAGCAACCAACTTCAACTCAGGTCATGATCTCGCGGTTGGTGGGTTTGAGCCTCACATGGGGCTCTGTGCTGACAGCTCAGAGCCTGGAGCCTGCTTCAGATTCTGTCTCCTTCTCTCTCTGTTCCTCTCCCACTCAGACTCTCTCTTTCTCTCTCTCTCTCTCTCTCTCAAAAATAGACAACCATTGCAAAATTAAAAAAAAAAAAAAGAATAAAGACAGGTTTCTCAAAAGAGAAAGAATTCTAAAGACTGCAATGTAGAAGCCCTGCATGAGTTTTAGCTTAAATCCTGCAAGACTCAAGACTGCAACATTAACTCTGGTCTCAATTTTCAGCCTGCCAGCCTGCCCTATAGACTTCAGACTTACCAGCCTCAACAATCATGTGAGCAATTCCTTTAAAACAAAAAACCTCTCTCTTCTTTCTCTATATATCTGATTGGTTTTATGTCTCTCTGGAGAACCCCAACTAATACAGTGTATGCCAAGTGCTTAGCACAGTCCCTGATACATAGTAAGTGCCACAGAACTATTAGCTCTTATTAGAATGTACTAAAAGTATTAAAAAGTTAATGGTATCAATATGTGCCAATTGGGGAGGGCCATAGAAAACTCTGGAGAAAGAGAGTATAAAGTGAGTGAAGGTAAATGAATTTTTAACTCTACTGGCATTGTTTCAATTCTTAAAAAAATGATCTCAAATAAATATGGCAAAACATTAATATTTATTAATTTGGGCACAAATACTTGGGTGTTTATTCCATAATTCTGTTTTTGAAACAGTTCATAAAGAAAAAGAATTTTTCTCATAATTAAAAAAAATGTTCATTTATTTATGAGCATATTTATGAGCTCATTATTTATGAGCAAACCTGTGCTCACAGAGATAGAGAGCAAGTGGGAAAGGGGTAGAAGGAGACGGAAACAGAATCACAAGCAGGCTCTGTGCTGTCTGCACAGAGTCCGATGTGGGGCTTGAACCCATGAACTGTGAGATCATGACCTGAGCCAAAATCAAGAGTTGGATGCTTAAGCGACTAAGCCACCCAGGCACCCCAGAAAAAGAATTTTGTTTTAAGTGTGCAGAAAAAGCTGAGACAAATATAAACTCTTCATTGGTAGAGTTTGTCTTTAAGGGAAGGGGAGACAGAGAGAGCAGATATCAGCATGAGGGGGCCCAAGAACTTTCTGACCAGTTATTCTTAATTTGATAAAGACATGAGTCACCAGAAGAGACGTTGAAACTGTTTTGCCAGAGATTACCCCTTGGTGCAAGGCTCTGGGGAAGAGAAGCAGAGACCAGACTGGGTGCAAGGTTGAAGGAATTAAGTTGAGTAGCAGGGGAACAAGTCATTCTCTGAACCTGGAGAAAATAAGGTATGTTAGGAGTAGAAAAATGTACTGAAGCAGCATCTGATTACCCTCAATTTTCTGGGAAGCTGGAACCAAAATCATCCATTAGAGTTCTCCATCAATGCTATTTTCACTCCATAAATCCCTACTTCCTGATTCTGCGATGAGAAAAATGCTCTTTCCTCTTTGCCAGATTCCCATAGTATTTTGTACCTTTCTTATGAAACTCACTGGACTGTCCCATAGTTTGAAAGTGAACCCCTTAGAAGCCTTAGGTGCCTCTGACCCAGGTATGATAGCTCAGTCACATTTGCAACTCCCAGTGAAACCACTTGGTAATATCAGTTTTGACTAAATACTTTTCTGATTCAACCTTAAAGGTAACAAAGTATACAACCACACAGCAGACTTCTGAGTCTTTGTTTAGATAGAATGCACTCAAATGATTAATGTATTATGTAACCTGACTACATGTCATTTATCCAGACATGGCACCAAGGGTAAGGCTTTTAGCTCTTGTTCACTGGGAAGGTTCTAGAACCTTAAAATTGTGCAGAATTTAGGGGCGCCTGGGTGGCTGAGTTGGTTAAGCGTCCGACTTCAGCTCAGGTCATGATCTCATGGTTCATGAGTTCGAGCCCTGCATCGGGGTCTGTGCTAACAGCTCAGAGCCTGGAGCCTGCTTCGGATTCTGAGTCTCCCTCTCTCTCTGCCCTACCCCCACTCTCTCTCTCTGTCTCTCTCTCAAAAATAAATAAACACGAAAAAAACACTGTAGTATTTAGCTGTGAAAACCGTTTAGAGGTACCATATTCTTATAATAAACCAAGTCTTTCAAACCTGTTATTGTCTTTGAAAAAACAGTCACCTGTTCTATAAACGCTCCACACACACTTCATACATTTTTAACTGTTATCTGATAAACATTCAGTGACTTACATGGTACACAAACACATCCACCTTAAAGGTGATTTCAGGTGTTTCCAATATCCAAATAGCCAAAGACAGAGGTAATGATAATAAGGGCTAGCATTTGCTGTGTCTTTCCCATGTGCCATGTGCTGTTGAAGCAAATAACATGTTTTACCTTATTTTGTTCTCGTAACTCCACAGACATTGTCTCTTATTGTCCACATTTCACAGAACAGGAAACTGAGGTACAGCAAGGCTCAGCCGATTTGCCACACAGCTAGTAAGTGGCACAGAAAGGATTTGAACCCGGAGAGAGTCCATACTTCTAACCACTACAACAGATTTCTTTACCAGAAAACGAAAGGTTTTAGTATACTAGAAACGTGACTCATATGCATGCATTCTGGTTCTAGGAATAATGTTGTCATTTACTTTTTCAGCTGGAGGAGACCGAATGGTCAAAATGACAAAATGATCAACCTCCTGGTCCTTATTTAGAAATATTTCTCTCCTAACCCATGAGTAGGTTATATTCCTAAACTCCCTGGTAAAAAAAAAAAGCAGTGCTGGGAGAGAGTGCTGCTATCTGAAGAGCATGTCAGGAAAAGATAGGTTTAAAAACTGAAAGGCAGGGGGCCCTGGGTGGCTCCGTCAGTTAAGCATCCAACTTTGGCTCAGGTCATGATCTCACAGTTCATGGGTTTGAGCCCCACGTCGGCTCTGTGCTGCCAGTGTGGGGCCTGCCTGGGATTCTCTCTCTCTCCCCCTCTCTCTGCCCCACCCTCACTCGCACTTTCTGTCTCTCAAAAATAAATAAATGAACAAAACGAAAGTGAAAGGCAGAGTAAATGCAATAAAGCAACATGCAAGTACTGAAAATAAATGTCTTTCCCATATTGATCTCAATAGCGTTCCAATTGTGGGGCTTAGGGGGAAAATGTAACACGATGTCTAAATCTGCATCCAGTTTAATAGGCATTTAGTGCCCACCTGCAAAAGCATTGCTTTACATTTTACCAATCGGATGATTCAAAAGGATGTATCTTTAGGAAGCTCACTACGGAGGAAAGACTGATGTATATAAAACAAGACAAAAAATTTAGATATGACGGAGTATGAATCATGTGATAAATGCTGTTTTGATGAAGTCTAATTTCCAGTTCTAATATTTGAACAGTTCTTAGCAGCTGATAACTAGCTGTTAAGACCAGAGACTTTCATGTTGATTTCTGGATTACTCTGAAATAATCTTAATTAAACCTTGACCTTATGCAGAAAATAATGCCCTTAGGGGATACTGATGTTTGCATTGCAAAAAAGGGAAGAATGCTAATTTTATCTTATAGGTAAGAGTATGCCTAAGAGAATGTATTTTTACCTTGAAGAACTGTACATCTTTACAAAAAATTTTTTTTAATGTTTATTTATTTCTGAGAAAGAGAGAGAGAGAGAGAGAGAGAGAGAGAGAGAGAGAGGGAGTGGGGGAGGGGCAGAGAGAGGGAGAACAGAATCTGAAGCAGGCTCCAGGCTCTGAGCTATCAGCATAGAGCCCAACGTGGGGCTTAAACCCACGAACTGTGAGATCATGACCTGAGCTGAAGTAGGACACTTAACCAACTGAGTCACCCAGGTGCCACTGTACATCTTTATTGTATCACTAGTGATTGTGATAAGAAGGAGCTTGAGATTCATATAAAAATTGATGAAAATATAACTAGAGAAGAAATATTTTATTATGGATTTTGCTGACAATATCTCTGTAAGGGACAGGACAATCTGAAAGACAGCCTGAAAGCAGGCTGATACAAACACATCACCACAAGAACAAAATCTGTAAGTATGTGTAGTCCATGTGGATGGATGTGATATGGTGGTGACCATTTCACAATATACACACAGATCAAATCACTATGTGGTACTACACCTAAAATGAACAGTTATATGCCAATAATATCTCAGTTTAAAAAAGGACAGAGTGATAAATTAAAAAACAACAAAAACACACATTACTATAATATCATTAGTGGTAATACTAGTCTTTGCAAAGGGCCGCCATAATAAAGTACTATGGATGACGGGGGTTGGGGTGCTTAAACAATAGAAATGTATTTCTCACAGTTGTGGAGGCTGGAAGACCAAGATCAAGGTGTTAGCACGGTTGTTTCTTTGGAGGCCTCCCTCCTGGGTCTATATGTGGATGGCCATCTTCTCCCTGTGTCTTCCCCCCTGTCTGTGTCCTAATCTCTTCTTTCAAGAACACCCATCATATTGGATTAGGATCCATTCCAATGACTTCATATAAGCTTAATTACCCAAAGACCCTGTCTCCAAATATAGCCGTATTGTGAGGTAGTAGGGATTAGGACTTCAACATGTGAATTAGGGAGGGAGGGCACAATTCAGCCCACAATAGTAGCTAAAGCCACAAATACTGGAGTTGGATCTGTTTTGAGTCAGAGGTTCAGTGGCTTATCAGCATTATGACCCGGACAAGCTGCTTAAGCTGACTAAGCCCTGGTTTCTGCTTAACATTGTTGTAAAGAATAAATGAGATAATCCCCGAAAGTACTTGTGGAACAACACCTACCATACAGAATACACTCAACAAATGATAGTTTTAATGTCCTGGTAGCCTCAAGTAAACTTTTATAACCCCACTTACTTTACATTTAACATGTTTCATGTATTTGGTATTAAAAATAATTAAGTTTTTTATTTTTTTATTAAAACATTTTTTTAAGTTTATTTATTTACTTAGAGAGAGAGGGAGAGGGAGAGAGAGCAAGCTGGGGAGGGGCAGAAAGAGGGAGAGAGAATGAATCCCAAGCAAGCTCCACACTGCCAGTGCAGAGCCCAATGAGGGGCTCGAACTCATGAACCACGAGATCATGACCTGAGCTGAAATCCAGAGTCGGACACTTAACCAACTGAGCCACCCAGCAGCCCCTTAAATTTTTTATTCTACTAAAATTTTTCAATCATCTCATAAGATAAAACCTTGCTCTTAGAAAACACTAGCTCCCAGAGTCCTGAGTGGCCATGCAAGACACTCAGGTCACCATGCTGTGAGGAAACCTAAATTGAAAATCCAAAGTAGGTTTTTTATTCAACAATCCCAGCTGAGCCCTATTTTGAGACATTCCATTCTAGGCACCTGACTAAGAGTGAAGAACCTTCGTATAATTCTGGCCCTTAGTCTTTCAAGTCTCCTCCGGCTGTTTGAGTCTTTCCAGATAAGGCCCCAAAATGCTATGATGCAGAGATAAAGCCATGCCTACTAGGTATTGTCTGAATTCTAGACACACAGAAACTGTGAGCATAATGGTCATTGTTTTAAGATACTATGTTTTAGAGTGGTTTGTAATAGATATGCTAGAACTATAGATTATAGAAAATCAAAACTATAGAAACATAGGGGCGCTTGGGTGGCTCAGTCAGTTGAGCGTCGAACTTCGGCTCAGGTCATGATCTCATGGTTTGTGGGTTCAAGCCCCGTATCGGGCTCTGTGTTGACAGCTCAGAGCCTGAAGCCTGCTTCAGATTCTGTTTCCCTTTCTCTCTCTGTCCCTCCCCTGCTTGTGCTCTCTCTCAAAAATAAATAAACATTCAAAACAAAACAAACGAAACTATAGACTTGTTGAGTCATAAAGACTAAAAATAACATAACACACAATATAGTCCATATATAACATATACATCATAGATATCAACAGCTAGAGAAGCACAGACACAAAGAAGACCATAGAAAGCATATAATGAATCCCCTAATTTTAAAGATGAAGAAATTGAGGCCAGTCCACAGTTACCTGACGAGTGACAGATCTGGGACACACACTTAAGCCTCTTCACTTCCAGTCCTGGGCTCTTTCACAAACACAATTACTTCATAATACAGTTCTATATTGTAAAAGCCTCTTACCGTCTCTTGCTATTGTTCAAACTTCAACATTTCAGGACATTCTACATGTTCTCTAAGGCCAAACATAATTATACTTCTGAATATAGACAATTTATCCTACTATCCCTGGCACATGACAGGTACTCAATAATCGTCTTTTGTTTGTCTGTTTTTTGTTTTTGTTTTGTGGGGGAAATAAAAACAACCAGCCAAAATTTATTCTCCAACGAGACAGACAGCATCTGCAGGTAAAGCTACGGGGTTTCTCCATAGCTCAGAGATTCACAAGGCATTGTTTGCTTACCAGTGAGAAAGGCTCTGGTGTGTTCTCTGTAACAATATCTACGTCACAGTATAAACAGGTACAAGTATGGGTTCCACTTACAATTCCAGAAGGAAAGGCACAACGTGGCCAAAAAAAATTGGGGGGATCCTAAAGTCAGGTGCAATAACACAAACTTTTGATTACAGTTTTTTTTCCCACAAACTACTTTTCCACAAATAATATTTCCCCACTCAGAAATTAAGGGTTTTTCTCCTTCCTTGTTAAGCCATTAGAGAAATGTTTCCTCATTTGCTTCATATTACATAGCCAAAAATGGGGAGTTTAAATTAAAGAATCATAAAAATATCTTAAACATACAACTGCTCCCATCATACATCAACTCAGGTTTAAGACAGGGCATCAGAAGACTTCAGTGGTCGGGGCCCCTGGGTGGCTCAGTCAGTTAAGTGACTGACTCTTGGTCTTGGCTCAGGTCATGATCTCACAGATTGTGGGTTCAAGCCCTGAGTTGGGCTCTGCACTGACAGCGTGGAGCCTGCTTGGGATTTTCTCTCTCTCTCTCTCTCTCTCTCTCTCTCTCTTGCCCTTCCCTCACTTGCTCACTTTCTCTCAAAATAAAAATTAATAAACTTAAAAAAAAAAAGACTTGATCAGTCATAAAATAGGAAAATGGAGACAATGGCTACAAAAATAAAAAATACATGAGGTAGATAAATGAATGTTGTGTTTTTTTTTTTTTTAAAGTAAAGAATTACCAACAAGACAGCTCAAAAAACTGTAAATGGTGCAACTTAGATCTTCAGTGGTTGGTTGTGTTTGAAAAACAGAAACAGCATTTTAGTTTGGGGCAAATTTTTTTTAAGTTTCTTTCTTTCTTTATTTTGAGAGAGAGAGAGCATATGTGAGTGAGCAGGGGAGGGGCAGGGAGAGAGACTCCCAAGCAGGTTCCAAACTGTCAGTACACAGCTCGACACAGGGCTCCATCCTACCAACCGTGAGATCATAACCTGAGCTGAAACCAAGAGTCAGTCGCTTAAGAAGCCACCCAGGTGCCCCCGGAACAAATTTGTTAAGACATAAAACATGATTGCTTCTCCCACCACCAATAGTTAATTTCTGGAAATCTCACTGAGGGCAACCTTCACAACCCCTCAACAGTGCCTCAAATGTAGCTGCTCAATGTTCACCTTCTGACATGTATATAACTATACTTAATATAAATATAATTGGAGGTATCACCTGCTAATTGCCTCTAACTATGTGCTCTCCCCTTGTTTTTTAGTAATACATTTTTAAGCCAGGTGCATAGCCTTCAAATTACACTTCCTAGCCTTCTGCGTATCTAGGTATGGCCAATAACAAGTTTGGGCCAACAGACTCAATAAAATTGATAAGTGAAAGTTCCTTCAAAGGAAGAGGTATGCTCTCCCTTTCCAATTTTCATCCTTCCCTCCAACTAGATTATAGCCCTAGAAAATGTGGTGGTTATCGTATGTGACCATGAACACGAGGGCAACATCCCTAAAGATGGCCAGCGACAAGATAGGACTCCTGAGTCTGGTTTCCAGGTTTCAACATAGCCATCACAGCCAATTTGGACTGCGTACACTCAGACTGATACTGAAGAGGAAAATGAAGATCGTTCCTGTTGAAGCCACTCTCTGTTTAGATCTCTTGGTTAACCTGTACTTTTTGGCTGCTATTGTTTACATCTGCCTTCTTCATTTATTTTTTTTCCTTGCAGGAGGAGTTGAAACAAATTTTAAGGGTATGTTCATTTTTCCCCCTAAACATGAATCATTCAAGTAAAACCAACTTCCCTATAGAAATGCAGCAAAGTAAGGGGAAAGAAGCATAGCAATCCAAGAAGAGGCAAAGGTTTGGGGGTGGGGTGGGGTGGTGTAGGGAAGAGGGGAAGAGGTGTGTGCTGTCTGCATATAACATATGTTTGAGTGCCATATGATTCACCTGCTCAGGACCGCCTTCCCAGAAAGCAAGCACAAGGACCTATTTTACGAGTTAACATGTACTTTAATAAAACAAATACTGGGGCACCTGGGTGGCTCGGTCGGTTGAGCGTCCAACTTCGGCTCAGGTCATGATCTCGTGGCTCTGTGCTGACAGCTCGGAGCCTGGAGCCTGGAGCCTGCTTTGGATTCTGTGTCTCCCTCTTTCTCTGTCTTTCTCCCCCTCATGCTCTGACTCCCTCTCTCAAAAATAAACAGTAAAAACAAAAAACAAAAAACAAAACAAATACTACATTTTTGTGACTATAATTCCCTTTTCAGTTTTGGCCTTTTTGCCTTCTGGACTTACATCTGGCCTGTTTAGCTCCTGTATCACAATTTTCAGTGATGTTTAAGTGTTATGAGGTCATTTCGGGTCCCATCATTGACTTGATTAGATGACAAAGCAAGAAGGTAAGTTCAGATATATTACTGTGAAAGTCTTTTTTTAAAATTTGTTTATTTTGAAAGACAGAGAGAGAGAACATGAGCAGGGGAGCAGTGGAGAGAGAGGGAGAGAATCCCAAGCAGGCTCTGTACTGGCAGAACAGAACCCGATGGGGGCTTGAATTCATGAACCCTAAGATCATGACCTGAGCCAAAACCAAGAGTCGGATGCTTCACTGACTGAACCACCCAGGCACCCCACTGTGAAAGTCTTAAAAGTCTGGCCAGGTGAGGATAGTTATACAGATCAACGATACAGAATTGAGAGTCCAGAAATAAACCCTTATTTTGGTCAACTATTTTTTTTGACAAGATACCAAGTATGTTCAATAGTATTTTCAACAAATGGTGCTAGGGTAATTGGAAATTGCTATGCAAAAAAATGTATGTAGAATCCTATTTCACGATACTCCCCCCCCCCAAAAAAAAAAATGAATCACAGACCTAAATGTAAGAGCTAAAACTAAAAAATATTTAGAAGAAAATCTAGAAGAAAATCGCAGTGACTTGGATTAGGCAAAGACTTCTTAGGACACAAAAAGCATAATCCATGAAAGAAAAAAAATCGGCAAGTGAAAAACTTCTGCTCTCCAAAGACATCTATTAGTTCTATGAATAGGTCTGCATTCAATTAAAGAAACAACCAGGAAAAATAAAAAAGAAAAGACAAGACATCATTAAGAACATAAAAAGGAAAGCTGCAGATTGGGAGAATGCATTTATAAATCATTCATCTGATAAAGGCCTTACACCCAGAACATATAAAGAACTCTCATGACTCAACAAGAAGACATATTTGTCTTCAATCTAATTAAAAATGGGCAAAAGCTTTGAACAGACATTTTACCAAAGAAGATATATAAATGGCTTGGCTAATAAGTACCTGAAAAGATGTTTAACATCATTAGGAAAATGTAAAAAAAACAAAAAACTAACAAACAAGCAAAGCCCTTCAAATGAGATGTTACTATATCCCCACTAGAATGGTTATAATGAAAAAGACTAACATCATCCAGGGTTGTTGAGGAGATGGACAAATTGGAATCCTTGTATACTGCTGGTGGGAATGTAAAAACTGCCACTCTGGAAAAGTCTGGCAGCTTCTCAAGAAATTAAACATAAGCTTACTATACGACTCAGCAATTCCATTCCTAGGCATCCACCCAAGGAAAATGAAAACACATGTTCACACAAAAACTTGTATGGAAATGTTCATAGGAATATTATTCACAGTAGCTAAACACCAGAAACACGTAAAAAAATCCACCAACTAGTGAAGAGATAAACAAAATGCGGGCTATCCATACAGTGGAATACTACTGTGCAACAAAAAGGAACTAACAACTGATATGTGCAATGGCAGAGATGAACCTCAAAATCCTCACGCTAAGTGAAAGAAGCCAAGTACAAAAGACTATACATTAGATGACTTCATGCATACGAAACTTCCAGAGAATGCAAATGTATAAAAACAAAAAGGGGATTACAGGTGACTGGGTCTGAGGGTAGGATGGAGATGGACTACAGAGGAGGGAATTTCTTGGGATAACAGAAATGCTCTAAAACTGGATGTGGTCATGGATGCACAACCCTATAAAGACTTCTTCCTGAATTTCAACTGGGTTCATGGATACCCATCTAAGGATCTTCCCCGGTCTTTTCTGCGGCTTGGTGGGGGCATATGACTAAGTCCGGATACAAGCAAAGGTGATGTATGCCAGTTTGTACCAGTGCCCTTAGAAGAGAGGGGGCGTATCCTCCCCTTTCTTTCTCCTATTGGCAGGGAGATGGCAAGAGCTCTAACAATTCCTTGGATCCACAGATGGAAGCAGCTTGTCAGGATGGCAGGGCTGTCCTACTGGCCTTGGACCTTTCATCCCTGGCCTGTATATGAGAAAACCACTGGATTTTAGGGTGATACGATTACATTATAGAAAATGAAGAATGGAGTTCACCACTCAACATTTGTTAACTGTGAACTATCTTAAGCAGCAGCTATCTTTATGAACTGTTTGCAGACCAGCAGTAAGAATGTTCTTATCTAATTACAGAAAAAATTATGCAACAACTTCTGTTAGTTTGCAATATTTAAGATCTGTTGTAGACAATATACTGGGAAATCTATCCTGGACACTGGTATATATCTCAAGTGTTTGCATCGAAAGAATGTTCCAGAAAGTTACTGAAGCTTGTGACTTATCCTTAGGTGTCAAGATTTATTTTCTGAAACAATGAACTGCCAGTATTTTTCATTTCACACAACCGCTGGCATTAAAAAAATGCTAAGCCAAATTCGTCCTTTTTCTTTTTCCTATAGTTCTCCAATGAAACTTTAAGATAGCTAAACAGCACAAAAAACCTTTTGTGGACAGCTCATTCATGTAAAGAAGGTGGGTATTTACTTACCTGCCACCTGACTGAAAACAGAACCGTGACAGGTAATCAACCAAGAGACTGCTGAAAGTCAGAAGGCAGTGCCCTTTCTTCCAGTGTAAAATTTCCAGAGGTAAGCCTCGTAAAATTTCCACTAAATAAGGGTTTGGTAAACATATCTACTTTATCGGGAAGATTGTATCACAAAAACAGGTATGCTGCTCTGCAGGCGAGACAAGAGAAACGGCCTGTGCTGACTGTCCACAGGACAAACCTTCTGTCTGTAGAAACACCAGGTTCAGCACTGCTAACTTACTCACGTGGCAATGAGGTGCAAGTCAAAACTTCTGGGGAAAACAGTCAAAATCCGGATAGTTCTATCTATGCTTTATCACAATGGCTCTTGTAAGTAAGTGTGGAGAGTGGACTACGAACGGGCACCTCTACTCAGAGACAAGAGCGCAGTCTGGGTCATAGACCGTAGAGACATAAGCTTTCACGCAGTGGCTGGGCAAGAATTAAGCTGAGCGATTGTGCTGCTTACTGGGTGTACCAGATGACAATGGAAATGACAGTGAGAAAAAGGATTTCCACTACTTTCTAGGTTAAAAAAATCCAAACATACAGACTATAGACACCTGAAATAAATTTTATTGTTAAATGAATCTTTCTCTGAAAAATCGGTAGAGACCCCAGAATTCACAGGTGATTTCAGCTAGCTAGTGTGCCTCATCTCTCAGGTTGGTATGCATTTTCCATAAGAAATAATGGAAATAACTAGACACAGTTGGCAGTGTCCCAAACAGATTCAGCTTGTATCCTCTCATCTGCACTTGTTTGTAACTTGCTTTTCAGTCATTAGGCATTTCTAGGTGTGGGTGTGCTCTTTTCTGAGGATGCTGAAACTTTTTACGATCAAAGACCGTGTGCTGGCTTTTTCGGGATGTCTTGTAGTAAGGCATGGTACACCCCTGCCATTTATAAATGCACAGTTCCAGCTCAAAGATGGATGAGACAAGTATCTTATCCTTTGGGCATACCTTTGAGTTACTTTTCCATGACAATGGATGCGAGCTGATCTGTCCACATTCTCCTGCCTGGGGCCTTTTGTGAGATACATTTGAGAGGCTATTGGCAGAGAAAAGGAGTAAAATCTACAGAGCAGGATACAATCATCTGTCTCATGTGGATATGGAACATATGGCTAGTATCTCATTAACACCTGCCAGCCACAGACAGTGCCACTCACCAATTTTTTATGTTTCTTATTTTATCAAACAATGAGTTTGTAAAGCACAAATGCTTAGGCGAAAATCAAATCTTATCTACTGACTCATTTGACCTACAAAGCAAAACCAGAACTGCCAAGGGTAGGTGCCACTGTGAATAGCAATGCCAGAAACAGCAATAGGAGGAAGTTTTTGAACTAAGCATGGCTTTTTGTGTTACTCCAAGCCTCGCCAGCAAATCACAGAAGCTCTAAGGAGAAAACTAGGATATCTGGAATAAAACATGGCCTGGTCCTAGGAGTAGTTTAAAAACCACTGTCTCCAGAGTCATCTAGATGTCCAGTTTTCACCATCAAGGCAAGCACAGCCTGACATCTGGAAGCAGTAAGGATCTCTTACTGCTCAGTTATGTGTCTCTATATATGATTACAAGAACCACAGAGATAGCAAGGGGGCTTTGATTTTTATAACAATAAATGGTGATCCGATTATATAACAGAATTATATAATAGGAGTATTTGAATAGACTATTTTCAACATCTTGAAATCTAGTAAGACAGATGATGTCATTACTAAGCAGATAGTATGCTCACAAAATTTACTGCCAATCTTATAGGCATATTCTCAGATTTTATAAGCATTAATTAAAAATCTCAAAATATCCTTTATAGGTAAATGGGACCCTTCTTCACAGAAAAGACAGAGCTTAGAAAAGATAACAAAATCATACAAATTTGCCTTCAATTTAGCTACTGTATTATTCTGCATGTATTCAACTGAACAGTTTGTATTCACTATTAAATGACACAACCGTTTGTTTTCTTAAAAAGATGTTTTTAGGAATTTTATGGTGCCTTATTAAGTAAAAAGATCTTTGAGACAAGCAACAACAACAAAAAATAAGCTGGACTTTTATCAAAATCAAAACCTTATGTGCAAAAGACTTATCAAGAAAGTCAAAAGATGATCTACAGAATGAGAGAAAATATTTGCGTATCATGTATCTGATAGGGTTTGATATCCAAAATATGCAAAGAACTCTTACAACCCAATACAAGACAAACAACCCAGTTGAAAAATGGGCCAAGGGCTTGAGTAGCTATTTCTCTAAAAAAGATATACAAATGGCTGACCAGCACATGAAAAATGTTCAACATTATTAGCCATTAATGAAATGCAAGGATATACCACTCCAGATCTACTAGGATGGCTAGAAAGAAAGAAAAAATAAAAACCACAGAAAATAATTGCTAGTTTGGTAGCAGACAAAATGAGAACTTTCACAACATTGCTGGTGGGAAACATAAAATGGTCCAGCTGTAAAAACAGCACAGCAGTTTTCCACAGTAGCTGATAAGTTACTCAGTAAGTTCAATACAGAAGGATAGTATGAGCAAGCACTCCACTTGCAGGTATACACCAAAAAGAACTGAAAACAAGGACTCCGATACTTGTACACCCATGTTCACTGCGGCATTATTCACAGTAGTCAAAAGACAATCCAATGTTCCAACAACAGATGAATGCATCAACAGAATGTGGTGTATACACAAAATGGAAAGTGTGCAGCCACAGAAAGGGATGAAGTCCTGACACGTGCTACAACATGGACACAACATGGATGTTTCCTGAAAACTTTACACTAAGTGAAGTAAGCCAGACACAAAAGGACAAATATTGTATGATTCCACTTATATGAAATGACTAGAACAGGCAAATACAGAGACAGAAAATAGATGAGAGATTATGAGGGATTAGGAGAATTGAGGGAAATAGGAAAGAACTGTTTAATAATTAAGTACAGAGTTCCTGTGGGGGGGGCAGGGAGGAAATGGGGGTAAAAAAAGTTTTGGAGATAAAAGGTGGTAATAGCTGGGGTGCCTGGGTGACTCGGTCAGTTGAGTGTCCAACTTCGGCTCATGATCTCACGGTCCGTGCGTTCGAGCCCCGTGTCAGGCTCTGGGCTGACAGCTTAGAGCCTGGAGCCTGTTTAGGAATCTGTGTCTCCCTCCCTCTCTCTGCCCCTCCCCTGCTCACATTCTTTCTCTCTCTCTCAAACATAAACATTAAAAAAAAAAATTTTTTTAAAAAGGTGTTAATAGTTTTGGAAATCAAGTGGTGAACGTAATTAATGCTACAGAATCATACTCATACAATTGAAATTGTTAAAAGGCCAATTCTATGTTATATATATTTTATCATGATAAATAATACCTTAAAAAGCACAATGAGGTACCACTTCACACCCATGAGGATGGCTAAATTTAAAAAAAAAAAAAAAAGAAGTGTTGGCAAGGATATGGAGAAATTGGAACCTCATACATTGTGGGTGGTGATATGAAATGGTTCAACTGTTGTAGAAAAGTTTGGTGGCTCCTCAAAAAGTTAAACATAGAATTATGATATGTATAGTCAAAAAAAAAAAAAAAAAAGGAAAATGGGCACTTGTACATGTAAAGCAGCACTATTCTCAATGGACAAAAGGTGGAAACAGCCCAAAGGCCCAACAGACATGAATGCTTTATAAACAAACCGTGGAATATGCATACAGTGGAATATTATTTAGCCAGAACAAGGAATGAAATATTGATATGTGCTACAAACTTTAGAAATATTATGGTAAGTGAAAGAAGCAAAACACAAAAGGTCACATATTATATTATTCCATTTATATGAAATCTCCAGAATAAATCAATCCACAGAGACAGAAGGCAGATTCAGTGGTTGCCAGCAGTTAGGAAGGAAAAGGGGGGCGAGGAGAAACAGTTTAATGGATCAGGGGTTTGGGGAATGTTCTGGAACTAGATAGAGGTGATGGCTGTACAACATTGTGAATGTACTAAATATCACTGAATTATTCACTTTAAAATGGTTAATTTTACGGAGAGGAGAAAGGTTACCAGGGGCTGGGGGCAATGGGAAGATGGAAATTGGTCAAAGGGTACAAAATGCCCATTATGTGATGATTAAGTTCTAGAGAGCTAATTAATGTACAGCATGGTGGCTCTAGTTATAATAATGTACACTTAAAATTCGCTAGGAGAGTAGATCTCAAAGTGTTCTCACACCCCCGCAACACGACAGGTAACTAGGAGAGTGATGGATATGTCAAGTCAAGATACCTAGCAGCTTAAATTGCTTTTCTTTTTCAGACAGGTATTAAATTATCCTTCAGATCAATTATGTGTTCATCAAAACATGAAGTGAATTAAGATTCCAAAATAAAACTCTTAATTATGGAGTCAAAGTTCATATAATTTAACTTTCTATCTGATGCTTGGGTTTCCCCAGTAATACCCTTAAGTGACCTCATACGGCTTAAACGTATGTAGCAATATACTGGAACGCCTGCAGGCATTGAGAGAAATTCACCAATGTTCTGATGAACAGCTCTACTTGTTAGTTTTGTGTTCCCCAATACTGAGGTGAAATGCGTATCTCTAGCAGCCTCTACTCATTAACCACATTTGTGCCTTCTGTTCCAACTTGCACACACAGTCCTTTTCAGGACACTGAAGACTATTCCTGTATCTCCAGAATTCGCCTTCCCCAACAGGCACAATTTCCCTTGGGGTCAGTTTTACCAGACTGAACCCTCCACTCAGCTATATTCCAGGTGCTTTAGTATCAAGGCATCCAAGATTATGATCTCCTTCTTGCTCATATTCTACATTTAAAATTTTTTCCATTGTAAATCTACAGTTACTTTATGATGACAAAATGACTTTAAAAAAACTGTGTCATAGGTCCCATTAGAGTGCTTTCTCTAAAACACTGACTAAAATATGCTTTTTGACAAAATCTACATTCCAAGTCTGAAAAGAAAAAGAATAGAATCAGAGCAGAATAGATGAGAAATACTTCTTTCTAGGATTCTTAAACTCACATTAGGGATCTTTGATCTGAAAGGGCTGATCCAAATTTCTTACTCCAATGATGAAAAATTTAGAACTAGAAAGGTCAAAGAAACCACCAAGCTTAAACCACAAGCCAGTGTTTTTGACAGTTCCGTAAAAGTAATGTCTTCCCCACTTAAAACCTTTTAAACAGCTTTGTGTTACCCTTTGTATAGAGTCCACAATCTCCTTCACTTGACTATTAAAGACTATTCATGGTCTGGTTCCTACTATCTTCCCCGGGGCTAACTGCAGACTCTTCCCTGCTCCCCTCACCCCCACTCTATGCGGTGTTTATTTAAATTCTTCTTTTGCTCACCTCTAAGACTTAGAAGATTCTTCATCCCCTTCCTGGAACACCCTCCCCCTTACCCTCATTCTCTTTGGCTGACTGGATCCTATCTATCTTTCAGCTCTTCCCCAATCCCTAATTTGGATTAGGTCCCTGTATTTGTTCCCATAGAACCTAGGACCCCTAACATAGATTAGGTCTCCCTATATGTCCCCATAGGACTTGGGACTCCCTCTCTTCATAAAACTCATAACCTTTTTTTGGTGATTATTTGTTTAATACCTATCTTGTCTGCTAGACTGTAAACCCTGTGAAGGTAGGGACCACATTTATCTCAGTCTCTTCTGTAGTCTGAGAACTAACACATTACTGGGCACAAAGTATAGAATAAACATTCAATTTTGCAAAGGCTTAAATTAGCTTACAATTGTTAAAAAACCATCTATTAAAATGCCACACACTATACAGAATTCTTCTGGACCCGAATCTCCTATATTACCCTTAGCCCTATTGTGTTTCATGGACGTGCTGCTCTAGCCAGATCTTTCTGGATCCTCATTCTGCCAACCAATTAGCCATCCATGTTAGCTATCTGCAAATTTGATTTAAAAAAAAAATGCTACAAAAAATATATATTGCCTTTATATAATTAAGTGTTCTTCTTTTAAGAAACTGTCCAAAGATGGGGTGCCTGGGTGGCTCAGTCGGTTAAGCGTCCGACTTCAGCTCAGGTCACAATCTCGCGGTCCGTGAGTTCGAGCCCCGCATCAGGCTCTGGGCTGATGGCTCAGAGCCTGGAGCCTGCTTCCGATTCTGTGTCTCCCTCTCTCTCTGCCCCTCCCCAGTTCATGCTCTGTCTCTCTCTGTCCAAAAAATAAATAAACGTTAAAAAAAATTTTTTTTAATAAAAAAAAAAAAAAAAGAAACCATCCAAAGAGCATTTTTAATATTAGCTGCCTTTGTGTCTGTGTCTCATCTTCTTCTAAACTACCATTTTCTGCACTATCAAAGTGTGTTTCTTTTCCATGAAACCAATAGGTACTCTTAGCTTTGCTCATAGACTTACTTGAATTAATAGGCTGCAAAGTGAGATTCAAGTCAGATGGCAGCAGTGCCTCACTGGAACAATAACTCTTGTTACCGTGTGTCTCCTCCACAAGTCAGGGAACTTCAAAAAAGACAGAACTGCTAACAGGTTGATTCACTGTCAGTATGCGTGCTACAGAACAAGGCTCTCTTTCTGTGTGTAGAGCACAAAGTCAAACATGGAACTTTTGGCATTTAGACAAGCATGCTCACCTTACTATTCAAATCCCTGAAAGAAAGTGAATAGAATCTGAAAACAGGGCTGATCACTGTCACGATCCATGCTTCAAAAATTAAGAAAGCTCTAATTATAGGTTTAATGTTTAACTTATCACCTTCCTCAGAAACTGCTGAAGTACAGAAAACGTCAGGATTCTGGGGGTGTCTACATGGCTCAGTTGGTTAGGCATCTGACTCTTGATTTCGGCCTGGGTCATGATTTCATGGTTCCTGGGACTGAGCCCCCTGTGGGACCCCATGCTGACCCCATGGAGCCTGCTTGGGATTCTCCCTCTCTCTCTCTCTGCCCTTCCCCCCGCTCATGTTCTTTCTCTCTCTTAAAATAAATAAGCAAAAAAAAATTTTAGGACTCTGATAATCAAAGGAATATTGGGTGTAATAACTAATGAGTGGGTATAAAACAATGCCACGAGGGTTTTTTTTTGTTTTGGTTTTCGTTTTATTCTGTTTTCACCATGAGTTTTGAATAGTGACTGAGAGCATTAACTCAGAGCCAGGAAGTCACTGTTCAGATTCTGACCTTGCCACTTGGCCACGGGGTGTCCTTGAGCTGGTTGTTAGTCTGTGCTTCCATTTGACCATCTTGAGGTTCAGCCTCAAAACCTGTACTTAGCTCATAGAGCTCTTGGGGAGATTAAATGAGTTAAAAATCACATAACGTGTTAAAGGAATTAAATGTATATATAATGATGTGTCATTCTTTCCGTTCTGTGTCTATTTTAGTACCATCACAAGGAAGCCCGGCTTCTAACACTGCAGGACTTGTGGCCCTGCCCTTGATGTGCCTTACGTCAATTCTCTGGTCTCCATTTGTGAGTAGACGGATGTCCTCTGCCTACTCCAAATCTCCCAATACCGGAGCCAGTGCGGAATCAAGAGAGGAAATGAATTCCTTCCCTTTTCAGGGGTACCAAACACACCAAAGGCAAGTACACTTTACTGTTATATGGGAAATTCTCTAAAAGCAGAGGAAGACTGATAATCTACACAAGCAGATGGGCCACACAGACATTTCGAGTGAGGTGGGTCATCATAATGCCAGCAATGCTGTCCTCACACAGTCCAGGCATCATCATATGATCTTGGCACAGCGGGGCCCAGGCCCTGAAACTAGAAGCCAGTGGAGTCCTGTGGGTTTGGCCTCAACAGGTCACAGGTGAGTGAAAATTTTCAGTATGAATTCATCGTGGACTTTACATAATGTTCAAATATGTTCAATATATAAACCACCACTGACTATATAGGTTAGGACACTGAGTGGGCTGAATGGCTTCACTTCACTCTGAATGGAATCAGTACTTTTGTTTTACAGTGTTTTGTTTTTCCCTTATTATTTAAGGGAGGTGACAAGTATCTCTTTATTGGGAATGCTGGTATCACTTCAGTTTTATTTTTACAGCCTTGAAGTATTTTCACTTCTTTATTCTCAAATCTGCTGAGAATACACAGAATAGTTCCTATGATTCCAGTCAACAGAAAGAACTCTTACTCAATTACTTTGTTTACATATTTAACCCATTTTGGTAGAATTTCTATCATGTTCTGACCTGATAAGGGGTGAGAAAAAGCCTTCATCTCTTAGCTAGTGTCTGTTAACAAATGACCTCTTTTCTCCCCTGGGTCCAGTCTCAATACCCTCTTGTACCAAATGCAGTCCACTAAGTTCCAAAGCTCCACTTCCATTGATGATTATATACGGTGCCCACTTCCTGACGTGATAGGTCAAAGTCCTTCTCAGAAGAAAAATGAAACTGTGAGTCCAGCCAACTCAGTCATACCCCTCTGAGTTAGACGAAATACATTCCCATCCATTCCAGGCCTCTCTCTTACCCTCCTCTCTGCACTCTGTGCCCTTCCAACACTGGGAAGGCTGGTCACTGAAAACACTTAATGCTGGTGTTACAATCTGGAGTGCTAAGTTACACCTTGGCTTTTCAAATCTTCTTCCAGGAGTTCAAGTCAATGACAAATTAGACTACAAATTTACAAGTGACATTAATACTTTAGATGGAAGATATATTTCCTGTCTCTTTAATAAGAGGGAAGCTGAGCAGCCTACAACCAAGAGTGAAAGCAATTTGCACCTTTCAGGCAGGAGCAATAAAAACGATCATTTTACATGAAGGAATCAAATTAATGTGATTGTTAGGTTGGCAGGCATCGCAGGGCTTTTGGGCTTCTAACCAAGGGTCATATTTTAACTATTAAGAGATATTAGGCTGACTCCAGCATTTATCAAGTATTGTAAGGTTTTAATATTACCTTGGATACACTGAATCTCAAATCATCAAAACTGTTACAATCTATCACCTTGGAATACTTCAACGGATAGATCAGTAAATCCACCTGGGATCTTCCTTCCCTCCCCTTTAAAATTCTTAGGATGTAATTAAGGAAGGAAAAAAGTGATTTCAAGGTACCTTAATGCACCTGTGAAGCAGCAGGATGAATGTGTTCAAACACAGCATTAGCAACCTGGAGATTATTTACCCAAGAACAGCCTGAAAATGATCTGCTTACAAACTGTTCCAACAGGCCCTGCAAGTGGAAGACTGGGCAGTTAGGATCATTCCACACAAAGACTTCTGAGTATGAACAGAAGAGTCCAGCTTTCTGAAACTTACCATCCTTCTACATACTTTGTATGGCTGATAATTAAGATCCTGATGAGAGAGGTATCTGCCAGTAAAGTGTCACAAAGAAGAAAAGCAGCACAGGTAATTAGTATCTCTCCAAAAGGTTTGTAGCAAGGTCTTTAAAGGAAACACAGCGGTTATGTCTCTAAGAAGACACCCGTATGGGGACTCCTGGATGGCTCAGTGAGTTAAGCGACCGACTCTTGATTTCGGTTCAGGTCACGATCTCACAGTCCATGAGATCAAGTCCCGCATTGGGCTCCAAACTGACAGCACGGACAGGACACCCAGATATTTAAGAGAAGGCCATCACTGTATAACCCTACACTGACAATTATGCTGTGATTTGTGGAGGAATATGCAGCAGTTTTTCTTTTTTCCTCGAAGAAATTACAAGAATCTTTTAGCAAGTAGCTGTCTTTGGAAACCACTTTGTATTTTCTTAACCTAATACATATACTGATTTTCTTTTATTGTTTTAAGAACAACAGGAATTATTTGGATAGGGAAAATCTCAGAGTGATAAAGTTGTAATTTCTGCTTTATTTTTTTAAATGTTTATTTATTTTGATGGGGGCACCTGGGTGGCTCAGTCGGTTGTGTCCGACTTTGCTTAAGGTCATGATCTCGCTGCTCATGGGTCCGAGCCCCACAATGGGCTCTGTGCTGACAGCTCTGAGCCTGGAGTCTGCTTTGGATTCTGTGTCTCCTTCTCTCTCTCCCCATCTCCCACTCATGCTCTGTCCCTCTGTTTATTTATTTTTGAGAGAGAGAGGGGGGCAGAGAAAGAATTCCAAAGGGGTTGTGCATTTGCAGAGCTCGATCTCACGAACCACGAGATCATGACCTGGGCCAAAATCAAGAGTTGTACGTTTAACCGACTGAGCCCCCCATGTCCCCCTATTTTATTTGTTTTAGTTTTTATTTATATGCATTTCCTAAATTTTGTATGTCAACATATTATTTTAGTTATTAATGAGGAAAAAATCTTTAAGTTGCAAAAAGATCTTTAGGGACTAGACCTATTTGGCAACCTTCACTTTAAATAAATAGCTAGAAACATCTATTCTTTCTGTAACATGTATTAATCAACTTCATTACATTATGTACCTACTCAAAACCTTTCCCTATAGAATTAAAAATATCAGTGCCTGACTGGCTCAGTCAGTTGAGCATCTGATCTTGATTTTGGCTCAGGTATGACCCCAGGGTTTGTGGGATTGAGTCCCAAGTCTGGCTCTGTGTTGGTAGAGACTGCTTGGGATCCTCTATTCTCTCTCTCCCTGCCTCCCTCCCTCCCACCCAGTCTCTCTCTCTCTCTCTCTCTCTCTCCGTTCCTCCCCCCCTCCCTTACTAAAAAGAAATAAAATAAAATAAAATAAAAGTATCAGTTCCTTAGCATTACACTAAAACCATTCATGACCAACTCCCACTATCTTACCACTTCCTGGCCTTCCTCCCATATTCTAGCTAGATGGAAAAAGGTAAAATTCCCAGATACCTCTCTTGCTCCTGTATCCCTCTGAAAATACTATTCCTTCTATATGGAACATATTTCCTCTCCACCTGACCACCTGAAAAATTGCTGTTTTTTCTTTAGAATTCTACCCCAAAATTTCCAATTAAAAAAAAATTTTTTTAAGTGTTTATTCATTTTTGAGAGAGACAGAGACAGAATGCGAGTGGGTTGGGACAGACAGAGAGGGAGACACAGAATCTGAAACAGGCTCCAGGCTCTGAGCTGTCAGCACAGAGCCCGACGCAGGGCTCGAACTCACGAGCTGCGAGATCATGACCTTAGCTGAAGTCGGATGCTCAACCGACTGAGCCACCCAGGTGTCCCAAAATTTCCAATTTTAAATGGGCACAGTTTAAAAAAAATTTTTTTTAACGTTTATTTATTTTTGAGATAGAGAGAGACAGAGCATGAATGGGGGAGGGTCAGAGAGAGGGAGACACAGAATCCGAAACAGGCTCCGGGCTCTGAGCTGTCAGCACAGGGGCCCGATGCGGGGCTCGAACTCACAGACCGCGAGATCGTGACCTGAGCCGAAGTCGGCGCTCAACCGACTGAGCCACCCAGGCGCCCCTAAATGGGCACAGTTTTAAACATTGTTGGTGGGGAAAACAATATATCCTTCAAAGAGAGCAATTAGGGTCTAACTATCAAAATTAAAAATGCACTACCCTTCCACCCAGCAATTTCACTCCTAGGAATTTAACCTACAGATATATTCACACATTTGTAAAATGATGGTATACAAGATTATTCACTCGCCACAGTTTGTAGCAGCAAAATATTGGAAACAACGTTATATATGCAAATATTGGGAGTTGGTTAAACATATGGAAATCCATATAGTAAAGCAGTATGCAGCTGTCAAATGAGCGAGGAGTCCTTGATGTACTGACAAAAACAACAACAACAAAAATCTCTAACACACACTGTTAAATGAGAAGAGCACAGAATGGGATACCAAAAGTTCTATAAAAAGAGAGGGGAAGAATATATACAAATTTGCTTATATGTGCATAAAATATTTCTGAAAGGAGATCTCTAAAACATTAGTGACATCACAGGACAACAGGAATGTGTAGTAAACTTCATTAGAAGCCATTTTATATTTGTCGAAATTTTGAGACCACGTGAAAGTACTACTTATTCAAAAGGTAAAATTGTAAAAGCTTAAAAACCAAAACGCTAACAAAAAAAAATTTGTTGGGGTGCCTGGGTGGCTCAGTCGGTTAAGGCCTGACTCTTGATTTCAGTTCAAGTCATGATCTCACAGTTTATGAATTCGAGCTCTGTGCTGGGCTCTGAATTGATGGTGTGGAGCCTGCTTCGGATTCTCTCTCTCTCTGCCCTCTCTCTCCCTGTCTCTAAAAATAAATAAATAAACTTAAAAAAAAAAAGTGACCACATCTTTACGAAAGTATCTCTACTTCTCACATTCTCCCGATCATTCCTTTATTCTCTCGTTAGAACCTTTCTATGTGTCAGGTGCTGTGGTAGAGAAGGAAAATGAACCTCACTGTACAACTCAAAAAGCGGACAGGATATCTCATTTCAGTGAGGGTGTAGGGTGTGACAGATACACGAAGAAGAGGAAGGCATCTTAGCTCTAACAGCACTCTCATCCTTGGTTCATGGCAAGTGTTTACTTGGCTGTCTAGACTGGCATCGCTCTGAAGATGTGTCAGAGGTTAGCACAGTGCTATGCACACAGGAGATATGCATGTTACACGAACCACTGAGAACAGAAACAAGCACTGCATTTCTTAACAATTAAGAACTAACATGTAAGTATTTAACTAGACTCGACCCTGATTCCACAACCAATTCTATCAGGAGTTACTACAAAAGTGGCTCGGTTGGTTAGGCATCTGACTTCAGCTCAGCTCATGATCTCCCGGTTCATGGGTTCCAGCCCCACATCAGGCTCTGTGCTGACAGTGGGGACCCTGGAGTCTGCTTCAGATTCTGTGTCACCCTCTCTCTCCGCCTCTTCCCTGCTTGTGCTCTCTCCCTCTCTCAAGAATAAGTAAGTAAACATTAAAAAAAAAACAAAACAGAATTTAGTGTAAAGGTCTAAGGACAAAAAAATTCTTTTAAATAACTCTCCCTATGTGTACAGATATTTATGAATACAGTCAACTGTCACAAACATCACCCTCTGTAGACCAATGATTGTACCTATGCGGTGCTTCATGTCCCCCCAGTGCTATCAATTCAATACATACACAGAGAACAATGCACCAGGCACCAGGCACCAGGCTGGGCTGGGGACACAGTGGTTAACAGAAACATACACAGCCCTGCTCTCATGGATGCTATGAGTTAGTGAGAGATTAATCAAATAATCACAAAAGTTTCACGTGTATTCTTCTACCTTCGAGAAGGAGAAGACAGAATGCAAGCCATGGCCAAGATTTCTCATAGCCAGCCATAAGGAAAGTTACTAAAACCTGTGTGTCTCAGGTAATGCAGGTTAAATGCTATATTAGGGGATTGTGGTGAGAATTCAGCGTCCTTGAGCTCTGACAGAGAACATATCTTTATTTTCCTAAACACCTGAAATTATCAGCTATAGATATTACAGATATTTTCATTCACATTAGTTATTGCGTCTACCTCAAAACATTATTTACATTTATCACTATTTTGGAGTTATGGCAGTTATTCTCCTTGCTACCCTATCTTGTTATTTAATGTATCAATAAAGAAACACATAGTACTCTATCGTAAATCGGATTTTGGGGAGTTGACGGTGGGCAAAATGTGTATAGGTAGTCAAAAGGTACAAACTTCCAGGTATAAAGTTACGTCTAGGGGATGAAATATGTGGTATGGTGAGTATAATTCATAAAACTCTATTGCACTGGAATGGGTAAAATGGGCAAAGGGGACTCAAAGGTACAAACTTACAGTTATAAAATAAATAGGGCACTGATGGTAGCTAGATTAATTGTGGTAATCACTTTGCAATGTGTATACATGTTAAATCACTATGTTGTACACTTGAAATTAATATAATGTTGTAGTATGTCAATTACATGTCAATAAAAAATAATACTCTATTGTGTATTTGAAAGCTGCTGAGAGTAGATCTTGAAAGTTCTCATCACAGGGCCAGGGATGCCTGAAGCACCACAGGGTAGATGAAACAGCATAGACAAGATGTTTCCTGAGGGCGTGCCAGGCCCTGTAAGGACCCTGTATGGACAGCTCCAGGCTCCTTGATGAACTTGGAAGCCAATGAGAAGGCAGTTCATGCAGACTTTTTAAATGATTTTGTACATCTCTTTGATGATGATGATATCCAGTGAGATACTATCCAGTGGTATGTGCGGTCAAGCCTTTGTTACATAGTGGTATGGTGGACCTCCTCAAAGGACAATTTCAAATCGTTCTAAAGAACTTGTGGACATTACCTGAAATTAGGAGATGCTTAAGAAAGAGAAAGATGGTTTTAACTATCTACATGAGGCCTGTTAATCTCTGAATGTGACCAACTTTCGACCTTCAATTTAAAAAAAGCGATGTCTTAACAGACAGAATGGGAGAAGATATTTGCAAATGATATATCAGATAAAGGGTTAGTATCCAAAATCTATAAAGAACTTAGCAAATTCAACACCCAAAAAACAAATAATCCACTGAACAAATGGGCAAAAGACATGAACAGCCACTTTTCCAAAGAAGACATCCAGATGGCTAACATACACATAAAAAAGATGCTCCACATCACTCATCACCAGGGAAATGTAAATCAAAACCACAATGAGATACCACCTTACACTAATCAGAATGGCTCAAATTAACAACTTGGGCAACAACAGATGTTGGTGAGGATGCTGAGGAAGGGGAAACCTTTTGCACCGTTGGTGGGAATGCAAACTGGTACAGCCACTCTGGAAAACAGTAGGGAGGTCCCACAAAAAATTAAAAATAGAACTATCCTGCAACCCAGCAATTGCACTACTAGGTATTTATCCAAGGGATACAGGTATGCTGTTTCGAAGGGGCACATGCACCCCAATTTATAGTAGCACTATTGACAATAGCCAAAGTATGGAAAGAGCCCAAATGTCCATCAACTGGTGAATTCATGTAGTATATATATTACTCAGTGACCAAAAAGAATGAAATCTTACCATCTGCAACAATGTGGATGGAAGTAAAGTGTATTATGTTAAGCAAAATAAGTCAGTCAGAAAAAGACACATATCAGATGATTTCATTCACATGCAGAATTAAAGAAACAAAACAGATGAACATAGGGGAAAGGAAGCAAAAATAAAATAAAAACAGAGAGGGAGACAAACCATAAGAGACTCTTAAATACAGAGAACAAACTGAGAGTTGCTGGTGGGGTGTTGGGTGGCGGGGGGATGGGCTAAATGGGTGATGGGCGTTAAGGATGGCAGTTGTTGGGATGAGCACTCGGTATATTACACATAAGTGATGAATCACTAAATTCTATTCCTGAAATTATTATTACACTGTATGTTAACTAACTTGGATTTAAATTTTTAAAAATGGCAATATCTTAAAAAAAAAGTTCTCATCACAAGGAAAAAAATTGTAATATGTTTGGTGCTGAATGTTACCTAGACTTACTGTGATCATTTTGCAATATATACAGATGTCAAATCATATCATTATGTTGTACATCTGAAACTAATACGTTATATGACAATTATATCTCAACTTTTTTTAAATGTGATTTTTCTCTATTTTGATAACTATATTTCAATACAATTAGTTTCCTTTGTAATTTTATTTTATTTTATGCCCTTAAAAACAGTTTTCTGATAAGGGATCCATGGACTTAAACTGCCAAAAGAGTCTGTGACCCCAAAATTGTTAAAAATCCTTGGGCTATAAAGATGGCTCAGGTTGGAATAACAACGTTGGCATACCATAGCATGTCACTGGAGAAGAGATTTCAGGTCTTAATTACCTTTGAGAGAGATGGGTAAGAAGAGTGCCACTTCAAAGTTCCAAGTAAAATGGAAAAGCAATAGAGTGGTAAGTATGAATTTACATTCAGGTTTCATTGTATTTCTGAGTAAATGTTATTTTCTGATGACAAATTGGGAGATGTATAGTTTGTGTGAATATAAATGATGTATGTTATTGAGAAACACGGTGTTTATATATTTTAGATAGCTAACCCAACTATGATGAACACATGAAGGGTCAGTTATTACATATGTGGTAGATGGCTGTTTGGCAAATAGTCACTTCCCCATCCTCCAGCCTCCATGATGGTATATACTTTCTGCCCCACCATGTTGGAAGTGACCTCCTGATTTGTTTCAGCCAATGGAACATGGATATAAATCAGTGTGCTGGCTCTGAATTGAGGCCTTTAAGAGGCATCTGATGTTTCCACTGACCCTTCTGGGAATTTCTAAACTCTGTCAAGAGAAGGACATGCTCCAGATTGCCTATTGATTCCAAAAATAACGAGAGGTATGGAACAGGTCTAACCAAACCTGGGTCCAGAAACTAAGTAAACTCGGCTATATCCGCTGTGCTCGGCCAAGATCAACCACACCCTAGCCATCTAAAGACTCCCAAAGGAAATAGAAATGCTTACTGGGATGTGCAACAGGATTCATAGCTGCTTGTTGTGTTTGTTGTGCATGATGTGTGCTCTTGAAAATTTTTGCCTGATTAACTAATGCTCTCTGTTCCCTTCATAAAGAAATTGTATACACTGGGCATGCTTAACTCTTGTGGTGAGTAGACCACAGCTGAGTTTATGTTTAAAAAAGAGTTAGGGGGCCTGGGTGGCTTAGTTGGTTAAGCTTCTGACTGTGGCTCAGATCATGATCTCACGGTTCGTCGGTTTGAGCCCTGTGTCAAGCTGTGTGCTGACAGCTCAGAGCCTAGCACCTGCTTCGGATTCTGTGTCTCCCTCTCTCTCTGCCCCTCCCCAGCTTGTTCCTTCTCTCTCTCTCTCTCTCTCTCTCTCTCTCTCTCTCTCTCTCTCAAAAGTGAATAAACATGAAAAAAATTTTTTTAAAGAGTTAATTGCAGGGCACCCGGGTGGCTCATGGTTCATGAGATGGAGCTGCTCGTGGGGCTCTGTGCTGACAGTGCGGAGCCTGTTTGAGCTTCTTTCCCTCAATCTCCGCCTCTCCCCTGCTCACTCGTACACATGCTCTCTCAAAATAAACTTAAAAAAAAAAAAAGATGTAAAAAGTTGTAAAACAAAACAAAAACAAAACCTCTATAAAGTTTGCATTAGATTGCTTCATAAGTTTTTAAATTTGTTGTTCTCTTAAGAAAACAAACTAGAGGGGCGCCTGGGTGGCTCAGTCGGTTGAGCAGCCAACTTCGGCTCAGGTCATGATCTCACGGTCCGTGAGTTCAAGCCCCGCGTCGGGCTCTGTGCTGACAGCTTGGAGCCTGGAGCCTGTTTTGGATTCTGTGTCTCCCTCTCTCTGACCCTCCCCCGTTCATGCTCTCTCTCTGTCTCAAAAATAAATAAATGTTAAAAAAAAATTAAAAAAAAAAAAAGAAAAGAAAAGAAAACAAACTAGAGGGGCACCTGGGTGGCTCAGTTGGTTAAGCATCTGATTTTGGCTCAGGTCATGATCTCACGGCTCGTGAGTTTGAGTTCCGCGTCGGGCTTTGTGTCTCCTTCTGCCCCTCCCCTACTCATGTTCTGTCTTTCTCTGTCTCTCAAAAATGAGTAAATGTTAAAAAAAATTTTTTTTAATCTAAAAAAAGAAAACTAATTAGCATCATGTATTTCAGAATTCCTATTCTAAGAAAGGGCATTAAGTTTCCTGTACTAAAATGGATTATGAATATATACTGATGTTTTAAGTTAAAATAAATGTTTAGGTTAGTATGTACTGTTTTTTTATGCTTCATCCCCTGAGCCAACTTCTTCTATGAACTGACTACAGTCCTGACTGTGTCAGATTTAAGAGGGCTTCTTCAGTATTTCAGCCTGCCAGGAATCCTATTGTGGGCAGTATAATAATCAGGGCTCCGGTGTTAGTGTTGCTTTGTTTTGTTGCAAATCCTGTTTGTAAGCCAGCTTGTAGTCCTGGCATTGAGTCTGAATGCTACAATTTCATATTGAGTTTGAGCACAGTGGTAAGTTTTTGATATAATATTGGCTTCTCCAATAATTTAATCATCATTTTAAATTCCTGTTAAACAAGATGTAAAATCTGATTTGTTAGATTTTTAAAATACAAGGACATCAAATAAGGAATAAAACCTGAACTCTTCCTTCTGACTTAGAAGTCCTACATCATAGCCCGGTTCCCAACTTCTTCCCCAACCACATTTCTTACCACTGTCTGCCCCTGGCCCCTGGTGCTCTTTCCACACTGTGATCCCACACTGACCTTCCTGTTTAGCTAATATATCAAACTCTACCAATTTGGGCCTTTTTTCAGAGCTTTTCTCTGCCTGGGATACTCTTTCCTAATTTTCCCAAGGATGCCATTCATATCTCAAATGAACCACTGAAGCCCTCATTGACTACCCAAAATAAAGCCTCCAATGAATCCCTTTTGACAGTATCACTTCATTTTAAGTCTGTGCATAATACTGATCATAGCTGATAAGTGATATCATTAGCTAATATTTCTTTCTGACTTCTCCCCAAAATAGTATAAGATTCACAACGGATATGTCTTTTGTGTTCACACCTCGCTCGCAGGGCTTAAAAATATAGCATAGCACACAGTAGCAGATCAATGAATATTTTTGATTGATTATTATATTGAATACGAACATGAATGCTAAAAACAAACAAAAAACCTAGAGTAAGACTTTTCAACCACTGTGGACAAGTTAGGACTTACAAGACAGAGAGAAAAAATTTAATGTATTATGTTTTATGTCTTTTTTTTTTTAATTTTTTTATGTTTATTATTTATTTTTGAGAGAGAGAGAGTGAGTGTGTGTGTGAGCAGGCGAGGGGCAGAGTGAGAGGGAGACACAGAATCAGAAGCAGGCTCCAGACTCTGAGCCATCAGCACAGAGCCCGATGCAGGGCTCGAACCCACGAGCTGTGAGATCATGACCTGAGCCGAAGTCGGACGCTCAACTGACTGAGCTGCCCAGGCGCCCCTATGTCTGTTTCTATAACAGACTTCTATAACTGTTTCTATAACATCTTCCAAAAAATTGTTTTGAATTGACTTACAAATCAACATCACCCCCAGGCCAGTATAGAAAGATTATTTTTCAACATCTAAAACAGGATTAAATGCAGAAAAGTTCTAATTATTGTTACAGAAGCTGGTTCAATTTCATATTTATTACCCAAACAACCTAAATAGGGATGCCTGGGTGGTTCAGTTGGTTAAGCGTCTGATTTCAGCTATAGTCATGATCTCATGGTTCAGGAGTTCAAGCCCCGCATTGGGCTCTCTCCTGTCAGCACTGAGCCCACTTTGGATTTCCTGTCCCCCTCTCCCTCAACCCCTCCCCTGCTTGCACAATCTCTCAAAAATAAAAATAAACACTAATTTTTGGACCATGAATTTAGTTATAAAGTCTACTAAAAGTTAATCTCCTATTTCAAGATTTTTTAAAAAGAAATCTGTTTGGGGGTGCCTGGGAGGCTCAGTCAGTTAAGCATCTGACTTTGGCTCAGGCCATGGTTCGTGGGTTCAAGCCCCACATCGGGCTCTGTGTTGACAGCTCAGAGCCTGGAGCCTGCTCTGGAGTCTATGTCTCTCTCTCTGCTCTCCCCCTGTTCGTGCTCTGTCTCTGTCTCTGACAAATAAATAAACATTGAAAAGGGGCGCCTGGGTGGCTCAGTCGGTTAAGCGTCCGACTTCAGCTCAGGTCATGATCTCACGGTCCGTGAGTTCGAGCCCCGCATTGGGCTCTGGGCTGACAGCTCAGAGCCTGGAGCCCCTTTCAGATTCTGTGTCTCCCTCTCTCTCTGCCCCTCCCCTGTTCATGCTCTATCTCTCTCTCTGTCTCAAAAATAAATAAACTTTAAAAAATAAATAAATAAAATAAACATTGAAAAAAAAATTTTTTAAGAGAAATCAGTTTGGAATAATACCAACTAACGTACATATGCCTCTTACTATGTGATAGCTATTCTCAAGTGCTTTACTTGCATGAACTGATTTAATCCTATAATTTAACAGATGAGAAAAATGAAGCTCAGAGAGGTCGCGTAATCTGCCAAAAGTCAGTGAGCTAGTTGGCGGTGAGGTGGGATTTGACCCAGTCAGTTTGGCTCCCGAGTCTGCACCCACAGGCTCTACTCTATTTTGTGTCACCTCACCCAACACTACTCAGGCAGACTGTCTCTGAGGAATCTGGACTTGTGATTTAGGGGTAGCAACTTAACTCTCTGCATATGACAGAACTGTAAATCTGGATGCTGAATGGCAGCCATATTTCTTGGGAATGAAGAAGCAGAAAGCGGGTAGAGAGAGAGATAAATAAAGGAGAGGCCAAGAGAGAAGTTAATTAGATGGCAAGAGACAGGGAGCGTGCTTGCCAGCGGGGGTCCAGTGCCAGCTCAGCTGCCTGGCCGCACCTCTGTTGCTTGTGTTTAAAGGGACGCACTCTGGTGTCTGCATGAGAAGTTCCCTTTCCTGTTGAAGACAGCTCAAGATTTTACTACTTGCAACTGTAAGAACCTTAACTAGTATCAGAACTGATAACCAAATGAGGGAAAATTTGGCTCCTGCTACTGAACTGAAATTGATGAAATACCGCCAAAACGTGCACATGCTAAGTAACAATGGAGAACAGAAAACGTTCAGATACTAACATTGTTTTAAGAATATGGAGGAATTAATTGGCTTTATGTTTTGCTCCAGTCAAGATTTGAAATGTATATGCAGTGAAGATTTAGAAGCAATATTGATTTCATTGTTTTACCCATCTCTGGCACATGGAACTGCTCTGAAATTTTTTTTTTTCTAATTTGGCACGCCAGATTAAATTGGTGTGCCAACCCAGTAAGGAGAAAGTGATTTCAGAATGCCTACCCTCATCTCCCATTTATAGAGCAGATAAACCGTAGCTCCCTGAAGGAGCTCCCTTCCTTTGCTGGCACAGTGCTGCTATTTTGGTATCTGCCAGTTAAGAACATATATCTAGTGGTAACAGAGCGCAGACATGTGTTAGCCTGGGTAAGTGGTTTGTGTTAATGGACAGTTCTACCACTGAACACCAAGCCTCTTACGGTGACATGTGACCTCGAATTTCTAGAAGTGGAACATGGTGAAGCCAGGCCGCCCTTTCTCCATTACATTCTTGATATCAAACTTGCCCATTCAAGTCAACACAACAACAAAAATTCCAGTTCTATAAGGTGAGGAGCTTATAGTAATTTTCAACTTACCTCCATAATTTACTCTTCTCAAATAGATCAGCTGCTTCTTCCTAAGTAGTATTACTGTATGTATCTATTGCAAGAACCAACCAACATGTGTGGACTAATTTCTTTATCACACTGCCATTGTCTAAGACTAGACACTTGTCAGCTTTTTACCTGCACTGTTGTAATGCCCTTTAAAATTTTTTTCCACAGGCAGCATGGCCCCTGTCAGTCCATTACCACCAGATTATTGTGCAATACCGGATACATCTACTCAGCAGATGGTTTGGCTCATATAAATCCCTCCTGTTGATTCTACGTTGCCTTCCCACCACCCTAAGGCTCACACCTAAGATCCTTTGTACCGTCTTCAAGGCAGAAGGCTTCAAGATTCCTGTAGGACTGATATCCTGATAGTGATTCCCTAATTAAACAATTCACCAGGGTAACCCAAAGAATCCACCTTATCCTGTCCACCCACCTCCTCATTCCACATTGCTATGGCGCCTTATCTATTCAGCCCACTCCTTCCTTCAAGCCTTCCCCAGTTTGAACAGCCCTTTCCTTGTTAGAAGGGAGACAATCAGTAAGGGCATTCACTGGGCTAAATACGTACAAATGCTCATTTAATGCTTACACTAATCCAATGAAGTGGTACTACTATGTCCCTCATTTTTCAGATGAAGAAACTGAAGTTTAGAGAATTTAGGTAATTTATGAATAAGTAGCAGATCTAAAACTTCAATTGGACACTGTGTAACTTAAAAAGCCCCCAAAGCAGTTAACCCTTGAGCCTTTGCACAAGCCGTTCCCCCTGCTCAGAAAGGTCCTACCCTCTTCCACCAGTTGGCAAGCACCTGGTCAGCTTTCAAAGCCTGACTTAAGTGCCCCCAGTCCCTTTTGAAGGCTTCTTCCACACTGCTCAATCAGTGGTGGTTATTCTCTACATTGTTCTACCCTATAATAGCCAAGTTGTCACTCCCATAAATATTTATTTTGTTTCTCTCATTTACTTGACTGTGAGGTCTTTGGAGGAAGGGATACTCTATTTATACCAGCTCATTGCAATAACCCAAAAATGTTGGTTAACACTACATACTGCCCTAACATACGTCAGAAGGCAATATTCCTTTGGTAATCCCTGTATAGATTAAACAGTTAAAATAATTCAGAATATAAATTAACACTTAACCTGAAAGTCAAGCTTGACAGAAACTATGCATTGGTTATTAGGCTTGTTCACTGTTTAAATTATATGTTTTGAATTCAAAGACATATTCAAATCTTCCTTTGGAATGTATAATAAATGTAACAGGTGTGCTCTTTTTCCCTTATTTACGCCAGACAGCTACAGAGATAACTGGAAATGGTGGAGGCAGTAAAGAGGAATGCTGGCCATTCCTCTCTGGCACAGAAGGCCCTGACTGAGGACAACTTCAGAGACTGCCTCCCTCATATGTTTATTATTCCTGGTGTGAGCACCACTCTGGAATTTAAAGATATATATGTTGGAGGGAGAAGGGGGGGAAGGTACAACTTTGTCTCAAAATGCAAGCCAGTTAATTTCAGCCAATGAACAACTAAAGAAAAAATCTTTTAGATTTAAAGGAAGGCTGGAATACTATGTTCAATGAGGCACCTTTCTAAATGTTTCAGGAGCCATTTTGATTATCCTGGATTTTCACCTTACACACCAATTTATTTTTGCTGTAATTTAAAAGTTCTTAGGTTTTTCTAGTGGAGACTCTAAGCTTTTGTTTAGTTTATCTTCGTAAATACAACACTGGCCTAGATAATTTTTTTTAAAGTAACGTCTACACCCAACATGGGGCTCGAACTCATGACCCCAACCAAGGTCAAGAGTCAGCTGCTCTACCAAGTGAGCCAGTCAGAGGCCCAGGTCATTTCTTATTGTGGGGGGTGGGGTGGGGAGGCAGAGAGAGAGAAGAGGGAATGAGAGGGAGAAAGGGAGGAGGAGAGAGATGGAATATAAATGAAAGAAAGGAATCTGGGGGACAAGAGGAGTTATGCTTGGCTTCCTTATCCTTTTTTCTTACCTGTGATTGTCTAAAAGGAGCTGTATAAAGGGATTTGTGATTTGCTTGCATTATTGATTATTTAAAAAAATTTTTTTTAACATTCATTTATTTTCGAGAGACAGAGTGGGAGCAGGGGAGGGGAAGAGAGGGCGACACAGAATCGGAATGGAAGCAGGCTCCAGGCTCTGAGCTGTCAGCACAGAGCCCAATGTGGGGCTCAAACCCACGAACCATGAGATCATGACCTGAGCCAAAGTCGGATGCTTAGCTGACTGAGCCACCCAGGCACCCCTGCATTATGGTTCATTTTTAAAGGATCAATAGGCTATAACCATGTTTTTCTAATTGTAGCTTGAAACATTTCTGAAATCAATTTAGTGGTACATAACTAGCCGCAAACAAATAAAATAGGAAAAAAACTGAATACATCACATGTAGTAACAGTTAAGTATTGTTTAGTCAAGTTTTCTTTTAGTCTTGTATGCATAATAGCTTGTATTTTTTACCACAAGTCTCCACCAAAAATGCCAGAAAGCCACAGGGCTACTTATAAACAAGAAATGATTCAGTGTCCACACCAAAACCACCATGCTTAATGGTTTTTTTCTTTCTTTCTTTTTCTTTTTTTTTTTTTTAACCATTTGAGGAATCAAGCTAGCTTCCATTATGAAACAAAGTCCAATTACAGAAAAACATTTCATTAATCCTGTACTAAGAAAGCTTCTAAATATCTTTTGTAATAGTCAACCTACACCCAAAAGATTTTATATGGTAGCAAGAACGTAATTTGCTTCATAGTGCAGTAATAAATCAGATTGAGAAGTAATTTATTTTATACTGTAGAAAATCTGAGTATTTATCCCTTTCATACAATTTAAACGGTTCATCTCGGACAAAGCAAAGAATGGAATACAGAATCAAAAGTAAGTGGTAAATATTTCACCTTAGCACAATTTTAATATGACTTTTCCACATGAACCAAAACCAAATATCACTTTCAAAAGATGGTACCAGTCAATTCTTTTAAAATTTCAATTCTGATAAAGAAAACTAAATATCTCCAGAAAGTTGTATAATTAAGTTCAACACCCCAACATCAATATTATTTAAAAGTTGAATACAGAGCAGTATTTTGTGCCTTTATCATACCTCTGAGGCTTTCCACGTTAGTAACCAAATTTCATACCAAATATGCTCCAGGATTAGGAGTAGAAATGTGCGTTGGGGGAGCTGAAGTTGCATCAAGGCATAACCTATATCAATATATTGAATATTCATCTGATCTACAAATGGAAGAGTGTTTCCCAGTGAGCACATAAATATTAATTAGCTCATTTTCTCTCTGTGTCTCCTGCACATGTGCATATGACCACATGCACAACACACACAGCACGATGTCCTACACTCACTGAGTGTAAGATGCTCCCTAGGACTCAGTCACTGCCTCTCTCCTCAGCCTCCTTTGTCCTCTAGATTGTGCCACTTTACATCTCTGTTTTTGATTCTTCTTTTTTTTTAAGGCTGCACAGACACCTTAAGAGGATCTTAACAGGATGATCAAAAAGAAATGAAATGAATTCTGAATTCTTTGGATAAGTCTTCATGGTGAAATATTGTGAAATTAATGGCTAAAATGAAGTTAAGAGCTTATCCATAACCACTGACAGACTCTCTCCTGACTTGATAAAATATTGTGGTTAACCAAGGGTTGGCAATAATATCCACATAACATATATAATTATAAAATAGAAGTTAAGGGATGCCTGGGTGGCTCAGTCAGTTAAGTGTCCAACTTCGGCTCAGGTCGTGATCTCATGGTTGGTGGGTCTGAGCCCCACGTCAGGCTCTGTGCTGACAGCTGAGAGCCTGGAGCCTGCTTTGGATTCTGTGTCTCCTTCTCTCTCTGCCCCTCCCCCAGCTTACACTCTATCTCTCAAAAGTGAATAAATGTAAAAAAAAATTTTTTTAAACATAAGACAAGAATGCAAAAGGCTAGATGTTTCTGTATCAATGAACACTTATATAAGTATATTATGTAGAATTTGTTTGGCTTTGCTATTTTTTTGGTCCAGCTGACTTTAAGTTTGTTTATTTATTTGAGAGAGAGAGAGAGAGCAAGCACACCCGAGTGAGGAAGGAGGAGAGAGAGAGGGAGAGAGAGAATCCCAAGCAGGCTCCATGCTGACAGCACAGAGTCCAACGCAGGGTTCAATCCCACAGAGCTGTGAGATCATGACCTGAGCTGAAAGCAAGAGTTGGACACGCTTTACTGGCTGAGCCACCCAGGCACCCCAGGCCAGCTGACTTTTAAACTGCATCTACCGGGGTCCCTGGCTGGCTCAGGAGGAAGAGTGTTCAACTCTTCATCTCATGGTCATGAGTTTGAGCCCCATGTTGGGTGTAGAGATCACCTAAATAAATAAAATTTAAAAAAAGGAAAAATAAAAACATCCACTGCATCTATAAAACATCTACTGGGGCGCCTGGCTGGCTCAGTCAGTACAGCATGCAACTTCTTGATCTCAAAGTTGTGAGCTCAAGACCCACGGGGGGGCATGGGGCCGACTTTAAAAAAAATTCTACAAAAGTGGAGAGAGTATAATGAATCCCTATTACTCCTCTCTCAGTTTCAACAGTTACCAACACAGTTCTGTAAGTTCATATAACTTCATCCACATCACCAACCCCTCTACTGAATCATAAATATTTTTGAACCTTTGCAGATACTTCATCTATAATTATCTTAATACGTATCTCAAAGTTACCATTTTTAACATAATTGTACTATCATTATCGCATAAAATGAATAATCCTCTTAATATCATTAAATATTTAATTGGTGGTCAATTATAGATTTTTTTTATAGTTTGTTCAAATCAGCATCTGAACAATGGCAGTAGACTACATCTAATTAATGTAACCCTTAAGTCTTTTAAAATCTACCTTTGAGAGTCCCCTTTATGTTTTCATTGCAATTTCATTGTTTGAAAAAATTGCCATCGTGTGTTTAAGGTTCCTGTGCCTTAAAATAGAGAATCAGGGTTTCATACTAACAAGATAATGGTTACGATATAGTCTTTCGTCCTGTTGTCTGTGATGAGTACTATCAAATATAATGAATAAGAGGTTACTATGGCAAGAATTAGGCAAGTTAGTATAAAAGGTATGCTTCACTACTGTCTTAAACTCGAGAGCCATGATATGACATCTACATAGAAGAAACAACAAACATTTGCAAGAACTTCATTTTCCTATTATGCGAGGACATGTGCACCAAGACGCTTGGAGAATTGTTTTAAAAATTTACCAATATTAAATCCAAACTAAAATTATACTAGAAGCTATTTTCATAATAGTTCTTCATAATAATGTAAACATTTTGAAAGTTATCTGGCTTTTAGATCACTTAACTTTGTGTTGATGTTATAGCCCACACGTAAAATTGTTCTACTTCAAAGACTGAATCATATGTGTGTAAATGCAGGTGACCTTCACCTACATCTGTCATCACAGACACGCATACAAGGCAAACGCATGAGGCGGGGTGATATTTGGTACTATAAAACTCTTCTCACCCTCACCATATATGAAAGCATTAACTTAGGTTAGGTGAGGTTAGGTTAGGTATGACTCCTAAGTCACTTTCAACGCACTACTAACATATAGTGTTTGGTGATGTAAATAAATCATTAAAAACCTGTAGACCTGTCTGTAGCCTGAACTCAAAGCCAACAGCAATACTTCTATTCTAATTCCCAGGAAGTGATGCCTGAGTTGCTCCAGGAGTACATGTTAGAAAAGAGGAAAACAGCTCCAGAGCCACGTGCAAGGGACCACCTACCATCGATCTGGGCTTGCTGATGGCCACGAGACTAGTGAGGAAGTCTTCGTCGTGCAGCTGGCTGAAAACATGGGCGTCATAGGCTACCATAATGGAGATCTCTTCCATCATCTTGCCAGCTGGCCTTTCCACAGCAGCAGCTGCTACCCCAGCTCCAGACCAGACTATCCAGGGAAAAATCCTACTGCAGCTCAGTGCCAATGCCCACACCCACCTGAGTCTGAAGGGGTGGAGTATCAAAAATCCACGAGGAAAAAAAGAAATATGAAAAAAAAACCCAGCTGCTATCACAGGCTTCTTTGGCAGCTCACCCCCTGTAGAAAACTAAGGGAGGTCCTCTTATCTGTGGAGGAAGTAAATGCTATAAACACCTTCTGTGTTCTTAACACAGCAGCTGGAAAGTTCACTTTTGGGAAATCTTCTTTAAACTTCAAAAAGAGAAATGAAAAGTTTTCTAACTGGAAATATCCTATTGCAAAAACAATAAAACAAAAGGACCCCCAAACTGATTTATGCTACGTCCTTGGTAATTAGAAACTTTTAAAGTTTATCTTCTTACTTCAGTATCATTTATATCAAGAGTCTTCTTCTTGGAGGAGAAGTGGATTTTCTTATGGCTTATTTTTTCACATTCACAGAAAATAAACAGACGGCAACCTTTAGTTTTTCAGAATTCATAGAATTCTTGGTGCAGTTAAAAATTATCTCCTGAAGTATGAAAAAAAGAGAGTCTTTTCCCCCTCTGATTATTTCTGTTAAAAAAAAAAAAAAAAGAAGCACCTAAATATAAAAATGAAATGGACTGCAGTATCAGTTGAAAATCATTTCCCCTTCTCCCACTAAAAAACACGCAAATATTTTAAATAGAATTCCTGATTTGGGGAACTCTGTTTTCTGTTGTTATTCACAAAGCAACACAAAGGTCTCATTTCTAAAAACGTATTGTTTTTCTCCCATAGATAAAAGTTCTCCTGTTTTATTTTTAAACTTAGAGGCTGTTGTTGTTTTTTTTAATTACCCTGTTAGCAGATAGTGGTGAACTGGTGGTGGCTTAGCTACCAGAAGTGTTTTCCAGTTGGAGACCGTAAATATGAACCTCCATATGCCCTAATGAAAAATCCCAAAGCTGCCCAAAATCATCATTACAAGGTTCCCTACATTACCAGGAAGTACAGCGTAGGCTGATTCCATGGAAAAAGTAGTAAGCAAATAAAAAGGGGGGGGGGGGGAGATAAAGCTCCTCCAAAAGTTGTTTTGCCAAAATGTCTAATTAAGCTATTATCTACTCTGCTATTTATAGATGATGACATTGCAATACCAGGAGAAATACTGTTTGCTAAAAATCAATTTGGCAATGTTTGTCTCTAATCAAACAGAGCTACTGGTTGGAATTTTTAGTCCTAATTTAGCATTGTTATGTTGTTGAATTGTTTGCTTTTCAGAAGACACACAAAACGTGGGATGAGATTCATGGTGTCTATTTTCCCTTATTTTCCTGAAGTATCTTCACCTAGATTAATATGATTACTTAAATAGCATCTTGTTCCATTTAAATATGATTAGGAGACTTTTGCAATTGCTATAGCATTCTAGATTAAATACACTCACACTTGCACGCGCGCGCACACACATGCAGAAGGGGAAAAACACCTTATTGCTAGGAAACAGAAGTCTAAGAAGCTTATTTTAATAGAAAACGCAAGACTTTCAATAAATCTCCAAGATTAAAACAGCTTCAAACTGTGCTTGACCCTTGTTGGAGCCGGTAAAGCATTTTTACTTCATTTTTTTCCTCCAATGCAGCTTTGTCTTTCAAGCTCTGTTTATGTTAAAAAGTTTCCCGGCACATTTACCTTAACGCTGACTAACCAGGTAAAAATTAAATGATAATCAAGAGACCAGGTTTTATAAGGCATCCAGGCAGTTCATACCTTTTAAATTCCTTTTTATCTTTTCAGAAGTGCTGTAAAAGTCACTGTGAACCTCTTCGTGCATTCACTAGCACCAGAAGGTTTCAGATTTATCTTGCAGCACCGTTTTCTAGATGTGAAAGGAATTCCTCTTGCTTTCCTATTTTTCTGTGCTACAGTGACTCAGTGCTTCCACACTGATACCTGGATAAGGTGCACTGACAAAGACACCTGTTGTGGAAGGTAAAGAAACTACTTCCCATCATGCCTTACTCCCTGCTGGCAACCGCCCAGGGCCAAACGAGCATTATAACCGCTTTCGAGCAGTGCCTATGCACCCCGGGAGAGCAATTCAGTGTAACAATAGGTAATCTTCTAGGTTAAGAACACTCCTAACTGGAGGAAAAAAAAAAAAAAAGGACCAGAAAAACAATACCAAATAGTTAGGTGCTGTATATTAAACTCATAAAACATTTAAGGGATCAGGGTTGTAAAAGTACAAAAACAATTTCAGAAACATAATCAAAGGCTGTAAAGATAGTTTTAAAACTACATAAACAGAAGCTAACGACTTTAAATAATTCAGTCCTTTTAGAATTCCACACAGATTCTCAGGTAAAGAGGTATTTTTTTAAAGCTTCAAATTTATTACCTTCAAAAGACTGTTCTAATTACCCACAGTCACTGGAATTATTAACATTTCATTTCCAAATCTAAAAGGTCCTCTATCAAAGCCACAATGCATGCATTTTCTAGAGCAAGGGTTCCCTAGGTTAGACTAGCACCCTTCATTTTTTTTCACCCTTAAAACTGTCCTCCATACCTGACTTTTGGAATCCAAGCAGGGAAAATACCAACGTTTCTTTCCTCTCACAACTGATTGTGTATGTGTGGTCCCAACACAAAGCATACTTTTTGAAAACTGATGATTTAAAAACCTGTCTTAGAACTGGCTTCTCTTCCTAAGACATTTTCTCTTGGGATACTCCAGCCTCAAAATTTCAGGGACCATGTTACAGTCATGTTTACAGTCCTTTACTCCCTTGCAAGACGTCTTTCGTACTCTCTTGCCTCTTGCCCCACCCCCCCCCTCGCATCCCCCCAGGGCAACCCCGTGAATTGATCCCACGGATCTCCCAGGGTAGTCTGCGCGTGAGCTCCTGCAATCCTCTACTTCGCACCGCGCAGCTCCCCTGAGAAAAGGCGTGGGGCAGGGGGGGGATTACCTGAGATCAAGGGGTGTAGCACCATTCGCTGCTACAATTTACCAGGACGGGGTTGCATACCCAGCCGGCGGCAGAAAACGCGGCGTTAGCGGTAACCAATAGATAGTCGCCAGTTCAAGCAGGAACTAGCTAGCTGCCTGTCCCAGGGTAAGTCCTTCAACCTCCCTAGGTTTCCATTTCCTCATGGTCATGTAAATTGAGAGGGATGGACTAGATCAGAGGTTTGTGCGCTCAGAAACTGTCCAAAGCTAAGTATCCAATTTCCCTCCACTAAATAGGCTTATTTGGGGATTTGAAGGTGGAAATACCTTTTTCATCTCTATCAGAATAAAAAACAAAAGGTAACATTAAGCCCAGATGTTAAGGAAGTCCCCCTGGGGTTGCTATTATATGTCCCAACAAATGCAGTCTACTTTGTACCCTACTTTGGATTTTCTACATCAAGCCTTTTGCCTATGAAGAGTATTCGATGACAGCTGTTTTACTTTTTATTAGTTATTCCTTACAGTCTTTCAGTTTACAGACCAAACTGGCTACAAAGTAATTTTCAAAAGCCTCTCCAGATCTCATTAAAATAAGAAAATGTTAATGAATAAAATATCTTTAGTGATTTTTAAGTGCCATTTTAGATTTTAGATAGAAAGATTTTACTCTGGTAGCTGATTTTGTTCTACAGCCATTCTTCTAGGATTATTACTTTTCAGCAAACACATACCTGGATCACACTGAATGACTAGGAGTTTAATAAACCACTCCTGGCCTTCAGAGAACATCTGTTCTCATGTGTCAAATTTAGGTATAGCCAAAACAAAAATCAAGAAAAGCCTGAATAAGATGCGAACTTTTTTTTTTTTAATTTGTGTTCTCCCCCAATGCGGCAAAGCAAAGTATCTTTACAATGGCAGTCACGTTCAAGCCCAAGGCAAATACACTAAGAACCGATAGCACATCATTAAAAAATTATCTCATCTCACAAGAGTGGCTATAAAGACCCTTTTCCCATGAGTCGGGTTCTACTTGTAGAACATTCTCATCACAACGGCCCTAAAATCAGGGTAGGATGGAGAGGAGGAGAAAAGCCCATAGCAGAAATATGGTCTAGAGGGCAGAAGGGTCTTCTGTGCCTCCCACGTGCACAGGTGGAGCCCCGTAGAGTCTCCTCCCTCCCCAGTGGTGCCTGTGTAATCACTCCTGAACATCTTCACAGATGTTCCTGAATCTTGACATAACCATTCCTGAAGTGTGCAGGACTCCATTTTAAGAGATGTTCACAAAATGTTCATGCCATTGACACAAACAACTATAAGAAAGACAAAACTCTACAAGCACCTTCTTAATCACGGAAAACCAAATTTGCAAGTAGGTTTCACACTTCAGAGTGCACATTACAAAACCCAAGTCCTCTAAGTGGGGGAACAAGAGATAAAATGAGAATGAGAAGCCATAGGAGTGTGAGTAGTAGAAAGCTTTCCAGAATATTTTGTATTTCAGAAGAGTCCAGTAACACATATGGAGTTTTTACAAAGGGAAAAAGAACAAAACGTAAAAGATTAAAAAAGCAAAAGCTTAGCACTCTTTACAAATCATGCAAAGGTAAACAAAGAAAACCATTATTCTTGTGTCAAATTCCAGCCGTTCAGCTCATTATCTTTTCTATCTTTCATAGCAATTGCTAGGCAAATTCAAAACCCCAGAAAACACAGATTCTTAAGAAAGAGAAAATCCCCAGAGTTAAAGAAAGAAAAAAAAAAAAACAAAAAAAAACAACAGTGGGGCATAAATACTTGCCTAACGGCTATCCTGGGTATCTTACTTCCTCATTCAGATCTCACTACAAAGAATATGGGGGTGAGGTAGAGTTCACAACAATCAGCTTTTTACCTCACTTGTAACTCTAAAATCCACAGCCAACTGTTAAAAACAAGACAACAGGCCCCAAATGGAGCCACTTATGCGAAGCCTCATGTCACCCAACAGAGACTTCATTACCGTTTTGGCTCTCTCAGAAATGGAATCTCTAGTCACTCAGAAATCACCAGATCTGCACTAGTTGGGTAATCCGCCTGATAGACCCCTTTGAAATAATCAATCTGCTTTTTTGCCTAGTGGAACTTCTTTGTTCCTGCTCCCTTCTGCCTATGAAAGTCTTTTCTTTGGTACAAACTCCTCAGAGCTCTTTTCTATCTGCTAGATTGGATGCTGTTAGGATCATAAATCACTGGAAAAAGCCAATAAGATCTTTAACATTTACTCAGTTGAATTCTGTTTTTTAACACAACACATTCACTTAAGCCTTACCTAACCAAAAATAAGGGCTTCCAGTGTTGAGGATGGTTACAGACACATCTAAAAATTTGAGGAATGCTTCATCTTGCCTCGTTTTGAGAATACACAACTCAATTGTAACTACAGAAATTTTACCTTATTTTTAAAGCAAATAACTTTTAAAATTAAAAAAAGTCATAAATTTTTGAAAAGTTTTACTAACAACCAAATCAAATCATCCCACAAGGCTAATGTGTTCGATTCTTTTTTTTTTTTTTAATGAAGACCAGAGTGTAGTTTTAGGGAACAGCAATAAAATGTGAACTAGTTTTCATTCAGATGTTTATTTGTCTCAGGTTCTTCCTGCAGGTTGGTTGAGTCCAGCCTGGATAAGTCCCTTTCCAAGGGGCCCTCGGGTCCCTGCAGTAGATCATATACACAGCTTGCAGCGGTGGACTTGGCTTAAATCCTACAATTAAAACTTGATTAATCTGCAATGAAGCAAAGAAGGGTGGGGGAGGGAGGAGAGAGAGAGGCAAACCAAGAAAAAGACTCTGAACTATAGAGAACAAACGGATGGCTCCCAGGGGGGAGGTGGGTGGGGGATGGGTGAAATACGTGATGGGGATCCAGGAGCGCGCTTGTGGTGATGAGCACCAGGTGACGTATGGGAGGGTCGAATCACCATGTTGTACACCAGAAACTAATATTACACTGTATGTTAAATGGAATTTAAAAACTAAAACAGGGGCGCCTGGGTGGCTTGGTCTTTTAAGCGTCCGACTTCGGCTCAGGTCATGATCTCACGGTCCGTGAGTTCGAGCCCCGCGTCGGGCTCTGTGCTGACAGCTCAGAGCCTGGAGCCTGTTTCAGATTCTGTGTCTCCCTCTGTCTCTGACCCTCCCCCGTTCATGCTCTGTCTCTCTCTGTCTCAAAAATAAATAAACATTAAAAAAAAATTTTTAAAAAAAAAAAAAAAAAAAAAAAAAAAAAAACTAAAACAAAACAACCTTGACGAATTTGATGCTACATGAATTATATCACAATTTTTTTCAAAAACCAACAGAAAAAAAAGTGGGGGCGCCTGAGTAGCTCAGTCAGCTGAGTGTCCGACTCTTGATTAAAGCTCAGGTCATGATCTCGTGGTCGTGAGATCGAGCCGCACGTCAGGCTCCGCACTGAGTGTGCAGCCTGCTTAAGATCCTCTCTCCCTCACTCTCTGCTCCACCTGCACACACCCCCCCACTCGTGTGTGTACGTGAGTGCAAGCACGTGTGTGCATTCTCTAAAACAAGTAAACAAAAAAATCCAAGAGCATTTACTAAATGCCTGTAATGTTCATGGGGGGACTTACTAAACTTTTAATATAGTATCATATAATCTAGTTATAAATAATGACTAATAGCCTAAAAACTTTTAATGATAATAATAGCAACTCATATTTGGTAAGCATTCACCATGTCCTAGACAGAGAATCTCATTCGATCTTCACAGCAAGTCGATGAGCTAGGCACTGTAATTATCTCTGCTTCTCCACTAAAGTGTGGAGAAGCTTAGTGATTGGACTCAATTCTCACAATCAGAAATGGAGCTGATAAGATTCAACAACAAGTGTGCCTGGCTCCAAAGTGCAGGCCCTTCATCACTAAAGGACAATAAGGGAAGGAGCAAACATAAACGGAGTATCAGCCATGTGCCAGACACTAGTGCTTTTCAGACACTCACATGTCCTCCTTCCCCACCCCAGAAGACAATGTGCTGTTTGTCAAGTGATGCGATTGTAAGTGACTTTAGGATTGGAATAGTATAAAGTCTCTCTGCATTCAGGAAAGCCTGCATGGAAGACATGGATTGAATCTGGATAGGCGAAGTGAAATCATTTTTTACAGGGAAAATAAAATAAACTTGGCCACACTGGCGAACTGAAGACATCGGTTGGGTACGGTAGGAGATAAGGCTTCAAAGGCAGATTTGAATTGGCCTGCAGCGGGTTTCAAATATCGGGTCAACAAATTTGGAAAATACGGTGTGTAGGCCAAGGGTGGTCACTGAAGACTACAAAGTTTCTGCCTTTCTAGCCTCCATTTTTGTCATTAGAGGAAGGACCTATAATAGTTAACATGAGGACTTCAGAGTTCAGAATAACCTGGGGTAATTAATATAGGACTCTGCCACACACTAGCTCTGTGACCATAAGCAAATTCCATAAGCTGTCTCACCCCTGGTTTTCTCATCCACAAAATGAGAAAATAATAATAGTGCTATAGTTATGAGGAATAATAAGATAATGCATGTAAAAGCCCTTCGTAAGCTGCCTGGCTCTAGAAAGCGTTTGATTAATGTTCATTGCTGTTATTATCAATATTAAAAATGATGTCTGGAGGGGCAAGATTATTTGCTAAACACCAAAGAGAAGATGGAATTGTAACTCTTAGAATTGGGGGGGGGGAGGGTATCCTCAGTATCCAAGAACACAAATGTCTCCATTTCCTATTTCCTTATCCAATTAATTAAAATCCAAGAGAAAGAAAGAGACGCTGTCACACAACTCCAATCCTCTACCAGTTTTCCCTAAGCAATTAAATCTTTCTACGTGTCGCTTTATTTGGGAGCAATTTGGTAATTTACATGTGTCCTTCTGTCAGAAATAATTGAGACAGGTTAGAGGACACAAAAGGTTGATAATGTGTGTGTGTGTGTGGAGTCTCCTGCAGTTTAGCTGCCTCTCCAGTTTCCTGACGACAATGCAGACAGAGTTTAATCAATTACCTCTTATTAAATTAAGCAATTGTGACAAGAACAGGGAACAAAGAGAGCATTTGTTGTCTACTGATATTCATCTGTTGTAACCTGATCAACAAAACACTGTTACTAGGGGCTAGCGTGGAAATACACAATCCTTCTTTATAATTGTATTATAACAAGATTTTCCATGGTTCGTTGGTATCTTAGAGTCAAAAGAAATATCCTATATAATTGTTTAGAGTAACAGCTTATCTGGAAGCTTAGACTTGACCAAAAAAACTGTTAATCCATTTCATCTCAACGATATCAACTGAGTATGGATAGGGGTAAAAGGGGAAGGAGGAGAGAAGTAACGCATATTTAATATCTACTATGCTTGAATGGGCCTTTAACTATATACTCTCTTGTAGTTTTTTACAACAATACTATGAAGCTGGTTTTATTATCCCCATTTTATAGAAGAGTAAACCATTGTCCTCTGGGTTTAAACAATTTAAGGTCACTAGCAAATCAGACCTATTATTAAGACTGAAATATGTGATTATAAAGGATCTGTGTATCCCCCTCCAAGCCCCCAACAGGTTCATTATAAGATGAATTCAAGAAAGAAGAAAATAAACTCAACGTGGAGATCCTGAAATAGAAGCTTTAAAATTTCCAAAGCTGGACTTTGTATCTCTCTTCTCTTAGTATTTTGCTTTTATATATTTTTAAGCAAGATCTACACTCCACGTGGGGCTTGAACTCAGGACCTCGAGATCAAGAGTCACATGTTCCACTGACTGACCCAGCCAGGCACCCCTCTTAGTATTTTGCTTTTAATGTTATATCGTTGTATATTGAAAATAGGAACTAAAAGTTCATTTTGCATCTAACGGTATTATTTATAAAGCATTTGCAAATGTAAAGAAAAAGAAAACTGAACGGCAATTACTGACAAGGGTTATGTATGTATCAGCAATCTTCTACAATAGAAAATAGCCCTTTGATTGAATGATCTGTCAACAGCAGCTTCCATGTTGTTAAAAATTGGCATTTTGTTTGCTTTGAGAGCAACAGTGAATTGCTTAATTGGCCAATAGAAAAGTAATAAAAAGGTCTTAATACTTTTTTAACAGTGGTCTTAGTAGTAGTGGTAGCAATTTCATTCATTTCAACAAGAATTTTATTTTTATTTATTTTTTCATAAAGATTTTACTTTTAAGTAATCTCTGTACCCAAAGTGGGGCTTGAACTTACAACCCCGAGATCAAGAGTCACATGCTCTACTGACTGAGCCAGCCAGGAGCCCCAAGAATGTATTTTTTATGTTCAATCTAAAGCATTTTCCCAAAAAGTCATCATTTCAGGTGTAAGAACTGTCATAAAGTCTCATCATAAAGAATACCTCTCCAATATCATGATTTTTATTTTTTAACTAAAAATAGCTAACATACTCATGCATTACTCTTCAAAGACAACGAGAAGTTAAGAGAGAATGTCAGTGCCCACAGGGCCCAATGGTTTACTTTCAGTTACAATAGAGAATGTCAGTGCCCACAGGGCCCAATGGTTTACTTTCAGTTACAAATTCTAAGGACAACCTTTAGGCCTAAGGACACATATCGTCTACCTCGCATCCTTATTTAAAAATGACTGTTTGAGGGGAGCCTGGCAGGCTCAGTTGGTGGATCATGTGACTCTTGATCTCAGGATTGTGAGTTCAAGCCCCATGTTGGGTATAGAGATTACATGAAAATAAAATCTTTAAAAATAAAAAAAATTAAGGGCACCTGGGTGGCTCAGTTGGTTAGCCACTGACTTCGGCTCACGTCATGATCTCGCGGTTCGTGGGTTTGAGCCCCGCATCGGGCTCTGTGCTGACAGCTCGGAGCCTGGAGCCTGCTTCAGATTCTGTGTCTCCCCCTCTCTCTGCCCCTCCCTTGCTCACATTCTGTGTCTGTCTCTCAATAATAAATAAACATTGAAAAAAAATAAATAAAAAAAATTAAAAATTAAAATGTCTGTTTGAGACAACTTATTTGTGGAGAATTTTAAGTATGCAATGTAATAGGAGATTATGATTTGTAATTCTAAATGTCCAGCACTTAATCATTACTAAAATGATGGTGAATCAATAATCACTGTAACAGGCTGAGACTTGGGGGATGTATATCTATTAGCAAATCTGCATAAATGATCGGGTTGTAAAACTGAATACCAATCTGTATTAAATACTGATTTGTGGGGAATTTCAATTTATGTAAATAATAATGCCTTTTGCTTCTCCTAACGGCCACCTAGTTCTTTGGCATTTCACTACTTACTAGTAGCTATACTCCAAAGAGTACAAAAACAGGGAACAAAGGAAAAATTCTCATTAGTGAATAACTGGTAAATGTTATTTCTGATCATCTCTGTCAAATGACTAGGGTAGAACAAGTTAAAATTAAGAGCTAAAATAAAATTTCAGTGTTTGAAAAGTTCTATATTTGACAATTAAATGTTTTATACATACTTTCTATTTTCTTTTCGAACGAATAGGGGAGAGCTGTATAAAGGAATATTATAGGAAAACTGTCCCATGAAAGTGACTAAATAAAAAATTAACGTTAAGCAAGAAGTTCTGGTATTAAACTTCATAAAGAATAAAATGAGTTTTGGGGCGCCTGGGTGGCGCAGTCGGTTAAGTGTCCGACTTCGGCTCAGGTCACGATCTCGCGGTCTGTGAGTTCGAGCCCCACGTCGGGCTCTGGGCTGATGGCTCAGAGCCTGGAGCCTGCTTCCCATTCTGTGTCTCCCTCTCTCTCTGCCCCTCCCACGTTCATGCTCTGTCTCTCTCTGTCTCAAAAATAAATAAACGTTAAAAAAAAAAAATTAAAAAAAAAAAAAAGAATAAAATGAGTTTTTCCATTACCTGCACTTGGAACACAGAATTGAAGCATTAGTAAGTGGCTGTTTTCATTAACTATTTTATTCACTATCAAGAAAACTTGTGCATTTCTTTTTACTTTTAAGCCAGTCTTTAAATTTCAACGGTAACATTTTTTCTTTCCCTTCTTTCCATTCTTTCTCCCATTATCTGACTCTCTCTCACCCATATGCATCTCTTTTCTAAGATTATTTTTGTCCTAAACTACTGGGTTATTTAGCATTCATGTATTTTTACCAGATAACTTACGAAGTATACACCTTTACATAGATTTTTAAACCTAACTCCAGTTATGCCACACCGTTCTCTCTATACAAGGGTTGACAATATAAATGAGATATGAACATGGTATACGTGGTCTTACAGAGTCCTCTATTAGCCAATTGTAGGTAATTGTTCTACTATGGTTACTTCACCTATCAGTAATTAAATATTGCTTTTAAAAAACCACTTTATTTTATGTTAAAGTAATATCTTAATGAAGGCATTCCATTAAAAAATCCTACTGAGATATATATATATATATATATATATCATATATATATATATCATATGTATATATATATATGATATATATATATATACATGATATATATATATATGATATATATATATATACATATGATATATATATATCATACACACACACACACACACACACACACACACATATATATATATGATATATATACATATGGGGTAATTAACCATTGTGCAAGATGATATCCCAGAAGTTCTTTCCTGTGAAAGGAAATGACTATAAATTTGTTCAAAGCCTCCATGAGAAAAAACTGTAAAGCAGCCATTTTGTAAAGGAGCTTCATTCCAAGACAAAAGTTCTCTTTGAAATCATGCACTGTTTCCCTTTAATGCAGAGTGCCTTAGCACCATTAATATAAATTGCCTGTGTTCTTTTCATTATTAATATGTTTGTAAAAAGTGGTTCTTAACTTTACAACACCACAAAATATAAAGGAAGCAGTAAACAAATTTATTGGTATTTTGTCTTTACCCTGGGGCAGTTCGAACAGAAGCAAAGGGAAGAAAACAGGTCTGAGATTTAGATAATAATAAATCTCTGCATGTCATAGTGGGCAGACTCAAACCTCTGGCAGGTTAATACAACAAAGCTACGTGACAGGAGTCCAATAGGACCTTGCAATGTGACAGCAACACTTCCCACCCCAAAGCTCTTGGCTCACATGACTCTTCTGAGATACTTCTGAGTCAAATAACCAAAAAATAAAACCATTATAGGTAATAGCAACCATTTCAATTTTATCTCCAAGTATTTCCCTCTCCTAAAACCTTAATGTATTTCCTCTAAAAAGAAAATAGCTTCTTAGCATTGAAAAGGAATATTGTAGAATTCTGTATCCAATGATTAGAAACCATTTCTTTACCCAGCATATATCATTGATAAAGGTATTATGTTGGAAAGCAAATGACGAACATAAAACATTACTAAGAGGCTGAAGGGAGAAAAAAGACATTTATACTAAATATATTGTTTTTTGTTTTGTTTTTGCTATAAAAAGCCCATATGTAAATTAACAAAATAGACGCAGAAATCAGAAGAAACTCAAAGTGAAACAACATCTTCTTGGTTTCAATGGTCAATAAAGAAATACTGTATATAAATTTAAAATAAATAAGTCCTTTAAGCCCTTACTAGATACAGGCTTATTAGTTATTTTGGTGGTTGCTAAGCAACGTTTTCTTCTGTAGGGCTAAAGCATATGCAATTAACAAGTTTTCAGAAAAAGATAAATGCAAAATTAGGGAATAGTATTTGAAAAGCAAAAAGGAAATTTGGGGCGTCTGGGTGGCTCAGTTGGGTAAGCGTCTGAGTTGGGCTCAGGTCATGTTCTCTCAGTTCTTGGGTTGGCTCCTGGGTTCGTGCCCCATGTTGGGCTCTGTGCTGACAGCTCAGAGCCTGGAGCCTGCTTTGGATTCTTGTGTCTCCCCTGCTCTCGCAGGCTCGCGCTCTCTCTCTCTCTCTCTCTCTCTCTCTCTCTCTCTCTCAAAAATAAATAAACATTAAAAAAAGAAAAGCAAAAAGGAAAAAGCATTAACTTGCTAATCAGGTTATAACAGAGGGTCAGTGATCTTTGCAATAGTGATTAAACCTTTTGTTTTCCACTGGCACCAAGTGGGATGTTACTTTAGTATATTAACATTTTAATTTTATTTAAATGGTGATCATCCTACTTACCCCTACACTCAACAGCCTAGTTGTTTTGAATATCTCAAAATAAATCAGATCAGTATGCTCTGATTACTACTACTAACAGTGATCTCTATAGATCTCTTTCTCTACCAGTATTTTCCTCAAATCCCCAGTTTCAGGGTTGTCATAGCCCTGTTTGTAATTTTTTAAAAATTTTATCTTATAGTGACATGAAATTAGTAAAGCTACACATACAGCTTCATGATACTGCTTAAACTACTAGATCCCTGAAAATTTTGTTCCTTAAGGTGCACATTTTGGAATAACTCTTTTTACAGATGCTACTGTATCAGCTCAGTGAGTAAAGAGGAATGCCCTTTAATCCACTGGGTATAATAACGGAAACTTTTTTAAAAAAGATAAGGGCAAATAACTGAACGGAAAATTACTGTAGGATGTCAACTGTTGTGGGGGAAAGAAAAGATAGGAAATGGAACGCAGCTCTACCATTCTGTGGATTCAGGGGAAAATTTCTCTCCCTGCTCCTGCACTTTTCCCCTTCCTCATTTTTAATATTACGTTGCAAGTTGTACAAATGGTGTAGGATTGTGACTGCCAATCCCCTTGTTCACAAAATCAGTTCCTCCCTGAATTTTCTTAGTCTACATTGAGTAAAGCTCGATGCAGAGGCTAGTGAGGGCCCGCTTTAATAAATGAACTAATAAAAGAATTTACAAATGTGATGGAGAGGGATGTGCCTTGTGTTTGGGTTGTAATCATGCCTTGTATTGGTTCTACAACCAAATACCTTGTGAGCTTTGAAAGGCAGCTTCTTACTTGACTTTAAAAGAACGGCATTGGACTAAATGTTTGGTAGAGGCTACTGTAATGTCCATGACTCCACCCTGAAACATAATATAATGTAAGAATTATAACTTATTAAAGAATTACTCGGTTGATCTTTAAACTTGCCCAGATGGGACACTTAATACCAGTTAGTAGGATCTTTTGAGTGCTTTCTCTTTTTGTTTCTGTGTAGTTTGCCTCAGACCAAACTGAAGAATCTTCTGTGAAAACCTAATTGTCCAGATAAGAGTAAAAAGCCAAGAAAAATGCTAAGAGTCAGCAAGCAGTTTAACGATATGCATGGCTAAGACGTGAGTTTTAATGATCTCTGTTTTGTTTCAACACCTACCAGAATTAAACATGAGCAGGCACTCCAAACTGTAGAACTCTCTATTGAGTCACACACAGAAAAATTTCTCAAAATTGGCACTGTTAACATTTGGGCACGAAAAATTTTTTTCTTGTGAAAAGTTGTCCTGTGAATTTTAAGATGTTTTGCACTATCACTGGCCTCTATACACTAGATACTAGTAGTACCCATCCCCCCAAGGTTGTGACAACCCCAATTTTCTAGACCTTGCCAAATAAATGTTCCCTGTGGGAGAAAACTATTCTGCATTGAGAACCCTGACCATTTCTCTCTTTCTAAATTAAAATTATGGAAAGGGGTTATTTTTAAATCCCAAATTGACCTCCAACCATTAGACTTTTTAAAATAAGTTCTATAATTTCAGTCCCTACTGATACTGTCTCAAACCCTACTGAATATTATCAATAAATGAGTCATTCATTAATATCTGTGAACTTTCTTTCACTTGGGCTCTGTGAGGTTTTTGCCTAATAAATTACAACCAGAAAACCAGAACATTTAAATATTTTTTTTTTGTATTGAAGTATAATTGAAAAGAAATTGTAATGTATTTAAGGTAGACAACTTGATGTTTTGATATAAAATATTCTTAAAATTGGAAAAGTCACAGTTAATGACAAATTACTTGTGGTGTCTCACTGTTATAGGTATTAATATATCAGTATTACTTATATGTTTTAAATATATATTATTCAACTTCATCAATCAGCTTTATAAAGTAGTATCCATAAATTTCAGACATAGGGGGCACCTGGGTGGCTCAGTCGGTTAAGCGTCCGACTTCGGCTCAGGTCATGATCTCTCGGTCCATGAGTTGGAGCCCTGCGTCGGGCTCTGTGCTGACCACTCAGAGCCTGGAGCCTGTTTCAGATTCTGTGTCTCCCTCTCTCTCTGACCCTCGCCCGTTCATGCTCTGTCTCTCTCTGTCTCAAAAATAAATAAACGTTAAAAAAAATTAAAAATAAAAATTTCAGACATAGGAGGGTTCTAAAATGTTCTCAGATTCTTATGTTTCTAAAGGGGACCGGAATATGCCACCCCAAAATATCCCACAAAATATGCATAAGGATTATTTTGAGCTGAAGACAATTGAGAAACAGCAGACACAAGAGGAACTCTCTGCCCCCTAAATGCCTAAAAGCAGAATATAAATTTTCCTTTTGTAAAGGAAATTTCCATTTGTAAAGGTGCCCCCTCCACAACCCTCATCTGGCAATAGTTTCCCTCCTACATTTCCTAGTTACCTTCTCACAAGTTGCCCCCCTTGAAGCCCAAACCCCCTTTCCCTATGTCTAATCACTGCTCCACAATTTGTCACCCTTTGTTAAAATGGTATATAAGTCTCCAGGTCCAGTTGTCTCTTTGGGTTTTCACTTCTTTACTGTGAAATCTCTGTTCATAAAGAAATATTAATATCACAAAAGAAACAAATGCTTTTTTCCTGTTAATCTGCCTTTTGTCACTTTTATTTTATTTTTTTAATGTTTATTTATTTTTGAGAGAGAGAGACAGAGCGCTAGTGGAAGAGGGCAGAGAGAGAGAGAGGGAGACACAGAATCCGAAGCAGGCTCCAGGCTCTGTGCTGACAGTTTAGAACTCATGAACCGTGTGAGATCATGACTGGACCCGAAGTTGGATGCTCAACGGACTGAGCCACCCAGGTGTCCCTGCCTTTTGTCACTTTAATTCATAGGCCCCCAGGCATATAACCTCAGAGGGCAGAAGAAAAGTTGCCCCCTACTTACATTTCCAACTCATGATTTGTTGATAAAATTACATTATAAAGATGACAATTTATTCATAAACATATACTCCCAAGGGTTCATAAAGTATGGGCAGTGGCTTTAGAGATTATTATCTAGTTCCTGATTTACAGATGAGGTAGGCAACTTAAAAAGTAAAAATAAATTTCATTTTTAAAAACTGAGGGGAAGATAAAAGGAGAAAGCTTAAGAAGGAAGAAGAAGCAAAACCACTGGGAAAGAAGTAATGTCTTTAGAGGAGTGTGGCTTAGTGCGACAAACTAAAGCTTCACAAATTGCAGATCTCAGTCCCTGGGATTCATGCAAAACAGGAACAAGAGAAGTAATGACTATAGTTTTACAGCTTTGAACAAAGTCAGTGCTTCCTACTAAGGAGCCCGTGTTGCTGGTGGGGTCCTAGAAGAGCAGGTGATGGTGGGCAGACAGAACTTCCCTGGGCAGGGGTGGACAGAACCACCTGGCTTCTAGACTGATGGTTTATAGCACTTGATTAACTTGACTTCCTGTCAAATGGTGGCAAAGAAGGGCGTGTTGAGCATGTTTTACACTTTTGTATTTGAAAAAGTTTTTCTTACGTGTTTATCCTGGGTTTTTTAGTATAAACAAATAAAAAAGGGTTGTTGCATGAACATCTATCCACCATTAAAAATAGGCTTAGTGGGGCGCCTGGGTGGCTTGGTCGGTTAAGCATCTGACCTCGGCTCAAGTCATGATCTCACAGTCCGTGAGTTCGAGCCCCGCGTCAGGCTCTGTGCTGATAGCTCAGAGCCTGGAGCCTGTTTCGGATTCTGTGTCTCCCTCTCTCTCTGCTCCTCCCCTGTTCATGCTCTGTCTCTCTCTGTCTCAAAAATAAATAAACGTTAAAAAAAAAATTAAAAAAAAATAGGCTTAGAAACAATTCAAATACAAAAAGGCAGTTGATACAACTTCACTTTTTCAAGAGGTATTTTAGTGAAGTCCAAGAAAACACATAGTTACTGAGTGTCTCCTATGTACTGAACAGAGTGCTAAACATTTGGAGCGTCAGAATTAAAAACTCAAGAAACCCAGATTTTTATCAGTAGGCTCCAGAAAAAAATGAAAGAAATTTCTCCACATAATGAAAGTAAATGTATTAATCACCCATTCCCCATACAAACACAAATAATGACCTCAGTCCATTTTTATTATTTTTTATCTTTTTTTAAGTTTATTTTTCTACTTTGAGAGAGACAGAGACAGTAGGAGTGGGGGAGGGGCAGAGAGAGAGGGAAGGAGAGAATCCCAAGCAGGCTCCGCGCTGCCAGTGCAGAGCCCAATGTGGGGCTCGAACTCACAAACCATGAGATCATGACCTGAGCCAAAAGCAAGAATTGGGACGCTTAACCGACTAAGCCACCCACGCGCCCTTGACCTCAGTCCATTTTAAAATGTCCTTGATTTGGGTCTTTCTTTTCATTGCTTTTAAAGTCCTCTTTCTCAAGAGGCTTTGTTTAGCAGGTGCAGAAAATAAGGCCCACAGAAGGGGAATGAAATGCTTACTTCAGGATTCTATGAAGTCACGGGCAGAATTTAGACTCATGTGATGTAAGGGCTACACAGGCCTTCAGGGGTTCTCTAACTCAACTGCTTATGTCAAAGGCCCCAAATGGAGCTGTTCAGTGGCAAAGTTAAGATGGGAATCAGCCCTCTAGGCTCTTAAGCAAGGGCACTAATGGAAGCCAAAGCCTACCTTACTTTCGGTCTGTGTATAAGACACAGCCATTCCCAGGCTTCTACACAGCACAGCTAAGCCATTATGGTTAAATAAGGTGGGAATATGCTTCCTCCAGCACCATTTAGACTGGAAAAACTCTAAGCCTGAACAGGGCCATCAGCGTGATCCATGATAGCCACCCTGATTTTAAATTGCTACAGACTACCAAAACAAGACCAGAAATGGATTAGTCTCTATCACCAAAATATACAACCTAGACTCAATGGTAACTTTATACCTGATACTTAATATAAAATCAGGTTTTCCTCAAAATATGATTTTAGGTAATTTATTCTCTTTATTGATAATATCAGATCTTCAAAAGGGTTGGTATGGGAGAGGAGGGAGAAACATTTTTAAAAGCGTTAAAAAACACATTTATATTGAATATTATAGCCAGAATTTTTTAAGTTTATTTATTACTTTTGAGGGAGAGCATGAGTGCAAGCTGGGGAGGGGCAGAGAGAGAGGGAGGGAGAGAGAATTCCAAGCAGGAATTCCAAGAATTCCACTGACAGCCTATAGCCTGATGTGGAGCTGAAACTCAGGAATCATGAAATCATGACCTGAGCTGAAATCAAGAGTTGGACACTTAACTGACTGAGCCACTCAGGCGCCCCTAGTCATAATTTTTAATAGGCAAGAAGTTTGATTTCAAATTCACTGGTGGAATCTATAAATATATTGCTCATTTCCTGGTTGCTTAAGCCATTAAGGGTCTAATCTATTTCCTGAGCTGAAACTAGCTAATGGAAAAATATTTAGAATAGTAATCATCTAGTGAGATGGGGCGTTGGCATCTATTCACCCAAAACATATTCTTGGTCATAATTCCCTTCAGTAATTTATATGGTTTCTAAAGGAATCATCTCACTTTTTACAATGAATGGTCTATGCTCTACCCCTAATGTTTTATGAATAAGAGCACCCATCTATGACATTTTTCAGCCTAAACACAAATGTTACATTAGGTCAGGAAGTGTATTACTTGCTTTCCTACCAAATCAGTGAACAAAAAACCCCCATAAAGTCAATATTGTTATCATAAAACTGAGACTTTGTATTTATGCGAAGGAAATCCATTAAATAAGCTCATTACCCCACCTATTTGCAATACTACCCCAAAGCTGCAGAGATCCAAATGACTCAAAGCAAACTACAGTGTGCTGATGCTGGATTCGCCAGGGGCAGCCCAAATGAGACATTCACAACACCCTCAAAGTTATGTTCCCACAAGTTCCTTTCTCTTTTGTGGCCACCATGTCCTCGCTGATTATCAGCACACCTCTGACACAGCTGTTATTAGGTGGAGGGTTCAGATGGCAGACTAACTTTCTTTATTTAGCCCACGAGAAGCATTATTCACAAGGTAAATATGCCAGAGGAAAACCCTAAATGTAGGAAAAAGCCAAGCATGACTTTAGCACGATCTGTACCGTTCCTCCCTCCCTTTTGCAAAGTTCATCAAGAATTGTCTTTGAAAATAACCTACCACGGTCAGGTTTGGGCTTTGGAGCAAAGCTAGCCTTTGAGCTGAGACCTAGGAGTGTGGCACTCATGAGTTACACATAATTCTGAAATCTGAGCCCACCAGAGGAAATTTCTTTTAAATCAGAATCCATTAAGATACATCAGTATCCACACTTTTGTATATGTCTTTAATTACATAAAAATATTACTGGACTTTGAGAAAAATGTCTGCTTTCATTCAAACAGCATTCTCACATTATACACATTATTACCTTTCCATAATTCAGACACCAGGAATAAATTTTATATATTCTGGCACAGAGTACTAATATAATTTTTGCTGTTGTAAATGTCTCAATCCACAACAGAATTAGTAGTAATATATAGTTCTGTTCATTTTGGAAACATCTCATTAAAAAATTTTGACTGCATTTCATAAAGGAAAATAACAAATTTCTGCTAAAGATGACCAATATACTCTTTAAAGAAATGTGATTATCAAAGCAAAATAGAAACTCTTTGTTCTGTCTGCTAGTCACACCCTGTACAGTCATTAAAATCAGTTGTTAAAGTTTTTCCTTGTGGGTTTCACATCTATCATAGATAAATCTTTTTATAACACATTGCCCAGTGGTGTTTTGTACATGAGGCAGAAGCATTTCCTGACCTCAACAGGCTTCTAACAAGATCTGGGAATTGTCCAGGAAAAGAGAATTGGACAATGTAACTTAACCAAAAAGAAAATGCATCAAAACTCAGTATCAGAGATTCATATAGGATACTGTACCTGCTGATGATGCTTATACATTTCAGCTTCTTACCCTGACTTACTTGCAACTGTTCTGTTCTTTTCTATTCCGAATTTGAAGCGACAGAGACCACAGAAGCAATTCACCACATTCTGGAATCCCCCTACGCCCTCTAACAGATATACTTCTTTTCTGCAGTTCTCAGAGTTAACACTTCCAGGTAAAAGTGTACAAAGGTATAATTAATTGAAAATTACATATTCGATTCTCATACCACTAAACTCAAATAATTAACTAAAAGACAAGTTCTAGTGTCTGACCACTTTAAAGGGAAACTATATTTGTCTTGGATAAAACTGGGATTGGAACAAAACTCTAAAAAACTCAAGTAGTCAAAGAGTTACAGTGTCATTTAGCTGTGCTATCATGATCAAAAACTGCTCTGATGACAAATTTAAAATCTAAGTCAGATACATCCAAAAAGCTTTAGAAAGGTAAGCGTTAATTTGCTAAGATATCCAAAGGAAAAAAAATTCAACTTCTTCACTCAAAACAGAAAACGTGTTTAAAACCAAAATATCAAAAAAATGCTTTTTTCTTTTCTTTTTTTTTTTTTTTTAGAGAGAAAGAAAGTGAGTGAGAGAGAGAGAGAGAGAGCATGCTTGAGTAAGTGGGACAGTGGCAGAGGGAGAGAGGGAGAGAATCCCAAGCAGGTTTCTTGTTGGGGCTCCATCCCAGAACTGTGAGATCATGACTTGAGCCGAAATCAAGAGTCGGACGCTCAACGGAACCACCTAGACACGCCCCAAAATGACTTTTTTTTTTTTTTTTTAATTTTTTTTTTCAACGTTTTTTATTTATTTTTGGGACAGAGAGAGACAGAGCATGAACGGGGGAGGGGCAGAGAGAGAGGGAGACACAGAATCGGAAACAGGCTCCAGGCTCCGAGCCATCAGCCCAGAGCCTGACGCGGGGCTCGAACTCACGGACCGCGAGATCGTGACCTGGCTGAAGTCGGACGCTTAACCGACTGCGCCACCCAGGCGCCCCAAAAAATGACTTTTAATACTATAATTTGAACAAGGACAAACAAAAACAAGACAGGTATAAAAAAATTTATTCTCTTCATTAAGATAATAAAATGGGACTTCTGCACAACTGGAGAAAACAATGAAAATACAGCAGAGTATATTGCACTGAATGAGAACATGCAGCCCCTGACGAGGTGCGAGGCCCCCCTGCCGCTGGCTCTCAGGCTGCTCTGCACCATCCCACTGTGTCCCACTGGAGGGAACATGGCTCCTGTCTCTAAGTCCCTAATGAAGTAGTGTTTCCTTTACGGCTATCACCTGGGGGGCGGGGGGGCTACCCTCAGCTCCTCAGAACCACCTGCATTCCTTCCCCTGATCTCCTCCATCTTCAAAGCCACAACTGCACAGTCACACCTTCCAATACTTCCTATCTCCTTGACTGCCCTCTGCCATCCGCCAAAGGAAGCTCTCATACGGTTAGGTCAGCTTCACTCAGATAACCCAAGATAATCTCCTTATGTTGAGGTCAACTGTGATATGGAACATAATCACAGAAGTCAGATCTCATCATATTCACAGGTTCTCAGGATTAGGGTGGGACATCTGTAGGGAGGCCATTTAAACATGTTTACCTACCAAAAAAATCAAGGTAAACCGAACAAAATAACAAAAGCCAAATGGTTTTGTGAACTTGTCCAAACATGAAACAAATATATTCTAAATTCCTCGCACTTGGGTAAGTAATATACACATATGGCATAGAATAGAAAGAAACAAAAGACAGGTAGAAAAAAGTTAAGACTTGCTTCCAATACTGTCCCTTAGTCCTACCTCCATTCCCTAGGGCTAACAACTGTTTGGGAATTTTTGTCTCTTCTCAGAGATCTCCGTAAATTATTAAAGCACATATATTTGGGAAGATTGGCCTCATCTGTTCCTGAGAAATTGATAGCAGCCACCTATTAAATCACCTGGGCCTCACTCAGGCTTTTCTGGAGGGGGCTGGGGGTTGGGGTGGAAGTTATTCTGTGATAGTTTAGATTTTCTTATTATCTGAGATGAGTATTGATCATTTCTGTTTTCCTTGAAAAATCATCCTTTCTTGCAGGTTCCCAATTTGTACAGGATTGAGCAAAATAGTTTATGATTCTTTTATTCTTTTCTGTTTCTACCATTTCCCCATGTTTATTTCTCATCTATGCTATCTTCCCCTCCCACTTTCTAATTTTATTAGGTTAGCTAAAGATTTACCTATTTATTTTAAATAACTGTCTCTTTTATTTATTAGTCTGATCAATTTTCCTTTTTCCAGTCCATTAACTTTTATCTTTATTCCTACCTTCTGCTGTTTAAGGTTTGTTGATCATTTTTCTAACTTTTTGAGTTAGATATTCATTTTCTTTCTTTCTTCAGTAAGAGAGGTGCTTCTGAATTCTGCTTTCACTGTGTCCCATGGGTTCTGAGAATGATGTGTTTTCACTGTGCTTTTTTCCCTAGATTTTCTATAACCTCTTTGGTTTCCTCTGTGATCCAAGAGTTATTTAAATAAACATTTTTAAATGTTCAAATGATAAATTAGAACACCCTTAACTTTTAGTTTTATTGCAATAAGATTAGAGAATGCTGTATGCCTTCCTTTCACCTTTTGAAATTCATTCAATTTCCTTTCTGAGCTATTTTTGTGAATGTTTTATTCAGCATTTAAAAAGGTCTATTCTTACCTTTCAGAACACAAAGTGGCAAATACCAAATATTTGCTTTATTTATTATTTTTATTTGGGTTTTCTTTTTCTTATCTCTTGTCTACCTGATCTCCTGGACTAAGAGAAGTGAATTAATATTTTCCTACCACAATCATGTAAGTATTTCCTGTAGGAAATTTCGTATTTCCTGTTGGTTTTCCTTATAGATGGTGGTAGTGTACTGCTATTATGAATCATCCTTCTTTGCCTTATTTAAAGCTTTTTCCTCCAAATCCAATCATGTCTGATGTTAAAGATGCAATCTTACTCTAGTGTTTGTGTTTTCCTGGTAAGCTTTTGCCTGTGTTTTCAATCTTTTCCGTGTGATTCTCCCTTCAGCACATTACCCTGCTTCCTCTTTCTGCCTAATCAGGGCCAAGGAAGCTCTTGCTGCCAGCCCGCACCCTGGCTCCCATTAGTCTCAACTGGGCATTACTGGTTTGTGTGGGATGTGCAGCTGTGGTTATCTTTCTTCAACTGGCTTTGTCTCTTCCTCATTGCATACTGTGGTTTGGGGCTGCACGTCTAGTTTCTTTAAAGGTGGGGCTCATGTTTTTTCTTTTTGTTTTCCTAGTGCAGTTGCGTGCTTTGTGAGAGACAAGGAAGATAATGCCATATATGCTCTGCCATTTTAAAACTAGAATCCAGAATTTGTGTTTTGCCAGTTCTCCTCCACTACCCATTCCTTACATCATGCTCTCTGGCCAAAGGCTACGCTGTACTGTGGGCTGCAGATGTTCCCGATAACAGTATGTTCTGGTCCTTTGTACCCTGAATGAGGAAGGCAGTTTCTTATCTGGCTCTTTGAAATTAGCTCCTCTAGTTTCTAGACTATTTTGCATTGTCTATATCTACCTCTCCCAGAAGTTTCTGGAAATCCTACTCTTGTCTCTGATTCATGTCTGTCTCTTCAGTTAACAGTTTAGTCTGCCTACAAGTATATTTTTACCAGCCAATTCAAAGCCGATACTAAACAAACCAATGGCTGGGCCACATCATGTGACCAATTTAGTGCTCCACCTGCTGTGTGCAAAGCCCCCTCCCGGGCATTGGTGAGGCACATCGAGAAGAATGCCTCAGGAACTCATAATTTAGCAGGGAGCAAAAAAAAAAATATGGTTCCTACGCTTTTTTTTCCCACTAAATGCACATTTCCATGTAGTGTCCTCAAATGTCATGGCATCAGTGTTACCCATCTTTCTCTGGGCCCTCCCTATACCCCGTCAACTTTCTTAAACAATTAGAGGTGAACTGCCTTTCCTATTCAAAGTCTGTACACTTTCGACGTGGGCATGAAATTGCTATCGTGCATCAGCCCTCGCCTTGGTTGCACAGCCAACATAATAAGAGATGAACTCACAGAGCAGGTGTGTAAATTAGGATCCTTTGGCTACAAAGAACAGAGACTGACTCAAGTTATCTCCAGTAACTGTGAGGTTGTGTGTGTGAGGGAGGAGGGTCAGAGGGGGCATTATCATAGGCTCCACATGAAAATAAGGAACGAGGTATGCCGTGTGGCTGGGCCTCATGGTAATTCATGGAAAGCAGCTTCACTGGGCTTCATGCAAAGTATAGGAACACAGACTGAGGATTTCAAGTTGTGATTTCAAGTTGCCCAGGATTAGACAGATGTGCAGAAATTTGGTTAGTTCCTTATGCCTCTCGCAGTGGTAATCTGTTGATCATCCTCTTCCCCTGCAGATACGAAGTAAAATATCTGTAGGCCTACGCACACACTTTTTGAAAATTTCATGACTTAGCTTTTACTTATTTATCACTCTTGCTTACTCACAGCTTCTACTGACTCATCTTTGTCTACCTTTTTTTCTGGCTAAGTATTTGACTTCTGTCCCTATCAAATAATTCTCTCTACCTTGAATTTAAAATTTCCTAAAAGAGAGGATCTGATCAGTCCATTATGTCACCATCATGAGTTGGATATAAAGTACTTGTACCAGGTCATTTAATGGGTCAGATTCCAAAAAAGCCTGACTGCTTTAGGTCAAATGCAGATGGTAAGGTCAAGCAATTTAGATCAAGGCCACCTAGAGTTCTGTCTTGAGTTGATATCCTCAGGCAGATAGGATATAGGTAGGATCCTTAAGGAAAAAAAGGACTGTGGATACACAGATATTCCTAGATTTGGCCTGACTATTACAGTGGTTAAGCTTTCCTCAGTTCTGATTACCAACATCATGCATTTTATCCCAGGTTTTCTGTGATTTCCAAGAAGGATTAGTTGTGTAAAATAGATAGATAATTTATCACATTTCAAGCTTTTCCTATATATTTAAATGGAATCACTATCAAGATACAAGTCCATATGCTATACCACCAAAGGCAAATTTAATCTAGCCAGCTAGAAATTCCTTGGAAAGAGTTTTATCCAATAGAATGTACTGCTAGTTTTCCAAGGGGGTCAAAGGATTGATATACCTACTTCTATGAAGGAATCATCAATTCACTACAGCTAGGCAATAGTGTGTCTAGAAGAAATTGGGGCTTACTTATAATAACATTTCTGCCATCTAACACCACACAGACAAAAAGCTTTTTTAACTTCATTTATGACAATTTAGAACTGAACTTCACTTTGCTTATCACAGTCCCTGTGAGAATAAGTTTTACTATCATCTTATAGACTAGAAAATAATTCCAGAAGCCAACAATGCCACATTTTAGACTAGAGGTACATTGGATTCAGAGTAAACTGCTATGGCTCTAGAATTTCAACCACAGCGCAGCTGTAAACATCAGCCTGGCCGAGCACCTGAACTGAGACAATACATGCCAGATTAGGTACAGACACCTGCTTGCCCAAGCCTAGCCATATGCCACTGAATTACAGAGGAGGCAATCATCCATAGAGCAGAATGTACTGCTTTAAAGCTCTTGTGGGGGGGTGGGGAAGGGGCATGTGCCCAATCTGTTCCTGTGTGTGTGCTATTTGCCTAATCCTTGCAAAATTATAAACTCTACCCATTGTTAACAATAATCTAATAGTTTTGTTGAGAGTACTCAACTGAAGATATATTCATCAGAGGGATATAAATTTAGATAAATTCCTTATACCACAAACATTATCATAATGAGGCTTTTCATTAAAAAATACCTACAATTGCCAGATAGTGACCTATACCTTAAAGGCAGACTGCTGATGTAGATAAAAAGAAATAATGCAGAAAATGCATACAAGGAGCATTGTTCATGTCAGTTAGTCACATACCATGCTTCTTCCAGCAGTCATCTGGTTCTCAATCAAGAAGTTACCAGGCACTGAGAACACTGATGTGCCAGAAACTACACTGGACATTCAGCATAGGGAAGTGAATTTACTTTCTACCTTTCCTCAAGAGAAGGAATCATGAAGGTCTAGCAAGGCAAATAGACTGAGAAATAAGTAATAAGAAAACAATGTAGAAGTAGCTCTCCTACATTGGAGAATGGTGAATCTACATGGTGAATCTATTGGCCAAAGATTCCAAGGGGTATGTTCCTTTTTTTTTTAATGTTTATTTATTTTTGAGAGAGATAGACAGAATGAGAGTGGGTTAGGGGCAGAGAGAGAGAGAGGGAGACACAGAATCCGAAGCAGGCTCCAGGCTCTGAGCTGTCAGCACAGAGCCCGACGCAGGGCTTGAACTCACGAGCTGTGAGATCATGACCTGAGCCAAAGTTGGACGCTCAACCGACTGAGCCACCCAGGCGCCCCCCAAGGGGTATGGTCTGATTTCAACATGTCCTGTCAGAGATGGGCACATCTTCTGACACATTTTGCATGTCTCCCAAAAGTGTTCACCATGAGAGATCCTCTGACATCTATTATCATACCCATAAAAAAGAAGACCTATTTCTCAGTTTTAATGTTATGGTTATTTTGCATCTCAGCATGTAAGTTTGAGGATATGTGAACGTTAAGTTAGGCAAGAAGGGAATGCTGATCAAGGTTTTCACCAACTCTGCTTTGCAACGGGGATGCCATTAGCAGGTGGGAAAAAAGCAGCTTGCAGGAGTGTGAATCTTTGAAATGAAGGACTGGGCCAGGCAGAGGGGAAGTGATGGTTACCTTATGTGGAGAAGAGGAAGCAATTATATCCTTCAAATCCTTTCTCCTACCTCAAGCATCTTCAATCTCCTCACCCCTTTACAAACCTCCTAATATTGTGATCTACTCAAATTGCCTGGTCACTTAAGGCAGCAAACATACATGGAAGAAAAATAAGAAAAGAAATGAATGGGAATGATATTAGGTCCTTGGTATTACCTTGAAGGAAAATTAACATCTTTTAATGTGATGTGAGCTGCTGAAATAGTTAAATCACAGAATCCTGAGGATTTGAAATACAATTCTTTTTTTTTTTTAAGTTTATTTGTTTATTTGGAGAGAGAGTGTGTGTGAGCTGGAGACAGGGAGAGAGAGAAGGAGGGAGAGAATCCCAAGCAGGTTCCACACGGTCAGCACAGAGCACCTGAGATCATGACCTGAGCCAAAAACAAGTCAGATGCTTAACCAACTGAGCCACCCAGGCACCCCCAGAAATTCATTTTTTGATCATGCAAAGCGTAGGTAGCAGGAGGGTGGCGCTGGGGCCTCTGAACTATGTAATCATTTAGGAACTCCTCCTGATGGAGACTTTATCACCTTCAACATGTGGTTTCCACGGTCCCTTCCGGTGCCAATATCCAGCTGGCACAAGGGGTAGAGAGAGAGCATGAAGACTCTTTGGGGGATTTCTTTTAAGCAGATAGACCAAAGGAAGGAATGCCTATCACTTTTACTCTCCTTCCTTTGCCCAGACACAGTCATATAGCTACATCTAACTGCAGAGGAGGCGAGGAAATGTAGTCTAAGCTGTCTTAGCTTAGGAAAAGGAAAATAGCTTTGGTGAACAAGTAGCCAATCACTGCCACATTGTCTTTCCCAGATTATATTCCATCTGCAAATATACCCAGCTTTTGCATCTTAGGATGTAAATTTAACTGGGGTATTTATTATGTGTAAAAAATAAGTGTAATAAACACAATGAAATTCTACTACATAACAAGTTTGCCTGCCAATGAAGCTTACTACAAAATGAATTGGTTATAAAAGGTAAATTGTCATTACACTGGTTTATTAAAATGTGAGTTCAGCAACATAAAAATATTTTTTATTGGGGTGCCTGGGTGGCTCAGTCAGTTTGCATCCAACTTCGGCTCAGTTCATGATCTTGTGGTTTGTGGGTTCAAGCCCCATGTCAGGCTCCGCACTTTCTGCCCCTCCCCCACTTGCTCGCATGCTCTCTCTTTCAAATAAATAAACTTTATAAAAATTTATTTACTTATTTTACATAAATATATTTATAAATAAATAAACATTTTAAAATCTCTTCATTTACATTATATCAAATAGTAGTACTGTCTCTACTTGGATTTCTTACTTGTCAAACTTAATAATTCCAAAACCCTACATTTCTAAAACCAAATTTGTGATCTTCCCTTCTGTATCTCCTCCTGACTTTGTCATCTTAGAAAAAGACCTCTGGACAAACAATTATTCAAGCCAGATCCTAGGGAATAATCCTATATATCTTACTCCCAAATCCCCATCCAATTTATCAGTAGGTTTTACTTTCAAAGTATATCTTGGATTCATTACTTTCTTCCAGTTTCCCCTAATCCAAGCCAATCCACTTTTCACCTGGATTACTGCTGTAATTTTATCTCTACCTCTACCTTTAAAATTTTTTTTTTTAACGTTTATTTATTTTTGAGACAGAGAGAGACGGAGCATGAACGGGGGAGGGGCAGAGAGAGAGGGAGACACAGAATCAGAAGCAGGCTCCAGGCTCTGAGCCATCAGCCCAGAGCCCGACGCGGAGCTCGAACTCACAAACCGCGAGATCATGACCTGAGCTGAAGTCGGACGCTTAACTGACTGAGCCACCCAGGCGCCCCCTCCACCTCTACCTTTAGAGTAGTAGCTCCCTACTTTCACATTTTCTCAACCTGTTCCTTTCTCAATAAGTCAGATAATCTTCTGACAATCCTTCAAAAGATTTGCATGGTACTACTCAGGTTAAAATGCGAAATCCCAACCAAAGGCTTGCCCTGCATGAACCTCGTCCCTGGCTGCATCTCCAACCTCATTTGCTAGCACTTATTTTGCTCAATCTGTACCAGCCTCTCAGTTCCTTGAAAAGGGCAAAAGCTTTTCTGTGTAAGGGCCTTATTACATAGTATTTCCTCTGCCCAGAAAAAAGTAATTGTTTTAAGCCATGACATATATTTTCCTTTTACCATGAAATATATTTTCTTTTCTTAAAATTCATTTTAATGTTTATTTTTTTTTTTTGAGAGAGAGAGAGACAGAGCATGAGCAGGGGAGGGGCAAAGAGAGAGGGGGACACAGAATCTGAAGCAGGCTCCAGGCTCTGAACTGTGTCAGCAGTTCTGTGTCAGCACAGAGCCCAATGCGGGGCTCGAACTCACGAACCGTAAGATCATGACCTCAGCAGGAGTCGGACGCTTAACCAACTGAGCCACCAGGCGCCCCCAAAAATATTTTCATATAAAAGAATGTATTGATGCATATGACTCCCACTAACTCAAGCACCAAGGCTAAGATCTGCAATTATCCCACCTGTTTTACTCTGGGAAGAAGAGGTGTATGGAGGGGATGGGTTTTTCCCCCTAGTTCACTTATTGACAGAGAAGCCTTGGTCTTTGCCTTCTGCATGAGGCCTATTAAAACCCAAGATCTAGGCCACCAGGGATTGGCAAATGCCTAAAGAACAAAATGCAGGTTTAGAATTTGCTGCTATCTCAGGATTCATCAGGTTTTCACATAATTTCTGGCTCCCATTTTTTTTCTTTTACTTTCCCACTAACTCAGCCACACATTTAAAAATGTATTTTAATTACTGTATCCAGAAGTTTCAGATGTTCTGTACCAGCAGGGGTTATACTGACAGCTGGCCCATCATTTTGCCAGAAATGAAAGATCTCGTATGGCATACTTTACCAATCCTCTTCAGCTGGCTAGGTCCTAATAATCTTTTAGAGCTTCAACTTAAAATGTCACTCTGAAAAGTCTTCCCCAGTCTAAATTAGTTTCATTTCTCTCTTGAAACAAACTTCTCTTTCCCTTTGTAACCTTAATAACAATTTCGATTACATATTATTTTTGTGTTATCTGTCCCTTCCATTATCCTGTAAGTGCCAGGATAGGAATCTTGTCTGATGTGATTATTACTGAATAGAATGCCTAGTGGGGTACTAAGACGCAGTAGGTGCACAAGAAACTCTAGATGCTTATTAAGCAAAGGAATGAATAGATGCAATTTAATGTAATCACACTGAGTCAAAGTGTCTTAAATCTTGTAAGCGACTGATAAATACTGGCAATATTAAACAACTTATAAATACTGACTGCCTTCAAGAACTATGTAGTTTAGGACAAGTTCAAAACAAAAAATAGTGGGCGTAAGCGAGGTAGTAAAGCACAGACTCTGGAACCAGGCTGCCTGGATTTGGGTTTGGGCTCAGCCCCTTATGAGCCAAGTGGTCCCTGTTAGAGACTTAAACATTTTGTGCCTGTTTTCTGATCTGTCCACTCAGGTCAATAAGGGTATTTTGTGACATTAAAATAATGATTAAATGGTAAACATGCCAAGCATCTACAGAAGCAAGATATAATTGTGATGGCTACTATTGTTACAAATTTAGTATTAACCAGCGGTGCCTTCAAAGAAAAATGGCAAGTTATACAGAATCAGAAGGGAGAAATATGTAGGAACAGCAAGCTGCGGAAAGGCACTTGGGTTGCAGACGCACCAGCGAGAGGCAGGAGCACACAGAGACATCCGTGAGGGAGGCAGCGAGGAGCTGGCTGCGTGGGCGCCCACTGCCCGCACACACACGTCACTGACACGGCGGTTAGAAGAGGAGGGGCTGCGGAGAGAGCCGGGATGGGCCTGCCATGGCTTTCTGCAACATGTGCGTGCACTTAGTTCACTTGATCCATCACCAGCTCTCTGGTGGGGAGGATGTTTTAGACCTGACTTCGGCCTCAATTCATCAAAAATACCTGCAAACATCAGCCAAACAGGCAAGATTAAGTTCTGCTCCTTCTGACAGCGGCACGTATCTCTGGGCATTAAAGGCAGATTGTGTCTAAGGCAGCAGTTTTCCTGACAAATGAAATACTCTACTCATGGATCCTGTTTTTCAAAAAACAAAATACTGGATCTTTCCCATGTTTTTGGTCTTCCCTCTCTTTCTCAACTGCATTTTTCTCTAAATACTGAGAACATATTACACAGTCTCTTCTTTTGCATTCATTTCCCATGCCCCAGATCCTGGATCCATCCAAAATCAAGTCATTAGAGTTTGGATCTTGTGATACTACACTGACGACAGGTCTGATTATTTTACAAGAAAGTTTTATTACCCTTCTTTCTAGGTATAAAACTAGTTCTTTTTAGTCCTTCTGAGACTATCTATCCATGGCCCTCCGTGAAAATTTTACATTAAAATGAGCTTAACTGCATCACCCATATATTGAGAGTCTAAAGTTCTATCTGTTGGGATAAAATTACTCCAGCTGAACCCTGAGATGAATTAAAACAAACACAGATTAACTGGGTCCAGGGAGATAACTGCTTATGTCTTCTTCTAGGAGTTTTAAGGTTTCAGGTCTTTTTTTTTTTTTTAAATTTTTTAAATGTTTATTTATTATTGAGACACAGAGAGAGACAGAGCATGAGCATGGCAGGGGCAGAGAGAAGGGGAGACAGAATCTGAAGCAGACTCCAGGCTCTGAGCTGTCAGCACAGAGCCCGACACAGGGCTCAAACTCACAAACTGCAAGATCGTGACCTAAGCCGAAGTTGGACGCTCAACCGACTGAGCCACCCAGGCGCCCCAAGGTTTCAGGTCTTATGTTCAAGCCTTTAATCTATTTTTAGTTAATTTTTGTGTATAGTGTAAGACAGTGGGGGAGTTTCATGCTTTGGAATGTGGCTCTCCAGTTTTCTCATCACCATCTACTGGAGAGACTGTCCCTTCTTATAGTTTTCAATATACAGGTCTTTTACCTCCTTGGTTAAATTCATTCCAGGGTATTTTACTCTTTTTGATGAAACTGCAAGTGGGATTGTTTTCTTAATTTCTCTTTCTGATAGTTCATTATTAATGTATAGAAGCACAACAGATTTTTGCTTATTGATTTTGTATTCTGCAACTTAGGTAAATTTATTTATTAGTTTTAACAGTTTTGATGTAGTATTTAAGTTTTTCTCTATATAATGTCATGTCACCTAGAAATAGTGACAGTTTTACTTCTTCCTTTCCAGTTAGGATGCCTTTTATTTCTTTTTCTTGTCTAATGGCTCTGGCTAAGACTTCTTTTTTTGTTTATTTTTGAGAGGGGGGGGGAGGGAGGGAGGGAGGGAGGGAGATAGAGCACCCCCGTGTGTGTGCACACATGAGTGGGGGAGGAGTAGAGAGCAAGACAGTGACAGAGGATCTGAAGTGGGCTTTGCACTGACAGCAGAGAGATTCGAACTCACCAACAGCAAGATCATGACCTAAGCCAAAATTGGACACTTAACCAACTAAGCCACCCAGGCGCCCCTCTGGCTAAGACTACATTGAGTAAAAGTGGCAAGAATGGGCATCCTTGTCTTGTTTCTGATTTTAGAGGAAATACTTTCAGCCTTTCACCACTGAGTATGCTACAGTGTAGATCACTTAAAAATTTTTAAGCTTCCTCTGAACTCTGGAAACCCATTCTCTGTTGAATGATAAAATCAATATCACAAGATGTATTTTCTTTGTAATCAGAGTATCTCTACTCAAATTTTATTAACAGTTCATAAGCAACTACTGCTTCTGCTATCAGGGAACCTAAATTAATGCTGGCTTTACTCAGTTTCATTGTGAAAATATTTTTTAATTGAAAATGCAGCATCAGCTAATAAAAAAATATTAATTGAAAATGCAATATCAGTTCATAATAAAAATTGTATGAAAGGGTATTATAAATAAAAATTATTAATAAATGTAAGTATATATTATTAAAATGGCAAGAAAGTATCCTTTCCACCCCACATTCTCAGAAACTAAGTTAATTTATAAACACAAATATACTTGAACATAAAGTTACCAAGTATATGTGTGGTAGATTGTTAGAGGAATGGCTCCCATTCAGTCAGGTCTCCTGGTATCCATTTCCCATGTGTAGTCCTTTTTAACACTGACTCTCCATGTGATTTGATTTGGTCAATGCGACCTGATAACTGTGACACATGCAGAGGTTTGATGTGTACTTGTGCACTGGTCTTACTTTTTGGAAACCTGGGACCATAATACTGTGAAGAAGCTCACGGTAAGAAAACAGGTGGAAAGAGAGATCCTATCCAGAGCTGTCCCACCTGAATACCATCTATCACATGAACGAATCCAGAGACAGAAGCAGAAGAACCACCCAGCCAACTCTCAGAATCATGAGAAATACTGTTGATACAGACCAGTAAATTTTGGGACTGTTTGTCACGCAGCAGTAGACAAATGACACAGTGCGCAAGCATAAATATGCAGATACGCTATTAACATTCCTTGAATTTAGTTTATGAATAAAGTAATTGATAATTATGAAATATATGAAGAAAATATAAAATATGACTAGAATTTCACACATAAATAAGGAAGAGACTAGTTTGTCTTTTGAGATCTGTATTAGCAGTCTTGATCATAAACTCTAATTTGATGTTTCTCCCTGTTTAAAAAGGCTGTGGCACATACATCTTAGCCTCAGTTCTTTCAACACAGTTATTTTTACTATAGATAACTAAGAAGTTAATGCAAATGAAACTAGATGAAACTTGAAAAGACTTTAGTAGTCTAAAAATCATTGAATAATTATCTGAAAAATCTAATAGCTGAAGATATACAAGGGCACCTGGTTACCAGAGCATCAAGGAAGAAAGCTGAGCCTCCATCCAAGTCTTAAAGGTCTATAAAGGTGGAAAACTCACAGAGTCGTATTTCATGACCCCTGTAATATGTACAATATGATAGACACCTTTCTGAAAGCAAAATTCAGATTAAAAAAAAACTCAGCTATTTCACTTTCCTGTAGAAAGAAACCTGGAAGGGGTGTCTGGGTGGCTGAGTCACTTAAGCATCTGACTCTTAACTTCGGCTCTGGTCATGATCTCAGGGTTGTGAGATCCAGCCCTGCGTCCAGGCTCCACACTGGGTATGGAGACTGCTTAGGCTTCTTTTTCTCTCCCTCTCCCTCTGCTCCTCCCTTGCTCTCGCTCTCTCTCTAAAAAAACAGAACAGGGGTGCCTGGGTGGCTCAGTCAGTTAAGCGTCCGACTTCAGCTCAGGTCATGATCTCACTGTCCGTGGGTTCGAGCCCCGCGTTGGGCTCTGTGCTGACTGCTCAGAGCCTGGAGCCTGTTTCAGATTCTGTGTCTCCCTCTCTCTCTGACCCTCCCCCGTTTATGCTCTGTCTCTCTGTCTCAAAAATAAATAAACGTAAAAAAAAAAATTAAAAAAAAAAAACCAGAACAAAACAAAAACCCTGGAATACTATTCAATGTAATGTTTTTTTTCTGTTTATTTCCAGAAGTCTTTTCAAAGAGGATTTAAAGCCCAATCTTCTTCATCTTAAATGGACAGGATTTGTTAACTAAATAAATATTTAATGAATGACTTCTTTGATCCAGCTACTCTGTGAGACACTGGATGAGACATAAGGCATCTAGAGAAGAGGAAGGTAGAGTCAAAGCCTTGAAGAACTCACAATAAGAGAAAATGATTCAAAGTAAATACAGTAATGAGATGCCTGGATGGCTCTGTTGGTTGGGCGCCTGACTACTGATTTTGGCTCAGGCCATGGTTTCAGGGTCACGGGATCAAACCCTGAGTTGGGCCCCCGTGCTGAGCGTGGAGCCTGCTTGGGATTCTCTCCATCTCCCCCCCGCCGCCCCTCCCCTGCTCATGTGTATACACACATAAACACACACACACTCTCTCTCTCAAAATAAATACACTTTACAAAAAGAAAATAAATATAGTAATAATGGCTAATATTTTTTGTATACTAACCATGCACAGCATTGTGCTAAATTTCTTACACAGTTGACCCTTGGACAAGGTGGGGGGGTTAGGGGCACTGACCCCCCACATAGTAAAAAAGCCACGTGTAACTTTTGACTCTCCCCAAACTTAACTACTAGTAGTCTGCTGATGACTGGAAGCCTTACCAATAACATCAACAGTTGATTAACACATATTTTGATGTCATGTATTATATACTATATTTTTATAATATAGTAAGCTGGAGTAAAAGAGTTACTAAGAAAATCATAAGGAAGAGAAAATACATTTACAGTCCTGTATTTGTCAAAAAAAAAAAAATCCACATTTAAGTAGATCTACACATTCCAAGTCTGTGTTGTTCAAGGGTCAAGTGTATATATTATCCCACTTAATCTTCACAGTAATCCTATTTCGTAGATAATATTATCCTTATTTTACAGAGCAGATAACTGAGGTACAGGGAGTATAAGTAACTTACCAGAGATCATAGAGGTAATACATAAAGAAGCCAAGATTTGAACTCCAACAACATGGCTTCAGAAAAACCACATTTTTCACCACAATTCTGTTGCTCTAGTGCAGGAATTACCAGAGTTAAATAACAGCCTAGGCTCCCAGAGGAGGTGATGTCTGATCTGGGTCTTAAAGGGTAAATAGGGGTTTGCTTGATCCCATAACTGCAACTGGAAATGATAAATAATTTAGCGGTCAGTCGCGCATATGCTTAGCTTTAATCATTCTTACAACATCCTTGTGCCGTAGGTATTAGCCTCGTTTCATGATGAGAAAACTACTCAAGGAGATTAAGTAAATTTCTCAGGGTCACTCAGTCAGTAAGAAGTGGAGTCAGAATTCAACACTAGACTTGTCTGCCTCCAAAGCCTCTGCCTTTTCCAGGCACTCCACAGAGGGAAAGTACTCCAGGCGGAAGGGACAAGATGTGCCAAAGCCCGGAAGGGGCATGGCATATTGGTGTGAAAGAAGGGGCTGTCTGCCAAGCTGAGGCGGGGGTGGGGGGGAAGGGGGGTGCGTATCCTGCAGGTAACAGGGAGCCAGCAGGGTACTGGGAGGTGAGGAGTGACAAGAGGAGGTTGATTTTCCAGGCAGACAACTCCAGTGGTGGTGAATACAGGAAACTGGAGAAGCCAGGAACTCAAGCCGGAGAGACCAGTTATTCTCAGGTGGCTGTTACAGTCCAGACAGCCGAAGTCAGGGGCTTGAGACTATGGATTCTGAAGGGTCTAATAAGCTCCTGCTATGCCAGACAATTTTCTTCAGGATCTTCCCCCGGCAAGGAAATGCATGCCATCTGACCTCTTAAACAACGGCCATCTTAAAATTTGGTGAAATGTCTTAGAAGAAAAAATTTTATGTAAATGATTTCAGAAAATAAACTAAGTTCCTATGTTGTATGTTGTATTCACAATCTGCTGTTGCCTAAAATAATCCATTTTATTATAATAGAAGAGAGACCTTCTTCTATCGCTGGACATCCTGTTAAGACATAACTTACTTGCACAACTCACTGCCTCTCTTTTAGGAAAGGAACAGAAACAAGGAGGTTGTGGTTTATATAAGATATGATATAATATAAAGGCGGGACGATAAGGAAGTTAATGCAGTGAGACTATACCAGAACCTTATATAAGGTAAATTAGAACTTTTAACAAGCTAACACGCATGCCAGAGGAAACGCCTTGCCAACCACGTGGGCTGATGGAAGTGGAGGGTGAAACTGTGAAGAAAAAGAAAATCTTTTCGATAATCTGAGATTTCACGATAACATGGGAGAACTTTGGTGTGCTGACAAACATCAGAAACTGTCACGTCTTATTACCAGATGCTGGAGATCAGTTAAGGGTTGCCAAATAAGATCCATGTTCAGAAGACAGCATTTTCAGAGAAAGTGGAGAGAAGCTGACACTTTGTTGATGATGAAAAAGACCTTATTATGGACTGAACTGTATGCTTCCCAAATGCACCTGTTGGAGCTCTAACCCCCAGGACTGGGGTCCTTACGAGAAGAGAATAGGACACAGACAATACAGAGGGATGACCATGTGAGAACACAGTGAGGGGGAAGCCACCTGTAAGACAAGGAGACAGGCCTCCGAAGAAACCAAACCTGCCAACACCTTGATCTTGGACTTCCAGCCTCCAGAACAGTGAGAAAGCAGATTTCTGCTGTTTAAGCCACACAGTCTGTGGTATTTTATTACGGCTGCCCTAGCAGATTACTACAGACATGAAACTGGGGGCAGACATGAGACCCAGAAAAAAAGTACTGCCTATTGAGGAATCAACCTAGCAAGAAACTTCAACATGGAGCGAGGGCTAGTGGGAAGCACTGTGATCTTGGGGGTAAGGGATACTGGAGGATAACGCTGTGCGTGGAAAAGAGAATGAAATGCTGCAGAGAACACACTGATAAATGCGCTGACCCTGTGCCAGCTTGGGTGCTGAAGCTTCTAACCTAAACCACTTAACAGGAAGTTTTACCACCTCTTCATGTGATTTGTGCTCCAAGATTCCCTCACATAATGATAACAGCAGCAGCATCATAATAATAAATAATGGGTATCTGAAAGAGACCATGTCAACTGCATACTGCAGTCATCTGGGTAGGAAGTGGTGCAGGCAGGGAAAAGGTTAGACACTCCAGAGGAAAGAAATCACTCTCTACTGGGTACCAATAAAAAGTCCCCAGGCCAGGGGAATTGACAATGAGAAAGTATTTCCCATTCAATCACAACTATCAGCTATAACAAGGAATATAATTTTCCCCTCAGCAGTTTGTTTGCCTTTAAGTGGAGCTTCAGAAAGATTGACAACTGTTGGAGACATGTGAATAACACTTAAACATTTTCACTATCTTTTTTTGGTTGCTATTTTCATTTACGTATTACTTCCGCTGCTTTAAAAGAATTTTTTGCTGGGGGGTAGGGAGAAGGAGAGAAAAAGGCATAACAGTAAAATAAGTAAGTTCTCGAGAGCATTAATGAGACTCAGTTATTTGCCAGTGAAATGCTAAATGGGTCCATGAGTTGGCGAAACAAGAATATAATAACCAAGTAAATATAATGTAATTTTACCTGATTCTCCCCAGAGTAGAGGCACCCGCAGCTGAAACAGCTGTGGTTGGAAGGTTTGGAATACTAACCCCCCCCCCCCCCCACGATCCAATGGCCCAGACTTCTTAATGCAACCTATCTTAAATACTCTCAACATTTACGTCTATTTTAATTGCTACCTAAAAGAATCAAAATTAAATTATTTCTAGTGAGGAGCAACAAAGACACAGAGGAACACTATATACATTTTCTTGTCTAAAATAGATCTCCAAACACAAACTGTGGAGCACACTTTAAATATAATCTTAATATGAATTCAAATAGTAAAGAAAAAAAAATAATCAAAGAAAGGTGGATCTCAGTGTAAGTAGTTGTGGGAAAATTATTTGTTACCACTGTTTACAAAGAGTGAAGACGGTTTCTAACTTTATTCTCCAACACAGATAAACACAAATTGTAACAGATAGACAGTGTTGGGCAAAACACTGCAGAAAGGTATATGAAATATGAAAACTCCCACTTAAGAGCATAACCATTAGCTGAGAGTGAATTAGTTGCTGGGGAGAAAAAGATACTTAAAGCTTGAAGGGAGAGAAACTGCTAGTCGAAATAGCAGTTTTGAGGGTTCATTTTTGTTGTTAATTCTATGTGGGAAGCTCTGCCTGAGGACATCATACCGTTTGGAATGCATAAAAGGGTGTAGTGCTTTAATCCTATGATTTATTGTTTCTCTTACTAAATAGAGAGACGCCCGTATAAAAATCAATTTTTATATCCGTTTATCTTATTTTTCTTTGGTGTAGGACAACCTAATGATTTATATAGATTAGCTCAAGATACAATACCCAGGTTTACCCATCAAGTTAATTTAAAAATATCTATATGGCTTTCTCCTTAATAAACTGAAAGAAAATGACTGGCAGGTATAGGGGTAGTGGTAGAATAAAATGGCGGAAGTAAATAAGGGACAAATGCATTCTAGCTGATTAGGAACAGCCAGAAAAGCTGAGTTTTCTAAATGTGGAGGGTGCCTGACGCCTGGGCATCTGGAGCTGTGGCCTATTTTCTCCACCTGTCATCAAGTGTTTCAGAGTATGCCCACATTTACACGTTTCCTGCCCGTTCCCACAGTACACGATTGGGAGAAGCAAGATCAACCTGCATTAACCCCTGTTTTGGGGAAAAAACAAAACAATGCCCCAAATATGAGGCACACTGAGGACTATGAATGTTAACAGAAGCCTCGAAGGAAAAAAGAGGTAAATGTTTTGATATAGAAACTACTTTGTTATCAATCTGTTATTTATCACCTTTCTGTATCCTACAACATAATACTTCCCCAGCAGAAGATTATGATCCTTTAAGCCAAATATTCCCAACTGTGGTTGTCAATGTAGAGGTCTTTATAGGAAAGGAACACCAGATGTGGTTCCATTAAAAATGAACCCTTTCCACAGTGCACATAAGGGCACACATTTTAGATCCATGAAGTTGACAGAAGCTTCTGTGTGGCCTCATTGCTAATTCAAAGAAAGCATTTGTTTGGGAGATTATATTCTTGTTTACACACAGCAATAACATCCAGAAATAAACAGCAAATACTATGAAGAAATTAGAAGTAAATTGCTTTCAATACAAATGTTCTTAACACTTTTGTTCTAGTGTGAAAGTTTTTTTTTTTTTTCAAACAGTTAAATTAAAATTCATGGTTACAAATATGGAGGTCTTAAACAGGGAAAAATGTTAAATTTCTAGATTAACAAATTTGCCATATTCCATTAAAAACATGATTTGTGAGAGGCAAGATCAAATTATACCAATGCACTGTGGGAGGGTGGATAATTGTCCATCTCAGCAGAGAGGTAACTGAGCTGGAGCAGAGCTTAGAATTTTCCGAGGCAAGTAGTTACCATGGTAACATCTTGTCATTGGTGGCTACCTCTCCCGCATAGGGCCGGAAGACAATTTTGGTGTTGTGGTGAAGATGGCAGGGCCCCCCTCACCTCCCCTGCTCCTGTTGCTCTGCACATTTCTCCCCAGTGCATCTCGAATGTCTATGATCACAGGAAGATGGGAGAGAGAGTAGCACTGTTGCTAGGAAGGAGAGAAGCAAGTCAGAGGAGATGGCCATAGATGGCAACATAGCAATTGGCGTGGTTCTGCTGCCACTAATCAACCTGAGCTAACAGCTGGAAAATTTAAGTACAAGTCAGTACTGTCTTCCAGTGTCGCCCACTGTCTTTCAAATATAAGAGTTTTGGGAGGAAAGTTGCTTTTTTCTTGGGTAACCACCACCAAGTCATTTAACGTCCTCCTCTACCAATCTCCTTAGTCATGGATTTCAACAATTCTTTGCAGCTCTCCCTCACCCGCGTTTCTTGCAGTCCTCATTGGTCTTCACTTTCTTTTCTACTTGTTAGTCTCCATTTTCCATCATGTCAACCACTCTCTGGCTACTACCCTCGTCTCTGAACCTGTGGTGCGCTAGAGTCATCAACTACCGGTTCCTGAGAAGCAACTGTTAGCACTTGGACATTGTGTGAGCCAGTTCTTAAGTCACTGGTACCTTGAAATTGGCCATGGTGGGAATATTTACACCATGGAAATTGGCTACAAATCAGGGATTCCCCTTTTCCTCATCCCTCTCCTCCCCCCAAGATCTGGTCTCTTAGTGCACCATTGCCCTGGCCCCACTGTCCTTCTTTTGCCTCATTCTGGCAAACCTCAACTCTGGGTCAAAATAACTCATTTCTTCATGAATACATCTGGGCTGCCGAGTGTTTCCAGAGAAACTCACAAAACACTGCAGATTTTTGCCACTATGAATTCATGATCTCCAACCATAGTCCAATAATCTTGTGTTTTCCCACTTAGTTCTTCCAATCTCTGCAATGTCTGTTCTAAAAATTTCTCTATGTTCTCTAACACCTCTTACTCTACCGTGTATTCCCTTCATTCTAGAATCTGCTTAACTGAAATAACACAAACCTTCAAATGAAATACTCTCAATTTTCTCATCAAACTGCACATTCCCTTTATGTCCATCGATTCCTCCTCATTCCCTTGAATGGAAAAAAGGTCCATTCTTTTTTAATCTAAGCCCTTACCTCCTCATAATCCTGTCTCTGTTGATATTTTCCCCTTTCTTTACTGAATTTTCAACATTTCTCTTTCTGTGGGCCTTTCCTTCTTATTTAAAGATGGAGTGGTCTGGTCCCTACATATCAACCCTCAGGATTCTCTGAGCTATAGTCACATTGGCCTTCTCCCAGTTTCTTAACCATACCTTACTCCTTCCTACCTCACAGTGTTTGTACATATTGTTCCTTCAGTCGGGAATGCCTTAGAATCTCAGTTCAAGAAAGCTTTCCCTAAATTGTTGGTTGAGTCAGTCAGGCTCCTTTGTTCCTTCTCCTCATATAGCCTTATTACATCCCATCTGAGCATTTATCTCACTCTGTAATTACACATTTACTAAGGTGACTATGTAATATTTCCACACAATAGTGTAAACCCCATGATTTCAGGGAGCATATCTGCTTTTGTTCTACCTGATATTCCCTGGATCTAGCACAGTGCCTGGTATACAGTAGGTGCTCAATGAAGAAACTGATTCGTTGAGCCTTTTTAGCATTTAAACACTCATTTTCCCATCCCCCCCAAACCCATCTCAACCTCTTATCTTCTCATCTCTCTCGTACTTACGCCCTGGCCTGCTGGCCGTCTCTTCCATCTCCCATCTTCTTTCCACACTAAGCTTCTTAGAAGAATTGTGTTATCTTCCGTTCTCCATTTCCTCCCCTTCCACTTATTTCTTGAATCATTGGAGTTTATACTTCATCACTCCACTGAAACTGCTCTCACTAAGGCTATTAAGGACCTCTTTATCATTATTGCACAATGTCTGCTTTCCACTCCTCAGTACCTTATATGACCTCTAAGCACTGCTGACATTTATTCAACTTCTTCCTTCTCGAAAACAAATACATCTTCCCTTAGCATTCACACTTCACTTCTCTACTGGGTTTGCTCCTGCTGTCTCAGTCTCACCAGCTTCTACTTCTCAGCCCATTTTTTACACGTTAATGTATCTATCCTCAACACTCCTCTCTGCTCCTCTGTGAGAATTCACCCACTCCCATGGTTTCAATGCCGATGACATCCAAATGCCTACTGTTAGCTCAGATCTCTAGCATCCACTTACTTGGTATCTCTATATATTTGGATATGAGTCTGTGGATACACATTGCAAACCTAACGTGTCCAACACTTCACTCACTGTGTTCCAGCCTTGTAACTTGTTGCTTTTTGTTTGTTCCCTTTGCAGTGTGATTACTACCAAGTTGCCTAAGAGTTCTGGGTGTCGTCGCGGCTCTCTTTCCTGGCTGTAATGCTCACATTTAATCACTAAATTCTGTTGATTCCACCTCTTGAATATCTCTGGAATCTGTCCATCTCTCTCCAGCCCATAGCAGATACTCTGGTCACTTCTCACCGAATTGGTCTGTCACTAATATCTAATCTTACCCCTTTCAGTTCATTGCCACACAGCAGCCAGAAAGACCTTTCTAAAACAGCTGATCATTTCCACCTCCTATTTAACCCCTTACAATGCTTCCCATTGCCCCCAGGAAAAATCCAAATTGCGTACCATGGCTCACATGGCTTTGCACCAGCCGTCTGGCTCCTGGATACCTTGTCTTCCATTTCCTATTCTCCGGTCATCAACTATGATGAGGGCTTGGACAGTGCCATATTTTCCTACCTCTGGGCCTCTGCATATTCTTTGTTTGGAACATCCTTCCTCCTGCCTCGGATACTCTTTCACCCCTGCTAATCCTTAAAGTCTCATCTTAACTCCCGACACACGACAGGCACTCAAGTCACGATCTCACTGTGCACTCAGTAAATGAACTTTCTTTCTTAATTACCTTGAGTTCAATGTCACATTTTGAAATTTTAATTTTGTTCAAATAATGAAATAGGCTAATTTCTATTTTAAAATTTTATTTTATGAAGATCCACCAACAGATTTTTGTTGTTGTTGTTGTTAAAGTAGACTCCATGCCTATTGTGGAGCCTATCACAGGGCTTGAACTCACAATCCTGAAATCAAGACCTTAGCTGAAATCAAGAGTTGAATGCTTAACGGAGTCACCCAGGCGCACCCCCGCAACAGAATATTTTGAGGATGTGATGAACTTTGCTACTAATGAGGTGCATCACAAATGAGGCATGTGCAACATTATTCCAAATAAAAATCAACTAGAAAGGAAGAAAGTGAAGGAAGGAAGGAAGGAAGGAAGGAAGGAAGGAAGGAAGGAAGGAAGGGAGGGAGGGAAGGAGGGAAGAAGGAGGAAGGGAGGGAGGGAAGGAAGGGGAGAGGGAAGGAAGGAAGGAGGGAAGGAAGGAAGGAAGGAGGGAAGGAAGGAAGGAAGGGAAACAGACAAGACTTGCTTCCCAGTCTTTAGAGAGTAATTCTTAGGAAAAGTTTACATGTCCATAGAAGTAAGGTATACACAGTACTCTAACTTCTACTACAGGTATTTTACTCTTCTAGTTTATTTTTCTTTATTCCTATGAGAGCAACGGCAGCTAAATGAATTCCATTATAATTAAAAGACTCAAAATTTTAGTATTTCATCCTTATAGCATTGAATACATAACATCATACATAGCATTGAATCATATGGAGGCATGAAATACTGAATTAAATTATATACGATGTTTAATATCTGACATTTTTTACCAAAAAGAATGGCAATTTCATCAATTCAACCTAATATAACATAAATGATACTGAATAAAAATATATAAAAAGACAGGTCAAGAGTTATAAAGTTTATATATATAAGCCCTTGAATATTTGTAGATACCCATTCATAAACTCTTACATGCTCTACAGAAATATCAATTTACTTAACAAGTTTAAGATTGTTCCACAATATAGAGGTTAATTTTTTTGAGTCACTGAATTCCTGAATCTAATAAGGGGAGCCTGGGTGGCTCGGTCAGTGGGCTGTCCAACCTTGGCTCAGGTCCTGATCTCATGGTTTATGAGTTGAATCCCCGTGTTGGGCTCTGGACTGACAGCTCAGAGCCTGGAGCCTGCTTCAGATTCTGTGTCTCCCTCTCTCTCTGCCCCTCCCCTGCTCCTGTTCTCTCTCTCTAAAATAAATAAAAATATTTAAAAAATTAAGAGATTAAAAGAATCTAATAAAAGGTATATAGTCTCTTACCAGGAAAAACAAAATCCTCATATGCTTGTATAAAGAAATCAAAATTTCTACTGATTTAGAGTCCACGAAGCCAAGAATCAAGTTTAAGAAGGTCTGTAATAGCAGAATTTGTAACTACAAGGTAACATTTGAATAACAATATTCAACAAAACCCGAGGAAGTGTATATTCAATATGACTTTTCAAATCAAGTCTGATGGGTCAGCATATTTCCTGATTTTATTAAACTGTCTGAAACCATAGGAGCAGGGAGATATTTGAAAATTTTAAAACATGTTACTTAAATCAGAAAAAATAAACACAAAAACATTTTTGATATTTACTATTATACAGCTTTTCAAAGAATAAAGTTATTTATCTAATCCAGTGGGGTTTGTTAATACATCTTGTTGGTACACTCACAGAAATAAACCACATACAGGGCTAGTAAGTTATTTTTCACCTGCAACTCTCCCACCTATTTTAAAACCAGTCCGTTCACTGAAATCACTGATCACCTAGTTCTTTAAAAGTTAGAGGAAAGTGATTCATTTTATTGGGTAATTAATTAAATGAGAACATGTCCATTCAAAGAAGATACAACCATACACGGATCCTAACTTTGAAAATAATTAAAATTAAAACAATTTTCATTATTTTTGGCCAACATTCTATCTTTAATCTCAAGGCTATACCTAAGAAATGGTGAGTGCAACTTTTTTGCCTCTTCCCTACCTGCCGTCACCTTTGTCTAACACGTAGCCTTGATCTCTCAATCTGCTGGTTCCTAAAATTTCCAGTTGCTAGCATATCCTGCTATAATGATGGCATGATGACTCACATTCTCACCACACCCCTACTTCCATTATTCACTGTTAACACCTCTTACAAGTTGCAGCATATCAGGATGGGGAAGGGGGAGGTGGTGAGAACAGTATGACAGGCCTCAGGGTGTTTTCAATATTGCAAGCTGTTGTGAGATCGAGTTAGTGGGTTATGACTACCTTTTCAGTTTGAAGACTTTTCTTGGGGGGAGGGGAGTTTAAATGACACAAAATACAAAACAGTAGTAGAAAGAGGAAACATCAGAGTGCGTGACAAATTACAAGGGTAAGTTTTTATTCGGATGTGTCTGGGTGGTCAGGGTTTTAATATAAAAGCTATTTTAAAATGTAGGTCTCAGTTTAAACACAATTTTAAAACTTTAGGTTGGAAACCTATGCTCTAGTTCCGGCAGGGTGCTTGGATATTGTACTACTTACGTCTTCCTTCTCTGAGTTTCACCTCACATCTGCCTCATAACCGTGTTATAAATTAAAAAGATGTCCTGTGATACAAAAATCAATGTATTTCTGCGTGTATTCTACATGTATTTCTATACATGAATAAGAAACTATCAGAAAGAGAAATTAGAAAACAATCCCATTTATAATTGCATCAAAAAATACCTAGGAATAAATTTAACCAAGGGAAGATCTGTACACTGAAAACTAAAAGACATTAATGAAAGAAACTGAAGACACAAATAAGTAGAAAGACACTCCATGCTCATAGATTAGAAGAATTAATATTGTTAAAATGTCCACATACTCCAAGCAATCTATAGATTCAATGTCATCTCTATCAAAATTCCAGCGGCATATTTCACAGAAACATAACAATTTTAAAATTTCTCTGGAACCAGGAAAGATCCAATACCCAAAGCAATCTTGAGAGGGAAGAACAAAGCTGGAGGCATCACTCTCTGACTTCAAACTATATTGCAAAGCCAAATTAATCGAATCAGTATGGCAGTAGCATTAAAAAACAGACATGTAGATCAGTGGAACAGAATAGAAAAGTCCGAAATAAATCCATGCATATATGGTCAATTAATTTACAACAAAGGAGCCAAGACTGTATATCCTGGGGGGAAAGGACAATTTCTTCAATAAAGGAGGATGGGAAAACTGGAAGGCCATGTACAAAAGAATGAAACTGGACCACTATCTTACACCATACACAAAAATTACCTCAAAATGGATGAAAGACTTGAACATAAGATATGAAACCATAAAACTCCTAGAAGAAAACATAGGTGGTAAGCTCCTTGACATTGGTCTTGGTGGTGATTGTTTTTGGATTTGACATAAAAAAACAAAGACAAAAAAAAAGGAAAAATAAACAAGTAGGACTACATCACACTAAAAAACTTCTGCACAGCAAAGGAAAATCATCAACAAAAGGAAAAGGCAATATATTGAATGAGAGAAAATACTTGCAAATCATATGTCTTATAAAGGGTTAATGTCTAAAATATATAAAGAACTCATATAACTCAATAGCAAAAAAACCCAAACAATCCAATTAAAAAATGGGCAGAGGATCTGAATTGACCTTTTTCCAAAGAAGACATGCAAATGACCAACAGGTACATGAAAAGGTGTTCAACGCCACTAATCATCAGGGAAATGCAAATCAAAATCACAATGAGATATCACTTCACACCTGTTAGAGTGGCTCTTATCAAAAAGATAAGAAATAAGTGTTGGCAAGGATATGGAGAAAAGGGAACTCTTGTGCAACTGTTGGTGGCAATGTAAACTGGTGCAACCACAATGGAAGATGAAGGTTCTTCAAATAATTAAATTAAAATTAAAAATTAAAACTACTAGACAATCCAGCAATTTCACTCCTGGTTGTTTATCTGAATAAAACGAAAACACTAATTTGAAAACATAACATGCACCCCTATGTTCACTGCAGCATTATCTACAATAGCCAGTAATGGAAACCACCTAAATGGCCACTGATGGATGAAGGGCTAAAGAAAATGTGGTACACGTACACAATGGAATATTATTCAGCCACAATAAAGAATGAAATCTTGCCATTGGGCACAATATGGCACTTGAGGGCATTATGTTAAGTGAAATAAGTCAGGCAGAAAAAGATAAATATGGTATGATCTCACTTATTTGTGGAATCTAAAACAAAACAAAATGAAACAAAAATAAAACAAAAATACCAAGCTCATGGATATAAGAGAACAGATTGATGCCTGAGGCAGGGAGTGTAGGAGGGGGCAAAGTAGGTAAAGGGGGTCAAAACGTACAAATTTCATTATAAAATGATGACATTATTCATTATAAAATAAATGAGCCATGAGGATGTACCATACAGCATAGTGACCATAGTTGGTACCATACTGCATGTTTAAAAGTACCTAAGGGAGTGGATCTTGAAAGTCCTCACCCCAAGAAATAAATTTTGCAAGTGAAACAAACACAATGTTATGTGAATTATACCATGATAAAAACTAGTGTCCTGTGAGTACTATTTTAAATACCCAAGAAAAAGTTACTTTCCTTAGATAACGCAAAAACAAAAAACAAACCCCCAAACAAAACGTAAAAACAAAAAACAGAATCAAGTAACGCTATTCTTACTTGAAATAACAATTCATGTCTACCTGTTCATCTTCACGCAAGTCACTCTGGTTGGACATATTCATTCCAGAAATGGTCCACTCTGATCATATTTTGAACTTACTTTCTAACATTTTAAGTTTCTGTGTCTTTCGGATCCCATGTTTCCAGCCTGACAATTGTTAGTTGCCTACAACCCCTAAGTAGCTTCATAAATTATATTGGAAAAAAAAAATCCTTCCCTATGTATCTCATAATTTTGAATTGTTTTCCTGGGTTTTTCATTACCAATGATTATCCAATGCTACCAAATTTCCTTTGAAGACATTTAGCTTTCTACCTTACTAGTTCTCCTAACTCTCTAATTTTTCACTCTTAGAAATGAATGTTTTATTTTAACAGATTCCTACAGCACTGTTCCAGTTACAGTACTTTTCTCTGACAGCTCTGGAACAATCAGGGGCTGAAGTCTGTCTTTCAAACCAACGTCCCACAAAATTCAATCAAAGTCACAATGGCCACTGCAATGTGCTTTCAAAGTCCACAGACAAATGTGGCTCATGCTTAGTCATTTGGCCCAGCCAAATAAAACAATCAGTCCTGAAGGCTTTAAAAGTCTGCATTCCAGGATGAAGATTCAGAGACCTATTTTTCTTGATATCTTTGGAAAATGATTTTTTTTTGAATATAGAATTCACTTGAAAGACAATATAGTTTTTCTTCCCAGTTATTCCCAGTTATTTACTTTCAACATTGAATTGGACTTTCTAACATTTAGAATTTACTTTAAAATAAGTTAAAATAAAAAAAAAAAACAGTGTCACACCAAAAAAAGTGTTCAAGTAGGTATGGTGCTTAGATGAAGTCTATGTCAAAGTACATTGGAAGTAATAAGTTTAATAACTCCACAGCAATTCTATCTACTTATCGCCTAATCCAAAATCTGTGGAGTCATCTTGACTCCCTATTTCCTCTCATAACCATGTGTAATGTGTCATGAAATCCTCTTGGTTCTCTTTCAAAATATACTCAGGTTCCAGTCACCTCCATCTCCACTCCATCTCCATCCCCAATGTTCTCAGCGGGCAAACACTATCATTACTTCTCAACAAGATTACTGCAGAAACCCCTGTCGGATCTCCCTACGTTCACCCTTACCTTGTGGTAGTCTGTTCTCAACACAGTAAGTAAGCATTGTGATCCTCTGAAACCTCAGACAGATCATATCACTTTTCCACTCAAAACTCTGGAAGGGCTAGCCGCTTCACCCAAAGTAAAGCCTAACTCCTACATTCGCTGGCTCCTTGTAAACTCTCGAACTTCCTCTCCTATAGCTCTCATTTTCATTCACTTCGCTCCAGCTACACTGGCCTTCTTGCTGTTCTTCCAACCCACCAGGCATGAGCCAGCGGCAGGACCTTTGAACTTGCTGGAATGCTCTTCCCCTAGACATCTCCATGGCTAACCCTTCTTTCACTCTCTTAAAGAGGTCTACCCACTCTGACTACCTAATAACAACTGTAACTTTCCTTCTCCTCCTCAATCTGGTCTTGTTTATTTCACCGTATGTTTCCTTTTTTCATAGCTATTTATCACCTTCTAACACATTAAATACATTCTTTACTTATTATGTTAGTCATTTATTGTCTGTTTCCTTCTGTAAGAACATAAGGTCCGTAAGACATAGGATCTCTGTCTCTTTGTTCAAAAGGGAAATTTCTATTTATGTATTTAGGTTAGGTTAAGAAGATTCCCGAGTATTTTCCAGAGGTACAAGAATTAACACTTGTAAATTGGTTCCAATTTTTTTAAAAAAATGTGTTCTCTAATCTGATCCCACAATTTTCTGGATAGAAATTTCCATATCAAATTATTTTATAAATCTCACTTAGTTTTATTAGGCATATGATAAGGAGCAATGTATCGACAGCCATTTTGCAGATGTGGGATGGAAGTGGACAGATCAACATCCAAAGCTTTCCAAGTCCCTTAGAGAAAAGAAAGCACTGTCTAAGCAGGCTTTTCTTGCTTTGTTGTAAATAATCCTAAAACAGATGGCCAAAAGCTAAATGCTAAGTCTGCTGCCATGGAAACCACTATCACAGTGGCCCATTCTAGAGCCCTACCTATAAGATAAACGTTTGTCTTCCTATTGTTACAATCTGAACCTACTAACTTTCACTCCAAGTCCTACTAGAAGTTATTTTATACATATCAGCCTCACAAAAAAGTCTGAGACTAGTTCATACATACTATCACCCTAACATAGCCAAAGTCCAGCAATGTACAGAGAAAGCGTTTTAAATAATTCTTTCTTCATTCAAGTTGTATCTTTATTATATATAAATTCATGTATCTTACCTTAATATTGCAAGCCTGCTCCATCAATCTTCTGGCATTTTCCTCAGCCCTGTATCTTTTTGGAAGCTGAACTCTGAAAAACTTTAAAGCACCTTCAAAGTCAGCCTGCAGAAGATCTTCCTTTGAGGTCTGCAAAATAATTCCGAGAATTATCATTACATTTTAGCCTGCACTCAGGACAAATACATTGAAAAATGAATTTGTTTTCCTGAATGCACATTGGTAGCTAAGATCTAACTTAGTTCCATAAGTTTTTAGGAACATATTTCTAGCCCCTTTACTATTTGCTGAAATAAGTCACCATGAATCCTAGACACAATATAAGAATTAACAGGCTAGCATATTTAATTTATATAACCTAGAGATTAGAATGATGGATCCCAGCAAAGCTAACCAAGTTATAGCTCTGAGAAGGAAAAGTGCAAGAAAAGCAAAAAATGTGTAACTCTGATCTATGACTTTAGTTTGCTGGATATTTTAAGGGTATTATTAGAAACCTGGCTTGGGGTGCCCGGGTGGTGGGTTACTCAGTCAGTTAAGTGACTGACTCGGGCGTGATCTCATGGTTTGTGAGCTCAAGCCCAGTGTCAGGCTCTGTGCTGACAGTGCAGAGCTTGCTTGGGATTCTGTCTCCCTCTCTCTCAAAATAAATAAATAAACTTAAATTTTTTTTTTCAAAAAAAGACAAAAAAAAAAAAAAAAGAAACCTGGCTGAAGATATAGAGAAGGTAAAGTATATTAGAATTACATAAGGAACACCTAATGGGAGGACTTTTCAACTAATGACAACAACAGTTCAAGAAAATAAGAAATTGATCCCCCACCTTAAAAAATGCCATGAAAAAATAAATAAAACAAATCACTTAATGACTGAACTTCATATGAAAACTACTGTTTGCAAAATTTACTTCTTTAAGAAATAACCACTTAGAAATGAATATATGCATGCATGGAAAAAAGACTGAAAGGAAATAAAAGGTTTCTCTGGATAGTGGGATCATGGTTCCCCCCCCCCCCCTTATATATTGCTGTATTTGCTGCAGTAAAGATTTTGTAATAAGAAAGACAATAAAGGGTGCCAGACTGGCTCAGTCAGTAGAGCCTGTGACCCTTGATCTTGGGGTCGTGGGTTTAAGTTTCATGTTGGGTGTGGAGCCTACTTTAAAAAAAAATGAGGGGCACTTGGATGGCTCAGTCAGTGTAAGCATCTGACTTTGGCTTAGATCATGATCCTGTGGTTTGTGGGTTCAAGCCCCACATTGGACTCTGTGCTGACAGCTCAGAGCCTGGAGCCTGCTTCAGATCCTATGTCTCCCTCTCTCTCTGCCCCTCTTCTGCTCATGCTCTGTGTCTCTCAGAAACAAATAAACATTAAAAATGTTGTTTTAAAAATGAAAAAAAGCAATAAGTATTTTATTAAAAAACTGTCAGCAATCTTTGGCAAACACCATGATACAAATTATGGATTAAAGCAGACTAGGTACACAGAAGTAAGTCAAAGAGAAATAAGGTGTTTCAAGAGCCAGAAATTGTCAAAAACGTCAGTAATAAAATGAAAAACAACAAAACAAAAAAACGCAACCGAGATGTTTAGAAATCATAGAACTATGCGCTAATTCAAAATATCACTTTATCTCGATTCAAATGTAGACCTGATCAACCTTAACAGCTGTACCGAAAGAGTATAAGGAAGTTGGAGAAATTCCTGCTGACGACAGGGCCCAAGTTGTCTTCACCACCCTGGTCCAAGCCATTGTCATCTCTTCGGTGAGCCATTGCAGTAACTCCCTGAGTGGTCTCCCCATTTCCACTTTGGCTCCCCATAGCCCACTTTCCCTATCATAGCCAGACGATACCCTTTAACATCATGTGGTTCTTCTGTATAAAGCCCTCCAGCGGTTCTACTGTGCTCAGAATAAAATCCAGTATCATTACCACTGCCTGCAAGACCTTTCATGATCTGGAGCCCCTGCTTCCCCTCCAACCTCATCTGGAACCACGTCCCCCTCCTGTTCTCAAGCTCCAGGCACACTGGCCTTGTTTCGTTTTTTTGTACACATCAAGTTCATTGCTGAACGCAACCGCCCTTACTGTTCCCTCTGCCTGGAATCATCTTTCCCCAGATCTTCATAAGGAGAGCAACTTTCTGTGATTTAGAGTTTAGCTCAAGTGGAAGATCAGAGTGAGGCCTCTTCTAAGCACTTAAATTCTCCCCCCCCACACCCCCAGCCCATCAAGTAATTTCCCACCAACTAATTTTTCTGTTTTATATCTCTTTCCGCCTAAGGAAAGGGGCCTTGTCTGTCTTGTTCTTTGCTGTGTCCACAGTGATAAAACTATTAACTGGAATATAGAAGGTTCTCAATTAAAATTTACTGAATGAATTTCTGCTTTCATCTCCCCTCCCTTTTAAACAGAATCATATGAAGTAAAGGAAAATATTAATTCATCCACCAGGCATTTTCACAAGGGTACTAGGTTGCTTCAGCTTTACATCCAAACTAGTAGTCAGAAAGTAGAGCTAGGCTAACAGTGGCAGTGGAAAAAACAAGCCTCAGTACCTCTCAGATTTATTTCCTCCCTCACGGACACTCAGACACGATGGCAGTAAGTGGTAGAGAGAATGTTTATCATGATAGAGTGTTATCAACTCACCTTAACTTATTTGGAAAAGACAGTTATCGGGAACTTCAGCCTACAAGAGGCTTTCTCTGGCTAAGATATCAATTGCTCAATTATTGGGAAAAGCATCCAGCTACCAGATAAACTGGACACACTATATCCTTAGTCTTCCTTTTTCATCTGTAATACTGGGTCTGATGATCAGCTCTCTGGTGATCATCAGGAAAATTCAAGACAGGCTGCTTCTAGAGTTTGTAGGGAAACAAGATTAGCAGCTTTCCTCAGAACCCCAAAGCTTCTGAGGGCATCGCTTGATTTTCAGTGCAACTAACCTCTAGTTCCCTGGCAACGGATGCCCCCAGTGGTGGTGTGGTTCCTTGTCTGCAGGCAGGAGCATGATTACCTAATTTTCTCATGCTGCCCCAGGCCTAATTTCAAGTCCAGTCTTGGAGTTCATGTGAAAGCAGAAAGATGAGGCCTCAAGATGAAGAATCATACAGCCTGTGACATGTGACCTCTGGTCAGACAGGGGGTGGCCATGTAGAAAGAGATGCTGTTGGAAGGAGGCTATACTCTGGGGCGGGGGGGGGGGGGGGGGGGCGGGGAGGAGGGGCGTGTAGCCAGAAGATCCCCATCTGGGTGGGGCTGAGTCTCAGGAAACCAGAATTCAGAGGGCCCTATGATTGTCCTTTCCAACACACTGCTGGTGTCAGGGATGCTGTGGATCCCATGGCTTGGCCACCTCAGTTAAGCCCCATTGGAGAGGAGCTCTCACAATCACGGAGCAGAAAGACTCAAGCAGACACATGTGTGGAAACTGCGTATTATTCAGTCCCTTAATCCCAGCCTCTAGAAGGTAGTTGGCAATTAAAGGTACAAACAAGGCTGCAAAGGATGAAATAAATTCTGACGCCAACTCTGACTAACTCACGGTGCGGCCTCTGTCTCTCCTGTCCTACTTCAAAAAGGGAGCATCTTTAACCTCAAGTATTTGAGAAGGAAATGAGTTAGGTCATATGAGTGCATTTTGTGAACCCAAAACAAATATAAGATATGAGAGTTTGGAAGGCTGCCTCTGTGTTGCTCAGGTATGTTCAGCTACTGATATTTTAGTGGCTAAAAACAGTACCCTCCTCTCACTGACATTTTTAATTCCAGAAAGCAGGCAGTCTGGAAGTTATAAGAACTTATATTCTTGTCATGGACTGAAATAAAGCTAATTTCATTGTGAATTTTTTAAAAATATGGCATAAGACAGCCCCATGGGGTAAAAATCATGCCAGTAAGCAAAAAGGATATTAACAACGTGTGCCATTGCCCCAGGAAACAATCTGCAATCCTACTTTGATTCCGATGGGCTTTTTCCTCTAAATTTCTGTCTTTAAGAGGCTTCCATAATCATTGTGTCACCTCCAAATACCTTCTTATGCTATACTCAGGTTGTAAATTTACAAGGGTAACTTTCCATTTTCTGAAGGCTGTATCTGAGAGATTTTTCCCTCTACAGTTGAGGAATAGATACCTCTTGCTCTGCAAAAAATGTGGATGCCTCACTGAGAATTTATCAGAGTTGTTTTGTTTTCTAAATGCTTTTAAAAACTTTTGGATTGTTTACATACGTGTGTGTATATCTACCTGTATAGTAGGGGTTATACGTTTTTTATTGATTACATATTCACTTCCCCCCCCCCCCAAAATAAAAAAATTTTTAAAAGCCTAACACATCTCACTACCCAGAGATAAACATAATTAGCATTTGGTTACAGGGGTGCCTAGGTGGCTCAGTCAGTTAAGCATCTGACTCTTGATTTTGGCTCAGGTCAGGTCATGATCTCATGGTTCATGTGTTTGAGCCCTGCCTTGGGCTCCAGCCAGGAGCCTGCTTGGGATTCTCTCTCTTCCTCTCTCTCTGCCCCTCCCCTGCTCACACATGCTAGCTCTTGCTCTCTCTCTCTCTCTCTCTCTCTCTCTCACACACACACACACACACACACACACACACATTAAAAAAACCCAGTAGTGGTAATGGTGGTAAAACATTTAAAAAAACATTTTGTTACATTGCTTATAATCTTTTTTTTTTACCATCCCCCCCCCCACACATATGTGTGACACATATATCTAACAAAATTTTAATCATATTGTACGTATATTGAATATATATGCTTCACAAAGGTCAAGTATTGCTGTAACAGTATTAGTCCAACCTAGAAGTAGTGGTGCTTTCCATAAAACTAAAACAAGACTTCACACATGCAAATTATTGATAAACTGGCTACAGAGATATAAGCTTAATTAATGGTTATGTTTACAATTGTATGAATGCTGTCTACCCTTACAATGAAGAGAAGCTTAACATATGATCTTGTGAGAAGACCCAAGCTTTAAAAATGCACCCCGAAAAGGCAGACTAACATTTTAAGAACCAAACCAAATACTCAAAAGTAGGTAAATAGGGCCAGCTTCTGGATACCATTACTCCTCTGTGCTCACTACACAGAATTCTGTCAGGCTAGAAGAACTGATTTAAAGGAAAGGCTGATCTTCAGCTGGGAAATTCTTAGAGTTTTTCTATATTGCCTTCAGAAAGGTAGTGAGGGAAGAGTAGCATAATGAAAATGCAATTACTTTCCTGACATTATTTGTTAAGTAATGTTAGCCAGAAGGTAACGCAGACAAGAGTTAGGGAAATTTTAAGAAGCAAAGACGTGTTTTCTTCACTTGCAAGATCGAGTACTCGGGACACCTGGGTGGCTCAGTTGGTTAAGTGTCTGACTCTTGATGTTGGCTCAGGTTGTGATCTCGTGGTTCATAGCGATCCTATGCGATGATGGCGCAGAGCCTGCTTAGGATTCTCTCCCTCCCTTTGCCCTTCCCCTGCTCTCTCTCTCTCTCTCTCTCTCTCTCTCTCTCAAAAATAAATAAATAAACTTAAAAAAACCACAGAGAACCTTACCAGCTTTTAAATAAGAATAAATAACTTTTGAAAACTAGTGGTTCTCTTGATACTCATCTTTTGCTCCCCAAACTTTCTGTCAAATTCTCTTAAGTGATGATACAAAACATGTTTATCAATTATACCTCCAAAAGACGATTATTTCATTCTCCATTTGAATAGAATTATATATAAAGATTACCTGGACAACTGAAAACATTTCAAGTCCTACTTCTATTTCCTTTCAAGTAGGTAAAGAGAAATATCCAGAGGGAAAAAGGAAGTAGGATTTTTTAAGCAGGTTGTTAATTTAGGTATCCTTCCTACTTCCCCCAGTAAAATGAAGTAAGCAAGTTCCCAGGCACATAATAGACACCAGCATAGATTTGTTCCATAAATTCGTAAAAGCTCTACTTTAAGCACACCCAGTATTAACCAGTCATAATTAATAAAATGCAAATTAGAGAGTACATTTCATACTTATTTTGACATAAAAATTGATTTTTACACTTTGAAGGGCATCAGAAGTATGCATGGCAACTTTTATACTGGGGTCTTTAAATTTTAAGAGTTGTAATCTCTCTTGAACGAGCAATCCTTGCAGCAGTTAAAAAAAAAAAAGTAAAAATGGGAGACATACTTGCTTCTGTTTTTCATTTCAGCATCAATGCTCCTTTGGATTCACTATGTACAGTGCCCAGGGTATCAGTACTGAAACCATAGCCAAGACTGATATTAATTTATAATGATGTGATCATAACTTTCCACAACATGTAACAGCAAATGAAATCAAAAGAGAAGAAAGGGAAATTCTGAACATGAGTAGAAGAAAACTTTTCCCTTTTCTTCAAATTTCACACACTTACAGAGTATGGACCCTAGCTATGTGTCACTGCTGATACCATTTTGAGTGTGTTTTTCCCACTGAAAAATTCAGCGCAAGAGTATCACATGTCAAAGTGATTTTTTTTTTTAAGGAGGCAGGGTGGGTGGAAAGGAACAGTTCTAACATTTGGGTGTTAGCTCCTGATGCTTCTATTCCAAACCTCTCACGATTCGTGGATGATAAATCTTTCTTCAAGGGCCTCTGAGAAGCAGCCCTTCTAGGTTTGATTTTTTTAGGGGGTTATTTAAAAAAAATCTAGGAATGGTTCTCTTTCTCACCTTCATTATTTTCACCACAAATGGCTTTTTCTTCCTTTAGTTATAGTGTCTAACAGGATTTCTATTCAGTGGAGACATATTTTTGGAAGTCTGAGAATCATTTGGAAGCACAGGCCTTAGAAGAGGGAAACATTACTTAGCTGGTATCTAGGATACCTGTATCTTTTGCTTTGGTATTTTAATTTCACCAAAGAAACGTGTGTTTGGTGAGTCTGTGCACAGAATTTATGCCTTGTGGTAATATCAAAAATGAAGCACTTGTACCTGCTTTATTAAAGGTATTATTTATTAAAGGTAAATTATTATTAAGTTGTTCTTTACTAGGCATATCTTTGAAGGGCAAGAAGCCAAAATTTCAAATGTAACTTAAATAAAACTTGAAAAAAAATTTTTTTCAAATGTGTCTGGTGTTCAGGCAATTTGGTGGTCCCTCTGTGAATCAGGGGACAATGAATAGGCTCTAAGTCTAAATCCACAGCATTGTCTTGGTAAATCTTCATTAATTTGATCAGTTCATCACAAAAATTAACTTACAGGAAAAAAAACCTACTGGGATCTTTAAAGTAAAATAACATATTTGCATGTGTTTAACCTCCACACCTTCATGTCTGAAACATAGCTAAAAACTGAAACTTCAGTGCCTGCCCTCTTGAGTGGTAATGGAAAGGATTGCACGTGGCAGGATTCCTCTTAGGACCACCCTGTGCAGATTAGCCATCGATCCCACATCATTAGCCAGTCCAATAACACAAGGCTGAACAACTGTACTTCCTCCTGGTACACACTAAACTTTAAGCAGTAACTCATTGGAGAACTGATCCCAATTCACAGCCATATTGCTAATTAAAGGGCATATGATTTTCCCAAACTTGAAAGTACCCCAGTTCTATCATTATGTACAATCTTTTACGTACAATATTGTACGACAGAGTCAGAGATTGCCAAATGACCCTCTGGACAACTCAGCAAATACTTTTCACATGTAATGTCAATGGCACCATTACCTATGTTTTGGCATGTGAGAGCCCAAAACAACCCGAGGGATGTACTACCACCTTGGATACCTAATGGGGCAACCAAGCTGACTCTGTATGGTCGCAACACACAGATACACGTGACTTCCGCAACATCTGAAGCTTGTGAACCCATTCTTTGTGGATTTAATTGCTGATAACTTGTTTTAAACTAGAGACAGTTTAAATTGAACCCTAATGCAGATTTAAGTATGAGAGATAGTCTTAGTTATAAATTTATGTTTTCCTTCAAAGCACTCAAAGTATAAGGTGCCAAAGAAAGGCAGTACAAGATTACTGGAAAGTTAACAGTGGAGCCCTGGAATCACACAGTTAGGGAGTCTTTAAGAATCTGAAAATATATTAGACCAAAACGGACTCTTCAAAGGGATGTACTTGTTGAAATACATTTTAGCACTTAATGGCATCAAAGCTCTTGAATAAAATGCTTTTTATTTCACTTAAAAAATTCCTTTCCAATGGAATCATAAATCTTCAGTTTCCTCTTCCATTAAGAAAAACGTGATTCAGGGAAACAAAATTTAAGTAACCACTGATGACCTCACTTGGGCGTGAAAACATATGTATTGGGTTCTTTCTATTTCTCTCTTGAATGGCAAGGAAACGATTTCTCAAAAATACCAACCCCCCCAAATTGTATGCTGGTCACTGCTTCTAACTTCATCTTGCAATGACTAACAGACTTTCTTCGGGGTGAAAAATCCCTCACGTACACAGCTACCTAAAATGCTGTTATGATTATACAAGAGAGAAAATATTTGCATGCAAATACATACATGAACACTGAATTGGTAATTGCAACGATAATATAAACAGAGATGAACTAGACTGAAGAGGAGTATGTGAGAGGAAAGTGTGAACATTGTACTTTTGAAAAGAATCACATATGACAGAACCATAATGAAAGAACAGTCTGGAATGGTGTTAAAGTCCATTGTATAAAATAGACAAAGCTTAATGATTCTTGTTCAATTACCAAATAATGGTATAGGACTACTGTAGACCAATTATATTATAGAACAGTTGCTAGGTATAGTTCTCAAACCACTAAAAAGAAACCCTGCACCAGCGATTGTGGGTATTTAATTTTAACCCTTGGTAGGAAGTGAGGAAGGGTGAGTGATTTTTCTCTTGTTCAGGAAATCAAAAAAACAGGCAAGCCAGACTTCCCAGATTCATAGCACAGACCCAATAGCTTTAAGCTGCTTTATAGATACACAGTTCAAACATTCCAGGAGAGAAATTTTCAATTTTCTACCCCAGGATTTTTAGGGGGTAAAATTCTGTACCCAATAAATAAATAAATAAATAAATAAATAAATAAATAAATAACAGATAGATAGGTAAATAAATAGATAAATAAAATAAAAATAAAAATCAAACTGGCAATCAAATGGTGAGGTTAGAATGCAAACCACAGTAGTCTAGATAAGTAGCAATAATGTCTGTTGTGAAATTTAACCCTTTGGAGACGTAAATAACAGAATGCCTAAATCAAGCACTTGGGTATTCTGCTTTATTGCGGAGTCTAGGCAGCCAGAAAACATTTTTTTTTTCCCCTGCCACAGAGATAATGCCACTAATGTGGCCCTGGGCTCTTAGAAAAGAGCCATATCCCCTCTAGCCAATTAAGGAGTGGCATGGACCAGGCTCAGCTAGAGCCCCACGACAGTGGCCACTCAGCACTTCCTTCTTGGTAGAGTGCGTAAGAGGAGAAGAAAAACAGGAGACTGCAAGCCTCTTTTAGGGATACAGGAATTCTCCCAGAGGGTGGCAGATTCCCTATAAATGAAGTTCAATGAAAAACAGTCTCACCGCCAGAAGCCGAGGCACAAACAGACGATGCCCCATCCCCAGAAGTTCCAGCACTCGACATGCATACTCATTCACCAGCTTGCTCCTCTCGTCGTGCATGTCCTGGGACTTTTTGACAGGAGGTGTGAGCTTAGCAGCTGGGGCTGGGCAGGGCACCCCTTCTTCCATGAGCAGTAAGTAGGTATCCAGAATGAGAAAGCTGGATCTCTTATCCACAATTTTGAGAACTGCAGTGGGAAGGGAGGCAGGCTTAGGTCTCCCCAGGAGCACCAGCCAGTCTCTGGTGGGAATTGTCAGCTAATGTCTCCACAGGAAGAACATTTTGGCTAAATTATCCACTGTGCCAGAGCCCCAAAGTAGACTGGAAAACGAAATCAAACACGGATCTAAATAAAAACCGGCAGAAGCAATCGAATGCAAGAAAATGGCCAAGAGCGATGCAGCAGAGTTCAGATACATGTGTTAAAATGTACAGGCTGCTCGGAAGGGTCTAGCGTGTGTGTGCGTGTGCCGTGTGTGTGTGCGTGAGTGCGCGCGCGCGCGTGTGTCTGTGTGTCTGAGCAGACAGCAGCAGCAGTGGCCGGGAAGCCAGGGCAGTTGTGAAGCTGCAAGGAGAAAAGGATGAGCTCATTGCAATCCCCGATTCGTGACAAGCAGCGCTGCTGCCGCCACTGCCTCCGCTGCCGCCGCCGCCGCCGCTGCCGCTGCCGCCTCTCGCTGTGAATCAGTAATGAAGGGGTAGGGAGGGGAGGGGAGGGGAGGGGAGGGGAGGGGAGAGGAGGAGGTAGGTGAATGAGCATGCAGAGTGCGTCTCGGGGGAGAATGCTGTAATAAGAAGCCAATGGCGAGCCGTTGGACAGATGTGCTTCCCCCTCCCAGTCCACCTTCAATCAGTGTTAGTCTGACAGCTTCTGCTGTTGAATCCTAAAGCCAAAGGCAGATGAACCAGCTTCTCTTAGCATGTGAAGCTCACAGAGAAACCAGACCGCCTGCCAGCCACAAGGCTGACCTTTATTCACTCTTGCTTTCTAATAACGGTAACACATACAAGTCGGATTTTATGCTGCGTATTTAAAGTGGGATTTTCCAGCCCTTGTTAGAGGACTGAAATCCCCACAGAAGAGGGGTCTGGGGCAAAATGCTAGAGTATGCACAAGAGCAAAGACTGGGCTTCCAAGAAACGACACACCCTCAAGTTGCAGTGTTTACACAATAATACCGACTTTTTGCAAGGCTAGAATGTGAGGTATTTCAGCATTCAGGGGAAGCCACAATTAAAAGTAAGATTTTTATAAACATTCAGTATGATACTACATAAAGACCTCCAACATAATAATGAGAGTATACATCTAAGGAATCACTAAAGTTGAGATTCTCAAGCAGTAATAACTTTTTTAAGCCACAGACCTTGATAAACATTCAGGTAATAGCTCAAAATGTTATTTTGCTACTCTCTGGTCAAATTAATCCTTCCCTACTAATAACAACTGAGAATTGTCCATAGTTTTAAATTTTACAATCTTAGTAGGTGTGATTTTAATTCCCTTGATGTGAATAATAGTCACAGTCAAATGAAAGCAAAAAGACAAGATCACCTTTAGGAGCAGTTTCTAAACTTGAGCTAACAATGAACTCATGTATATTGAGAATCCTGGTGCTATAGTTCTGTAGCTGCTCTCCTGAATCTCAGAGCAGTTTCTCCACTGAAGTTATAGCATGATACAGGGTAACAGGGCTAAGAGAGCCCAGGTGGTTCCTTCTGAGTCTTAGTTTCCTGCTCTGACAAATAACAGTTACAGATCTCTGCAAGTAACAAAATAGAATCATATTTACCAGCATATCTCTAGGATCTCGGTTAAAGACATAGATTCATTACCAAATTTGGCTTAAAGGGAAATATTGCCTCCTTTAAAGAATATTGTTGAGTTCCTTTTTTTAAAACTCAATAAAAACAAAACATTTTTTTTTGTTAAACATCTTGAGTATTGATGAACAAAATAAATAAGATACTTATATATTGTTGTCAAGCTTTTTATTTCTTCTGAAAATGCTTTCTTTTAAAAATTTTTTTAAATATTTATATTTGAGAGAGAGAGAGAGAGAGAGAGAGAGAGAGAGACAGAACATGAATGGGGGAGGGGCAGAGAGAGAGGGAGACAGAATCTGAAGCAGGCTTCAGGCTCTGAGCTGTCAGCACAGAGCCTGACACGGGACTCGAACCCACAAGCTGTGAGATCATGACCTGAGCCGAAGTTGAACATTTAACCGACTGAGCCACCCAGGCGCCCCTGAAAATGCTTTCTTAAAAAACTAAAGATTTTAATGGAAAGTGATCAAAACCATTAGAATATGACATATAAATAATAAATTTCAGATCCCTAAGGTTTTGGATAAATGTCTGATGGGCTACCCAGGGTGGGGTAGGTTCAGTTGGAAGGGGGAGGCTGTAAGGATGAGGGCAGGGGTTCTGGGCCTTTCACAGCCTACCCCTACACACACACACACACACACACACACACACACACACACACACCCCCTCTGCAGGGAACAGTTCCATTTTTATCTTGTTTACATACTGGAGTTCTGCATGAGGTTCTGTTTGAAAAGACTGTACCACTGCTATGGAAGTGTGAAAAGCACTGCCATGGAAGCTTCCTGTTTAAGAACAAGGGCACATTTTTACTTGCAAAGGAAGGGACAATTCAGTGACTCCTTTGCTTATAGGACTTTTTTTGGGTTGATTTTTTTTTTTTTTTTTAAGATGGGGAAACGCTTCCATGCAACTGACGTGGGTTCAAAGAACACTGGCAGAAGCATTTATTTTTTCTCATATAAACCAGAAACAAGGAATTTCTTGCCCAAATGGATTCTGGCAAGAAGTCAAAATTAATCCAAAGATTTCAGAACTATGGTCTGGCTCTGATGCTCACAAAAGAAGTTAAAACTCCATGCACTAATATTAAATGTAATAACTAAAGTATGATATTTTAATGAGCAAAACAAAGCAAACACTTGGGCACATTTGAGAAACGTTATGTAAGAGGAATTATAAACAAGTCACCCTGTATTTCAGTTTTCCTAACCTCTCCATGATCCTCCCCCTCAAAAATACATCATCCTTGAGGAAGTGAAGGTGCTGGTGCAGCCCTGGGCTCTGAGTGGCCCCTGCCAGGAGAGCAGCAGGGGTCTTCTGGGGAGACCACGTGGGTCCAGAGCATACCTTCCCTGATGAGTCTGAGGAACGGGGGCCACACCAGAGCCCTGCAGAAGGCGTGGGGATTAAAGCACAGAGGAGCCTCGGGAAGAACAGGGAGAAGTGGGAGCAGGCCCAGCTGGCTATTCCTACCAGCCTCCGAACCAAGATGCTGAACAGAGGAGGCAGAGCCGGCACGATGGGGGACGGAGGCAGAGCTGCTGACACGCAGAACTGGATCCAGGTCCTAGGGCTTCACAGGCCAGACTCTCAGTTAAGAGTCAGGATGAAGACGGAAAGAGAGCAACAGCACAGAGCAACCACAGCTCTGTTTCCATGCGCCCAGAACATGCTGAACTGGTGAGAAGGACAAAGGCTGACGATATCAAATTCCCAGTGGGAAGATGTGGTACAGAAGGCCCTCCGGGCCCAGAAGGCATCACCTACCTAGAAATGACCACACTGAGAGCTGTCTCATCTCTCTGCACACCAGGCCAGGCCAGAACGTGCATAGGAATGAACACATCCCAGGTTGTAACGTCCCTCCTCGGCCTCTCATCTTCCTTTTGACATCAAGGGGAACCAGACATCTCAGAGACCCACTTATTCAGTTCTGTATACATGGGGACATCAGCCCAAGCCCAAGCCATCTTCCCACGTATCACTCTATGGAGAATAAAGCACCCTATATAAACAGTGCTACCTCCATCCCCTCCCTGCCAAAGCCATCACCTTTGCTTTCAAAATTTCCGTAATTTTTCAACCATGGTCCTGTTTTCAGGTTGTCCTTTGAGAATAAGCCATTGATCAATATCAGGTGAAATAACTCTTCTAGAACATAATTTGGTGAAATGGAAGAATGAATTCCAGGCATTTTTGACGTCCTACAAGAGTGACTCATCTCAGTGAGCATTTTCTCTTCTCCCTCCCCAACTCCCCAAGTAATTTATTTATTGCTGATGAGGCTCAGAATAGCACACTTCTGAGAAATAAATGTTTCAGTTATAAAGTAGTCCAAAGATGAAACGAATGATAGAAAAAAAAAAAACCCTCTTGTAAATTAACCAGTTAATGATACATGACTTCTCAGATTTTTTCAACCATCACAAAGATTTTTTTTTTTAAATATGTACAGGAAGATCAACAGCAAGTTGAAGATAATATGGGAAACCTGGATGAATCATGCAATGAGACAGTGAGAGAAAAGCAGACAGGACCAGGCAATGGTCCCAAAGCCAAGGTCTAAAGAAGAGAACCCCACTGTCTGGAGTGCTGGGATCAGGTGGATGGTGGTCCTAATTAAAGCCTTGTGCCGGAATGCTCTTCCTGAACTACTCTACTGTGTCATGATTGCTGGACATGTGCAGGACATAAATAGACTCCCACTGTAAAATGAAGACCATATTTGACTTAATTTATTACTTAATGTAATTAAGAACACTGAGTGCAAAGAAACATGCTAAGTAGTTACTTTAGGGGTTACAAAGGTGAAAAAGGAAATACTTTCCAATTTGCAAGAGCTTAAAATCGGAGAGGCATTCAAACATAGAGATAGAGCACAATGTGGACACCATGAAAGGAGGAACGACACTGTGTTACGATCTAGTCACATCTTTGTTATCCACAATGGATTCAGACAAAGTGGGCTCCTACTAGTGAGACTGGCCTGGACCTATAATCCAAGAGTAATGATAATTAAAAGTATCTCTGAGAGTAAAACAGGACATTGCTTATTCCATTATCTTTTAGTCACATTTACTCGTCGAATGACATGGGTAAATTACTTCATACTCTTTGAGTCTCTGTAAAATGTCCATGTCCTGTACCTAGCCAAGTTGCTCCAAAAACTAAGTTAATGTGTAGAAAGGAATCTCTCGTGGTGCCTAGCACAGGGTGGGTGCTAGATAACTAGTAATCCTCTTCATCTTTCCAGGAAGTCATGTAGAGGGGTAAAATGTATTGTGTTCACCTGGCTTAGGGTTTAGAAAGACAAAAAGGTCTCCGAATGTATTAACATTAGAAACAGAATTAGAACTGCTGCCTCTTCAGTTCGACACATTAGTAATTAGTAGGAGAGGACCCATGCTCTTCTCAACTTGGAAAGATAAAAAGGCAAAAGTGAACTCTCTAGTTATTTCTTTTTTGTTGGACAGACAAGTTTTTAAAGGATAAAGCCTCAATAATTTGGCAGGTTCCTAAGATCCAACAAATAGGTCAAATAAAGGTAACGGAGTAAGTAGTATTGGTATCCTGGTGAACATGTAAAATCCTGCACAATGCACACTCTGCCATTCGAGTCTCGATTCTGCTCGTGCTCTCCTACGTGCTCCTGGAGGTAGAAAGATACACCAGATGCTGCCTCTAACTTTATGCATTATGCACGCTACTTGAAGAAAAAGCTAAAATGAAATGTAAGGAGACTGAGCACATAAGTTATATCACAGGGAAAGGAGTCTCATTATTTTGTAGCTGGAGAGCAAACACTGAAGAACTGGAGTACAAAATTAACTGACACCATGGTGGGTAGTTCGGGTAACAGTTTTATAGGAATTCAAAGGGGAAAAAAGGATTCCTATATAACATTATAGACTTACCTAGTGTTTAAGAATGGTCTAACCTCTTGTAAGACTTAAGGCATAACCATCTTATAACCATCGATAAAAACAAGGAGTTTTTGTTGTTGTGGTTGTTGTTTCATAGAAGAGAGAACTTTCTCCCGCCAACAATTTAATAACATGCTGAGTAATCACGGTAGCATCATTATGACCTTACTACATATCCTTGTCCTCAGATTTTAACATAATGTCCTTATTAATGCAAGAACTTCTATGACTATAGACATTGAGGGTTGGTCATTTTGCCTCTACTTCCTTACCTTTATTGACAATCATCTCAAAAGCCTGCTACCTATTTTATTACTGGACATTTGTTTAGAAAGGACTACTTGTGGTAAGCCAGAAATGTGAAATTTCTAGTCACTGGGTTATATATTCTACAATAACACAGAAGAAGTCTACTTTTCTTATGTGACATTAATTAAAATACTTGAAGACTGTCTCAATTTCCTTTTCTCCAAGATAACCATCCCTGCTATAAGCTGGTTTCTGGATCTTTCTAAAGTGTTCACAATCCTACCTCTTGGATGGGATTTTCTTGGACAACGTCCTTCAGTACTTCACTACCCACACTGATAAGGATACTCTAGACATGATAACAGAATCACAAAATAATGTGCTGTTGTTAGACCCCAGAAAGCATCGAAGTCTAACATGTTTATCCTATTAAGGATAAGACTTATGTTCCGTAAGTGACCTGTTTAATCATAAAACTTGCTTGAGGCAGAGCCAGTAAGCCAAGGTCCCAGAGCCCAGTTGCATGGTAGGGAACCTTGCCTTTTTGTTGTCTTTCAATTAATGTAGCCCACTTAACAACAACAATAAAAACACAACTATCTTATGAGGAAAACTGTGCTTCACTATTTTATTTCATCTGGAATTGATATCCTGCCTGCTATCTGGCATGAAAGAATCTAAGAATCTTGGATTTGAGTTGAGAGGGGCATCCAAAAGCCTGTCTTGAGGATAATCACTTCTGAACACACACTTATCATAATAAAGCACATCTGCCTTCTCAATTTTTAACCGAGAAGCACTCTCTTCTTCAATCAAACAGAGAGGCTGGATCCTTGGCAGATCAGCCATAGTGTCTCAAGAGCAGCTTTCTTGAAGCCATGTTAGTGATCTAGGCTTGAAAATGCAATGCTGGCTCTCAGTTCATTCATCCCCTTCCCTGGACAGTTTGTATAAGGCTCCTATTTATTTCCCAGGTAAGCAGAGGCATAAATAAATGTTAGCAAGGGCTGGGTTTATGTTAAATTGATCAGATTAAAATAATGATATATAGAATCTAGACTGTGCCTTGATTTCCTCCGCTGGATCAGCATTTTACTTTTTATTTTTATGTGTGCGTTAGTATGTGTGCGTTGTCATGATTGTTAAAAATAATGAGGTGCTATATTCATCTTGGTAAGTTGTGCATTGCCTCTGCCTTCTTCCCATGCTCTATTAAATTTGCTATCTCTGGCATCTTCATGTTACATACAACGCTAAGTGTAGTTTAATAGCTGTCACTATGGAAAATAATATTTTCAGTGGAGTAGTTATATGGGTCAGCCCATGCATTAGCGAGTGAATTTGTTTCCATGAAATGAGTATGCCAAGATGGGGACATACAAGTTTTTTTGAAGACAAGTCCATGCTCTAAAATAACGATGGTGATAGGTTATACAGCCTGGCCCTGGCCCCTGCCTCATGGCTTCCAATGGTTTCAGTACAATTTCAGGGGTAGCAAAATGGTGCGAATGGAGGTGAATTTTCCTCTGCGTTCACTAGAGGTGATCTGCTCCCTCTTCACCTCCCTTGAGAGTTCAGTCCCTGTATATACTCAGTCTTGCCACAGGCTGTCACATGATGATAGCAACAAGTGAACAGGTATACAGAGGTCCTTCCTGCATGGTGGGCTCCTTTACCTGTGCCATACTGGTATTTGTCCCAAGCAGGGCCTAACAAAGTAACTTGTACATCACAAACTCTTGTGGATATTTAAATAACCAAAAGTACAAATAATAACAGTTATTATTTATATTTATACAATACCTGTAAAGGCTGTGAACTATGCTAAGCCCTTAGAGCATGCATTGCTGCATTTAATCCTAACAACCAATTATGACCATTTCACGTAGGAGGCACCTGAGCTTAGAACAGTTCAGCGACTTGCTCAGGATCACGCTGCTAGTAAGTGGTAAGTCAATGCAACCATAGTTTGTGGATAACTACACCCCTGATCTATAAATGTTTAAAATAGAACTTGAGTTATTTGAAACAGTGAAGAAAGTAGAGTTAAACAGGCTTGATCCCAGAGGCTAATCAAATTAGTCCAGTGGAAACACCAGGATTTACAGTCATGTCACCGTGAGTATACTGAGGGACTAATGTGTCCGGGGTTCTAAAAGAAATGACAGAAAAAAACAGTAAAAACTTATGCTCAAAGAGCAGCATCTGTACCCTGGTGATCTTACCCATACCCTCCCTGCTAATTCTGAACAATACAGCTACAGGATCAGCCCTCTCTCCAGAGCTCCCACCTGTCTCTCTCCTTACTGGATATATGCAGCCTCACATGTGACTTAATCGTAGTGTTCAACGTCATTCCTTCTTCCCCAGTGCAGCTCCTTGTCTTACATTTCCTATCCCAGCTGAGGGTGTTTGCTATCTGCCCAATTTATACAGTAGGCACCTGGGTGTCATCCCAGAGTCCTCCTTTACACCCCCCCCCCACCTCTAAGCCATCATTCAAGTCTAGTTGATTCAACCTCCTCACCATCTCTTACAACTATCCCCTCTTCTCCACTCCCATTTCTTCTGATTTGAGATCAGCCCTTGGTATGACAGGCTGGGATCTCCACCATCAGCAATACTCAAGACCCTTGAATTTCCCTGCATACCCCCAGCAACTCTGTGTCTCCAGGTCTCTGTTCTGGCTTTCTCTTCTTCTAGAACTGTGCTTCCCCTCTAATTCACTTAACCTTTTCTTAATCTGACAGAATGCAACTCCGAGATTACCTCCTGCAGGAACCACCCTTCATTCTCGGAGTTGGGGCGCATGGCCCCGTTTGCCCCCTGACGTTTCCACCTCTGCTGTCTCTCTCACAGCCATGTGCAAGCTTATAGTTTAGTGAGTTGCCTTGAAATCAATGGTTAGGTCCCTCTCCTCTGCTAAGGCACTTAGAGACAGGCATCAGGTACCATCCTTCTTGTGCTGAAAACCAGCAGAAGCAGTTACTTGATGCATAATGGCTACCCCATAATTGTTCGTTGGAATGGCTCAGCCTTCAAAATGGATAAAATATGACTACTGTGTAAGAGAACGATAGATAAGCATTTCTCTGATTAGAGATATTGGTGCTTTAATATTTCTGAGCCTTTTAAAATGTTCTTCCCTTCTGGAATGTTTTTCCTCCATCATTTTTTTTCCCTTTAAAAATGTTAACAATCCTTCAAAATGTTATTGAAAGGTCAAAAACTGAGATGTCAGACAGACCTGAATTTAAAACCAACATTTGATGTCCAGTAACTGTGTGACTTCAGGAAAAGTTCACCTCCTTGAGTCTCACTTTTCATTGAGGAAATGAGGTTTAAAACAGTAATCTAATGGGGCACCTGGGTGGCTCAGTTGGTTAAGTGTCTGACTTTGGCTAAGGTCATGATCTCGCCACTTGTGAGTTCGAGCCCTGCGTTGGGCTGTGTGCTGACAGCTCAGAGCCTAGAGCCTGCTTTAGATTCTGTGTCTCCCTCTCTCCCTGTCCCTCCCCTGCTTTTTCTCTGTCTCTGTCTTTCTCTCTCAAAATTAAATAAACATTAAAAAACAGAAATCTTATGAAATTGCTAACATTATTAATGACTGTGACATTTCTAGCATGGAAAACTGGGATGATAGTGAAGATAATAACTGATAGGGAAAGCACTGGGGCACTGGAGCCAGGAAAGGGTGGAGGATGAATGGAGTTAGCAAGAAGTAAGTGGCCATCTGTTGGAGATTTCCACAGGCCATGGGAAATATGAATCTGGAGCCAAGAGATGGGTTTGGAAATCACTGGTGAAATATGGGAATGAATGAGGTATAAACCAGGGAAACTAGGAAGCCATAAAGAGACGTTCTTATAATATGTCATGATATTCTTCTCACTTATGCCAGGTGTGGTTTAATAACTAGTTGTATAATATTATTGGGGAAATAATTGAGCCCAGCAGACAGTAAGCTCCTTAAGGAAAGGTTGTGTATTTGCTTCACTCACCAACATGTTCCCCACGCCCAGTGGAGTGACTATGTCTACAGACAGCTCATCAATTACCGAGCTGATGAATGATTGAATCTTACCGATGGACTTTCTAGTCATTTGCTTGAAATTTGGTGATCTAAATAATTAGTAATGCGAGAATACAAATTCGTAGTAAAAATGTGCAGAGGTGGAGGTAAGAATAAAAACCTCACAAGTGCCTGTTGTGGGCCAGACATTGTGCCATCCACTTCTATGCACAGTTTTACCCCATTCCTATGATATGTTGTAATGAGACGATGCTAAAAGAAATGATTTCTTCCTGTGTTGCAAAATCAGTCCGCCTGATTTCTGTAACACCTTTGATTTCCCACTCTCCATCAGCCTTCCAAATCCAATTTATCTGTAAGTCCTGTCAGCTCTATCTAAAAATTATCTGAATTTGTCCTCTCTTTCCATTTTCGCCGTTATCACCTTAGTCCAAGCTACCATCCTATCCTGCTTGGACTTTCTGAAATAACGTCTTCCCAGTCTCCATGCTTCTATTCTCGCTTCTTTTCAAGTCGCATTCTACACACCAGATCTCCTCAATCCAAACGTCTTAAAACCATAAATCAGTAAAATTTCTCCATGCTTAGAACGTATACTGGCTTCCCCCTTAAACCCAAATGCCAATACTTTGCTACTGTTTGTATGACTCTACTGCTCTGGCCCTTGTATAGCTCTCTAACCACATCTCCTTCCTCTCTACTTCTTGCTCATCTGCTCGCTATGCTTCACTCACACTGGCCCCCTTTCTGTTTTGAACATACAAAACTTCTACTGCCCCAGGGCCTTTGCACTTGCTGTTGGCTCTGATCTTCATATGACTGGGTCCACTACATCATTCAACTCAAATGTTATTTTGCTCACAAAGGCCCTCTCTTACCATCTTACCTAATGGAGAGCAGGAACACATTGGATTCTCTTGTATTATTTCTTTCATCACATTCATTGCTACTTGAAACTGTTTACTTCTTTTTTTCCCCTAATGTTTATTTATTTTTGAGAGAGAGACAGAGCACTCATGGGGGAGGGGAAGAGCGAGAGGGAGACACAGAATCTGAAGCAGGCTTCAGGCTCTGAGCTGTCAGCACAGAACTTGAACTCACAAACTGCAAGGTCATGACGTGAGCTGAAGTTGGACACTTAACTGACTGAACCATCCAGGCGCCCCTACTTTTTTTTTTTTTTGAGAGAGAGAGAGCACAGCAGCAGCAAGGGAGGGGCAGAGGGAGAGGGGGAGATAGAATCTCAAGCAGGCTCCATGCATTGCGTGGAGCCTGACATGGGGCTCAATCTCACGACCCTGAGATCATGACCTGTGCTGAACTCAAGAGTTGGATGCTTAACCAACTGAGCTACCCAGGCATCCCAAAAACTGTTTACTTCTTTTCCATGTATTATCTCATTCTCCCACTAGAAAATGTCAGGGGAAGGCTCACAGGGGAGAGGTGGGAGAGCTTTAAAAAAATCTTTACTGACAAGTTATTAGAAAAAAACATAAATGTAAAATAAGATTCTGGCTTCAGCTTCTTTTTTTCATTCATCCATTCATTTTTACTTAAAATAGTATTATTTTACAGAGCCTTTTGAATCTCTCTTTTCTTTAGCAAAGTGACCCCTTGACATTTATAGATTCAATATTTATTGTTCCGGCTCTCCCTGAGAGACCCCACAAGGCTGTAACACAGCAACTTGTGGGTTTGCTGAGGAATGAATTTCGTTACTTCCGTGGAGCAGATGGTAAGGAAGCTTAGCTTATAGTCTTTGTTCCTCTCGGTTATTATACGCTCTTATGACAAGGCAGTTATTTTATCTCAATTTCATAAAAAAAGACACTGAATAAAAATATCATAGTGGTATTAAAAAATTTAAAAGCATTGCAGTATATATCTTTCACGAGTGTCAGTTGTTTTTTTCCCCCTGAACCGATGGCTATACACATTTTTGTATAAATGGCCTACCTGGCTCATGGCAGTCGTGCCATGATTAATACCAAACGTTATGCTTCCAAAAAAACTATGGTTAATCTATAGCCCCCATAAGGTCTTGCCACCTAAAAACTGCAGAAACCATTTTAGATATGCAAGTAGCTGAGTCATTGTGGTTTTTGGTAAAGAAGAGAGAGGTTTCTATATTTAAAAACAAGGATAGCATAATATTGGTTTTCAAAGCGTCCTGTAAACTTTGGATAATATATGCTAATGACTGTCAACTACTTTAGGAAGGAGAAGGAAATTAACAACACAAAATAACCAGAAACAGCCCCGAGACCAAGTGGGAATACAGAGGGATAAATGAGCCCAGGGGTAAAAGGTAAAAGAGGAAATATTCATTTCTCTATATACACACCATGAGCCCAGAGTTTATCTGGTGCCAGTGGAATACGAAACTAGTGTATAATGTGGTCTCTATCGTCAGTGGTACTATAGACTCAGAGCAGAAACAAGACCCATGATCGGGACATTAGGGGGGTCCACAGCACAGGTAATAAGGTGCCCAATAGGTCTACCTGAGGCCAGAATGGAAAGCCAGAGGATGGGCTTATACTAGACAGCAGACAGATGAATAATACAATGAAGACACATCTTTAGAAAGATGAATCTGGTAGCAGAGGGCAAAGGATTTTAAGAGAGGAAGAGACTGAAGGCAGACAAGTCATAAAGCTCTTGCAGTGAGCGGAATGTGGGAAGAGGAAACCCTGGACCGGTGTGGTTGCCATGGACACAGAGCGATGCTTAAATCTGAGAAGCATCATAAAGGGAAAATAGCTCTTCGTTATATTTGTGTAACTTTCCAAGTACATGTGGCTTATCATGTCCTCTTTTCTATGACTCATTGGTAGGAAATTGCCAGATGTAATATTCTTCACCAAATCACCACAGAGGGAGTGAAATGCCCCCTGACATATGAATACTCCCTCAAAGTTGCTGATTTTGAGGCACTAGGTTTGGCTAAAAGATCAACTGGTTTGGTCACGATTTCTGAGACTCTTATTATTAATGTAGTTCAAACCATAAGGCTTTAGGCTGAACTAATCAGAAGTTGACCTGGTAATACTACTACTCAATTGTCCAGAGACACCCTGGTTATCACTCAATGAGCAGTAAGTGAGAATATGTAAGGTCTAATAAGCTGCCTTCTCTACAATAAACATCTTCTAAGCAGCTCCCTTCCTTAAAATTAAAGAGAGGGTATAACTGGAAAGTTTTTCAGAAGGCAAGAAAGAGAGAGAGGAAAAAAAGAGAATAGCAATGACAGCATTTATCCTCGAGCACATCCAACTGTCCCCACGTCTCCCTGACAGCACCTGGGGGAATGTTGCTCAGTGTCCCCTGCCCTTTCCACCCTTGCTGTGACAGCCCTGGTTAAAAGAAGCCTTCATGATCTCTCTCCCCAGACTCTCCTAAAAGTCTCCAAACTACTCTCCATATCTATTCCCGTCTCTTCACATTCCCCTTTACCTCTCACTGTCTCCAAAACTGTCTTCCTCAAACAGCAGATCTAACTATGGAACCATTTGAAGGTAGCCTCTGGTCCACAGGTTCAAAGGACACACAACCATAACTGTAAGATACCCTTCAGACAATCTAGACCTCTCCTGCCTTTCCAATGACGACTGTCACCTTGACACCTTAAGCTCAACGTTCTCATGGAGCCTCTTCCCAACATGCTATATTTTGTGGTACTTCTGGTCCTCACATATGCTGTTCTCATCGCCTAAAACATCATTCCTTGTCTTCCCTTGCTAATCTTCCATGACTCAAACGTCACTTTCCCTTTCAAATCATCGCTTTTGTTACCTCCCTCCTCCACCTTTGCATCCTGTCCTATTTGTTCATGACCATGAAGTAACAGCTGTTCTGTGGCCATTATTTATAGACCTGTCTATCTTCCCTACTTGTCTGTGAAGCCCCTGCCTCAACTGCAACACACTCATCTTGGCATTTCCACCACACAACAGCTTCTGGTCACTGCGGTCATGGATTATTTAAATAAATACTGACTACATGAATAACTGATGTGCAAAGGAAGAAGTGAGTTATAAACAGAATTTAAATATGAGCTTACTTTTTAAACAGACATGTATTATGCTAGGGGATGGTGAGTGTGTATCTCTTTTATTTACTGTCTAAATGAGTAAGAAGAAAGGCCAAAATTTAAAAAGTGCAGTATTTATGGACTCTAGAAGAAGAGAGGGAAGATGCTAACCCACAGTAAAAGTGTAAAGGCCATAAGAAAGTAAATAAAAAAGCAAATTATTTAGCAATGTGCTATCACTTGGTAGCTCCTTCAGAAACAAACACATACATTTGATTGGGGGAGTGTGGAGGCTCTCATCATCTGACAGGCTAGTTAGCTGGAGGTGGATCAATGGACAGACCTAAACACTTCACAGGATCCACACAAATGGAGGCCCAGAAGTCATTGTTTTAGTTTGGACTTAAGTGGGTAAAATACATTAGGGAGGGGATTGTTAAATTAAAAACTATTTTCCATTTCACATGGAAACAAAGTATCGTGTGCTGACAGAAGCAATAACTTACTTGGCTATAAGTAATCAATACTGCAAAATCACATCACTCAGGTTCTCAAACAAAGGTTTCTAAAAAATGCCAGCATGCACCCCAATTCACGTTAACATAAGATACACCTTTGAGAAAATGTCTGATTGGCAAGTTTACTTGCCCAAGAGGGCAGATACTCAGAATTTACTAATAGAGGACTGAAATCACATTCAAGAAAATGACATGGAAATCACTGTCACAGATGGAAAACACTTCCATAATGTCTCCCGTATAAGCTATCAGTAAATGGGTAAGATGTTTGAAATGAAATTAGGCAGGGTAGATAAATTAACCAAAGAATTAAGTTTCAATTCCCATTTGATTTATATTTACATATGGTTTTTAAAAATTTTTCTAAGTTTATTTATTTTGAGAGACAGTGTGCCCATGCAAGAGTAGGGGAGGAGGCAGAGAGGAAGGGAAAGAGAGAAGAATCCCAACAGGCTCCCCGCTGTCAGTGCGTAGCCCTATGTGGGGGGTTGAACCCATGAACGGAGATCACAACCTGAGCCGAAATCAAGAGTTGGTCACTGAAGCACCCAGGCGCCCGTTTACATATGGTTTTTATTTCTTTCTTTGCTATGAATGAAAGTTGATAAATGTAGCCAAGCTTCAAGAACTGAAAGTCATTTAATACACAGTATTTCACTGTATGTTAGACAATGGGGCCTAATAGCAGGTGTTACCACTATAGGGCTTACAGTCTGCACATAATAGTGGAGAAGTAGTATAGACTGTATGGTCAACACTTGAATAAAGATGCTCCAAAGCTCCTGTAGGACTCAAACGGTCCTGTTCCTAAAAGAGGCACTACTCTTGGGGTACCTGGGTGGCTCAGTTGATTAAATGCCTGACTTGGGCTCAGGTCATGATCTTGCAGTTCGTGAGTTTGAGCCCCACATCAGGCTCTGTGCTGACAGCTCAGAGCCTGGAGCCTGCTTCAGATTCTGGGTCTTCCTCTCTCTCTGCCCCTCCCCCACTCACATTCTGTCTCTCTCACAACAATAAATCAACATTAAAAATAAAGAGGCATTACTCCTTTAGCTCTTTAAATACTAATGTCAGTTTTGTTGTCTTTGCTCTGAAATGACAACACATTATTTTCCAACAAGAATATCAGCTTGCTAGGGGGCGCCTGGGTGGCTCAGTCCGTTAAGCATCTGACTCTAGATTTCGGCTCAGGTCCTTATCTTGTGCTCTGTGAGACTGAACTACCAGGGAGAAGCCTACGTGGGATTCAGTCTCCCCTCTCTCTCTGCCCCTCCCCCAACCTGTGCTCACGCTTCCTCTCTCTCTTTCTCTCTCAAAATAATAAACATTAGCAAAAAAAAAAAAAAAAAAAAAAAAAAGAGAACACAGGGTACCTGGGTGGCTCATTCGGTTGAGTGTCTGACTTTGGCTCAGGTCAAGATCTCATGGTAAGTTCAAGCCCCACAACAGGCTCTGTGCTGACAGCTCAGAGACTGGAACCTGCTTTGGATTCTGTGTCTCCCTCTCTCTGCCTCCCCCTCTTGTGTTCTTTCTCTTTCTCTCAAAAATAATATATAAATAAACATAAAGAATGCATCAACTATAGGTGTGTTCAACAGGAACATCTTTGATTTCTTCTATTTCCCCTAAAATTGCCTAAACCTCGGATAACTACCAAGTCATGACAATTACTGATACATACATACATACATACATACATACATATATATATGTATGTATATAACTTGTTCACTATACATCACTATATTTATTTATTTACTGAAATTGCTTATTTTATTAAAGTGGTAGCTGAATGAAAACTGACATTAAATGAAAAATAAGACTTAATTCTCTGTTTTAAAATCACTTATCTTTTAACATTGCATTTTGAAATACTGCAGTATATTCTACACAAAAAAGAAGATAAAAGCTTTCCAAGAGCTGGCGCGCCTGGGTGGCTCAGTTGGTTGGGTGTCCAACTTCGGCTCAGGTTGTGATCTCGCAGTTATGAGTTCGAGCCCACATCAGGCTCTGTGCTGACAGCTCAGAGTCTGGAGCCTGCTTCAGATTCTGTGTCTCCCCCTCTTTCTGCCCCTTTCCCACTTGCACTTTCTCTCTCTCTCTCAAAAATAAATAAACATAAAAAAACTAAAAAAAAAAACTTCCCAAGAGCCTATTTTAATGTCACTAAGAACAAAATGGGTCCCATATGAAAACACACCACCTTCCATTATTTTGTAAGTAAGGAGGAGGCATTGATAATTTAATAATTAAGAATAGATTGGTGGCTTCCTTTCCAAGGCTGATCATTTAAAACAGAGCTGGCTTAACTACACAAGGCTTGCAGAACATGTAAGAGCCTAGTAGCAGTTCAGCACCTACTCTACTCCCTACTCCCTCACTGTCCCCAACTGCCCCCTGCCATCTCCAGGCTGCCCCTTTTTTACACTTATTTTCATTTGCTTTCCTGGCAGTTCTGTTTATTCTTGGCTTTGTACTCAGGTTCTTAAAACTCATCCCAGGCCAGCTTCACTTGATGGCCCATGCTTGTCTCCGTTACCTCCTTCAGTTCATGTGCTCAACTCTCAATCTTTACAGTGTACCACCATCTTGGGTAGATGATGTCCAGTCCCACACCTGCTGGGATCAGCCTCTCTCACTTCCTGCCACAACAGGGAGAGATCTCAGACAGGTGATGGCAAAGAAAGAAAAGAAATCCAAGGTAAGGTACATATAATAAATTGATGAAGAGAATTAAAGAGAAAGAAAAATAGAGTGAAAGTAGTCAAGCCTATAATTACTCAAATAAGAGAGAAAAATTACCAAAGAGGCAAAGATGTTCACTCATCTCTCAATTTATGAACAGAGAATGACAGCACTAATTTCAAACTGAGGATTAACAGATTTGAATGCGTATTGTTGAATATCTCACATATCAGGAATAAACTTAAACGTTTAATGAGTTCACTGAAGTCATTCAGTGAAGAACTTAAGAAGAACTAGCAATGGTGTCCCCTCACACCCCCACTCTAATAGGCTCCACCCACAAAAAGTCTAATCTCTCCTATGATGAAAGTGCCTCCCAGGCAGAGATTCAGAGCTGACCCAGAGGACAGTAACAAATGAACAAATTAGTTTCAAAGAGCTTCCCTTAAATTCTTTTTTTAAAATGGTTATTTATTATTTTTGAGAGAGTGCAAGCGAGGGAGGGGCAGAAAGTCAGATGGGGACAGGGGATCTGATGTGGGCTCCACGCTGACAGCAACGAGCCCAATGCAGGGCTCAAACTCACAAACCGCGAGATCATGACTTGAGCTGAAGTCGGATGCTCAACTGACTGAGCCACCCAGGCAGTCTCCCTTATATTCTTTAAACAGCATTTAAGTAAAAATAAGGCAGGTACTTAAAAGCACTAACTTTTGCATGTAAGGTATGATGCAACAGTAATTCCCGAGAGTTATCTCTATTTAGGATTGTAACATAAACACACAGGAAGGTGTGTGATGAGCGGAGGTCAGATGTGAGCTAGCCTTGAAAAATATGTAGATTTAGAAAGGCTGAAAGGCTATTCCCAGACAGAGAGCAGACAAGCCCAAGGTGTGCATGGTTCCTCTTGAATCTACTTCCAGTGTAGCTAGATTACAGATATGTGATGAAGTTAGAATCATCCACGTGAATACAGAATGGACAGTTTTCAGGAAAAGACTAGGGTATCTGAACTCCATTTCCAATCTTTAGGAGTTAGTAAAGCTCTATTAAATATAGGAGAAAAGGAATGGAAACAGTGTCTTAAGCCATATTTAACAATGGTAATTTTAACTGAGGGAAATTTCTTTCAGTGCATGATTATTTAAATAGAAAAAAATTTAAATTTGAGAACATGGGACTTTATACTCAAAAGAAGTTTTTGGTATGCATAATGTGAACAGACCTGTATTTACTATATAAACAATTAACAAATATGAATCTAAAGAATCAGGGATTAGTATGTGTATCTCCAACATAAAACATGAAAACAAAGCATAGATCATTAGGGAAAAATCAAAACTAGTTTAAATACTGCTTTAGATGAAGTGCAATCTACTTAAATACAACAACTAGAAAAAGAATGAGGTTAATCCTTTGGCCCTTTGCTACTCTGTGCATCAGTCCTGGAATTAGGGATGTTTGCTGAACATGCAGAAATGCACTTGCCACTCTGGTGGATAAAAAGAAAGCCTTAGACTGTCTTTAAGAAATGAAGTCCAATCAGAGAATGCAGGACCTACACGTATGAAAATAAAATGAAACACAGCATGTTAGTGACAAAGTGAATGATATATTTTGCCATTGCAACAGATGTTCATTTCAGGCAGGAGTCAGGAACCATCCTTGAGAGGGGGTAGGGTTTAAGCCAGAACACAGGGGCTAGGCAGACGGTATAAACAGAGAAAAGGGAGCATGATATATAAAATAAAGATGCTTTCAGGATATAGTGCTAGAGTTTAGCTCCAAGACTTTGATGGGAGAATGAAAAAATGAATATAGTGTCATCATCAAGTACATGAGGCACAGATACATCAATCAGTCTTTCTGTAAATGATACCCCATGAAGTTGTACTGTACATAAGCTGCCTTATCCACGCATCAATAAGGATAGTAAAAAAGAAATACCAAAGGCCACTGAAGATTTTATATAAGATGGCTGAAGATATAAAATTGGAACTTGCTAGGAAAAAATTTAGGAATTATTTTCTTTGGACAGTGAATTTATGCAATGCAAAAATGCAGAAGGCCCAAAGACTTATCTACTGCTAAGACCTGAGGAGGAAGAGGAACATACCAAAGGGACGGGTACAGAAGCAAGGGACCTGAAGAGCACATAACTGTGGAAAACGGAATGGTACCATATCACAGAGTACTTTTTTTCTTGATTAACTAGAGAATTATGACTAGGTAGGGGGTAAACTGTGAAAATATGTGATCTTATATCAATCTTATGCTGTTTTCCTCAGCAGCTTCTATGTCTTAATATACAAGGCATACCACTCACTCAACCATTAAAAGTTATGACCCATTCCATTTCTACTAGTTAAGAAAAATTTCAAGTTGCAAAATAAAATGTATTGTGAAAAGAGTACTGTTTTAACAGCTATAGGGCTATTCAGATGATCTCTTTCTTCTTGAGTGAGCTTTGGTAGTTTGTGGTTTTCAAGAGATTTGTCCACTTCATCTAAGTTGTTAAATTTATTGCCATAAAGTTGTCTTTATGTCTTTTGCTTGGAATTCACAGAACTGCTGGGATCTGTGGGTTTATAGTTTTCATCAAATTTGGGAAAACATCAGCTATTATTTAAGTGTTTTTATTGCCTTTCCCTCCTGCCTCTTCTTCAAAGACCCCAATAACATATCCAGGAGGCCTTTTGAAATACCATAAAACTTGTTACTCTTTTCTCTTTTTAAAATCTTTTTTCTTTGTGTTTAATTTTGAATGGTTTCGGTTGCAATGTCTGCAAGTTCACTAATGGTTTCATCTGCAGTGTCTCATCTGCCACTAATCCCATTCAATATCTTTCATTTTTTAAATCCATTGTACTTTTCTTTTTTTCTTATTTTTCATCATGGTAAGTGTACTCTAATTCCCATCCTGTATTTCATCTATCCCCCCCCCCCCCACCTCCCCCCTGGTAACCATCAGTTTGTTCTCTAGAGTTAAGAGTGTTTTTGGTTTGTCTCTCTCTCTCTTTCTTCCCTTGCTTGTTTTTCTTTCTTAAATTCCACAAATGAGTGAAATCACAGTATTTGTTTTTCTCTGACTTATTTTACTTAGCATTATAGTCTCTAACTCCACCCACATTGTTGCAAATGGCAAGATTTTATGGCTGAGTAATATTCCATTATGTATATATACCACTTCTTCTTTATCCGTTCCTCAATTGATGGATACTTGGGCTGCCTCCATATCTTGGCTATTGTAAATAGTGCTGCAATAAACATAGGGCCATATATCTCTTTTAATTAGTGTTTTTGGATTCTTTGGGTAAACACCCAGTAATATGATTACTGGATTATAGGGTAGTTCTATTTTTAACTTTTTGAGGAAGCTCCATACTGTTTTCCAGAATGGCTGCACCAGTTTGCATTCCCACCAACAGTGCAAGAGGGTTTCTTTTTCTCCACATCCGTGCTGACACTTGTTTTTTGTTGTTGATTTTAGCCATTCTGACAGTGTGAGGTTATATCTCATTGTAGTTTTTACTTAAAAATTTTTTTCTTTAAATAATCTCTACACCCAACGTGGGGCTCAAACTCACAACCCTGAGATCAACAGTTGCACTCTCTTCTGACTGAGCCAGTCAGGCACCCCTGTCTCATTGTAGTTTTTATTTGCATTTCCCTGATGATAAGTGCTGATGAGCATCTTTTCATGTGTCTGTTGTCCATCTAAATGTCTTTTTGGTGGAGTCTTTCAGGTTTTCTTTCTTTTTTTCTTTTTTTTTTTAAAGTTGATTTATTTTTGAGAGAGATAGAGAGAGCTAGCTAGCTAGCTCACGGGGGAAGGGCAGAGAGAGAAGGAAAAGAGAGAATCCCAAGCAGGCTCCATGCTGTCAGTGTGGAGCCTCAGGCAGGGCTCAATACCACAAACTGTGAGATCATGACATGAGCTGAAACCAAAAGTCAGATGCTTAACTGACTAAGCCACCCAGGGGCCCCTTTTGGGTTTCTATATAGTGTATCATGTCACCTGCAAATAGTGAGAGTTTTACTTCTTCCTTAATGATCTGGATGCCTTTTATTTCTTTATGCTATCTAATTGCCCTGGTGAAGGCTCCAGAACCATGTCAAATAAAAGTGGTGAGAGTGGACATACTTGTCTTATTCCTGACCTTAGGGGGAAAACTTTCAGTTTCATCATTATGATGAACCCCATTGGCTGTGGGTTTTTCATAGAAGACCTTTATTATGTTGAGGTATGTTTCCTCTAGACCAAAAATCCTATTTGCAGAGGATTTTTAACATGAATGGATGTTATACTTTGTTGAATCCTTTTTCTACATGTATTGCATATGATCATATGGTTTTTATCTTTTCTCTTACTGACGGGATGTATCATGTTGATTGCTTTGTGCCCACTGAACCGCCCACGCATCCTGGGAATAAATTCCACTTGATCATGGTGTATTTTTTTCGATGTATTGCTCGATTTGGTTTGCTAATATTTTGCTGAGAATTTTTGCATCTATATTCATAAGAGATATTGGCCCGTAGTTCTTTTTTTGGTGGTGTCTTTTTTTTTTAAGCTTATTTTTTTTAGTAATCTCTACATCCAGTGTGGGGCTTGAACTCATAATCAAGAGTTGCATGCTTTTCCAACTGAGTCAGCCAGGCTCCCGTATGGTGCCTTAATCTGGTTTTGGTATAAGGATGATACTGGCCTCACAGAATGTATTTGGGAGTTTTCCTTCCTCTTGTATTTTTTGGAATAGTTTAAGAAGAATAGGTATTATCTCTTCTTTAAACATTTGGTAGAATTTGCCTGTGAAGCTGTTTGGTCCTGAACTTTTGTTTTTTGGAAGTTTTATCATTATTGATTCAATTTCACTGCTGGTAACTGGTCTGTTCAAATTTTCTATTTCTTCCTGCTCTAGTTTTGGTAGGTTATAGGTTTCTAGGAATTTATCCATTTCTTCTAAGTTATCCAGTTTGTTGGCATATAGGTTTTCATAGTATTGTTACAATTGTCTGTAATTCTGTGGTATTGGTTGTTATTTCTCCTCTTTCATTCGTGATTTTGTTTGTTTATGTCCTCTCTGGGTTTTTTTTCTTTTCTTTTCTTTTCTTTTCTTTTCTTTTCTTTTCTTTTCTTTCTTTCTTTCTTTCTTTTTTGATGAGTCTGGCTAGAGGCTTATCAATTTTGTTGATCTTTTCAAAGAATCAGCTCCTGGTTTCATCAATATGTTTCATTGTTTTTTGGTTGGTCGTTTGTATATCATTTATTTCTGCTCTAATCTTTATTAGTTCCTTCTCATTTTGCTGGGCTTGGGTTTTATTCGTTGTTCTTTTCCTAGCTCCTTTAGGTGTAAGGTTAGGTTGTTTGAGATTTTTCCTGCTTCTTCAGTTAGGCTTGTATTGCTATCAATTTTCCTTTTAGAACTGTTTGCTGAATCCCAAAGGTTTTGGACCACTGTGTTTTCATTTTCATTTGTTTCTATGTACTTTTAATTTCTTTTGTGATTTCTTGTTGACCCATTCATTCTTTAGTAGCATGTTATTTAACTTCCACATGTTTGTGCTCTTCCCAGATTTTTCTTGTGGTTGATTCCTAGGATAGCATTGTGGTCAGAAAAGACGCATGGTATAACTTCCATTTTTTTTTTTTTAATTCGTTAAGACTTGTTTTGTAGCCTAATGTGTGATCTCTTTGGAGAATATTCCATGTGAATATTTAAAAGAGTATCTACTCTGCTGTTCTAGGATGGAATGTTCTGAATATGTCTGTTAAATACATCTGTCCAGCATGTCATTCAAAGCCACTATTTCCTTATTGATTTTCTCTTTGGATGATCTGTCCATCTACATAAGTGGGGTGTTAAAGACCCCTATTATTATTATGTTATTATCAATCATTTCCTTTATGTTTGTTGTTGTTTTATATATTTGGGTGCTTCATGTTGGGTGCATAAATATTTACATTATATCTTTTTATTGGATTATTACCTTTATTATTATAGTGTCCTTGTCTCTCGTTATAGTCTTTGTTTTAAAACATAGTTTGTCTGACGTATGTTGCTATGTCGAAGCATAGTTTGTCTGAAGTGTTGCTATGTCGGTTTTCTCTTGACATCCATTGCATGATAAATGTTTTCCAACCCCTCACTTTAAATCTGCAGGTGTCTTTTGGTCTAAATTGAGTCTCTTGCAGACAGCATATACATGGGTCTTGTTTTCTTACCCACTCTGTCACCCTATGTCTTGATTGGAGTGCTTAATCCATTTACATTCAAAGTAATTATTCATAAATATGTATTTATTTCCATTTTGTTACTTGTTTTATGGTTATTCCTATAGATTTTCTCTCTGATCCTTTCTTCTCTTGCTCTGTTTCATGGCTTGTTGGCTTCCCTTAGTGATATACTTGGATTCCTTTTTCTTTATTCTTTGCATAACTGTTACTGGTTTTTGACTCATGGTTTACTATTACTTTTATAAATAACATCTTCTGCATATAGTAGTCTAGAGTAAGTTGATGGTTGCTTAAGTTTGAGCCCATTTTTTACTCCTTTCCCCACTATATTTTTGGTTACAGTGTTCAAATTTTATATCTTTTTATTAATCCCTTGACTAATATTTTAGAAATATTTATTTTCATTGCTTTGGGGATTTTTGCTTTTCATACTTTCACTTATGGTCTTTACTTTCCACTCAAAGAGTCCCCTTTATTTTTATTTTTTTTAAGTTTATTTATTTTGAGAGATTGAGAGAGTGCACATGAGCAGAGGAGGGGCAGGGACAGAGGGAGAGAGAGAATTCTAAGCAGGCTCCATGCTGTCAGTGCAGAGCCTGATGTGGGGCTTGATCTCATGAACTGTGAGATCATGACCTGAGCTGAAATCAAGAGTCAGATGCTTAACCAACTGAGCTACCTAGGTGCCCCACAAAGGGTCCCTTTAATATGTCCTGTAGGGCTGGTTTAGTGGTCATGAACTTCTTTGGTTTTTGCTTGTTTGGGAAACTCTATCTCCCTTTCTGTTCTGAAGGATAGCCTTGCTGGATAGAGTATTCTTGGATGCAGGTTTTTCCCATTCAGCACTTTGAATTTATCATGCCACTCCTTTCTGGCCTGCAAAGATTCTGCTGAAAATCCACTGATAGCCTTATGGGTTCACCTTGCATTGTAACTGTCTTCTTTTGCTGCTTAACAACAACAACAAAAAATTATCACTAGTTTTTGCCATTTTAAGGACCATGTGTCTTGTAACGGACCTCCGTGGGTTGAATTCTGGGGGGGCAATCTCTGTGCCTCCTGGATTTGGATATCTGTTTCCTTCCCCAGATTAGGGAAGTTTTCAGCTATTATTTCTTCAAATAAATTTTCTGTCCCCTTTTCTCTCTCCTCTTCTTCTGAGATTCCTAGAATTCCAGTGTTATTACACTTGATGGAGTCTCTGACCTCTGTGAGACTAACCTCAATTTGCATAATTTGCTTCTCTTTCCTTTGCTCAGGTTGGTTACTTTCCATTACTTTGTCTTCCAGGTTGTTAATTTGTTCCCCTGCTTCATTCAGACTGCTATTTATTCCATCAAGTGTATTTTAAATTTCATTTGTTGTGTTCTTGATCTGGTTTTGTTTTGTTTTGTTTTTTTTATCTGTGTGTTAAGGGTCTAACTGATGTCCTCTTCTCTTTTCTCAAGTCCAGTGAGTATCTTTATGATCATTACTTTATAAAGTTCATTTTTTTATTTTTTAGTAATCTTTACACCCAACATGGGGCTCAACTCAAAACCCCAAGATCAAGAGTCACATGTTCTTCTGACTGAGCTAGCCAAGTGCCCCTAGAATCATTACTTTAAATTTTCTATCAGGCATGTTTCTTTATCCATTTTGCTTAGGTCTCTTGCTATGGTTTGGCCCTGTTCTTTCATTGAGGACATATTTCTCTGTCTCATCTTGTCTAACTCTGTGTCTGATTCTGTGTGTTGGGAAAGTCAGCTACTTCCCTCACTCTTAACGATAATCACCTTATGAATAAGAGGTCCTGTAGTGCCCTCTAGTGCAGTGTCCCCTGTCCCCCAGGGCCCGGTCCTTCAGGGAAGGTCTCCTACGCGTGTTGCATGTGTTCAGCTGTTGAGTCTTAACCTCTTTTTCCTTCAGTCTAATTGTATGCAGAGGCTCTCTTTGCCCATTGTGGGCAGTGTTTGGTCCCCAGCAGGGGTGGGGCACCTTTTAACAAGGTGCATGGTGATTTGCTTGTGAAATGCGACCTGCCCCCCCTCCACCACCAGAACTGAGGTCCTGCAAAATGTGAGGGTCGGGAGATGTGGTGGTGGTGGCAGGGTTTGTACCAATCTTTTGCAGGAGGAGGCCTGCAGTGCCAGGACCGAGGCAAGCATGACTTAGAAGGGCAGATTGCTGAAGCAGGGGGCAGAGAGGCAGGCTTGGTGCAAGCAAGTTAGTTAACAAGTGTTGGTGACTCACTGGTTCCCATGGGTGGCATTGTTTATGGGGGGGGGGGGCAGCAGAGGGAAGCGGCACCTGCCAGCTCCTTTGCTCCTGGAGGAATCTCCCCATGATCCCTGTCTCTCCAGGCCACACTCTGAGATGAGGAAATCACTCTTTCTCCCGTCTGTCACTGTGTTTTACAAACTGCTGGTGCTATGCTGTATCTGCATGGACTGTTTGTCTTGCTATCTTTTTTGTTTTTAATGTTTATTTATTTTTGAGAGAGAGCGAGAGAGAATATGAGAATGAATGAGCAGGGGAGGGGCAGAGAGAGACAGAGACACAGAATCTGAAGCAGGCTCTAGGTTCTGAGCTGTCAGCACAAAGTCTAATGTGGGGCTTGAACCCACGAACCGTGAGGTCCTGACCTGAGCCAAAGTCAGATGCTTAAGCTTAACTGACCAAGCCATCCAGGCACCCCAGTCTTGCTGTCTTTTTTTTTTTTTTTTAATTTTTTTAAATTAAAAAAAAAATTTTTTTTTTAACGTTTATTTATTTTTGAGACAGAGAGAAACAGAGCATGAATGGGGGAGGGTCAGAGAGAGAGGGAGACACAGAATCAGAAGCAGGCTCCAGGCTCTGAGCTGTCAGCACAGAGCCCGACGTGGGGCTCGAACTCACGGACCGTGAGATCATGACCTGAGCCGAAGTCGGACGCTTAACCGACCAAGCCACCCAGGCGCCCCTCTTGCTGTCTTTTAAGGGTGGGGATTTCCTTCCTGATGCCCTCAGGGCTCTCCCAGAGCTGAGCATGCTGGTTTTTAAAATTCCAGGCTTTAAGTCCCACTGGTTTTAAGAACTCATGAAATTAGGCCCCTTCTGCTTTCAAAGACAAATGTTATGGGGATTTGTCGTCCTCATTCACGGGCTCCTTGTTGTGAAATTCTGTTTTTCGCACCACCGGCTCCCTCTCTACTGTGAACAGCCATGTTCCATTTGCTCCCCAACTGTCTTCACCCCTCCTACCTTCTTCAGCATGGTCTCTTCTCTACCTTTAGTTGTGGAGTTTATTTAGCCGGTCTGTGGGTCATTTTCTGCGTTATTTACGCTGACGTGTTATCTAGTTGTATCCATGGGGTAAGGTGAGCTTAGGGTCCTCCTACTCCGCCACGTTCCCAGCCAACCCCTCCATTTGATATTTTTCTTAGTTCTATCAAACATTATAATTTTATCTCTTGAACTTCATTTTGGGTCTTTTTTATATCTTCCATATCTTAATTTTTTTAACATATGGAATAAAGTTATAATTACTACATTAATGTCATTGCTGATACAGCATCTAAGTCGGTTTGACTGGTTGGTTTTCCTCTTCACTGTGAATCAAAATCTGTTTTGACCACTGTGAGAAATAAGCCCACTGACCCAATCAAAGGAGGGACACAGAGACTCACAGCACAATGAAGCGAGGCTTTAATACGCTTTTGCAAGAGCGGGTGTCTGATGGGCAGGCACACTGGGGGCAGTCACAGCAGACAACTTATCTCCTAGAGTGCAAGTCCTCGCCCCTGGTTCCTCATTGGACGAGTGCTACCTTACCCAGAGGTTGCCCACGCCCATGTAAGGCAGAAAGGAGTCTGACTGAAACAAATGTACATTTCCTGAGGTGATGCAGACTTTCAGTCCCTCCTTTGTTCTTTGGCACATGCTCACTGCAAAGCCCATGAAAAGAAGCCTACAAAATGGAAAGAGGAAGAAGTACCAGGACGTGAAGTGTCTATGGCTTTGGGACTCCACTTTAGGGGGGTGTTCGTACATATTTCCAATAGGCTGTAAACCTATTGTTAACTAGAGAGCACAGCTTTTATTTGGTATTTCTGAAAATGAATCATTTCCTTACTTCTCACAACCATATATATGATGGTGATCCTAAAGACTATAAGGCAATGGTTTCACAACCAGGAGTGATACTGCCTCCAGGGGACATCTGGTAATAATGTCTGGAGACATTTTTGTTTGTCTTAACTAGTGAAACATTATTGGCATCCAGCAAGTAGAGGTCAGAAATACTGCTAAGCATCCTATAATGCATAAGGCAACCATCCACAACAAACCAGTAGCTGGCCCCAATATGTCAATAGTACTGACTTTGAGAAACCCTCATGTAGAACTACAGGAAAAAAGGAACTTGGGTCCCTGCATGATCTCATGGTGCTGAGCTGCATACAGACCTGGACCACAAGCCTCTCTCCACAGTCTGTCACATAAAAACGAAAACAAAAACTTCTTTCTTCTTTCAGGCACTGTATTTCAGGTTGGTATGGTAGTTGAGCCTAATACACAAATTGGTACCCAGAAGTAAGGTGCTAGCAAAATTAAAACTTAAAGTAATTTTCTTGGCTTTAAAGTTGAGTGAAAGATAAGGCAAGAAAAGAGGTACTGCAGACTGGCAAATTGGTGAACGTTTTTGTGTCATAGTAACAGTAAAACTGTAGTAACTGAAAGGTAGTCTGTGTGTGTCTGTGATACCGATCACTCTGGACAAAGTGGTTGTTAAGTGGTCTATCACTTAAACTGATCAAGTACCTTGATTTGAGGCCTCAGGGTTGGAAAATCTAAACTCCCCCAAACAGAAGGATAAATAAGCTCTTTATTTGTTCATAAATATCTCTCACTAAGACTTAGCCAAATACAGAGCCAGCCAAGAGTCAAAGACCAAATCAAGGGTGTTGCTTTCGTACCCAAGCTCATAGTTGTAGCTGGCCTCAGGAAGAAGGAAGGAGTGAATGGGTCACGAAAAGCAAACAGACAAATACCACAACACGACTTAAGAACTATGTCCAGAAAAAAAATCTTTGGGTCTGTTTACTCCCAACAATCTGAAAGCAAAGACCAAATCCCACAAAAAATTAATTAATTCCCTGAAGAGATCAAAAGGGTGGCTTAAAAAAAAGAAGCGCCTGTATTTGTTTGATCACTAAGACAACTCTCGGGCTTCCAAATCTCCACAAATAAGAAGCAAGCTTTGACAACTGTACAGTTCCCAAGGAGGGTATGCTCTCTTATTCTAACTTCAGATGTCTCCACAGAGGACAACAAATCATGAAGTAGCTCTGAGAGATGAGAGCAAGGGGCAGCCAAACAGGATAAGCGAGAATATTCCTCTACTGCTAGAGCAGTAAATTCTGACGGATGATTATGTTGTTTCCCATTCCTTCCTTTCCACATGAGAACTTTTATTGCAGTTACACTTTTTCCTACCACTTTTGTGCACCGGATGGGAGATGAGCCCGTACTTTGTCACTGCACTTTAAGGAACCATTTCAGACCTCAGACGGAACCATGCTTCATTCAGAATCCCTTGGCTTTGAGCAGATGAAATCATTGAAAGGGCTTTGTGAATGTCTCCCTTGGGAGGGAGACAGTGTTTATGTGTGAGAATAAAGGTGACCACAGATATGGTCAATGGCCAGAGGGGCAAACAGTGACAGATTGCTAATTATTCTCTAAAAATTTTCTCCATTTCTTTAGAGGCATTAGAATTTTACTAGGTCACATGGCTGCTGAGCTAGATGGCATTTCCTAGTTGGCTGGAAGCTAAGTGTGGCCGTGGACAAGACATTTGTCAACGGAATGTTAGCAAAAGTAACATCCTCAACTTCTTTACTATTTCCTTAGAAGAAAATTGCTTGGCTTCCACTTTTGCTTAAAACTTCCCTCTTTCTCTGAATTGGAACTTGGATGAGGCACTGACTTACTTGTAAAGACATACATGAGGACGACATCCTAGGAACTGGTAGAGCAAAAACGTATGGAACTAACTCCAAGTGATCTCATAGAGCTGAGATCTCATGAGCTGCCTGCCTTTTTGGGCCAGTACTGCTCTTTCTGGAATGGTATGTGTCAAAGAAATAAACCACCTCATTTAAAGCACTGGATTTTTTTATGGTTTCTCTTCCACGTGCTGTATCTCTTTTTAAATAGCAGCTTAGCCTATCCCCTAATTTTAGTATATGTGCTGCCGAAGCGAGCACTGGCCTATACCCGAATTTTTTTTAACTTGTTTTATTTTTTATTTTTTTAAATTTACATCCAAGTTAGTTAGCATATAGTACAACCATGGTTTCAGGAGTAGATTCCTTAGTGCCCCTTACCCATTTAGCCCATCCCCCCTCCCACAACCCCGCCAGTAACCCTCAGTTTGTTCTCCATATTTATGAGTCTCTTCTGTTTTGTCCCCCTCCCTGTTTTTTTATTATTTTTGTTTCCCTTCCCTTACGTTCATCTGTTTTGTCTCTGAAAGTCCTCATATGAGTGAAGTCATATGATTTTTGTCTTTCTCTGACTAATTTCACTTAGTATAATACCCTCCAGTTCCATCCACATAGCTGCAAATGGCAAGATTTCATTCTTTGTGATCACCGAGTAATACCCCATTGTATATATACACCACATCTTCTTTATCCATTCATCCATTGATGGACATTTGGGCTCTTTCCATACTTTGGCTATTATTGATAGTGCTGCTATAAACTTTGGGGTGCACGTGTCCCTTCAAAACAGCATACCTGTATCCCTTGGATAAATACCTAGTAGTGCAATTGCTGAGTCATAGGGTAGTTCTATTTTTAGTTTTTTGAGGAACCTCCATACTGTTTTCCAGAGTGGCTGCACCAGTTTGCATTCCCAACAGCAATGCAAAAAGAGATCCTCTTTCTCTGCATCCTCGCCAACATCTGTTGTTGCCTGAATTGTTAATGTTAGCCATTCTGGCAGGTGTGAGCTGATATCTCATTGTGGTTTTGTTTTTTATTTCCCTGATGGTGACTGATGTTGAGCATTTTTTCATGTGTCGGTTGGCCATTTGGATGTCTTCTTTGAAGAAGTAATCTATTCATGTCTTTTGCCCATTTCTTCACTGGATTATTTGTTTTGTGGGTGTTCAGTTTGATAAATTCTTTGTAGATTTTGGATACTAACCCTTTATCTGATATGTCATTTGCAAGTATCTTTTCCCTATCTGTCGGTTGCCTTTTAGTTTTGCTGATTGTTTCCTTCACTGTGCAGAAGCTTTTTATTTTGATGAGGTCCCAGTAGTTCATTTTTGCTTTTGTTTCCCTTGACTCTGGAGACGTGTTGAGTAAGAAGTTGCTGCGGTCAGGATCAAAGAGGTTTTTGCCTGCTTTCTCCTTGAGGATTTTGATGGCTTCCTGTCTTACATTTAGGTCTTTCATCCATTTTGAGTTTATTTTTGTGTGTGGTGTAAGAAAGTGGTCCAGGTTCATTTTTCTGCATGTCGCTGTCCAGTTTTCCCAGCACCACTTGCTGAAGAGACTGTCTTTATTCCATTGGATATTCTTTCCTGCTTTGTCAGAGATTATGTGGCCATATGTTTGTGGGTCCATTTCTGGGCTCTCTATTCTGTTCCATTGATCTGAGTGTCTGTTCTTGTGCCAGTACCATACTGTCTTGATGATTACAGCTTTGTAGTATAGCTTGAAGTCTGGGATTGTGATGCCTCCGGCTTTGGTTTTCTTCTTCAAGATTATTTGGCTATTCGGGGTCTTTTCTGGTTCCATACAAATTTTAGGATTGTTTGTTCTAGCTCTGTGAAGAATGCTGGTGTTATTTTGATAGGGATTGCATTGAATATGTAGATTGCTTTGGGTAGTATTGACCTTTTAACAATATTTGTTCTTTCTATCCAGGAACATGGAATGTTTTTCCATTTTTTGTGTCTTCTTCAATTTCTTTCATAAGCTTTCTATAGTTTTATAACCTAATTAATTAAGGTTACAAATGTCACAAATAAAATATTTTGCTCTAAATTCATTTGGCTTTGCCCAAATCAAATTTCCTTAGTCAAAGGAAAACAACAAAGGAGAAAAAAAAAAAAGACCAAGTCTATGAGGGTTTTGGTTATTGTATTTCCAGTAAAAGGAGCATATTTCAACCTTTTCTCAACCTGCATAAACCAACTATCAAATTTTTATATGCTTCAGTTGAATTTCCTCCAACTGGTTATATTATTGTGATAATATCAATCGATTCCTACAGTGAGTCATCAACACTGTCAGCACTTTAATGAACAAAATTAGTCTATTTCATGCTGAAAAGCAATACTAGCAACTCTTGCAGATAAAAAGGGTCATAAAAACTTATTGGGCAGGGACATCCTCTGATAAAAGTCTCCTGATAATATCTCCCTATGATCAGCTCAGACACAGTGATTGGTCAGAATGAAAAGGAGTTTGAATAGGGCCTTAAATAATATTCAGGGAGGACTTCCTACATCATAAAGGCTATGAAAGAAGAAATAGATAGGCATAACTCAGAAATCAAATATTATTCTAGCCAGTCAAGAGAAGAGAATATTTTAATTTCATGATCATTCTTGACAGTGAGTTTGTTTTCAATTGCCTAAATTCAGTTATTCATTGAGGTAACAATGGCTCCTAATTGCTCTGACTCTGCCTCGTCCTGTTCAACCAGTGACATTTGAAAAGTGGGACAACTATCTTTGAGCATACAGTTGACGGGGCTTGGAACACACTATCGCCAAATATGGCACCTTGGCATATTGAATGTTTTAAGCTAAAAAAGTTTGAGAAAACAGCAGAAGAAGGAAGGTTTCTCTGATCCTCCTCTGCCCTTCTCCCCTGAACCAGGGCATAAGACCCTCAGTGCCAAGTGCCCTCCCTAAACCTGGAAGAAAGGAACATCCCTACCTCCAAGACAGAAGGATATGGAGAATAACCCAAAGAAGCAGGCTTTGTGAAATTCCCCCCAGTTTATTACATTTGCTTATTTATTTTAAATTTTTTATTTAAAAAAATTTTTTAGTTTATTTATTTATTTTGAGAAAGAGAGAGAGAGAGCATGTGAGCACAAGTGTGTGCACAATTGGGGGAGGGGCAGAGAGAAGGAGAGACAGAATCCCAAGTAGGCTCTGCACTATCAGTGCAGAGCCTGATGTGGGGCTTGAACTCACAAACGGTGAGATCATGACCTGGGCAGAGATCGAGAGTCAGACACTTAACCAACTGCACCATCCAGGCACCCCTTCCCCAGTTTATTACTTTTAGCTCCTACTTCCTTGGTCCTACATGTTTCTCTACAACTGTTCATTCTTCTCAAACCTTGCATAAAAACACTCAAGTTTAACCAGTTCTTAGGGTCTTCGTTTCCTTATAAAAGCTCTCTTGTCATTTAAACATATTAAATGAATTTGTATGCTGGGGACACCTGGGTGGCTCAGACAGTTGAGCGTCTGACTTGGGTTCAGGTCATGATCTCATGGTTCTTGGGTTTAAGCCGCAGGTCAAGCTCTGCACTGACAGGACAGAGCCTGTTTTGGATTCTCTGTCTCCCTCTCTCTCTCTGTCCCTTCCCCACTCACACTATCTCTATCTCAAAAATAAATAAACATTGGGGAAAAATGAATTTGTATGCTTTTTCAGTTAATTTGTCTTTGTCAGTTTAATTCTCAGATCTAGCCAGAGACCCTAAGAAGACTGAGTAAATATTTTCTTCCCCTACACAATCTTTAAACAACTTAGATAAAAACCTTTCTTTTCATTCATAGAATGTCAACATGGATTTTTGAAATGGAAGCTGAATTCACTACAACTTGAGGGATTCCAACTATACAATGTAAAAAAGCATGGATTTTGAAGAAGAGCTACTGGGACTGAGTATCAAGTAGGAATAATGATCTCTTCTTCACAGGGTACTTAGAGGGTTTACACACACACACACACACACACACACACACACACACACACACACCTCTGCCATAGTTTAGTGGTTAAGAACATTAGTTCTTATTATAGTAAGACAGGCCCAGTTCTGAATCTATGTCATTCATCTAAATGACTTTAGCCAAGTTATTTACCTTCTCAAAACCTTTGTTTCCTCATCTGTAAAATGGGGATATTAAATGACACCAACCAGTTCATAAATTAGGGAACTGTCTATAAACTGTCAAGTTTTGAATGCTCAAGGATAGAAATCACTGGGTCGTGGCTAATGCCTAGAGCAGAGTAGGTACAAAATATTATGTTTACTGACTGATGTTCAAAGATGCAAGAGACCTTTCCCCTCTTGATGAGGCAATTTTCTTTTCAGATATTTGGATAAAGTCACTAGTGACTTGATTGTATTAAAGTGAAGCATGTAATCCACACATTGTCCTTTTTTGTAAGGCACAGGAAAAAAAGGCTAATCCACGTCAGGAGAATTTAAGACCTTTTGAGGACATTCAAACTTTGTGTTATAATCACCAAATCCTGCCTGTGTTATGTAAAGAGTTTTGTTTGTCAGGACATCTTTGTTGCATTCAGTTTATCTCCAAGTGCCCCAGTTTCTCTTTACGATCTTTAAAGTTAAAGTGCATACCTTATGCTAAGTGAAATGAGCCAGTTACAAAAGGGCAAATAATGTACGATTCTACTTACAGGAGGTACCTAAACTAAAGCAGTCAAATTCATAGAGACAGAAAGTAGAATGGTGGCCGCTAAGAATTGGGGCTAGGGGATATGGTGCATACTTGTTTAATGGGCTCAAAGTTACAATGCGGGGAAGTTGAAAAAACTCTGGAGATGGTTGGTAGTCATATCTGTATAACACTGGATGTCACTGACCTATATGCTTAGAAACAGCTAAAATTAATAGCTTTTTTAAAAGTTTGCTTATTTTGAGAAAGAGTGAGCAGGAGAGGTGGTGGGAAGAGAGAGAGAATCCCAAGCAGGCTCCGCACTGTCAGCACAGAGCCTAGCATGGAGCTGGAACTCATGAACTGTGAGATCATGACCAGAAAAGAAATGAAGAGTTGACACTTAACTGCCTGAGCTACCCAGGCACCCCTAAAATGATAACTTTTATGTTATGTATATTTTACTCTAATTTAAAAAAAGGGGGGGAATTAAAGGTCACGAAAGTTAGTTTAGAAGTACTTAGCATAGCACCAGAGACATTTTAGGTACACCACAAATGATAGGTGTGTGCCACTAATTTTATTTATTATTTTTTAAATGCATTTGAGAGTTTATCACAAATGGTAAATGCTACACAATTACATAGTTATTGGTGATAGTTGTCAGATTTTTAAAATATAAATCCAACATATTACTCGGGAAACACCCGGTAAGAATAATGGTAGCACAGAGATGTGTGCACTATCTACACATCTTCTCTCTCTCTCTCTCTCTCTCTCTCTCTCTCTCTCACACACACACACACACACACAAATATGTCACTAATTTAGAACAAATGAGTTGTTCAGATTCAAAGATCATGCTAAAGGGGCTTTTAAGTAGGACTGCAAACCATTTGCTGGTATTCATTTAGAACTATAACAGACTGAATATTCTTTTCCTCCTAATTGTATTATATTGCTCTGCAAACTCTTCCTTGTAAGAGACACAAAGATAAATTTCAGTCAAGCATTTACACAATTAAGCTAATTATAAGATGATTCTTCTGTATTCATAAAGGACCGAGATGGCTGTATTTGGCACATAGGGTGTGTGTACATACATACATATACACACATAAATACATACATACACACAGCATAGACTGACAGCCAAGAAAACAAAAATTTAGAGCCTTAGAAACCATATTTTCCTGTCCCTTTATTTCATACATGAAGAAATTAAGGGTTAGAAGGTTAGATGATTTGATGAAAATCCCACAGTAAACTGGTGGCAGAAATGTGGTTAAAGCCCCTCCAGAGACTCTTTCCATGCACCCCCCCTTTCCACGCACCCCCTCTGACGCAGCCTAGCAAAGGCCCTACCTCGGCCATTCCTCCTCGCGCCTCTTCCACATGCTGTTCACTCTGCCTGTAATGCCCTCCCCTAAGTTTAGCTGCCACCTTTGTAAATCTTTCCTGGTTCTCCCAGAATGGATTTGGCACCCAGGCTCTGGGTGCTGAAGCTCCTTTTACAGCCCCGGAACAATCACACGGAATCATAACTTCCTCCATTAGACTCCCCAAAACCGGAGGATCCAGACTGTCCCCTCTGCCAGATGCCAAACCTGGGCTATGACCTGCCAACTACAGGCACTCACTGACTGCTGGACAAGAGGACTAACCAACCACCACGGGCTTCTCCAAAGGGAGGCAGGAAAGCTGGGCTCAAGGACCAAGGTGGGACATTAACCTTGAAATGAAGACAGAACATGTCTCAGAAAAGCTTGAGAGAAAGAGAGAAAAGCTTCAGTGAGTTTGTGCTAAAATTACCTAATTTTCTCACAGAAATAGGACAAGGGAGACACTGGATGATATTGCTCTTATCTCTGTCAAGTGACCTCATATTTCTTAGGGTGCATTAAGTTCACACGAATTACTGACAATGTGGACATGGCACGTTCTGTCAACTGTCCTCCTGTCCTGGCCTTGTGGATTGTTTCGTGAGAAGTCAATCAGAAATCACTTCAACAAATTTAAGATGTTATATAATACATGCATAATACCATGACGATATACCTTTTTTTTTTCTGATGTAGATCCCTAATCCATATAACACATTATTTCTGGAACTTTAAAATTCCTTGAGTATCTTGCACCCTGAATTGCATGGGTTGTTTTAGCATTTACTAGATGGCACCTTAAAACTATACTATTATCAAGCCAGATACACACTGGAGAACAGTTAAGAAGAAACTAAACACTCAAACAACAAGTTATGTCTGAGGGAGAAAACAGGATTAATTGGAACTGGCAAGAACTGAGTGCTGGATGGTCCTCTTCTACTCTTCCATAGGAGTAGTGTTTTACTGCCACCTACAGGACAACAGTCGTTCCTTCACGGGAATTACAAAACTACTTCCATCTGCGAAAATCATTACAGGTCCAAAAGAAGGTTTACAGGTTGCTTCATTTCTGTTTTTTAACCAGGTCTTTAGACTTCTGATTTCGTAACCAGGATGGAAGTTACAGAAACAAAAATTCCAATTTCAGCCCTTCCCTATGTCACCATCTTCAAACATAGAAACAAGAACCTCTAACCCACGTTGGTGAATCAAAGACTCAGGAGAACTGAAATCCAGTTTCCATTATCAAGATATGTTCCTCTTCACTTCTTGGTCTTTAACCCAGGATGGGAGAGAGCCACTGGAACATAAATTGTTCCTACTTCCCAATACCAGCAGAAAGGGAAGGGGAAATTGTACTTTGAAAGGTCAAAGGAATATTTAATCAGCATGGTGCTAATAACAACTGATGTTTACTCTCTCAAATAAACAAGCCCCACTTTGGGAATTCTTCCGTTTTTTTTTTTTTTTAATTATGCCTTTTGTCTCCATTCTTCTGCTGATTTAAAGATACTAATACTGGATGAGTTATGCCTTATAAATTAAGTTTTATGGTTTGAGGAACCCTTGGTAATCCCATATGAATTAGCTAAATCACAATCCACACTCCAACTCAGGCGGCTCTTTTACCTCCCTTTCCAAGGAGCCCCCTATACTTGACTTCTCAGGAACCTACCCTAATCCTTACCTTGCAGGCCCTATTGAGCACCTCTACAATCCTAAAAATGAGGGGGCACTGGGAAGGAGGAGCATAGAGACAACACAGACAAAATAGGAACTGTTAACAATAAACATGAGGACTATTCATTTTCTAATTGTGACTGTGAATGCCTGTTCTCATTGCACTTTCTCTTCTTCCCCTTCTTGTTGGTCCCTTCCATTGGATAATTTACTTTTGGATGTTTGATCACAGTGTGGTAGATGCTTAGCTGCACTTTGGGATCACCTGGTTGCTTTGTTTTGTTTTAATACTGATGCTTGAGTCCCACCTAGATGTTCAAATAAAACTGGTCTGAGGTAAAACTCAGAATCAGAAAAATTTTAAAGCTGATTCTAATATACAAGTGAAATGATGTACAGTTAAGGCTGAGAATCCCTGCTCTAAGCAACACATGAGTATCCCTACCCTTTTGGTTCTGCAACTGCCTAGTCAGCTCTTGGGGATGGGGGATGGGTGTGAGGAGACATTCAGGAATCCCAGGAATCCTAGAATTTAGAGGATTATTGGTACACTAATGATTAAGAATCACTTTGACTTCTATTGCTGTAAGGACTTATGGTATTGTGACACAAGTAAAATAAATTGGGACAGTCTCTTTGTAGATTGGCAGGCAGATTTTTTTTTTGAGGGAGGAGGAGGGAAGTGAGAGGAAGATACTTTATTTGCTCATATACATTAGAGGACTGTCAGACACTTTAAACAACTTAAGGAAAGGAACTAAATATCGACTGTGTATCCTAATCGTTAAGCACAGTGGCTGGCTCATAACCGGTGCTCAAAAGTCATTTGCTGAATGAGCACATAAATGGACAATGTTATTAGTATACAGTGCATTTCATGGGTCCTTAGAGAGTTTAGAATAGAGGATAGTAGATGAGTTGATGGATAACATGCGAAAATTACAAAATGATAGCGTTATTAAATGTGAAAAAAGAAGAAAGCCTAAAAAGAAATGATGGGAGGTTATTTTAGCCACAGAAGGGGGCGCTGAACAAGGAAACAGGAAGCAGGATGGGGCATACAGAGCGTGGCTTCTGAGAGAGCTTTCAGCCCACTGACAGCAGGGTAAGCTGGAAAGGTCTGATGGGGGTCAAAATAAGGAACACAAAACGCTATTTCTCCTGTAGAATTCCAGACAGATTTCTGGAAGGAAGATGCAGTGATAAAAAAAAAAAAATCCAGGCCTGTAGTAATAGGCTATTGATATGAAGATGTTTAGTTAAGGAAAGAGATAGTACAGTTAAGCCTTTAGATTCTATTTGAAATATGAATCAGAATCACACAAGCTGAAGAGGAAAAAAAGAAAAAAGTAAATACTACAATATAAATGTATTTCTTATTTCTCATGTAATGTGAATTTTTTTCTTTCTAAAAGCTGAACACTGAAGAAAATGGAGTAGGCAGGGATAAATCAATAATCTCTGAGATAAAAATTTCAACATCAAGCAAGTAGATAACATAAGCTCAGACACACACAAAGATTCTTTTAGAAATACTAAAGCCTACCAAAAAAGTCAGTTATATTTCAATAAAGCTGCCAAAGGGAAAAAAAAAAACACTGGAGTTTCCTGTAAGTCTTTTCTGAATCACAGTGATGACAGAAACATTACACGCATGAGTACAATGGACGTTTCCCCAAAATAAGGGGAAAGGCTTCACTACTCCTGATACGTGGCAATTGTCATCCTGACCTTTAGGAAGTAATTCACTCATCATTCTAATATGGCCAAATTATTACCACACGTGGTAGCAAAAGGTGGTGGTGACAGCAGTGGTAGTGGTAATCCAGAAATGGGGCTCTAAGGAACAAAACTTTTCTGAAGGAAAGTAAATGAGATCAAGAACAAGACAAGGATTTTGCTCTTGCCATTTTTTATTCAACAATGTGCTGGAAGGTCTATTCAGGGCAACGGGCAAGAAAAAGGAAAAGGCACCCAGATTGGAAAAGAAGTACTTATAGATGACATCATATATATATATATATATATATATATATATATATATATATATATGTATGTATGTATATGTATATATATATATATGTTTTACATATATATGTTATATATATATATATCATATACATGTTTTATATATATATGTTTTATATATATATATAAACAGCTCACACACACACACACATATCAAAGCTAAAACTGACTTCAGCAAGGTTTCAGGATACAAGATAAATATAGAAAAATCACCATAATTTTAGATAATAGTAATGAAGAATCTAAAATGAAATTAAGAAAACAATTCCATTTACATTGCATCAAACAGAATACTTAGAAATATATTTAACAAAAAGAAGCACAAGACTTTTGTACACTGAAAACTACAAAACATTGTTTCAAGAAATTAAAGGGGCACCTGGGTGGCTCAGTTAAGTGTTGGACTTTGGCTCTGGTGATGATCTCATGGTTTGTGGGTTTGAGCCCCGCGTCGAGCTCTGTGCTGACAGCTCAGAGCCTGGAGCCTGCTTCAGATTCTGTGTCTCCCTCTCTTTCTCTGCCCCACCCCTGCTTGCTCTCTGTCTCTCTCTGTTTCTCAAAAATGAATAAACCTAAAAAAAGGAAATTAAAGAAAACCTAAATAAATGGAAAAATATCCTGTGTTCATGAAATATCCTTTGTTCATGAACAAATGGATTCTAAAATTTATGTAAGACATGCAAGGGGACCACAACAGCCAAACAATCTTGAAAAAAAAACAAAAAACAAAAAACAAAGTTGGAGGACTCCCACTTCCTGATCTCAAAACTTAACTATAAAATTATAGTACTCAAGACAGTGTGGTACTGGCATGAGGACAGACAAAAATCAATGGAATAGAGTCAAGAAATAAAACCATCTGTCGATAGTCAACTGATTTTTGACAAGGATGCCAAGATCATTCAATTCAATGGGAAGAGAACAGTCTTTTCAACAAATGTAATCAGGAGTGTTGTGACAAAGAACCATAGACTGAGTGGCTTAAGTAGCAAAATTTCCCACAATTCTGGAGGCTAGAAGTCCAATGTGTCAGCATAGTTGGTGTCTTCTGAGGCCTCTCTCCTTGACTCATAGATGGCTGTCTTCTCCCTGAGTGTTCACATGGTTGTCCCTCTGTGTACAACTGTGTCCTAACCTCCTCTCCCTACAGGGACACTAGTCCTACTGGATTAGGGTCCACCCTAATCACCTCATTCTAACTTCATTACCTCTTTAAAGACTCTATCTCCAAATACAGTCATCGTCTCAGGCACTGGGGGTTAAGATTTCACCACATGAATTATTTGGTGGGGGAGGATGACCGTAATACTGTATCTTGCTGCATATACAGAAACAAATTCAAAATGGACCAAAGACCCGAATGTAAGAGTTGCAATGATAAAAACCTTAGATGAAGAAATTTTGGGCGGTTGAGAAGATGGCGGAGTAGGAGGATCCTGAACTCATCCCATCCCACATTTTCAACTGGGTATCACTCACATTCAAACTGATAAACTGGAGAGTGATCCAAAGACTGGGAGAATAAATAAACTCCATGACCAAATAAAGAGAAGGGGCTGTGTGGTAGGGTCCCCTCCCTAAGGAGAGAGGGAAAAAAAGGGAGCGAAAACTTCAAGGTAACCTGGCTATATATACGCCTACATGACAACATCCCTCATGACCTTGTAAACGGAGATGACTTGATCAGACTGCATGTTTATGTGTGTTACCATATATGGGAGACAAAGAAATAGAAAATGTATAAAAAAAAAAACTATGCCATGTGACGTTGGGTGCTCAGTTGTTTGGGTATGAACCCAACTGAGCAGTGCCAGCAGGAATAAAAGTTGCTTCCTGGAAATTAAAAGCCTTGGTGTTACAACTCTCTGTGCAAGAATCCTGCTACATTGCTTGGGGACTCTTCTGAGATTCGGAGATGGTGCGTTTCCACCTCCTTTGCCACCAAGGTACGAGCCTCGGAGCACCAGGAAAAGCAACCTCGCCTGGTGCCAGTGAACTGCTTGATCCATAGGAGATTAGTCTGTCCCAGTGAGTTGGGGGCAAGGGCCCCACGTGTGTTAATGGAACCCTTGAGGCCCAGGAACCAGCGTAAGGAGTGCCACCCATCAGACTGTTAAGAACTGAGGTTCGTTTTGGCAGACCTGCCCCTAAGAGGCAGAAGGGGAACCTGATCACCTCCCAGAATTGCCCTAGTAATTTCACAAGGGACGAGGAATGAAGCTGCAACTCTAAGGCGCTGAATGTAGGGCGTTGGGCTGGAGTCGTGTGAATGAGATGGGCAACAGGAAGGTTCCGACCTGACCAAGGGCCAAAGCAAGTGTTGAGTCCCCATCCCCGGTTCTGTGGTGACCTCATATGGCTTAAGGTGGTGTCAAACTTTCTTGGGAGTCTGACCTGGGTCAGGGATTGAAACTGAACCCGCCAAAGCTAAGAGGCGCCTGAAATATCTCCAAGAGGTGAGTGGCGGGAAACGGACAAAGTGAGTGTATGTCCTCTCCAAACTAGTCCCTCCTCCTTCCTTTGTTTCCCCCCTCATGTGCGTGAAAGTCCTCTGTTAGGGGGAGGAAATGGGTGGAAAGCAGAGTAAACCGACTACCCTAGAGTGTATGTTGAGAAATTTCAAAAAAGGGATATTCAGGAAATTATGGTGTGAAATTAACTCCTGAAAAGCTCCAGACATTCTGTGAAATTGGCCATCATTTGGGGTGGGCTGGCCCTCTGAGGGCTCACTTGATAAGGAACTAGTTGGCCAAGTGTTCAGGGTCATTGCAGGGGACCCAGGCCACCTTGACCAATTTCCTTATATTGACTGTTGGCAAGACCTGGTCCTATCCTGGCCTCCTTGGTTAAAAGTCTACATTGAAGAGAGCCGTAAGTTATGACGGCTTCCTCCAAATACCAGCCAGAAATTAAAAAGCCCATACTGTTGGGAAAACCTGAAGAAACCCCACCACCATATGACCCACTGTACCCCTCACTGCCACCTGTGCCCCCAGCAGCCCTAACTGCAGAAATCTCATCAGAGTCTGCCCCCAGCCCCAAGGCCTCACCATCCCTAGCACCACCGGCCTCCCCGAATGTGACGGACACCCCAGGACCGGCCTCCCGAAATGTGACTGACTCCCCCGGACCACCAGTCTGACCCCACATATGCCTCCTGAACGACAACTAAAGGATCAGGCCAGCAGAGGCAGCCCCTCTCTGCAGCCACACTGGAGAGCCCTACAGATGTCACTGAGGGCAACCAGGGGACCCATCTATTATGATCAGGAAGGCCAGATCCAAGGAGGCCAACGTGTTTTTATGTGCCAACCCTTTACCACTATGGACCTCCTAAATTGGAAGCACCATACCACCTCCTGAATTGGAAGCACTCAAGTATAGGTGGAGGGTTTGCAAGGACTGAATGATATCAAGAAGCCCTTCTAAATGGCATAAAGAAAAGGGAGGGAGAAGGCCATAAAATATGAGTAAAACATCAGAAGTGCTCCCAGGACCCAAGAAAAGCCTAAGCCAATTTTATGAGAGATTGTGTGAGGCATTTCGTCTCTACATTCCCTTTGATACGGAAGCACCCGCCAACCAGCAGATGATTAATGCAGCTTTGGTAGGTCAGGCCCAGGGAGACACTCAGCACAAGCTGCAAAAACTAGATTTCACTGACGTGAATACCAGTCAGTTGCTAGAAGTATCAACCCAGGTGTTTGTTGACCGTGATCAGGCAGCACGGAAGGAAGAACGCCAAAGGATGCAAAAATAGGCAGATTTGTTAGCTGCCCCTTGCCGGAGCAGTCGAAACACCCCCGGAAGAGGGCCCTGCAGGAAAAGGGCCAAGGCCAGAAAGGGGAGCGGCAGGGAGGAGGGTCTCGCCCTAGGCCAAAAATAGGATGGAATCAGTGTGCTTTCTGCCGTCAGGAGGGCCACTGGAAAAGTCAATGTCCCCAGAGGCCAGACAATTCTCAGCAAGGTTCCAAGCAGAAAAAAAGAGGCCATGTGGTCCAGGGCAGGTTACCGGCCCCACAGTCTCAAGGGGCCCCCAAAAACAATTTTGTGGGGCTAGCCACCATGGAGAACTACGAAGAGGACTAGGACAGACCGTGGTCTATTTGGTTCAGCCCTCAGGAGCCCACGGTCCGAATGAATGTGGGGGGCCGACCCACTGACTTTATAGTAGATACTAGAGCAGAACACTCAGTAGTGACCTGAGCCGTGGGCTCCCTCTCACAGACACAAGCACCATCATGGGGGCCACAGGCAGTCAGACACATTGTCCCTTCTTATTGCCTCGGCGATACAATTTAGGTGGCCATGAAGTCATCCATGAATTCCTGTACTTCCCTGACTGCCCTGTGGCTCTAATGGGCCATGACCTATTGGGAAAGCTGCAGGCCCAGATAACTTTCAGCTCTCGGGGACAGGCTGCTCTGACCCCATGGAAACCAGAAGCAAAGATTATGACTCTCACGATTCCCCAAGGGGAGGAATGGCGCCTCTATAATCTTAAGGAAAAACCACAGCCAGTGTCTGAGCTTCCCATTAAGGTCCTAGGGGTGTGGGCTGAAGACGGCCCACCAGGACTGGCCTGAAACATACCCCCTGCGGTTGTAGAATTAAAGCCCAGGGCAGAACCCAGCCGCCAGAGACAATATTTCATCCCTTACAAGGCACAGGTCGGGATCCAGAAACAGCTGGAGAGACTTTTAAAGTGTGGGATCCTCTGGCCTTGCCAGTCACCTTGGAACACGCCCCTCTTGCCTGTCCAAAAACCAGGCACAGACAACTACGGGCTGGTTCAGGGCCTGCAAGCAATAAACCAGGTAACTGTCACCATACACCCAGTGGTCCTGAACCACTATACACTTTTGGGGCTCATTCCTGCTGAAGCCACCTTTTTCACCTGTTTGGATCTTAAGGATGCCTTTTTCTGCATCCGCCTGCCCCCAACCCCCCCCCCCCCCCCCCCCGCCCCGGGGCCAATTGACCTTTGCCTTCCAATGGGAGGATCCTGAAAATGGTGACAAGGGCCAATTAACTTGGACCAGGTGGCCTCAGGGGTTCAAACCCACCCCCCAACCATTTTTGGCAGTGACTTAAAAGCCTTTGCAGTGGATCAGTACGACCGTGTCCTGATTCAGCACAGGGATGACGTGGTGCCAGCTGGGAGGTCCCAGGAGGGCTGCATGGAAGGGACTCAGCAGCTCCTTACCCTCCTATGGAAAACCGGTTACAAGGTCTTAAGAAAAAAGGCCCAGATCTGTCAGGAAAAGGTGAAATATCTTGGCTTCCACCTGTATCGGGGTAGTGCAACCCAGCCCAGAGAGGAAGCAGGCTGTTTGCCGGCCCCAAAACCTGACGCCAGGTTCAAGAGTTTCTTGGGGCTGTAGGTTTATGTAGGATCCGGATACCTAACTTTTCAGTCCTGGCAAAACCCCTCTATGACACTACAAAAGGGGGGAGAGAGGGAACCCCTGATGTGGGAATCAGTACAGCAGAAGGCCTTCGAGGAACTAAAGCAAGCCCTTGCTAATGTGCCTGGTTTAGGGCTCCCAGACATGACCAAGCCTTTCTCTCTGCATGTCCATGAGTACATTGGACTCCCTGGGCCTGACCTAACTCAGATATTGGGGTCATGGCATCGCACGGTGGCATATCTCTCCAAGAAACTTGACTCTGTGGCCCAAGGCTGCCACGGCCCTCGTAGTGTCTGAGGCTGACAAGTTAACTATGGGACAGGAATTGAGAGTCCGAGTGCCACATTCAGTATTGACATTAATGGAATACAAGGGACAGTCCTGGCTAACCAACGCCAGGATGGCCAGATATCAGGGAATGCTATGGGAGAACCCACGCATCCGCCTGGAAGTAATGCCGACCCTGAACCCTGCAACTCTATTGGCTGTTGGGCCAGGCCAGCCAGACCATGACTGTATTGAAGTCATGGAAGAGGTGTTTGCCAGCCGACCAGACTTGAGGGATCAGCCCCTCAGAGACCCCGACACTGAATATTTCACTGATGGTAGCAGTTCTGTAAAAAGGGGAGAGCATCTTGCAGGTTATTCCATGGTGATCCTGAACTCTGTCATTAAAGCAGAGCCCCTGCCGAAGGGGACTTTGGCACAAAAGGCAGAGCTAATTGCTCTAACCCGAGCCCTCCAACTGGTGGCAGGGATACGTGTTAATATATACACAGCCTCTACATATGCCTTCACCACCCTCCACGTACGTGGGACCTTATACAAAGGGGAGGGTCTAATAAACTCTGGAGAAAAGGACATAAAATACGGTGAGGAAATCCTTGAACTCTGAGATGCTGTGTGGGCCCCTAAAAGTGTGGCAGTCATGTATTGCTGGGGACATCAAAGGGGAGACACCATGGCTGCATGGGGAAACCGAAAGGCAGACCAAGAGGCAAAGCTAGCAGCTTCCAAAGGAGTAACATAATCAGCGGCCTTAACCACCACACTGTTCCCTAACCCGCTGACAGAATGGGACCCTAATTACTCACACCATGAAAGTACTTGGTTTAAGACTGAAAATGGAAACTACCTCCCAGGTGGATGGTGGAAATCTGAAGACAGCTGAGTGACAATTCCTGAGGCCCTGGCTCCAGCCTTTGTCAAGCAGTTCCATCGGGAGACTGCTATTGGCCCCTGAAACAATGTTAGGCCGATATTTCTACATCCCTCGGCTCTCCAGCATAGCTCTGGTGGTATGTGAGCAGTGTGAAACCCACACCCGGAATACCCATGTCAGGGACGCAAGGCTGCTCCTGAGGTGCAGAGTGTCGGGGGAGCCCCATTTGAAAATGTGATGGTGGACTTCACTGAGCTACCCTGGGCTTGGGGCTGTAAATATCTGTTGGTCTTTGTGTATACTTTCTCAGGCTGGGTGGAAGCCTTCCCTACTTGCACAGAAAAGGCACATGAAGTGGCCTGACTTCTTCTAAAGGAAATCATCCCACAATCTGGGATCCCCATCACTATGGGTTCAGACAACGGGCCAGCGTTCAAGGCTGAGGTGGTGCAGCTGGTGGCAACAGGGCTAAAGATCACCCGGAAGTTATACTCAACATACCGACCCCAGAGCTCCGGGAAGGCGGGACAAATGAACAGAACCTTGAAGCTACAATTAAGTAAACTGTGCCAAGAAACCCATCTGCACTGGGACCAGGTGTTTTCAATAGCCTTGTTTAGAATCAGGTGCAGCCCCAATAAGCAAACAGGGGTTTCCCCTTATGAAATCCTTTATGGGTGCCCTTCACCAATTATTAAGGAGGTATGGGGGGGTTTAAATGAGATAGGCAATTTAACCCTAAGGCAACAGAGCTCTGGGCTCTACTCTAACTGCCCTACACCTATGGGTTAAGAGCAATGGCCTGTGAGTCTGACCACAGATGCTCACTCCTCTGAGCCAGGAGATGCTGTATGGGTAAAGGAGTGGAATGTTCAACCACTCAAACCCCTTTGGAGGGGCCTGTTCACTGTCATTTTGTTCACCCCTACTGCAGTAAAAGTAGCCGAGGTGGGTCCCTGGATTCACCACAGCAGAGTGAAGCCGGCATCCTGGGACTGGGAGTGCATTCCTGATCCATCCACGCAGTGTACGGCGACCATACGAAGAAGCAATCTGCAACGCCAGAGACTCCGGCAGGGGACCGCTGCCCTGCATTAGTCACTCCAGAAGCTGACCAATCTACGCACGACAGAAGCTTGAGGAATCGCCGGTCCAGTGAAATAAATAAATTGTCCTTATTTCCTATATCTGCCTTCTTACTGTGATGCACTGTCACCCCTTGTTTCTCACTATTATTGCAACTTTTCCCCCTACTTTTTGCTATTGGATTGGCAGAGGTTGCCCCAGTCAGCTGGAAATGTGGCGAGAGGTTTCTGTTAGCACCCACTTTCACCCACTTATGTGACCCATGTATTCGCATAACCAGGTCAGGCCAAGGAGTCACCTGGACCTTACTGTACCATACCCATTTGTCATGGCAGGGAAGGACCGTGGGGACATGCATACACAATGAGTCCACCTATCCCATCTGCCACCGGGGAAGTCAATACACTTGCTTTAACCCACAATACTCCCCAAATGAAGATTGGTTAGAAGTCTGACCTTCTCGGGAGGTGGGGGGAGTCTTGATCAGCTGGACACAAATCACTAACCCCAAGTGTCCGGTGTCAATACTGTTTGATGTATGTGCAGTTATAGCTATTGGCCCCAAAGCCTCTGTCGTATGAAAAAAGCGGGCACTTGTCATGGAGAGCCCAAGGACTCTTGACATACCATGCGGAGGCTTAGACTGGGAATGAAAATACTGACTCAATAATAAATACACGTGTGAGGAGAACGGTTTATGTGCCTATATACCTGAGTTTTTATGCCCCAGTTGGAGCTGTGTTTCATAGGCTACTTGGGAAAAAAAAAAGTCACAACGGCACTCCTTTAGAAGGGGGCTGCTACATCAGGTTGTCAATCAAAAGCCTGTTACCCTGTTAATTTCACCATCATTAACCCAGAAGACTACAAATGGCAATGGGGCACCCGAATTGACATCCGAATCTATGGGCGAGGCAGACCCAAGGACTGTGCTATATTTCAAGACGGTCACTACCACCCATATGACCACATCCCATCAAGTCTTCCACTCCTTCTGTAAGGGAATAATAGTCCCCTCCCATTTCAGTCCCAGGAAGGAACTTGTTTCTAGCCCTGGCAGAGACTACAGCCCAGACCCTAAAGATCTCTTCATGCTATGTATGTGGGGGAACCAGCATGGGGGAACAATGGCCATGGGAGGCCAAGGAATTAGATCCCCTCAAGCCTTATAATGGAACAAAATATCCCAGTTCTACTACCGGGGTTTGGCTCCTCAAAACCTCAATCATTGGGAAGAACTGTCTTGCCCAATGGGGAAAAAATTTCACCATCCCTGTTGGAAACTTAACATGCCTAGGCCAAAGGTTTTATAATTTAACCACCTGGGAAACCCAAGGGTGGGGGTCCCCGGGTCACCTTGAGCCAGACCCTTGCCCCTTGTTTAACTTCTCTCATCTCCAAGAGGACTGGGACAACACTGATGCAGCCATCAAATGGCAGGCCCCAGGTAGACTATACTGGGTATGTGGGAGAACAGCCTATACAGTACTTTCCTTAGGCTGGTCAGGGTCATGAGTGCTGGGGACTATCCATCCATCTTTATTTCTACTCCCACTTGCAAGGGGAGAACATCTGGGAGTTCAAATATACGGAGATAGAGAGGCTCAAAAAAAGTGGCGTGCCTTGAAAATTGGCAAATGGAAAGATAATGAATGGCCTCCTGAGCATATAATCCATTATTATGGCCCTGCCACCTGGGCAGAGGGTGGGTCCTGGGGCTACCGCACTCCCATTTGCATGCTAAACCACATAGTCAGACTGCAAGCAGTTGTAGAAATTATAACCAATGAAACTGACAGAGCTCTTAATAGTCAAGCAACAAACCAAAATGCGCAATGCCATTTATCAAAATCGCTTGGCCTTAGATTACCTGCTTGCTTCTGAGGGAGGTGTTTGTGGAAAATTTAACCTGAGCAACTGCTGCCTACAGATAGATGATGAGGGAAAAGTCATAGAGGAGATCACAGATCAAATGAGAAAGGTTATTCATGTCCAGTCCAGACTTGGAAAGGTGAAAACCCCGGGGAGTTATTTGGAGGATGGTTTTCAACTCTTGGGGGGATTCAAAACCCTCATAGGAATTATCCTCCTAATTTTGGGAGGGTGCTTAATCTTACCCTGCTTAGCTCCCTTGATTGTGCAGTGTGTCTCCAGTCTCATTGAGGCTATGGTTGAGAGAAAAACAGCCGCTCATGTAATGAGGTTATGGAAATATAAAAAGAAAAGATGCATGGTATGGCCTCAATCTTTTTGTATTTGTTGAGGCCTATTTTGTGACCTAATATGTGATCTCTTCTGGTGAATGTTCCATGTGCACCTGAAAACAATGTATTCTACTTTTTTAGGATGGAATGTTATGAATCTATCTGTTAAGTCCATTGGGTCCAGTGTGTCATTCAAAGCCACTATTTTTTGCACATGCACATGCACAAGCGAGCGGGGGAGGGGAAGAAAGAGAGGGAGATTATCCCAAGCAGGCTCTCCACACTTAGCACAGAGCCTGATGCGGAGCTCCATCTCACCACCATGAGATCACGACCTGAGCCGAAATCAAGAGTCGGACGCTTAACCAACTAAGCCACCCGGGTGCCCTGCATGTTCATTATTTCTTAGTGAAAGAGGTCACTACAACAGTCCAAGTTAAAGGGTGTGGCAGCCTAACTACCAAAGTGGGAAGAGTCTAAAAATCCTTAAGAAGTAGAATCAACAGGAGTTGATGACTCAGTAGATGTTGGGGATTAAGAAAAGAAGAGCATTAAGGATAACTTCAGGTTTCTGCTTTGAGCAGCTGGGTAGTACCTTCACTTAGGTGAAAGTTACTGGAGGAGGCACAGGTCTGGGAGGGCATATCAGTTCAGTTTTGGCTTTTAGATTTGATGTGCCTCTGAAACATCCAAACAGAAATGGTAAGTGCAAGCCAAATATTTGGATCTGGGCTAAATATAAAGATGAGAGTGAACATTTATAGATGAAACCAGGGGAATGAACAAGATCAGCAAGGAAGAAGCACCAAGTGTGTTCTTAGAGGCCAGAACCCTGTGGAACTCCAAGTTAATGACTAGAGGGGAGAAAGGACTGAGCAGAAGTAAAATGAGAGGAAGGCGAGAGGGAGATTAAAAAAAAAAAAAAAAAAAAAGACAGAAGCCAAGGGAGAGCGTTTCAGAAAAAGGGAAGTGTTATGTCTTTATGAGGTTTTGATAACTGTTGAAGATTCAAGGAAGATAAAAATGGAAACAGGTCCACTGATTTTGTTAGTTACTTCATAAAAAAAGCTTCAATAGAATGGTAAGGAAAAAAGACCATAGTGGTTGAAAAGCCAAAAACATCAGATATGTTTCAGAACTTTTACATAATATAAAAAGCTCATCTAAGCCAGGCGCATTCTTCTAAAATTTAGCCGGCAGCAACTGGCTTCCCTAAAAAAATAAAAAAATAAATAGATGTTCCCAAATGAAAGAACACTGGACTCTTCAAAACTGCCTGAAGAGCTCTGTTTGTTTATTTACAGTGAAACAAATTGGTATAATGATTACTTTTTCATCTGCTTTTACAACTTGCTTTTGCTGTCCATTAAAGCACATACTTAGAATACGGAGAAAATGTACTCTCATATTGCTAGTAGAAAGCAATTTTGCAATATGCATCAAAAATTCCAATGTGATCCAGCACATGTAACAGTCTGACCCAGTAACTACATTCCTCAAAGTTTATCCAAAAGATACTGCATACTAAATAAGTATTCAAAGATGGAAATTTAGGGATGTGTGTCTAACAGGAAAGGTCTAGAAACAACTTAAACATCCATAAAAATTAAATATAAAATTGATTAAGTAAAATCATGGTATACACAATAAGACACTAATCAGTTATCAAAAAACCTAAGGCAGCTCTATGCACAATAACAGTACCTGGGTGCAGGGTCATACTCACAAGTTTCCAGGCACCAATCATATACTAACTCATTAAACTCTAACAATCCTATGAGAAAGATGTTACTACTATCTCCATTTTAAGGATAGGGAAACTGAAATTTATCTAAGATTGCTAGATAAATTGTGGGAGACAGGATCGGAACTCAAGTAGTCTGGCTCCAGCATCCATGCTTTTAACCACTACATGTCTGTAGTGACAAAGAAGATAGTCATCATATATTATTAAATGAAAAAGAGTCTTGTTCATCAGCAATTTTTGAAAGAAAACAGAAGTTCATCCTTTTACATTGTTCTGGATTTACCTCTCAGATCCCATCGTCTTAACTGTAATCCTCAAACCCATGTTAAAAAATCTGTATGTACATATACATATATATGTATGTAGATAGGTAATGCATGCTTACATATTCATAGACGAAAGCATGGAAAGAAGATCTTACACTGAACTTTTATTATGGTTACTAGGGATGGAATCATGAATGGATTTTCTTTATCTCTGTTTATATACACACATAAGGCATCAAATGAACCACTTTCTGAATGCAAAGAACCTATTCTGATAAAAAATTCTCAGCCAACATGAACTGGCTAAGATTAATTCTGATTGATCACGTCTAATCTATTATAATGTACTATACGCTGTGATTATTGAACGTTTCATATAATAAACGAATTAAATTTGAGGGAATGTATCTAACCTACCTAACGTATACTGCCAATATCCTAAATGATCTGATGATGCTATGTACTATAGTGAATCATTCTTTTAGCTCAAAACCTTTCTATGAAGACTATTTCTAACCCAAAAGAAAGCAGCTTCCATTCAGAAAGTAGGTGTCTTTAAACCATACTGAGCAACAGAGACCTTCACCTATAATTATGCTGCTTAAAAATATTATAAATTCAGCTTTGCCATTACTAAGCCAAAAGACTTTAGGCAACCTGGGGTCTTGGCTCCCTCAATTATCAGCTGTGGGAGAGAATTATATAGTTTTCTCTGGTTAACACAACTCACAATTCTCTTACAAATAACACCTGGATATTTAATGTGCTAATGGATAACTTATGTTGGGCTCATAAGCATTTTGAACTGTCCCTAAGTTTGTTTTATTTAATATAAACAAATATACATTACTTTATATGGCTTCTTAGATTAGAAGCTAAAAGTTAGTCACTGTCATGTATGTTTGGGATATTCTTTTTCCAGGTGGAAAAAGATCTGGTCCCGGCAATCAGATCAATTTGGTACACTTCAATTCAGCCTATATATACTGTCTCTAAGACAGCTCCAAGATTCATACAAGGAAGGGATGTAAATATGGGCCACTAGTGGGAAAGCTCTCCTTTTTACTTTCTCTAACTAGGCAAGTTCTCCAAGATGACACTAGATGAACATCCACGTATTGTTACAGAAGATACAAAAACCTTTCTGCCCTGTAGCCAGAGAATGTCCCCTGCACAGGTGACATCAGGTTAAGATGGACAAAAATAAATGAAAATAATGCAATCAAACCAAAAGAACCTGCTAATCAGGAAGATAACTGACCAGGCAGATACGCTGCTGACACAGAGTATAGGTCAAATATACTTATTGGAGGAAATCCTGGGTTACCCCCAAAAGACAGAGTGTGTGCTAAGAGCACCAATAAAGAAAAGTCAGCAAAATAATGAAGAAAGGCATTTTGGGAAAGATATAATACCTGAGGCTTAAAAACAAATTAGACAAGATAGGACAAATCACAACTTTGTTGGACTCCCTTACACTTGCTTTACGGCTAAGTATTGTTTGTTGTCTGAATTACATAAAACTTTCACTGCTTGGGCATTCTAAAAGTCTTATCCCAGCCCTATACCAAAAGTTCTTAGAAGTTTTTGGTTTTGATTTGTCCTAATGACAAAAAACAAATAGAAAAAATTGGAGGTAGAGATCCATGACTTCATTAAAAGACACATGCAAATATATTTTTGTTATTTTATTAAAAACATTTTTTAATGTATATTTATTTTTTAGAGAGAGAGTAAGCGAGCAAGCGGAGGGTTAGAAAGAGAGGGAGACAGAGGATCCAAAGTGGGCTTGGTGCGGACAGCAGACAGCCCAACGAGGGGCTTGAACCCATGAACTGTGAGATCACGACCCAAGCTGAAGTCAGACACTTACCTGACTGAGCCACGCAGGTGCCCCGTTTTTGTTACTTTATTGAAGAAATTTTAAATATTTTCCTAACTTCCAAAATAACTTTAGTATAAGAATTGTTCGTATCTAAACTCAAAATTATTGAATGAACAATTTAAAGTACAATTTATGAACTTCACAAAAAACAGATGTTTAACAGAATAGGAGGTGAGGATAGTACCCCACTTCTTGATGTACACAAGACCCATATTATGTCACGTCTTTGTTTTGGGTCAAGGTATTTAAGTACGGAAATAAAATATCCAGTGGCTCTCTGAAGACTTCAAGTCATTATCTTTTGGAAAATTTGGAAGAATGATGGGGAAGCTAGAAACAAATTCTGAGTTACCCTGTGAATATAACTATAATCACAATAATGACAGCTAACATTTATTAGGCAATAAAATGTCCTAGACACTATATTAAGGATTTTTATATATCATCATATTTAATTCTTACAATAATCCCATAAATTAGTGTCTATTATTATCTCAAAACTCAGGGTCTGAGCACTTACAGCATTTTGCCCAAGGTCGTACACCAGAGCTGAAATTAGATCCAAATCTGTCCAAGTCCAGGGTCTGGAATTTTAACAACTATGTTTTATGGGGAAAGGGTGAGTCTGCATTTTTTTTTTTTTTTTTTAATAAATAAGGCAATTTTCACCTTCAGCAACAGAATGTCATCTCTGACTGAAGGACAAAAACTGACTGACTGGATTACTTTCAGCAACTCTGCAGCAAATGTCTTGCTATTACCACACTGTTAAAGCTGCACGGATATGTTGATATAAAATCCAACAAGGTAATTATAATTGAATTCTAAAGTGCTTATAAGTTTCTAGCTCTCAGAGAAAGAAGTGCAAATTGAAATGTAGCAGTTTCTTTTTTAGTCAGTATATTATAAAAGCTTGCTAATAACTCAATTCTATGTTTAGATACCTCCAGGGATGTTATCATGGTAAGAAATATTTTAAGAAAAAGGCTGGCATCATTTTGACAGAAAACAGGTTTTAAATTTTTCTCTTACATCATCCAACTCGTATGAATGAAAACAACTTTATATGTTGCTGGAAGGAGTGCTAGGATAGTAAAATTAAATAGATTATAAGAAAAACAAAGAAACAAACTCTAAATAAACAACAAAGGAGAGAATCAGAGTTCCTCCCAAAAGTCTTCTGTTGTGTTCAAGAATCTAGAATGAGTCAAAGGCTATACATTTGAATTATGCCCAATTTAAAGATAAAAACAGACTTACCTTTAGGAGAGCCAAGGCTACATGAAAGATAATATTCAAACCCTGAAATAGAAAAAGAGAGTCCAAATCAATACTGCCACATCTACCACTGTTTTATTAAGTTTCCCCAAGACTTCCATACATCTCTAATAAAACCCCTAATTGCTTTTATCTTCACATACAATAATAATTAAACAATGAGATTTTTTTTTTTTTGAAAGGTATTTTCCTTCTCTGAGAGGCTTACTGCATATTTTTGGTGCCATTTAATTAACATTCACATAAAATTGTTATTTTTACAGTAAATTATTTTCCTTAAATCCTTCAATAAATTATTCAATACATTATTTTTCCTTCAATTTCTGGATTATCTGCATGGGTCTAAGGCTTGTGAAAGTCAAGTTCTTTGATCAAGATGGCAGTGATGCAGAAGTCTAAACTTATTCCATGGAATTCCTAAGTCCCAGTATATACATCTTGGTGAGGTAAAAGGCCAGCAGCAGACAAAACAAAACAAAACAAAACAATGTTGCTGATAACTGGGACGGGTTGTATGGGAGGAGCTGTAAGCATTGCACTGGATTTCCACCACTGTTCTTATTGCTTTAGTTCTCGTTTGCTTTCAAGTAGTATTCGTGCAACTAGAGGTGTACTTAGGGGCTATCCGCTAGGCTTCCTTTTCCTTTTTTTCCCCCTGAAACCCAAAGCAACATGTCTTTAGGAATAAACAAGTTAAACATCTTGTTAAGAAGTCTTACTGGAGCTGAATTCTGAGCTCTGAGTTCAGCCCAGGGGCTCTGAAGTGATGTTGAGATGTTAAATTCAAAAATACAGGACATCTTAAATGCTCAAGATGACAATCAGAAACAAAGTTGCCATGAAATATGCCATTTCCTCCCATGGAAGTCACCATACAGGAGAAGAAAGATCTTTCAGGTATGAGTTGACATCTCCCATGAGCCCAGGGTCTGTCTTTGTGCCTTCATCTTGGTCACAAATACAGCCTATCTGCCTTTTAGATATGGCACTGTACCAGATGTGTTAACACAAAGAACTACTATACCAGATGTATTATGCAAAGAACTTTTTTTTTAAGTTTATTTATTCATTTGAGAGAGAGAGTGTGTGAGAGAGAGATGCACAGAGAGAGAGGGAGAGACAGAATCCCAAGCAGGCTCTGCACTGTCAGCACAGAGCCTGTCATGGGGCTCGACCGCACGAATGATGAGATCATGGCCTGGGCCAGAACCAAGAGTCTGACAATTCATCCTACTGAGCCACCCCGGTACCCCTACACAAAGAACTTCTAATAAACTATCCTTTTCCTATCTCCAAAATCAGAAGCGAGGATTAAAACTAGATACTTAGAGTGAATCCCTATTATAATTTGCTTAACTTTCATAGTGAACTACCCAAAATATGATTTAATGGTATAAGGGGTGAATGATTAATACGAAATATTTGGTTCGAGGTCTGGGGTTTACTCTGTTAATTCTTTAAGAACTAAAAGCAGCAGGAAGTATAACCAGGCCAGAAGACAAAAGCAAATCATCACAGTTCATTATCACACCAAGCAATGATTCTGGACTTGATCACAATTTATCAATTAGAAAAAAGAAGACTATTGTAGATCAAAAAACCTGGGTTACAATGAAGCAAAATTTGCTTTCCTAATCGAAATTTGTTTTTTAATCTCTTAAAAAATTTTTTAATATAATTTATTGTCAAATTGGCTTACATACAACACCCAGTGCTTATCCCAAGTGCCCTCCTCCATGCCCATCACCCATTTTCCACTCTCCCCCACCCCCATCAACCCTCAGTTTGTTCTCTGTATTTAAGAGTCTCTTATGGTTTGTCTCCTTCCCTCTCTGTTTGTAACTTTTTTCCCCCTTTGCTACCCCATGGTCTTCTGTTAAGTTTCTCAAGATCCACATGTGAGTGAAAACATATGGTATCTCTCTCTGCCTGACTTACTTCACTTAACATAACACCCTCCAGTTCCATCCACGTTGCTGCAAATGGCAGGATTTCATTCCTTCTCATTGCCAAGCAGTATTCCATTGTATATACGTAAATCTGGGCCCTCACCCATTAACTGCTGTGCGCTGTTGCCAAAACGCACAGGCCAAGCCTGCTGCCCTGCTCTTTCCCCTCCACCCACATCACAGCTGCTCGCCAGTGGTGAATTCTCACAACCCCAGTGCTTATCAGCCTGCCGTAGGACTAAGTCCACTATGTCTCTGGATCTTGTTCTCCTAGTCACTGCTTAAAATGTAAGCCCCTCTTGTCTCCAGTTCTCTAATCCTTATAATGCTCTGGTTTTTTCCTCCTAAGTTGGTCTCGCACCCCTCCTCTCCCTCCCAAATCCCTTCAGGGTACACTTTGGAGACTCCACATTCAACCGACTTTGATATATTCTCAACCCCCTTGCTTTCGCAGGAATAGTGAAATCTCATAGATTCTCATAACAACCTGTATTATGATTCTCACTTTTCAGAACGTGAACTTGACTAGCCTAAGCTTATATATGGATTTAGTAGAAGCCCACCATCATCCCCGCCTCTTAATGTCTAGTTTAAGGGCATTTTTACCACTCTGTGCTGGCATGACATATATAATACGTGCTTATTTGAGGACCAGAGGACTAAACTATACTAGCTATCCTAAAATTGCGGAGATTTATTCTTTTCCCAAGGGACCCAAGTAGAGCAATTTATTATCTCAAAGTCAAACTACTGGATAATAACTGAGCTGTGAAAAACACCAAGAACTTAGACATTTTTTAAAAAAAAGTTAAAGACCTCTAGAGAGCCAAAACAGCTCTAACACCATAAAAATTTTTATTTCATATGCACTTTGAATTTGTTTGGTGATACGACTGTAGAGTTTATGGGTATCAGAAGTAGCAAGCTAAAGGACAAAGTGCATGGTAGCTGGGATTAGAGACAAATAGCCTATAGAGACAGGTGTCAGAATCAAAATATTAGATCTGACAGAAATACAAGATACGTTTTTAAAAAAATATTCAAATGTATAGTTGTCTGGGCCCATTTAGTGGAACCAATAATCCTACAGTTTACCTTAGTTCATGATGATAATCCGATAGTATTAATGAATGCTTCCATGTTCAAAATATTGTACTTAAGAAGGAAGCATAGCATGTGTTTAAATGAAAAGTAAGTAATGTTTAGTTTGGGAAACTAAAGCGGTCCCTTTCAGTTACCAGAAACAATTTATATAGGGAAACTCTCTAAACCAGCTTAAGGTATTCCTGCATCTGCCATCCATAAAACATCCATAAAACAGACAGAAGTAAACACTTCACAAGCCTTAAACTAAAGTAGAAGAGTGTGGTCACACTGTGCAAACAGGATACAGCATTTGGTTGGTTTAAAATTACAGCACCACATATAGGTTGGCTTTGAGATGACAATGTCAGGGCAAGCTTTGGTCCTCAGACTTGGAGCCAACAATAAAGTGAATTATAAGGAAACAACCCTTCACTCTACCAAGCTACCACGAACGAAATCCCCTGTTGTTACTTAACTGTCCACCCACTCTTACATGATTCAATCTTTTTTTTTTTTAAATTTTTTTTTTTTTTTTTTCAACGTTTTTTTTATTTATTTTTGGGACAGAGAGAGACAGAGCATGAACGGGGGAGGGGCAGAGAGAGAGGGAGACACAGAATCGGAAACAGGCTCCAGGCTCCGAGCCATCAGCCCAGAGCCCGACGCGGGGCTCGAACTCACAGACCGCGAGATCGTGACCTGGCTGAAGTCGGACGCTTAACCGACTGCGCCACCCAGGCGCCCCGCATGATTCAATCTTTGACTAATTGAGCTGAAATCTATTTTTTGAAATACACTTTAAAAAGAGAAAGATGTCCTATATTTTCAAGATGCCTCTCCTTTTCAGGAATATGTGATCTGTAGCAATTTTTTAGGTACTGAGGGGTAAATAAGTGGTCCTAATAGGGCTCAAACAGTAAAACATTTGGAGAACAATGAAGAGTAAAAATAACAAATAAATGTGTTGTTGTGGCTACCTCTCATTTATGGTACAAGGCCTAACTCCAAGTTCAATATAATAAATAAGGGCCAACATCCACGTATTATCTATGTGCCAAGAGCTGAATTAATCACAATGAAAACATGGCCTTATTTCATCCCACAACCCTCAATTCCATTTTAATTCCATCCAAATGAAGATTTAGAGAAATCAAAGTAAGTTTCCCAAGGTCACACGGATTTTAAACTAAGCAGTGTAATTCTAGAAGTCGTTCTCTTAACCACCAAGTTAGAGAAGATGGCCCAATAAATAAGTGAATGGATGAATATATCCTTTAGTTGGGCGTTTTCAATGTGCCTTCTAACTCCTAAAGAATTAGTGATTCCTTCCCTTTAAAAATTTTTTTCTTAATGTTTATTTATTTTTGAGAGAGAGAGAGAGAGAAAGAGAGGGAGACACAGAATCCGAAGCAGGTTCCAGGCTCTGAACTTTCAGCACAGAGCCTGATGTGGGGCTCGAACCCACGAACCATGAGACCATGACCTGAGCTGAAGTTGGACACTTAACCGACTGAGCCACCCAGGTGCCCCCGATTCCTTCCATTTAACGTAAATTTTGAAAGCAGAGGGTAGAAAGATAACAAATAGGTGACTTCTACCAAAACCAAATCTTGTAATTTACACCATGTCGAAAACACTCACAAAAAGCAGCTGACTGCTTGCAGGATATAGGGCAATATAAACTCAGCATGCTGTGGCAAGAAAGGGTCACCACCTTCCTCCAGTGACAACACACTGTTATCAGCCTCGTGTGCGTGAAGAAGTGTCTCCTTTACTGACTGGAAAGCTACGGTTTCAAAATTGAGTCACGGCTCGGCAAAATGTTCCCTTTAAAGAACACCTACAAGTAACTGCCCCAAATTAAATAGTTTCTCCGAAGCGCGGATCGCGGCGTTCCCGGGTAGGCCAACAATCGAGCACCCACAATCCCGTGTGAGGGAAGGCTGACAGCACAGCGCTCACTGAAACAAAGACACGAATGTTTGGCTCTGATGAGCAGGCAATCGTGAGCTCAGAGGGAGCTGACAGACTGTGCGAGAAGCTGTCAAAAGCTACGCTGACAGCGCTGAGAGCAAATGCTGAAAAGGTAGTTAGTGCCAAACAGTGCCGAGTGTGCTTCAGCACCCGGCTCCTCAGGGATCAAAATAAAAGGGAAATAAATAGTATGTGGGAATGGAAATCCTAACCACAAGGCAGGGAGAACCGATCAAACCAGAAGTAGCCAAGGTAAAGGGAGCGGCCCACAGACAAACACGGCCAATGCTAGAGAGAATGCGAGCTGCCCTTCCGACCCAACACGGGACATACCGTCCCAGGAAGTGGTGACGACTCAATGAAACAGCACAGAAAAAGCACATCACAGAAATTGAACACTTGTTAAGTATTCAGTAAATGCCAGCATACATTATTAGGTTTGCATATTGATTGCCTGTCATGGCTGGTATTTTATATCTTTTTTTCACTTAATTCTCTGAGTAACTCCATGGCATATGTATCACTGCCACCATTTTAGAGATGAGCAAACTGAGGCCCAGAGACATCACTCTGTTAGTAAATGGCAAAGCCAGGACTAGAACTTATGTCTGTCAGATTAAAAAAAAAATCCATAGCTTTTTCACTAATTCAATACTGATTATGTTTGTCAGACAAAAAAAAAAAAAAAATTTCCACAGCTTTCTCACTAATTCCATCCATCTACTGCAAATTCAGTGGGACTTTGGTTAGTGTCTGTAATGAATTAAGGACGTTCTTAATTCTTTGACACTTCTCCCATCCAGAAGTAAGGTCTTTGACCTCTCCTCTTAAATCTGGGCAGAGTATACTACTGCTTTGCCCAACAGAATATGGTAGAAGTGAAGTTATGCCTATATTCTGGGCCCAAGCCTTAAGGGTAAAAGCTTCCACTCCCCATCTCCTGGAGTGCTCCCCCCCACTCCCACCACGTGAAGGTCAGCCACCACCAGTTATATTTAGACCCTATGCTCTAAGAAGCTAAACAAAAAGTAAAGGGTCTGCAGGACAAAATGCCATCCATAAGAGACAGAGGCCAAGGGAGTGCCTGCCTGGCTCAGTCAGAAGAGTGTATGGCTCTTGAGCTCGGGATTGTGGGTTTGAGCCCCATATTGAGTGTAGAGATTACTTAAAAATAAAAAAAATCTTGGGGCGCCTGGGTGGCTCAGTTATCGTGATCTCTCCCTTCCCGAGTTCAAGCCCCGCATCAGGCTCTGTGCTGATGGCTCAGAGCCTGGAGCCTGCTTCGGATTCTATGTCTCCCTCTCTCTCTGCCCCTCCCCTGCTCATGCTCTGTCTCTCGCTCTCAAAAATAAATAAACATTAAAAGAATTTTTGTTTTAAATAAAAACATCATAAAAAAGAAAAGAAACAGAGGCCAAGAATCACCCAGGTGCCACACACGTGGATCAACAAGTCGTCCTGACAGTGAATCCTGCAGCCTCAGGTGCCCCAGTGGCTGCCATGTGGGTCAGAGGTAAACCACACAGCTGAATCTTTCTGAAATTCCTGACTTATGAAATTGTGAATAAAATGAATGGTTGTTTTAATTTTTAAAAGCCTTTAATTTTGAAATAATTTCAGATTTAGAAAAAATGTGCACAAATAGTGCCAAGAATCTCGGCATACCTTTAACTTGGCTTCATCAAATGTCAACGTCTCACATAACCACAGTACAACTATCAAAACCATGAAAGCAGTATTCAAATTTTGTCTGATGTCGCACTGATGTCCTTTTCTGGTCCAGGATCCAATCCTGGACCATGTCTTACATTATGCTGTCATGTCTCCTCAGTCTGCTTTCATCTAGGACAGATGGCAGATCAAAGTCTTTGTCTTTGATGAACTTGATACTTTCGAGGAGTACAGGACTCTATTTGGTAGAATGTCCCTCAATTTGTCTGATGTTTCCTTATGATGAGACTTAGGTTATGTATTCTTGGCACAAACAACACAGAATCAATGTTGTGTCAGTCCATATCATATCAGGAGGCTACATATAATATCAACATGTCCCGCTTCAAAATCATTGTTTTAAAGCCACTCAGGTTTGGTGCAGCTTCTAATGTACATCAGGCAACCAGAACATAATCCCTCTGAGCTTCTCTTTGGGTGAGATAAATTTCTTACTTTTGTGATCTACAAAATGCATTTTTCCACACACACACAAAAAGCGTGAGATAATTCCCATGCAAACAAAAAGAAATACTGGCTGCTCTTAACACAGAGGTCTAATAGCAAGAATAGTGTAACACATTAACCTAAAAGTATTTTACCTTATTTTCATTCTCATAGAGTAAGCATTTTAAAAATTCCATCTTGGGGCGCCTGGGTGGCTCAGTCGGTTGAGTGGCCGACTTCGGCTCAGGTCATGATCTCGTGGTCCGTGAGTTCGAGCCCCGCGTCGGGCTCTGTGCTGACAGCTCAGAGCCTGGAGCCTGTTTCAGATTCTGTGTCTCCCTCTCTCTGACCCTCCCCCGTTCATGCTCTGTCTCTCTCTGTCTCAAAAATAAATAAACGTTAAAAAAAAATTAAAAAAAAAATTCCATCTTTTAGGATGACTAAATAATGGAGTTTGATGGCGTACCCAGTAAAATCAGGTTGTATTCAAGGTTTAGGGTTTTGTTTCTGGGTGCCCACTAGAGGTCAGGATTGCAGCACTGAAAACAAAGCAGCAGCTTAAAAAAGATGTCCGGGACCTTCACCACAGCCTTGCATATAAATTCATCTAAGTTCTAATGTTTGAAAGCCCTCACGGCCAAGTCCTCCCTTAGGCCTGCTACCTGTTTACTAATATAGTATAAATTACAAAAAAACTTGCATGATTCCAGCCTTCCCTTTCCCCCAGTTTCCTTAATGTTTTCCATTTTTACTATAGATTCATTTGTTACTTTTCTCATGAGTAGAAACAGTTCAAGAATGTGGAGGATAAGAAATAGATTTAACATATGAATGCATCTGTCTGGTTGTGGGTGTTTTTTTTTTTTTTTAATCTTTGCTCGACTTGCATTTGTTTTTATAAATGAACTACTGAATAAAGTCACTTCTTAATTATGAGTGACTCTGGGAAAAACTCTTAGTAGTTTGTGAAATCTGAATTAAATAAACCTTTTAGTAACAAAGGAGGTAAAATAAGAGAAATAGGTCAAATGAGAGGTTTTGACAAATATTTACCAAATCTGTGTGCCAGGCGTTATGAAGACTGCTTAGTATATATAATCACTTGCATGTTTACAGTGATGGATAGGTCATTTCTCCATCAATGGACTCCTAAACTAGGACTGGCGATAGAAATATAAATAAGCAACACATTAACCCTGGCTAATAAAGGAGAGGTGTGACCTGGAAAGCATTTTATGATGCCCTATTGGTAATGAACATTAGCAATCACCCTTCTGTTTTCAATCCCATTAAGTCATGATAAGCCCTGGATTATTCAGTCTTCCAGCTACAATTATCAGTCAACCCATCCCAGGCTGTGGGGATATTTTTGATGCCCTTCATAAAAACAAAGAAGACAAAGACTCCCACCAATCTCTAACTACCAGCTGATCTTGATCCTTCTCTCCCTCCAACCTCCTGCTAGAGTTTCCATTGATCCAATCCACCCTCTTTTTTAAAAAAATAAAAATGATCTCTAAAAACCCCAAAACACATTAGCCTAAATTCAACAAATATGTATAGAACACCAACTATGTATTCAATATGGCATGGAGGTGTTCTGAAAATTTAAAAGAAATATATTAAAAAAAAAATCAACAGATTTGGGGAGACAAGTCACTTGCAAAGGTTAGGGAACAGAGTACTATTTGGTACAATGTGTCAAGTTACTTTGCTGGGACTCCCCACAATCACACACTGCAGAAAAATGCAACAGGCAATTAAAACGTGCAGGAATAACTTGGGTTAAGAGCAGTGTGAAGTCTTCTTTGCAGCTTGACCTAATTCCAACTGATGAACTAAAACACAACAATGATGATGATGATGATGATGATGATGATATTAGCTACTAACATTTACGATCAATTAACATATGCCAATAATTGTTTTTAGAACACTAAAAATATCATTTAATTAAATCATGAGAATGTAGAAACTGAGGCACATTGCTAACGGTTCACCAACTCGCCCAAGATCACAAATGGTTGAAGCTGAGATTCAAAAACAGGTAGTCTATATCCAGAGACAGTGTTAGAAATGACCATGGCATACTATGCATTTTCCTTAAATCTGAAGCTATTAAAGTCAGAATAAGATTGTTTTAAAGGTTAGCTGAATTAACAATGAAGATATTTTAATATTTAATGTTCAGACTAAACTGGCTCCAAAAGACCATTAGTTAAGAAATGTGTGAGACTGTATCAATTTATCATTAGAAGGTATATGTTAATATATCAACTTGTGCAACATTAAATATATGCTTGTGATGTAACAGAAAACATATTGGTTTCTGTTCCAGTTATGGGCACAGATATTCCTGAAACCCTTGTATTTTCCTAAGTAATAAGAACACTAAAAGCATCTCTTGTCCTAATATTAAGTCTCTGACCCCAATTCCTGACACAGGGCTCTTGAAACCCTTATAATTTCCTAGGTGGTAGGAGTGTCTTTTGTTCTAATGAGGTGACCCTGGGTGGGCTCTTAAGGTAGCTCCTTGATGAGAGCCTGTCACCAGAAAGAAAAACCATGCGTGGAAGCTTGGAATTTCTCCCCTACTAACTCCCATTTTCTTGAGAAGGGAGAAGGGCTGAAAATGGAGTTATCAATTGATTCATCATAATTAATCACGCCTACATTAAAATGTACGCCTCCATAAAAGTCCCGATGGTACGGAGTTCAGGGCTTCCAGGTCGGCAGCATGTACATCCATGTACTGAGCATATGACACACCTTTATGTGTCTCTTAAGGAACTGGTCAACCGTCTACATTACTGGTAAGTAAATGTTCCCCTGAGTTCTATAAGCTGCTCTAGCAAGTTGACTGAAACTAAGGAGGGGGGTTATGGGAACTTCTGATTTGTAGCCAAAATGAACATAAGTTGTGGGTAATCTGGGGACCTACTTGTGTTACTGAGCCCTTAACCTGTGGGATCTCAAGGTAGATAGTGTTAGAACTGAGTTATGTTGTAGGTCACCCAGCTGGTGTTGCAGGAAAAGCTTTTACACATTTGGTGCCCAGAAGTGTCAGCAGTGAGGTGTTCCATGAGTGGGGTAGCAGTATGACAGTAGAGGAGCCACACAAGGAAGAAACACACAGCAGATGGGCTGAACTGTTTTTCCTCTGCAATGCTAATCCAGGGAATCCCAGCCAGAAGACTTAGACCCACAGGTAAGCTGTAAGGTCCTCTTTGATAATGCTTTCAGCTGGTTGCTACCACATCATGTACCATCTGCTAAATGATCTGACACCTTTCCATGTACAGACACTACAGCACTTTTCTCTCTGCTGAATGCCGGGATTTCATTGGTGGCACCCACTGCCCACAAACTCCACCCTTTTTGGTGATCTCATAGCTGTGGGGAAATGAAAACTAGGTTCTTCTCAAGGAACTCCCCCATATTAGACCATGCCCTGAACCTCTGGACCTTCTGTATGATGTCTTCTCTACCTGGAACATCCTTCTTTTACTTAGCTACTCCTCTCTCTCTAGGTCCGATATTAGATGCTAATTCCTCCAAGGAGGTTTTCTTGGCATTCCATGGCTGGGTTAGGTACCCCTTATTAGGGCTCTTTAAAAGCATCCTGGACTCTCCATCCATTGCTGTGTAACTACTCATTTATCTGTCTCTCTCTCCTTGTAAGTTACATGAGGGCAGAACCCTGCCTGTATCTTTACTGATGTATTTCCATCACTCAGGACACTACCTGCAACAGAGTAGGTTCTCAGTATTAGCTGAATCAATAGATGTAATGAATAGGATTGTTGGAATCAAGGAAATAGAGCTTTCATGAGAATCAAGAATCATGAAATGTTCCTCAAAATAGCTTCTTTCTACAATTTATTGATATTAATAGCATACTCCTTTTGGCTGGTGGGCCTCATTTGCAGGTTATTTGGAAAGAAAAACAGATTACATTCAGTTCCTTCTTAAACATGAAAAGCGAGCTTCTGAATAATAACATTAAAATTCAGACATGCTTTCTTTCATCTTCTACTATCCCAGAAGCTTCACTACCTCTTTCCAAATCTGAAAACAAGGGTATAATGCATCCGGGTGATGTTCTCAGGAAAGGAAAACCAATCACACGTTTATCACTGTCTTCGGAAACAAGCAGAAGCTGAAATTTTAAGTACTCCCAAAGCAGAACGAGGGGGGGTGGGGAACCCAAACACAACTCAAGAACTTGAAGTCAAATATACAGTTGAGAGAATTTAAAGGACTCAAGATACCATATGTAATTTGCTTGGTGAGGAGTCTGGTGAAAGGCTGCAAGCAGACTAACACACTCTGGATAGACGACTCCTACCCCATCCAAGGATGAAGTCCTGAGGTGTCTGTCATGCTGGGGAGCCGTTAATGAGTATATTCATCTTTGGTGACCCTCTTTCTTTCTTCTGTCCTCACTCAGTACATGGGTAAATGTTAGCGAAGCTTAAACACTAGAGACGACAGGGGCGGAATATAGGAGGCAAGTACCGAAAAAGAGTTTAAAAATTAAATCAGGTAAACAGCTCCACTGTTGCCTGCCACGTCTCTTTGAAGGATTTACTAATTATAGAAACTCACAATTTTTTATTCAATCACCAGATGGGGCATCTCTATCTTTTCTCCACCTCCTGCCCCCTGCCACTTAGAGCCCCCAGCAGACTGGTCTGAATAAAAAAATGTACTGCCAGCTTTAAGAATTAGGATGACAGATGCTGGAGACAGCCAAGGAGCCCAAGTTTCACTCTGTCTCAGAGATAGGTGTGGCCTCTTTCTGCGAAGAACTACATAGGATTTAGCACCAAACTAACCGCACCATTTCACAGCAGCCATTACTTGGTAAAATCTTAACTACAACCTTTATAGCACTTTGTTGCAGAGAACTTCCTGTGCAATTCAATTGTAACAATATCTGTCAGGTACAGAAGTTGATGTTACTACCTCCATTTTACAAAACACCTCAAATGTGCGAGGTGGTATTTTTAAATTCACAGAATTAGGACTGGAATGACAAGCTTCCTGATTCTAATCCAGTTCTTTTACCATCAGCTGAGTGGTTGACCTCCTGGGGTGCTTTTTTGTTGTTGTTGTTTTAAATGTTTATTTTTGAGAAAGCGCAAGTGGGGAAGGGGCAGAGAGAGGGAGACAGGATTCAAACAGGGCTCTGTGCTGACAGGCTGACATCAGCAAGTCCCATGTGGGGCTTGAACTCACGAACTGTGAGGTCATGACCTGAGCTGAAGTCAAAGGCTCAACTGACCCAGTGCCATCCAGGCACCCCTCCTGGGGGGCTTTTATAAGACACTGAGGCAGTTCAACCTTGGATCAAAGAAATATGAATTTCTTGGGGGTATAGCCTGTCCACTTGTATTTTTAAGAATTTCCCAGGAGTCTGATATGAATCCAAACTGAGAAGTGAGCAGTACCTAAAGTTTTCAAGCCAACTGCACGTTACAATCACCTAGGAAGCTTTAATAATACCTCAAAGTCTACTTTAATTGGTCTGGGTGGGGCCAGGTGATTGTAATATACAGCCGGGTGTGAGAATCACTGTATAATACTTCTAACAAGCACATCTTAAAATTCTTTAATTTAAAGTCCACCTCTAGCTACTTCATACTATTTAAAATGTTTCTGAGGGAGGGGCCAAGATGGCAGAACAGCAGGGAAGTTTTCTGTGTGTCTCTTGTCCCTGAAATACAGCCAGATCAACACTAAACCATCCTGCACGCCTAGAAAACCGATTCGAGGATTAACACAACAATCTTCACAAACTGAACCAGAGAACTCAGCAGGTACTTGGCACAGAGAGGTGAACTGGGGGAGAAAACTGCAGAGGGCAGGGAGGTGGTTTTGCTTGTGGGGAGAGGACAGAGATGGGGGGAGTATGGGAAAGCACCCCCTCCCCCAAAGCACCTGGAGAGAAAAGGAAGATATGCAAGAGACTGAACAAAAAAAGGAGAAAGGAAAAAGGAGAGGGTTTAAATTCCATTAGGACTCTATAAACAGGGGGAGCACAGAGTCTGAAACTCTGCAACTAGATACCTGTCTGTGCTCTGGTGGGAAGAGCAAATCTCCAGGAAGGGAGAGCGAGGTCCCAGCCACATGGGGAGAGGTGGTTCCCCTGCTGGGAGGACATTTGGTAGAGGCTGCCCTCAACAAGTACAAAAAGATCAAGATCATACCGTACGTATTTTTAGACCACAACACCATGAAACTCGAAATCAACCATAAGAAAAAATGTGGAAAGATAACAAATACTTGGAAACTAAAGACCATCCTACTAAAGAATGAGTGGGCGGGGCACCTGGGTGGCTCAGTCGGTTAAGCGGCCGACTTCGGCTCAGGTCATGATCTCGCGGTCCGTGAGTTCGAGCCCCGCGTCGGGGTCTGTGCTGACAGCTCAGAGCCTGGAGCCTGTTTCAGATTCTGTGTCTCTCCCTCTCTCTGACCCTCCCCTGTTCATGCTCTGTCTCTCTCTGTCTCAAAAATAAATAAACGTTAAAAAAAAACATTATTAAAAAAAAAAAAAAAAAAAAAGAATGAGTGGGCTAACCATGAAGTTAAAGAGGAAATTAAAAAGTACATAGAAGCCAATGAAAACGGTAACACCACAGCCTAAAACCTCTGGGACGCAGCAAAGGGAAGCATATAGCAATCCAGGCCTTCCTAAAGAAGGAAGAAAGGTCACAGATACACAACCTAACCTTATACCTTAAAGAGCTGGAAAAAGAACAGTAAATAACACCCCAAACCAGCAGAAGACAAGAAATAATAAAGATTAGAGCCAAAATCAATGCTAGAAAAATGAAAAAACCAGAGCAGATCAATGAAAGCAGAAGCTGGTTCTTTGAAAGAATTAACAAAATTGATTTTAAAAAAAGTGTGATCAAAAAGAAAAGGAAAAGACCCAAATAAATAAAATCAAGAATGAAAGAGGAGAGATCACAACCAACACAGCAGAAATACAAACAATAAGAGAATATTATGAGCAATTATATACCAATAAAATGGGCAATCTGGAAGAAATGGACAAATTCCTAGAAACATATATACTACCAAAACTGAAACAGGAAGAAATAGAAAATTTTAACAGACTCATAACCAGTAAAGAAATCGAATTAGTAATCAAAAATCTCCCAAAAAACAAGAGTCCAGGGCCAGATGGCTTTCCAGGGGAATTCTACCAAACATTTAAAGAAAAGTTAACACCTATTTTCTTGAAGCTGTTCCAAAAAATAGAAATGGAAGGAAAACTTCCAAATTCTTTCTATAAAGCCAGCATTACCTTGATTCCAAAACCAGACAAAGACCCCACTAAAAAAAAAGAACTATAGAACAGTTTCCATGCTGAACATGGATGCAAAAATCCTCAACAAGATATTAGCCAACCAGATCCAACAATACATTAAAAAAATTATTCACCACGACCAAGTGGGATTTATACATGGGATGCAGGGCTGGTTTAATATCCACAAAAACAATCAATGTGATTCATCACATCAATAAAAGAAAGGACAAGAACCACATGATGCTCTCAATAGATGCAGAGAAAGCATTTGACAAAATACAGCATCCTTTCTTGATAAAAACCCTCAAGAAAGTAGGGATAGAAGCATCAAACCTCAAGATCATAAAAGCCATATAGGAAAGACCCAACGCTAATATCATCCTCAATGGGGAAAAACTAAGAACCTTCCCCTTAAGGTCAGAAACAAGACAGGGATGTCCACTCTTGTGGCTGTTATTCAATATAGTATTGGAAGTCTTAGCCTCAGCAATCAGACAACACAAGGAAATAAAAGCCATCCAAATCGGCCAAGAGGAGGTCAAACTTTCGCTTTTCTCAGATGACATGATACTCTATATGGAAAACCCAAAAGATTCCACCAGAAACTGCTAGAACTGATCCATGAATTCAGCAAAGTTCCAGGATATAAAATCAATGCACAGAAATCAGCTGCATTCCTATACACCAATAATGAAGCAACAGAAAGAGAAATCAAGGAATTGATCCTATTTACAATTGCACCAAAAAACCATATAATAACTAGGAATAAATACCTAGGAAAAAACAAAAAGGTGAAAAATCTATACACTGAAAACTACAGAAAGCTTGAAAGAAATTGAAGAAGACACAAAAAAAATGGGAAAATATTCCATGCTCCTGGATAGGAAGAACAAATATTGTTAAAATGTCAATACTATCCAAAGCAATCTACATATTCAATGCAGTATCTATCAAAATAACACCAGTATTCTTCACAGAGTTAGAATAAATAATCCTAAAATTTGCATGGAGCCAGAAAAGACCCCGAATAGCCAAAGCAATCTTGAAAAAGAAAACCAAAGCAGGAGGCATCATAATCCCGGACTTTAAGCTATCCTACAAAGCTGTAATCATCAAGACAGTATGGTACTGGCACAAGAACAGACACTCAGATTAATGGAACAGAATAGAGAGCCCAGAAATGGACCCACAAACATATGGCCACCTAATCTCTGACAAAGCAGGAAAGAATATCCAATGGAATAAAGACAGTCTCTTCAGCAAGTGGTGCTGGGAAAACTGGACAGCGACATGCAGAAAAATGAACCTGGACCACGTTCTTACACCCCACACAAAAATAAACTCAAAATGGATGAAAGACCTAAATGTAAGACAGGAAGCCATCAAAATCCTCAAGGAGAAAGCAGGCAAAAACCTCTTTGATCCTGACGGCAGTAACTTCTTACTCAACACGTCTCTGAAGGCAAGGGAAACAAAAGCAAAAATGAACTACTGGGACCTCATCAAAATAAAAAGCTTCTGCACAGTGAAGGAAACAATCAGCAAAACTAAAAGGCAACCAACAGAATGGGAGAAGGTATTTGCAAACGACACATCAGATAAAGGGTTAGTATCCAAAATCTATAAAGACCTTATTAAACTCAACACCCAAAAAATAAATAATCCAGTGAAGAAATGGGGAAAAGACATGAATAGACACTTCTCCAAAGAAGACATCCAGATGGCCAACTGACACATGAAAAAATTCTCCACATCACTCATCATCAGGGAAATACAAACCAAAACCACAATGAGATATCACCTCACACCTGTCAGAAGAGTTAACATTAACAACTCAAGCAACAACAGATATTGGTGAAGATGCAGAGAAAGAGGATCTCTTTTGCATTGTTGGGGGGAATGCAAACTGGTGCAGCCACTCTGGAAAACAGTATGGAGGTTTCTCGAAAAACTAAAATAGAACTACCTACAACCCAGCAATTGCACTACTAGGTATTTATCCAAGGGATAAAGATATGTTGTTTCGAAGGGACACATGCACCCCCATGTTTATAGCAGCATTATCAACAATAGCCAAAGTATGGAAAGAGCCCAAATGTCCATTGATGGATGAATGGATAAAGAAGATATTGTGTATATATATAATGGAGTATTACTTGGCAATCAAAAAGAATGAAATCTTGCCATTTGCAACTACGTGGATGGAACTGGAGGGTATTATGCTAAGCTAAATTAGTCAGAGAAAGACAAAAATCTTGTGACTTCACTCATATGAGGACTTTTAAGATACAAAACAGATGAACACAAGGGAAGAGAAACAAAAATAATATGAAAACAGGGAGGAGGACAAAACAGAAGAGACTCTTAAACATAGAGAACAAACAGAGGGTTGCTGGAGGGGATATGGGAGGGGTGTGGGACTTAAGGAATCTACTCCTGAAATCATTGTTGCACCACGTGCTAACTACTTGGATGTAAATTATAAAAAATAAATAAATTATAGAAAGTAAAAAACATAAAAATAAAAAAAATTAAACTAGTTTCTGTTACTTGTGCAAAGTTTTTAAAGTCAAACATCAAAACTAAATGTCACTAAAAATACTGTGAATTGTGTTGTAGCATCAATTAATTAAAAGGTATAGGATCTAGCTGAAAATAATCGTAAAAGTGACTAATATATATTTAAGAAATAAGACTGATGGTGTGCTCAGTAGATATTTTTTTTTAGAAATTGTGGTCAAATGAAGTTGTTAAAAAAATCTCTCTGAAAGTTATTACTCCTGATCATATGTTATTTTAAAAAAAGTAGAACACATTCAATTCTCTAATGAATATCCCTTTCAAGTTATATCCATATAGGTAATAACCCACCAAGCAAAGATAGTTGAGATTTCCCCCACAGTAGTAAATAAATACATATTTTATGTGAATTACCATTAACATCTTACCAAGTACATGAAATATCATATGATATTTTATGAATTTAAAAATGAATACCTATGGGGGCGCCTGGGTGACTCAGTTAAGTGTCCGACTTCAGCTCAGGTCATGATCTCACAATTTGTGAGTTCAAGCCCCATGTCGGGCTCTGTGCTGACAGCTCAGAGCTGGAGCCTGCTTCGGATTCTGTGTCTCCCTCTCTCTCTGCCCCTCCCCCATCTCACTCTGTCCATCTGTCTCTCTCTCAAAAAATAAACATTAAAAAGAAAACGTTTAGAAATGAATACATATGATGCAATTAGGTAAAATGATGGATAAAAGCCCAAAAGTTGAGAAGCACTACAGGCTAGTTTCTATACCTCCATCAGAACATTTGTCAGCAGAAAAAAAAAATAGAGAGTTCACTTGGAAAGTTATTGAAAATAGGTTATTTCTACCAAATTTCACCAATGTCTTCTGGAATTTATGTCTGTATGTATATGTGTACGGATTTGTATACAATTGGTATTCTATTTTAAAGGGGAACTACAAATTGGCTATTTAAAAATCTACAGGAAATACAGTGATATGAGTTAAGCTTAAGAATGCAAATGGCAAAACTTGAAAGTGATAAATTGATCAATTTATCAGTGATAAATTGATTGATATATGACCTGACAATGGTGAGAAATAAACAGCATATAATGAAAGCTAAGCAACAGAATTTCAAGTTAGCAGATCAATTTTATGAAACTGGTCATAGAAGAGATTTCAGGGAAACAAGCTATCGATGTTATTTCCTTAAATAATTCCATTGAAAATTAATATCTGCTCATGTATCATATTTACAAATGTGTCCCTAAGTTTTAACATATAAACGTATTACTTGCTTGACCAGAAATCACATTCCTGACTAGAAGAGACAACAATATATGTGCTTTTGAAAATAGTAATAATTTTTGGGGCGCCTGGGTGGCTCGGTCGGTTAAGCGTCCGACTTCGGCTCAGGTCACGATCTCACGGTCCGTGAGTTCGAGCCCCGCGTCAGGCTCTGTGCTGACAGCTCAGAGCCTGGAGCCTGTTTCAGATTCTGTGTCTCCCTCTCTCTCTGCCCCTCCCCTGTTCATGCTCTGTCTCTCTCTGTCTCAAAAATAAATAAACATTAAAAAAAATTAAAAAAAAAAAAAAGAAAACAGTAATAATTTTTAACTGCAATCTGAAAATTTAATCCTTGGGGTGCCTGGGTGGTTCAGTTAGTTAAGCGTCTGACTTTGGCTCAGGTCATGATCTCACGGCTCATGGGCTGGAGCCCTGCATCAGGCTCTGTGCTGACAGCTCAGAGCCTGGAGCCTGCTTCAAATTCTGTGTCTCCCTCTCTCTCTACCCCTCCCCACTCACGTTCTGTTTCTCCCTCTCAAAAATAAACATTTAAGAAAAAAACTGAAAATTTAATCCTTAAGCTAAAAATGTTTACAAAATAAAACATAAATGGCACATTTTTTAAGTGTAACAAAATATTCTGATGAACGATCTTCCGTGAATGCTAAAAACAGTTGTAAGTTGAAAAGGTCCTATTTTCTATAGCTTTAGGATGTATTTATGTGGTGGAGTGCCCTCCCTAAGGAATGTGGTGAGAAAAAAAACCTCAAGATAAGGGAAGGCAACCTGGTTATGTGCATATGTGACATCTCTCAAGACCCTGTAACATGAGACCACCCAATCAGACTGTGTGTCTATACATCACCCGTTTTGGGGAGACAAAGAAGTAGAAAATGTATAAAAGGCTACACCATGTGGTGTTCAAGGCTCAGTTTTTTGGGTATGAACCCAACTGAGCCCATGTTGGCATGAATTAAGTTGCTTCCTGGAAAGAAGAGCCTGGTGTCATGACTCTTCTCTGTGTGAGAATCCTGCTACATCTATACAGGCATATTTTTGCATAGCAACCACAATAATTTAGAATATACTTTTCCTGTTTCAACCTCTCCTTTCATACACCAAGGATATATAAAATCTACAACTCTGACCAGGGAGTCATAATAATTACCCACTTTTTTTTAGAAAGTAAAAAGTAAATGAATTTCCAGTATTTTTTCAATACAGTACTGTTATTTATGTAGCAAACCATTTTCTTCTTAGCAATTAGCTATCCTGGAACAAAATATCCAGGACTTCAGGTACATGAAGTATATTTAGTCATTTGACTGCGGTAGAATATAATTCGGCTCGCTCAAAATTATGTTAAGCTGTAAAACAGACAGGAGAGCTTGTTCCTTTATTAGGAGCTGACCAAGAAAAAGGTATCCACCTGAAGGAGGCAGATAATTAAATCACTCATTACTGGAAGTTCTCTTCCAAGAAATCCTGGCTGCACATCAAGAAATTACACTGGAGATCACAATTCTACCTTCATAGTGAGGAGATGTCCTCACTTAAGAAAAGATGGAAGAATTAGTTCAGGTAATCTGGTCTGAGATCTACTAAATGACAAAACAAAACAAAACAAAACAAAACACCCAAGTTAAAAGTGAGAGTTATAACAAACAGACCTAATTATAATTAGCAAAGGGCACTTTAGCAACAGGAATACAGTAGTTGCTGCAAAAATTCTGTAATTATAAGGAGAAACTGTAGAAGCCCTGTGAAATTCATTCCCATTTAAACATAGTAAATTAAGCCGACTCTTAAACAATTTGGAAATTCACTGTAGACATTCATTAATAAATATAAACCAAAAAGTTTCAAGCAGGAGTTAAAATATCTGTACTGTAGTTCTATTTCTGCTACTGACTGACTGGCTTAGGTAAATGTCTCAGCCCCTGGAAGTAAGATCCCTCAATAACAAAACAGGGAGCACCAGTTAAGAATAATGAGGCAGGGCTTATTAAGAGCCCGCTGCCTGGGTCTTACTCTGGAAGATTCTGATTCTGCAAGTCCAGGATGGGCATGAATATCTATTATATATTTTAGTGCCCTCCACCCTACTTCACAAATTGATAATAAGCTGGCTTTAGGAACCACTGGCTTTCATGTTTTGTTTTTAAGAGTTAAGAGGAGCCAAAGAAGAAAAAGTTAGAAATATTGGTATAGCTGTGGGCTTTTCATAAATGGCTTTTATGATCTTTAAGTATGTTCCTTCGATCCTGACTTTCTCCAGGGTTTTTATTAAGAAAGGGTGCTGGATTTTGTCAAAGGACTTTTCTGCATCGATTGACAGGATCATATGGTTCTTCTCTTTTTTTTTGTTAATGTGATGTATCACGTTGATCGATTTGCGAATGTTGAACCAGCCCTGCATCCCAGGAATGAATCCCACTTGATCATGGTGAATAATTCTTTTTATATGCTGTTGAATTCGATTTGCTAGTATCTTATTGAGAATTTTTGCATCCATATTCATCAGAGATATTGGCCTGTAGTTCTCTTTTTTTACTGGGTCTCTGTCTGGTTTAGGAATCAAAGTAATACTGGCTTCATAGAATGAGTCTGGAAGTTTTCCTTCCCTTTCTATTTCTTGGAATAGCTTGAGAAGGATAGGTATTATCTCTGCTTTAAACGTCTGGTAGAACTCCCCTGGGAAGCCATCTGGTCCTGGACTCTTATTTGTTGGGAGATTTTTGATAACCGATTCAATTTCTTCGCTGGTTATGGGTCTGTTCAAGCTTTCTATTTCCTCCTGATTGAGTTTTGGAAGAGTGTGGGTGTTTAGGAATTTGTCCATTTCTTCCAGGTTGTCCAATTTGTTGGCATATAATTTTTCATAGTATTCCCTGATAATTGTTTGTATCTCTGAGGGATTGGTTGTAATAATTCCATTTTCATTCATGATTTTATCTATTTGGGTCATCTCCCTTTTCTTTTTGAGAAGCCTGGCTAGAGGTTTGTCAATTTTGTTTATTTTTTCAAAAAACCAACTCTTGGTTTCGTTGATCTGCTCTACAGTTTTTTTTAGATTCTATATTGTTTATTTCTGCTCTGATCTTTATTATTTCTCTTCTTCTGCTGGGTTTAGGCTGCCTTTGCTGTTCTGCTTCTATTTCCTTTAGGTGTGCTGTTAGATTTTGTATTTGGGATTTTTCTTGTTTCTTGAGATAGGCCTGGATCGCAATGTATTTTCCTCTCAGGACTGCCTTCGCTGCGTCCCAAAGCATTTGGATTGTTGTATTTTCATTTTCGTTTGTTTCCATATATTTTTTAATTTCTTCTCTAATTGCCTGGTTGACCCACTCATTCGTTAGTAGGGTGTTCTTTAACCTCCATGCTTTTGGAGGTTTTCCAGACTTTTTCCTGTGGTTGATTTCAAGCTTCATAGCATTGTGGTCTGAAAGTATGCATGGTATGAGTTCAATTCTTGTATACTTATGAAGGGCTGTTTTGTGACCCAGTATGTGATCTACTTGGAGAATGTTCCATGTGCACTCGAGAAGAAAGTATATTCTGTTGCTTTGGGATGCAGAGTTCTAAATATATCTGTCAAGTCCATCTGATCCAATGTATCATTCAGGGCCCTTGTTTCTTTATTGACTGTGTGTCTAGATGATCTATCCATTTCTGTAAGTGGGGTGTTAAAGTCCCCTGCAATGACCACTTATTCTTATCAATAAGGTTGCTTATGTTTATGAGTAATTGTTTTATATATCTGGGGGCTCCGGTATTTGGCGCATAGACATTTATAATTGTTAGCTCTTCCTGATGGATAGACCCTGTAATTATTATATAATGCCCTTCTTCATCTCTTGTTACAGCCTTTAATTTAAAGTCTAGTTTGTCTGATATAAGTATGGCTACTCCAGCTTTCTTTTGGCTTCCAGTAGCATGATAAATAGTTCTCCATCCCCTCACTCTCAATCTTAAGGTGTCCTCAGATCTAACATCATCCTCAACGGGGAAAAACTGAGAGCTTTTTCCCTGAGATCAGGAACACGACAGGGATGCCCACTCTCACCGCTGTTGTTTAATATAGTGCTGGAAGTGCTAGCATCAGCAATCAGACAACAAAAGGAAATCAAAGGCATCAAAATTGGCAAAGATGAAGTCAAGCTTTCGCTTTTTGCAGATGACATGATATTATACATGGAAAATCCGACACACTCCACCAAAAGTCTGCTAGAACTGATACATGAATTCAGCAAAGTTGCAGGATACAAAATCAATGTACAGAAATCAGTTGCATTCTTATACACTAACAATGAAGCAACAGAAAGACAAATAAAGAAACTGATCCCATTCACAATTGCACCAAGAAGCATAAAATACCTAGGAATAAATCTAACCAAAGATGTAAAAGATCTGTATGCTGAAAACTATAGAAAGCTTATGCAGGTAATTGAAGAAGATATAAAGAAATGGAAAGACATTCCCTGCTCATGGATTGGAAGAATAAATATTGTCAAAATGTCAATACTACCCAAAGCTATCTACACATTCAATGCAATCCCAATCAAAATTGCACCAGCATTCTTCTCAAAACTAGAACAAGCAATCCTAAAATTCATATGGAACCACAAAAGGCCCCGAATAGCCAAAGTAATTTTGAAGAAGAAGACCAAAGCGGGAGGCATCACAATCCCAGACTTTAGCCTCTACTACAAAGCTGTAATCATCAAGACAGCATGGTATTGGCATAAAAACACACACATAGACCAATGGAATAGAATAGAAACCCCAGAACTAGACCCACAAACGTATGGCCAACTCATCTTTGACAAAGCAGGAAAGAACATCCAATGGAAAAAAGACAGTCTCTTTAACAAATGGTGCTGGGAGAACTGGACAGCAACATGCAGAAGGTTGAAACTAGACCACTTTCTCACACCATTCACAAAAATAAACTCAAAATGGATAAAGGACCTGAATGTGAGACAGGAAACCATCAAAACCTTAGAGGAGAAAGCAGGAAAAGACCTCTCTGACCTCAGCCGTAGCAATCTCTTACTCGGCACATCCCCAAAGGCAAGGGAATTAAAAGCAAAAGTGAATTACTGGGACCTTATGAAGATAAAAAGCTTCTGCACAGCAAAGGAAACAACCAACAAAACTAAAAGGCAACCAACAGAATGGGAAAAGATATTTGCAAATGACACATCGGACAAAGGGCTAGTATCCAAAATCTATAAAGAGCTCATCAAACTCCACACCCGAAAAACAAATAACCCAGTGAAGAAATGGGCAGAAAACATGAATAGACACTTCTCTAAAGAAGACATCCGGATGGCCAACAGGCACATGAAAAGATGTTCAACGTCGCTCCTTATCAGGGAAATACAAATCAAAACCACACTCAGATACCACCTCACGCCAGTCAGAGTGGCCAAAATGAAGAAATCAGGAGACTATAGATGCTGGAGAGGATGTGGAGAAACAGGAACCCTCTTGCACTGTTGGTGGGAATGCAAATTGGTGCAGCCGCTCTGGAAAGCAGTGTGGAGGTTCCTCAGAAAATTAAAAATAGACCTACCCTATGACCCAGCAATAGCACTGCTAGGAATTTATCCAAGGGATACAGGAGTACTGATGCATAGGGGCACTTGTACCCCAATGTTTATAGCAGCACTCTCAACAATAGCCAAATTATGGAAAGAGCCTAAATGTCCATCAGCTGATGAATGGATAAAGAAATTGTGGTTTATATACACAATGGAATACTACGTGGCAATGAGAAAAAATGAAATATGGCCTTTTGTAGCAACGTGGATGGAACTGGAGAGTGTGATGCTAAGTGAAATAAGCCATACAGAGAAAGACAGATACCATATGGTTTCACTCTTATGTGGATCCTGAGAAACGTAACAGAAACCCATGGGGGAGGGGAAGGGAAAAAAAAAAAGAGGTTAGAGTGGGAGAGAGCCAAAGCATAAGAGACTGTTAAAAACTGAGAACAAACTGAGGGTTGATGGGGGGTGGGAGGGAGGGCAGGGTGGGTGATGGGTATTGAGGAGGGCACCTTTTGGGATGAGCACTGGGTGTTGTATGGAAACCAATTTGACAGTAAATTTCATATATTAAAAAATAATAAAAAAAATAAAAAAATAAAATAAAATAAAATAAAATAAGCTTATGAAAAAAAAAATATTGGTATAGATCACACTGAGAAGAGCCTTATACAACAGGTAAGTTTGTATTTTATTTTCTTATTCCAGAGTCACCATTTTACCTGCTGCTAGTCTGCTTCTGCCCCTGAAACTCATTCCATCGTAGTTGCTAGGGTGAAAGTCACCAGTAAAATGTCTTTCTGATTATTTCCTGGAGGCTTCTTATCTCTCTAATTGGGACTTAATTTCCCATGCTCCTTGCATCAGGGACCTCATTTCCTTCTTTCAGATGGCCAATTGATGAGGAAAGAAGTTCAGCTCAAGGTAATCACCATCTGAAACTCTCTGTGATTAAGGGTCTCCGGACTCTCATGCCCCTCAAAGGAGATTTACTAACATCCATCTATGTTCCAACCATTACCTGTCTATAAGTCTTCTATTAAGATTATTGCTACATTCACTTCATGGTACTTAAGTTGCTTATGCATATTTATTTTCCCCACAATATGGGAAACCCTTTCAGGCCAGGGACCATGTTTTACTGCTTTTGACAATCTCACAGCCAATCTGGAGTTGGGCATGTAATAAGCACTTAATAGTTTTTTATTAATTTAGTTGAGTTGATCCTATTATCAAGGTGGTTGGAAATTGGGAAACTTTATATCCAAGGTAGGTCAATCCATGCTTTATATTTATAAATGGAATGAAAATGGTTATAATTATAGAACGAGATATTACTTTTCCAAACTAAATGAACTTTATTTCTTCCTACTTTTTTAAAAACACTAAACAAACATATGATCCAAAGTCATCTGAAGAATTAGTAGTAAAGGTACAAGAATTTAAAAGCATACAAAATAAGCAAAGATGCTTTGTACTACAAATAATTCTATGTAACTGAACAGCATGAACAGATGTCAACCATGATTGGCTTCTAGCTCTGGCTGACCTATGGTGTAAACAGAGGTCTTGGCCTGTGTCCTCAGTTGCAAAGAAGGAGTTCTACAATCCAATATTCAAGAGTCTGAGCATCAAGATAGCTTTGATTTTAGTTCATCTCATCTTGTGCCTCATTTATAATAAATGACATTTGACTTTCTCCTAGGACCAAGTTTTTGTCTCCTATTTGCCTTCTGGTTCTGAATTCTTATGTCTAAATTGCTGGCCTGAAAACCTGCTCAATTCTCTAGGCTTTTTAAAGACAGACACCTTGTTTCACTGTTGCCAGTCCCTTCCTTAGGAATGGATCCTGCTTCCAAACTTTATCCCTTTGACTGGGGCTTGGAAACTCTAGTGGACCCACCTTGCATTCTGACTACTATCACCTCCTGAGACCCTGATGGGCATGCTTGGTGCCCCAGCTACAAGCTACTGCTTCTTTCAGTACACTAAAATTCACTACTGAAGGCCAACACCTGTACTAGGAGATACAAAGATAAACTACAGTCCTGCCCTTGAACACTACATGCTCTGAACACATGAGAAGATTCTCCTACCTGACTGGCCACTACTTCAAAGTCTCCTCTGCAGGATTCTCCACATTTTGTCTAGAGGTGGGTGCTACAACCTTCAGTCTTTCATCCTTCTCTATTGTACTGGCTTTAAATACATACGCTGATCATTCCCAAATTTAACATCTTTAGTCTCACTATCTCATCTGAACTCCAGACTCATATATCCCACTACCTCAAGATCAGATGTCCACATAAGAATCTCAGACATGTCTGAATCTGAACTCTTTATTTTCCCCAAGAACTGCTCTTCCTCCAGTCTTTGCCATCTTAATTAATATGGCAACTTCTTTCTTCTACTTGCTCAAGCAAAAAGCCTTAGAGGTCCCCTCTCTCTCACAATCCACAATCAATCCACCAGCAGAAATCTTGATGGATATACTGGCAAAATATATCCAAAACTCCGCTATTTTTATCATCTTCTACCCTATCCCAAGCCACCATCACCTGCTGACCTCCTGGTCTTCCTACTCCTACCTCTTGGTCCCCCAAGTCTGTTCTCCACACAGCATCCAGTGTGATCCCTTAAAAAATATTTTTAATGTTTATTTATTTTTGAGAGATAGAGACAGAGTGCAAGTGGAGAAGGGCAGAGAGAGAGGGAGACCCAGAATCTGAAGCAAGCTCTAGGCTCTGAGCCTGACACAGGGCTCAAACCCATGAACCGTGAGATCATGACCTGAGCCAAAGTTGGATGCTTAACTGACTGAGCCACTCAGGTGCCCCAAAGTGTGATCCCTTTAAAAGAGACATTAGATCAAATCATTTCTCTGTTCATTACTGTTGTTATTGTTGTTTTTTCCTTTTAAATAGCTTCATTAGGTCAGAAACTCGTATGGACTAATTTCCCCACCATCTACAACAGTGTTTTGCCACGTAATAGCACTAAAAAATAGTTGTCCAATGAATGAAAATGCAACAAAAGAGGAATGTACATGGCCCAAGGGGAGCCCCAAAATAGAAATATTAGATGCTTGAATAAGATTTTGAAGAATAAACACAAAAGGTCACATTCAAGTGCTGGGAGGAAAGCCATGCACACCCATAGCCTGGCACCTGTGAAGGCAGCCGGCAGTGAAGAAGCATGGTGCATGCAGGAATGACACGGGACCTGGGAGGGCTGAGACAGAAAGTGTATGTGAGCGAGGAGAGGATGGCAGTTGGCGAAGGAGGCTGGTGCTCCACCACTTGCTGGCTTTCTTTGACCCTTGCAACCGTCCACATCTCGGTCCATGTTATCATTAGTTCTAGAGATACTTGGGCAGCAAAAATACACAGTAGGCAGTGGAGTGTGCGTTGGGGGCAGGTGCGTTATGAGACGGACTCCAGCCAGCTTTCCTAAGTCTGAACTGACCTTTCATCTCCTATTAACTGTATGACTCAGAGAAATTATTTAAACTGTCTCCACCCCAATTTCCTCATCAACAGTACCTACCTCACAAGACTGTTGTGAGGGTTACATGAGTTACTATATGCAAAGTACTCAGAACAATGCCTGGCGCACAGACAAGCAGTAACAGTCTGGACATATTACTAAAATAAAGTCCTCAAAACTGAGCTTCCAAGAACTTTTCTAAGGAATTTCAGTAATTCAAGATCTCAAGAAATTTGCTATGTATTTCGATAAAAGTTAACCTATCTATTTCTTCTGTTAACTTCTTGAAAAATAAGTCTCGTTCTCCCAATCCACTTGATCATATCAAAGACTCAGTCTTCAGAGGAAAAACTTAAGTCATTGGAAAATGGAAATAGCCAGTACTTTAGAAGAAAAAGATCAAAAGATTAATAAACCTTAAAAACTGATAGGAGAGGTGTTTATAGTTTTTGCTTCTAGAAAATGATAGAAGCTGACTCATTTAGCCTTTGGCATTTGTTCTTTCATCACTAGTCAGAGTTTTAAAGTTACTTCAGTAAAACAGAATTTAGTTGCACTGACAATGTAAGAAGTTTGCACGGTCACATCAGAAAGGCTGTGGAGATCACTGAGCTGCACAGGATCTCTGCGGGAGCATCCACTCAGGCCTGGAGATGTCAAATCCCAACCACAGGAGACAGACACTGATAATAACCAGAGAATTTGAGGAAGACAACCAGGAAGCCAACAATCCCTCCTGTTCCAATGTTTACTGGCTTCACTGTGTGGATCTGCCTTATGTCTAACTGCTGTTCCTTTTGCTATAGTATAAATTGACTTCCTTTTGTTCTGTCTTCAAAGGAAATGGGGAACACCTGGTTACAATTTTTCCATGTCATCGAAGATACTTTTGAAGGTACCCTTTCCAAGACTAAAGTCTTAATTCCTTTAATCTACCCTCATTTTTTACTAATTGTAAGTTCTTTTGCTGTTCACCTGTGAGTTCTTTTGAAGGCCTTCATAAGTCTTCTAATACAAAATAAAACTAGATAGTCTGCTGAAGAATTACCTTTACCCAAGAGTACTAAATTTAAGCCTTCATCCTAAACTGCCTACTCTTGCTTTGGGCTTTACATCAGCCATGGGCCTAACAACCTTTCCTGCCTTATTTATACATGTTGTCTTCTTTTAAATAAGGGCTATTGGCTTGAACTACCTGTAGGGCGCTTCCCAAGTGTAAGAATCCATGACTTTTTTATGATTTAAATATAGTGGAAACACTTGATTTTCAGTTTCAAATTAATAATAGACTGGATAGATTCACAGAGACATGGCTGCCTTTAAGTTCTAGTTCACCAGAAGGTTTGTAATGAGGAAGACACAGACATTACCACGGTAGAGTCTAGAAACTAAGGCCTGTTTATGGAATATGCATGTAGAACCTAGCCTTTTTAAGACTGCAGGAGTTTCTAGGCATCTTGCAAACTTAAATGAGGGTGAGCTTATGACTATAAGTAAAAATGGATGGCCAGGAATGGTTTGGAAAAGAAACTTCTCAGGTTGGAGATCTAGGTAAAGAGGTTTTTGTTTTGTTTTGCTTTGTTTTCTGGATTATCCACTGGAAAACAAATGTGTCAAAAAGCATTGTAATCTATTTTTCACAAATGTTGAGAAAAGCAGGAGAATTAAAAATCCTGAAAAATATTTCTACTTACCAAAGTAGAAATTTCTTCTCTAGACACCTTACACAATGGGACAAACATTCATTTTAGAGGAATATCTAAGTGTCTGAAGACAGAATGACAGAGAAACCTGTCTATGTAATTCCTAGTGGCCCTCATGGCTGTTTTTTTTTATTTACTACCTCGAGAGAGAAAGTGTGAGCACAGGGAAGACACACACACACACACACACACACACACACACACACACAGAAAGAGAGAGAGAATCATAAGCAGACTCCTCACCATCAGTGTGGAGCCTGAGGCGGGGCTTGAACCCATGAACCACAAGATCATGACCTAAGCCTAACTCGACACTTAATCAACTGAGCCACCCAGGTGCCCCTCTCATGCCCACTAGGTAACAGTAGGATGTCCTCATGGCTACCACAGGGAAGGCAGGCAGGAAGGGCAGTGTTGCTCTTCCACTTAAGACTGAATTTAGAAAAGAGGTTCTGTCCATCAAATTTTTCTCGAATTTTTCATACGAATTTTTGTAATCAAATTCGTATGTCCCCAAGCCAAATTTATTTGATACCTGTTTTAATTTCCTTTAGGACTCTGAAATGGTATGACTGGGCCAGATGACCCCTCAGGTGTGAAAAAGTCTATGCCGGGGTAAAATCAAAGGCATTCCTTCTCAGAGGGTATGTGGATAGCCCCCACATCCAGGTGAACCCACACAGATGCACCAGAAATGGGAGTATTCGGGCTTAAATACAATCAACCAGTATACGGGGGAAATCCAAACATGACGAGAAGAGCACTGCTTATAGAACTCACCAAAAACGTCCTACTTGAGTGAAGTAATTGCTCTAAAATTTACACTGAGTTATTGGAACTAATTTGTTTAGTTTTTCATTTTTTAATGCTGTAAAAATTTAAAAGACAATACAAAGGGAAATAAATGGGTAACAAATTACAGATAGAAATAAAAGTTGCAGGTGAATTTGGAATTGGTTCCAGTTAAGTATCTGAAAGTCACAGTGTGTGGAGGTTACAGAGCTTGGGCAATAAATGATTGGCTCCTGAATAGAATTCTCTCAACAATGTTACTGCTGACATCAATAAAAAGTAAGAAATTAGTCTGCAATGTCTTCTGGTGAGAGACCCTATATTCCTTTTCTCCTCTAAAGAGAATGCGGTTCTGATGATTGGTACCTGAAGTTAACTATGTGAAAAGGCAAACCAGAATCTTCACTAGCTGTGTGTGTGTGTGTGTGTGTGTGTGTGTGTGTGTGTGTGTGTGTGTTTTAATCGTTGTTGTCTAAAGCCTTGCTAGATCAAGCGTGCTCCGTGGAAGCTGCATCCGCATCACCTAAGAGTTAGATGTGCAGACTCTCGGGTTCCCTATCCCAGAACCATGAACTGGAATCTGACTTGGCACTTAACTAGGATCACCAAGGGATTCAAATACATATTAAAATCGGAGACCCACTTGCTGAGGCGCCTTGCGGTTCCAAGAGTTGATTCTACAATAATAAAATCAGATGCCTGGCAAGGGTGTCTTTGAAGTAAGGTAAAAAGGAAACTCACTTGAACCTGAACATAATAACATTTTAATGAAAGGACTGTGCCAGGCATATGACAGGTATTATCTCCTTTAATCCTCACAACAACCTAAGAGATGGACACTATTATCTTCTTCTTATAGAGGAGGAAACAGAGGTGCTAAGAAGTGAAATGATTCTGAGGCTGCACAGCCTGTAAGCCACTGCCTGGCTGGAAAACCAGGTCTTTCTTACTCCAAAGCTTATTCTGCTTCTACACATATGACCAGGAGAGGGATTTCAGAAAAGATGCCCAGTGTAGTCACAAAAACCAAGCAAGACTCAACCAACCAACCAACCAACCAACAAATGTTTACTGATTACTCACCCTGGGCTGAGAACTGAGCTACTCTAAGAAGAAAAAGGTAAAATATATGAGCAAAAAGCCAAAATTAAGACAGAATATAGTGAGTAAAAATTTTGTGGAAAAAAAATTCACGCAAATGAATAACCAGATTTTAAAAATGATTTTACACAAAAAATAAGCAAATAAGCAACAGACCACTTCTAACAGGCCACACTTCTGCATTTTTCTATTCCGTCTATTTTTGCATTTTTCTTTTAGACGTTACATATCCATTCTGCCTAGTGACTCAAAATGTAATCTGCTTCCCACAAACAGCAGATGGCACCATGCATTAGTGAAAGAATATGACAAAAAACATTGTAAAGATCAAGCTGTCAAAATTGATACCTTTTCGAAAGTAACTCAAATTTTCTAATTAGCTTTATAACAGTGACAGATAATTTAAGACTTCATTTTGAAAATTCACTGCAGATGAAGAAGCCACTTTTGATCCAGCTTTGCTGACCAAAAACTGTGAGGAAATAAAAAAACAGCTGTCTTCATTTAGAAGTCTGCCACAAATACATTTATAAAGAACGTGTATTCGTTGAGGTAGTAACCTCTACCAATATTAAACAAGTCAATATACAATTGAGGACCATAAAATAATTATTATATCTTCAAAACTGATTTCAATCAGCAATGATAATGTGTGGTACTGTTGACTGCAGCCAAACCAGAATCAGATGTTTTGCCACCAAATCGCATCGCAATTCTTTGTTTTTGTTTTGTTTTTTTGTTTTTGTTTTTGTTTTTTTTTGACTCCAAACACTCCCAGGCACTGTCCCCAAGCACATTCAAACCGAGGAGGCAAGCTGAATGAAAACACCGTTCGAACAGAGGTGAGCCCTTCATTTCTCTGACACAGCAAGCCAGCCAGCAAGCAGACATTACTTCTGAAGCAATTTCATTCTTGGAAACACAAAGTACCTGGAGCATCTTTTTCAGAGAGAGAAGAGTCCATAGACACGATTTCCATAAAAGTTACAGAAGGAAAACAAAAGGTTAAAGGACAGAAATAAAATGTAAAGTGATATAAAAGGTTACACGTTATGGATGCTTCCAATGTGTAAGTCTAAATTCCACTAAATCTCTTTTTCCAAACAGAAAGCTTGTGGGGAGAAAACAAGAGATCATGTTTTCAGAAGAAGAATTAAAAATACAATAGTTCTTCACAAGTTTTCCTGCAATATATTCCGCTTTCTCAACCTCCAAACTATGTACGTAGTGCTTTGGGAAGAGGACAATGTTTTCCACTGTCCCAGTCGGGTATTTTTTTCTGGGTAAAATACAGCAACAATACTTCTTAATAGTTTAACTTACAGTTAGCTTTGACTTTCAATTGCACCAGTTCCTTTTAGGTCCAAACAATAAATAAAGAAAAAAAAAAAGAAAATCTACTTAACAAAATGCTTTTGGCCCTAGGTAGGCACTCTTTTCCAATTCTACCCTATTCTACCTCATCTTTTCTCACTGGGCTGTCAAAATCCTTCGAAGAGCCCCCTCCAGTGCTTAACAACAACCATGGCCTCTATTCTGAGATATGAATCCATTTACCACCCTTTATCCCCCTCTGACACTTTCAACTAACACCATCAACTCCTCTGTGGGCAGGATCCTTACTTCATCTCCCTGATTTCCTTATTCCCCTGCAATGCATTTACAACAGCTATAATCATCTCTCAAACATTTAAATCACACCATGCAATTCCATGCTGAAAGACCATCAGTGGCTTCTCGCATCACTTGGAAAGAAATTCCATGTCCTCTTCAACATGGCTGCCAGGCTCTGGTATTATTTGGGTCCACCTACCTCTTGGCCAACTGTTCTCTGTGTTCTAGAAGTTCTGGCTTTCTTTTAGTTCCTCCCACCCAAAAGCCTTACACATTCACTACCTCCCCTCTCCCTTAAATGGGAATTCTCCTACTCATCTCTCAGATCTCAGCTCTAAATGTCACTTACTCAGAGAGACCATTCTTGAAACCTTAATCTAAAATAGGTTTACTTATTACAAAATCTTGAAGCAGCTTGAACTTTCCCTTCATAGTAGTTATTATAATGTAAAATCATGTTTTTTTATTTATTTGTTATCTGCCCATCAGCCTGATATCTCCATGGATGCAAAGACAATGTCTATCTGTTAACCAAGGTATCTGTTAGGTCTGGGTCAGGGTCAGGACAATAATTGTTAAATAAATGAATGACTGGATGAATGAAAAAGACATTCCCTTCAGTGAGTCTCTCTCATTCCCTAGATGTTGAATAGATGAGCTATTAGTTATTATTTTTCTAGAGACAAAAGACAAAACCTTACTTCAGAACAACTTGGAAGCATATTCTGCTCCTTTTTTGGCTTTCCTAGAATCCTCCTAATGACTATAAGTACTAGTCTGCCTCACATTCATATCTGGAATTAAACAGTCATCCACTTTTCACTACGTTTCAATGACTCTGAAAATAGATTACTCAGGAGACCTTTCAGATTCCCACATAAACCTTTAATAACCCAACCTTTAAACATCGAGTTATCCTGCTGACAATGCAACACAGTAGCTGACGCATTCTATAAATTCTTTCTTTGCGAAGTATAAGAAACCACTTCAAAGAAAAGGCTATGAAAGAAAACCTAATCTAAAAATTTTGCATCCATTGTACAATGTGTTCCTTCCCCCATAATTCCACAAAAATGTAGAACTGTTAGACAATCTGGCATTATACCACATACTTTTAAGTGTATACTCACTGCAAAAGATAAAGGCCCATGTGCTCGAGGACAGACATAGAAGCCGCAACCCAGAACATCAGCAGCTGTTCTTAATGTGTCTCACTGAATATATGTCAATTGATATTATACAACTATTTTGGCTCTTCCAGAATTGCCTTTCTAAGACATCTATTTTATCGTGCCATTACCCTGATTTAAACTTTCAGCAGCTTCCCATTACGTAACTGTGCTCTCCAAACTGCGGTATGCCAAAGCCAAGGTACAGAGAGCTATGTGTCAGAAGACGGAAGAGCCAGAGCAAATATGCTACATTTCCGGGGACAAACAAATGTGGTGGGTAAATAATTCTTGAACACTTGAAAAAAATCTATTAAAACAGTTCTGGCTCTACTGCGGAACAAAATGCAAAGTTCAAAAATGACATTTTAATATATGATATGTAACTTTATAGAAGGCTCAAGTTTGGGAGACTGTCAAATACATAGGAGACACCCAATGAATGTGTCAAAAAGACATCACAGAGGACTTCATTCATTTACCAAATAAATAGTGACAACCACAGCCCAGCAATGCTGGGATTGGACAGTGGGCCTTCCACCAGTTCTTACGAGCTGATCTCTCATATATATCACTGTTCTGAGTATAATATTAGGTTCAACCATAGGAAATTGCCAGTATTCAATAACTTTTGACTTACAAGAATGGCAAATTCCCATGGATCAACATAAGACAAGAGTCTTTGTATCTATTTGTATCTGATCACCCCAACCTGTGTCCTTGCAGAAAAATGTTAGCTCTTTGTCTCTACCATCAAGTATTGCAACTGGCCTAAAATAAAACACAATACATGTTAGCTTAGGGCTCAGCCTGGGTCAGTCTGTACACAGTGAGCATAAACAAACATCTGAAGTTCCATATTTTGGAAGAAATACGATGGTAAAAGAATCCCCTTCTCCTTCAGGTTGAGACAAAAAGGACTCCTAGGAGTTAGTGATTCAACAGGACCGGCATGACATAACAAAAAGCTAGTCACATTCATGTTCCCACATCACAAATAAACAAATTTTGTCCTATAGCAATGGGACTTACCTAGAAGAAAACCATTATAATGGTTTTCAAATTCTATCCTTATGTGAATGTTTTAAACTTGATCATCTGTTTTTGTTGTCAAAGAAGGAAATAGGCTTAGCCACAGTGCCTGACATCAACCAGAAAGAATTTATTGAGTATCAAGGCATACTTCTCTTTTTAAAAAAGGGTATATGTGGGGCGCCTGGGTGGCTCGGTGGGTTGAGTGTCTGACTTCGGCTCAGGTCATGATCTCACAGTCCGTGAGTTCGAGCCCCGCGTCGGGCTCTGTGCTGACAGCTCAGAGCCTGGAGCCTGTTTCAGATTCTGTGTCTCCCTCTCTCTGTGACCCTCCCCCGTTCATGCTCTGTCTCTCTCTGTCTCAAGAATAAATAAAAACGTTTAAAAAAAAAATTAAAAAAAAAAAAAGGGTATATGTGAATCTGAATTTTAAAAAGCTTTGGTAAGGGGCACTTGGGTGGCTCAGTCGGTTAAGCATCCGATTTCGGCTCAGGTCATAATCCCACGGCTTGTGAGTTTGAGCCCGGTGTCGGGTTCTACGCTGACAGCTCAGAGCCTGGAGCCTGCTTCGGATTCTGTGTCTCCCTCTCTCTCTTTGCCCCTCCCCCGTTCACACTGTGTCTCTCTGTCTTAAAAATAAATAAATGTTAAAAAAAAATAGATAGAAATAAAAAGCTTTGATACTTTGAGAAAAGACGTTTTAGATTTTTAAAAAAGATTTTATTTTTAAGTAATCTTTACACCCAATGTGGGGCTTGAATTTACAACCTCCAGATCAGGAGTCTTGCATTCCACTTCCTGAGCCAGCCAGGTGCCCTGAAGTTTTAGATTTTTAAAAGAGATTTTTAGACACTAATTTAAAAAGATCAGGGGCGCCTGGGTGGCGCAGTCGGTTAAGCGTCCGACTTCAGCCAGGTAACGATCTCACGGTCTGTGAGTTCGAGCCCCGCGTCGGGCTCTGGGCTGATGGCTCAGAGCCTGGAGCCTGTTTCGGATTCTGTGTCTCCCTCTCTCTCTGCCCCTCCCCCGTTCATGCTCTGTCTCTCTCTGTCCCAAAAATAAATAAAAAACGTTGAAAAAAATAATAATTTAAAAAGATCTATGCACTCCTATGTTTACTGCAGCATTATTTACAATAGCACAGATATGGAAGCAAACTAAGTATCCACTGACAAATGGATGAGGAAATAGACACACACACACACACACACACACACACACACACACACACACACACACGGATATTACGCACTCAAAAAGGAAGAGATCATGCCTTTGTGACAACATGGATGGACCTAGGGGGTATTAGGCTAAGTGAAATAAGTCAGCCAAAGACAAATGCCACATGATCTCAATCAAATCAAAACAAATGAATAAACACACAAAAAGCAGAATCAGACCTCTAAATACAGAGAACAAAGTGATGGTTGACAGAGGGGAGAGAGGTGGGGGGATGGGCACAATGGGTGAAGGGGAGTGGGAGATACAGCCTTCCAGTTATAAAACGAGTAAGTCAAGGGGATCAAAAGCATAAGGAATGTGGTCAATGATACTGTAAGAGCATTGTAGGTACGGATGGCAGCTACACTTGTGGCGAGCATAGCATAACATATAAAGACGGTGAATCATGGCTATACTCCTGAAACTAATGTAACACTGTGTGTCAATTATATTTAAAATTTTTTAACGTTTATTTATTTTTGAGACAGAGAGAGACAGAGCATGAACGGGGGAGGGTCACAGAGAGAGGGAGACACAGAATCTGAAACAGGCTCCAGGCTCTGAGCTGTCAGCACAGAGCCTGACGCGGGGCTCAAACTCACGGACCGCGAGATCATGACCTGAGCCGAAGTCGGACGCTTAACTGACCGAGCCACCCAGGCGCCCCCTTTTTTTTGTTTAACGTTGTATTTAATTTTTTAAAAAATGAACAGGTGACACCCCATAACACCACTAACCCCATTAACACCCCAACGTAGGTTCCTTTAGAAAAGGTGGCTCCAAGATCTGGTCAAAATGAATACAATTGGAGGTGTAGAAAACAAGCTAGAATTGGGGCCAGGAGGAACTGGGGCCTCTGGGGAGCAAAGAAACAGCAGTGTAGGGTGCTAGGTAAGGGATGAAGTAAAGGGGAGTAGAGCTGATGGGGCGGGGGGGAGGCATGTAGACTCTGACTGAGGTGGCTGTCTGCTTCCCAAACTGTCCACGAGGTATCAGCAGCATTTTTGTTATATTCTAGTACCATCTGCACTATTGTTGACTCTTTCTAAAAATAAATACATTTGGGGACACCTGGGTGGCTCAGTTGGCTGAGTGACCAACTCTTGATTTCGGCTCAGGTCATGATCACACAGTTCACAGGACTGAGCCCCACATAGGGCTCTGTGCAGACAGTGCAGAGCCCACTTGGGATTCTCTCTCTCACCCTCTGTCTCTCTGCCTCTTCCCCACTTACGTGCGCGTGTTCGCTCTTTCTCAAAATAAATAAATGTGAAAATTTTTTTTAATAAATATATTTTAAAAGGAAAAAAATAGATTTTAAGCTTAACATATAAACATATAGAATACTATGAAACACGTATCATTTTTGCCTTAGTAAACATAAAAATTTGGTGAGCCCCCAGATAGCCTGAATTGGAACAATGCAGATTCATCTTCATTCCCCCTACTTGGGAACTGCTAACTCTAAAAAGGTCCCTCTTGTTCTTTGCCTAAATCTTCATGAAACCAAATATCTGCCCGTGTTTAATCATACTTGGTCCTGCTGCAGCACTGCTGTGAAACAAATCCGATCCAGATACTCATGCCACGGAAGTCTAGCTGTTACAACACTCATCTGCTCTCTGTCAACTTGGCTTTGTTGATAGGCCAACAGTAACATCTGCTCAAAATAGCCTTGAAGAAATCAACAGACCAAGGTTTTTTGCCCCCAGAATCAACACTAAAAATGCAGCAACCACAGAAACATTGCTGGATATTTCCCTTAAAATTTCTGTTTCTCTGAATTCATTACCTTGGACCATTATTTTACTTCCTAGAATTTGCCGAAGTAATGAATTCTAAGAATTGAAAAGGTGCGCTGTCTCATGCCTTTCCATCTCACTCTTCTCAAAGCTCCTGAGTAAGGACTAGACCTATAGAATTTGCTAACCCCATATGGAACAGAAAGTACTTGCCCCAATAACTCTTAGCTATTGCTGCTGCTGCTGATTAAAATTGACAAGAAGCATACAGTCTTTAGCCCAAACACATTTTAATATATACGTGCACAAAACTGTTACATCGGCATTTCTTAAAATTTAAAGAATTTAAAAACTTGGGAACATCTGTTGAACATGCAGATTTCTAGAGTCCTATCTTCAAAGAATCTGGAGAATAAGAAGGGGCTAGAGAATTTGCATGTTTAACAAGCACTTCTCAATCACTCCAAGTTCTTTTCTTTTTTTTAAATGTATATTTATTTTTGAGAGAGAGACAGAGCGAAACAGAGAGTGAGCAGGGGAAGGGCAGAGAGAGGGAGACACAGAATGTGAAGCAGGCTATCAGCACAGAGCCTGACATGGGGCTCAAACTCATGAACCACAAGATCATGACTTGAGCCAAAGTCAGACACTTAACCAACTAAGCCACCCAGGTGCCCCCTTTTCTTTATTCAAGCAGAATGGCCAACATTTTTTTGTTTTCTTTAAAAAATTTTTTAAAGTTTTTATTTTAATTACCCAGTACTTATCACAAGTGTACTCCATAATCCCAATCACCTATCTTACCCATCCCCTACCCCCCCCCCCCCCCCCCATAGCCATCGTTTATTCTCTAGAGTTAAGAGTCTGGGTTTTGGTGGTGGTGGTGGTGGTGGTGGTGGTGGTGGTGGTGGTGGTGGTGGTGATTTCTTTTCTTTTTTCTTTCTTTTTTTTTTTTTGGCTTATTTCTTTTTCCCTTTGTTCATTTGTTTCTTAAATTCCACATATGACTGAAATCACATGGTATTTGTCTTTCTTTGACTGCCTTATTTCACTTAGCATTATACTCTCTATCCATGTTGTTGCAAATGGCAAGATGTCATTTGTTTTTATGGCTGAGTAATATTCTATTGTGTGTGTGTGTGTGTATGTGTGTATATACACACACACACACACATATATATGTATATATGTGTGTGTGTGTGTATATATATATGTATATATATACACACACACACACACATACATACCACACCTTCTTTATCCATTCATTAATCAGTGGACGCTTGGGTTGCTTCCACATCTTTGCTACTATAAATAACGTTGCTATAAACATTTTTGTATTCTTGGGTAAATACTCAGTAGTGATTGCTAGATCATAAGTAGTTCTATTTTTAACTTTTTGAGTACCAGTTTGCACCAGTTTGCTCCAGTTTGCATTCCCACCAAATGGTGCAAGAGGGTTCCTTTTTCTCCATATCCTCACGAACATTTGTTTGTTTTTGATTTTAGCCATTGTGACAGGTGTGAGGTAATATCTCATTGTGGTTTCATTAGCATTTCCCTGATGATAAGTGATAATGAACATCTTTTCATGTGTCTGTTGAGCCATCTGGATGTCTTCTTTGGAGAAATATCTGTGTCGTCTGCCCATTTTTAAATTGGATTATATGGTTTTTGGGTCTTGAGCTGCATCACATCTTTATATATTTTGGATAACCAACCCTTATCAGATATGTCATTTGCAAATATCTTCTCCCATTCCATAGGTTGTCTTTTGGTTTTGTTGACTGACCCCTTCAATGTGCAGAAGGTTTTCATTTTGATGTAGTCCCAATAGTTTATTTTTGCTTTCATTTCCTTTGCCTCAGGAGACATACCCAGAAAAATGTTGCTATGGCTGATGTCAGAGAAGTTACTGCTGTGTTGTCTTCTAAAATTTTTATGGTTTTGGGTCTCACATTTAGCTCTTTCATCCATTTTGAATTTATTTTTGTGTATGGTGGGAAAAAGTGGCCCAGTTTCATTCTTTTGCATGCTGCTGTCCAGTTTTCTCAACACTTGTTGATGAGACTATATTTTCCCACTGGATACTTTCCTGCTTTGTTGAAGATTAACTGACCGTATAACTAATAATGGGCTTATTTCTGGGTTTCCTACTCTGGTCCATTGATGTACGTGTCTATTTTTGTGCCAGTACCATACTGTTTTAAGACTGCTTTGTAATATAACTTGAAGCCTGGAATTGTGATGCCTCCAGCTTTGCTTTTCTTTTTTCAAGATTGCTTTGGCTATTTGGAGTCTTCTGTGGTTCCATACAAATTTTAGGATTGTTTGTTCTAGGTCCATGAAATATGCTAGTAGTATTTGGATAGGGATTGCATTAACTGTGTAGATTGCTTTGGGTAGTATAGATATTTGAACAATATTTGTTCTTTCAATCCATGAGCATGGAATGTGTTTCCATTTCTTTGTGTCACCTTCAATTTCTTTCACCAGTGTTTTATAGTTTTCAGAGTACAGGTCGTTCACTTCTTCGGTTAAGTTATTCCTAGGTACCTTATGGGTTTTGGTGCAATTAGAAATGGGATTGGGCCAGTCTTCTGGAGGTGGGGGCCACCACACTGGCAGTGAGGCAAGTGTGACTAAGAAGAGCAGGCTTCAGGAACGAGGGGGACGGTGTCAGGGCTTGGTGCAAGCAAGTTAGGTAGCCCGTGTCCACACTGTGCTGGTTCCTGCAGGTCGCCTTGTGCTTATGCTGATGGGGAGGAAAACCACACCAGACAGTTCCTTTGTTCTCAGAGGGGTCTCTCCATGAACGCTGCCTCTCTGGGACACACTCCAAAATGAGCAACTGACCTCTTCACTGTGTTCCCCAAGTACTCTTCAGATTGCTGTTTCCAAGCTATATGTGCATGGGCTGTTTGTCTGCCTCTCTCCAAGAGCAGCCCCAATGTCCTCCAAGCTCTCCCAGATCCAAGCATAATGACCTTGAAACCTCTAGGCTCTAAGCCCCACTGGTTGCAAGAACTCATGAGATTTGGGACCTCTTGCTCTCTGAGCCAACTGCTGTGGGGAATCATCTTCCCTGTGCACTTCACTAGTCTGTCTCTCGCCTGACCTTCTCAGTAACTGGGGCTCCCTCCCCACCGTAGCAGCCAAGATCCATTTCTCTGCCAAACCTCATTTCTGCACTTCCTACTGTCTTCAATGTGGTCTCTTCTCTCTCTTAGTTGTGGAGTTTGTTCTGCCAGTATCCAGATCAATTTTGGGGGTATTTGGGATGATATAATAGTTACCCAGTTGTATTTGTGGGATGAAGTGAGCCTAGGGTCTTCCTACTCTGCCACCATCTTCCGCTCTCTCCTTCACCAAGTTATTTTAAAAACTGAGATATAATATAATTCAAATACCATAAAATTCACCTTTTAAAAGTGTACAAAATTCAGTGGTTTTTAGTAGAGTCACAAGATTGTACAACCATCCCCATTATCTAATTCCAGAATATTTAATCACCCCAAAAAGTAATCTTGTACTCATTAGCACACTCTCCCATCCCTCCTCCAACCAGATCCTGTAACTACTAATGTACTTTCTGTCTCCATGGATTTGCCTGTAAATTTCATATAGATGAAGTCATAAAATATAAGGCCTTTTTGTCTGGCTTCTTTCACTTAGCATAACGTCTTCAAGGTTCATCCATCATGTAACATGTATCAGAACACCATTCTTTTTCATGGCTAAATAACGTTCCATTATATTGGTATACCACGTTTTGTTTATTCACTCTTCAGTTGTTAGACATTTCAGTTGTTTCCAATTTTTAGGTATTATGAAAAATTCTGGTATGACCATTCACATATAAGGATCTTTTGTTTTTGTTTTGGTAAACCTATGATTTTATTTCTCTTGGATATACACATAGGAGTTGAATTGTGGGGTCATATGGCAACTCTATTTTTAAATTTTTGAGGAACTTCCTAACTATTTTTCTAAGTGACCGTACCAGTTAAACTGTCACTAGTAATGTGAGGGTTCCAATTTCTTAACATCCTCAACAACACTAATTTTTGTCCATCTTTTGCATTAGATCTATCCTAGTAAGTGTGAAGTGGTATCTCACTGCGGTTTTAATTACATTTCCCTAATAGTGGCTCATGATGTTAAACATCTTTTCATGTGCTTACTGGCCATCTGTGTATCTTATTTTTTTGAAAAATGTCTATTAAGATCCTTTGCTCACTTTTGACTTGTATTATCAATTTTTATGGCTTTTCCATTGTATTGCAATTTTTTATTGCAAGCCTTTTTATCGCTGAGTTGTAAGAATTCCTTATACATCCTAGATACAAAACCCTTAACAGTTATGTGATTTGCAAATACTTTTTCTCATTCTGTAGGTTTCTTTCACTTTCTTGATAGTGTCCTTTGAAATACAAGTTTCTCGTTTTTATGAAATCCAACTTATCTATTTATGCTTTTGTTGCTTATGCTTTAATTGTCATATGTAAGGAACCACTGTCTAATCTAAGGTCATGAAAATTTACACTTAGGTTTTCTACTAAGGGTTTTATAATTCTAGCTCTTACAGTTAGGCCTATAATCTATTTTGAGTTCTTATATATGGTATGAGGTAGGGATACAACTTCATTATTTTATATTTTAATATCTAGTTATTCCAACAACTTTGTTGAGAATATTCTTTCCTTACTGAATTGTCTTGGCATCTTTGTCAAAAGTCAACTGTTCACAAGTGTATATTTCTGAATGTTAAATTCTAATCCATTAAACTATACATTAATATTTATGCCACTACCACACAGTTTTGATTTCCACAGTTTTTTGCAGGCATACCTCATTGTACTGTGCTTCATTTCATTGTATTTTGCAGATTTTGTGCTTTTTACAGTTTGAGGGTTTGTGCTAAACCTGTGTGGAGCAAGCAAGTCCATTGGTACCATTTTTCCACAAACTTTTGATCACTTTGTCTCTGTGTCACATTTTAGTAATTATCACAATATTTCAAATATTTAACTTATTATTCTATTTGTTATGGTGATCTGTGATTAGTGATTATGACTTCCTGAAAGCTTAAATAATGGTTAGCATTTTTAGCAATAAAGAATTTTAAATTAAAAAAAAATTTTTTTTAACGTTTATTTATTTTTGAGACAGAGAGAGACAGAGCATGAACGGGGGAGGGTCAGAGAGAGGGAGACACAGAATCTGAAACAGGCTCCAGGCTCTGAGCTGTCAGCACAGAGCCCGACGCGGGTCTCGAACTCACGGACCGTGAGATCATGACCTGAGCCGAAGTCGGACGCCCAACCTACTGAGCCACCCAGGCGCCCCAAGAATTTTAAATTAAAATAAGAACTTTTAAAAAGGCATTATGCTGTGGCACACTTAATAGACTACAGTATTGTGTAAGTATAACTTTTCTATGCACTGGAAAACCAAAAATTCATTTAATTTACTTTATTGTGATATTTGCTTAATTGCAGTGGTCTGGGACTGAACCCACAATATCTCTGAGGCATGCCTGTAATAAGTTTTGAAACTTCACCCGCCCCCCCCCCCAAAATTATTAAAAGCTGTATATGAACTACATTTTGAGAAACACTGGCTTATGCTTTCAAGCACAACTACACTTCTTCTATCAAATGTCTTATTTCTATAATCACTATAAATACATCTTTTGCAATATGGGCTTCTAAAATAAAAATACACTAATTTATTTACCATGATTTAGAATCTTGCCTACCACCTCTACATTTGCCCACAGAAAAAATAAAATTTCATCTTGTTATCTAAATCAGAGGTCACAACTGCAACATGTAGTCAAATTTAGCCTGATGATGCATTCTGTTTGGCCATATAGTATTTTTATAAATGGTGATTTGAGTTCCTTTATATGAATCATGTACTCTCCAATTCATATCAGTGCCTGCTACTCTGGATTATGTTATACCCAGCCTATTTCACTCATTTTTGTGCATTCGGGTTGGCCATATCCTATCTAAACAAATCCTTAATATAGTTCCATTAGGGCAAATAGGAAAAGTTCTGGTTTCTTTGATTTTGTTGTAACCAATGCCCAATTTTTTCAAGGAGTTTATTCAAATGCTAGATTAAATTTTCTTGAACTTAGGAAGACTTAACAGATATTTACTGACTAGCAGTAGTTCTATGACTTAAAAAATGTCAAATGGGTGTCAAATGGGGTGAAATTCCACTAGGCTCAAAATATTACTTGTTATCAAGTGTAGCAAAAATTCCAAAGTTGAAGATTATTAATATGGTGAATAAAATGTAATTCAGATTTATTAGTAACTTTCAGATAAGATCAAATTTATCTTTAATTACCAATGAGAATAAAAAATTGGCTCATATTTCTTAGAGGAAAACACACAGATTTAAAAAAATGTTGGCTGGCACAATTTTAAAAAGTCATTTTAAAGGCTGGGAAATGCAGCACCTGGGTGGCTCGGTTGGTTAAGTGTCTGACTTTTGGTCAGGTCATGATCTCACAGTTCCTGGGATCCAGCCCCGTGTAGGGCTGCGCAACAATGCCCAGCCTGCTTGGATTCTCTCTCCCTCTCTCTGCCCCTCCCCTGCTCATGCACACGTGCTCACTCTCTCTCTCTCTCTCAAAATAAATAAACATGAAAAAAAAAAAAAGGCTGGAATAAAGACAGCCTCAAAAAACCTACTACACTTTAGAAAAGTTGGCCCTCCACCTGAGGAAACACCGGTACTCAAAACTACCATACAAGCTGGGGCCGCACGTTCACGCTGACCTTCTTTTCCTCTCCTTCCCTAGCTCCCAAAGAGGGATTCATGCAGGCTTCTTTGGGTCTCTACCATCCTCATACTCAGCCTAATACAGCTAGAGAATGTTTTGCTGTCACTAGTATAGTATATGATGACAAATAATGCCAATGGTCCTAAAAGTAGATGGGCTTATTAAATGTTGAGAGCCGGGCAGAATCCAATCAGGCCATCAGATGAGCCAGGACAACATTTTTGTTTCTCTCTCATCCTCTTCCTGGGGAAGAGCACATCTTTCCTTTTCCTTTTAGGACTGAGCAAATACTGACCTAAGATAATAGAAGAGGGTCTTTTATAATACAAATTTAAGAAGAAAAATGGCTTATGCTTGTCCAATGGCTTGTCCTTAAAGATTTTTAAGGACCAAGTTATGCCAACAAGTAGTCAGAGGAAATGTCTGATCATCTTGTAAATGGTAGATCCTGAGGGCCAAAACAAAAGGCTTTGTTTCCACAGTCTTTTTTTTTATTAAATTTTTTTTAACATTTATTCATTTTTGAGAGTGAGAGAGACAGAGAGTATGAGCGGGGCAGAGAGTGAGGGAGACACAGAATCTGAAGCAGGCTCCAGGCTCCGAGCTGTCAGCACAAGGCCCGACGTGGGGCTCAAACTCATGGACTGCGAGATCATGACCTGAGCCAAAGTCGGACACTTAACCGACGGAGCCACCCAGGCACCCTGTTCACAGTCTTTTTCAGCCTGGTTGGATTAGAAACATTTTCCTGGTACAATCAGGTAAAACTCAGTAACTGAAACCCAGACCAAAATACCAAGATGAGGAAAAAAGCCCATAGGGCAAAGGAGTAAAAGCAGAGGTAAACAGCAAAGAGTCTAGGGGTATAACTAAAGAAAGAGGAAGATTCACAGAGAAGTTCCCTGAGGCACCAGGAGAGGGGTGGCTGGAAACCCTTGAGTATCCAGTGGGCCAGTTAAAAGCACAAAGAGGAAACCCACCTCACCTGATTCCCCGCCCAAGATGAATTCTGTTAACAGGCACCTTGAGCTTGGAGAAAAGACTTACTATACATCCTTCAAGACTCACTGGTATAAGTGATTGGCTAACAGCGAGACTTCCTTTTTTCTTTCAGTGTTGCACTGTATCATCATGCTCTTCTGAGGTTTGGAAAGACATTCTCACAGAACAAGCAATTATTTGTAAAATTTCCATGTGGTGTACTACCGGACACAAACAGAAAGCAACTATACTGATTTTTGAAAAAAATGAGACGCAGGACAAGAACCGGATACTTCTAGATAGGTGAATAGGCAAAGTAATATCTGTCTTCCAAAGATGACCTGTTTTTCAGACCCTGATAATGTTGTGTATTTCAAGGCTGACTCATAGTATCTGAATATGCTCAGCACTATTAGCTTCAACCCATAGTTACTTATTTTAAGCTGTTTACTTCTCAAGCTAAAAGCTTATTAATTTAGATTAAATGTGCTTTGATTCTATTTAACAAAAAAAGAGCATTTAAATTAGAGGTTTTATCAGTACTGTTGGATATCTGTCTTTGATCCTTTTATAAGAGCCCTATGTTAATATTAATAAATGATCTTTTAAATAGATTTATAGGGAAACAGAGATTCTGAATACTAAGAATGTACTAATTTTTCTCTGTATTAAGGATCCTATGGACAAAATGGACCCTTCCCTGACAATTCACATAAACAAGACAACTAGTAGAAGTAGATGTACCTATTTCATTTGGCAGGTTAGGGAACAATTAGACCATGACCACTAAATGCCTTCGGTAAGAAACAGCAACCAGACTGTGACACGGCCTAAACTGCAATCCAGTAGGTCAATGAGCCAGTGGAACATGCAGGAAATTGTTCGAGTACAGAAAATTTTCTGGTAATACTCCTAACCAAAAAAGACCAAAATGGGCTATATTACTTGGACATGGGCAAGAAGCAAAATGTCAAGTGGACCTATAAAAAAATAATAGCTTCTGAAAACCCTGGTAAGATAATCCTAAAAGCAAAAGAGCAGAAAGTCCTATTATGCTTCTTTTAAACTAATGCAGTCAGCAATTCTACTACTGATGGCTGGATATTGTTTCTCTACATATAATGAAGAAGCCCTGGGTAAATAAGGTAAAGGTCAAACCACTGTTTAGTTAAAAATGCCCAACAAGGATGCTGATGGTAAAAGTACTTGAAAAGGGGAGACAGAGAAAAATAGCAGGAGCATCAGAAGAAGTATTTCATGGTGAAGTTCTGCTAGCCCATAGAAAGAACATCTGAGGTATGAAATCAAACAGAGTCTTGGACTCAGAGATCCCAAGTGATGTTGCGAATCGATAAAATAATCCAACCTTTGAATGAGAGTAGATAATGCAGGGTCCTTACAAGAGAGGCAAAGACCACTGGTCTATTTGCTATAGAGATGGACAAGAACAATAAGACTATCTGCCCATGTGGATTAAACAAAAACTAAAAATATAATTATTTCTAATTTGGCCAACTAAATGAAGAAGGTGGAGGGCAACAGTCTATTTGCAAGAAGGTAAGGAAATGTGGGACAAGGTGTGTAAAGCTTCTAGCACAGTGTAAGACCCAGAGATACTCGCAGAAAAGTCAGCCAGTGTCTTGTCCTCAAACCTCTGAGACTTAAAAAGTGAAGAGCTTATCAGTAAACATCGGGTATTCATAAAACTGGACAGTGAAGGAAATCAACTGCTCTCCAAAACAAGGGCTTACTTCCAGCTGATACCATATGATAGACCTCTATATTGTATAATATAAATAATTTATAGATCAGAGTACTATTACTAATGACTGCAATGGAGGTATTTAGACAATTATGTTGGAAGATGCTTTCACAATCCAATTTCCAGACAATGGAAAGCATTCAAATACTATATGTAGTTTTGCAAATAATCATTAAAATAATATAGATCAAAATTACACAGTGTCTTTACTCAAAACCTTACCTGCAAAAACTATATCATGAAAATGATTTGGAATACTGCTACCCCTTCCACCCTGAAGACCACAATTTTTAAGATTATACCCTATATTAAAACTGTGCGACTCCCCATTCTAATTAAATAAATATCTACGGCTGGATAATATATTTTTGAGATGCATTAGAACTTTTTAAAATAAATATTGTATTTATAAAATGCCAACTTTCAAAGAAGTCAAAACTAAGAATTTTAGTCCATGGGGTATACGCACACCAGAAACGTTTTGTTGTGTTAGATCCACCAGTGACCCTTCTCAGAAAATCTGCCTCCAAGTACAGCTCCTGTTGAGTGGGCTATAGGTCATGTGACTCACTCAAGACTACTGCTTTCCACGGCATATTGGATAAGACACGGACAACTACCTGGGGTGACACATATCTGCGACCTAGGACTATGCAGGCTTATTTTAAAATATGAAGAGGACCAGTTAGGTTATCCCTCAAGAATTTTACCTGACAAATATAAGGAGATTGCCAAGAGCTCTCAATACTAGAGTTGAGTAACCATGGCAAAACCTTCTGAGATACTGCAGACCCTAAGCAAAACAAAGACACAAAGAAGCAGGTTGGGAAAGGAGGAACAATTCACAGCAATAAAGAGTAAGAGAGACGCGTGCCTGGGGTTTCTGCGGCACCTGTCGTTCCTGAGGTCTGCTTGTTTATCTTCTCCTAGAGTCCCTTTATGGTTATAATAATCCTCCACTGTACTTGAGCTACTGTGTCAGGGTTTCTGTTTCTTAAAATATTATAACTAAAACAGAATTTCTAAATATATTAACTTATCTTTTCCTCTAAAACTCAAGAGCAAAGCCATTTTTTCAGCCTATAGGATTTCACAAAAACATTTAAATAAAGATGATACAAATAAATGTTTCCTTTAATTCTTCACTCCTATTTTCCTTCAATAGATATTCCTTGTATGTCTACAAGTTGACTACAAGGTATACAGTAGTGCACAAGAGAGACATGGCTTCTCTTTTCAGAAATTTAGAAGCTAGTGGGAGATGCAGGCCTTTGAAAAGTAATACACAGTAAATAAATAACCACTACCTACAGGGTGCTATCAAATGTTTGGACTATTTAAGAATGGCTGACCAGGAAAAGCTTCTTAGAGGAAGTAACATTTACCCTCAGGGCTGAAGGAATTAGCCAGGTAAAGAGTGGGGGGTACATTCTAGGCAGAAGGGAAATAAAGAATATGCACACATTTTCTACCTGAAAAGATCTTAAGTCTTCCAAAAACTAAAAGAAGGCCAGTGTTGAAGTATATTAAGAGGAAGACTGACTCAAGGATACCACTGGGGAGGAAGGAAGGGCAAGATTACAGACCAAGTGATACAATGTGAGTTTTACTTAGTGGGAAATCACTGAAGGCTTTTCAGCCAAGGAAAGACATGACCTGATATGTGTCTTATGAAAATCTCTCTGGATGCTATGGAGAATAGTGGGATCAAAGGGAGTCGAGTGGAAAGAATAGTTAGGAGGTAACTGAATAGTACATGATACCGGTTTGGAGACAGAAGACAGTTTCCTAGACCAATTTCAGAAGAGGACTTCAAAACCAGTGAGTACAATATTTTCCAAATATGTTCAATTATAAATTGCTCAGAGATACACATAGATGCAGTAAAAATACAGACACGAATGGGAATGATAAACACTGAATTCTGTATAATGGTTCCTCTGAGGAAGGCAGAGGAGAGGGGCTATTTCCTGGGAGAGGTGATAATAAACAAAACTAATCTTGTTCGGATTGTTTTGTTTCTTAACCAGGGAGATGGATACAGAAGAGTATATGGTATGTCTTAATGTTTTTTTAAAAAACATTGTATTTACTCATAAAAGTAACAGAATATGCTTAGTTATTTTATTTAATCCGTGCTACACAGTTTAATCACTACGAGCTTTCTGCAACAAAAAGACTACAAAGTAACTTTAATTATTCCAATTCAGGATAAACTGAAAGATTTTTATTGGGAAAAAAAAAACCCTGTTACCCTATACCTTTAAGTCAGTGAAATATGTTCTGATTATGAGGACTAAACACATAATTAGATACTGTGGGTTCGTTATGAAACAGGTTGGAGGTATATTTGTGAGTCCTCAAAGTCATGTGGGTCTGATTCTACTGGAGCAAAATACCACTCCTATTTTTACCAGTAAACATGTACCTTTATTTTGAAGTATGTACGAGGTTTGACATGCTTATTCCTCCACTGATCATCTTTCGTAATTATTCCACCCTCTACATTTCTTAAACACTTAACTTAAATGATCCCAAGGGTACCAGAACCTGCTTCTAGAACAAACACTGCAGACAAATTGTAACCCAAGCACTTCCAGAATAAAGCATGCAACAATAACATGGCCCAGTCACTCCTCAACATCATCTGTCTCAAAGATGCTCCCTGAAGTATAGAAGCTGTACAGGCCACCATTCTCTCTCACCACCACATTAAATGAAAATATAAATCAATAAACTTACCCCAGATGATCCATCGGTACATCATCCTGTCCGCTATACTTTTAAAATCTGTCCAGAATTCAACCACTTCTCCCCACGTCCACTACCACTAACTTGGTCCAAGCAACCCAAATTACTGCAATTGCCTCATAACTGGTCCCCCATTTCCCCCTTCGAACTCTCCCACAATCTTTTTTCAATAGGGCAACCTGAGTGATGAGGATAAAATATATACCAGAGCGTGCCATTGCTATACCTAACCTCTCCAGTTGTTTCCCATCTCAGTCCAGTAAAACCTAAATTCTCTACTATTGAGATCGACTACATTTCTCTTCCTTCATTTTTTTCCCATAGCACTTAACACCTCTAATAAACTATTCTTTTTTTTTTAAGATTTTTAAAAAGTTTATTTCTTATTTTGAGAGACAGAGAGACAGAGAGTAGGAGAGGGGCAGAGGGAGAGGGAGAAAGAGAGATTCCCAAGCAGGCGCTGTGCTGTTCGTGTGGAGCCTGACTCAGGGCTCAAACTCATGAACGGGGAGATCATGACCTGAGCCACAATCAAGAGTCAGACACTTAATTGATTGAGCCACCCAGATGCCCCTAGAGTATATATTCTACTTAGTCATTTGTTTACTGTCTGTACCTTACACAAGGATAAAAACTTAATGAAGGCCAAGAGTTTTGTCTGCTTTTCTTTACTGTTGTATCCCCAAACCTGAATGGTGCCAAGCATTTAGAAGGAGTTCAAAAAATGTTGACTAAATGAATGAATGAGTGAATATTTCTTTGAAGCCACAGGAATCACACACAATGGTTCTGCCATTTAACCTGAGGTTTCTATTCTTTCTGTAATATCAAAATTAGCACGAACACAAGAAAGAGCTATAAGACAACTGACGTGAGAACCATAAAAATCCTTGTAGGTGAGAAATAAGTTAGGATCCAAAAACAAGACTTTAGAGTTTGTTTCCCTCTAGTCCTGAAGATTTCTATTGATAAATAAAACTTTAAAATAACCTTTACACTATTTATTGGTTGGTCAAAGCATTTTTTTTTCTACTCTTAAAGTTTTTAGAAAATTTATGTTTATGTTCCTTTGCTCATTCTAATGCATTAAAAATTTTTTTTTTTACATTTACTTATTTTTGAGAAACAGAGTGAGACAAAGTGTGAGTGGGGGAGGGCAGAGAGAGAAGGAGACACAGAATCTGAAGCAGGCTCCAGGCTCTGAGCAAGTGGTCAGCACAGAGCCTGATGCGGGGCTTGAACCCACGAACTGTGAGATCATGACCTGAGCTGAAGTTGGACGCTCAACCGACTGAGCCACCCAGGCGCCCCTCTAATGCATTTTAAATCCAACATATCATTTGAAAAAGGTATCACCTAATGCTAGTGTAGTAATCATATTGCAATATATAAAGGTATCAAATACCTTTGATACACATCATATCAAATACACATCATATACCTCAGACTTCTACAATATTATATGCCAATTATATCTCAATAAAAAATTCACTTATTACTGTTTGAGGAAGAAAAATGGGGGCAAAGAATAAGAATATTATAGAATGAATCTACTCTTTAGATAAGAGGTTCAGAAAACGGTTTTGAAAGGAGGCATCTACTTGGTGGTATTTAATTAGATATGGTAGTATCGTACTTCATTTTTTTCATCACCCAAAGAAGAAAGGAGAGGCAGGAAATATATTCTAATTTGAAGGGTCAATTATTTCATTACATTTCATGAAATATCAAGTTACTATATAAAGCTGAATATATTTGATACTCCAAAAATTGAACTATTTGGGAAGAGTCAACTTCAAACATCAGCTGTCAGTTATTTTGTCAAGATTAAAAAGAAATACTTATGTTCTTATATCTCTGAAAGGTAGAAGAAAAACATACTTTAGGAGGACTACTTCAATCACTAGTCAAGATGAAACAGGATTAAACTTCCTTGAAGGTAAATAGATAAAATTTTGGCCTTAGCAAAAAAAAAAAAAAAAAAAAACAAAAAAAAACAAAAACAAAAAAAACAAAAAAAACAAAACCATCTCAACTAGAGGGAAACAAAGGTGGTTAGAAAGGTAAGAGAGAACCAACAGTTAACTTGTTCTCCTAAGAATATCTGAAGTCATTTTGTTAACTGAAGAAACTGAGAAGTAATAAAAGAGCTATACAGGTGGACAGAGCAGAATGGAGAGTAATATTATTAACTGGATATTTACTGTATAGCCGGCACTTTATATTCATACTCTCATTTCAATCTTTAAAATAAACCTGGGAGATGGTTTTGTTAGCATCATTTAACAGAGAAAAAAACTGAGACGTATATAGGTAAAATAACATAAACAAAATGATACAGGAAGGATTAACTAAAAAGCCAAATATCTAAACTCCAATGTCAAACTGTCTCTATGTTGCTTCTTCTATAACTGAATACATGGCTGGATTTTTCCCACTGGCTTAACTTCTCTTACATGTAAGCACAAAAGTGATTCAACTCGGGGCACCTGGGTGGCTGCGTCAGTTAAGCATCCAACTTCAGCTCAGGTCATGACCTCACAGTCTGTGAGTTCAAGCCCCACATCAGACTCACTGCTGTCGGCATGGAGCCTGCTTCAAATCCTCTGTTTCTCTCTCGATGCCCCTACCCAGCTTGTGCGTGCTCGCTCGCTCTCTCTCTCTCTCTCAAAAATAAATAAAACATTAAAAAAAAAAAAAGTGACTGAGCTCTTAGATCCAGCTCTTAGTTCCCATCTGTATGCAACTTCAGAAATCAAGTGAGTTTCCAACCAAATGAGTTTTATTTTGTTCCATATTCATGAACTCTAATCTGATCTAGGATCTGCCCTCTTAAAAAAACAGAACAAAACAAAACAAAACAAACACCTGCCTTTGATCACAAGGAAGACTTTCACGGAACAAAAACAACTCAAAAGGTAATGTTCCAAATACTCTGGAGAGCTGCTCAGTGGCATCCACTAAGCCCTCATATATACACGCCAGCAATCCCACTCCTACACAGGTACCCAAAGAAGTGCCTTCGGGTGTTTGCCAAAAGACAAGTGGGGAGTGCCTGGGTGGCTCAGTCGGTTGAGCACCTGACTTCAGTTCAGGTCAGGATCTCACAGTTCAAGAGTTCAAGCCCTGCGTTGGGCTTCCTGCTGTCAGCGCAGAGCCCTCTTCGGATCCTCTGTCCCCTCTGTCTCTCTGCCCCTCCCCCACTCACGTGCGCCGGCGCGGGCGCACTCCCTCCGTCTCTCAAAAATAAATAAACATCAAAAAAAAAAAAAAAAAAAAGCTGAAGAATGTTCACAGCAACACTATTTACAAGAACCCTGATGTGGAAACAACCTAAATGCCCATCAACAATACAATGGAAGAATGGATTGGAACAAAAGAACCCTGTCTAGATGCAACTATATGGATGAATCTCACAAACATAGTGATGAATGAAACACCTCCATCAAAAGAGTTCATATTGTAGTATTCCATTTAAATGAAGTTCAAAACAAAATCAAAACTAATGTATGGTGTTAGAAGTCAGGACAGTGGTAACTCACTCTTCAGAGAGGTAGTGAAGGCAGGGGCAATGAGAGAGAGGAGGGCTTCTGAAATTCTTTTTGATCTGGGTGCTTGTTACACAAGTTACGTTCACTTTATGAAAAATCATCACGTTTTCACTAATTTTTGCAAATTTTCTTTTAATCTTTTATACTTCAACAAAAAGTTCTTTTAAAAAAGCACTATTCTGGGGCACCTGGGTGGCTTAGTCAGTTGAGCATCCGACCTTGGCTCAGGTCATGTTCTCACAGTTGGTGGGTTTGAGCCCCACATAGGACTCTGTGCTGACAGCTCAGAGTCTGGAGCCTGCTTTGGATTCTGTCTGCCTGTCTGTCCCTCCCTCTCTGCCCCTCTCCAGCTTGTGCTCTCTCTCTCAAAAATAAATAAATAAACATTTTTTTTAAGCACTATTCTATTCTCGGTGGGTTAACAGTACAATATTTACACTATAATTGTTAATACTTATAGCCTTTTTCTTATCTCCTCAGATAGAGGCAGACAATAAACCATAAAAGGTTTTGTTCTTTTTTTAAATTTTTTTTTAATGTTTATTTATTTTTGAGACAGAAAGACAGAGCATGAACAGGGGAGGGTCAGAGAGAGAGGGAGACACAGAATCCGAAGCAGGCTCCAGGCTATGAGCTGTCAGCACAGAGCCCAACGCGGGGCTTGAACTCACGGACCGTGAGATCATGACCTGAGCCGAAGTCGGACACTTAACTGACTGAGCCACCCAGGTGCCCCGGTTTTGTTCTTTTTAAAAACAATAATTTCATTTCATTGATAGGCTAAATGATAATTTATAGAAAGTTCCATTCATCTCAATATAATAAAATGTTTTTTTCAAACTCTAGTTTAAAATCCTGATGCCATCATCTTCACTAAATAAGGGAATTAACCTGAGTCACCATATATTCAGCTTTATATAAATACTTTAAATACACTATTAACAACTAGAAGTTTTTTTTTTTTTTTTTTTTTTTAAAGTTTTTTTTATTTATTTTTGAGACAGAGAGAGACAGAGCATGAGCAGGGGAGGGGCAGAGAGAGAGGGAGACACAGAATCTGAAGCAAGCTCCAGGCTCTGAGCTGTCAGCACAGAGCCTGACGTGGGGCTTGAACTCACAGACTGTGAGATCATGACCTGAGCTGAAGTCGGATGCTTAACCGACTGAGCCACCCAGGCGCCCCACAACTAGAAGTTTTTAATTCAGACTGCACAAAGTCTACTAACACTCTTCCTAAATTTTCTTCTACTACATTAGCTTCATATTTTTGACCTCCAGATGAATGAAAAAATCCTTAAAAGCATTTAGCACAGGAAAACACGAGACGATGATAAGCTTTCTAAAAGTCACAAGCTTGATGTCTTTCTCACTCTGCAATAGGATCTCTGAGCAAAACAATCCTGAAGATTAACACTTTTGAGTTTTTTTGGTCAGAATGATGAATTTTGAAAAATCAACTTTTCCATCTGAGAATTTCTCAGCATTCCATTTGTAACTAAACATTAATTCATAGCCCAGGAAGATTTAAATCATTTTCCTAAAAAATAGAGAATAGGACAAAAACAATACCTATAGATGATTCTATTTAAGACTGTGTTATATCATTTCTTCTTTTAGAAAACTCTACCTCATATGAAAGAAGAGCTTTGATATAAACAGTTTATTAACTACAAGGAGGAAAGGGGCAAAGAGAAAAAACACAGACAGGCAGGAAATCAAAGTTTACCTAAAAATTTCCTTTGCAAAATAATCCGCTGACAAAGATGAGTTAGTGGAAAGAAATGAATATCCTGATACTGTTCCCAACAAAATTTTGAACTATTAAGGGATGTCATTATTTATTTCCCTGGTTACCATGATCCTGTGATTACAAACTATTCTATGTTTTAGAAAGCTATGCAATTTCCTTAAGCAGCTACAGAATATAGGTTTAAGTGGAGGTAAAGTAATATATATAATACTTATTAATTTTAATAAGCATTAAGATATTTCAAACACTGTAACTAGAAATCACAGTTGGCAAATGATAAGAAGGCTTATAAATCGACTTTTCATTTCTCTACCATATATGTTGCTAATTTTCTTAGCAACTGACATTAGAAATTCCAGTATCTTCAAGATAAAAATTTCCCGAGAAATTATGAATCTGGGTTCCAGAAGACCCATGGATGATACTCCAATGTCAGGTATGGAACCACTGAGATAGAGACAATTTTAGAAGGTCATCAGTCTAGTGAGCTAAAGGATAGTGTTACTATTCTGCCAAAAGTGACCGACAAATCCAATTTAACTGGTATGATTAAGCATATTAATTTCATTCTCATTACTATAATGAACAGTATAGAACTAATATAGTATGAAATTAGATAATCTCTTTCAGCAAAAAAATGAAGCAATGATATTAACTTTTGCAAGCTCCTACTATATATAAAGATAAAACTGTTAAAAGGTCATACCCTCACTTTCCCATTTTTTAATAAATATCATGAAATACTAACCTCAGCTTAGTATGAAATTTCTAGTCCCCAGAGTGATTAAAATAAATAGGACCTATGAATACTCATGAAAACTAAATTTTAGTATTACTTTAAGTTCACAGAACTCAAAGATATAAATTTGGCTTTTACTTTCGAAGAGTATTGCACTAAATTAGAGTCAGAACTGTTCACCACACCAATTTGGATAATCAGGCCAAGTAGAATTTTTAGTACAAATGCCTAAATTTGTGTATACTGTGATCACACCATTTTGACTTTGAATAAAGTTTTAGCTTCTAATTCTGCATTCTTCCTTTAGGTTATATTTATATAGGCAGTTTAGAAATGAATTTATCAGTAAAAAAAAAATCAGAGAGTTACTATGCTATCGGTCAGGTTCTCTAGCTGTTACGTATTCAGAATTGGAGACCTTATTCTGTGACCTTCAGCAAGTCACTCAAACTTTCTTTGTCAAAATATGTTACAAATGTTTACAACTCTTACACCCTTACAAAATGCTCTGCAACTTTCACGTACTGTGCAACTGTTACCTAGAACCTCCAAGAGCGGAACCCAACGTGGCTCGCATATGAAACGGTTACTGCTGTGATAGGCTAGAACTAACAGTTTTACTTTGTGCAGCTGATGTACTTTATCTTCTTTAATCTTACTTTTGAAATGAAATTTCTAGTCCCCAGGGTGATTAAAATGGTTAGACTTTTAAGAATGAGGAAACTGTATAAAAAGTAACGTAGAAATACAAAACTGTCCAGATTATATTAGGTTTCTACTTTTGATTAGCTTTCTTTAAAAAAAAAATTTTTTTTAATGTTTATTTATTTTTGAGAGCCAGAGAGAGACAGAGCACGAGCGGGGGAGGGGCAGAGAGAGAGGGAGACACAGAATCGGAAGCAGGCTCCAGGCTCTGAGCTGTCAGCACAGAGCCCAATGCAGGGCTCGAACTCACAAACCTGAGCCGAAGTCGGCGCTTAACTGACGGAGCCACCCAGGGGCCCCATGATTACTCTAGCTTTCTAATTTAAGACAGTATAATTTATGTACATATATATTCCCAATAATAAAAAAGTTATTCTCCTACAGCAGCTTTCCTATCACTGCTAAGACTGTCCAACATGTTGACTGGCAATATATGATGTATGTGTGTGTAATGTTGCTTATTTCTTTAAGAGTAAAGTAAGTATGGGGTGCCTGGGTGGCTCAGTCAGTTAAGCATCTGACTCTTGACTTCGGTTCCAGACACGATTGTGGTATCAAGCCCTGCACTGGGCTCTACACTGGGTGAGGGGCCTGCTTGAGTCTCTCTCGCCCCTTCTCTTTGCCCCTCCCTGCTTCAAAAAAAAGGAGTAAATAAATTTTGCCACCAAAGGAAATAAAAACCATAAAATATATAAATACAGATACCTAAAATATTTTGCAAGCTAATTTTTGAAATATCCTGCCTGAAAACAAAATTATATGATGTAGAAACTTTAGAGTATCACTTCACTGTTACCTGGTAGGAGTGTCAAACATCATATACAATAGAAATATCTTATGAATTGAGGATTAAATTACTATATAATTAGAGGACAAACTGGGGGTTACCAAAGGGGAGGTCGATAGGGACATGGGTAAAATAGTTTATGGGGATTAAGGAGTGCACTTGTGATGAGCACTGGGTATCTTTTGTTAATGTTTATTTTTGAGAGAGAGAGAGAGAGAGAGAGAGACAGAGACAGAGACAGACATGGAGCAAGTGGGGGAGGGGTAGAGAGAGAGGGAGACACAGAATCTGAAACAGGCTCCAGGCTCTGAGCTGTCAGCACAGAGCCCAATACAAGGCTCGAACTCACAAACTGTGAGCCAAAGTCCTACACTTAACCAATGGAGCCACCCAGGTGCCCCAAGCACTGGGTGCTGTTTGGAGTGCTGAATCACTATATTGTATACCTGAAACTAACATAACACTGTATGTTAACTATACTATACTGGCATTTAGAATAGAATAGAATAGAATAGAATAGAATAGAATAGAATAGAAAATTAAAATTAAATTAAAATTACTGTACAATTTTCATTTATATTCACTCTTGGAGTATAACTGCATTACTATTAGAAACACTTGATTTTAAATTTATTTAACTTTAAGCATCCTTTATATTAGTAATATATTATTACACAAATAAAGGCTTATTATGAATTTTAATTGTATACATTTAATTACCTCATCTTACTTTGAAGAAATTATATATGCTTAAACATTTTCATTTCTCACAAGTAATAAAATTAAAACTAAAATAGTCTTTATTAAAAATTCAAATAGAACTCTATGGTATTTATGGCTTAAAGTAAAAAAAAAAAATTGTAACCACTTTAGAAACTATTTTCTACTTTGGTTTAGGTATGAGAGATGGAGTTACTGTACCTCACAAAGCAGTAAGTCAATGATGTGGAAGACCATGCAGAGAGGGAACTTGGCAGTGAAAAGAGTGAGAAACCACTGGGACGCGTACATATGTGCTTCCAGGTGCAGATCACAAAAATGGGTATGCAGGTCTGGTAACTGCTCCTAAAAAGTCAAAGTGGAAAATTGAGGGGAAGGAAGACTGAGAAGCTTTATTTCCTACCACTACTATAATTTAGGACAAGCTTTCTATGACCACTCTCAATTTTTCGTGGCATCTGCTGAATTTTATGTAATTACACAGAAGCAGTGATAGGAGATGACCACTGGGGACAGGATAATCAAGGAAAATAAAGGCAGACTTGTTATGAACAAATAACAAATATCACCTGTTGCTCACTTGACTGTTCTTGTTTCTTGGGACATGCTTGCTCTGACAGAACACCTGTAGTCTAATCAATGTCATCCCTCCAGAGTCAAGTCCCACACCCCATTCAGGGTTCAACGCCTAACTACCTAGGACAGAAATTTATCTTCTCTTTGGAAACCACTTAATATCAACATCATCTGGGATCTATGTAAATTTGTGCAGTATTGAGAAAAGCCCAAAACATAACCAAACTTTAAAACAATAGGTCTTTGACATTAAAAATGGCAAACTATAGAAACTGTGCAAGTGTATAATGTATGAAATTGGATGTCTTCTAAAAATGCCTTTATGTCACCCTGATCCCTTTTTTTTCCAATTTACGCAAGTAAATGCTTGTCAAAAGCATGAAAGGTAAAGTACAGAGTATCAGCCTAGCTATTCTTCTAACTGAAAGACAAAAGCAAAGATATGTAAAAGCCCACGTTCATTTTGTTTTCATAAACAGATCACAAAAACAAAAAGAAAAGCCTAACTTCTTATATCAGATGCTTTTTGAAAAGCACCCAGATGTACCCATTAGGTACTTTAAATTGGGGTGTCCAAATGGTCACCACTGAAAGACGCTAACAGAAAAATGTGTCTGGTTTTCTTCACAGTACCACAAACATGCTCTTCATTTATCAGTTATACTTATTTGACTCTTAAAGCTTTTAAGAATACGGACCTTAGAAAAAAAACATAAACTCCTGTAAAGAAAAGGTAAAGAAGTGAAAAGTCCCAAATATTTACTTGGAAGGATTAAATCTCTAAAAAAGAGTCTATTGCTTTTACTGTCCATAGTTACCAGATTCTTCTACACAGTCTTTTTTCTCCTCAATGCCTGTACGCCATTGTGCTTACAGTTCATTTGACATCTTTCCCCCATTTCATTTCTTCCTAATGTTTAAGGTTTTCTACCCTCCCACATTCTTTTCTAGTAAAGTTGTCCTTAACTCCACTGCTAAGTCTCTCTCTTCCCTGTTTTAGTTTTTCAGTCTCCTACTGACCTCACCTCCCTCTTTAAGACACCTACGGATCTCCTGACAGGTCATGCCAATGAGCTCCTACCAGTATCTCTGCTGCTGCATCTCCCTAACCTTCATCCTTGATTACTTTACTTTTATCCAACACAGACTCAATCCATTCATGTATTTCCTTCACATTTTTCTTGGATTCCCAATACCCCATATAGAGAAAGCCATATAAACACACTGCACAGGGGCACCTGGGTGGCTTAGTGAGTTGAGCATCAAACTTTGGCTCAGGTCATGATCTCACAGTTCATGAGTTCCAGCCCCACCGTGGGCTCACTGCTGTCAGCACAGAGTCTGCTTCAGATCCTCTGTCTCCCTCTTTCTCATTCTCTATCTCTCTCAATGTTTAATGTTAATGTTTAATAAATAAACATTAAAAAACAGATATAAGATTTCCAACATCAGGTGGAATTTCAAACCTACTCAGTAATTCCTTTTATCAGCACTAGTCATTAACTTTGCTTTTGCTCACAATTTTTTTATAATGTCATATCTGACACAGATTAAATAATGTGTTCCTCTTAAATACAAATTTACACAGACATATTGTGAAACAGTAACAACACTGTTTGAGATCAGGACATTATATGAGGAAAAATTTTTAATACATCTCTACATTAAAATGTTTAAGTTTTTTATCCTCTTTCAATACCTTTCTGTCCCTTCAAAGAGTTCTGTACATGTGGACCTAAATATGGTACTGGTGCTAATTAAGGTGGAGAAAGCTCTTACCTATTTCAATCTTTATTCTGTTAACATCTTCCTTTCTTTACAAATAATACTTGGGAATCTCTTCACTGACTTAACTCACTATATTAAAGTTGAATATTTAAAATAGAAGACTATTTTAAAAATGATCAAAGGGTGAAATAAATATTAACACCAATGTAGATAGTGGTCAGAAACCAAATATGTCTACATTTTCTGTAGAAGTCCATTAAACCTCCATGAATCATTATTGTTCATCAATTTTATTACTTTTTCTGTACTTCAAACAACCCCTGAGTGACAAAAGCCTAATTTTCACTTACCTGCATTAGTCTCTCCAACTGATAGAATTTACAGTGAAGATCTTCAAAGTTGTTTTTGTAGAGATCTCGCAAACCATAGTCATACATGATTTTCACCAAAACACAGAATGCTTGTTCCTCTGGCATCTATAGGAAAATAGATATAGAGAACCTGACTGAGTGGCATGTGGCCAGAATGTCAGAAAAGTCCCTTCATGTTAGCAGTCCGCTGCATCAATGGCTAAAGGCCTCTACTCACAGTTCCTGAGTTCAAGCCCCGCATCGGGCTCCGTGCTGGCAGTGTGGAGCCTGCTTGGGATTCTTTCTCTCTGCCCTTCCCCTGCTCATGCTCTCTCTCTCAAAATAATAAATAAACTTTAAAAAAAATAGGTAATACACTCACATGATTCAAAAATCAAAATGATGCAAAAGTACATAAAGGTAAAAGTCTTATTCCTCTCTATCTCCAAGTATAATAACCCCTGTACCCGCTCCCCCCCATCTCTTTGCACTTGATCTTAGCCAAAAGGCCGAGAAGCGATGCCCCCCATCTCTTTGGCATAACCTTATAACTATGTTCAATAATTTCTCATGTATCCTGCTAGTATTTCTTTATGCAAATAAAAGAATCACACTTATTTCATTTCTTCCCTTATCTACATAGAAGATAACATTCTCTAAACATTACTATGCATCTTGCTTCCACAGCCCCCCCCTCCAAACATATTCCCAAAAGAGGGACTGCTGGGTCAAAGGGTAAGTGCAATTTTAATTTTGATAGACAGGGAGAGGCTGCCTTCCCAGTCTTCTTGATACTGCTATTTTCTTTCTATATAAATAGTTTTTAGGAAAGAATGTTATGAACTTCCAACATTAAGAGTTAAATGACAAACTCTAATATACCCTTCCTAGAGGTATTTTTATCTGAACAGAAAATGAAATCTTAAACCCAAGAAACAAATCTCTACATCGTGGTATCAATAAACTGAAGGGATTTAGAAAGAAACATATCCAATATTCTAGAAATTACATCAAGCCAACAGAAAAAGATTTTATCTTTAACTCACTGTCCTAAAATGTAACTGTTTATGTAAACATTTACTTGCAATGTCACTTCTTTGAAAATCTGACCTTGGCTGATTATATTTGACACCTTGTTAAATTAACTGCCTGCCTGAATAATTGAATCAAGTAGAATTCTATTTACCCACTTAGAAATGTAACTATTTATTTAAATTCCTACACCAATTGGCCACTTCTATTTTCTACTTACAAACCATAAAATATGTAAATAGTTAAATAAAACCTAAAGTTAAGTAAGTACACTTAGTTGTTGTTATTTCAATTCTATAAATATTTACTTATTTCATATTTTTTTAAGCTTATTTATTCATTTTGAGAGAGAGAGAGAGAGAGAGAGAGCGAGAGCGCGCACATGCAGGGAAGGGGCAGAGAGGGAGGGAGAGAAAGAATCCCAAGCAGGCTCCACACTGTCAGCTCAGAGCCCAATGTAGGGCTTGATCTCAGCCACCGTGAGATCATGACCTGAGCCAAAATCAAGAGTCAGACCTTAACCAACTAAGCCAGGCACTTCTACTTATTTCTTTTTTATCTGAGTTGTTTGGGGCTTTGACCCCAGGTGTTCAAGTCAGCAAACATTTTTCAGCTTACACTCATTTAGATGCAAGTGCACTGTATTCTTCCCTCTTTTAACAATTCTGTCATTGAAGCCTCAAGTGACACTGACTTGCACATGCATGGTGTACCCCTCTTACCACCAAGGTCTTAGCCTCTCCATCTTTCTCTTGGATCTTTCCTAAAATGGTCATACAAAAGTGCTCATGTAAGGTAATGGTAGCCAGCCCTAGAGAAACGAATTCACTTATAATCTCCCTCTAAGTGAATGATGTTTAGTTAAATAGTTGGTACCCTATAAAGGGAACAAGCCTTTATTTCCTTAGATGGGTAAAGCCATTAAAGTAAATGAAAGGTTTAAATGCCGTGTGGGATTCACACAGCCAGTCACTGAACATGAGAGACGTATGCAGTGTGCTAGGCCCTGCGCACACAGAAGTAATGGTATAGCATCTTCCCAAAGGACAACTAAATAGGCAATCTCTTTGACTTGGATATGGATACACCAATCCTGGGATAAACAACATCGCTACAGCTAGAGCACAAGCAAGGGGTGGGTATGAGCTCGACCAGGAAAAATTAGTCAGGAAAATGACAAATGAACATAAATCTTTACTTTGCCTTTAGATATGGAGCTTAAATTCTCCCTCCCTCCATCTATCTCCCTCATCTCTATCTCACTCTTCTCGGCTCTTTCCTCCCCACTCCCCATCCATTTCTCTCTCACACACAAACAATATATTTAATACACGTTCTTAAAAAGACAAAAGCCTTTATACATTGGAGTTTGATCCCCCAAAATAAAGTAGCCCAATTCCAGTCCATAACCTTTATTTTAAAAAAAGAAAATCTGGGGCACCTGGGTGGCTCAGTTGGTTGAGCGAACGACTTCGGCTCAGGTCATGATCTTGCGGTCTGTGAGTTCGAGCCCCGCGTCGGGCTCTGTGCTGACAGCTCAGAGCCTGGAGCCTGTTTCAGATTCTGTGTCTCCCTCTCTCTGACCCTCCCCCGTTCATGCTCTGTCTCTCTCTGGCTCAGAAATAAATAAATGTTAAAAAAAAATTTAAAAAAAAGAAAATCTCCATTTGGGGGAGTGGGGAGTCTTAGAGCTCTCGTCTTCCATGTCTAGCTTCAGGCAACAAAAATCAAGTTTTCGATTTCCAGTAGGTTCACATGCCACACAAAAATGGTAAACGAACCCTACAAAATACCAGCCCAGCTGGGGTAGAGTCAATACTGAAGATCAGCGAAGATGAAGGTCAGGCATAATAGGTTCTTACAGGATCTCAGATATCGTCTCATCATAAAACTGACTAAAAATGAACGTTATGAAGTCAAAAAGGCTGTGAAACAAAATGAGTGAGAAAGTAATGTGAAACACGTATAATCCTTTGGAAAGTGAAAATGCAACCTTCTCTTTCTAGTTTAAACACTAAATGCAATCTATTCAGCATGTCTAATTAAGCTTCCCTGGATATTTCTCTTTGCATTAGTAGTAGCAACCAGCGCAAGCAAATAAAACTTAGCAAAAAAATGTCAAAGATTTTAAAAATGAAAATAAAGATCTAAAAATATATAAAACAGACAACAAATACTGACTGACATTTAAACTGCAAAGGCTTGTAATGATATTTTGTTTTTGAAGGATAAGATAATACATGTTTGAGGAAGATATACCTTAGAAAAGTGTCAGTATCAGGGAGTAAAAGCTGATCCTAGACTGGTGGTATTGTGAAATGTGAGAAGTCTGATAGGAAAATATAGTTTGGAAATTCTTTCTTTTTAAAGTTTTATCTAAGTAAAATCTACACCCCATGTGGAGCTCGAACTCACAACCCCGCGATCAAGAGTCACATGCTCTTCCAACTGAGCCAGTGAGGCACCCCCACAGTTTGGAAATTCTAAACAGTAATCACTTACTGATGGCCATGAATGATTCCAACAATGGCACAAGATTTTACTTCTAAAATTAAATAATTTATTAGCACTGTCAATGCAAATAAACATAATACTAATAATTCTATTAACAAGTTGGGTAATAGGGGTCTTGCTAAAGCATTAGGAGTATTTGGCCATTATCCAGAACTCATCAAACAGCACAAAGTAAATGGACTGGAGTTGAGAAGTGCTGTGTAGCAGGGCAGCATTTGATAGTATTTCCATCATCCAGATTAAAACATTTACAAACAGACTCAGAGGTCAGATAACAGTACAATGCAGCAAAACAATGAGTAAGTGATTTTCAGTATTTACTACTTCTGGATTTTAAAACTTTATCTCATTGTAAGCTTAATCATTCCATTTTCTCCAGCTTTATTGAGATGCAATTGACATTGAACACTGTGTAATTTTCAAGTGTTCAAAGTGATGATTATATATAGATATGTTAAAAATATAACATATATATATATTTCTCAAAATGATGACCATCATAGATTAGTTAAAAGATCTGTCACCTCACATAGTTACAATTTTTTCGTGTAGTAACTTTTAAGATCTCTCTTAGCAACTTTCAAATATACAATACGGTATTTTCAACTACAGTCATCAAACTGTTAACCAGAACTTATTAATTTCATAACTTAAAGTTTGTACCATTTCACCACACTCACCCATTCTCCCCCCACCCCGTGGCAACTACCAATCTACTCTCTTTAATGACTTCAGCTTGTTTAGAGTCTATATATAACTGATACACACTTACTTTCTTAGCATAATGCCCTTTAGGTCTACCCATGCTGTCACAAATGTCAGGATTTCCTTTTTTATGGGTGAATAGTATTCCATTATATGTATATGCCACATTATCTTTACCCATTCACCTGCTGATGGACATCTAGGTTGTTTCCATGTCTTGCCTATTGTAAATAGTGCTGCTATGAACATGGGGGTGCTAATATCACTTTAAGATGGTAATTTCATTCTTTCTGGACATATATTCAGAAGTGGAATTGCTGGATCATACGGTAGTTCTATTTTTAATATTCCGAAGAACGTCCATACTGTTTTCCATAGTAGCTTCACCAGTTTACATTCCCACCAAAGTGTACAAGGGTTCCCTTTTATCCACATCCTTGCCAATATTTGTTACCTCTGGTCTTTTTGATAATAGTTATTTTAACAGGTGTGAGACAATATCTCATTGTGTTTTTTATCTCCATGATGATTTGTGTTGTTGAGCACCTTTTCATATACCTGTTAGATTCTGAGTATCTTCTTTGGAAAAAATGTCTATTCAGGTCATCTGCCCATTTATTCATTGGGTGATCTGCCCCCTCCCCTCCCCGAGTTATAGTTCTTCATATGTTTTGGATATTAACCCTTATCAGATATGTGGTTTGCAAATATTTTTTCCCATTGTGTAGGCTGCCCTTTCATTTTGCGGATGTTTCTTTTGCCATGAAGATGTAGTCCCACTTGTTAATCTTTGCTTTTGTTGTCTGTGCTTTTGATGTCCTATCCAAAGAATCACTGTCAAGACCAAAGTCAAAAAGATTTTTATCTATGTTTACCTCTAGGTGGTTTCAGGTTTCAGGTCTTACATTTAAATACTTAATCCATTTTAATTTTTATGAGATGTAAGACAGGGGTGCAGTTTCATTCTTTTGCATATGGTGTCCAGTTTTCCTAACACCATTTACTAAAGAAACTACCCTTTCCCCATTAAATATGCCTAGCTTCTTTGTCAAATTATTAGTTGGCTATATATGCATAGCTTTATTTCTGGGCTCTCAATTCTGTTTCATTGGTCTACAGAACAATTTTTATGTCAGTATCATACTGATTACTATAGTTTTGTAGGAGATACTGATATGTCAGTATCATTTGATTACTATAGTTTAGTAAGAGAGTTTAAAATCAGAAAAGTGTGATGCCTCCACCTTTGCTCTTCTTTCTCAGGACTGTTTTGGCATTCAGGGTCTTCTATGTTTCCACACAACATTTTAGATTGCTTTTTCTAATTATGAAAAACTGTCATTGGGATTTTTAAGTTTTTAAAATTAAAAAAAACTAATTTTAGAGAGCACAAGTGGGGGAAAGGTGCAAAGGGCGGGGGGGGGGGGGGAGAAAGGGAGAGAGAAAGAATCTTACACAGGTTCCATGCTCAGCATGGAGCCTGACCTGGGGCTCGATCCCACAACCCTGGGATCATGACCTGATCCAAAATCAAGAGCCAGATGCTCAACCTACAGAGCCACTCAGGCACCCTTGTCATTGTGATTTTAATAGGGATTGCATTGAATCTGTAGATGACTTTGGTTATTACCAATTCTTCTGATCCATGAGAAGGAGTATGTTTCCATTTATGTCTTCTTCAATTTCTTTCATCTATGTTTTATAGTTTTCAGTGTACAGTAATTCACCTCCTTAAATTTATTACTAAATATTTAACTTTTTGATACTACTGTAAATAGGATTATTTTATTTCTTTTCCAGATAGTTCATTGTTAAGTATATAGAAACATAACTGAAGTTTGTATGTTGATTTCATATCCTGCAACTGTAATGAATTTGCTGATTAGTTCTAACAGTTTTTTTGGTGAAGTCTTTAGGGTTTTCTATACATAAGATCATGTCATCTTCAAAGAAAGACTTTCATTTTTTTCCTTTCTGATTTGGATATCTATGATTTCTTGTTCTTGCCTGACTGCTCTGGCTAGCATATCCACTACTATGTGGAATATGAGTGGTGAGAGTGGTCTCCCTTGTCTTATTCATAGTCAAGAAAAAGCTTTATTTTTCTTTGTTTCAGTGGGGATATAACTGACACATAACATTATATTAGTTTCAGGTATGTAACATAATATGTAACATAATAGTTCAATATCTGTACATAATTGAAATGATCACAAGTCTAGTTAACATCTATCACCATAGATGTTCAATGATTTTTCTTGCAATGAGAACTTTTAAGATTTAATCCCAGCATTATACAGATGCCTGGGCTGGTCAGTTGGTTAAGCCTCCCAACTTCGACTCAGGTTGTGATCTCACAGTTAGTGCATTTGAGCCCCGCGTCAGGCTCTGTGCTGACAGCTCAGAGCCTAGAGCTTGGAGCCTGCTTTGGATTCTATGTCTCCCTCTCTCTCTGCCTCTCCCCTGCTCATGCTCTCTCTCTCTCAAAAATAAATAAACATTAAAAAATTTTATTTAAAAGAAAAGATTTAATCTCTTAGCATTTTTCAAATGTGCAAAGCAGTATTATTAACTATAGTCACTACGCTGTACATTACATCCCTATGACTTACTTATTTAATAACTGGAAGTTTGTACCTTTTGACCTCCCCCTCACCCATTTCACGTACCCCTAACCCCCCACTTTTGGCAACTATTTGTTTTCTCTATTTATGAACTTTTTTTGGTAAGATTCTACATGTAAGTGAGATCATATAATATTTGTGTTTCTCTGTTTATTTTATTTAGCATAATGCATATACATATATGAGACACATTTTCTTTATCCACTCATCCATCCATGGCCACTTAGCCTGCTTCAATACCTTGGCTATTATTGTAAGTAATGCTACAATGACCATAGGGGTGCATATATCTTTTGGCTTCAGTGTTTTTATATCCTTTGGATAAATACCCAGAACTTGAACTGTTAGGTCATACGGTAGTTATATTTTAATTTTTTGAAGAATCTCTATACTATCTTCATAGCAGCTGCACCAATTTACATTCCCACCAATAGTACATAAAGGTTCCCTTTTCTCTACATCTTTGCCAATACTTGTTACTTTTTGTCTTTTTGATAATAGCCATTGTCCTATATATATGTATATATATACACACATATATATGTATATATACACGTATATATGCGTATATACACACACATATATATGTATATATATACGTATATATACACACATATATACGTATATATACATATATATACACACGTATATATGTATACACACATATACACACATATATATACACACGTATATACGTGTATATATACACATATATACACGTGTATATACACACATATATACACGTGTATATACACGTATATACACACACATATATACGTGTATATATACGCATATATATGTATATATATATAAGGTGTATATGTACATATATAAGGTGTATATATACATATATATATACACACACATATATATGTGTATATATAAGGTGATATTTCATTGTGGTTTTGATTTGCATTTCCCTGAGGATTGGTGACGTTGAGCACCTTTTATTGTAGCTCTTGGTCATCTGTATATCTAAAGGGAAAACTTTCAACCTTTCACCATTGAGTATGATGTTACTGGTTTGTCATATATGGCATTAATTATGTTGAGGTACATTCTATACCCAATTTGTTGAGAATTTTTATCATGAATGGATGTTGAATTTTGTCAAATTCTTTTTCTCCATCTATTGAGATGATCATACAATTTTTATCTTTCATTCTACTAATGTGATATATCACATTTATGATTTGCATATGAACCATCCTTGCATTTCAGGGATGAATCCCACTTGCTCGTGGTGTATGATCCTTCTAATGTGATGTTCAATTCAGTTTGCTAGTATTTTGTTGAGAATTTCTGCATGTATATTCATCAAGAGTATACTGTCTTACAGTTTTCTTTTTTTGTAGTGTCCTTAATATGGTTTTGGTGTCAGGGTAATGCTTGCCTTGTAAAACTAATTTGGGAGTTTTCCCTTCTCAACTTTTTGGAAGAGTTTGAGAAGGACTGGTATTAATGGTTCTTTTAAAGTGTTGGTAGACTCTACCAGTGAAACCATCTGGTCCTGGACTTTTATTTGTTGGAGGATTTTTGATGACTGATTCAATCTCCTCTTACTCATTATTGGTGTATTCAGATTTTCTATCTCTTCAGTCTTCATTGGCTGTTTTTAGGAATTTATCCATTTTTTTCTAGGTTGTCAAATTTGTGGGAGCATACTTACTCATAGTAATCTCATAATACTATGTATTTCTCTGGTATCGGTTGTAATGTCTTTTCTTTCACTTATAATTTCATTTATATGAGTCTTCTTTCTTTTTTATTTGGTTAGTCTAGCTAAATATCTGTCAATTTTGTTTACATTTTCAAAGTACCAACTATTAGTTTTGTTAATATTTTCTATTGCTTTTCTATTCTCGATTTCATTTGTTTCTGTTGCAGTCTGTATTATTTTCTTCCTTCTACTAATTTGGGGCTTAGCTTGTTCTTATTCTAGCTCCTTGAGGTATAAAGTTAGGTTATTTGAGATATGACTATTTCCTTGATGTATGCATCTATCACTATAAACTTCCCTCTAAAGCTGCTTTTACTGCATCCTGTAAGTTTTGGTATTTAGTGTTGCCATTTTCATTTCTCTGAAGATCTTTTTTTAATGTTTTACTTATTTTTGAGAAGACAGAGCATGAGCAGGGGAGGGCAGAAAGAGGGGCGGGGAGAGAATTTGTAGCAAGCTCCAGGCTCTGAGGTCGATGTGGGGCTTGAACTCACGAACTGTGAGATCATGACCTGAGTGGAAGTCAGACACTTAACCGACTGAGACACCCAGGTGCCCCTCTCTCAAGGTAGTTTTTAACTTCCCTGATGATTTCTTCTTTGAATCACTGTATGTTCAGGAGCGTGTGGTTTAATTTCTGCATATTCACGAATTTTCCAACTCTTCTCCTGTTACTGATTTCTAGTTTCATACCACTGTGATGGTAAAAGCTACCTTATACAGGTCTTATATTCATAAATTTCTTGAGATTCTTTTCCGTGACCTAACATATGATCTATCCTAGAAGATGTTCCATGAGTGCTTGAGAAGAATGTGTATCCTGCTGGTGTTGGGTGGAATGTTTTGTATATGTCTGTTTAGTCCATTTAGTCTATAGTGCTGTTCAAATCTGCTGTTTCCTTATTGGTTTTCTGCCTAGATGATCCATTGTTGACAGTGAGGTTTTAAAGTCCCCAAATATTACAGTTGTTATTTATTTCTCCTTTTAGTTCTGTTTGTATCTGCTTTATATATTAGGTGTGCCAATGTGGGTGAATACATGTTTTTAATTGTTATAACATCTTCTTGACGGCATTTTTATCATTATATGGTGACTTTGTCTCTTTTGACCTTTTTTAGCTTCAAGTCTATTTTGTCCAATGTAAGTATAGCTACCTCTGCTTTCTTTGGGTTACAATTTGCTTGAAAAAGGTTTTTTCTCCTTTTACTCTCAGTCTGTATGTGTCCTTAAGACTAAAGTGAGTCTCTTATAGACAACATATTATTGGGTCTTGTTTTCTTTTTCCAATCAGCTATTCTATATCTTTTGATTGGAGAATTTATCCATTTATGTTTAAAGTCATTATTAATAGATAACAGCTCACTATTGACATTGTGTTAACTGTGTTCTGACTTTTTTTGTGGGTTGTTTCTTGCTTTCTCTTTTGCTGTCTTCCTTTATGATTTAATGGCTTCCTGTGACAGTATGCTTTCTCTTCTTTTCTCTTTAGTGAATCTACTGTCAATTTTGCTTTGTGGTTACCATGAAACTTACATAAAATAGCCTATAGTTATAACATCCTATTTCAGGCTTAGGAAAACTCAACTTTGATAGTATACAGAAATGGGATACTATTACTTCTCCCCCCCACCTCACACTTTAGGTTATTGATGTTAGAATATACATCTTTTTTATATTGTATAGAAAAAAATTATTGTGGTTATGGTTATTTTTAATATATTTATTTTTTTAACTTTACACAAGAGTTGTAAGTAAATTATGTACTACCACTATATATTATACAAACTGACTTTGACTACATATTTACCATTACCAGTGAATTTTACACATTCATATGCTTTCACAATGTTAATGAGCATCCCTTTTATTTCAGCTTGATAAATGCCCTTCAGAGTTTATTTTAAGAGAGGTCCAGTGATGATGAACTCCCTCGGCTTTTGGCTGTTTGGAGAAATCTTTATCTCTCCTTCATTTCTGAAGGTTAGCTTTGCCAGGTATGATATACTTTTTCTCTCAATACATCTTTGAATATATCGTCCCACTCTTTCCTGGCCTACAGTGTTTCTGCTGAGATACTAAATAGTTATATGGGGAGTTCACTTATATGTGGTGAGTAGCTTTCTTCTTGTTGTCCTCAAAATTCTCTTTGATTTTTGACAACTTAATTATAATGTGTTTTGGTGTAACCCTGTTCAGATTATAACCATTAGGGGTCTCCTGGGCATCATAAATCTGGAAGTCCTTTTCTATCCCCAAGTTTGGGAGGTGTATAGCCATTGTTGCTTTAAATGGACTTTCTTTCCCTGTTTCACTTCCTTCTGGGATTCCCAAAATGCATATATTACTTCATGTGATGGTGTCCCATAAGTTCTGTAGGCTTTCTTCACTTTTTTTCATTTTTTTCTTTTTGCTCCTCTGACGTGACAGTTCAAATGACTTATATTCTAGTTCACGGATTCCTTCTTACATTTGGTTGAGTCTGTTGTGGTTGTCTATTAAAGTCTTCAGTTCAATCATTGTAGTCTTCAGCTCTAGAATCTGTATTGTGATGGTTTCTATTTCTTTCTTGACTTCATTTTGTTTTCTTAACTTCATTTAGTTATCTGTGTGTTCTTGTAGCTCACTGAACTTTGAAAGGATTATTCTGAATGCTTTATTAGACATTTCATAGACCTCCATTTCTTTATAGTTACTTGAGCTTTATTAGTTTCCTTTGGTAGTGTCATGTTTACCTGATTCTTCATGATCTATGATTCCTTATGTTCTTATCTGCACACCTGATTAAGTGGTCTCCTCTTCCACACATTACAGGTTTGCTTTGGCATGAAAAGACCTTCACCAGTTAGCTCAGCTTAAGTACTAATGGGTTAGTTAGTAGCATCTGTGGGAAAGCAGGGCGTGCTATCAGAGACCAGTTGAGTGAGGCCACTGCTCATGCTCTGAGATCTGGGGGGGATGGTACTGGCTAGGCTACACAGTTGGGTGAGCCTGCTGGCTGTGCTAAACATTCAAGACCAGTGGGTGGGCTCACAGATTGGGTGGGGCTGCTGGCAATGCTCCATGGTCAGGTGAGGCCACTAGCTTGGTTCTGCAATCACTTTTAGATGAACACGGTCAGAGGCCACGTTCCCTGGCAGGGTGGTGCCACTGGTTGGACTCCCCAGTTAGGCAGAGTTATGGGTTGACCTCTGAAATAGCCCCTGGTCAAGTGGGGTCTCAGGTTGTCCTGCCTGACCAGATGGTGATGCTGGCTGGCCTTTGTGTTCAGGTGGGGCCATGGGGCGTATCTCAAAGTTGTGCAGGACCATAGGCTTGGCTTCACAACCAGGCAAGCCACTGACTGTGCTCTGCTGTTGGATAGAGTAACTGCCTGGGCTCTCTGGTCAAGAGGGGTTTCCAGCTATTATCCCACAGATGAGTGAGGCTAGAGACTGTGTTCTGTGCTCAGGTGAAATTACTGTCCAGGTTTCCTAACTAGGTGAGGCTGCAGGCTGTATTCAGCAATTGGGTAGGAGTGTAGCCTGGGCAAGACTGTAGGCTGGGCACTCTGGCTTGGTGGTTCTGTAGACTAGGTTTTGAGTCTGCCCAGGGTCACTGTTATGCAGGGCCAGAGGCTATGATCAAGAGTTGGGCATGGCTTCTGACTTGGGTCTCTGTCTGAGCAGGGCTATAACATGGAATCTACAGTAGCTTGGATTCTCTGGTCAGGACTGGAGGCTAAGCTCAGCAACTGGGTGGGGCTATGAATTTCCTTCCCTGTGAGCAAAGCAGTAGAACACGTTCCATGGCCAGTCTGGCCCATTGACTAGGGATCCAAATCAGGCAGAACTGCCAACCAATATACGTTTTTTTAAAAATATTAAGAATCTGGAGCATGGGGATCTCTAATATTGAATACCCATCTTTGCTATATACATACAGGATCTCTGTCGTAAAATCAGTGCTGTTTTATTGGGGAAAGGAGGAAATAAGTATTAACATCTTATAATTTAAGATATCAAAATATCATCCATGGCTCTATGAAATACAAAACTAAGGACCTGACTCACATGTGTAATCTGAGAATCAATCATGATGTAATCATTGTTTGGTAACAAATGTTGATAAGTATCTGCCATCTGTACTAACACTGAATGGAGACAGTCTCTAAGCTTCGTTGCTTCTTTCTGCAATGAACCATAAAACAAAGCAGGTCTAAGTACTTCAAAAGTTTTTAAGGCTCACCTGATGTAAGATACATCAACATATGTTTCAAAGTAAAATTATATGTTAATATAAAATAATCCCCTTATTTAGGATAAAACTAAATTTTCTGTTATCCATGATGGTGTTTCATATATTTTTGTAATAAATCTATGTTTTTCCATGAAGGCAATGAAAATTCCACTAATTTTTAGTTTTCTTCAACAAAGAAAGATGCTAGTGACAACTCTGAAAATCATGAGCTCGTGAGTGTTCATTTTCTGTTTACAAATTGGAAAGCAAATAAAACGAAAACTTCTAGCTGTTCATTTTCCTTTTAAATCAAATACATGCTAAAATATATTTAAATTAAATGTCTATTTATAAGCCATAAAACATATTGTACAACATACTAGTTTGCTGTGTGCAATCGATTTAAGCTAGTGGGACAAGGGTCCAAAAGAAAAGGCAGAGTAAATAATTACCAATTTTAGAAAAAAATAGCAACAAATAGTATTATTAGAGGCATTTGTTCATGACTCCATCTGATCCTCATAAAAATTCTGTAAGGTGTGTATTATTTTTACATGTTAAATATTAACTAGTGAAGTTCAGAGAAGTTAAGTGATTTTCCAATAACTACACATCTATTAAGTAAAGCCTGGATTTAATTCCATGGTTGCATGCTTTTTTTGTGCCAGATACAAAATAAGACCCTTTTCATTAATAATATAAAGTATTCAATATTCATAAAAATCCTAGAAGAATGATAATATTACTTTCATTTTATAAATGAAGAAGCTGAAGCTCAGAGAGTTTAGGAAACTTGAAAGGTATTAAACCACAATTCAAATGTATAGTTGTGCCTTTCATTATCCATGAAAGAGTTCAGCTTTGAAAGGGCAGAGAAACCAAAGACAGTAGTTAATGGGAAGATCAAGAGACTGTTTTTTAAAGGTAAGATGTCTTGAGTGTATTTACGCACATGGAGATGTTGTGAAATGGCTCAAAAGAAGTGAAGCAAGAATTAACTTGGAACAGAAAAATTTCTTGGATCTTAAGGGAAAAAAATGATTTAGGAGTACAGGACTTATTAAAAAATACAGCTCATTAAAAATTTCAGCTACTCTAAGTCAAGGTTATGTCACATGTAGCAGAATGCTGAATAATATAATGGCACATGTACTTTTACTTACATATATATATAAAGACACTAGGAAGTCAGTATCTTCCATCTTGGGTTCTGCGGAAATATTTTAATAAAACTAAGAAGTAGCTCTGCTTCTCATTTCTTAAGTCCACTGGTTAAATCTTATCTTAAACCTATCTTTTTGGGGAGTTGCATTAAAGGATTTGTAACTTGTAATTTTTAAACCTTATTTCATTTTTAAATATAACCCACAAAAATGCATAAAAGTTAAATGCATGCTTTAATAAATAATTTGATCATAAAGTGAAACCAAATAATTATAAAGACAAATGTAACCACCACCCAGGTTAAGATAGAGTACTGTCAGTACTCTTGAAGATCCTGGTATGTCACTTCCCAATAATGACTCCTCATTTGTCAAGAAATCACTATCCTGGGTTACCTGGGTGGCTGGCTCAGTCAGTTAAGCATTGACTCAGTTTGGGCTCAGGTCATGATCTCACGGTTTGAGATCACAAAGTCTGACAGCATGGCGCCTGACTAAGATTCTCTCTCTCCCTTTCTATCTGCCCCTCCCTGGGCTCGCAAGTGCTCTCTTTCTCTCTCAAAAATGAATGAATGAATGAATGAATAAATAAATAAATAAGAAATCACTATTCTGACTTTATCAGTAATCACTTCATTGGTGTTATTTATATTTTCCACCTACGTAGCATCCTAAAAATAGACTTCAGTTTTGTCTGCTATGACCTTTCCACTAAAGGGAAACATAACAAATGATACCAAGTATACTCTTCTTTCTTACTAAACCTTATGTTTGTATGACTCATTCACATTAATTTAGGTAGTGTAAAACATTCATTTCACTGTTATATAGTGTTCTATTAAATATATCACAATTTTTCCATTTTAATATCTAATTACAATTCTAGTATTAGACACTCTAACAGCGGACATTTGAGGTGTTTGTTATAAACACTGATCTGAGGACAATTCTAACACACAATTTTGGTGTACATGTGCATAAGTTTGACTGAAATATATATTTAGGAGTGGAATTGCTGGGTGTGCATATCTTTGTCAGACAAAACCTTTGGTTTCTGAAGGAATTGTGCCCAGTCATGGTTTTTTTTTTTTTTAATTCAATAGTTTTAAACATTCTGGATTATCCAAAAATAATCCTTTCTGTAGTTGGAAAGCCTCCATGCTTGCCAATAATAGTATATATACGCTAATTTAACCTTAAAAAGGAACATGATTTTCTGAAGGTCTAAAAAAAAATGTATGTTCAATGAAAAAAAAATTTTAAACTTCTTGACAAGAAGTATGGTAGTAAAACATATTGGGTTAAAAATTATTTAAAATAGTTTATATGATATTTAGAATGAAATATATACAAGAATATCATTTATCATATTTCCAAATAAGCAATGACTAATACTATAATGATGATATCACTGATTATTATTGCATATTTAACATCAAAGGCACATGAACACTATAATGGTTACAAGCAATCTGTGCCATAATATTCTTCTCCAACTGTAAATGATAAATTCCTTGTAATTCTATCAATAGATATACTAGCATCTACTGTGACAGACAATTCTTTGGCTTAAAATACTACAAGTTGCAAAGCTATTATCAAAGCATCTGGAAATTTCTAAGTATCAAGAAAGAGAAATTAATTATTTCCTAAAATTACTTAGACAATGGAAAACCTTAAAAATTCTAAATAAATAAAAAACGTTGAAAAAAAATTAAAAAAAAATAAATAAAAAACGTTGAAAAAAAATTAAAAAAAAAATTCTAACCTTTTGTTTTTGAACATATTTTCATTTTTGATCTTCCCTTCCTCTTAGGCAGTGACTGTGAAATATAAATGACCATGGGGGAGGAAAAGACAGTATCCGAAAAGAAGCAGATTCTGACAATGATTAATATGGAGCTGCCAAAGGATGTCTGGCAGCAAAAAGAAGCAAATGCTTATGTAACTGATAAAAAATTAGTTAGTAGCAAATAACATATCTCCCTGGAACCTGAGATAGCGTATTTGATGAATTGTTTAAGCTAGCCTTTATTCTTCTACCTGCTTACGCCACAGAGGCAAAAATATGAAAAAGAAAAAAATTACAGGTGATTTCTCTTACTCGAGTTGGTTAATGGATGAGTTGGTCATTTAATGGAATATGCTGATTAAAAGAATTATTGCATACACTCTCAATTAAAAACTACAATAATATGTTTCTCATTAACACTATGCTGCATACCAGTGACCATTTCTTCAAAGATTCTGTAGGTATTTCTGTATTTCCAGTTATTTTTATAAGCAATGGCAACAACTGCATAATTGTTATTATACAAAGTGTGAGAAACTAGACTGAATTTCTAGCCATCTTGTGATACAGCTTGAAAGCAACTTTGTGAGTATGTTTAGAATGCAAGCTTGCCACGTGACCCTTCTAAGATGAGGGTAGATAATGTAGGAAAAAAATTCTAGGTTTTGAGCTTTCTAGTTATTTGGGTCACTATCTCTTTTTCTCATGGCAAGGTATTTCCAAATAAATATGAACTTATATTTAATTAACCCTCTGTTAAATGTGAGAACAGATTTCTCAGAAAGATGTTCTTCTCAGTGAAGTTTAATCAATATACTGTAACGTGTTTAATAGGACTACAGGTCTAAAATGCTAAACTATGATATACGCAAAGATTACTTTGTAGAAGACAAAGTTTCACCACCCATGGCTTCAGCTTTAGCTTCTCATCAGAGTGATTATAAAGGCTCCTTTTAGAAGAAAAGGGATTCTGGGGCACCTAGGTGGCTCAGTCAGTTGGGCGTCTGACTTTTGATTTTGGCTCAGGTCATGATCTCATGGTCATGGGATTGGGCCCTGCACTGGGCTCTGTGCTGATAGCACAGAGCTTGCTTGGGATTCTCTCTCTCCCTCTCTCTCTGCCCCTCCCCTGCTGGCTCTCTCTCACGCTCTCTTGCTCTCTCACAAAATAGATAAACAAACGTTAAAAAAAAAAAAACATTTAGAAGAAACGGGATTCTGAACCTTGGTGAAGACATCAATGTCACTGCCTACAACAGCCTCTTGTGTTAGAGAGCTATTTGAGACACTAGGTAGGTTTTGTAGCAGAACAAGGGCCCTGGGAATTTGTGGCCATGAAGTGCTTGATTATCACAGAGAATACCAAGAAGATGGGCCATGGAGAAATCAAAGAAAGAGGATAACAAGGAAAAGATCAAGAAGGCCACAAACAGATGATAATGCAATGGAGGAAGATATCAAACTCAAAGTTAAATAAAGTGATTTATTACAATACATCATTGTCATCATTAGAATCAAGTTATCAGAATCAGGACCACGAATCTACTATAATCGCTCTTCGTGTCCAGAATGCAAACATAAAAGAAATGCTTGTTTGTGTTTTAAACTTGCTGGACCTCTTTGCCACATGTGACGGCACTGCTTCTTCCTTCCTGAAAATCAGAAATCCGCCAAGAATTCCTCCTCCTCATCAATCCTTTCAATGTCTGGAATTCAGTTCTTGGGCTCTATACTGTTTTACTCTATTTTTCTTAGATGATCTCATCTACTCTATGATTTCAGCAGTGATTTTCCCCCCAGCATCAGTCTCCGGCATCCAACTGGTTGGCGGACAGCTTCACTCAGATGTCCCCAAAATATCCCAAACCCAAAGAATTCAAAACAAAATTCATCATCAACTCCTAATCATTTTTCTCCATTCAATCTCAATGGATGTTATTTTCTTTCTCAGCTAAAAATCCAAGTAATTCAGTCACCAAAGCTAGAAAATTAGACATATTACTTTTGACTCTTCCTTTGTTAATCCTTCCATAAAACTTAACCAATTTGCCTCCTGCATGCTTCTTATTCTGCTTCTTTTTCTCTGGCTCTCAACATCTCTCATTTAGACTGATATTTCCTAACTGGTCTCTCTGCTCCTGCTTGCTCCCTTCAATTACCCTCTACAAGGTATAAGAAGAATTTATCTGAAATGAACATCTCACTATCTTTCCCTTGTTTCAAACTGATCAATGGCACCTCCTTAGCTTTAGAATAAAGCCCACATTTCTTGACATGATTAGAGTCTTTATAATTTGGTCCCTGCCCATCTTTTTATTTAAAAAAAATTTTTTTTATGTTTATTTATTTGAGAGAGAGAGAGATAGAGAGAGAGAGAGAGGAGGGAGGGCAGACAGACAGAGACACAGAATCCAAAGCAGGCTCCAGGCTCTGAGCTGTCAGCACAGAGCCCAACGCAGGGCTCAAATTCACAAGCTGTGAGATCATGACCTGAGCTGAAGTCAGACACTTAACCGACTGAGCCACCCAGGCACCCCTGGTCCCTGCCCATCTAACCATTTTTACCTCATACCTCTTCCTAGCATAAATTTTCCGATAGTAACTGAACAAAAACTGTAATTTCATATTGTTCCCTTTATATGCTGTGCCCTTATGTGTTTCCATGCATTTGTTCATGTTCGTGTTTAGCTATCTCTACTCCCCCCCCCCCCCCACCTTTCCCAACCTAAATTATTTATGTCTTGGCAAGGTTACCATCTCCTCCAGAAAGTCTTTCCTGAAAGTTCTGGCAGAGCTGGGTTGGGTAATTCTCCTTTCTGTGCTCTTACTCTGTGTATTGCTTTTACTTAGCATACCATAAGGTCTTTAGTGACCGTCAGAAAAATCCATAAAGACACATAAAAAGAATAAGTATGTGCCTATAGTACTGGTGTCCCACCCTGAACTATGAGGCCTTCCAGAACACAAATAATAAATTATTCATATTTGTAACTGCACTTCCTAGCCCAGCACTGACAGACCGATGATCAATAAATGTTCTGTTAAATGAAGGTGACTGAAAGGAAAGAGAGTATACAAAAATAAACTGCAGAAAAGAGAAGACTTCCTTGCCATATTCCTTCATAATGGTCCTAGTCCTGCTCATATTTGAGCAGTTACACTGACTTCTTTATTTCTAGAGGGTTCTCTTTAAAAATAACTCCAAATAAGCAATTTATTCCCTTCTTGCTAGCAATATTAATTCAATTGAGAAACCGTCCTGTACTTGACATCAGATCTCTTTATCACCGAAGGTACATTTTAAAAAAGATATGCCATGTGTAATCTCCATCAGATAAATGGAAAATGGGAAGGAAGAAGAAAACCAAGTAGAAAATAAAATAAACTTGGAAGCACCATGCCATTTATCACATGGAAAATTACTTACATGCAGCAGCAATACAGCAGCAAGAAAGGACTGTCCCTGACAGTATCCAATGTCTTCATCGTAGACCGAGTAGGCCTAGAGAAAAGACGCAGAGAAAGAAATACTGTAAATATTCACAGATTTTAATGTACGTTAACATCAGGCTACTACTTGAACTTGTCCCTAGGCTGTGCACCACAATTGCAACTTAAATGTGTGAATCATTAGCACAGTGGGATCCTCAAAGATGCTATATAGTTTCTAAAGCAATTCTAAATGCCCCATTATCTCCAGGTTCATCTTCAGAATTTGGAATAAAGAGATATTCAGAACACCTACTTTTCAAAGATCCATTACGGTTTATAGTCAGGCAAATGAGACCATGGAAGGCAGGAGCAAAGGGTAGAAGAGGGTGGGTAGGTTCTAGAGTAGTTGTGGAGTTCTAATGCAAAGACAAATATACCAATGGTGCTGTCTGAATCCTGGATATGTATCCCATCCCATGTATCCCATCTATGTGTTGTGCTTCGTTTTAGTGAGGGGATTTCTATTTAATGCATTTAATACAATGCATTATGATTCTGTAAGTCTAAAAACTGTCTCTGTCCAGGGCAGTGGTTATCAAAGATTACTAGGAAGAGTCACCACTGGGAGGAGGGGAAGTGTAGTAGCTCCCATATGCCAAAGTAGTTAAAGTACCGGATCTGAAACATTTTTTAATTAAAAAAACAAAAGAAAACAACTTTCTTGAAATAGAGTTTGTATTCAGTGAAAAGCATACATTAGTCACACAATTCCTTGAACTGGGTCACTTATGTAACCCCATTATTAAACAATATTTCCATCATTCCATAACATCCCTCATGCCTCTTTGCAGTCAAACCACCTCCCCTAGGCAACCCCTGATCTGGTTTTCTCACAACATATTATTAGCTTTGATTTTTTTAAACACTCTCATGCAAATGTAATCATTTAATATAAACTCTTTCGTGTCTGGCTTCTTTTACTCAGTATAATGTTTCTGAGATTCTTCCATGCGGCTGTGTACATTAGCAGGCCATTCCTCTTCATTGATGAGTACTATTCTACTGTGTAAACATACCACAATCTGTTTATCCGTTCTCTCACTGATGAACATTTGGGCTTCTTTGTTTTTGGTTAGTAAGAATAAAGCTGCTATCTATACACAAGGGTTTTTCATGGATATAGATTTTCATTCTCTTTAGGTAAATACCTAGGGGTGGAAGTTCAAGGTTGAAATGACAAGTGTCTGTTTAACTTGTTTATAACAAGTTGCCAAAGTGTCTGCCCAAGTGGTTGTCACTCAGTTTTCACACCCACACCAGCAAACTATGAATATTTAATGCTTCACGTCCTTGTCAATACTTGATACTGCCAGTCTCTTTCTCTTTATTAATTCCTATGGTTTTAATTCGCATTTCTCCGATGGCTAAAGATGTAGGGTGTACCATCACATGCTTTTAGGCAACTGATATATATTCTTTTGTGACACTCTCTTCAAGCTCTTGCTCACTTGTTTCATTAGGTTGTTTGTCTTATTACTGTTGATTCATGGGAATTCTTGATACATTCTGTTTACGAGTCACTGCCAGACACATGTGTTACCAATATTTTCCCCTAGTCTGTGCCCTGCCTTTTTCACCCTCCTAATGATGTCTTTTGAAGTACTATTGTTCTCTCTTAACCTTCTTCTGCTAATGATGATATTATCACACTCTCTTCTAATGAGAGAAAAATTGGATCATGGAAACATTACCTAATGAATCTGAAAGGAGCTTTTTCTTCATTATCACCAATTTCCAGAGCTCTGCCTAATTTTAAGAATTGAAAGATGCATTAGCATCCTTTTACTTATTTAATTTTCTTTGATTTATACAGTTATAGTTCTGATTGCCTAATTTGTACTTTTATCCAGAGCTCATGGGTGTGTGTATTAGGGACTGGAAGAAGGATTACAGAGAGAAAAGAAAAAGGAACAAAAAAGGAAGAAAGAGGGAAAAGGTTCTAATTCTATCCCAATTTGGAGCATTGCTGATGGTGCTCTGTCACTTCCTTTTTCATGAACAAGGAACAAGGAACTCTGGGCTTTGTTGATGAGACAGCATGTTACAGAATGGCAAATATATTTTCAAGGCTTCCCCTTCCCAATGAAAGATGTCAGTTGAGGATTCTTTAAAACTGTGGATCTCCAAAAGCCGCCCATGCTTCACCGACCCTGACATCATTTTAACAAATGTTTGATCTATTTACTGAGGGATAGTTAATGTTTACTGAGAAGTGTGCTGTTTATATGCTCATTTGTGTTACAAGAGAACTCTAACAGAAAATAAAGGTCCATGATACATCAGACAGAGAAGGTATGAATTCAGTGACTCCACAGACTATTCTTTAACTAGACAGCTGAGGCTAAAAGTGCACATCAGTAATGCAATGATCTTACTTTCTACTTGTTTTATGGTTCTTAGTTAGGTTAGAAGCAAAAATGACTTTTCAGACACCACTTGCTAAATTGATTTTATGATTCACAGTTTAAAAAACAGCATTCTAGCAAGTTCTTATCCTTGGAGTCCTTCCAAGCACTGTTTTGGCTTTAGTATAAGCCTTCTCTAACTGAGGTGAACTGAATCCTCTCCCTTTATTCAAAACTTGCCTCCCTTTGCACCAAATCTCTCTCCATTCCTCACTTTAAGTGCATCTCTGGCCAGATGCTTGCTCCGTCCGACTTTTAAAAACCGTCTCTACACCACTTCTGTAATGGAGTAGCAGCTCCTACTGGACCAATCTTCCCTCTGGCAACAAATTTAAACTGTGTCTGGACAATTATATAAAACAGCTACCTGAAGACACTGAAGAGCTAAACAAAAGCAGTCAGAAACTTAGCGGGGAGAATAAACTTGGAAGAAGGGAACGACACTGGGTAATATTCCCATTCTTTATGGCTTTTGCTAAAGATCAGGCACCAGGGCTACTGCATCGGATGGCTAAAACTTGGATATAAAACAGTAGTCTTATTGGCTAGAAGACCCAGAGAACAGATTGGAGAAAAAGCTATAAAGTGGGGGTGGAAATTCTGGAACAAAGAGTAACAGGAGAGAAGCCCTTACTATACTCACTGTAAAACTACAATATTCAAGATAGTATAAAACTGACAGAAGGGTAGACAAATAATCAGTAAACAACAAAAAGCCTAGAAGTACAGGCACGCTTATAAAATTATTTGATTCCAGCAAAGTTACCAAGATAATACCATGAGGAAAATAAAATTGTTTATATGTATCAACTTGCAAGTATATGAAAATTGTTTCAATAAATATGCTCAAATAGTTGGATATCTATATGAGGAAAATAATGAACTTGGATCCCTACCTTACTTCACACACAAAAATTAATTTCAGACTTATCACAGTTCTAAACATAAAACTAAAACTATAAAGCTACTCAATGAAAACACAGAATATCTTTGTAATTTGGTAAAGGCAAAGGTTTTTTTAACCAGGACACAGAAGTGCTAACTATAAAAGAATAAACTGATATATTATCAAATTTTTAAAAACCTCTAATGATGAAAAGGCATTGTTAAAAAAATAAATAGGTAAACCACAGACTGGGAAGATATTTGCAAACATATCTGGAAAAAGTCTTGCAACACGTACATAAAGGTCTTCTACAGCTCAATGTCGAACAACTCAATTTTAAAAACAAAAGATCCGAAGAGACATTTCACAAAGGGTTATCTATGAATGGCCAGTAATACCATGGCCAAGTGTTCAACATCATTAGACAATAAATTAAAATGAAATGAGAACCACTGTGAGATATTACTATGTAGCCACCAGAAACTAAAATAAAAAGACCAATACACTAAATGTCAGTATCTTGGATTCTCAAACACTGTTGGTAGGAGTGTAAAGTAGTAAAACTACTTTGTAAAATTGACAGTTTTCTAGAAAACTAAATATACACCTACCCTATGACTCAGCAATTCCGTATCTACGTATTTACCCAAGAGAAATGAATGCAAAAGTATACAACAAAGACTGATCGAGAGTTGAGATATATTCCTAACAGGTTTATTTATTATAGCCCCAAACTGTAAGCAGCCTCAGGTATCCTGTAGCAGGGAAGCGTATAAACACGGTATATTCATACAATGAAACACTCCTCCCTCAGCAAGAAAAAAAAGTGACAAGTCACTTACTTATACCTGTAGCACGGAAGAATCTTAGAACTATTACGCTGTGTGAACTACATCTCACATGAAAATGATTCTCCTCCATGGTTCCACTAACATAAAGTTGTACAAGTCAAAGTGATACAGGGTTAAAAAACTCAAAACAAAGATTGCTTCTGGGGGAAGGGTCAGGGATGAACTGCGAACACATGACGAAGCTTCAATGTCTTGGACACAAGTTTGCATTTGTCAAAATTAATGAAACGGCACTCCTAGTATTTGTACACTTCACTGATAAGAAGTTGTACCTGCAGAGGAAAACTGTTAGCAAATATTGAGCTCTAGCTAATAATATACCTGCTGCACTATTAGGCATAAGGTATAAAGACATATAAAGGCAATTTACTTTCAAATGCCTGAAAATATTAAAAGGGATTGATCAATTGAATAGCAGGTAGATGGATCGACAGATAAGTGATCAAGAAAATGTAACAAAATATTAACTGTAGAACCCAGGTGGTGAGTTGGTGGATGTTTCCTGTACAATTCTTTGTAATTTTTTAAAATATATTTGAACATTGTCATAACAGTTTTGGGGGAAAACAATCTGTGGCTGCACCCTGTCTCTGCTCTCTGCTCTGAACTATAGCCCACTTTTCTGGCGGGGTTCCCAAGAGTACTTTCAATATTCATTCAGCAAGCCAGTATTTACTGAGCATCTATTATGTAATTAAATACTGTGCTTTGTGAGGTGGATGAAATACTGTGCTTTGTGAGGTGGATGGATTCCACGCACCTCAGCTCAGAGTCTCGTGGAAGGATTGATTCGATGTGTGCAGTGAAACCAGGCGCAGTGAGAGAAGCGCTGCCAGAGAGGTGGGAGCTCAGAGGGAAAGGGTAAGCAGCCAAATCATCGTGTAAGAAGCAGAGTTAAAGGCAAGAAAGACATAACACAAGGTGATGTTGTTTTAATCTTACAAAAGAAAAAAAAGGGATGGGACCAGAACTGCTGGAGACTTGGCCTCACAAGCTTGAAGGAAGAATATGGAGACTCCTTAGGCATGCTGCAGGGGAAAGGCATGTACAAAGGCACGAGAGAGCCTCTATTATGGGCCAGATACTGCGCTAAATGCTTTTCTGTGTTCTCAATCAATTCACACAAAGCATATGAGATAAGAGAAGCAGGTTTAGAGAAAGTAAACAACTTGGGCAGAGACACAAAGCTAGAGCTAGGATTTCAACCCAAATCTGTTTAAATACAGAGCCTGTATGCTTAATACCTATATTATATCCCCCCCCCCCCACCCCCCAAATTCATATGTTGAAACCTAATCCAAAATGTGATGGTATTGGGACATGGGGCCATCCAGGGGTGATAAGGTCAGGAGGGTAGAGCTCTCGTGAATGGGATTAGCGTCCTTATAAAAAAGATCCCAGAGTGTTCCCTTGTCTCTTCTGTCATGTGAGGACACAGCAAGAGGACAGCCATCTACGAACCAGGAAGCAAGCCCATACCACACACTGAATCTACCAGCACCTTGATCTTGAATTTCCCAGCCTCAAGAATTATGAGAAACAAATTGTTGTTCAAGCTACCCAGTGAATGCTATTTTCGTTACAGCAGCCTGAAGAGACTAAGACAATCATTTAGACTCACTCTGCAGAGTTATTCTTCTTAGACATTTATGCATTTGGGTCCATAAACGATGGAAGGGCCTATCTTCTGATTTGCCTTGGGGGTCAAAAGGGTTGGGGGATAAGACTCCACAGTCTCAAGAGAAATGACAATTCTTCTTTTATTTAAAAAAAAATTTTTTTTTAACGTTTATTTATTTTTGAGACAGAGACACAGCATGAACGGGGGAGGGGCAGAGAGAGAGGGAGACACAGAATCGGAAGCAAGCTCCAGGCTCTGAGCCATCAGCCCAGAGCCCGACGCAGGGCTTGAACTCGTGGACTGCAAGATCGTGACCTGAGCTGAAGTAGGACGCTTAACTGACTGAGCCACCCAGGCGCCTCGAGAAATGACAATTCTTGATGACATTTTGACAAATCTTGATTCTTGTTTAATCTTTTTCAATCTATGACTTCTGGGTTTAGGGAAGGAGAACTTTTATTTCTCTATGTAATATATTTATTAACATGCTCACTACAGGCTAGAACTTAGACATAACATGATATTTGTAAGGCATAATCTAGTTGGTGCTAACATTTATCTATAAATGTAAGTTCTTCTTTATCAAATAAATATAGAAAACACTTGATTTTTTTTTAAAGTGTGGGATGCTAACTTTGAAAATAATTTCCCACAGGGTAGTGGGACTTTCTTTACCAACCCAAACACACACAAAATAACCAGTACTGATCTTGAATTACCTTAAAAACATTAGGGAAAATTTTAGTCTTACAGCTAAATTGTATCTAAAGATTAATCTACAATCTTCTTCCTCCCAAAATACTCTCTCACACACAAACCTTTACTAGGTTGATGCAGGAAACACAGAATGACAGTTCTCTTTTGTCCCAGGAATGGATAACATACAGGTATCTATTGTCTATTTCATCACACAAACACACTTATAGGTAAAGAGGAAGGAAGCTCAGATTCACAGGAAAAAATGAAAAGGAAATCAGAACATGTACTCTAAGAAGCCAGAGAGGCTGTGATGTGGGCATACAAGAGAGGATCAAACTTCTGAAACATATCCCTATTTAGCTCTTGGCAGTGCTAAAGGAACTGATATATTTGCTGATGAACTGGCTACTGATAGACAAACAGTTTCATCTACTACCTGCAATGAGCTTCTGCCAAAATGAAATCAAAACAAACAAACCAGCCTTTGGACTGTTCTTGGCACCAAGAGCCCTTCAATGAGTATGTCATGGAAACAACCAAGTGTAAAATATGTGGAAATAAGTTTATTTATAGACTAAAAAGAGATCTGTTCTCATACAATCTAAGAGACAAAAAGAGATACCAAGGAAAAACTATGTTTAAATAGTGCCACGAAAAGCTAAATGAAAAGATGTCACAGAGTGACAAGAACCGTAAGACACCTGGCTGTCTAAAAGAAATTAGGGTAACCTTTAAAGAAAAGATTATTTAATACAGCACATAACACACATGGCTTTGCAAAGAATCCTTTAGCATTAATTTCTCTGACCGTAAAATAGCCACTAACATTTATTGATAATTGCTGCCCATTGTTCTAGGTGTTTATATAAATGTATTTAATCCTTAACAAAAACCCTCTGAATTAAGTACTATTAATATATCCATTAAAAATTTTTTTTCCACATTTTTAATTTATTTTTGAGAGAGAGAGAAAGAGAGAGAGAGAGAGAGAGCACAAGTGGGGGAGGGTCAGAGAGAAAGGAAGACACAGAATCCAAAGCAGGCTCCAGGCTCTGAGCTGTCAGCACAGAGCCCGATGTGGGGCTCGAACTCACACACCACAAGATCATGACCTGAGCTGAAGTCAGACACTTAACCGACTGAGCCACCCAGGCGCACCAATACATCCATTTTATAGAAGAAGGAACAGAGGCACAAAAAGCTAAATTACTTGCCCAGGGTCACCCAGTTAGTAAGCAGCAGGCTAGAATTCAAACTCAGGCAGCCTGGCTTCGGATCTCGAGGTCTTAGCTACTCTTACTATGTAGACTCTGGATCTTAGTGATTGTTGACAAATGTGGCAGAGTTCGGGTGAGCAACCGCAGAACTTAATGATAAAACATAAATTTTTCTTTCTGTGTTGTAATCAGTACATAGTCATAAACTAATCAGAGATGTGGGTTTATTTAAAGAAGGTAGAAGAATGGTAATCACCAAGTTTAGGAGAGTGGCTGACTCTGGTGGGGTGGAGGAAGATTGACTCTGAGAAGACACCTGGAAGTATCCAAAGATATTGGTAATACTGTATTTCCTAAGCTGTTGGCATAAGGATGTTACTTCTATTATTGACTTTTAAAACTCAGAAATACAAATCATGTTTTCTCATTTGAATGTATATTTCATAATTTTAAACATCTAACTAAAATTTTTAAAAGCTTACTACTTATTAGTAATTTTCCAGTCGGTGATTTGTGATAAGATTTCAAATTGGGTGACATCTCTAGAAAACAGATATATGAAAAACACATACCAAGGCTCCGCTGGAGTTTAACATAAGTGATTAAAGTAGTGAGGTAAAAAAAATAAATAAAATAAAATAGTGAGGTAGATAACCACTGGAAACTACTCTTCTTGGAGAAAATTATACCTATGCACAGTAGATTCTCATTCCTTGCAGCTGTTTGCTCTATAAAGTTGCTGTGAACACTGAATTAGCAGATACTGAATCGATGCCCCAAAGGGGGAAACAGAGGATTAGGCTTCTGGGAGCCCCTGGTCAATCAATCCACCATAACCTTGTTTTATGTCTATGTGTATTTCTATTTAAAGACACTTTATTTGATACTTATTGTTCATTAGTTCATATTGAAATCATGGGCAATATCACTACCACTCAACAAAGCTTAACGAGCACACATATTTTCCATATGGTACGTCATGGCCTTCTTGTGTTTTGTGCTTGGCATTGCTAGACAGCACTTCACTACGCTTGGTGGCCATTTTAAACAGCATAATCACCAACACCAGAATCACAAAAAGCACAAAAATGAGGTACTAAACTTCAAAAAAGTACTGTTATTTATAGAATGAGAGTTGAAACAAGAAGACAGACAATTACCTGGTTTCATGTGAACTTTGGAATGTATACATCAGGTCTCAAATTTTTTGACACAGTGGAGAGGTACATCAATCAATGATCACAAAAATAGCGAGGGTACGGATTTGGGGGTTACAAATAAATCTTGGTGAATAGGCAAATTTGCAAATATGGAATCTATGAATAATGGAGATCTACTGTGTGTGTGTGTGTGCATACGTGTGTGTGTGTGTGTGTGTGTACCCTCTTAGATAACATCTGTATCTAATTGTATTTATCTATATATCTTAGAAATATATAAATACATCTTTGGGAATGCACACACACTGATATCCAGAATTAAGTTGACATCATTTATTTCTGAATTAGCCCACAAAAAGCAAATCAATATAAAATGTTTTTCATGAACAAAACCAAAATTTTTAGTGATTAGAATAATGAATAATTAGTTTTAAGAAGGGCCATAAACATTAGAAATACCAAGTAAATGAAAAGGTAATGTAGATGTATTCTCACACCACAATTTGAAGTTTTAAAATTTGGGACTAAATCAATATTTTTATAAAAATTTTCAGTACCAAACATTCCTCATCGTATTCCTTTTCCTCCAAGCCTTTAGAGTCATTATGAATGACATATCTTCCTATTCCTTTAGAATTCAGTACAGACAGTCCATAGTAATCAACAGTTCATTTACCAGTATTTTCTTTGAAATTCGGCATGTATTTTCCTATAAAAGCAATATGGTTACGAGGCTCTCAGATTCGCTTCCAAACTATAAAACTGGCCCCTAACTATAGGACCCAGGACAGTAGCTTTTTATGGTAAAGTGTTCTAAAATCATTGTTCGTCAAAAAATTTACTTACAAGTTTTCTAATAGTGGATCTGAATGCCAAACACTTCAAATTCCACCTCTGCCTCTTACAATAATTAGTTAACTTCCCTAAGTTTCAAACACTTTGAGGCAATAAATATTTGTGGAGAGTTTTTTTGAAAGACTGGTCTAAGCAGTGAACAAAATGGACAAAACACCTGCTCTCACAAAGCTTGTTTTTTTATTGGAAAAAGACAACAGTGTAAGTAAGTGTGAAGGTAAGTGCAGTGGCAAAACGTAACACAGGGGAAGGGGCTAAGGAATGCTGGACTCGGAGGACGCTGCAAGTGTAAGAGGGGGGTTAGGGCAGACAGTGCTGGGCAAGTAACACTGGAGCAAGAAGTCAAGACAGGCAGAAGAGCAAGCCATGCAGACAGATCTCTGGGAGAAGTGTTCTGAGCAGAGGGAACAGTCGGTGCAAGGGCTCTGATGGGGGAGCAAGCCTGGCATGTGTGTGACTAGGACAGAGTTCATGATGCAGAGAACAGTCATACGTGAAGTTTACAACCTTGTAAACCTCTGTAAGGACTTAAGCTTTAAAAATGAATGAAACAGAAAAACCAGGTGGACAGCTGTAGTTTTAGACCAGGGTGGCTACAGTGGAAGTAATGAGATGCAGTTTCTGGATGTATTGTGAGGACAGAGCCAATAAGATTTCCTAATGGATGAGATGTGTTGTGAAAGACAGTCCTGCACAACCTGTTGACCTCTGCACGGTTGCAAAAGAGTATGCTGCAGCCCTGGGATATTTTCTCACATGGAGGTAAGGAGCCCTTACTCCCTGTGCTGGGCTTATCACCTTGTTTGGTCATCTTTCCCGATTCCAGGCTTGATGCATACTTCTTTATAAGTGTGTATGTCATATGGCACCTGGTCAACCCCACAGTTATCCACAGTCTCTAGGGGCAGGGAATGGGCTCTTTCTTCTGCAGCACAGAAGAGGTGCATGCAGACCATCTCCCTGTGATAAACATCTTGGAGGACTGACACTCACTACTGAAGTTGACCTTGCTCTTTTTTCTATGAGGGGAAAGTATTGCTCCATCCAGTGGCTGTGTGAGCTGTGTCTTTCTTAGTAACCTCAACACTTGCAAACTATGCAGTGGGTTGACATCCTGGGACCTCTGCTTCTAGTGGTAGCTAACACTTTCTCAACTTAAGTGTAAGAGAAAGAAAGGAGAGTCAAAAACGATGCAAGGTTTCTAGCCTGAGCAATGGGAAGAATGGAGTTACTATTAACTAAGATGACGATGTTTTATGATCTGGAATATGTTTGTCTTCTGACATAGATCATCTTCAATAAAGTAATACAGGTGAAATCCTGACTGAAGTGGGTTTAGTAAATAGTTGGAGGAGAGAAACTGGTTAGAGCAGGTATAGACAAATCTTTTGAGGCCTTCTGTGATAAAGGGGAGCAGATTATCTTCATCTGTAACACAAAGGTAAAAATAAAAACCACTGTATAAACTTGCCTGAGGATTAAACAGCGCCTGGGCACAGCATGAGGTGAATAATAGTAGCAATGACAGGCTGATGTCAAGGAGGACTACAATGTCCTTCTTCCACATATCCCATTTGAGCCATCATCAGGATGAGTATGGAGCTGTCTGGATGAGGTCTCACTCACCATTACAATGCTTATGGATTCTTGTTTTATTAAAAAGTAGTCAAACTTCCCATTTCCTTCCAGAAGCCATCAGGCAAAGCAAGATAAACATGACACAGAGGGGTGGTCCGACATTATACTCTAACCAGGATGATGAGGCCATCCATGTGGGGAAGCGGATGGCCAAGAATAAGGAATCAATGGAGTGACACACATGGGATGTTAGAGCCTGACCACTGTAAAGAGGCCATCTGTGCAAGACAGGAGAGGCCACAGCAATGGGAAGCTGGTTACATACAGGGATATTGATCAAATGGATAAATACATGAAAAATAATGAGAACTAGGTTTTTTCATTATTAGAGAAGGGAGTTAACAAATATAGGAAAAAGAACAGTAGAATTCATTTGCTGATATTTAATTGAAATTGAAAGTATTCCTGTGAATCCCTAATTTTCAACATATGTAAAAAGGTATAAAAACAAATATGGGCAGTGACATCAGCAAAAAAGGCAGAGTAAGGATCTCTACAAATGTGCTCCTCCATAACAGCAGGAAAGATAGCAAAAATCGTTACAATCGGCTTTTCTAGTGCTCTGGAAATTGACCTAAGATTTGCAGCAACCTGAGGAACATTTATTACAGAAAAACGACCGAATCTCAGTAAGGACAGTGAACTTTGTGGCATTTTTTAACTTCCCTTAGCTCTACCTCTGCAGCCCCTTGATGACCTTGAAAACTAACACCTTGCTTTTGCAGTGAAAACAAGCATCCTGGAGACCATCAGGAGCAAAAGGGGATGGCTACAAATCCTGCAAAGAATCATTTACAGAGAATGAGCATTGTTAGACCTGTGTGGTGGTTCCCCAAAGACCACTTGCAAGGCTCACCCAGTGTGAAAAGCCCTTTCCCCAGGGCATTTGTCAAAAACAATTACAAGTGATTGTTTAATTTTATGACTGCCTTCAGGTGGTAGATAAAAGTTGAAGCAGACAACAGACTTAACCAAAAGGTTTAAAAGGAAAAAGCTATAGAATGAGATGTCCATAAGTTCTTTGAAAAATTCAGACTTATTTCTGAGAATATAGAGGGCCACGTCCATGTGTAAAACTGTACAGGTGCCCAAAGCTTTGGGTAAGCTCAGAAAAGGCATGAGAAGGCTTTAGGCTCTCATTTCTGGCTGACATTGATTGAGGCTCTGCACAAGCAGGAAGTGAAGGTAAAATAGAATTGTCACCCGGTTAGCTGAATAATAAAAGTATGCCTGGGGCGCCTGGGTGGCGCAGTCGGTTAAGCGTCCGACTTCAGCCAGGTCACGATCTCGCGGTCCGTGAGTTCGAGCCCCGCGTCAGGCTCCGGGCTGATGGCTCGGAGCCTGGAGCCTGTTTCCGATTCTGTGTCTCCCTCTCTCTCTGCCCCTCCCCCGTTCATGCTCTGTCTCTCTCTGTCCCCAAAAAATAAATAAAAAAACGTTGAAAAAAAAAAAAATAAAAAAATAAAAGTATGCCTACGCACATCCAAAGAGCCCCTTGGCAAAGAGTGGGAAAGTCACGGATTCTAGGAAGTATAAGCAAACCTCTTTCTAATCATTAGCTAACCACCAAACAGAGACTTCAGTGGCCACACATGACAAAGAATAGACTTTATATAATTAGTTCACAAAAGTCACCAAACTACTACAACAAGAACAACAAAATCCACAGAAAGAGAAAGTGGATTATTGATTGCCAGAGGCTGAGAGTAGGGATGCTGGAGAGTGACTTCTAATGGATACAGGTTTCCTTTTAGAGTGGTGGAATGTTCTAGAACTTAATAGTGATGATGGTTGCATAACTTCATGAATATACTAAAAACCACTAAAATGTACACTTATTTCAAGGGATGCATTTTATGGTATGTGAATTATTTTATTAAAAATACTGAAAAAACTGTTTGTATACAGACATGCATATATGTGTCTATACATATATTCACATGCACATATATATTTCTTAGCTCTGTCCGGTGAGATGACTTGTGAGTAACTCATCCTAATATCAGTGAATACACCTAGTGTAGAAATCTTGGTTTTCTACCATTTTTAACTAAAGAAAGAAGGGATCCTTAGAGAAATGGTCTAGTTCTGGGGCAAAGGAAGCCTGGAGCATCTTTTTGGGCCAGAAAGAAAGGCAGTGCTCAGAGAATGATAGGATATGCCAAAACGCCAGCTTGAAGGTCTCCCACCGTCCAGTTGGGAACAATCTGAGCACCAAAACAAATAATTATAGTAAGAGAGTTAGTAATACACTGAATAAAATGAGAATTGATGAGTCTGACTATGATAATATGTGTATGTGTGTGTATATATACATCCTGTATATACACACACACACACAAATAAATAAATGCAAAGTCTGATGAAGAAGGTATGTTTATATAATTATTACTCCACCCCAAAATACTTCTTAATTGCAAAAGGTAAAAGAGAAACTTCACAGTGGAGAAGTCTGGTCAACAACACCTTATTTATGTGATCAAAGTGACCATCATCAGCTCAGGTCATGATCTCATGGTTTGTGAGTTCAAGCCCCGCATTGGGCTCTGTGCTGACAGCTCAGAGCCTGGAGCCTGCTTCTGATTCTGTGACTCCCTCTCTCTCTCTGCCCCTCCCCCACTCGTGCTCTGTCTCTGTCTCAGAAATAAACATTAAAAAAAAATTTTCAAAGTGACCATCATCAATTATGGGAAAACCTGCAGCTGTGTGCTACCTGAGAGGAGGAGATAAGAGATGTTTCTTTTGTGTTACTCTTGCCAAAAATGTATAACTTGAGTCCAACCATGCGGAAACATCAGACAAACCCAAATTGAGGGACATTTCAAAAAATGACTGGGCTATAATCTTCACAAGTACCAAATAAAGGAAGGAGTGAGAAACTATTCCAGATGTCAAGAAGATGTCAACTAATAGAAAGGTATGATTCTGACCTAGGTCCTTTTTTCTGTAAAGTACGTTATGTGGACAGCTAGTGAAACCTGAATGAAGTCTAAGGCTTGGGTTGTAGCAGTACATCGATGTTCCTTTTTGATTTGGATGTTTCATTACAAGAGAATATTCTTGCTTCTTTGAAAACATCCTGAAGTATTTGGGGGTGATGCAGCATCATGTTGGCAAACCACTCTCAAACACTATAGGAAAACAAAATTATGTACTTGCAACTTTCCTGTAAGTTTGACATTCTTTAAAAAATATATGGAAATATGGATGTATACATACATATATAAATAAATTCAGAATAATTTTGTCTGTTGATTCTAATAATAAAAAATTGGGGCTTAAAAAAGGTTATTAAGTTTATCCTATATGCTGGCAAAAAGAAGAGTATTAACATAAGCTCCAAAAATAGACTCCCTGATATGAAATAATCTAAACTCTGGCAAATATAAACATAGAAAACTAGATGTACTCACAAATATTCACTCATAAAGCAATTTTCTTATCTAACATAGCTGGCAAAATTCCTAGATGTAAGTTTCCTTTTATATAACACTTGAAAAAAAAAAATAAAGCCCTTGGCAACAATTTAAAAGTGAACTGATATACTCATTTAAAAAAAGGAAATGTAAAATAGCTAGACTATCATATACTTAAAAAAACATTTAATGCCCCTATTATAAGTAAACTACCGTATGATTATGGGAAATTACCCAGAGTGTTTAGTTTATATCTTTGGACTTTTGATTTAAAAAAAAAAAAAAATGGTACATGAAGGACAGCAAAAAGGAACTCTATAAAATAAAAACAACATCCTTGCTCTTTAAAGAGCTTATGTTGAGTAATTATTATAAACAAAATTATTTTATAGAAGAAGAAACTGTAGAGAGAGCTCTTGTAGTGTTTATATACATTACATTCTCATTTAAAATATCTGTTTGGTGACCATGAAAATGAACCTGTCTAATCTCCAACAGCAGAAAACATAATTGGTCCAAGTTGCCAACTGGTATGTCCTGAAATCCATCCTAACATTTGCACTAAGGCCACACTTCCCAGGGTATACTCCCAGCCAACGACTGAACACAACAAGACATTAAGGCAGGCCAGCTTCTGGGAGAAGTGGGACCCCACACACAACTTAGCCAAGGACTCCCATTGGCCTTGCCAAACATTCCTTATAAATGCACTACACTCCAAGACACTTCTACCTAATCTTACTTCCTATCTTCTTCCCTTGGGGTCAGACTAACATTGTAGTCCAATGGCTCTCCCAGCGTCTCCATTTTCTCTTACAGGCATCTCCCCTAATACACTGCTTACACATTTAATCCTGTTTTGGTGACAAGCTTCTGAGAGGACCTGGAATAACACAGTTTCATCAAGTCAACAGCACAGATTTAATTATATTACATCATGTAGCCAGTACTGCACTCTGCTCTCTAAAACAAAGAAAAAGAAAATGTCAGAGAGAACCTCTTCCCTCAAAGACTGAACACTGAAGAAAACACTTAAATGAAATTAATCAATGTTCAAACATAATCCATAATAATCATCTAAACTTTCTAGAGTATTTTTAATCTATAAATCACTGTGGGTAGAAGTGGGTAGAACAAGCTTCACAAGGGAAGTGGGCTAGTAAGATTTGGACAGATGGGAAGGAGGTGGAAAGCAATTCAGATTCACACCCTTCCTTGGTCTTTAAAAGATGCAGGAAAAGGTCTGGTTAAGGAGGAGGCTTCAAAGTTGTAAAGATATTGCCAACTGGATAACAATTAGTAAACAGGAAATAAGTCCCCATAATCTTGTAACTAATCCACTCAGGAATAAATGTGACTTTATTGTTTGGGATATTTAAGGCATTTGAATTTAGTATAGAGATCTCTATTTTGAGAAAAATCATAAATTCAGGAAACCATGAGTAGCATTTTATTTGAAGGCTCCTTGTGTTACGTCTTTGCAGGTTAGTTTTTTCTTTTCTATTTTAAAAAGTAATCTTACTTTTCTTCTTTTCTCAAAGAATAATGTTGTTTTTGAAAGAGAATGACTATAATCAAACCCTTAGGATACACACCAATCCCTGTATTCTAATTTTACACATTTTTATCATCCTCATAATCCTACTCTTTCTCTTCCTTATTCTAGTAATGGTGTGATGGCTTCAATTAGCCTTTCAGTTGAAAGACTACGGGTTTCACAGAAACTACAAAGCTATTTCAGAAAAGCTCTTATGGGACCAAGCACATAAAGAAATTTTTAAAAATTTTTCAGACACTTTCAAGAGCATTACAAATCATTCATTCTCCTTCCAGGACTCCAGCTTCACAAACCTAACCTTTTATTGTTACAGTTTCAGAAGAAAAATCCATATTTAAAATAACATCATATCTTTCCAGTTGAGCTCTGACCCATAAAAAGTCTGTCCTATTAATATGTATAATAACAGGAACAAAAAAAAGACCCCACCCAAAAATAGTCCCTCATGTATGATTTAATACTAATAAAAAATGTTTTTGAAATACTATAAGCAAAAGCTAAGCATGAAGTTAACCCCTATATACACACAAACACACACTGTGAAGCTTTCCAACTTTAAGTTGCTAAGATTTCTTTTATATGTGTATGTATATGTATGAGCATGCATTTGCTGTTCTAAATGGCTATAAACATAACTGTCCTTGGCAATGAAGAAGAAGTAGACAATTTGCCTAAAATAAAAAATGGAAAATGAGTGATTTAAGGGCAGGGAAACTAAATGAAACTCTTACCCTCAGAGATTAAGATTTATCAGTATGCAAATCTAGTACCATCTTTGTTCCACTGTAAACAAGAGGATCAGTGACTATTTCCCCTCTCCCACAGAAAATCTGAAACTATTAACGAACACTTATCTAACGAAAAGTGTAAGGGGAACATTATGAAAATGTGATCTCTCATATCTCCTCACAGGAGCAAAATAATATTTCATAGAAGGGGAAATTTTTGGAAAAAGTGGTCTGCAACAATATTAAAAACAACTAAGCAGAGATTTCAGTGGTCTCATAGTGTCAAGGACACAGAAAGTAAGATGTGGAGCCCACCAAAGAGGAAGATTTCTAATAAATACCTCAGGCTTTTAGCTGAAATGCTGGAAGGTCTCACCCATGAAGCAAAAGATAGTACACACTGGGTCAAATGGATCCATTATACTCTATCTTCCTACCAGAAAAATACTAAATCTTCTTTGGAGTAAAATCATTCAAAGCCTTATATAATTTTTCACATACAAAATCCAGATTTCTATTAAAAAAAACCAAGCATGAAAGAAAATATGAGAAAATAAAAATCAAGAGATAATAGTAATATATGAACAGGTGATCAGATATTAGACTTTATCAGACTTGGACTTTAAAATACCTATGATTTGGGGTACGTGGGTGGCTCAGTCGGTTAAGCGTCTGACTTCGGCCTAGGTCATGATCTCACCATTGCTGAGTTTGAGCCCCATGTCAGACTCTGTGCTGACAGCTCAGAGCCGGGAGCCTGTTTCAGATTCTATGTCTCCCTCTCTCTCTGCCCTTCCCCTACTCATGCTCTGTCTCAATCTCTCTCAAAAATAAACAAACATTTAAAAAAAAAATACCTATGATTAATCTGTACAAGAAAATAGGAAAAAAACTCACAAAGGAGAATGGAATCTATTTTTAAAAAGAATCAAATAAAAATTCCAGAACTGAAAAATAAAACAACCAAAATTAAGACTGCAATAGAGTAGAGAGAGGATTAGTAAAAAATATCCAGATGAAGACACAAAGGACAGATGGAAACATAAAATGAAGACATAAGTGACACAGTAAAATATGAATATTTGGAAGTCCAGAATAAAGGAGCAAGGCCAAATAGAATTTAGAGAGATACTGGCTGAGCATTTCCTAAAAGTGACAGACTAAGTCAAGCCACATATTCAATAATGAAGTCAAGCCACATATTCAATAACGAACTCCAAGCAGTACAAATATAAAGAAAATCACAACTAGGGCACATTATTAAAAAAACAAAAAACAAAAAATTGTTGAAAAACCAAAGATAAACCAAAAAATTTTAGAGCAGAGAGGAAAGATGTATTATATTAAAAAAGAAAACAAACATAAGATTCACAGCCATCTTTCAACAGAAATGATGAAGGCCTACAGACAATAGAATAACACCTTTAAAATGGTAGGCAAAACCCCATCTCAACCTAGAACTCCATATCAAATGACAATCTTTCCAAAATAAAGACAAAATGATAAGACCCTCACACAAATAAAAGAAATGCAGTAAGTTTCATTAGCAGATTTTTACTAAAGAAATATTAAAAACTTCCTCAATCCATGCTCATGGATTGGAAGAACAAATATGGTTAAAATGTCAATACTATCCAAAGCAATCTACATATTCAGTGTAATCCCTATCAAAATGACACCAGCATTTTCACAGAGCTAGAACAAACAATTCTAAAATTTGTATGGAACCAGAAAAGACCCTGAATAGCCAAAACAATCTTGAAAAAGAAAACCAAAGCTGGAGGCATCACAATCCTGGACTTCAATCTGTATTACAAAATTCTAATCATCAAGACACTATGGTACTGGCATTAGAGCAGACATTCAGATCAATGGAACAGAATAGAGAACCCAGAAATGGACCCACAAACATATGGCCGACTAATCTTGGACAAAGCAGGAAAGAATATCCAATGGAATAAAGACAGTGTCTTCAGCAAGTGGTGCTGGGGAAACTGGACAGCGACATGCAGAAAAATGAACCTGGACCACTTTCTTACACCACACACAAAAATAAATTCAAAATGGATGAAAGACCTAAACGTAAGACAGGAAGCCATCAAAATCCTCGAGGAGAAAGCAGGCAGAAACCTCTTTGATCTTGGCCACAGCAACTTCTTACTCAACATGTCTCCGGAGGGAAGGGAAACAAAAGCAAAAATGAACTAATGAGGACCTCATCAAAATAAAAAGCTTCTGCACACCAAAGGAAACAATCAACAAAACTAAAAGGCAACTGAAGGAATGGGAGAAGATATCTGCAAATGACATATCAGACAAAGGGTTAGTATCCAAAATCTATAAAGAACTTCTGAAACTCAACACCCAAAACACAAACAATCCATTGAACAAATGGGCAAAAGACATGAGTAAACACTTTTCCAAAGAAGACATTCAGGTGGCTAAGAGACACATCAAAAGATGCTCCACATCACTCATTATCAGGGAAATACAAATCAAAACTACAATGATACACTACCTCACATCTGCCAGAATGGCTCAACTTAACACCTCAGGCAACAACAGATGTTGGCAAGGATGCAGAGAAAGAGGATCTCTTTTCCACTGCTGGTGGGAATGCAAACTGGTGCAGCCACTCTGGAAAACAGTATGGAGGTTCCTCAAAAAATTAAAAATAGAACTACCCTACAACCCAGCAATTGCACTATGAGGTATTTATCCAAAGGATGCAGGTGTGCTGTTTTGAAGGGGCACATGTACTCCAATGTTTATAGCAGTACTATCAACAATAGCTAAAGTATGGAAAGAGCCCAAATGCCCATCAACTGATAAATGTATAAAGAAGATGTGCTATGTGTGTATGTGTCTACACATACATACATACATACACACACAATGGAATATTACTCAGTGCTCAAAAAGAATGAAATCTTGCCATTTGCAATAACGTGGATGGAACCAGAGTGTGTTATGCTAAGTGAAATAACTCAGAGAAAGATAAATATCATATGATTTCACTCATATGTGGAATTTAAGAAACAAAACAGATGAACATGGGGAAGGGAAGCAAAAATAAGAGGGGGAGATAAACCATAAGAGACTATTAAATACAGAGAACAAACTGAGGGTTGCTGGCAGGGTGCTGGGTGGGGCGATGGGCTAAATGGGCAATGGGCATTAAGGAGGGCACTTGCTGGGATGAGCACTGGGTGTTATATGTAAGTGATGAATCACTAAATTCTATTCCTGAAATCATTATTGTGCTTAAAAAAAAAAGAATGAAAATTAAAAGGAAAAAAAAAAAACTTGAAGAAGGAAAACAATCCCAGATGGAAGCAGGCAATGAAGGAGGAAATGAAGAGCATAAGAATGGATAAACAGGTAAGTCTAAATGAATATGGATAGTTTAAAATACAAAAAAATAATACCCTGTGTGTGGGCACAGGTGGGTATTGATGCATGTACAGGATTAAATACATGATAATAATAGGACAATGAACCAAAAATATATGAAGTTAAAGAGATGTAAGGTTCTTGCATTATACAGAAGTGATCCAAGTACTCACCTAGGTGTATTCTAATACATCAAGAATGCCTGTTGTGATCTCTAGGGTAACCATTAAAAGTATGCAAACTATGTAATAGTTACAGAGTTTAAAGTAGAAAATGAGGGAAAAAAAGAGAAAAAACAGACAGATGAAACATAATAGAAAACAGTGATATAGTAAGTTTAAAATTAAATACATAAGTTCATTAAATGTAAATATACTCAATACCCCAATTAAAAAATAATTGGAGAGCTAGTGAAAATAACAAAGTTCAATTATAAGATGCTTAAAGGAGAGACTTCTTAAATATAAGAACTCAATTGAAAGTAAGAGGATATTGAAAGTTATACAATGCAAAATGAAGCTAATTTGGTCAGACTTCTATCAAAGTACATACTAGCAATAAGAAAGGCATTTTATAATGATGATAAGGTTATTCAATATGAAGACACATTAACACTAAATTTGTATGCACTTAATAACATAAATAATAACATAAAAATACATAAAGCATAACTCGACAAAATTAAAGGAATAACAGACAAGCTCAGATTCATAGTTGGGAATGTTAGCACAATTTTATCAGTAACTGACAAAACAGGAGAAGAAAGAAGTTATAAAAAGATTGGAAAAGCATGATTACATATTTAGAATCAGAAAGCAAGTCTCAAAAAATTTCAGAAGTGTTAAAACACACAGAGCATGTTCTTTGACCTTAGTAAAATTAAGATAGATCAATAACAAAAAATAACCTAAAAGTCACCAAATACAATGGGTCAAGGATATCACCATATATATAATAGTAATAAAATATGACATCAAAATTGGTGGAGTTGTAATAGAATACTACCCAGGAATACAAAAGAATGGACTACCAAAACACTCAACCACATGGATCAATCTCAGAGGCATTATACTGCATGAAAGAAGCCAGAAGTATATACTGTATGATCTATTTATAAAATTATAGAAAAATGGAAACTATAATGGCAGAAAGAAGATAAATGGTTACCTGAGGTCAGGCATAGATAGGATTTACTATGAAGGGGCATGAGGAATTTGGGGGCCAATACAGTTGATATCCTTTTTCAACAGATAGGACTTAAATGGAAAGATAATCTATTTGATGTACATAATGATAAAATGATAAAGAAATCCAGGGATCTTTTGGTTCTCTTGTATTGAGGTATCAAAAAACCAAATCAAAAGTACATGAAAAGCATTTTCTAATCTTTTTTACCTGCCTGCCAGTAATTCCCCTTTAGAACAACTGTCATTTCTTTTTTTGGAAGTGGAAGCATTTTGTTTATTTTTATTGAAGTATAATTAACATATAACATACAAAATATAATAATATGTTATATTACTATCAGGTATACACCATAATGATTTGATATCTGTATATACTACAAAATGATCACCACAATAAGTCTATTTTACTACAATTACAATTTTTTCTTGTGATGAGAACTTTTAAGATCTATTTTCTTAATAACATTCAAATATGCAATACAGTATTATTAATTATAGTCACATTACTGTATACTACATATACTATACCCTCATGATTTATTTATAACTGGAACTTTGTACCTTTTGACTTCCTTCACACATTTAGCCCATCTCCTACCTTTGACAACCATCAATATGTTCTCTGTATCTATGAGCTTGTTTTATTTTTCATTTATTTTTAGATTCCATATATAAGTGAGATCATATGGTATTTGTCTTTCTCTAACTTATTTCACTTAGCATGATGCCCTCAAGGGCCATCCACCTTGTTGCAAATGGCAAGATTTCATTGTTTTTGATGGTCTGATAATATTCCATTGTATATATATACCACATTTTCTTTATCCACTCATCCATATATGGACACTAAGGTTGTTTTCATATCTTAGCTATTATAAATAATGCTGCAAATAAACAAAAGAATGCATATATCTTTTTCAGTTAGTTTTGTTTGTTGTCTTCAAATAAATGCCTAGAAATGGAATTGCTGGATAAGGTAGCTCTATTTTTAAATTTTTGAGGAACTGCTGTACTGTTTCCCATAGTGGCTGCACCAATTTACATTCCCACTAACCACACACAAGGGTTCCCTTTCTCCACATTCTTACCAATAGTTGTTCTTTCTTTCTTGTTGATACTAGTCATTTTAATGGGTATGAGGTGATATCTCATCGTGGCTTTGATTTGCATTAGTGATGATGAGCATCTTTTCATGTACCTGTTGGCCATCTGTATTTCTTGTTTGAAAAAAAGTCTATTCAAATCCTCTGTCCATCTTTTAAATGAATCATTTGGTTTTCCTGGTGTTGACACTTTATATATTTTGGATATTAACCCCTTATGGGATACATAATTTCCAAATATTTTCTTCCATTCAGTAGGTTGCCTTTTCATTTTGTTGATGGTTTCCTTTATTGTGCAGAAGCTTTGTAGATTGATGTAGGTTTGGTATCTTGATTGTGGTGTATTTTGATTATGGCTACATAGGTGTATACATTTGTCAACACTTACCAAACTATATGCATGAAACAGATATAGCTTATTGTATGTAAATTAAACCTTAATTGATTATAAAATTAGAGCTTTAATGCAGAAAAACAAACTTCACAAAAATGCATCTAAAGCAGTATCTAAGAGCAATGTGTAGCCTTTTCTGTACCTATTCGAACAAAAGAGAAGCTAAAAAAATTACTGATTTAGGCATGTATTTTAAGTTAGAAAACACAGCAAATTAAACTTAAAATGGAATAAAAATACAAGCAGATATCAGTGAAATAGAAAGCAAACATATAATAGATAAAATCAACAAAGCCAAAGGTTGCACTTTTAAAAAACTAAGAAAACTGATAAATTTTATCACAAATTAATAAATTTTATCAAAATCAATCATAGATCATAATCTTTAGTGTAAAAAGCAAAATAATAAAATTTCTAAATTACATCACAAAATATTTTCATGACTTTGAGTTAGGCAAATATTTCTTAAACAAGACACAAATATACTGACCATAAAAGAAAAATTAATAAATTGGGCCTTAAAAATTAATAGCATCTGTTCATCAAGAGATAATAGAGTAAAAAAGCAAGCTGGAGAGAAGACAGTAGTCATATATATAGATATATATATCTATATCTATATATAGATAGATATAGATATAGGGGACTCATACGCAGGGCGCCTGGGTGGCTCAGTCGGTGAAGCGCCCGACTTCGGCTCAGGTCATGATCTCAGGGCTTGTGGGTTCAAGCCCTGCATTGGGCTCTGTGCTGACAGCTCAGAGCCTGGAGCTGCTTTGGATTCTGTGTCTCCCTCTCTCTGTCCCTCCCCTGCTCGTGCTCTTTCTCTCTCTCAAAAATAAATAAACATTAAAAAAAAAAAAAGGACTCATACACATGAGTCATGAGCAGCTGCACCAGTCTGGATTTCCACCAACAGTGCAAGAGGGTTCGTTCCCCTTTCTCCACATCCTCGCCAACACCTGTTGTTTCTTGCGTTGTTCACTTTAGCTATTCTGACAAGTCTGAGGTGATTATCTCTTTGTGGTTTTGATTTGCATTTTCCTGATGATGAGTGATGTTGAGCACCTTTTCATGCCGACACTTTTTTAAAATTTTTTTAAATATGTATTTATTTTTGAGAGAGAGACAGAGACAGAGCACAGTGGGGGAGGAGCAGAGAGAGAGAGGGAGACATAGAATCTTAAACAGGCTCCAGGCTCTGAGCTGTCAGCACAGAGCCTGACACAGGGCTCGAACTCGGGAACAGTGAGATCATGACCTGAGCCGAAGTCTGACGCTTAACTGACTGAGCCACCCAGGCACCCCAACACTGTAAGCTTTTATTTACTTATCTCATCCATTTATTCATTTATCTATCTATCTATCTTTTATTTATTTATTTATTTATTTTTAAAATTTTATTTAAATCCAAGTTAGTTAACATATATATAATAATGGTTTCAGGAGAATTTAGTGATTCATCACTTACATATAACACCCAGTTCTCATCCCAACAAGTACCCTCCTTGGCACCCATCACCCATTTAGCCCATCCCCCCATCCACCTCCCCTCCAGCAACCCTTAGTTTGTTCTCTGTATTTTGCTTGTCTCTTATGGTTCACCTCCCTCTCTGTTTTTATCTTATTTTCATCATCTAATTTTTAGGAAGGTTCTCCAAGACTTCCTGTATGACCTCAAAGAATTAATTTTTCCTTAAGGAAACTAATTCATATGAGAATACTCTGCCATCCTCAAGGTCTTCTGAAACCACTTAATTCATTGCTCATTAGGATGTGCTGGCAAAGCAGAGTTGACCCTAGGGACTCAAAAGGTTCCTAAGCAGCACCCTATTTGGATCTACCTTAGAAGGTTGTTATGATTCAAAGAAGCATGCCAGAAACTCAAGGAAGAGAGGAGATGCACAGGGAATAGAAAAGGCCTACTTGATTCTCTAAGGGCTGCCTGATTCCCCCAAGGCAGAGCTCTAAATGAAATCCTTGTGGGTGCATTTTGATCCAGGAACACCAATCTGCCACACCAATGAGACCTTATTCTGGGGCCAATCAGACTCCAAGGATGTGGGCTGGACGAGTCCCACAGCTGGCACATGCTGTTAGGCAAATTGGGCTTTGTAAAGAAAAGTGGCCTATAGTGGGTTCAGTAAATGCTGTCATTCAAACCAGGCATCCCAAGGAAGAGAGTTCTATTATAGGTAGTCAGATAGAAACTTATATTGAAAACACTATTGGGGCACCTGGGTGGCTCAGTTGGCTAAGCATCAGACTTGGTCTTGGCTGAGGTCATGATCTCAGGGTCGTGGGATCAAGCCCCATGTCAGTGTGGAGCCTGCTTGGGATTCTCTCTCTCACTCTCTACTCCTTCTCCATACTCTCCCCTTTTCTCTTTCAAAATAAATAAACTTAAAAAAATAAAGAAAATATTACCAACTCAGTGAAAAATAATTCATCCTTATAACCATTAATACCCCCTTAACTCTACTAAACATTATAAATAACATATGATTACATCTGATTTTACAAAAGTCGTGATCACTTGCATTCTTCAAAGTCATGCAGCAGGTCCCTCATTGTTGGTATCAAAATAACACCTGAAATGTTTCAGTTCTTATATTAAATCCAATCTCGTTTTGAGAACAATATTTGATAAAACAAGCTTATTTTAAAGTTAAGTCTATTTTTGTCCTTTCACAAACCATTATACAATCAAATTATTAACCCAGGTGAGGAAAGGTATTGATCTCTCTGTAATATATTCAGCCCGTCCCATTCAACTCACAGCAGTAGCCTCTTTTTCAGAAAGCAGTTACTCAAATCAGAAAATTAGAAAAGGCAATAATACTCAAATTAAATTGCACACGAAGAGTCTCTTCAATCTGTACTGTTGTGAACAATATTTTAGCTGATTTCTATGACTGACTTGTTTCAGGTTTTTAAAGAGATTTATATCTCAAAGTAAATCACTAAATTATTCCATTTCATGTGTGCATGAAACACACACCCAAACACAATAATAGAAAGCCGGTGAAGTCTGTAAAGTTAAATCACACTTACTTCTAACACTGGTATCGAGAGATGGCTGGATATATATATATATATAACTCCTGACATGGGAATTGTTAAATTCTGCACTCATCTGTTATATTTTAAGGAAAAACTTAAACACTTATAATCACTTCAAATTAGAATTGGAATAATCATATCAAACCCCACAGTCTTAATGAGGAGGAAATCCAAAAAGTGATTTTCCCAGAGTCTTAGGTCTGCTTAAGAATCAAGAACCAGATTTCCTGATGTTCAGTCCTTTAAACTGTGCCAACCTGTCTCCTAACTCAAAATAGACTTTATAACATATTTAAATTAAAAAAGTGCTAAAGATACTTGGGGTGCTAGTATTTTTTCCCTCCTTTCAAGGACACTATTTTAAAATATGTTATTGACCTGACTAATAGGAAAGACAAGAAAAGGGAAGGAGGAGGGGAGGGATGGAGGGAGTTAGGAGAACCCTAAACTTTTCATTTTCAGAATCCTATGAATTCTATTATACTTTCAGTTTAACTTCCACACATAAATTTATGACAACAGAGGGATCTTTGAACCATTTCAATTTCCTCCTACTTTGAAAAAGATATTAAGAGGCAAAAAACTGAAATTGACAGGGCCATTAAAACATGACAGCAAATTTTTAACAGTCTTCTCTCTAATCTGACAGTTCAGATCATTTCTCATTTCACCAGAGCCACAGAAAACTTTTTAACTACAAAGTCAGACTTCTATATCCTTGAAACCAGAATTGATTTCCACACTTATTATAATTGAAATTCTCTTAATAATTTCTGTCTCAATTTAAGAGCACAGCACATTATATTTCTAGTATAGGCTCCACTGATAAGAAGTTGTCAGAAATAAATGAAGTAATATATGTGAAAGTACTTTGTAAATGTGAAATTATTATAACACATGAAAGACACCGTATTAAAAAAAAAGATCTATAGTGTGTTGCTGATGTGAAATAAGATACATCATTCTTAATGGCAAATCATTACAATAAGGAGCATGACAAGAATGTCCACTATAATTGCTTCATTTTAGTACTATTAATGGAGATTCTGGCCAGTGCAGTAAGACAAGAAAAAGATTAAGGAAGAAAAAAAAATTGGTAAAGAAGAAGCCTTTTTAAATCAAGGTATTATTAATGTTTATTCAGGTTGTGCAAGGTATCCAGGACAGAAACTCAAAGGTGTATTGCTGAGAGTGTGAGGTATGATGTTGCATATGATTCTAGGAATAAAAATGATATAACAGGCAGACCACACTCAATGGCCTTTTTACATATAGCAACTTTGGGGGATATGGGATGAAGGTCATAAAATGAAAGACTATGGCTCAAATTGGATAGAAAAAGCAAAGGAAAATGTATGCACAATTTGTGACTTATCACCACCACCTGAGGTTTCCCTGCATGAGCGCTGAATCACTACATAACAGATCAAGAGAAGAAGGAACTGTGTCAATTAGGACCCCAGCAAATTTTGGTTTCTCCAACATATTCTGAAATATTAATCTCTGCTCTCTCCCATTATCAAAGGGCACTGTAAAATGTTAGGTAATATATATTTTAGTACAATATTATAAGCTTTAGCAACTTTTATTTACTATGCTGAGTTTTGAAATGCTTTTAATATGATTCTTTTGTTTTCCACATTTTTACAAAATGTAATTTAAAATGCTCAACATTTATAAGGTATCTTAGAGCTACAGTGTTCTAATACTCTTTTTTTTTAAGTTTTTTTTTAATGTTTATTTTATGTTTGGGGAGAGAGAAAGCAGAGTGCGAGTGGGGGAGGGGCAGAGAGAGAGAGGGAGACACAGAATCCGAAACAGGCTCCAGGCTCTGAGCTGTCAGCACAGAAACCGATGCGGGGCTCCAACTCACCAACTGCGACATCATGACCCGAGCCGAAGTCGGACACTTAGGTGACTGAACCACCCAGGCACCCCTGTTCTAATACTCTTAACTCAGCAAGGGCTTTAAAACTGTCTAATCATGTTGCAAAATATACACTGATGATCTAACATGGCCACACAAGCTGGGTGAATGTACTAATGAATACTCTCTAATGAATTCAAGGTTGGATTATTATCTGCCATATCCAAGCAAGAGATATCAACTACTTAAATATCCCAACTATTTAACTTTTATTTTTGTGTTTGGTAGTGGTTCAGATATTTCTCCTGTAAATATTATATAATGAGGGAAAGAAATACTGTTTTTACTACAATGGAGCAAAATTGTTAAGTCAGAGGCTGCAAGCACACAGAACCATCTGTTTTAGTTATGTGAAAAAATTATCTAGTATCAACCAGAGAAAAATTGAGGGAAAAGTTTGGCTGAAAATATGCTGAATGCTAGGAGGAAAATGTTCTCCTGTATATCATAGGTCAGACCCTTCTACATAAACTTAAAAACTACATAAATTTTGTTATCATCCTTACATAAGCCAGAAGCTAATTAGCTGACAGAATTTCAAAATTGGTAGAAAAATTTTTAATAATTACTTTTGCCTTTTACAATCTTATAATGAATATACATCTGTAGGGGTGTTCAATGGTTTGTGGCATTTTTAAAACTAGATGATGTATTATTTTCCAGAAGTCAGTATACTCTCAGAGTTTAAGTTATTTATGCATTTCTAGCTCTGACGATATAACCATATAAAAAAAGATTTCTGATCAGTGTTTATCATCATCCAAATGGCTACATTGGAGAAAAGAGAAAGAGAAGGTAAAGAGAAGGTAAAGAGATGGGAAGGGAAAGAGAAAGGAAGGGAAAGAGAAAGGGGAAGGGGAAGGGGAAGGGAAAAGGGGAAGGGGAAGGGGAAGGGGAAGGGGAAAGGGAAGGGAAGGGAAGGGAAGATAGGAGAGGGCAGAGGGCTAAACTACAAACATGCAAGAAGGATTTTAATGAAAGCTGTGCCATTTACAGAATTAGGCCATCAGTCTTACTTGCTAGCACAAGCAGGCAAGGGCTTTTATAAATAACATTTAAAAAACATCAGTAAATATAAAATGACACTGATATATGAACATACTTCTGAATGTCCAACTGGCCCATTTTTACTACTCAATAAAAGGATAAATTTAATTATTCAAGAACTGATTACCTAACTTATAAATTAGCCCTTGTACTTGCCTTTTCTCCATATTACTACAAGATTTTCTTGTAGTCCGCCATTCAGCAATAACCTTTATTGGGATGGTAGGTGAGGACAATGTGGAGTTTACCCACCACATTTTGTAAGGCATCTTAAATTTGAGGATAAAGGGCAAAACTTTGTTTAATGGACTTTGCAGTTTTTAGCTTTTGGCCTCAATTAGCATTCACAATATGAGTTAACTATATGCAATGATTTAAAAAGTCATTTTGCATTTCTGATATAACCTTGAAAAATTACCAATCTGATAGCTATTCTCCATTAACAGAAACAGAATCTTTTCTATCCAAGTAGAGCGTATTTACTAAAATTCAGGAAAAGGTTTTCTTTCAGGTTTACTAATAATGAGGGTAAAGGTTTCAAAATGGGACATAAAAACTGCACAAAGATGTATTATGTGGCATAAGTCAGGGTATACTAGTAATATCGGAGACCTCGATAGTATTAAAAAACCACATTGTTTCTTACCCTTATGTATTGTCCAAAAATTGAGACAACTGCCACATTAAATTGTCATAAGGGCAGTCATCGGGACTCCTCTGAGCCTTTACTACAGTAGCCTGAGAGGACCTTTAGTTCCTTTCTCCTTAGCAGCAAAAGGAGGTCATAGTGCGCCCCCTCCCTGACAAGCAGGCATGGGACATGCAGCCAAAAAGTCACCTTCAGGACTCAGTACTGAGCAGAGAAAACTAAGGCAGGAAGGAAGGGAGACTGAAGAGACAAACTGACTTAAGTAAAGTCATTTTGGTTTTAGGCTGACCTTTAACCTAAAAGCCAGCAGGTCATAAACAGGGTCACAAAATCTGACTCAGAAAACCACAGGACCCTATTCCCTCTGGCAGTAAAAGCCAGAAAGGCCAGACACTCTTAAAATTGCTACCTGTAGGTAATTTCACAACCCTAAGACAATGGAAAAAACTAAGCACCCATGCAAATGATAAAGCCAAAGTTAAAGACTAAGCCCCTTCCTATAAAGGTTAGCTAATTTTAAAACTTAAAACCCAGGGCACCTGGTGGCTCAGTCGGTTAAGCATCCGACTTCGGCTCAGGTCATGATCTCACAGTTCATGCATTCCGTGCTCTATGCTAACAGCTCAGAGTCTGGAGCCTGCTTCAGATTCTGTGTCTCCCTCTCTCTCTGCTCCTCCCCTGCTCATACTCTGTATCTCTCTCTCTCAAAAATAAGTAAACATTTAAAAAGAAAAATTTTTTAAACCACTTAAAACCCTTCATTCGAGGCAAAGAGGATCCTTTTCCTCATCTCCGATGAGAGACTGCTACTTTGTGAAGTAGCTCCTTTCTTACTTCTAGACTTAATAAATCTTCATCCCTTTCTCTAAACTTGCTCTTGAATTCTTTCTCATGTAAAGCCATGAACTCTCTTGGCAAGGGGCTCTGGCTGTCCAGCATCAACATGGCACAGAGCAAATAAAAAATGAAGACAGAAAAAAAATCTGTAAGATGGGTTCCTAAGATATAGCCCTGTAAAATAAGTTTAAAAAAATGAGGTGGAGGGCCCTACCTTGCAAATCTTGTAAAGTGATTCCTGGCCATCTCCTCCAGTATCTTTAAAGTAATCATGTGCAGGAAACGTACGATGAATATCTCTAGTGATAACACTCTCCTGGGCTGAGTCCTAAAAAAGAAAAAAATAGACCTGGTCATTAATTTAAAATTTCTTTTTAATAATGAAAAATAATATATACGTATGGTAAAAAGAAAATAGTCAAATAGCACAAGAAGAGTATGCTTCCCCCCACTGAAAATACCTGCTTTCCATTCCAGACCCATAGTCCCATTCACCAGCTATAAATGCTACCAACAGTTTCTTTTGTATCCTTTCATCCATCTATCTATAGATGTGTGAACATATGCTCATGTGAGGGGAGGTGAGGGAGGGAAGCTGTATACACACATCTCCATCCTTTGCTTTTTGAAGCACAAATAGAAGAAAACTATCTGCTCCTTTCATGTAATGGGGTAACTTACAGAATATTCCTTATCAGTACATGCAAGCATATTTCAGTGTCTTTCAGAGCAGCTATTAAAAAGAATGAGGTACATCTGGATAAAAATATATGATGGTTTAATATTCTATTAATGATTTTTTGCATTTTTCTATTTATATTACAAATAATATCACTAAGAACATTTTTATACATACATGTTCAACAATAGATTCCTAGTGGTTGGAACTATAGGTCAAAGGGTGTACACATTTCCATTTTTGATGAAGATACTTTCTTTCCAGAGGTGTTGCAACAATACATACTCTAAACACTGGTGGAGAAGATGTTTTTCCATACCTGCCCAACACCACATATTACTAACTTTTCACATTTTTGACCATCTGATAAGTGAAAACTCAGACCACAATAGTTTTAAAAAGTAAAGGTATCAATCTTTTCCCTGATAGGTTAATTACCAACTCACACACTCCAGAGAACAAAAACCCTCAAAACTACTATATTAAGATGACTAAAGATTAATTAGAATAATAATTAGAATAAAATTCTAAGCCTTATAAAAAGTGATTAATCATTTATTTGATTGAATCTGATTCTTAGAAATGTTGTTTTCTCTGTTTAATGTCAAGAAAATAGGATGGAACTACTTCCGGCAACCCTGATGATGAAAATACTTTGCACAATTTAAGAAGCACCAATGGCCACCAGTGCAAATTAAGTGTTCTTTAATGTCTTGCTTGCATGAAGATTTGAACAAATCCCCTATTTTAGTTAAAATCAAGAACGGAAAAAAAAAACGTTTAATACATGAATTACTTTAGTGAGTGCTATCTCCCTTTTCTCTCTGTAGCTGAGAAGTATGTAAGAAAGGAAATAGCTGATTAACTGTGAGTTAAGCCAGTGCCTTCTCTTGCTGCCTTTTTTCATTTCGGCTGCTATTTCACACTAAGTGGTAATTAGATCTCATATCATGTAGAGAAAGGACACAAACTGAAATGTTCCAAATTTGCTAGCAAACACCGAAGACACTGCAAATCAGTCCAGAGGAAACTCTGAAGGCTTATTGGAATGTAAGGCTACAGCTGAAGAGAAACGAAACTTAAAAAAAATTACCATACCTTAAGTGTCAGGACACCTAGAAAGTTTATACTTATCAACATAAATGCAGTTTCTAATGACAGAAAATTTTGAGGGGAGGTGGGAGCACACATAAAGGTAACGTACAAAGAGATATGGCTGGTTACGGCAGTGTCTAAGTAGGAGATCCCCTGAGTGGGGGATCTGGTACCAGGTAGAAGAAAAGTTTTCACTGCCCAGGCTTTCCCTAATAGAAAGGTTTTCTTTCCACACAGTAATAGCTTCCCCTTATAAGCTATTTGAAAAGATGACCAATGAAAATGTTACTACTGCCATTACTGAACTATTTCAGGGGCAAACATGTGCTGAGTGGTTCACAGGATAAGTCTTTTACACTTTTCAAGATGTTAAGGGAGAGAAATAATTGGACTATATTCCCTAGAAACTGCCTACTCATTTGGCATCATACTGTGTTTAAATGGTACCAACAGTCTGATTCAGAGAAAGGGAAATTGATCAAAATTTTCTAGAAAGTAACTATGCATAATATGGAGTAATTTTTTCTACACACACTTGAATCTTCCTTATTTGTTTCTAAAAATAAATGGGCAAAAATTAAATGAAAGTAAAAATCATCAACTTTTCCTTAATGAACCATCCCTTCCTAGGATTACTTTCAAATGCTCTCTACAAATGTGCGTTTCTAGAGCTTTCTTCCAACATACTGCTCTCAGGTGGCTAAGGGAATAATTTCTGGAACTTCACTTAATAAACTAAATAAAATATTTTGCTATATTATTCACTGATCCCTTTCATACAACTGAAGGTCAGAAGGTACATTAGAGTCTTATAAAGAGACTAATACAAATGAAATTATGTACTAGAGAAAATAATAATCTTTTCAAAGCTCAAGCTAACCTCCTCCCAATTACCCATACTGTAGAGAGTAAAAACAGCACACATTTCCAGAATCCACACCTAACCTCCCAAATTCACTCACTTCTTCAACAAAGACTTGAATCAAAGCTCAGTAACACTCAGTAAAAATGAAGATAAAAATGATTTTTCTCTTCAATATTAATTTTGTTTACATTTATTTCAATTATAGTTGTCAATTTTCATAAGAAGATTTCATAAGAAGGACAAAAAAGAGGCCAAATATTTCACCATCGAAATACCCAGAGTTAAAAGGTTTCATGCGAAAACTTTTTTTTTAATATGGCTAAAAACATTTTATAGCACAACCAAAACTGATAATGAGGTCGTCTTCTTGGATGGCTCCCATAAGCAGAATCTCCTTAAATCCTGACAGTATCTTCAGAAAGGGAAGAGGGAAGAAGTCACTCCTTCATGGGCAGCTACTTCACCAATACCCGCAAGTTCACAGTCTGACCCACAATTTATTTCCCTGTAGACGCATCTCCCGTTCTGGTCTTCAGTCCAGTTTGGTGGGCTAGTGGCTTGGAGCCAGATAAACTCACTGGTCCTATTCCTGGTTGCTCCACTTAATACGTATAGGATCCCTAACAAGTTATTCAATCTCACGAAACTTCAGTTTCCTCATCTATAAAATGGGACAATAATACTAAATTTACCTCATTTAGAATAAAACAATGCACGCAAAGTGCTTAGCATGCTGCCTGGTATGAACTCAGTATTCATTAAAGAAACAAATCAAAATAGCAATTGTTAATTATTTCTTCCTCTTTTTCCTTTAGAATCACATTTAACTGTTTAAATACTTTGGTGAACATAACATTTTATACATTTTTGTGTGTGCACTTCAAATAATAAACCACTGTTTTTCTTTGGATATCATGAACGTTATGAATAGAGCTTTCAGTACGACGACATTTAAATATATACACTCCCCATTCTGAATTTCCTAGCATGTATCTCGCGTGTCCTAAATTATCCTTGTTTCTATCAATCCATGAATAAGAGCAAAAGTGAACAATCATTTGCATAAAGTAATGTTTTATCAACTGGTAGACATTCTGACTGCAGCTTTGCATATGCCCATGCAATAAAGATGTACACAACTCAGGAGGATGGAAAGGACAGGGTGTGGTAGAAGTTAAATTTGCCAGAGTAGCTACCATTTCCACCACTGCTTCAGAATTTAGCTTGTGAGAACCAGAGAAGGCCTTATGTCGCAGTTCTGGACAGGACAAATGCCACTGTCTCTTCTGCATGCCTTCCTTCTGGACCATTGACGCCAAGCACGTAACTGGCAGGCAGAGTCCTTGAGATCATCTATCCTGTCTAAGCCGCAGTCAAGTTGGACCACACACAGAAACTGACTCAGACCAGTAACAGGGAGTAACAGAGAGAGGTTTAGAGGAAAGTCTTAGAAGTTGAGTTTTACCTGCCTCCTCACCACCCCACAGCCCTGACACTGCCAACACACTGAAACTAAATTTCTATTTCGTTTACCTACAAAGGATTTTCTTTAATTTCCAAACTGCTACATCAGAAGGCTAAATTATCTTTTTTATTTTCAAAACAGATATCATCTCCAGCGTGGTAAATAAAATCCATGGTCCAACAGAGGGTATAATCTGGCTTGTGGAAGATCAATTTAAAATCATCTCTAGGATGTATAAGTAGCTCAATTAACTTTGGACCATTTTAAGTGGATTCAATTTAAAGTCTCCATCAAGTGTTTCATATTAGCTGCTCTTCTAGTACTATGGGTATACCTGACATGTGTGCCATCCTTTCAATTCCTATTCCAAGAGAATCATCACTTAACTTGCTTATTGTGAGAAAAAAAAATGAATACGGCATTCAAGTGCCAACAAGTATTAGGAGGATAGGTTTGGATGACCATAGACTATAATTTTTTTATAAAACAATTTCTGGGCTGTCAACAACTGGAAAGGTATTTCGCTGCAGATGATTGTTTTCACATGTGACCTTAGCCCCAGATGAAGTGTAAAAGTAATGTCTGATAAAGGAACACCTTGACTGTGCCTTAATTTGCTACATTTTTACAACTACGACAAGCATCTGTTCTTATTAATCCCTATTGTCAAATCCAAAGTAAAACCGCATTTTCACCTTTCATCGACCACAAAATTACTTCAACTTTATAAATACCATGCCAATTTGTTAGTGTTACTAAAAATGCCAATGTAGACCACACCTACTCACAGTTGGCAGATAAATGATTCAGAGCTTAAAAAATATTTGACCTTAGAACGTGCCTTCTATTCTTACTTCACAGGGATCCTCCTTCAGTTCTATGTTGGAGCTAGATCTATGGTAAAACATCACAAACTGGTCGGCTTACATGTCCCCGAAAGCAGATGGGGTTGCAGTGGTGGGTCTGACTTATTTGCCTTGATGTTTGCCAAAAATCCAAAGAGGCAGAGATAAAAGGAGAAAATATGAGAGTGCACTCTGGTTTTAAACATGCTATTGAAATTGTAGGCTAGAAACAGTAACACAAAAAGAATGGATCACTGCCAGTCTTCAGTCCTTGAATATGCGGGTAGGGGGAGTCTTAGCATAAGTGGAATACTATGGAAGCAAAGAAAGAAATATTAACTCAATCATATCATAAGCAACCCGTTTCCTGGGCATTGAACACACATGCTACCAAATGTCTCAGGATCAAAGCCTGACACAAAGGTAAAAAATATAAGCCATATTCTGGCTTCAACTAGAAAGAAATCTCTTCAGGGAGAAAAGCAACAATGAGAACTAAAGGAAGGGGAAGGAGAGGGGAGAGGAGGGTGCATATCTCTAAGACCAGCCAATATTCATGATAGATACCTTGATCCTGAAGGAAGTGCCAGGACTGCAGTAGGAAATATCTGAATAAAACAAAGCATTCTTTTGGGACTGGAAAACTAAGTAGTATTGTAGCCTATGGGTACAACCTGGATTTCCCAGAGTTCTTATGAAATTTAGGTCAGAGCCGAGATGACTATGACAAATACCTGGGGTTACTTTTAGACTCCAAATACACCCACCAAATGCATCTATGACCATATTTGGATATGTCCTCATTTCAGGGTGGCTAACCACTCATTGTCCCAAAATAAAGGTTCAACTGAGGCACTTGACAGTCTTGCAAACTCATCCAATGAGCAGCGATAAACTCTGCAACTTCTGCTGGAATGAAGCACAATAACTGAACTCCATGGTGTTATTTTTCAAAGCAAGATGCATTTCTAACTTTGCATTATTTTTAAAAATTATGATTTTCATCAAACCCCTTGATAAAAAATAAAATTAAATTAAAAAATTTAAGAGCGCCACATTTACTCCCATTGTATAAAAATAACATTCTTTTATTTTTCCACAAAACTAAAGAACACCTCTAATAACTAGCATTTGATAAAAATGTCTATTTGCACCTAACCTTTAAGTTTTGTAATTTTATTAATTTTGACTATGTGCATACCTAGTTATTGTTTATAGGCTGAATAATTTTTAATAATTTTAGAAAATATTCTACCACTCTGTCAACTGCTTTAAATGCTTCTCTTTGAAACTCTTTGAGCTAAATTACATCTTCTTATATTGAATGACATAAAAGTTGAAGATACAAAAAAACTGAGCTATTTGTTGCATAGTGCAAATTCATTTATGTATTCAACAAGTACTAGTTCTGAGTACCTACTAAGAATTAGGCATTATTTTAGGTGCAGAAGATAACAACTGTTGCCAAGGCAATGTCCTTCCCCTATAGGACTTAAATTCTAGTAGCAGGGAAAAGAGACAAAAAACAAGTACTGGTTAGTTCAAATTACTATCTAAAAAAATAAAGCAATGTAAATAGCGCGTGAGGAGAAGACTGATATTTTAGGCAGGGTGGTTTTGACTTTCTGAGGGTAGGTTCAACTGTTTAGAGAAAGAGCGTTACAGGCAAAGGGGAAAAGCATGTGCAAAAGTCGTGAGGTGGGAGGAGAATGTCAATAGTTCTCTAGACATTTTCTAGAATTTTGCTGACCTTTGTGTGCAGATGTCTTCAATGAATTGCCAAAAATTATTCCAATAGTTTTGTGGATTAACATGGTGACCTCAGAAATTTATAAGTATAATTCAGATCATTTTTACAAGATGTCTTAATTCATATGCTTAAATAATATGCTCCTGGTTGCACATGTCTGTATGAAAGTTTGCCATTCAAACATCCAACACTTGCCATGTACAAGACATTGTACTAGGTGACAGGGGATCAAAAAAAAAAAAAAATAGGATATAGTCCATAATATCCCTAAATTGCAAGAGATTAAGATCTTGTAAACATAAAATATAGGTGCAAATATCAGTGGAAGGAGACATATTGCTAACAGCCAAATTAAATGATATGGGCAAAGTTATCTATGAGAAGTCAGTAAAGAAAGTGACTAGGGAAGGGTTCAAGTGGTGAAAGGGGCCTTCCCCAGGAGATGACAGGATGGGTTCAAGTCATGATCTCACAGTTGTGGGATTGAGCCCCGTGTTGGCTCCACGCTAACAGCACAGAGCCTACTTGGGACTCTCTCCCCTCTCTCAGTCCCTCCCCATACACACTCCCTCCCTTCTCTCTCAAAATAAACAAATAAACATTAAAAAAAAATAAATTAAGCTAGAGGAAAGACAATGTTAAGAAAATGATTAGAAAAAATATACTTACAATACTGTACTGCATTTATCAAATAAAATCAGTGTATAAATGGACCCACACGGTTGAAATCCATTTTGTTCAAGAGTCGACTGTACAATAACACAAGGGTGGTGTGAGCAGAGGATCCAAAGCAGGAAGGCACTTGGCATGCCCAAGTAATAGGACTCTAATTGTCTATAGAAGGGAATTCACAAAGAGGAAAGTTGAGTGGAATCTAGAATATGGAAAGGTCATCTTGAATGACGATGTTTTAACTTGGTCCTGTGGACAACAAGGACCATTTCATCTGACTATTTCACTTCATGGCCTTTGTAGTCAGTTTTGTGAACTCTTGTTTCAGTGTGATCTCATCTGCTTTTATTACCTGAAAGAATAAGTGTGTAGTGAAAAATTAACCTCATAAAAAAAGAGGGCTGGAGTTACTAGGAGGTGATCTCTAGGCCCTTGGAATATCATGTCAATATCTTTTGGTCACCCAACAGACTAACAATGTGATTTATTATGGGGATTTGGGCCATACAGTATTAGTTCTATCTACAAAGAGACTGAAAACTAAAAGTCAGTCATGTGGGCAGTACGTGAATAAGCTCCTATAAAAACTCTGCACATTAAGACTCAAGTGAGCTCCCCTAAATGAAGCTGGCAATACTCCATGTGTATCATTACACACTGGTGCCAGGAAAGCTATGTTGTCGATGACTCTGTGAGGAAAACACAAAAAAAAGTTCCATGTTTGCTATTTCTCCTGGACTCTGCCCAATGTGCTTCTTCCTTTGGCGGGCTTTAATCTGTATCCTTTAGCTATAATACACTGGCACCATGATTTTAACAGCTTTCACTGAGTTCCTTGAGTGTTTCTAGTGAATTGTTGAACCTGAGGGTGATTCTGGTAACACCCTGAACTCACAACTAGTGTCAGAAGTGATGGCACTCTTGTGTGCACTACCCTCCTCTTTAAGTTTTTAACTGGTTATAGTATAACAGGTTGGCCATCAATAATTTTGAAGATCTCACTGTGGTATTCTCACCAGTAAATTTTGTTTAGTCAAATATATTTATCATTGCCTACCTTTTCCTCTATGACAAAGTATTATTCACAATAAAACAGTCCCTTAATACTGTGTTAATTCAGTTGACTTTTTAAAAACTCTCCTTTAATGTAGAACCCTAAAGTTTAAACATATTGGACCACTACCAACCATTTGACCACTTGTTCACTGAACTTCCCAAAACTCTCTATGTGATTAGTGAAGTGAAGACCACAGACCACTACATGAAAAGCAGAACAGACAACTACTGAAGTGGCCTATAATTCACTTACATGAAGGGTCACCTACTTAAAGCCTAAAAGGGGAGTGAGGGTAAACGAACAATAACTGTATCTCTAAGTAAATGCCAACAATGTGTGTATTTTAAAAATCATTTAAGACCAATAAAGTTCCTCATGCTGGGATATGGATTTTGAAAAAGGCAATTAATTTTTATGTCAAGTCAGGTTATATAACTGCCATTTTTTTTTCCTTTTTATAACAGCTCATTTCCATTAACACAAGTTTTTACTCACTACGAGTCGAAGATGCACTGATCACCACACAGTAACAAAAGAAACGGGAAGAGCTAAGAACAGAAAGATTTGTTTCTGAAACACTATGGCAGTTCTAGTTCTCAATTATAAAGGTTATTTCAATAAATTAAATATTCTAATTCCATCTAGTAAGTGTATAATAAGGCATTTTTTTGTTTTACAAATTCTGATTAATATTATAGCTTTCTTTTCCAATAATCTACTTTGTTCAATTTTCCCTATTCAAGAGGGTCAATTTCTGTTTCTCCAACAGGTATTATGGAAGTAGAAAAAAATTTTTTTGCAGGAAGGCACACTTGAAGCTTGATTAATCCTTTCTGGAATAAAGCCAAATCATGGGTAGAAACCTAGAGATTTTTATTCTACACTTTCTCCCCCCTTTACATTGATTCAGAAATGAGCATTACTATTCAAAGACTAAGGAGATCTAGGTAAATATATATTCCAGCTCCTCAACATAGTATATTCCTTTTTAGTCTCTTGGCTGATTTTTCGCTTGCGTACTCCTTATCTGCTAGTGCATCCTTAGCCATGTTCTCTGCTCACCGTCCATGTTCTTCCTGGGAATGCTATCCGTTCCTGAGACTTCAACTACCAGCTGTCTACTCTCTCCTTGCTCTTTACTACAGCAGATGCCAAACCTTACTGATTATCAGAATCATCTGAGAATCTATTTTGGAACCCATATCCCCAGATCTCACCTAGATCTGATTTACCAAAATCTCTACAGTACTTCAGGCAAGCCGTATTTTTAACAAATTCCTACACAGCTACAAGCAAAAGTCTACAAATTGTTATTTAGGAACTACTGGTCTAATAGATATTTGTTCCACATCTAAAACTTAACTCAAAAACTCAAATCAGAATTTCCCATATAATCAGGTGCCCTTTTATATTTTCAGGCTCAATGGAATGAAATTCCATGTCTGAGCTGACATCCAAAAAGGTATTCTGAAAGCTGTCTTTTTTCCTTTTCCTCCCTTAATCAATTGGTCCTTTGGTCTTCCATTCAGCAATATTAATTAACTGGTACCCATGTCTGAATATGCCCATGTAATTACCACCTCTAGGTAGACCATGATCAGTTGTTATTTATCTTTGTTTCCCTGGTACCTGAGACTCTAGGTGCTTAGTAAATGGGTGCTAAATAAATCAGAACAAGGGAAGCAGGCATGGTAAGAGTATATTCTCTATGATGAAGAGACTCAAGTTTTATAACTTTTTGCTTTGAGTTCTGAATTCTCTTGTAACCTCATTTAATCAAATGCAGTAGCAAAGGGAAATAATCTGCTCCCAAATCAAAGATGATAACAAGGACTCATAGGCTTACAAGCCAAAACTTCACAGCAAAATGCATACCAGAATGTCCTTACTCCCTAGTAAGGACATCACTATCAAAGATGACACACGGAAATAGTTACAAATATTACTACAAAAACCCCCCAAACAAACCCACAAATGGATCTCCATCTTAAAAAAAGAACTTAGAAATTCTACCACTACTGCAATTGCAAAAATCATCATAACAAAAAGCTTTTGAGTTTTCTGAGTTTTACCTCATTTTATATGAAGACCAATAAAAGACGAAGATACATTCAAGTGATTCATTATTTTAAAACCAGCCGTTTTACTTTAAAAGTGACAAGAGATCAATCATATAATTAATGTGTTCCAAACCCGACTAGAAGCAAAGTACATTAAATACGATGTTTTAGAAATCTCAAGTGTCCCTCACAGCTTACATGTTAACTCTTTCTCGTAAAAGAGCTTGAAGTAGTAGACTGAGATCAAGGTTGGGCAAGAAATAGGAAATTCTTTCCGATTCATCGCATCTCAGGATTATAGTATTTAATAGGCTCTGATTCTTTACCAGGTTCTTAATACCATATTAAAGTAAATCAAAGGAAGATACAGTTCCCCTCTTTTACGTTAGGGCCTTTTAGAAGTTATAAATTAAGAAAGAGTAATGCCTTCAATTCTACTTCATAAGATTAGAAGATAATCATGAAATGAGGATTTTTGTTTCTATCTTTTGAACTGCTATCTATTTAGGTTCTATAATACTCACATGAGAAAAATACAGGCATACCAACAGTTTATGGTTGTGGTCTTTCCCTGTTGACATATTAGCCCCTCCCCTTTAATTGATACCCGTATTTACTTCTGACTTAAATACCACAAGGGCCACAGATTTTTCTGCAATTTTCTTGCTAATAGATCTAAGTTACTAGGAGAGGATTTTTAAGTCTAAATTTCTAAAAAGGAAAAAGAAAACGTAACTGGGTAAACATTAAGAAACCGCAAAAGTAACCCCACTCATTTCTCATTTATTAAGTTGCTATTCGCATACGGTACTTTCACTTGATTCAGTGGCTATGGGGGGCTGAAAGGTTCCTTTCCAGGCATTTGTCTGGAACTGCTTCTTTATTTAGACCTCGTTCTACAAAGCTGTCTCATTTTTCCAAAGCTTTAAGTGGTTGATGCCAAGTTACATACACATGACGGTTCCTATGTTGCAGAGTAATTAGACGTAATCGACCGCCAGTCACAATATGAAAACAATTAATATTATTCTTTAGACAAACCAAGCATTGTTTAATCAGTTAGGATATGTGTCCTTTTCTGGCACCACCACCACCACCACCACCACCATAGTTCAGGATCTTATCACTTTATGCTTAGACTATTTCAATGGTCTCTAAATTAAATAGAAGCTTTTCTCTACTTCACCCTTTATGGTACTTTTAGGTTAACCTACCTAAAGCACTGCTTTGCTCCTGTGGAGCATTCAAATCCATCTATGGTATGGTCCTACCCACTATCTGGGGAAAAAGCAAAAATTCTTATTCCACTGCATTTGAATCATATCCCATCCCACAAAATTGCACTGTTCTTCCAAGCTTTAATGCTTTTGTGCAAGTTCCTCTGCTTTGTATGGCCCTATTTTAATATTTTCTCCTGTTGAAGTCCTGTCCATTTAAAGGCTCCTATCAGACTTCTTGGGTGGTGCTTTCCTAATGCTCCCAAGTAAAAATAATTCTATCTTCTCTTACAGTCTTATAATTCCAAGTTGTATAAACTTATATAAAACATATATTACCAATATTACATATTGCCTTGGAGGTAAGATATATTTTACCTCCTCTCAGCTCCTGGCCACTAGAGATGGGGCCACACAGCAACACATTTAGTACCCCATATATAGTAGGGGCTGAACAGCTACTCGTTGAATAAATGATTTTATGAAAGGACAAAATGGAAAACCAAGGCAGAAAGAGAATAAAAAACGAGCTCATGTTGCTACTTAAGTGGAAGGTGGGTCAGGTCCCATACTGAGCCACAAATGGAAACTAGGTTGGGGCAAATCTTCCTTTCTTAGGCACTCTGGGCTGGCTCCTTGGGGAGAGAGTTTATAAAAACCATAAGACAGAAAGTTATCTGATGGGGCTATTGCCACAGCCAATGCCACAGTTAACATTTTTACCCACAAAACATAGATGGTCTCATTGCTCAAAACCCTGCTCTTCCAGGGATTACTTAAAGGTAACTTGGAGGCAAGTCAGCACATTTTATTTTTTTTAACTTTTTTAAACATTTTTTTAACTTTTTTTAATTTTTAATTTTTTTCCAATATGTGAAATTTATTGTCAAATTGGTTTGCATACAACACCCAGTGCTCATCCCAAAAGGTGCCCTCCTCAATACCCATCACCCACCCTCCCCTCCCTCCCACCCCCCATCAACCCTCAGTTTGTTCTCAGTTTTTAAGAGTCTCTTATGCTTCGGCTCTCTCCCTCTCTAACCTCAAGTCAGCACATTTTAGTTCACAATGCTAACTTCCTGATACATAGGAAAGAAAAATCAAAGGAGCCTTTACACAGATTTTAGGATAAACAGAAAGCACACATTTTGCTTCAATCTACCTTCAACCTAGCAAAGGCTAAAATAAAATGCCTTATGAAGTGCAGGGCTGCAATGATCTAAGTAGCCACTGAAGACAGCACTCTTCCAAGTTAGTATTTCTTGCTGGCTATGGTTGTGATATGTTCAAGATCACAGTGGTGAGTGTGCAGTCCTGTAACATGAGGAGGATAGCACAAACCAGAGAACCTGCCACAAATGTAGCAAATTGAGAGCCACAGGGAGAGGAAGGGATTAGTGACTGATTTTTGACTCTCTAAACAACAAAGATGCAGCATTCTGAGCCTGACTATTAGTCAGGAGGACTACCCTTGCCACTAAGGGAGCATCTGCCACTCCTGAAAGGAAATTTCTTCTTCAGGAAGAAATGGAGACAGGATAGGGTGAGTGAGGCCGACGGAGTGCCCGGGCTCTAACCGTGAGAGCAGGTACTGTACCATCATGGTACCACTGTCCTTAGGGACAATCAAGGAAATGTCAGCAAAGTTGGGGGTGGTCGGGGGCGGGGGGAGAAGATCTGGGTGGGGTTGGGGGTGGAGGGTGGTGGTCAACAATATTTCAAGAGTAAAAGAATTCTTAACTTCTTTGTTTTTTGTTTGCATTTTACTGAAGGATTTAAGCAGGGCAAGTACTACAAGAATCAGTGCCCTATAATGTACTCAATTCAATGTGCTCAGCTATACCGTAAGCTTTAGTTGTCTTGTGATTTTATAATTCCACAAGAGTTAAAAACTACTGTGTTTTCCCCGGCTTTAGGGCTCCCAGACAAAATCTAGGATGCCCAAGTAAACTGCATGGGCTTTAATATTGCATGGGACATACCTATATTTAAAAAAATTAGTTTTTAATTCACATTTAAGTAAGAATCCTGTATTTTTATTTGCTAAATCTGGTAGCAGAGTACTAATATCACAGTACTGGGAAAATAAATTCCTGAGTACCCTTTATATATCATTTTCTTACTTAATTTGCTTTTAAATACTTGGTCTGAAAAATACCTTATTTGATATAAACTAGTCACATCTGACTTCTCAAGCAAGCTATATTAAATTTACTTAATAAAAATGAGCAAATATTAGTTAAATGCCACAGATACCACTATGAATAGATTCAGAAAGATCTATTCTAAACTATGAAAGACTGAGAGGAAAACGAGGACATCTAGATAACAATGGACAGACACCATTATTAGTGAGAATACCAAGCCTGTGAGGCTCAGTAAAACTGAATTGATGACCTGGAAAATAAGATCAAATTAAGATATAGAAGACTGGTCTGAGGTCCCTGAAGACATGAAGGCAGGGAAAAGATAAAGCTTCTTCCCCCAGAATAGAAGACAAAGATGCTGAGAATATTTACTTAGTCAACAACTCTACTCTGCTCAAATGCCAAATAAAGATCAATCAATTAACATTTGAAAGACTTTTCTGGTCAGACAAAAAAGTGGCTTCAAAATTAACATAATGGCATAAACCTATTCCCGAGATTTTGGTGCTGTGCTAATAAGCTTTATCAAGGGAGAATTTATTGTTCCGGTATTTACATTGCAAATATTAATAGGAAACAGTATCTGGGCACAATGTGGAAGACTTGGTGGGTATGGGGAGGGACAAGCAACCTTTATATGTAACACAAATTCAGGAATAATAGAGATTTAACGGGTTGAATGTTTTAAACAAATCTTTTTCATTTAATATTTTAAGTAAATAAACATTAGCATCCATTTAAATACTCTTATTTTTTCTGAAGGGTTTTAACATTTTTACTGAGATTTTGTTAAGCTAGCAGGCACTACAAGTGTCTGATTATAATGGTGCACTTGTGAACAAACTATAGTCTTTCTTTGAATACACTGTAAATCAATCGAAAAATGTGACTTTTCTTATTCTCGTATTCTTTATTTTATTTTTAAAGTTTATTTATTTATTTGGAGAGAGAGTGGGGGGGAGGGGCAGAGAAAGAGGGAGAGACAGAATCTCAAGCAGGCTCTGTACCGTCAGCACAGAGCTGGATGTGGGGTTGGAACTCATGAACCCTGAGATCACAACCTCAGCCAAAGTTGGGTGCTTAACCAACTGAGCCACCCAGGGGCCCCTCACATTATATTATTTAAAATAGAGTCTTTTTTAAAACAGAAACTTTTTTACTACACAAACATAGACACACATACAAACACACATGGTAGTTCACTTCCTTTAAAACAATTTTCTTCAGATACTTTTGTCTTTTTGGCTGCAACCGAGGAACCACAGTGGAACCTTAGCTCCCAAAGTTCAGGGATTGACAACCTATCATCCCACTCCTTAGGGCTGGACTCACTAAGGTTTTGGTGGCCTCAGAGAGTAAACCAAACAGACTGTGACTAGGCAAAAGGAGCATATAAAAACAAGGAGCTCAATATCTTGGAAGAATTTGATAATCAAAAACAAAATCACCGATGGGCGCCTGGGTGGCTCAATTGGTTAAGCGTCCAACTTCGGCTCAGGTCATGATCTCATGGTTTGTGAGTTTGAGGCCCGTGTTGGGCTCTGTGCTGACAGCTCATAGCCTGGAGCCTGCTTTGGATTCTGTGTCTCCCTCTCTCTCTCTCTCTGCCTTCCTCTGCTCATACTCTCAATCTCTCTCTCTCTCCCTCCCTCTCTTAAAAATATATAATAAACATTAAAAAATTTAAGAAAAAAAACAAAAATTCTTTAAAAAAAATTACTGAGGTTTTCAAAATGGGGAAAATCTGAACTTTGCTGTACCTCCCTAAACTTGCTTCACAGAATACTGACAGCAAATCCATTGCCTCTGGGCTTGGTGTTCTCATCCCATCAAATAGGTCTGTCTTCACCTCCAAGTGGACAAACTTGATTTTCTCTAGGTGCCCCATCTGTCCAGTAAATCACCAAACACTCCTTCAACCAGGTGTAAGGATCAGAAGACAAGACTGAAAAAATTTAGCTTTCTTTGAATGGGGGAGGGGTGTCCTGAGGTTAGCTAAGGACCATATTTCAAAGCTAGGTTGGGTGAGGCAGCTGAAGCACTGGTCTAGAATTAACTCCTTCTAAAAGAAATATAATGCAAGCCCATATGTAATTTAAAATTTTCATGTAGCCACATTAAGAAAGTAAAAAAAAAAAAAAAAAAAAAAAAGTGGGGGGGGGGGGCACCTGGGTGGCTCAGTCCGTTAAGCATCTGACTCTGATTTCAGCTCAGGTCATGATCTCAGGGTTCATGAGTTTGAGTAGGGCTCTGCACTGAGTGGAGACTGATTGGGATTCTCTCTTTCTCTCTCTCTCTGCCCCTCCTCCACTTACACACATGCACATGCTCTCTCTCCCTCAAAAATAAAAATGTTTAAAAAAGAAAATAAAAAAATAGGAGAAATTTTTAACAATTTTAGCATTTTATTAAAACCAATGAATCTGAAATATTACGTCAACATGCAGTGTTAAAAAATTGACAACAATCCATACTCTAAGTCTTTGAAATCCCATATGTAATTTTTTCAATTCTGATTTGCCATATTTCAAGTGTTTGATAGTACCTGTGGCTAATATCTTCCATACTGGACAATGCAGGCCTAGATGCGAACTCAAAAACCTAACTCCACACTTTGGATCCCTTTGTCACAAACTTTTCTTCCATACGGGGACAGGAAAAATGTCTCTTGGGAGGGAAAGTAAAAGAAGGGAAGGATGGAATGAAGTTCTCAAAATGTGCTTGCAAGTGTGTAAGTTGCTAGTCCTTGTGACTAAATGTTACAGAGAATAACTGCTGCTTTTGCTTCTCCCATCAGTCCTCTGGGACGCCAAGGTTTCTTATGAAGTGGCTAAGCCTATTACCCATAATGGCGTTTGCAAGCCATGTTTCCATATGGGATATAACTAATAAGAGCTTATCTTACTACTCAGGAGTAATAGAGAAACACCAGTAAAAACCAGAAAAGGGGCATGGTCCCAAACATCTTCTATAAACTTTGGCTTCAAAGAACTCCACAGCAGACTGTGCACATCACAGAGATAACTTTTGCTCCTGGAACTGCCAACAATTACGGAAGCAATCTTAATTCATCCTGTATCAAGAGAGCACTGACCTGATTATGTTGTCAATCACAGTGCCTGACACATAGTAAGCACTCAACTCATGGTGGATATTATTAAGCCTGGTATTGTTTCGCTTTTTCTCTACAGAATGAGGGCAATAATTCTAGCACCCAGAAGTAGGACAACTCCCGCAGCCTTCTGATGTTACCAGATATCCAGATCATACATAACACTTCTAAGACAAAGTCATGGTGAACAGATTGGAGGGTAGCAAATGTATGGCCAGCCTTGGAGCTTCTCCATAAGCCATGGAAACTTTAAATCTCTATTACTGAATCATGATCATGATCTAATAGTCAGTGTAGTGGGTCATAAGCAGGATTAAAAGGGGAAAAAAGTAATGGTAAATACTATAGTGCATCTCACTGAATCATTTCTGAAAATTATTGCTTCTGACATACATACGTGTATGGGGAGGGTCAAAAAAAAGTTTGAACACTACTACATTAGAATACACTAGAATTTTAAGAAACTCTAAAACTTCTCACTTCCTAGGAGATGCAGATGAGCAGGAAAGAAGAGAGCATCTGACTCGTTTGGGAAAGAATTTTTAGGGCAACAGTGAGATAGAGTTGTCAAAGATAGGCTCTAAAATATGTATATGGGATGAGGATATAATGATCCTAACTTTTATCAATATGGCTGTGTGAAGTCCAACTACCCTCAAAGGACTATAGGAAAAAGTGTAACTGACTCACCAGATGATACAAAATCTTCATACAGTAAGTTGTGGGCATTTTTTTTAAATGGCTCTTTCTTTTTAAAAGCACTTGAAAAATATAAGAATTAAGGCTCTGGTGAAAGGAATTTTCCTGACTTTATAAATAGAATCTGATATAAATCCTTTCTGTGTGTGGAATTAGGGATTTACATAATTTGAATCCTAATGTGTATAACACAGATGCTATAGTTTGCATTGCTATTTTTGGTTATGAAAAGAAAAACTAGGAGGAAGTCCAAGATGGCGGTGTAGGAAGATCCTGAACTCACCTCCTCCCACAGACACACCAAATCCATAGCTACATATGGATCATTTCCCTCTGAAAAGGATCTGAAAACTAGATGATCTGATCTCCACAACAAAGGATAAAAGGGCCACCTCAAGATGGGTAGGAGATGCAGGACACAATCTCACTAAACCCCCACCGCCCCTCCCCTCTTGGCCCTCCCAATGTTCCCCCACGCCCTGTATGGTGATGCACAAGAGAGAAGATCTCACTGCACAGTCACTTCTCCCAGAAGAGTAAGGGGTTGGTGCCCCACATCAGCACTCCTGCCCCTGGGATCTGTACCACAAAGATGAGCCTTAGAACGTGTGATTTGCAAAGCCAACAGGACCAATGTCTTATGAAAGAAAAGGCTCCAAAGTGTTATAAAAAAAAGCCCTGAGATTCCTCTCTTGGAGGGCTCATATGCTGTCTTACTCGTCCCAAGACCCAGAAAAAAAAAAAAAAAGTTTGAAAAATGCCTAGACTATATGTAAGGGAGATTCATTTCTTGATCTGGGGTCACGTCACTGGAAGGAGGGGTTGGACAGCTGAGATATTCCTCAGTGACAAAGATGCTGGCAGCTACCATTATTGCATTCTACACACACTCTGCTGGAATAGGTGGGTGAGCCTGGACACAACGCCCCGTCCCCCCAACAAAGGCTGAGGTGAGTGGTCTCCACGCTTCCTGAGGCCAGAGAGCATGGGCAGTGGCAGTGCTCCCCAGCTCCCCAGCTGGGGTAGGAGAGTGTGATCGGTCACAGACTTCCCTCCCCAGTGAAAGTCTGCTAAAATGGGCAGTTCTACACTTCCCTGACCCCGGGCGAGCACTGGCCAGTGCCAGTGAGCACGGCGTTCTCCCAGTCAAAAGCCAGCACGTGCACACAGACAAGACACCCATACTGCACTGCTGAAGTCTGGAGGTGTGAGCAGTCAAGACATTTTCCTGCTGTCTTTCTGAAGCAGTCAATCATGTCCTGCCCTCTACAGGATCCAACTGCCTTGCTAAAGCTAGCAGGTACACAAGGGACATCTCTTGATAGCCAGGCCCTGGTGGCCAAGAGGACTGGCATTCCAGAGCTCCTTGGGACTGTAACAATCAGAGACAATTACTGGCAGGCCGCCACCCTCAGGGCACTGCACTAACAGCAGACAGAAACACAGCCCTAGGCTTCCTGTAAAAAAAAAAAAGGACTATTTACTTAGCCTGGGGCTGCAGCCTGAGGGACAGGCTTCAGGTTTCCATATCCATATGGAGAGGCTAAGGAGGTGCTACCAAGAAATGTAAGCAGTGAGGCACCATCCTGTGCACCCACTGACCTCCTTACAGCTGGATGAGTTTTCTCAAAAGGGAACTTACATAATCATCCAGAACCCCTAGTTTGGCAGTTGTTGCCCAGGAAACACTCCAAATCTCTTGGTCTGGAGACTAGCAGAATTATGATTGTGGCCCAAAGGACTGTATAAACTTGCACTTTTTTTTAAGATTTTATTTTTAAGTAATCTTGACACCTGATGTGGGGCTCAAACTCAGCCTCAAGATCAAGAGTTGCATACTCCACCAACTGAGCCGGCCAGGTGCCCCTACACTTGCATACTGTTAAAGCTGCAGCCTGAGGGACTGGCCTGAAACTATGTGCTAAATGAGATGCCCCCACCTTGGATCACTGATAGGTCTTGGCACATCCTGAACAAGGGGGGGGCATATCTAAAATAAACCAGCTGGTTTAGACAATCACAAAAATTTAAGAGACTGCGATAAAAGCTAGAGCACAGCTAAATGAAAAGGATCATCACCTACACGAGACCACTCCTTCAAGACAGAGAGGTATCTGTTTTTCCTAATACATAGAAACCACAGAAATGCAAGCAAAATGAGGAAACAGAGAAATATGTTTCAAATGAAAGGATAAGATAAAACTGCCAAAAAAGAGAGAAGTAATCTACCGGATAAAGAATTCAAAGTAATGGTCACAAAGTTACTCACCAAACTCAGGGAAAGAACAGACAAACACAGTGAGAACTTCAAGAAAGAGAAAACATAAGGAAGTACCAAACAACAGTCACAGAGCTGAAAAACATAGTAATTATGCTGAAAAATATACTAGAGGGGTTCAATAGTAGACTAGATGAAGCAGAAGAACCAATCTGCAAGCCAAAAAGATAAAGCAACAGAACTCACCGAGACAGAGCAACAAACAGGAAGAATGTTAAAGAGTAAAGAGAGCTCGAGGGACCACTGGAACAACATCAAATAACATTTACATTAAAGGGGTTGCAGAAAGTGAAGAGACAGAAAGAGACAGAAAACTTACTTGAGAAAACAACAGCTGAAAATTCCCTAAGCCATGGAAGAAAACAGACATCTAAGTCCAGGAATCCCAGAGAGTTCCAAAAAGATGAACCCAAAGTGACCCATACCAAGACACATCATAATTAAAATGCCAAAAGTTAACCAGAGAAATCATAAAAGTAGCAAGGGAAAAACAAACTGGTATATGCAAGAGAACCCCCATAAGACTATTAGCAGATTTCTCAGCAGAACCTTTGCAGGTCAGAAGGGAGAAGCATTGACATATTTAAAGTGCTGAAAGGAAAAGAACTTCTAACTAAGAATATTTTACCCAGCAAGATTATCATTCAGATGTAAAGGACAGATAAAGATTATTCCAGACAAGCAAAAGCAAAAGGAGTTACTCACTACTAAACCAGCCTTACAAGAAATATCATGGAAACTTTAAGCTGAAAAGCAATTGCACTAGCAATATCACTAGCAATTGCACTAGCAATAGCAAGAAAATATATGGGAGTCAAAATCTCACTGAAAAAGGTAAACATAGAGTAAAGGTATGGATTAACCACTTATAAAGCTACTAAGAAGGTGAAAAGACAAAAGCAGTAAAATTAAAATTACAATAATTAGTTGAGGGATACATAAAAGATGCAAAGTGACATCAAAAACAATGAATGTGGAGGGAGAGTAAAAGTGTAAAATTTTGGGATGTGTTCAAATTTAAGTTGCTATCAACTTAAAATGGACAGTTACATACATAGGATGATATACGTAAACCTCACAGTAACCACAAATCAATAACTTATAGTAAATACATAATAATGAGAAAGGAATCTAAACATAACACTAAAGAAAGTCATCAACCCATGGGGAAGAGAAAGAGGAAAAGAAAGGAACAGAGAGGAACTACAAAAACAGCCAGAAAACAATTTAGAAGATGGCAATAAGTACATATCTAACAATAATTACCTTAAATGAAAAAGGACTAAATTCTCCAATCAAAAGACACAGAATAGATAAATGGATAAAACACAGGACATATATGTTGCCTACAAGAGACTCATTTCAGAAGTAAGGGCATATAGAGACTGAAAGTCAAAGGATATAAAAAGATATTCCACGCAAATGGAAACGAAAGAAAGCTTGGGTAGCTATACTTATATCAGACAAAAGAAACTTTAAAACAAAGAATGTAATAAAAGACAAAGAGGGACACTGTATAATGATAAAGGAGTCAACCCAGCAGAAAGATGTAACCTTTGTAAATATATATGTAACCAACACAGAAGCACCAAAATAGATAAAACAAATATTAACAGACCTAAATGGAGAAACTGGCAGCAAGACGATAACAGTAGGGGATTTTAATACCGTACTTTTATCAATGGATAGATCATCCAGACAGAAATTAATAAGGAAACACTAGCCTTAAATACCACAATGCACCAGATAAACTTAATAGATATATACAGAACATTCCATCCAAAAGCAGCAGAATACACACTTTCTCAAGTGCACATGAAACATTGTCCAGGATAGATCACATGTTAGAATACAAAATAAGTCTCAAGAAATTCAAAATTTTAGGAGCACCTAGGATGGCTCAGTTGGTTAAGCATCTGACTCTTGATTTTGGTTCAGGTCACGATCTCACAATTATGAGATCGAGCCCCATGTCAGAGTCTGCACTGAATGTGAAGCCTGCTTGGGATTCTCTCCCTCCCTCTCTCTTTCTCTCCTTCCCCCCAGTCACACCATGCATATACTCCCTGTCTTACCCAAAATAAATATTTTAATAAAAAAGAAATTAATATTAAAAAAAAAAGAAAATCAAGATTTTTAAATCATATCAAATATCTTTTCTATCCACAAGAATATGAAATTAGAAATCAACTACAAGAGGAAAACTGGAAAAACTATAAATATGTGGACATTAAGTAACATGTCTTTTAATAACTACCTGGTCATAAAATAAATCAGAGTGACTTGAAAAAAAAATAGAGACAAATAAAAACAAAAACACAACATACCAAAATCTGTGAATCTTTTCTAAAAAGAAAGTTCATAGCAATACAAACCTACCACAAAAATGAAGAGAAATCTCAAGCAATTTAACTTTTCACCTAAAGGAACTAGAAAATGAATAAAATCAGCCAAAAGATGGTAGAAAAAAAGGAGTAATAAAGATTAGAGCAGAAATAAATGAAATAGAGGTTAAAAAGACAATAGAAAAGATCAATGAAAGTAGGAGCTGATTCTTTAACAAGATAAACAAAGTTGACAAACTAGACTCACCAAGAAAAAAAAGGGGGGGCAAGTCAAATAAATAAAATCAGAAATAAAAGTTACAACTGATACCACGGAAATACAAAGGATCGAAGAGACCACTAAGAAATAATTATATACCAAAAAAGTACAATCTAAAAGAAATGGATATACTATTAGAAACTTCTAATCCTCCAAGACTGAATCATGAAGAAACAGAAAATCTGAATAGACCAATTACTAGTAGGGAGATTGACTCAGTAATCAAAAACGTTCCAACAAACAAAAGTCTAAGACAAGATGGCTTCACTGCTAAATTCCACCAAACATGCAAAGACGATATAATACTTATCCTTCTCAAATTATTCCAAAAAACTAAAGAGGAGGGAAAGCTCCCACACTCATTTTATGAGGCCATTAATACCCTGATAACCAAAACCAGATAAAAAAAATTACAGGCCAATAATCCTGGTGGACATAGATGCAAAATCCCTCAACAGCATAATAGCAAACCAAATTCTACAATACACCAATGGGATGATACACCATGATCAAGTAAAATTTATTCCATGGATGCAAGGATGGTTCAAATCTGAAAACTGATCTAAATGATAAACCACATTAACAAAATGAAAGACAGAAATCATACAATCATCTCAACAAATACAGAAAAAGCATTTGAAAAAATTCAATATCCATTTATGACAAAAATTATCAACAAAGTGTGCATAGAGGGAACATACCTCAACATAATAAAGGCCATATATGACATACCCACAGCTAATGTCACAGTCAATGTTAAAAACCTAAAAGTTTTACCTCTAAGATCAGGAACAAGAAAAGGATGCCCATTTTCCTTTATTTTTTTTTGTTTCAAGTTTTTATTTAAATTCTAGTTAGTTAACATATAGTGTAATATTGGTTTCAGAAGTAGAATTTAGTGATTCATCATTACATATAACACCCAGTGCTCATCCCAACAAGTGCCTTCCTCAACAGCCATCACCCATTTAGCCCATCCCCTGCCCCATCCCCTCCATCAACCCTTAGTTTGTTCTCTACAGTTAAGAGTCTGATGGTTTGCCTCTCTCTATTTTCACTATTCCCATTTTTATTCAACATAGTATTGGGAATCCTAGCTACAGCAATTAGGCAAGAAAAGGAAATAAAAGGCATCCAAACAGGAAATAAACTAGCACTATTTGCAGATAACATGATACTATATATAGAAAGCCCTAAAGATTCTATAGAAAGACCTGTTAGAACTCCTAAATGAATTTAGTGAAGTTACAGGATACAAAATTAATATATGAAAATCTGTGCATTTCTATACACTAATAACAAATCATCAGAAAGAGAAAGCAAGAAGACAATCTCATTTACAACTACAGCAAAGAATAAAATACTTATGAATAAATTTAACCAAGGAAGTGAAAGACTTGTATACTGAAACCTGTAAGATACTGACGGACGAAACTGAAGATAATTTAAATAAATGGGAAGATATACCATGCTCAAAGATTAGAAGAAACTAATATTGTTAAAATGTCCACACTACTCAAAGTAATCTACAGATTCAGTGCAATCCCTATCAAAATTCCAGTGGTCTTTTTCACAGAACTACAACAAATAATTCTAAAATGCGTATGGAAAAGAAAAGACCCCAAATAGCCAAAATAATCTTGAGAAAGAACAAAGCTGGAGGCATTATACTGCTTGATTTCAAACTATACTACAAAGCTATAGTAATCAAAACAGTATGATATTGGCATAAAAACAGGCACAGAGATCAACAGAACTGAATAGACAGCCCAGGAATAAACCCACACATATACATACGGACAATTTAAAAAAAGGAGGCAAGAATATACAATGGGGAAAGGACAGTATCTTCAATAAATGGTGTTAGGAAAAGTGGACAGCTAGTTGTAAAAAAAATGAAACTACACCACCGTCTCATATCATATACAAAAATTAAAATGGAGTAACAATTTGAATGTAAGAAATTATAAAACTACTAGAAGAAAACATAAGCAGTAAGCTCCTTGACATAGGTCTTAGCAATGTTTGTTTGAATCTGACTTCCAAGTTAAGGGAAACAAAAGCAAAAAATAAACAAATGGGACTGTATCAAACTAAACAGTTTCTGCGCAGTGAACGAAATCATCAACAAAACAAAAATCCAACCTTCTAAATGAAAGAAAATATTTGCAAATAGATCTGATAAGGGGTTAATACCCAAAATATAAAGAACTCATAAACCTCAATAAAAACAACAAAATAAGGCACTCCAATTAGGAAATGAGCAGAAGATCTAAATAGATATTTTTCCGAAGATGACATACACATGGCGAACAGGTACATGAAAAGATGCACCACAGCATTAAGGAAATGTAAATCAAAACCACAATGAGATATTACCTTACACAGTCATAATGGCTAATATAAAAAAAAAAAAACAAAAAAAAAACAAGAAATAAGAAGTAGTGGCCAGGATATAGAAAAACAAGGAACCTTCATGCACTGTTGGTGAGAATGGAAATTGGTGCAGCCACTATGGAAACCAAGGGAGGTTCCTCAAAAAATTAAAAATAGAGCTACCATATAATATAGCAATTCTACACTACTGGGTATCTATCCAAAGAAAATGAAAACACAAATGTGAAAACATACATGCACACCCCTATGTTTTTTTTTGCGACATTATAGACAAAAGCCAAGATATGGAAGTGCCTATCAATAGATGAATGGATAGAGAAGATGTGACATGTACACATAATGGAATACTACTTGGCCATAATAAAGAATGAAATCTTACCATTTGCGATACTATGGATGAATCTTCAGATTATGCTAAGTTAAATGAGACAGAGAAAGACAAATACTACAAGATTTTACTTACATGTGTAATCTAAAAAGCAAAACAAACAAGCCAAACAAAATACAGACTTATAGATACAGAGGACAGATTAATGGCTGCCAGAGGGAAGGGGGTGTTGGGAGGAGCAAAATGGGTGAAAGCGTTTAAGAAGTACAAACGTCCAGTTGTAAGTAAGTCATAAAGATATAATGAATGTACAGCATGGGGAATACAGTAAATAATATTGTATTAACTTTGTAAAGTGACAGATGGTAACTAGACTTATCGTGGTACAAGTATATATCAGTATATACCATGGTACGTGTATACAAGTATCGAATCACTATGTTGAAACTAATTAATAATTAACTATATGTTAATTATACCTCAATAAATACAAGAAAAGGGAAAAAAACTAAATTAAACTATATAAGATTTTTTAAAAAATAAAGCACCATGGATTGGAAATGCTTGGTACGAAGAAAGAAGTTCTAGCATCAGCAGAAAAAAATGAGGGAAAACAAGTATCTCTGTTATAAAACTAACTCAAACCTATTTTTTAAGAAACATTCCTTTAAAACTCTTATGGATTCTACCCTGAACACTTCTCTGTAACTGCTTATTTGGGTTACACTAACCTCTGAATTGACAAACACAAAAGATACTTTTGCTCATATTGTGTGAAGTGGACAGTATTTGAGAAAGCTAACCATTTCTCCTCCTTCTCCTCCTCCTCCTCCTCCTCCTCCTTTTTTTTTTTTCTGGTGATGAGAACTTTTAAGATCTACTCTCTTAGCCACTTTCAAATACACAATACAGTATCATTAACTACAGTCACCATGCTGTACATGACATCCTGAGGACTTATTTTTATTTTGTAACCCATTCCTGTTTTCTTTAACCTTTTCCCCCAAGGGCTCCATAATACCTCTTGCCTGATTTTCCTCTCACCTCTTTGCAGCTTCTCAGTCTCCTTTGCCAGCAATTCTTCTTCTGTAAAACTCCTACATGTTCTTGGCCCTCTTTCCTTCTTAACCAACACTGTCTTTGTGTGGTTTTGTACATACAAGGCTTCAACTTTAAGGCTTTCACTAATAATTCTCCATAATGTCTGTAGCCTCCAGACCTACATTTTAAATTGCCTACTGAGTATCTCTACCCAGTTGTCCTACAGCCACCTCAAATTCCATGTGCTAAAAAAAAAAGATCTTTTTCCTGAAGTATTCTTTTTTATTTTTTTTTAACGTTTATTTATTTTTGAGACAGAGAGAGACAGAGCATGAACGGGGGAGGGTCAGAGAGAGAGAGAGACACACACACAGAATGTGAAACAGGCTCCAGGCTCTGAGCTGTCAGCACAGAGCCTGACGTGGGGCTCGAACTCATGGACCGCGAGATCATGACCTGAGCCGAAGTCCGCCGCTTAACCGACTGAGCCACCCAGGCGCCCCTGAAGTATTCTTTTCCTCTCATGTTCCTGTCTCTATCTAGACCCCACAGCCAGAAATCTGGGAATTCCCACGTGTACAACCTCCTAACTATTGTTGTTAAAATCAATTACAAAGCCCAGGTTTTTTTTATTACTGACCCTCAAACCCATCATCATTTCCCCATTTCTATTGCCCCTACCTTATTTCAGTATCTGAGCTTCCTCTCCCTAGAATATTATAAACTTTTATTTCACTTTATTGTTATTTTTAAAAAGATTTTAAGTAACCCTTACACCAAACATGGGGCTCAAACTCACAATCCCAAGATCAAAAGTAATACACTCTACTAAGGTGGCCAGGTTCCCCTAAAACTTTTATTTAAAAAAAATATTTTTATTGAGAGATAATTGACTTACCAAAAATATGAGCATTTGAAATATGTAATTCAACGTTTTTAAGGATATTTGTACAGTTGTGCAATCATCACCACAGTCTAAGTTTAGAACATTTTCATAACTCAAAATAAACCTCATATCCAATAGTCCTCTCCTCCCTCCACCAGCCCAAGCAACTTTACGTCTCCATAAATTTGCCTATTCTAGACATTTCACATGAACTTACACAATATGTGGTCTTTTGTGACAGGTTTCTTTCACTTGGCCTACTATTTTCAAGGTCTGTCCGTGTTGAAGCAATGCCAGCCCCTCAATTCGTTTTACTCCTGAATAATATTCTACTGTCTGGATACACCCCATTTTATTTACCCATTCATCACTTTATAGGCATCTAGGTTGTTTCTACTTTTTGACTACTGTGAATAATGCTGCTACGAACATCTGTGTACAAGTTTTTGTGTGAACATATTCCCAGTTCTTTTGGGTATATACTTAGGAGTGGAACTGTTAAGTCATATGGTGATTCTCTAACCTTTCGAGGAACTGCTGTACGGTTTTCCAGAGCAGCTGCAGCATATGTACATCCCCCAGCAGTGGATGAGGGCTGAAACTTCTCCACACAGTTATGGATACTTAACTTTTTGAGTATAGCTCTCCTAGTGGGTATGAAATGGTATTTCGCTGTGGTTTTGATTTGTATTTCTCTGATAGCTAATGATGTTGGGTATCTTTTCATGTGCCAGTTGGCCACTGGTATATCTTCTTTGGGGGAAATATCTATTCAAATCCTTTGCTCTTTTTACAGTTGATTTTTTTGTCTTTTTATGATTGAGCTGTAAGAGTTCTTTATATATTCTGGACCTTTATCAGATCCATGATTTGCAAATATTTTCTCCCATTCTGGGTTGTAGTTTCACTTTCCAGATGGAATCTTTTGATGCATAAAAGTTTTAAATTTTGATGAAGTTAAATTTATGGATTTTTTTTCTTTTGTTCTGTGTGCTTTTAGTTTTATGTCTAAGAAACCATTGTCAAATCCAGGATCATTAAGATTTACCCCTATGTTGTCTTCCAAGAGTTTTACAGTTTAAGCACTTACATTTATCTCATTGACCCATTTTGAGTTAATTTTTGCATATGGTGAGATAGGGTCCGATAATAGCCTTTTAATTCTTCCACCATCCTTCGGTCTTGCTGCCAAAATGATTTTTCTTAAATGCAAACAAGCAACAATTCTCATCCCGTCATCATGTTATTAATTTCTAAATGGCTTTGTCATATCTACTGCAGTGATTCTTAACTTTGTGGGATTAGAGAATCTGATGAAAACTGCAGACCCTTTCCCCAGCAAGTATGTATGTGAATGTCCACATGCAAACGTATGCTAACACACACACACATACACGTTTGTGTGTAATTGCAAAAGATTCAAGAATGCACTAAAACCCATCCAAAGATGACCAGCCCAAAAAAATAAAAGTCCAAACTTCTTTGTATTTCTTTGCCAGGATCTGTCCTGCCCCATCATCACCCTGTCATCTGCTCTCCAAACTGGCTTCCCACAGGTTAGTACTAAAAGTTCTCTGACTCTATCCACTGTGTCACACGACATTAGAATCACATTTCTTTGCACATACATGCTATGCCTTCTAGCCAAAACATATTCCTCCAGCTCACAAGACTGTTTTAAACATTAAGTGTGACACCTATGCAAATGTACTTGGCACACAGAAGGCATAATGCTTGCTAAATTTGAAAGAGGACTTGGCAAATGTTCGAAAATGAGGACTTGATATTTTATTTCTAGAAATTATACTCAAATAAATGGCTATGTTATATCTGTACTTTTTCATTCAGTAGTAAATTTTGGAAAGCCTCATACGTGTATGTATGAAAATTATATAGCACAAGTAAGACAATTTCCAAGTAATAATAAATCTAAGAGAACATAAACGGATTGATCACAGAACCATCTTAGTTTTGTAAGTTCCCCTTATAAGTTTTTAAGAAGATCACATCAGTTGAAGTACCCATTAAAAGAAAGCATTAACAGAACACCAGAAGAATGTATCTCAGAAAATATAATGTGTCTCTGGAAAAAAGGCATTCAGTTAGAAGGGTTACTAAATCTTCACCCATATATGTTCATTTAACCACATCAATTATCTTTTCTAGACATCACTTTATTTTTTTAATGTTTATTTATTTATTTTGAGAGAGTGCACATGTGCACACATAAGCAGGAGAGGGGTAGAGAGAGAGAGAGAGAGAGAGAGAGAGAGAGAGAGGGAGAGAGAGAATCCCAAGCAGGCTCCATGCTGAGCATGGAGCTCTAGAGAAGGAAGGAAGGAAGGAAGGAAGGAAGGAAGGAAGGAAGGAAGGAAGAAAGGAAGGGAGGGAGGGAGAATCCAACACAGGGCTCTATCTCATGACCATGAAATCATGACCTGAACTGCAATCAAAAGTTGGACGCTTAACCAACTGAGCCACCCAGGAGCCCCTAGACATCACTTTACTGTGCACCAATTTATTTATGTTCTGTTAAAATTAAAATTGCCACTTCTGGGTATATGTCTGAAGAAAAAAAATCATTATCTGAAGAGATATCTGCACCCCTGTGTTCACTGCAGTATTATTTAGAATAGCTGAGACACAGAAACAACCTACGTGGCCATCAGTAGATAAATGGATTAGAAAACTGTGGCATATATATATATATATACATATATATATATATATACACACACACACACACACACACACACACACACAATGGAATATTAGTCAGCCATAAAAAGAAGGAAATCCTGCCATTTGTGACAACATGGATGAACCCTGAGGGCATTATGCTAAATGAAATAAGTGAAAGAGAGAAACACGAATGCTGTATGATCTTGCTTATATGTGGAATCTAAAAAACCCAAACTCATAGAAACAGATCAGTGGTTGCCAGAGGCGGGGAGTGGGGGTGCAGGTGGGGGAAATGGGTAAAGGCGACCAAAAGATACAAACTTGTAGTTATAAGAGTAGTAAGTTCTGGAAATCCAATGTACACCATGGTGACTATAGTTAACAATACTGTATTATACATTTGAAAGTTGCTAAAAGAATAGATATTAAAAGTTCTCATCACAAGAAAAAAATTTGTGAGCATGCGAGGAGATGGATGTTAATTTACTGTAGTGACCGTTTCACAATATATACATAAACCAAGTTATCACATTGTGTACCCTCATCTCCTACGATGTTACATGTCAATTACATCTCAACAAAACTTGAAGAATGCAGAACTAACAGCAAAGGGGATAAGAAGTGTTCTCTTAAAACTGCAGATCAAGTGTCCATAGTTAGATGAACTAGGAATCAACCCTTAAGAATCAAGACAGACAGAACAAATAATTCTCAAAGTTGGACGTATTTGACAGGAAGAATTCAGAAACACAGATGTAAAACAAAGAGTGAGTGAATTTCAATAAGGAATAAATAGTTATCTAAGGATAGTATGCAAGTGCTGCCTTTATCCCGAGGAAACTCCACATGGAATTTGTGGAATTAAAGTTACAGGAAGGCAGAAGAATAAAGAAATATATTCGCAGAAAGCCAAGAAGTACTTTTTTTTCCTGAAAAATCTATAACTTTCCATACTTATAGTCTTATGCTGATTTGAAATCTCTAATGGAAAATGTTATACAACACTGGCAGTTTTAACCCCTAATAAGGAAACACAGGAAACAAATAAATATCACCGAGTTTCCTGTTTAGATATATTTTATCTTTTTGCTTGAAAGGTGATTTTGACTGAGTGAATGAAATAAGTATATAATGCCTGATGACTTCCAGAGGTTCATCACTTGGGGTTTTAGAATATAAATTAATTAGGAAACGCCATAGAAAAAATAAAATGTTGGTAATTACACGCAAGGGCATACATAAAGTCCAACACTTCATCAAGGTTCAGACAATGTCACAAATACAAAGACCCTGGTAAATAAAATGCAAATTATTTCATAAACTTCATATTATTAAGGCACTCTGACAAAAATGAGTATAATAAACTCATTGCTTATTCACTGCAAAAAGAAAATTAACTTCTTTACACAAATTGCCTCAATTTGTGACCTTCTGTGTAGAAAACACAGTCCTTCAAAAGTCATACCTACAAGTAATGATAATTATAGAGATGAAAATCCTATGTTTCTTATACTTATGATTTTTTTAAATCCTAGTTTTACAGTGCAAATTTTTTAAAAAGTACAATGGACAAAAGGAAATATTCAAAAAGGCAAGTATAAGCTGTGTTTTTCTTGCTCTTATTTTTCATTTTACAATTATATTTATTTCAACACATAAAAGAATGGTGTTCCCATTATTTAAGCTGTTTCTAACTAGATATTGTTTTCTTCAACATTTAACCAAGTGTTGGCAATTGAAAGAAGAGAAGCCCAATGCGATTGGTTAATTAAGATTTCAAAGAACCTGCTTCTCCCTAGAGGGTAGGCTAATTTCTCATTTATAAGCCCATTTATAACTCCAGCTCTGAGAAATGGTCCTAATAAAATTCACAGTTAAGTAGGCCTTCAAATGCATTCCAGCCATTAACATTTGGGCTGCCTGCTGCTAGCAAAATATTAATATTTGATGCTACAGCATTTTCATTTTATAAGACTATTTAGCATAAATCTGTTTCAGGGTCTTATGAAACAGCTTTCTTTATATGTTAAACAGATTAAACTCAGGTTGTAATGGTTGGTTTTAGAACGACTTCAAAATAGTTCAGTTTATAGCCACTAGGAAACTATATATTTTCTGATTAGATTACTGGCTATATTCCCTCCAGTGACTGCAGGAGGATATACTATTTTTAGGACAAAAACACTGATTGTAGGTGCCTTTGAAAAGAAAAGAGAAGAGGAAAAAGAGCCAATAAGAGAGCAAGGGAGAAGGGAGCAAACTGAAGGAAATAAAACCACTTCACCTTGTTATACAATTTTCCAGTTTATCCGGCACTTGATATAGATTACTACCTCATCTAACACGGCAATCTGATGAGGTACACAGATCATTACTGTAACACATTAAAGATGAGGAAACCAAAACCCCAGAAGAGTGAAATTACAACTTGGTCACAGGGCAAGAAAATGGTAAAGCAAGATTAGAACCCCAGGCCTTGTAATAAAAGGAAGAATTTGTGCTTTAATTCATCTAATATCTGAGCTATGTCTTAAATATTCAAAAGCATAAGAGTGTAAAGGGCACACGCGTGCATGTGTGTGTGTGTGTGTGTGTGTGTGTGTGTGACAGAGAGAGAGAGAGAGAGAGAGAGAGAGAGAGAGAGAGAGAGAGAAAGAGGATAGTCTGGGTAGAAGGACTTGAATGAATAAAGTCATGAAGGCATGAAACTTTACTTACTTAGGTCAGAACCTCTATGAGGGCAGGGAATGTGTCTGTTCACCACTTAAATCCCCAGGACCTAGCATCATAAATACTGGCTGCACAAATGACTGAAAGAAAACAGAAACTGAAAGAGAATGGTGATATGGACATCAAAGGAGGAGAGAGAGTCAAGAAAGAGTAGCTAGTATCAAACATCACAGACACAGCTGCATAAGAACCAAAATACCTCCCTTGGATAAAATGAGGAGATTGATGCTGCCTCTGAAGGGCTGGGGTGGGTGCAGTGATGGAGGGGAGACAATCAGTGCTCTGCAACTTGTAGGTCTTTATCTCTTCTCCACTGTGTTAAACTAGAGATGGTTAAAGAGTTGGAAATTAGTTCCTGGGCACAACAAGAATCAAAGTGACATTTCTCTGAGTTCTAAAGAAAGACAGAGAGAGGAGAAAAAAATAAGCCAAGACCAAATATTATATCCAGGCAAAATGTTATCCCATCTGGATAAAAACTCTAAAAAGAAAGAGGTAGAAAAGACATGAGAGAATCCATCCCACCCCTTTCTTCCACCTAATAAAAAATTTTAGTTTCTTATGGATGAGCAGTGAAGTCTGGACCTTAGGCTATTTTCATTTCTGTTTGTGCTATTTTAATACCAGGAAAAATAAAACATGACCAAAAATGAAACAGCACCAACAACCAATCAGTTGTTTGGTAATGATACCTAAGAAGAATATTTCAATAGCTAACAAAAAAATGCCACATCAATATCTATAATAATGATGGTCTATAATGCCTTCCAGGTAACAGAAACAACACACCATTTTAATAAGCAATTGTTCTACATGCACAAAAGCAAAACTGATACAATTTAAAGAGGAGCTATATTCTCTGAAAAATGAAACTGCTGGTGTCTCCTTTATGTTTAAGGCTTCAATCTTCACATCAATAGGGAAAACAAATTTCTTTATTCTTCACTCCATCAAAGAATAAAAAGATTAGTCCTGAGATCTGAGAAGGTTGTTATTTCCATTAAGTTAAGAACAAGATCAATATGAACCTTCAGACATGGATCAATAAGAAAAAAAATGGAAAAGAGATTTTAAACTTTATTGTCAAAACAGTAATGTGAAAAACTAGAAAGAATGCTGTTTTCTAACAAACGGAGGCACCATTTTTGTTTTTTAAACATTAGTGTCTATTTTGCAGTATGTATCAGGGAATGCAGAGTTATTTGCTTAGAAGTCACTTAATCAGGGCAATGCCATGAGAAAATGATTTAAATTTGTGCAGTTCTTAATTGAAGAATAATGATAAAGAAAGCAAATGTATTACTTTCAAGTTCCACCAAATAACAGAAAGGTCTTAGGGGGACCTGCTGTAATGACCAGATAAGGCTGTCTGCAATTAGCATGCCTCTTATATGTATGTTAATCAGTATTCTGAAGACTGAAGCCTGCTCAGAAACATTTTGTTCTTTTAACCATTTAAAGTATTCCCTTTCTAATACTGCTCACATTATTAGTTTGCATAGGCAATGAAGAAAGAATTCCAGCAGCAAAAGTAAATTGCATTTCAGGCATTGTTCACAATCCTTATAGGAGTTTAAATTAATGAGGTCTTTACTAAGTTTGATTTTACCTTTTTCTAAATTGTTAAGCACTTATTCCTCTCAGCTTTCTACTTATTTATTTTTATTCATTCAACAGCTTGCTATGGTAAAAGAAGGTAGGACAAGTTTGAGACCAAGAGTGGCCAATTCTTATGACTTCTAATTACATTTCAGAAGCAGGAATAAGAAAAACATTGTGAGACAAAAGTCTACCATAACACAGTGAGATAATAGATCAAATCTCTTGAGGGTAAGTTTTCTAAAAGAAAAGATCCCAGTGCCTTAAAAAGTACTTAGCCTAAACCTGGTATTCAGTAATTTTTGTTTTTTGTTTTTTTTTATCATAAGAGCAAGGACATCCTCTTCTATAACCACATCACAATGATCAAAAACAAAAAGCTATCAACATCTTTAAATGGTAACATCTTTTGAAGCCAGATTTAATTTCAAATGGCCCTTGACATTGGAAAATGACCTTCAAAGTTTTGCATATACTAAAATCAAAGATTTTTTTTAAATAATGGCAAAGCGAAATGGACACCAGCTGGAGATTCAAGTGGTTCTGCCTTTTTTGTTATTGCTTGTTATGGGGCTTTCAGAAAGTCAATTTAATCTCTGGTTCTCAGTTCGCTTAACCACAAAATGAAGGCACTGGCTTAATTGGTCACCGAAATCTCTCCTGGTTCCAACCTGCTTTCATTCTGTATGAAGATTTCTAAAAGTGAAAAATGACTGTTTTTCAACTCAAAAGTATGAGATCTTCAGCTTACTTTTCTGCCTTAAACTTTGCTGCCGAAGTGGTACAGCAAGTCTCAACCAAGTGCATCAGTTCTCTCGAGCCACTAATGTTGGCTGAGAAACAGGCCTTTAAAAACCATATGTTTTGACTTCAATGCATATAAAACATAGTAGTTAGAGGCTTTAAAGAAAAAAAATTAAGATGTTACATAAAAACAGGCCAAGTGTAATAACATCTAACATTTATATAGTTCCTTAAGATTTGTAAGGACCTTTTCACATGTTATCTCATGTAATCTTCTCAACAAGATGTAGAGCTGTTGTGTTTCCCATTTTGCAAAGGTCAAGTCCCAACATGGCATTAGGATTGGGTGATTTCTTACTTTGTAGCCCATGTTCTGTCCATTACACTATAGTACCTCAAAGGTACATATCAATACCTTAAATCTTACTTTGATTTAGCAGGAATGTTTCTTAAAATGCTTACTTGTAAGCTGTCACAGCCCCATTAGATCAGGAAAGCAGAGCAAAAACCTTGCCCAGAGTACATCACAATTTCTTAAGCTGTTCCTGGAGATTCGAGATAACTTTAAAAAATTAAATAAAGACTAATCATGAAAAGAAGGATAAGTATTTTTGTTTGCAGCAAAAATGGAGCCATGTTGAAACAATGTAAATACAGTTTATAGTTCATTTTGTTCCCAACACTGAAACTATAGAATTCTTAGGGAATGTGAGATATTTCACATCATTTCCGAATTTTTTTTTTTTTGCCCTTTCGAGACTCTGCACAATTCAAATGGAGACTGTATGAGGAGCTCTTGTCTGAAGAGCTCTGGTATAGAATATGACTTGGTATGACACAAGATCATATCTTGTGATCCTCTAGGAGAAAGCATCATGTTGCCACTGATTATTAAATACAACATCTTTACCAATTGGTCACTAAGATACAGATCATTCAGTCTGTTCAGAGTACAGGCAAAATAAAACCCAGTTTATCTGAAAACCAGCCCAAATATATCCAACCTTCACCACTATGATATCTCCATAAGAAATGATGGTGACTGAACTGTTTGCTGCAGAAAGTGTTTCAGGTTGAGGATTTCTCTGGACATATATACCATTGGTAACCTCTTATAAATTCAGTATTTCAGGCTGTCAGCAACTGATTAACTGATATAATTCCAATATCATTTAGTTGTTGCTCAAAATAAAAATCATAGAATTACAGTTCTTCAGCATCTAAAAGCACATTTACCTTCTATCAATGGTTTTCCAGATTTTGCTTTTTTCTTAGTAACTGCTACATAGGTCCTTAGCTTAAAGATGAGTATCATTTTTCCAAAAGCCATTAGTTAGTTACTGCTCTTGATTGATAATTCAAACAAACTACTCTTCAACTTCTTTGCTTTAGTGGCAGGATGGCTTTCTCAGGATTAGGAACATTTATGCAAAAGAAACAAATACAAGAAATCGTGTCTAGGAGGAGGTAAAAGTAGCAAAGCTTTCAAGTTTCTCTACTTGGCTGAGAGAAAACACCACTGGATTCTTGAACCCATTTCTGGACATACACCAAACCTCAATAAATTTGGCTTTCTGAGCTGCAACACCAGAGTTCGTTTTTAACAGTTCCTTCCAAAAACCGGTGACCACATGAGGGCCACCAAGGCAAAGAGAATGGTGAGGCAGCATGTGCAGTGGTTACAACAGCCAGAGCGCCTGGGCCCAATTCCCAGGTCTTCCCTCCCTGATCTTTGGGAGTGAGGCTTCAGATTGGCTGAGGAAAGAACAGGAAACCCCAGATAGAAGTATTATTTCTCTCTCTTATGTGAATGTCCCCAGACTGGCGGTGCAGGGCTGGTGCACAGGCTCGGCACCCCCAGAGTTCACAGGGACCCGGTTCCTTCCAGCCTTCTGTTCTACCATTCCTAGGGTGCAGCCCTGGTGCTCACGGTCTAAGATGAGCTTCACCTCCGACAGGAGGAAGGAGGAATCGAGAAGGAAAGAAAAAGGGGCAGAGAGGATGAGCCAACTCTCTCTGATAGTTCCCCAAAATTACCCACAGCACTATTTTTTTTCTTTTGTCATGAATCACACTTAACTGCAAAGGAGGTGAGGAAGTGTGGGCCTCCTGCCCAGATGGAGCTGCTCTTACCATGAGAAAGAGGTGAGAAAAGATAGTGGTGTACCAGGGTTCTCCACACCACTGTGTGGTCTTAACCACTTTATGCCACTGACTTCTCATATGCGAAAAGGAAACAGTAATAGAGTCTCCCCTCATAAAGGTACCGGGTACATGGAATGATAACAATCTACACAGAAGGGTTAGCATAGTATCTGACACATGATAAATACCCAACAAGGGAAATAGTTTTCTTCAGATATTTTCTTTCACTTACTGATTTCCTTTCAATTATTAAAAATTAGATAAACTGTTCTATTTCCTCTGGCTCATCTATTTTTCTCTCCAATCCCCAAGTTATGTGCACAGTATAAACAGACTGGTCTTCTCAAGTCATTGCTTTTGGCAAGCCCCCCTCCCTTTCTAATGCCCTTGAGAACACACACACACATTCTTTCTCCCAGAGAAAACTTCAGTGGCAGTCCAATACCTAAATTCAAGTGCAAACTCCTCCAAAAGCTAAGCCATAACCTCTAAAACTCCCCGTTTGTTACTTCTTCAATATTTCCCAACAGTATCTTATTCTTACTTATTCTCTTTTATTCCAGTGAGATCATACTAACAATGACAAAAATGATTTAGATCAAAAGTACTAAATTTACAGAGGTTATCACTTTTTGAAAGTTTTTTTCTTTGCCAGGTAACGTGCTCAGTACTTCACATAGACTCTCTCTTTTAATCCCCATAATCCTGTGAGGTTATCACCATTATTATCCCCATATTATAAATTGTGACTAAAGCTTAGAAAGGTTATACCCAAAGTCACAGGAAGTATATCTCAGGGCTGTGATTTGAACAGAGGTCTGTCGGGTTCCAAAGCTATTCATTTAACCACTGTGTGGTACCTGTCTTCCGCACACACATGCCATCTGCATTCTCTGTAAACACCTAGGGTTCTTCTTCTAATCACATCCTGCTGAGTTTCATTAAGGGCTTCATTTCTGATCTCTTCTATGGGATGTTCATCAACAATAATGTAATTCTTATTACACTATAGTAATTAACGTAAGTAATGTGATAATAGTAATAGTATTATAGTAAGTATAGTAAGGTAATAATAATCAAATTATAGAAATTACATGATGTTAATAATAATGGTGACAAACAGCAAAACAGCACTTATATTAGACTGTTATAACACTACATGGTTCTAAGAACCATACATATACCTTCTCACTTAATCCTCACAACAATCCTGTGAGTTAGACCATAATTATCGCATTTTATAGTGAGGTAAATGAGACCTAGAGAGACTAAGCAACTTGCCTGAGCTCGCATAGGTAGTAAATGTTGGAGTCAGGGTTCCAACCCAGGTACTCTTTATCTCCTCTTGACAAAATATATTCTTCCTGTATCCCTTAGATATTAAATCACATATACCCTATATAACATAACCCTTTCATATATTAAAATACAAGGCACCAGATAAATAAACAAAAATATGACATACTCATACAATGCAATGATATCCAGCCATAAAAAGTAATGACATTTTGATATATGCTACAACATGAATGGACCTTGAAAACATTATGCTTGGTGAAATAAGCCAGACACAGAATGACAAATATTGCACAACTCTACTTATATGAGGTACCTAGAATAAACACATTCATAGAGACAGAAAACAGAATAGAGGTTATCAGGGGTTAAGGGGAGTGGGAAAGGGAGAATATGGTTTCACAAGTTCAGAGTTTTTGTTGGGGATGATGAAAAAGTTTTCGGTACAGATCGTAGTGAGGGTTACACAACATTGTGAATGCGTTTAATGACACTGCATTGTATACTTATGAGTGGTTAAAATTATAAATATACTTTACCACAATAAAAAAAATCAGGTACATTATATTACAGTTACACTTCATAGACTTTATTGAAGGTTGATGAACACTTTCTGGGACCAAGAGATGGTAGGAAATTTCCTACATGACTGGTAGACAGCAAATTAAAAACCACCATTTCCATGAAACACCAAAGCAATCAATCCATAACCACATCTTGCTTTCCCAACATGATCAACACTACCTTTAGGAAAAATGTTTTCAACACATGCAAGCACATAAGATGCTCAATGAAATTTTGTTTAATATCCAAAGCCTCAAAAAGGCGCAAATACATAAGCAATCTTTGCAATTATTTCACCAGGATTTAAGGACAATGCTATAATTTTCATTTTGTAAATGGAAAATGAAGGTACAATGAGGAGACATGATACTGTCTGGATTACTCTGTAAATCTGACACTGAAATCAAAGGTTCCCTACCCATCATTTGGTAAGTTACTAGACCATGCAATCTTGAAGATCCCCACAAAACATCAACCTGGTACTCATACTACAAGAGATTAAAGCAGAGTAGGATGAATGTTGATTACCACCTGCAGCTCTCCTCCTCCACCTACCCTTCCCTACAACATTCAATACGTCCTCCAAATTAAATAGGGAATATTTAAAGACCCTAATTCAGAAGAGGTAACCAATTACTACCCATCAGCAGTAGCCATGATTGAGAAATGAACAAAGGTGGCACTTGTCCTTTAAGAAAGAGACCCTAACCCTTTCTGACAAAGAGATTCCAAAACCTTTTTTAGGTGAGACTTAACCTGTTCACCAGCCAGACTCTTCCCCATTTCTCGCTAGTCATGCTCAACCCCTCTCTGGTTACTGACAAGCAGCAAAATTCAATTTCTCTTCTTGTTCTCTGCTTGGCTTCTATTGGAGGTACAAACCATAAACAACAATGGAAGTACTAAAAACTTGACACCAAAGAGAAAAGATGCAATAAAAACTCAAGTATTCACTAACTGAATACTTAATAACTGAAATATCACTAAGATATCTTCGTATTTCTTGGAATGATTCTAAAGTGACTTAAGAGTCCTAAACAGGCAGGAATGAGGAATTAATATAATGCTATGCCATAAGATTTAACATATATATATACCTTAAGTATTAACTTACCTGTCTGAATAACAACTTCTAGTTTTACATTTTTATTAAACAACCAAAAAGAGTTCCATCTTCGATATATAAGGAAAAGAATCCCACTCAAAAGCAGCCAAGCCTTTACCACTATGTCATGAGGTGAATGGATCTGATCAGTTTCCTGAAACATCATCCCTACCTTCCCCAGCCCCCAACTATAGCACCTTCCTTGCCTTGCTAAACAATCTGTCCCCATGTTCCCAATATAATGTAACTGGAACATGGGAAAATGAGGCTTAGGTAGAATTTCTTTGGCTTGTGACTGGTGCTTAAGCTGTATTGCAGCATGGCTTTGTTTGGTATTAGACATTAAACTTCAGAAGTACTAGGAAAATCCTGAACTGTGTCAAGTCCAGACAATGAATACCTTATAAATCTTAGGACAATCAGCCTAATATTAACATACACAAAGAAATTCAGATGGTAACAGAAGGAAAGTGGAACCCAAGAGAAGCTACAGGGGTCAAAAGAGGAAGAAAAAAAGTGAAAGTGATTAGCTGGAAACCAAGTGGACAGAAAATCCTGCAAACAGATTAGTGTTAATTAAAATCTTAGGAAGCAAAATTTCTCTCTTGGAAGTAGGCGATGTAGAATGTCCACACACAGTTGGATACAATCACTAAGGAGAGTGCAAATGGGAAGACATTGGGGAAAACCATACTTCATTACCTATGTCTCAACAGTGGAAGATATCTGCTGATTAGAAAATAACTGATTCCAACCACACCTCTTTCACGTTCCAGTTGCCTGAATATGGCCTCAGACACTTCATGCTACCCACCAAACCCTTGTCCTTCTAATAATTCCCCCATTGATCTAGGAAACCACTAATCCACCCTCTCTCTTCCAAGCACACTGCCTATGCGCCCTTTAGCACACACTCTCTGTCCTCTCAAAGAGAATCATTAAACCAAAGTTATGACAAATGTTGACATTCTGTGGGAAGATGACCACAGTGCTCAGGAGGACAAATAATGTGACCTTATAAAATAGCTTTTGGAGAAAAATGTATTGTTTTGTGGGAAGGAGAAGGCAGTTAATCCCTAACAGGTGTTCAAGGCTGCTCTACCTTATTTCAGGCCTGCTACTTTTAAAACAATTTTACTTTCTGTAAGAGCCAGAAAGTTCTAAACACATTAAATAAGAGGTAATCCCCCCACCCCATAATTTTATATATTTTACTTCTCTGAAGTTGATATGTCTAACCCAGCAAAAAGGGTCCAAGGCATCTGAGGTACCTGAAGTCCAACCAGAGTCTTTGGCCAGCAGAAGTTCCTGCTAGGAAGGAGAGAGGCCCACCAGTGCAACCAAAGGAAAACAGAACCACGAAAAGAAAGACTGTGAGGAAGAGTGTGGAGAAGGATTCCTGGACCAGCATTTGTAAACAACTTTCAGAACACTTCTCACCAGGGGAGCACCTCGCTGGCTCAGTCGGTGGAGCGTGCAGCTCTTGATCTCTGGGTTGTGAGTTTGAGCCCCACGTTGGGCATAGAGATCATTTAAAAATTAAATCTTAAAAAAAAAAAAAAAGAAGAAGAAGAAGAACACATCTCACCAGAGAAAAGATCTGAAGCAACTAAGGGGAGTCCCAGAATTGTTGTTTTGGTAAGGTCCCATGAGCTTACTCTGGTCTGTCCACCCTCCTCCCCAGTGGATGAATCCCAGAAAGATGGTCATGTTAATTCCTAAAGAATTCCAGAGACAGAGACCAATATTGCTCCTACTGAAAAATTGTTATTATGCTAAAGCTCTTCGGCAGGACCAAGAAAGTACCAGACATTATGGCAATCCTACAACCACTTTTTAGAACTAAGGGCCATTCCTTCGTAAGTCTTTCTTGGAAGTGCTTCAGGAGCTCACTTTTCAGATACTAAAGCCTTCCTCAACTCCCTAAGATGGGAAACATATCCTCCTCTATGCTATCATAACACCCTCCACAAAGTTTTACCTGAGTACTTTATACAATAAAAAGCCACCAATCTGGCACCTGGCAGAGTAGCTGACTCATCCCAAACAGCCAGTAAATGTTTGCTGCTGTTGGCAAAGAAAGAGCATAGGACAGCAGCAAGAGTGACAGATCAGGGTTTAGAAGGCTTGGATCCTCCATATCCTGGGATTCAACTTGCTGGTCATGAGATCTAAAGTTGATGAAGCACAACCTCTATAAGCCTCAGTTTCCTCGTCTGAAAAATGGGAATGAGGATAACTACCTACCTGATCTTGCCAACTGTGTGGATCAAGTAAGATTATATACGTGAAACCAATATAAAATACTATGAATAAGCGGATTTTTATACATGGAGCTCTGCATTTTTTTAATTTTGCGTATGTTTGTCTATGAAAAGCAAATCGTTTTCATCTCTGCCTTTTCTTAGATCCCAGAAGAGCAGAGCCAGGATTTGAACCAGAGTGGTTTAAAGTTCTGATCCTAGCTGGGGTGCTATATTGTATGTCCACAGAGCAGCCAACACAGATATATGCAATAACTGTTAAATTTAATTTTATGCCTAATTTATACACTACACAAACTCAAATATTTTTTTCACCAAAACCTTCACATAAAAACCAAACAATTTTAAGTCTCAGTACTCATGGTTCAATATATGATAAAATACTCTAAAATCATGGGTGGACAAACTTTTTTGGTGAAAGGCCAGATAGTAATCAACATTTTAGGCTCGTGGCCCAAACGTCTCTGTGAGAAGTACTCATCTCTGTCTTTGTAGCACAAAAGCAGCCATAGAATGTCCATCAACTGATGAATGGATAAAGAAATTGTGGTTTATATACACAATGGAATACTACGTGGCAATGAGAAAAAATGAAATATGGCCTTTTGTAGCAACATGGATGGAACTGGAGAGTGTGATGCTAAGTGAAATAAGCCATACAGAGAAAGACAGATACCATATGGTTTCACTCTTATGTGGATCCTGAGAAACATAACAGAAACCCATGGGGGAGGGGAAGGAAAAAAAAAAAAAAAAAAAAAAAAAAAAGAGGTTAGAGTGGGAGAGAGCCAAAGCATAAGAGACTGTTAAAAACTGAGAACAAACTGAGGGTTGATGGGGGGTGGGAGGGAGGGCAGGGTGGGTGATGGGTATTGAGGAGGGCACCTTTTGGGATGAGCACTGGGTGTTGTATGGAAACCAATTTGACAGTAAATTTCATATATTAAAAAATAAAAAAAAAAAAACAAAAACAAAAGCAGCCATAGACAATACGTAAATGATAAATTTCAAACTATATTACAAAACAAGTAGCAGGTCAAATTTTCACCAGAGGGTATTCGTTTGCTCACTCCCGCTCTAAACAAAAACAATGGACACATAAACAAGAGCTCTAATATGGTCAAATTAGACTAACTGCATTGCTAGAAGTTGCTCTAAATAATTTGTTTGGTTTAAAGCAGTTCTCCACCAGGGGCGATTCTGCCCTCTCGAGGGAAACGTCTGGAGACATTCTGGGTTGTCACAACGAGGGATGTGTTACTGGCATCTGGAAGGTAAAGGTCCAAGATGCTGCTAAGTGTCCTGCCATGCACAGGACGAGCCGTATAAGAAGGAATGAGCCTGCCCCACGGCAGCAGTGCTGAGGCTGAAGAGCCTTGGTTTTAAGGATGCCAATTTATGTAGATGTCTTTTTTTACCTATCCTTCTTAAAAGAGCTTTCCAATTTGGTCCTGATATAACCTTATAAAGAAGAAAAAGTAGGTGCATTTATCTCATTTTCTACAGAAGAAAACTAATATTCAGAGGAGTTAAACAATGTACAGCTGTTCACAAAGCCAATTAGGTATCAGAGCTAAAATTCACACCTAGGTCTCAATGTTTTAAAACCTGTGCCCACCCCCACTCCCCATATTTAAAAGGAGTTAAGACAAGTTTATAATAGCTGAACTTGAAAAGATACTTTTAGAATTTTTTGTCAGAATATAAATCAAAAAAACATTGAATTCCAGATTTTACATCTTGTTGAGCTGCTTTAAGACTCAATCCTGGGAGGTAGAAAGGAAATTTAAAAATATTAAATCAGTTTTCAAAAATATCCTAGGAAAAAAAAATATCCCAGGAGAGAATCATCACAATTAACACATAACATATTGTCTACTTACTCATTTACAGAGTCACCTATCAGTCCCTATATTCTTTTCTACTCACGGTTCTTAAACTCTTTTCTTAACTTACTGCAGGGCAGGGTACAGATCTCGATTATGACTGAAAACAGAAGTGAAGACCTGGAACTACCATGGATACTACATTAAGGCCCATATCTGGGGGAGGTGATGCACTTTAATTTCAGTCTGCAGAATCTGCGAACAGAGAAGACAAAAATCCCCCCAAAACCCAGAGTACTCCTTCCACTGAAACCCAAAAGGGGACTACAACTGCCAGTCCTAAAATATAGCTTCCATAAACAGGAATCCTTTCAGAAATACGAGGCAGTTCCATTCTCACGGTACCAGGGCCATCTGACAGAATCAAGAGCCCATTAGGGTCCCCAGGTCCTGCCTGTGGCCCTAGCAACTCGAATTCTCATCAAATGATTTCATCAGAGCCAAATGAAATGGCTCAAATGAAATAATCTCTTCCATCCAATTCTCTGATTTTTGTCTTCAATTTTGCTCAAGAGTACAAAAAAACTGGTCCCTACCATCTTTAAATTAGAGACGTCTAAACTAATAAGTAATATTTTAATTCAGAAAATGTTTTGAGTATATTCTTGATGTGTTATCAGTCCAGGACACTTTGGTCTCCAGCACAGAAGCAGTTTATTTAGAGATACTCTGTCTTGAATCATCAAAGATGTGAAGTCTCTATCTCTCACAGTCAGTATTAAATAATCTTAATTTATAATTTCTGGCAATTTTTAAAAGAAGTATATGTTTTATATATGAGAGAGAGAGAGAGACAGTGTGTGTGTGTGTATGTATGTATTTGGGGTCAGTATCTTTTTTTTTAAGGTCCAGATGAAACACACTGAAGTTGAATTTTTATCTACTTTGAAATGGATTAAAGTTCTAAGACTTGTGTGTTCATGATAATAATGAACAATACAAAGTACAGTACTTCTTTCAAAAACACACTTAAAATAATTTAAGAAAAAATAATAAAATAAAACTTTTGGAGTATAAAACATGATAAAAACACATGATTTTTAAATTTCAATAAATAAGTAATTAACAGAAACACAGTTGGAAAAGGATGACAAGGTGATCCATTTATGGATGAATTTATTCCTTTTTTCTCTGTCAACAGAGAGCTAGGCTGCTGTCTTCAGACTCATTCTATCATTTTCTCTGAGGGAAAAACACCTACATTTGTCTAGAGTTGGAGACTCATGATAAATGAGAAACAGAACCAAAAGAAAACACCTGCCTGAGTTATAAGTCCATAGACTTACCTTTCCTTTATTTTTTTTCTCATCCGGTTTCACCATACCCTCAAACAATATCTACACGAGTCTACCTCCCAATGCAATGTGCCAGTAACTTTCCGATACCAAGAGTGACAAACATAAGGTAACATTTAGGAAATTATGGGCAAGCAGCAGCACACTGGTTTAAGAGACAGTATGCTTTAAAACAAACAAACAAACAAACAAACAAACAAACAAACACAGAGTAGCATCTCCAAATATAATTTGAGAGCTTATTTGGAGTAGAGTCCAGATAGTTCTATCTTTTACCAATAATTACACCTCCTTTGTTTAGAAAGATCAGCCAAATCAACTGTGGAGGTCAACAAAATGACAAATGTCATAGGCAGAATCTTTTATCTTCGGGAAACTTAGCAAACCTTGAAAGTGAGACAAGGTTAAATGAGGTAAAGAAGCAATCCTATTAAGCTATATATATTTGATTCAATGGCAAGTTTAACCTTCCTGGTGGTTAAGCTATATAGCAGGTAAAGAGTTCCTTTAGGCTGAGACAAGTCTCTAAATCTCTAAAGAAGTAAGGCACCATTCTTAAGGGCTAGGTGTCATATCCTTCAGGATACATATTGGAAAAGGAGGATTGCTTTGCCAAGGAGACTGGCTGTCTTCTGACTGGTTAAGATGATGAGACCACGGAAAGCAAAGAGACCACACAACTTCGGGTCACAGAGCAGGCAGCACGCACTGTTTCTGCACTCTAGCGTGGTCCTTGCATTTTAACTCCTCTCAATTCAAAGAGTTATACTGACGTCTTTTGCAGTACTTCCTCATCATCACGTAAAGGGAAAAGGGATAAGGAAAACCATTCTCCTCTCTTCTCAGAGTTTTTGCCAAACATTGAACAAAGAAATTTTTAACATTTATTTATTTTTGAGACAGAGAGAGACAGAGCATGAACGGGAGAGGGGCAGAGAGAGAGGGAGATACAGACTCGGAAACAGGCTCCAGGCTCCGAGCCGTCAGCACAGAGCCCAACGCGGGGCTCGAACTCATGGACCGCGAGATCGTGACCTGAGCTGAAGTCAGACGCTTAACCGACTGAGCCACCCAGGCGCCCCTGAACAAAGAAATTTTTAAGTGATAGAAAGGCAAGGGCAGTTCATTTCTGCCACTCTCCGAGGCCCTGACAGGTCTAAAAATTCATGTTCATCTTGCACAGTTAGTTGTGTTGCGACCTCCTTTTTCATACAAAAAGGTCTGCTGTGGAGCTGCATGTCAGCCACCTTGGTGCTTTCTGTAAAGGCTATGATGTTTTGTCTCAGCCTCAGGAAACACATTCCTTGAGTACCTATCATATTCCTTTTTTTTTTTTTAAATTCACATCCAAGTTAATTTTTTTAATTCGCATCCAAGTTGTTGCACATGGTGCAACAATGATTTCAGGAGTAGATTCCTTAGTGCCCCTTACCCATTTAACCCATCCCTTCTCCCCCAACCCTCTAGCAACCCTCTGTTTGTTCTCCATATTTAAGAGTCTCTTATGTTTTGTCCCCTTCCCCTGTTTTTATATTATTTTTGCTTCCCTTCCCTTATGTTCATCTGTCTTGTCTCTTCAAGTCCTCATATTGTCAAAGTCATATGACATTTGTCTTTCTCTAATTTTGCTTAGCATAATACCCTCTAGTTCCATCCACGTAGTTGCAAATGGCAAGATTTCATTCTTTTTGATTGCGGGTAATTCTCCATTGTGTGTGTGTGTGTGTGTGTGTGTGTGTGTGTGTGTGTGTGTGTACATATTCTTTATGCCTCACCACACCACATCTTTATCCATTCATCCATCGGTAGACATTTGGGCTCTTTCCATACTTTGGCTATTGTGGATAGTGCTGCTATAAACACTGGATTGCATGTGCCCCTTCGAATTCTTACCTTCATGTAATTCTGCTCCTGCTCCTCTACTATGATGCAGTCTCCAAGCCCTCCCCTTATAAAAATCATCTTAACCCACATGGAGTCCATCACTTTTGATGCTAGTCACTGCGGACCAAAAGTAAAAAATTTTCCTTCCTTAGAACGTTCCCCCCACCACCTGAGAGTCGACTGATAATTTGCTGGCATAGATTATTTTTGTTTTCCTACGTAAATACTACATCTACCTATAGCTTCACTAATCACACTAATTTTAAGGAAAGGGAACCTATCTTCCATTTTTCTTTTTGGCACATAACAGATGCTCCACAAATGTCTGTGGCATCAATCCCTTTACATGCTCACCACGTTTTACATATATTATAGGTGTTCAATAAATTCTTGGTATTTACATGATTATGGGAAGTTACTGCAGCAGCTTTTGTCATAAAGCTATTGAAGGCTATCCTATCTTATTATAAACATAGAGTGTTTTAAAGCTTAAAGAATGTTGCCATTACTCTAGGGTGGGTTAAGCAGGGATGGGAAACAGTTAAAATTGAGTAAAAATGGTAATTTGTACCTTAGCATACTTCTAATCTTTTTTAAAAGGTTGTAAATACACATTTCATGTATTTAATGGGTATATTATTACTTTACAATGCTTAACTATAAATCGAGTTCTCGTTTATGGAGGAAGTATAACTAGAAGAGAATGCTTGCTATTCTCTTTTCTTTAACCATGACCAAGGGAAGCCTATCAGGACTTACTGCAATGCCGTAAGCCAAGCACTCTCTTGCTTATTCTAACTGCTGGAAACCTAATTAAGAAGCTATAAACAATTCCCTGCATGCTGGCCTTAGAAACTCCAAGCGTAAGCAAAAATACAACAACACGCAAAAGGTTATGCAACTGTCACTATTTATTATCACCTCAAGAGCTATTAAGCACCAAAAGGCAAAGAGTTGTCATCAACTAAATTTAAAGAGGACTTTTATCTTCTTCCTTTAAAAAAGATACGATCTGTGGTAAGATATACTACCCCCCACCCCCTGCCATGAACATCTATCCAGAGAATCTTCACTTTATTTAGAGGGAAAATTTTCATTTTAAACTTCTAGGAATGTAAATGATTTCAAACAAGATGTCTTTTTAAAGAAGGGAATTACAGTGTGTAAATCAAACCAAACACTTCATCCTATGATACACATTATGCCATATTTTACTTTGAAGTAAAAGTACTGCTTTTCAAAAATCTGTCATCACAAAATTTCAAGGAGCTTGCTTGTAAATGCCAAGGGGATACAGCAGATTACCATAACTTTAAATGATTTTAGTTTTATAGTCCAGGTCAGAAACAGGAAATTTTAACCTAATCATGAACATACTGCAAGGAATACTTTTAAATGCTTCCTTTAAAAGGGAAGAGAACTTTATTTTTTTAATGTTTATTTATTTTTGAGCCAGAGAGACAGAGCAAGAGTGGGGCAGGGGCACAGAGAGGGAGACACAGAATCAGAAGCAGGCTCCAGGTTCTGAGCTCAGCACAGAGCCTAACACAGGGCTCGAACCCACAGACTGTGTGTGAGATCATGACCTGAGCCGAAGTCGGACGCTTAACCGACTGAGCCACCAAGGTGCCCCAAAAGGGAGGAGAACTTTAGATTAAGGAGGTTCAATACCCTGAAATAAAAAGGAAAGTAAGAAAACGGTACACAGACTTTTTCAGAAAAGGCAAATAAGAGATGTCACAATTTTTTTTAAATATGAAATTTATTGTCAAATTGGTTTCCATACAACACCTAGTGCTCATCCCAAAAGGTGCCCTCCTCAATACCCATCTCCCACCCACCCCCCCTCCCATTCCCCATCAACCCTCAGTTTGTTCTCAGTTTTTAAGAGTCTCTTATGCTTTGGTTCTCTCCCTCTCTAACCTCTTTTTTTTTAAAGAGATGTCTCAATTTTAAAAATAATACCAATGATTTGGTCTAATTTGCAAAAGTCATTATTATACTTGAAAACCAATGGTGATCCAAATGAAGAGAAAAAAGTGAAATTACAAAACCCTGCTGATTTTGACTACAAATCAATTCACATTGAGGCTATACTAGGAGTAACTAAAAGAGCACTAAATTAACATTTTCAGTAAAGTGACAGGCTTTGATTATTAATCTCTAAGAGGAGAAATACTAACTGTAATTATTTGTGGTTCTGGGATTCCTACTGATGATATCTGCATGTAAGTAAGTGAGAAATAATGGTCTACAGTTTTCTTTTTCTTTACTATCTTTATCTGTTTTTGCTATCAGGGTAATATTAGCTTCATAAAATGAGTCAGGAAGGCAAGGCACCTGGGTGGCTCAGTCAGTTAAGCATGGGACTTTGGCTCTGGTCATGACATGGTTCATGGGTTCAAGCCCTGTGTCAGGCTCTGTGCTGACAGCTCAGTCTGCTTTGGATTCTGTGTCTCCCTCTCTCTCTGGCCCTCCCCCACTTGTGCTCTGTCTCTCTCTCAAAAATAAATAAGCATTAAAAATTTTTTTTATAGTTACAAACAGAGAGGGAGGGAGGCAAACCATAAGAGACTCTTAAATAAAGAACAAACCGAGGGTGGATGGGGGAAAATGGGTGATGGGCACTGAGGAGGGCACTTGTTGGGATGAGCACTGGGTGTTGTATGCAAGCTAATTTGACAATAAATTACATTTTTTTTTTAAAAAAGAAGATTTCCCAGGCCAAAAAAAATTTTTTTTTTTTTTTTTTAATGAAATGAGTCCACAAGTGTTCCATCTAATCTTCTGGAAGTGACCATGTACAAAAAAATGTTAATTCTTCTTAACGTGTTTGGTAGAATTCTCCAGTGAAACATCTGGAACTGGCGATTTCTTTTACAAGAACTTTTAAATTACAACTTCAATTTCTTCAATAGCTAATGGGCTATTAAGAGTATTTATTTCATCATGGGTGAGTTCCAACACTTTGTATTTTTCAAGGAATTGATTCATTTCTTCTAAATTATCCATGTATGCTTTATAGTATTCCCTTGTTATCTTTTTTGGATTTTTAAAAATTTACTTATTTATTTACATCCAAGTTAGTTAACATATAGTGCAATAATGATTTCAGGAGTACATTCCAGTGATTTATCCCCTATGTAAAATACCAGTGCTCATCCAAACAGGTGTCTTCCCTAATGCCCCTTACCCATTTAGCCCATCCCCCACCCACAACCCCTCTAGCAACCCTGTTTGTTTTCTGTATTTAAGAGTCTCTTATGTTTTGTCCCTGTCCTTGTTTTTATATTATTTTTGCTCCCCTTATGTTCATCTGTTTTGTATCTTAAATTCCTCATATGAGTGAAGTCATATGATATTTGTCTTTCTCTATCGCTTAGTGTAACACCCTCCAGTTCCATGTAGTTGCAGATGGCAAGATTTCATTCTTTTTGATTGCTGAGTAATACTCCATTGTGTGTGTATGTGTGTGTGTGTGGAGATTTATATAAATACACACACACATACATACATATATCGCATCTTATTTATCTATTCATCCGTTGATGGACATTTGGGCTCTTTCCATATTTTGGCTATTGTTGATCTTGGGATCTCCTAGTCTGCCATTTGCTGGCATCGCTCTCCTCTATTGTTTTCTTATTTTTAATGTCCTGACATCTGTTTTTAGCTTTATTATTTCCTTCTTTCTATTTGCTTTGAGCTTATTTTCTCTCTTTTCTGTTTCTTGAGGTAGGAACCTAGGTTTCTTGAGGGAGTAAGTTAGATTATCAATTTGAGACCTTTACTCATTTCTAATGTAAAGCATTTAGTGCTACAAATTTCTATCAGGAATGGTTTAGCTACCTCTAACTTCTTTTGATAGGTTTTATTTTCATTTTCATTCAGCTATAGAGTATTTTCTAAAATTTCCTTTGAGACTTCCTCTTTGATCCATAGATCCCTGTTGTACTTCTGTTAGTGATTTCTACTTGAATCTACTGTTGTCAGAGAATATGTTCTATATGATTTCAGTTCTTTTACATTTGTTGAGGTTTGCCTTATGGTCTAGGATATGGTCTATCTTGGTGAATGTTTCACTACTATTCTGGTATTGTTGGGTTACGTGTTCTATACGTATGTGCCAGTTAGACTCTACTGGCTGACTGCATCGTTCAGATCTTTTATACTCCTGCTAATTTTCTGTCTAGTAGGTCCATCAGCTGCTGAAAAAGGAGTCCTGGGTCCACTTACATTTAACATAATTTCTATGGTGGTCACATCCAAGTTACTTTGTTCTTTTGTCCGCTGAATATTCATTAATAAATGTTGAGCAGGTATACGGAACATATAGCAGGAGTCACTGACTGATTGGCTGACTTTCACAAGCCTGGGGCTGCCACTGATTTGCTAACTTTCAAAAGTGTAGTTACTGGAGTGAGGCTGTTATTGACTGGCTGATTTTCAAAGGCATGGCCACTGGAGTGAGGCTGTCATTGACTGGCTGATTTTCACAGCATGTGTACTGATCCAGAATTATTTCTAATTAATAATGGTTACCTATTCATGACTTGGGACTTCAGGCAAAGAAAAGCCTTTTTCTTTCTTAACACAAAACTTAAGTACTTTTAATTCTCAGTTCCCTTCAGAATAACCTGCAGGATAGACCATAAAGGACTACACTGATCTTGATTTCTGGAGGTCTGATTTTCAGCTAGTGTTTTCATTCAAATGATTTAAGTGCCAATTACTGTGGTAGAAAAATAGCTCTAACTGCCAAATTTGTATACCTTGTTGAAAAATGTTTAATACATGATATTTAGAGCATCTTAATAAAGGCAATATAGGACACACAACAAAATCATTAAATACAGGAGGTCTGGCTCTTCTAACTGTAAAGGAATGCTATAATAAGACCCATGGACAGTTTAGAAACAGGAGAAAGACATGAGTTGACTAATGTTAGGTGAGGGATAGGGAGTGGCTCAGTGGGGTAATGACCACAGGAGGGAGATTAGTTTAAATATAACATGAATCTAGTAAAAATATTAAAAACAAGATCCCTCAATTATTATAAGGGCACCTCTTTAAACTAAGGGTAAGGAGGACAGAAGAAGGTGTTTTCAACTAAAACAGAGTTTTTCCTCTGGCTATTTGAGTCTCAAGGGTTTCAGACTGGTGTAGTGCTCAACTCCTATTTAATGGCAAAGCTAATTCCTCTAAGCTATTTATAGGATAAGACCTAAGCTTCTGGAATTATTCTTAGTTTTAGGGATTCAGGAACAAGTTGACTTGGCTTTTCAATAGTCTTACTTCTCTAGCTTTTTCCATTTCTTGTGATCCGAAGAGCTATTACTAAAAGTCTGAGGCTTTCCATTCATCTCTGCATAATTCTAAACTTTAGCTTAGAATGGTGACCAAGTCTGTGGGAATTCTAAGTGGCTTTTCCCTTCCCCAGCCTTCTAGGTGTGGATACCTATGCAGGACTGTACTACGACATTTAAAATCCAGTCTCCTCTTCTCTTGCATTATTACTCTTTCAAGTATCTAAAGCCACCACTTTCCCTCTCCTCCGAACACCAAGAAAATTAGGAATTTTACTTTCCACGATTTTCATTATGAAGAAAATAGTCAAAATAACGTGCCACTCTGTGGAAACAAGGCCTCCTCTTAGTATATGGGGAAATTCTTATGTTTAAGAAGAGTAAGGTGCTAACAAGAGATGTTAGCAAAAACCGCCAGCAGAGTAACCTTTGGCTTTACCACCATTGTAGAGTCGGTATAACCCAGCAGATGGATTTGAGGGCAAGCTGGTTTTCATTGCCTCACTTCACTGTTCACAGGGGACTCAAGGACAGGGGTTCAGGTGTATTGACAAAATGGCTTAACATATGCTATATAACATCTGCCCATACTATTTGAGGAATCAGTCAGTGAATTTTTAAATATTCATGGTGTAAATTTTTATACTTGTGAGATTTTCCTTTTTTAATCTAGGTCAATGTTGTAGTTTTAAATTATTTTTTAAACCTTTTTGGCACCTCTAACTAAGCTTGTAGAATACCAACTGGAGACTCAGGTATACTTTTAGTGTTACTTAAACATGTGCAGCTAAAATAACAGCAAGTAGCTACTTAGTGTTAAACTTAAAAATCAGAAAAGTGATAAAAATGTCAGCATCTGAGGCGTCAGTAGTAGTTAAGTTTTCTTCCCAAGATGAATTAGTTAAGCAAAATGAGGGAATCCACCTAAGTACTGAGATATTGGAAGGCAGGCAGCCCAGAGAAGCCCTCTGCAGATTTATGTGGGGATGAACAAGGCACGTCGCAGAAAGAGATGAAGAGCAGAGGTTTTACTCTTCTGAAAAACTTAGAGAATACTTCCATTTGTAAACTGGCATGAGAAAGCCCAGTGATTATTATTTATTTATCTCTAATACTAAGCACACAGTATGACAATACCATACAGAAACAAGTTCAGCGTTTCTTCATTCTTTTTATTTTAATGTTTATTTTTAGGGTACATTTGGGGGGCAGAGAGAGAGGGAGACAGGGGATCCGAAGTGGGCTCTGTGCTGACAGCAGAGAGCCCTATGCGGGGCTCAAGCTGTGAGATCATGCCCTGAGCCGCAGTCGGATGCATACCCGACTGAGCCACCCAGGTGCCCCAAGAGCTTCTTCATTATTTCTATGGCATGGTTTAAAAAATCCTGGCAAACAGGACTTTTAAGAATTATTCAGCACTTTAACAAGAAAAACTATCATTTTACAAACATATTAGGAAGGCAAACAATTTAACCAACATGACACAGCAGAGTTTCGAAATCTCAGAGTATTTGGCTTCACTCTGTGGATCATGCTTTAAGCACCTTCGCCCTGAGAAATTATCTATACAGTCTCTAACAGGAACACGTGTGACATCAATCTGGGAAACGACCCGTGAAGTCAGCTCTAAACTAACCTATGCACGTAGAGCAGCGCTTACGTCAAGCAGCCAGGCAGCACTGACGAATTTAACAGGCATTAAACCTCCTAACAAGTCGGTGTTTTAGGACATACTTGCACAATTTAGGTTCACAAAAGGAACTAGAACAGAAAAATGTGAGAAATTAAACATCTCATCTCATGTCAAATTATAGTTGCTGACAGAATGCCACAGAGACTTTCAAAGAACCTAAACTGCATTTTAAGATCACCTTTGACCAGATAAACAGTCTGTCTCTACGTGAAACTAAATTTAATCTTGCTGAAAGGCAAAATATTATCTTTTCCAAATATAATATAGTAGGTAATAAACCGATACACAAGGGTATAGTTTAAATACCAATACTATCTGTGACTGTATATCCAAAATTTGGAAGAGAAATTCCCATCCTTAATAGAGCTTAGGTTGACTCTTAGTTTACATTCTTTGACAGTAAGTCACTATAAAGTAAGTCAAGCTGTATAAGAAATGCTTTCTCTTTCTGTCACCTCCTCCACCATAACGATAATAAATGCTAACATTCACGGACAGCTTGCTTGCTATGTGCCAGACCCTGTACAGAGACTTACCACAATAAATCTAGGAGACACAACTGTCACTTTTTACAAAGAAACATCACTGCTAGCATGATCCAGGAGGAGGATTTGAATCCAAATCTAATTTTATTATTATTTTTTTAGTGTTTACTTATTTTTGAGAGAGACAGAGACAGAGCATGAGTCGGGGAGGGCAGAGAGAGAAGGAGACACAGAATCAGAAGCGGGTTGCAGGCTCTGAGATGTCAGCACAGAGCCCGAAGTGGGGCTCGAGCCCACTAACCGTGAGATCATGACCTGAGTGGAAGTTGGACACTCAACTGACTGAGCCACCCAGGTGTCCCAAGATCATTATGTTAAAACTCCATTTTTAAAAGAAAACATAATAAAAGCCTACTAGATATGTTTTAATTTAGCTAATCTTAATCCAAATAATGCAATTTAAGAAAAACAACCCAACAAGTCAGCTCTATAATCATTTTCCTCAATTTCTGTAAAACACTTCTAATGGTTCTAACTCCCCTACTTCACCACGAGCAAAAGGCTTCAAGAGAGCCTCCCATGGAAAAAGACTAAGAGCAAAGTTTCCTCTTATTACACGTGGCACATTACAGGAAAGGAAAGACCTGATAAATTTAGAGATCTGAGTAATATCCAAAATAGAATCACAGAAAATATCTAAATTTTGTTTATATTACAACTTCTGCTTCATACAGCCATTCTCCAAAGCAGTGTAGTGTGTGTGTGTCTGTGTGTGTGTGTGTGTGTGTGTGTGTGTGTGTGTAAATCTGAGTCCCTATCTCAATATATTTATCATTAGTAGGTTATCTATATGTACCACTGCCAACATATATAATTAAGTACTTTTAGATAAAAGAAATGCAAATATAGGGCCTAATATGTTCCCTTATCCAGTGGGTTACAGTATACTCGTCACTTTGGAGCCCATGAAATAGAAGATGCAGAATTTTCCCAGCTTTTTATTTCACTGTGGTTGCCTCCAGACACAACTGCAGAGTAGCTCAAGGACCTTTTTCTAACACTAAAGAGAGCCAGTGGAATACCCAATCTGACAGTTCAAAAGAGTTTTCAGAAAAGGTCTGGAAAAGCCTTATTTTCTTTAAATTCACACTTTGATCTATTCGTCTTTATGCTTTTTTATATTTAGGACAGAACTCCCTTCTACTTAAAAATTTCTACTTTTATGCTAAAATAAACACTACACAGAACTGAAGCAGTCTGAGTGAAGAAGACACAGGCAGAACATCATAGACATAAGTATATATATTTAATATACATTAAAATTACCATGCACCAAGGTAAAAATTTTACCTATATTACATCATTCAATTCTCAAAAAACCTAATGGAGACCTGGAAACAATAGGTAACTCCTACAAAATTTCTGCAGCATAGAGCAAGAATTTATCTGACACTAAGCTCTTAACCATTATGCTTAATCTTCAACAAATCCCTATTACATATGATTTTTCCATGAAAACATTGTAACTAACATGTATTTACTATGTGTCAGTATTAACTTATCTTGAAAATATACTGTGTAGGAATAGTTATTATTCTGATTAATGAGGGAACCAATGCATTAAAAGGTTAGATAACTTGCCCTACATCACAGAAAGCTTAACTCTAGAGCTCAGACTCTCAACCACTACATTAAAGCAATGCTTTTTCTGTAACAATGTCAGCCTCCTAAAAATTGAGCAGATTTACCATGGTCTGGTAATGAGATCACATTACAAAATGAGCTTGTAAACATGAAAAGACTACACGCACATACACACACACACACACACATATGTATTGTAGTTCTAGATTATTTGATGTTTAAACAAAATTATTTCTAAATTGTGTTCAAACTTTCATACTACAGAGGCACATCCTATTTTTTGTCTATAAATTTGACCATCTTCTTCCCAGGAGTTCAAAGTAGCTTTTCGATAAATAACAATTTTATAATGCAAAGTGAAATATCATTACACCCACTTCGTGGGTAAAAAAAACCCCCTAAGTCATGGAAAAATTAAATGTCAGGCAGCAATTCAAAGAGTAAATGGCAGCACTGGGAATAGAACACACAAGTCCTTAGATTAGTGGTATGTCTAAGGTTATACTTCAAACTTTAGTTCAATTCGATAGACATTTAGGGAGCATATACCATATAGGATGCGTGGCAGACTGTTGGGTTCGGGAAAATGGTTTTAAAAATCACTCCTTAGTACTTTATCCTCTAGCAGAAACAGAAAAGGTGTATGAGGAATCAAAGGGCGGAGGGGATGAGGTAAATACTAATAAAAACTATAAGAAACTTACAAAGTAACCAAAAGAGGAAAAGTTACACTCAGGATGAAAAACAGGAGAAAGCTTCAAAAGGAGTTGGTATTTAACCTGAAGCTTGGAACAGTATAAATGTGGAGAAATGCACATTCCAGACAGCAGTACCAGCTCAGCAAAGGAATGGTTTTCCCCAAAAATAGTTCTGAGATGGCTGCACCACAGCATACGTGCAGCAGGCCGTCTGACACAGACGAACGGACAGAAAGGCAGGCTCGAGGCAGATCGTAGAGGGCCTTTTCAAGCAGGCTAAGTAGTTTGGAGTTTTCTTCTAAACTAAGGAAGACAAGGAAATTACTTAACAGAATGGGAATGTCAAGGAGTTTGCTGTGGCAACATTTTCAGATATTGAACAGAAAAGAGGATAACTAACTGGGTGCATACCTGTTGAATAATAGTGTGCTTAGGGTATGTGAAACCACTGAATACTTATGGAAGATCTTCCTTAAAGAGAAGAACCATATGATCCTGTCCACCGATGCAGAAAAGGCCTTTGACAAAATCCAGCACCCTTTCTTAATAAAAACCCTTGAGAAAGTCAGGATAGAAGGAACATACTTAAAGATCATAAAAGCCATTTATGAAAAGCCCACAGCTAACATCATCCTCAATGGGGAAAAACTGAGAGCTTTTTCCCTGAGATCAGGAACACGACAGGGATGCCCACTCTCACCGCTGTTGTTTAACATAGTGCTGGAAGTGCTAGCATCAGCAATCAGACAACAAAAGGAAATCAAAGGCATCAAAATTGGCAAAGATGAAGTCAAGCTTTCGCTTTTTGCAGATGACATGATACTATACATGGAAAATCCGATAGACTCCACCAAAAGTCTGCTAGAACTGATACATGAATTCAGCAAAATTGCAGGATACAAAATCAATTTACAGAAATCAGTTGCATTTTTATACACTAACAATGAAGCAACAGAAAGACAAATAAAGAAACTGATCCCATTCACAATTGCACCAAGAAGCATAAAATACCTAGGAATAAATCTCACCAAAGATGTAAAAGATCTGTATGCTGAAAACTACAGAAAGCTTATGAAGGTAATTGAAGAAGATATAAAGAAATGGAAAGACATTCCCTGCTCATGGATTGGAAGAATAAATATTGTCAAAATGTCAATACTACCCAAAGCTATCTACACATTCAATGCAATCCCAATCAAAATTGCGCCAGCATTCTTCTCGAAACTAGAACAAGCAATTCTAAAATTCATATGGAACCACAAAAGGCCCCGAATAGCCAAAGTAATTTTGAAGAAGAAGACCAAAGCGGGAGGCATCACAATCCCAGACTTTAGCCTCTACTACAAAGCTGTCATCATCAAGACAGCATGGTATTGGCACAAAAACAGACACATAGACCAATGGAATAGAATAGAAACCCCACAACTAGACCCACAAACATATGGCCAACTCATCTTTGACAAAGCAGGAAAGAACATCCAATGGAAAAAAGACAGTCTCTTTAACAAATGGTGCTGGGAGAACTGGACAGCAACATGCAGAAGGTTGAAACTAGACCACTTTCTCACACCATTCACAAAAATCAACTCAAAATGGATAAAGGACCTGAATGTGAGACAGGAAACCATCAAAACCTTAGAGGAGAAAGCAGGAAAAGACCTCTCTGACCTCAGCCGTAGCAATCTCTTACTCGACACATCCCCAAAGGGAAGGGAATTAAAAGCAAAAATGAACTACTGGGACCTTATGAAGATAAAAAGCTTCTGCACAGCAAAGGAAACAACCAACAAAACTAAAAGGCAACCAACGGAATGGGAAAAGATATTTGCAAATGACATACTGGACAAAGGGCTAGTATCCAAAATCTATAAAGAGCTCACCAAACTCCACACCCGAAAAACAAATAACCCAGTGAAGAAATGGGCAGAAAACATGAATAGACACTTCTCTAAAGAAGACATCCGGATGGCCAACAGGCACATGAAAAGATGTTCAACGTCGCTCCTTATCAGGGAAATACAAATCAAAAGCACACTCAGATATCACCTCACGCCAGTCAGAGTGGCCAAAATGAACAAATGAGGAGACTACAGATGCTGGAGAGGATGTGGAGAAACGGGAACCCTCTTGCACTGTTGGTGGGAATGCAAACTGGTGCAGCCACTCTGGAAAACAGTGTGGAGGTTCCTAAGAAAATTAAAAATAGACCTACCTTATGACCCAGCAATAGCACTGCTAGGAATTTACCCAAGGGATACAGGAGTACTGATGCATAGGGGCACTTGTACCCCAATGTTTATAGCAGCACTCTCAACAATAGCCAAATTATGGAAAGAACCTAAATGTCCACCAACTGATGAATGGATAAAGAAATTGTGGTTTATATACACAATGGAGTACTACATGGCAATGAGAAAGAACGAAATATGGCCCTTTGTAGCAACGTGGATGGAACTGGAGAGTGTGATGCTACGTGAAATAAGCCATACAGAGAAAGACAGATACCATATGGTTTCACTCTTATGTGGATCCTGAGAAACGTAACAGAAACCCATGGGGGAGGGGAAGGAAAAAAAAAAAAAAAGAGGTTAGAGTGGGAGGGAGCCAAAGCATAAGAGACTCTTAAAAACTGAGAACATACTGAGGGTTGATGGGGGGTGGGAGGGAGGGGAGGGTGGGTGATGGGTATTGAGGAGGGCACCTTTTGGGATGAGCACTGGGTGTTGTATGGAAACCAATTTGACAATAAATTTCATATATTGAAAAAATAAAAAATAAAAAAATAAAAATTCAATTTTATTGGAAGATTTGTGGAACTGAAACAATCATAACTTTCTGTGCTCCTTTCAAGATCTTTACATATACATCAGAACCACACTTGCCACACCGATCACGAACCGTATCGGATAATTTGTAAAACTCATAAGGTGGCAGATCGTTAGAGCTGTGCTCTAAAGCAGCAGTACACTCCTCCTCTCCACCCAATAACTTTCTTTCACTGACCACCAAGAGTTCTAAAATGAAAATGTATGAGAAACACTGTATAAGATTTTAATAATATAAATGGGAAGGATCTAAAATATGGCAAGTACAGCTACAATGGGAAAGGAGGGGATGAGTGGAATAGGGGTTAGGGTAAGTAATGGTGGTCATTCCTTCCTTACCCTTCTGCCCAGACTCAGTGAGGTGTCCACCCTACAAACTTCCCCAGAACACTGCATACTCCTGGTTCAACACTTACCATATTGTACCACAACTGCCTGTTTTCCTATTTGTGCACTCCTCACTGTAACTCATACCATCTCAGGGACTGTCTTGGGTTATAGTTGTAGTCCTAGTACTTTGCACAACCTCTGGCACCTAGTAAGTATTCAGTGAATGTCCCTTGACTAAATAATTACAGAAGCAATCAATGAAATGGCATCATACTTATTCATATTTCCTTTTCACAGAGGGAAGGAACTAGTCTACCCATTTGACTTAAGGATCCGGCCCCTCTGTCAAGGATTTAATCAGGCCTACAATTGAGAGTGTACCCTCAGCCAAGTGGAAGTGTGCTGTGGTCAGACTAGGAGACACCTCCACCTGTCCCCCAACTGTCCACACATATCTCAAGCAAATGTTCAGCCACTGGTCCGTCCATCTGGTATCTACAACCAACTTTGTAACCACTGCTGAGTTAGGTAATGTGCATCCACCAATGCTGTGTACAAAGCAGCAGCACATTCATAGAGGCTGAACAGTTATCCTGTGTAATGTGGTGGAGGGACACCAAAGGCAACCTCTGCTATGTTAATGAGGCTCGCTCTAAACTTGGTGAACTAAGGAGCTAACAATGTTCTACTTGAATGTGAATATACATTTATATGTTTGTATTTAAAATATCTAGTCTAGAGGTGTTGGTTTTAAAGTAACATCTCCCACTGGGGTAATGGTATACCACCCGTAAACCTAGGATATCAGTATCTCCAGATAAGATCATAATATTCAAAATTCCTCCCTGGGATTATAATAGTATATAAGACAGCTTTATTTTCAATAAAATCCTTAACAAAAAAAAATAAAAATATACCTTCAAAATATGTCTCAATAAGGGTCATAAATATTTAAAACACAGGAATGTTTTAATGAGCTTTCATTAAAAATACAAATAAGGTTTGGGAAAAATGGAACTCTTATAACTAAATTTTATTATAGGTTTTGAGAATGAGAAGTCTACAAGAAATAATCTTCCTTATTCTGTTCCTTCCCTACTTATTTTCTTTCTTGAATCATTAAAAAAAAAAAAAAAAAAAAAAGGTACTTTGCTGCATGTGACACATAGAAAAGAGCCCAGGCCCTGCCTCACAAAGCCTGGAGTGTAAAAAAGAGAGTAAGCAAAGAAATATGCTCTTGGTGATATTATTGATTCTGATGCCTGAGCAAATAACCAGTTACAAGTAAACTAGTAAAAATAAATCAAGACCAAATTTGAGTGTTGCCTTCAGTCCTACTAGCCTTATCAAGAAAGCTGTTTTCTATAAGTTTTTTTTTCATTTTTTTAAATGTTTATTCATTTTTGAAAGACAGAGAGAGACAGAGCGTAAGTAGGGGTGGGCGGAGAGAGAGGGGGACACAGAATCCAAAGCAGGCTCCAGACTCTGAGCTGTCAGCACAGAGCCTGACGCGGGGCTCGAACTCACGAACCGCAAGATCATGACCTGAGCCGAAGTTGGACGCTCAACCGACTGAGCCACCCAAGTGCCCCAAGAAAGCTGTTTCTGTAAGTTAAATAACTGTCTACTTAATGTGAGCTGTTAAAACTATTTCTTCACCAGCATGTAGTACTTAAAATGAGAGGAAAAAAACAAAAATATTTTCTCTGCGTGTCATTATATAAAAGTCAGCATATAGTACTTTAAAAAGTAAAATAAATTCTTTGTATTTTATGGAAAAATACTGAAAATTCTATCAGGAAAAACTCAACAATAGGAAAATGGTTAAATATACATAATAAAAGCCTTACAATTAAATATTATGCAGTCATTAAGCATTATATTATGGAAAAATATTTAGTGGCATGGGAAAATGGTCATAATGCTTTCTTAAGTTGAAATTTTAAGACAGGTTATACAGAGAGCATAGCATATACAACATACACATGATTAGTTCGAATGATAGCCCTCCTCCTCCATGAAGAAGCAGGAGTTTTTCTTGGAATTTAGGAAAAATAAATAGAGATTTTCTGTCTCCTACGTGAAATCTGTGGCTCTCCAATTCTGGTGTTGATTGTTTTCATTCTGAACAACCAATACTTTATCAACAGGAGAATGACATCTTTCCATTTCATCTACCCACAGTTTCTTCTAGAAATGTGAAAACAAATTTGTTACATACGTTTTCTCCAATATCTGAATTTTCATTATCCAAATGAATTTTACTAGCCATCTTATCATAAAAATAGAGCTGCCATCTTTCTTCTCTTTTATTTTTCTCATTTTTAGGTGCTAGTGTTCTGTAAATGGAAATATTTTCTTAAAATAGAAGTCAGTGAAAATGCCGTTTGCTTTCCTAATATCTAAGCTTAATGTCCAGCGGCACATTCATACTAGCATATTAAAATTTCTTTGTATGCACACAGATACACTGCAATACTCCAACAATCCACTGAGAAATGCAAAGTGTAGAAAATGGCAGAATTTGATTTAGAGAATTCCATTTAAAAATCTAAATCTAAAAGTGCAAGGATGGATAATGGTATGTAGCATTTATTAAGCACCTCTGCTGAGGACTGGCTGTAGAGGATAGGGAAATAGCCATACAGACATGACTCTGTTTCTCCAAAATCTTCAACCCATATTCACAAGTGGGAAAGAGGGGTGTTCCTCAGGAAGATGGGTTCTTAGTGGCAGTGAGTTCAGGGCTACAGTCTTCACTGAATCCCCCAGTTAACCTTTTGTCCTCTGAGAGGAAGACATGTCCCTTTACACCCACCCCAGGTTTAAAAAGAGTAATAATTAGGACTGATATAGCTTCATGTTTCTCAAGTCTTATTAAGCTACTTTGTACTTGGCTCAACCTTATAATATGAACTGTCATAGCAACTCATTCAACTGCCTCCCACATATAAGTTTATAGTCTATTTTTAATTGAAACCTCATCTAAGTCATAGAAAAACTGGCAAAATACAAAAGCTCAGCTGAAAAGACATTTCTCAAGTTATCTTCATGATTTGGTAAGGGCAACAGGAAAGGCAATTCACTATTCAAAGAAATCAATAATTGAGATGCTTAGCCTTTTAAGTCAAAGAACCAACTTCAGAAGCAAGATAAAATTTCAATATTTACGTATGTTCTATAATTTAAAATCTCCTTTTAGATCTATTTTATACTATGTTACCACAACATTTTAAAGTATAAAATAAACATACAATACCTAAATTGATGCTTTTCCCTAAAAAAGAAAAAAAAATGATTTAAAAGGTCTAGAGTAAAACCATGTCAAGGCAGCAATTCAGATACTCTACCTTGTACTTGAAAGAATTAACAATATTTCTTGCAAAATGTGAAAAAAATTCCTTAAAGTGACTATAAAATATTTTTACTTTTTATTTTTTAATAATCTCCACACCTAACATGGAGCTCAAACTCATGACCTGATATCAAGAGCCATCCATGCACCCCCTATAAAATATTTTTATTTAACAAAATACACACCCATTTCCAAAAGCTAAAATTGCTTAAGTCATTGAGTAGAGGGGAAAAACTATCAGCTTGATCTAAAAGTTGCCATTTGTTAACCTTATTACTGGTTGTTTTGATCAAAACCAATTTTTAAAAGGAAAAACTATAAAACTACCTAAACTAAAAATTATTCTTTTTACCTAATGTACTGTTCTCAGCTATCCGGAAATGTGACAATTTCATAGAAGGCACACATTCATTCTCTCAGTCTTCCATTTTCCCTCCCTCTCTTTCTCTCCCCTCTTCAATCTTTTACACACACACACACACACACACACACACACACACACACCACAAAGAGCTGCAGAAAGGTTTTTGCTTTGGAGCTTTCTATTCTCACACTGCCCCTTCAAGGAAAGTGATATAAACACTGAGAAAGGGTCATATCTTAAATTTCCAGGATGCTTTTTTTTTCATCCTGGCACTGGAATAATTCATTTGAATAAATTCACAAGTGCAGACCTCATCAATAATTAAAATAATGACTACAGGACATTTGCAAAGAGGAAAAAAATGTTACGATAAAAACCTGAAGTGAAATAAGGACAGGATTTCCTACACAAAACCCAGACACATATGTTAGCATTTAGGAATGCCATTAACATAAGGCTATCATACATATTTCACAAATATTCACCAAGTGTCTACTCTCTGCAGACACCATTCTGTAACAAAAGTTAAGTTGAAGAAAATATGCATTTTTCAAGGACAAAACCTTTTTGATTCTTGCAAAATCATGCACAATCTAATTTTTAAGAATGCTCAATGTTTGTTGAAAGCACATGGAAAAACTGAAGTTTTCTAATTCAATGAAACCCGGACAAACAATTCTGAAAGATAAAAGCCTGTTGTCAGAGCATTTTTATAATCACAATATTTTATAATGCATATTTTATAATACTAATTATTTCCCCTAAACTATGAAAATACGACTAACAGGCACCAACTGCATCCTTTAGGATCCTCTGATAGTAACTATTCAAGCCAAAGACAAACTTCCTTTGGCAAATCTTAGTCACCAGTACCTGGGAATCTTCGCATGTTGGCTCTTATGAGCTCCTATTTATGCCACAAGCAATCGCTGCTGAGTTCCTATAATGCATGGAGCATGCCTAGATGTGCAAAATTCTGGACTCCTGGACTACCCTAAAATCTTGAGACATGGAGAAGAGATTTCCTTTAAAAATGATGGTACAACCCTGAAAAACCTAGAAACTCAAATATAAGTGGGGCTGTCACAGAAACTCCACTTGATTTTAGTTCTGACAGATGTGCATTGGAGAAGAGGCAGTTAACATCACATCCCATGAGAAGAAACACACATATTAACTTAGAAAGTTCAAGGACTGGTAAACTAGGATAGTGCTGACTACACCAGTAGGGGTCTCTGGAGTGAACACCACTCATTCACACAAGGAAAGTTGTACTTTAAAGTTCCAAAGTCCCAAAGGAGAGAAAGAGTATCTCAGTATCATTTCACATAACTTCAACACCTAGAATCATGACTGCATTTTAACACAAAAACTCAATCTACTGAAACACATGAAGGTTATAATATCCTAGAAGCAAGAGACATAACCAAGACATTTTGAAACATTTAAATTTCATGTTCTTTCACACACACACACACACACACACACACATCCAGGAAGAACTAAAAAAACTGAATACAATTGAATTCTATAGGCAGAATGAATATCTACTTCTCTGTGTACATTTATGTCTATTTATTTTAACTTTTAAATAATTTAATCATTAATAAAACTAAATTCTACACACCAAAATCAAGCAATGTTTAAATTCATGTGAAAATATAAGCTCTATAAAGAAAAAACAAATTTACATATATTTGAAACTTCATTACAACAAATAAAAAGCTCTACTTAGTTACAAGTGTAAAAAAAAAAAAAAAAAAAAAAAGGAAAGGAAAGGAAAGGAAAGGAAAGGAAAGGAAAGGAAAGGAAAGGAAAAGCTAGTAAACCCTCCTTAGAAATGTCTGAGTCCAACTTTAGGACCAAATATCTAATGAGAACACCAGCACCCATAACCAGTGCTTTGTGTGTTTCCACATTAATATCAAAGGTAAACATTTTGACTTTTACTCTCCAGACTATCTTTATGCATATATCTTTTTCCTAAGAACATTACACGCTCCTGTTGTATTCTGATCAAAAATGTCAAATATAATTCTGATAGGTACTGTGAAGTTATGGAGATACTTATTTCATGTGTATCAATTTTTGACTTTAACTGCTTTAATTTCATTTTTTAAAGCTTTCATTTTGCTGAGATTCATAGGATAATAATCGTTTCTATTTCCTACTTACACATACTAATGGTTAATACTTCCTTTCATCCCCAAATGACTCCACAAAATCAGAAAAATTTGTTTTGAAATATTCTGTAACCGGGGCGCCTGGGTGGCGCAGTCGGTTAAGCGTCCGACTTCAGCCAGGTCACGATCTCGCGGTCCGTGAGTTCGAGCCCCGCGTCAGGCTCTGGGCTGATGGCTCGGAGCCTGGAGCCTGTTTCCGATTCTGTGTCTCCCTCTCTCTCTGCCCCTCCCCCGTTCATGCTCTGTCTCTCTCTGTCCCAAAAATAAATAAAAAACGTTGAAAAAAAAAATTAAAAAAAAAAAAAGAAATATTCTGTAACCAATTCATTCTCGCTTATTTTGATACCATATACAGAAACACTTAAAACATAATTTTGCATATATTTCAGGAAATAGAACATACATCCTCCCCCCCCCACACCAAAGTTAGGGAAACTGGTTTCAAATAAAGGATATGCCTGGTGGGGAGTGGGGTGTGGAATGATGGTTTATAAAAACGATCTACAACAATTATGAAGCCAGAAAGGCACAGAATTATAATTTGGGGGGGACAGGTTTAAAAAAAACAAAGCAAAAAAATACAGAGTCTCCAATTATTCATATATACATATGTCATATGTATATTATAGATCATATATATATTATTCATATATAGATTTGAGATCACATATATAGAAAAACAAAAGTATTCATAAAACACTAAACAAGAGAAGTCACATCAATTAAACTACCACAATTACAAATTTAGAATCGTGCTAAAGGCAGTATCCAAAATCATCCTTTTCTGAGCAAAATTTCTCTTAGCTTACTGATTTAATAATTGCATTTCTAAAAATTAAGTTAGGTTACCTTTATCTTTCTAAATCAGCAAAACATAAGTATTATAATTGTTGCACTAGGATTTATTTCTAGTTTATTAATTTAGTTAAATTTTATTGAATTGTTTATTATAACAATCTACTACAACAAGTACAATAGGTTAGGTAAATGTTATTTTCAAGCAACCACACTCATGGCACTATCCAAGTATTTTGTTGACAAGTTAGTCGCTCAACTAATGATTAGTAACAAAATTCTATAACCAACCCTTTGACACCCCCTCCCCCCCGGCACTCACTGAAAACTACACAAAGCTCAAAGTGCACCTAGGTATACAATCCACTTCACTATTAGACCTGCTCTGGGTAACAATTAAAATTCGAACTACTTTGCTTAACTTGCTGCTTTGTATGAGTCTGAAAACAGCAAGGAACTCTCTTATTTCAGGGGAGAAAGAGTTGCAGGAAAGTTAAGTATGGTAAAAAAAAAAAAAAAGAAAATTATGTAGTTCTATTTTTTGAAAATATATTTCCTAAAGAAAAGAAAATTTATATTGATAATGAAATCCCGAAAGTAAATTCTGGAGCTAAAAATAAATTATTTATGGAGTATTTACATCTTGATCAGCTAATAAATTAATGAAAGGCTGGCACTGACTAGATTTTTAAAAGATGTTAGTAATCACCAAAAAAAACAAAAAGGCAACTTACTGAATGGGAGAAGACATTTGCAAATGACATATCCAGTAAGAGATTAATATCAAAAATAGATAAAGAACTCATACAACTCAAAAGCAAAAAAAACAAAACAAAACAAAAACAAAACAAAACAATACTGTGATTTAAAAATAGAAGACCTGAATAGACATTTTTCCAAAAAAAATACATGGCCAATAGGCACATGAAACGATACTCAAAATCACTAATTGTCAGGGAAATGCAAATCAAAACCACAATGATTTAATCACCTTGTGTCAGTCAGAATGGTTAGGATCAAAAAAGACAAGAAATAATAGGTGTTGGTGAGGATGTGGAGAAAAGGGAACCTTTGTGCACTGTTGGTGGGAATATAAGTTGATACACCCACGGTGGAAAACAGTATGGAAGTTTCTCAAAAAATTATAAGTAAAAATACCATATGATCCGGTAATTCTACTACTGGGTATTTACCCAGAAAAAGCAAAACACCAATTGGAAAAGACATATGGACCCCTATGTTTATTTGCAGCGGCCAACATATGGAAGGAACCTAAGTGTCTATCGACAGATGAATGGATGAAGATGTGTGTGTGTGTGTGTGTGTGTGTGTGTGTGTATACACACAATGGAATATCATTCAACAATAAAAATGAATGAGACCTTGCCATTTGAAGCAACATGAATAGACCTAGAGGGTATTATGCTAAGTGACATAAGTCAAACAGAGAAAGACAAGTACTGTATGATTTCACTTATATATGGAATCTAAAAAACAAACAAACAAACAAACAAACAAACAAAAAACACAGACTCATATATAGAACAACTGAGGACTGCCAGAGCAGAAGGGTGTAGAAGGTTGGGCAAAACAGGAAAAGGGGAGTCAGAAAAACAAGCTTCCAGTTTTAAATAAGTAAGTCATGGGGACGAAAAATACAGCCAAGGCAGCATAGGAAATATAGTCAAAAATCTTGTGATAATGTTATATGGTGACAGATGGGGATTACACTGATCATGGTGAGCACTGAGTGATATACAGAACTCTCGAGTCACTATACTGAATGCCTGAAAATAATATAGTATGTCAACTGTGCTTCAAAAAAAAAGAAAAGATGTTAGTGACTGACAGGCTAAATCAGATACATTTTATTAATTTGTTAAAAAAAATATTTAAGTGCCCATTAGGTAACATAAGAGGAAGGAAAACACATGTAAAGATCCTGGTAAGTATTTGGTAAATGTTAGTTCCATCACCCACCTCTCCTCTGACTCTGCTCGTTTTTTACGAGGAATAAAAATGCAAATATAACATAGGTTCACAAGTATCCACAATGGACAGCTGAATATTAAAAGTATTCAAAGAAAACTACAAACCAAGTTCTTTGGGGATCAAACAGTGGAAGAAATTATATTCTTGTGGAGGTGAGGCATCTGAATTGGGTCTTAAAACGTCGATAGTATTCTGACATATGGAGACAGTCAGGAGGACAATGAAACAGCAGTGTGAGCAAGGGCATGAGAGCAGGAAGACACAGGGGGGTATTCAGAAGCCGCAAAGAATGCAGATGGGCAAGAGCAGGGGTCTGCAAAGCTTTTCTGTAATGGGCCAGGTAATAAATATTTTAATCTGTGTGGGCCATATCGTGTCTCTGCAACTCTGTACTCTGTCTTTGTAGTGCACAGCAGCCGTAAATAATAGCAAATGAAGGAGCTTGGCTGTGCAACATGAAAAATTTATTTATGGGCAATGAAATCTGAAGTTCGTGTATTTTTCTCATCTCACAAAATATTATTCCCCTTTTGACTTTTCCCCACCATTTAAAGTGTAAGAAACATTCTCAGCTCTCATTCCACACAAAAGCAGGCAGCAAACCAGATTTGGCCTGCAGGTTGTAGACTGTCAACCTGTTTGAAATCCCCAATAATCTATACCTAACAATAAAAGTTTCAATTTTCTCAAGAAAATTGAGTATCTAATGATATTCAAGATTTTATCACTTTTTCTTTCTTGGCAACTGAGTGTTTTTTTTTTTTTTTTTTTTTAAGTCAGAAAAAGAACCTCAGGGTTTCACTTTTAAACCAACCTTAATCTTCTTGCATATCAATAGGCTTATGTTCCCTTGATGTTTAATTTTACTTAATGTTTAGGCACTAAGTTGCTTTTTTTAATTTCTCTATGAGATCTCATTGTTTTATTACTTCTTCCTGCTTTCCTTTTATAGCTTAATTGTAGTTACCACTATTTACTTTCTTCTTGATATACATAATATCTTTCTTTCTTTTTTTTGTCCCTTGAAGCTTTCTTGACAATAATTGCATTCCATATCACTATACTTCCGATTTCAAGATACTCTAGTCATTGCCTTCACTTTTGGATCTAAATACTTACAGAATCTCATAAAGAGTCCTCGAAGCTTTATTGCAAGAGAACTTCCTTACCCTAAATTCATCTATTCTCATCTCCCCAGAATATTAAGAACCCCGGTCATGGTAGGAGGTTCATCTAATATGGGCCCCATAATGACAAAGCAAAAAATTTAACCATATTCAAAAGAGATAAGCAAAGAGTTACTTGGGTAAGGATACCACAAAACAGAACTTCTGAAATCAATCAAATATAATCATATTTCTATTAAAAATAAAAATAACTGCCGAGGACACAAATCCTTTATATATGTGCTTTATAATGCAATACACCAACATTGGAAGAAGAAAATAATTATGAAAATCATTTCAAAAATTATTTTGTCCTAGTAGACCGAGAAAAGAGAATAAAAGACATAACATGACATACATACCTTGAAACAAATCGCAATTGAAAAACCACCACTCACCTTCAAAGCTAAAGAGCTAATGTACTTAGATTTTATTATTTACCTTATAGTTACAAAATTCAATTTTGTGTCCTAGTAATGAATAATACTGCAAAAGGCTAAGTATTATCCACAGTTCACAGTAAAGCACAGTACAAAGAGCTAGTAGCTGTGAAAAATATATATATCAGAAAAGAAAAGTATCTGTTTATAGCAAATGACTCATTATTTTTAGGAAGTAATGTGACATAAAGGTCCTTAGGGAGAATAACATTATAGCAATTTTAATAACAGCTGTTCATGTTGACTGTATGTCCACCATGAAGCTACACACTGTTCTTTACACTTTACAGGTAATAATCCTCACAACAACCCTATGAGATAGCTGCTATTGTTATTCTCATTTTATAGATGAAGAAACTGAAACTTGGTGAGGTTAAGTAGCATTTCAACTCACAGAGCTACAAAGAGGCAAAACCACGCCAGAAAGTGGGGAAATCTGGCTTCACTCAAAACCTTAACATTGTAACCACTATGCTATTTGTTACAATACAAAGAGCTATACTTAAGGCAGAGGACTACGGTTTTACAAACTGGTAGCCAAACCACATTAGTTTTCAACTGTGAGAGTTTACATATAATTTCAAATACAGTAAGGTTTAGCATCTAATCATACTACAAACATTTTATATTATTACTTAGTGACAAGGCTAATATTTACTAGTTAACAGATGGTTGAAAGCTGTCTTACAATGACGCATGAGAATTATTTTGAAAACGTGACAATTCAGTGGGATAAAGATCGTAAGCAGGCACGAGCTAGAGTGGCAGATGAAAGAGCACCGCCATCTTTAGACTCTAGATCCGTGGTTCTCAGAGTGTGCTTCTCTAGCCAACAACATCAGCATTGCGGAGTCCAGCTCCCGGTGAAAAACCTGTGTGTGATTTCTCAGGCCTGATCAAGGCAATTGCAAAGGCTTTACCAGGCAAACCTTGCGGGGAGAGCTGTATCACACCAGACTTGGTGCATAGCCAATGCACTGCAGTCTAAAAGGAGTCGCAGCCAAGGGCTAGGGTCCCCTGGCTAATCGTGCTCCCTCCCCGCCCCTGCAATTTATATTGCTAGCCCTGGTGCCTTCATTCCTAGATCGCTGGCATTGGTGGGGTTGGGAGTGTGGGGGGAAAGACAGGAGCATGAATATATTCCCCTCCCCCCCTCCCCCCCCCCCCTCGCCCACTCAGTACTTTCCACTCCTACTCCTGCTGCCTCACCCTCCCCAGACCCCATCGGGAGCTTTTTGTTCAGAGCCCCCTCAACAGTGAGAGGACATCTGTGTTTATCCACTTGACCCTCAACCAGTGTGCCCTTCGATGAGGGAAATGGAAATGGAAAAGAGTCAGCGTTCCCACCATTTTTATACTCTTGCTTACACCACACCAATAAGTGATTAAAGGCTTAATTCTTTCACTTTGGGCTTAATGCTTTAATTGGTACTCCAACACTTGGCAGCTCAGGGCACTCTCTCAGCAGCTCAGCGGAGCTTCTGAGAAGCATCACTTGGGAACTTAATAAAAAATACAAAATCTCAAGCTCTACCCCAATTGGATTAATAAAGAATTTTGGAGATGTGGCCCAGCAATCTGTGAACAAGCTCTCCAGGTGATTCTAATCAACACCAAACTTTGAGAGCACTGCTTCAGAGAAACCCTCTCCCCATTTCCCCCTAAAAAAAATGATTCCAAGTAATATCTGGGGCACCTCCTAAGAGCACGTAGGAGAGAAATGACCAACCAAATCTACAACTTAGAAATTTCTAAAAGAAATAATCTCAGGTTTATTTCTGCTCCCTTTATCTGTCATCCTTCTAAAAGGCTTCCTTTAATCCTTAAGATCCTTATTTTTATTCCTTGTAAAAAAACAAGATAAATTATTTAACTTAAATATAATTTAGTTGTATTTTGACTGATAAAATTTCAAAAAACAAAACTGCTTGTACATAAAAGATGCACGCAAACTGTCTTAAATGCAACAGACAGAAAACACTGGGCAAGACTTAACCTTACTGTCTTAGCTTCGGCTACTATAACAAACCACCATAGGCTGGTTGGCTTAAACAACAAACATTTATTTGTTATAGTTCTAGAAGCTGGAGTCCAAGACTTTAGGTACCAGTACGGTCAGGTTCTGGTGAAAGCTTTCTTCCTGGTTTACAGATGGCCACCTTCTTATTGCATCCCTGCACGGATGAGAGACAGAGGCTAGCTTTCTCCCTTTCCTTGTAAAGGACACGGATCTCATCACGGGGGCTGCGTCCTCATGACCTAAATTACCTCCCACAGACCTCACCTACGAATACCATCCTATTGGGGATTAGGGTTTCAACCCACGAATTTGAGGCAGGGAAGAACACAAACAGGCAGTCCATAACACTTATGGTATCAAATTAAACTGTGGCATTCAAACATTTTTTTCCTTAAACACACACACACACACACACACACACACACACAACAACAACAACAACAACAACAGGGATATAAACTATACCACCTTTCAGCTTTTTATCATCATGTGAACATGACCCCAGTGAATTCAATTATATTAATTTTTTGGAAACTCCTTGGTAATAAGCCACTGAGTATAAAACATGGTGTCTTTAAAAAGGGCATTTGTGAACTATGTCTAGGAGTTAATGGAGTTCATTATGTTTAACTCACAATAAAAAATTTTAGAAACCAAACATTTATATGAAATGTAATGCAACAAGTTAGAATAAGGAAAACTCATTAAAAAAGGATGCTGGGGGTGGGGGGGGTTGGTGCAGGGCACCTGAGTGGCTCAGTCAGTTAAGCATCAGACTCTTGATTTCAGCTCAGGTCATGATCTCACGGTTGGGGAGAGTGAGCCCCACATAGGGCTCTATACTGTCAGCACAGTTTGGGATTTTCTCTCTCTCTCTTTCTCTCTCTCTCTTTCTCTCTCTCTCTTTCTCTCTCTCTCTGCCCCTCCCCTGCTCACATTCTGTCTCTCAAAATAAATAAATAAACATTTTTTAAAAATCTCCCAATCAATTTCTGACAGAAAAAGCACCTTTACCCTACAAATACTGCCCAGCAGCAAAACTGTCACTAGAAGCCACATTTCATCTCCCCACAAAAAAAGGGGGAAGGTGGCACCTGGGTGACTCAGTCAGTTAAGCATCCAACTTTGGCTCAGGTCCTGAGCTCATGGCTCATGAGTTTGAGCAGCCCCACGTCGGGCTCTGTGCAGACAGCTCAGAGCCTGGAGCCAGCTTTGGATTCTGTGTCTCCCTCTCTCTCTGCCCCTCCCCCACTCATGTGCATGTACTCTCTCTCAAAAATAAATAAACATTAAAAAAAGTTTTAAAAAATTGAAAAAAAAATAAAGGAGGCTCAGAGCACCTGGGTGGCTCAATCGTTTAAGCTTCTGACTCTTGATTTCAGCTCAGGTCATGATCTCATGGTTGTGAGATCGAACCCACGTGGGGCTCCTCTTATCTGGATGTGGAGCCTGCTTAAGATTCTCTCCCTCACTCCCCTCTGCCCATCCCTTGCTCACTCATGTGCGTGCACACTCACACTCAAAAAAAAAAAAAAAAAAAAAAGAGGTTCCTCATAGTATCTTTGACATTTGTCTATGTATCAGTTCTAGTTTATTATAACTGCTGTAGCCATTATATGAATAGAGAGAGAGAGAGAGAGAGAACACGTGCACACACAAGAAGGGGAGGAACAGAGAGGGGGAGAGAGAATCCCAAGCAGGCTCCACACTGTCAGCACAGAGCCTGACAGGAGTCTGATCTCATGAACCGTGAAATCATGACCTGAACCAAAATCAAGTCAGATGCTTAACCGGCTGAGCCATCCTGGCATCCCTAAATATTTCACAATAGTTTATTAGTGTTGAGCCAAAAATATAAATAAATAAATAAAGCAAACTGCTAGAAGTTACATACAGTATACCACCCATTACACAAAGTTTAAAAATATTCAACTTGATAAATAATTGTTTGAGGATATATAGAATGGAGATATATATATATATATATTATAAAGACATACATAGGAAGAAAAAATGTGAAGTTCTACATAATGGGTAACTTCAGGCAAAGACCGAGGGATAACAGAGAGAAGTACACAGAGGGATTCCATGATATTTGTGACATTTACTTTTTAGACTCTGATATGGAAATGTACTTTTTTTTCTTTTTAAAATATCTTTTTAACGTTTATTTATTTTTGAGACAGGGAGAGACAGAGCATGAACAGGGGAGGGTCAGAGAGAGGGAGGCACAGAATATGAAGCAGGCTCCAGGCTCTGAGCTGTCAGCACAGAGCCCGACGCGGGGCTAGAACTCACGGACTGCAAGATCATGACCTGAGCCGAAGTCGGCCGCCTAACCGACTGAGCCACCCAGGCGCCCCGGAAATGTACTTTTTTTCAACATTTATTTTTGAGAGACAGAGAAAGACGGAGCACAGGTGGGGGAGGGGCAGGAAAGAGGGGGACACAGAATCCAAAGCAGGCTTTCAGCCCAGAGCCTGATACAGGGCTCGAACCCACAAACTGTGAGATCATGACCTGAGCTGCAATCGGACCCTTAACCGACTGAGCCACTCAGGCACCCCGAAATATAAATTTTTATGTTTTGAGTTTTTAGAAACATCTCATAAAACACTCGATATAAATGGCATCAAGTGGCCTGTATTCCTTAACTTGCTTTTCCCCACATTATGTTTTTGGTGTCCATGTTGGAAGGTGTATTTGTGACTGCTTCATAGTATTACATTGTATGTAGTACACTATCTGGGGACATTTTTAGTACTAGAGTTATGAAATTACATAAGCTATTCGTATCTGAACCATGTAATATAGTATTATCATTTTTCTTTTCCCTTTTCCATATTCTTTCTCCCAACTCAGAGTTCATAATTGTCTCAGTTTTCTACATACCCATAACTTTCCTCTAATTTTGTAAATCTCCTCTCAATCGATTCAAATACTCTCAATATTTCATCAACTCCATCTTCTTGAAAAAAAAAAAGTCTCCTCAGATCCTTTCTGATTCAGACCTGAACTGGCTGCTCACTGGTCCTCCCACTGGTTATCAAGCTCAAATTCTCCTTTCCCTCATCATGAGGGTTTTCTGTATCTCCTTCTCATGGTAGATCTTCTATTTGTTATAGGTCTGTCTTTCTTCTTGTTTTTTCTCTTATTTTCATGGTGAGCATTTCACAGTAGCTTTCTGAAAAAGGACAGATTAAGACCTAGCACATCTAAAAATGTGTTTAATCTATTCATATTTTGGTAATTTTCTTGGGTATAGAATTCTAGGTTGGAATTAATTATCCCTCACATATTTGAAGGTGTTGTTCCATTGTCTTCTAGCTTCCAGTTCTGCTATTAAGAACAAACCTATTTTTTCCTCTTTGGAAGCTTTTAGGAACATTTGTTTTTAGGACTGTATGAAAACCCAATAATATGTGTTGGCACCTGTCTATTTTTACCCAATATGCTGGATACCTGGTGTGCCCTTTCATTCTGGAAACTCATGTCCTCAATACCAGACAATGTCCCTGAATTATTTCTTTTCTTCCCTGTCCTTTATTTCTGTCTCATAGAGTTACTATTATCCAAGTGTTGGGTCACTGGGATTGTCTAATACTTTTTTCTCTATTTTTACAGAGTTAATAACTTACACAGTAAGGTACATAAAAGTTAAATACATACATCAAAGAGTGTTTACATGTATTTATACACAGAGAACCACTCATATCAATATACCATCCTGTATTATACCCACCCCTGACAGGTAGTCACTATCCCTAACCACAGTTTTGATTGTCCTTGAAATCCTATAAATGGGAACATACACTGTATACTTCTTTGTGACTGGTTTCTTTCACTAAATAACTGTGTCTTCAGACTCATGCATGTTGTTGTGTATGCCAAATTTGTTCTTTTTAATGCTGTGATCTAACTTTAAATTATCTAGTCTACTTTCTACCTCTGTATTTGTGTCTATCTGCTGTAAGATTTCCTCAACTTCACTTTATAACCCTTTATTCAATTAGGTTTTAAAATTTTGCTGTTTTTTGGGGTCCCTGTATGGCTCAGTCAGTTAAGCATCCAAGTTTCACTCAGGTCATGATTTTATGGTTCATGGGTTCTAGCCCCACTTCAGACTCTGTGCTGACAGCTGAGCTTACAGCCTACTTTGGATTCTGTGTCTCCCTCTCTCTCTGCTCCTCCCCTGTTGACACACACTCTCTCTCTCTCTCAAAAATAAGCATTAAAAATAAATAAATATATATATATATATATGTACATATATATATGTATATGTACATATATATATGTACATATATATATATATGTACATATATATATGTATATGTACATATATATATATACATATATATATATATATATATATATATATATATTGCTGTTTTTTTTAAATTCCACTAGCTAATTTTAATTCCCTGTTACCACTTATAGGAACACATGTGTATGAATATTTTCTATTTCATCATCTCTTTCCTCTGAAGATGTTAATTTTATTTTTTATGTTCCTTTCTTCTCCCTGCACATTCTTTGTGCTAAGTGGCTTTATCTGTTTGTTTGGTTGTTTTGTTTTGTTTTGTTTTATGTCAAACGTTTCCTTCTAATGCCTAATGATATTTGGCTATTTGCTCATGTTTAAGAGTAGGGACTGACTTCCCCAGCTTTGCAGGGCACTGCCAAAAAGACCCACTTATATCTTGCCCCATCTAGAATACTAAGGTGTGCTGCATGACAGGCGAGTGAGGCAACAGCTAGGCAAATGGCAGCTGAGGCTTTTGAAGGGCATTAAAGGGATGTGAATCCTACTAACCACATGGCACACTCTATCAGTAAGCCTGTCCATGAGCCCCGGGGAATGCCTCACCTGCAAATCCTCCAACAGGCCTCCCAATGGGGACCCCAATGTTCTGTGTACCTCACCCACACACACCTCCACCTCATGGTCAGCTCTCTATGCACACCCCAATAGAGCAAGAGCAAGCCTTTGCAGACTACTAGTAAGCATGCAAAGAAAAGTCCAACACTATGGGACTGGGAGAAACCACACAACCTTGAGAATTCAGCACCACTCTAGGGGAAGTAAGGTTGTACAAGATCAAGAGAAGTCATACAAGTCATACAAGCTTAAGAAGTCCCCCATAAGAGGAGACAAGAAGTGTGGAACAGGCATATCCATAGAAAAAACTCTACGAAAGCCTCAGAATCCCTATCATGGCTGATGGATGATATTTCTCTCTCGAAGCAGTCAGTAAAGACTGAAGGAAGTAACTCCATCTACAAATGTGAAGACAGCAATGCCACACTTCAAGGAATATGAAAAAACAACAACAACAAAACACAACGAGATACAACACCATGAAAAGAATAAAATAATTTTCCACCAACCAACCCCAGAGAAATGGGTGATCTGCAATTTTCCCAATAAATGGGTAAATTTTCCTTTAAAAAAATTTTTAAGGAAGCTCCATGAGCTACAAGAAAACACAGAAAAAGAATTCAACAAAATCAGGAAAACTACATGAACAATAATGACAAAAAAGCTGTAACAGATAACCCAAATTCTGGAGCTGAAGAGTATAATGAAGGAAATGAAAAACGCAGCAAAGAGCAGCAGCATCAGACTGGAGCAAGCAGAAGAAAGAATCTGTGAAATAGAACACAGGTCATTTTAAACTATCTAGTCACAGGAGAACAAATAAAAAAAGAATGAAACAAATGAAGAAAGCCTACATGAACTACAGGATTCCATTAAAAGAAACAATCTATGTATTACTGGAAACCCAGCAGGAGAAGGGAGGGAAAAATGGACAGAGAGCTTATGTAAAGAAATTATGGCTGAGAACTCCCCAAATGTAGGGAGAGATATTGACATCCAAGTTTCTGAAGCTCATAACTCCCTGAAAAATTTCAACTTTAAATGATCTTCTCCAAGATACATTGTCATACACTGTCTAAAATCAGAAGATAAACAATTCCTCACATACAAGTGAACCTATAAGGGTATAAAAAGATTTCTCTGCAGATACTTTGCAGGCCAGGGGAGACTGAATATTCAAAGTGCTGAGAGAAAAAAAAATTACAACTAAGGATACTTTACTTGTAAACTTGTTCTTCAGAAATGAAGGCAAGATAAAGCCTTTCCCAAATAAACAAATACTGAAGGAGTTCATCATCACCAGACCTGCTTTACAAGAAATGCTGAAAGAAGTTTTTCAATCTGAAATGAAAGATCACTAATTAGTAATATAAAAATACATGAAAATATAAAATACTTTTTTAAAGTAAAGGTAAAGGTAAGTATATAGTCAAATTCAGAATACTCTAGTACTATAATATGTGGTGTGTTACCAACTCTAGTAAAAAGGTTAATAGACAAAAGTAATAAAAGTAAGTATAATAATTTGTTAATGGATACACAGTATAAAAAGATGTAAATTGTGAGATCGGAAAACAGAAAATGTTGGGGGGGGGGCAGTTAAGGGTTAGGAGCTTTTGCATGGGACTGGAGTTAGTTGTAATCAGCTTAAAAAGGACTGTTACAGGGGCGCCTGGGTGGCGCAGTCGGTTAAGCGTCTGACTTCAGCCAGGTCACGATCTCACGGTCCGTGAGTTCGAGCCCCGCGTCAGGCTCTGAGCCCCGCGTCAGGCGCTGGGCTGATGGCTCGGAGCCTGGAGCCTGTTTCCGATTCTGTGTCTCCCTCTCTCTCTCTGCCCCTCCCCCGTTCATGCTCTGTCTCTCTCTGTCCCAAAAATAAATAAAAAACGTTGGAAAAAAATTAAAAAAAAAAAAAAAGGACTGTTACAAGGTGTTTTACTTAAGACCCATGGTAACCCACAAAGCAAAAAATCTACAGTAGATACACAAGAGATATAGAGAAGGGAATCAAAGCATACCACTAAAGAAAATCATCAAGTCACTAAGGAAGACAACAAGGGAGGAAGAAAAGAACAAATGAACTACAAAATGGCCAGAAAACAATTAATTACAATGGTAATAGTAAATCCTTAAATGGATTAAATTCTCCAATCGGAAGTCATGGAGTGGCTCAATTATTAAGAAAAAAATAAGGGGCACCTGGGTGACTCAGTTGGTTCAGTGTCCAACTTCAGCTCAGGTCATGGTCTCATGGTCCATGAGTTTGAGCCCCGTGTCAGGCTCTGTGCTGACAGCTCAGAGCCTGGAGACTGCTTCAGATTCTGTGTCTCCTTCTCTCTCTGCATCTCCCCTGCTCACACTCTATCTCTCAAAAATAAATAAACATAAAAAAAATTTTTTTTTAAAAAAAGAAAAAATAAGACTCAGCTATATTCTGCCTACAAAAGGCTCACTTCAACTTTAAGGATACACATAGGCTCAAAGTGAAGAGATGGAAAAAGATATTCCATGCAAATAAAAACCCAAAGAGATGAGAGGTAGCTGTATATATTAGGGAGAAAAAAAAAAACAGATTTTAAATGAAAAAGTATGAAAAGAGACAAAGAATTATATAATAATAGAAGAGCTAATTCATCAAGAGGATACAATTCCAAATACATATGCCCAACATGAGAACATCTAAATATATTAAGCAAACACTAACCAATCTGAAAAAATAAACAGACAGGAATACATAGTAGAGAACTTCAATACCCCAGCTGCAACAATAGATCATTCAAGACAAAATCAGTAAGGAAACATTGGACTTGAACTATATGTTAGACCAAATGGACCTAACAGACATTTATAGAACCTCAATGGCAGCAATCCATCCTTTGCAAATGCATGTGAAACATTCCCCAGGATGGATCACATGTTAGGTCACAAAACAAGTCTTAACAAATTTAACACGACTGAAATCATACCAAATTATCTTTCCCAATGACGACCATATGAAAGTAGAAATCAGTAACAGAAAGAAATATGTGGAAATTAACACACTCTTGAACAATCAATGGGTCAAAGAAAAATCAAAGGGGAAATCAAAAAATATCTTGAAACAAATGAAAATGGAGCACAATATACACAAACTTAGGAGAGGCAACAAAAGATCTAAGAGGGAAATCTATCATAATAAATGCCTATAATTAATGTAGAAAAAGATCTCGGGTGCCTGAGTGGCTCAGTCGGTTGAGTGTCTGACACTTGTTTTCGGCACAGGTTATGATCCCCAGTTTGTGGGATCGAGCCCCATATCTGGCTCTGTGCTGACAGCACAGGCCTGCTTGGGATTCGGTCTCCCCCTCTCTCTCTGCCCCTTCCCTGTTCATGCTCTCTCTCTCTCTCAAAATAAATAAACTTAAAAAAAAAAAAAAGGAAAGAAATTTTCAAAAAAGAAAAAAAAAGATCTCAAGCAACCTAACTTTACTCGTTAAGGAGCTACAAAAAGAAGAACAAAATAAACTGAAGTTAGCAGAAACTGAAGACCAGAGTAGAAATAAATGAAACAGAGACTAGAGAAACAATAGAAAAAATTAAGAAAACTAAAAGTTGGTTCTTTGAAAAGATAAAATTGACAAATTTTTAGCTAGACTTAGAAAACAAGAGTTCTCAAACAAAATCATAAATGAAGGAGCAAACACTATAACTGATACCACAGAAATACAAAGGATCATAAGAGACTAGTAGAATAATTAAATGCCAACAAAACAGATAACCTAGAAGACATGAATAAATTCCTAGTTACTACAACCTACCAAGGTTGAATCACGAAGAAAGCGTATCTGAAGAGACCAATAAGGAGTAAGGAGACTAACTCATGAAGTCTAGGAAAACGTTTAAAGAATTAATACCAATCTTCCTCAAATACTTCCAAAAAAATTGAAGAGAAGATACTCCGAAACTCATATTAAAGGGTCCAGAATTATCCTGATATCAAGCCAGACAAAGACACTACAAGAAAACTACAGGCCAATATATTGGATGAATATAGGTGTAAAAATTGTCAACAAGATACTTGAAAACAGATTCAACAACACACTAACAGGATCATACACCATGACCGTGAGAAATTTGTTCCTAAGATGCAAGGATTATCGTTCAACGTTTGCAAATCAATCAATCAATGTGATAAACAACGTTAATGGAATGAAAGATAAAAATCATATGATCTCTCAATAGGCGCAGTAAAAGCATTTGACAAAATTCAACATCTTTTCATGATTAAAAGCTCTCAACAAGTTGTATACAGAAGGAACTAACCTCAACGTACTAAAAGCCATAAATGACAAGCCCACAACTAAAATCATATCAATAATGAAAGGCTGAAATCTTTTCCTCTAAGATCAGAAACAAGACAAGGGTGTCCAGTCTCAGAACTCCCAGTCAATATAGTACCGCAAGTCCTCATCAGAGCAATTAAGCAAGAAAAAGACATAAAAAGCCTCCAACTTAGAAACAAAGAAAAGTGGCCATCTTCTCAGATAACCTGATCTTATATAGAGAAAATCTTAAAGAATTCAACAAAACCTGTTAGAATTAATAAATAAATTCAGAAAAGTCGCAGGATGACAAAAATCAACACACGAAATCAGTTGCATTAATTATACCCTAACAATAAACTATCTAAAAAAGAAATAAAACAATCCCATTTACAACTGCATTAAGAACAATATGTAGAAATAAATTTAACCAAGGAGGTGAAAGTACACTGAAAACTACAAGAGACTGATGAAAAAAACTGAAGACACAAATTAATGGAAAAATATCTCATGTTCATGGATTGGAAGAAATACTGTTGTTAAAATGTCCACACAACCCAAAGCCATCTATTGCAAAGCCTATCAAAATTCCAAAAGCATTTTCCATAGAAATAGAAAAAACTATCCTAAAATTTGTATGGAACCCAATGTATAACTTGGTGACCATAGTTAACAATACTGTATTATATACTTGAAAGTTGCTAAGAGAGTAAATCTTAAACGTTCTCACACACCTCCCCACCACACAGACAAACATACACACAAGTAACAAGATGGAGGTGTTAACTAACCTTACTGGTAATCATATCACAATATAGCTGTGTATCAAATCATCACATTATACACCTTAAACTTACACAATGTTATATATATGCCAATTATAATATCAATAAAGCTGAAAAAAAAAGAGTAGGGAACTCTAAACTGAGTGGCAGGTCAGAAGAATATAGTGGTGCTCACTAAAGGATGATCCAACTAAGCCATTTCCTTGGGGAACCCCAAGGAATCTTTCTTTCTTGGACTTCTTACATTCCCAAAAGAAAATTCTTCCAATCTCTCACCCCAACAAAAAGGCTGATTACTAACATCCTGTGGGCTGATGGGGAAGACTGCAAGTCTCAACATTCAACATGCAAACATTTTTTACTGTACCTGATTTCAACAGAGTATCCATCTCCCTTCTGCCTTTTACTGTTTTGTGGTGTCCTCAGCTCTGATATCCTCATTTTACCCTCTATAGAAAATACACCTTTCAGTCTTCTGCCACATAAGACAGGCACTATAGGCCAGCTATATGGTGCACAGAATGGGAACTTGGAAAACAAGTGTTTCTTAAACAGAGTTTAAATTAGTCCTGTTTTGAACCCCATTTTAACTACAACTTCCAGAGGGACCCAGTGTTTCCAATTCCTGAGAATTATGAGATCCTGGTATGTAAATCAGAGTTTCCTCAGCAGTTTCCCCACTGCCAACTTATAAGTGAGTTTTCTCAGGTCTGCTAAGTTAGTCTAACTCCTGCATCTGTTTTCCATCTTCCAAATTTTACAACTTATCTCCTCTCCCATTTTCTTTGCCCTGGTGAATTTATTTATTTTAAAATCTTTTTATTTTCCGTTTAGAGAAGTTTTGGGAAGGACATGAGCTACCAACGTGTGTTTAATCTGCCATGTCTAAGAGTCCTTTTTACTTTTTGCTGTTTTTCAAAAGTGAACAGAAAATTCAGAGCAAAAAATTAAATTTAGACAGTAGCTGTCCCTTTCCAAATCTAGCTTTCTGTAAGCTTCTTCAATCTTTCGGAGTACAAGCCATAAAAAAGTGAAAATTTTAAATCAACTGGTAATTTCATCTAAATAAAATCGGTAAGTTCATGACAGATACTTATTTTACCAGTATTTAAAATGTACATGCTGGCAGCCGTTGGCCTTCTCTACGTCGGCACTGTTGCTAGCTCACCGAGCTCCAGCCCAAAGGAAGGATTCCCTACACTCCCCTGGTGCAGAGCTGGCTGCCTGCAAGCTGACTGGTGGGAAAGCACCAAGGAGGCAACTGGCTACTCACGCGAGTAGGACGCTACTCACGCGAGTCCGCCCCCTACTGGAGAGGCAAAGAAACCTTACTGTTACAGGCCTGGTACAGAGGCACTCGGTGAAATTACACATTATCAGACGTTCCACTGAACGTCTGATTCACAAACTTTCTTTCCCAATGTCTGGTACAAGACACTGCACAGGACTTCAAAATAGTTCTGTATAATGAGGCGCCTGGGAGGCTCAGTCAGTTGAGCTTCTGACTCTTGATTTCGCGTCAGGTCATGATCCCAGGGTCGTGGGATGCAGCCCCAGGTCAGACTCCTCTCTGAGCTTGGAGCCTGCATAAGGTTCTCACTCTTTCTTCCTCTGCCCCTCTTCCCTGCTTGCGTGCGTGCGTGTTTTCTCTCTCTCTCTCTCTCTCTCTCTCTCTCTCTCTCTCTCTCAAATAAAAACAAAAACAAAATAGATCTGTACTTCCAGAGCACAGCTATCTGTGCCTTTGCATGAGGCAAACAAAATCTACCCTGTTGGCTTTTTTTTTTTTTTTAAGTTTCCTTTCCTTTCATTTCCCTTTTGCTTTTCTTTCTTATGTTTACTTATTTTTGAGAAAGAGAAGATGAGCAGGGAAGGTGCAGAGAGAGGGAGGGGGGACAGAAGATCCGAAGCAGGCTCTGCCCTGACAGCAGGGAGCCCCATGCAGGGCTCAATCTCATAAACCCTGACGTCATGGCCTGAGGTGAAGTCGGATGCTCAACTGACGGAGCCACCCAGGTGCTCCTAGGTGGCCTTTCTGAAGATACTAACCAGACCTACAATGCAGGCCAACCTGTAACAATCATGCAGAAGACATCCAGCCAGCATGTCATACATGTGAAGAACATTTTATGAAAAACAAAAACATTTTTTTCTCCTTCCTGTTATTGGTTGTTCTGAAATTAGATATTTTTTCCTATGGGGCCAAAGGTGTCTAAGTATGTGACTGCAAGTGGAAAAAGAGGGAACCCAAATCAGGTATTGGTAGTTTTTCCATTTTCATTTGTGTGTAAATATTTAATATAAGTGCAGGAACAGAAAGCCTTAATGCATGTCAGAATGTCAGAAGGCTTCAGTGAGTAATTTCAGCAGTTCAACTTTATAACAATTATAAATAAACGTGAATTCCAGCATTTGGATTTTTTTTTAAAGCAAGTAAATTTCTTACAGCCAAATAAAATAAAGTGGACAGATGTTCTGGCATAATTTAGAATCTAACTAAATCTGCTAAATTCCAACACATCCAATCGAAATATTTTTCTTTTATGACCATGACTGAATCGAACGAGTTTTTTTCAGTGTATAATACAAATGCTTTATTTTCTGTGGAATATGAATTTTATTTGCCACTCTCATTAGTTCCCTGTTATATTTCAGATTATCTGGATCACCCAGGTTCTAAGTGTTTCAACAGGCTGTTTTAGTTATCAACTCGTTATGTTCTTGACAATAAAACACTTTTCAAATCAGATGCCTAAAGAGTATAAGGAAGTCTAGATGATTCACATGCTAATTTAATTTTGAATACAAAATTCTTTCAAGATGCTAACTGACAATATAAAATATTTATCAAAGTTTTGAACAATCCATCTTTAAAAAAACAATGTAACAAATCAAATGTGAAAGTTATTTTGTGTTTTTTTTCCTATGGCAGTCAAGAAATGATTAGTGAAAAGTAAAAACTATTCATGGTTGAAGTCATAAATTTCATGGTGTTAAATAATTAGTTCCTATCATAGACCTATTTTACCCCTATTAATTAAAATTCACTCTGTATCAAGTTATATGGCAGCACAATTTCACTGAACAATAAATTCCTCAAGTGTTGCCACAAAGAATGCTGCCAACCTGAAGTCTTTATTTTGAGAATAGGGAGAAAAATGTATAATTCTCTAGTTCATAAATGTATAATCAATACTTGGAATTGCCTTCCAATCTATAGTGAGAGTTTTGCTCTCAGAGTCCTGAGGGGATCCTGGGAACTGAGGTATTTTATTTGGCTTTCATTTCCTTATCCCTTTAATAAATGAAAACATTCCTGATAAGAACCATTTCAGCAGGGCTCACCTCAGGCAAATTGGCTCCGACTATAAATAGTAAAATCTGCCATCTGCCTTTCTATTCTTGTGCTGAATGCAGTGCTGGCATTGTGTTCACACTTCACTGGTGCCAGGCCTGATCCTGTATAGCCAGTAGCAACAGAAAATAATAGTGCAAGACAGAGATAATGAGGTGAAGAACAGAAATGGTACTACTATAATTAACTGCTGTTTTGATATTCACCACAATAAAGCACACACAATGGTGTTGAGAGAACCTAACGCCACATTTCATCTTAGCCTCATAAACAGGTTTGAAATCAAACTGTTAGGGCCCAGTGATTTTACATCACTGAAGATTAATTAAAACGTAAAGAACCTAAGCACCGTTGGCAATATATGTTTGTCACGTTAGCAAGAGGCTCCACAGTTGTACCATGTGGTTTTTATTCTAATGATATTTAATGAGGCATTTCTTTCTATAATCAGAGGTCCTCCTGTTCTGTTTTAGAGAGATAAGCTCTTTAATGATGAAAAAGCCCTTTTGCTGTACCTGACCCTTTCCAATTCTTGCAGTTCTGAAACCTCAGACAAATTTTCATTTCTTCCACAGCTCCCATAATTTCTATCAGGATATTCTGAATCCTCAGGTATTGTAAGATAAACATTTTTTCTCATCCTTGCTATGACACAAATGTGACCTATTTTAAAGAATGCCTGTCAAGCAAGGCGGTCGTTTTTATGCTGGAATTGAAACGTAATGGTGTATATTCCTTGTATTAGTATCCTTGTTATTCCTGCATCAGTAATGACTGAAGGCATTAGTTCATTTACATAAGCAACAGCTAACTTCAGGGGGCACCACGCACTCTTGGAGTAAATGCCATTCATACAGAACATGGTATCAGTGGGGTCCCCTAGAGCTGTACGACATGGCATTACTAGATGTACATTCAGTGCCGAGCGTGAGCTGAGAGCAGAGTATACAGCTAGGACAATGCTGTGGCTCTCAACCTGGCCACCCATCAGAAACACCTGGAGACTTATTTAAAAATACTCTTGCCTGGGCCTCGTCCCAGACCAGTTAAATAAGAATCTCAGGTGACAGGGTCTTGGCATTGTTTCCTGGTGTTTGTTTGGGGTTCTTTTTTTCAGGTGTTTTGTTTCTATGTTTTTAACTTCCCCTAGGGGTTGTCATGTACAATTAGAAGTGAAAACCACTGGCCTAATGATTTCAATATCTGATCCGAAGACTTTCAAGACAAAAACAAACGAATGAACCCCCCTGACACCCTGAAAATGTTTACCTGGAGAGGCAGTCCAAGATAGCAGCATAGGAAGATTTTAAACTTCCCTCATCCCACTGACACAACAAATGTAGAGCTACATATGGAACAATTCCTTCCGACAAAGACCGAGAAACTAGCTGAATAGCTCCTTCACAACAAATGATAAAAGGGCCACATGAAGATGAGTAAGAGAGGCAGAGAGAGATGCAGGCTCATCACAAACCCCATCCCTGGTGTGATGAACCGCAACTGGTAGAGGTCTCACGAATCCGGAGCTTCTCCCTGAGGATTGAGAAGCTCCTGCCCCAAATCAGGCCCCCCAGCCCTTGGGAAGTGCACTGGAAAGATGAGACCCAGACAGCTGGCTTTGAAAACCAACGGCGCTCATGTCCAGGACATGCAAAGGGATTCGGGGAAATGAGATGCCACCCTTAAAGGGCTCACATGGACTCATTTGCAAAAGCCCAGGACAAAAGCATCAGTTTGAAAAGCAACTAGATTTCATGTGAAGGAGATGCATTTGCTAATCTTAAAGGTTCTGCCAGAGGAGCAGGGGCCTGCTGGAATTCTCTCCAGAGATGGAGGCACCACTCTTGTGCTTCCCTTCTACCTCGCTAGTGCTCGTGGACACAAGCAGTCCCTGCACTCTCCTGCTATCCTGCAAAAGCCACCAGGCACACCCCACCCCTCTGCCCTCCACTGTCTTAGTAAAGCTGGCAGCTGTGCCCTGGCTCACGCTCTCCTGGTGCCTCAGTAAAGCCGGCAGGCTTGCGCCAACCCTGCACGCTTCCGCTGTCTCGCTAAAGTTGGCACATGTGGCCCACACAGGGGATGTTCCTTGATCACCTGGCTCTGGTGGCCTGGGGGCTTCCTTGGCTCTGTAATGGGACTGTAACAATCAGAAAGACAGTTCTTGGCAGGCTACCACAGCCAGGACACCACACAGGCTGCAGACTGAAACATATCCCCAGTCTTCGAAAAAGGCCTGCCTATTTGTCTTAAGAGCATGGGCCTGAGGGGCAGGCTGCAGGCACACATCTACAGACTCTGGAGGTGCTCTCAAGGAACAGACGGTGGGAGTGCCATCTCTGCACTCTCAAATGATTCAGCTCACGGATACCTTCCAGAAAGGAGTTTATACATTTGTATGAAGCCCAGTTTTTGTAACTGTCATCATGAGACACCTCCAGATTGCCTGGTTTGGAAGCCAGGAAGATTTACATTTGTGGTCCCACTGTCCTGTATATATTTTCATACTTTAAAAGCTGCTGCCTGAGGGTCTTGTCTTCAGTCAGCCCAAATCTCAATACTGACTAAGATCTGTCCCTTTAAAACACTGACAGGTCTTGGAACATGCTCAACAACAGAGACCTGACAATAATAAATCGGACTGCTTAAATAGTCATAAAGGTTTGAGAGATAAGAGATAAGGCAAGGTTGAATGATAAGGCCTATCTCCCATACAAGTCCTATCTTTCATCACTGGGAGAGGAGCTGTTTCAACTAATACCTTGAAAGAAATAAGAGTCAAGCAAAATGAGAAACAAAGGACTATATTCCAAATGAAAGAATAAAATAAAACCTTAGAAGAAAGACCTTAATAATAGAAAGGTAAGTAATCTACCTGATAAAGAATTCAAAGTAATGGTCATAAACATGCTCACTGAACTCAGGAGAAGAATGGATGAACACAGTGAGAATCTCAACAAACACACAGGAAATATAAGAAAGTACCAAACAGAAGTCACAGAGCTGTAGACTACAACAATTTAACTGAAAAAATACACTAGTGGGGTTCAACAGCAGACTAGATAAAACAGAAGAAGGGATCACTGATTTACTGGACAGGGCAATGAAACTCACCCAAACAGAGAGGCAAAAACAAAAGGAATTTTTAAAAAGTGAAGATAGCTTAAGGGACCTAAGGGAAAACATCAAGTGGAATAACATTCATATTATAGGGATTCCAGAAGGAGAAGAAAGAGACAAAGGGCAAAAAACTTATTAGAAGAAATAATGGCTGAAAACTTCCCTAACCTGGAGTATCCAAATCCAAGAATGCCACAGAATCCAAAAGAGATGAACTCAAATAGATCCACACCAAAACAAATTATAATTAAAATGTCAAAAGTTAGAAGTAAAGAAAGAATCTTAAAAGGAGCAAGATAAAAACAACTTGTTATGTACAAGGGAACCCCCATGTGACTATCAGCAACTTTATCAGTCTCAACAAAATGCCTCAACAAAAATTCCTGATTACTAACATCCTGTGGGCTGATGGAGAAGACTGCAAGTCTCAAAATTCAACATGCAACATTCCACATACTGATTATCAATTCTGGATTTCAAGTTATATTACAAAGCTGTAGTAATCAAAACAGTATGGCACTGTCACAAAAATAACACACAGATCAAGAGAACACAATAGAAAACCCAGAAATGAACGCACCATTATATGGTCAATTAATCTTCAATAAATCAGGAAAAAATATCCAAGTAACCTGTGCACTGTTGGTGGGAATGCAAACAGGTGCACCCACTGAAGACAGTATGGAGGTTCCTCAAAAAATTAAAAATAGAACTACTCTATGCTAGTAATAGCACTATAATGGGCATTTACTCAAAAAATACAAAAACACTAATTCAAAGGTAAAAATGCACCCCTATGTTTATAGCAGCATTATTTACAATAACCAAGATAGGAAAGCAGCTAAAGTATCCATCAACTGATGAATGGCTAAAAAAAGATGTGGCATATATGTATAATGGAATATCATTCAGTCATAAAAAGGAATGAAGTCTTGGGGCACCTAGGTGGCTCAGTCGGTTGAGTGTCTGACTGTGGCTCAGATCACGATCTCATGGTTCGTGAGTTCGAGCCCTGTGTCGAGCTCTGTGCTGACAGCTCAGAGCCTGGATCCTGCTTCGGGTTCTGTGTCTCCCTCTCTCTCTCTCTCTCTCTGCCCCTCCCCTGCTTGCACTGTCTTTCTCACTCTCTCAAAAATAAATGAACATTAAAAAAAAATTAAAAAAAAAAAGAATGAAGTCTTGCCATTTGCAATGACATGGATGGACCCAGAGAGTGTAATGCTAATCAAAATAAGTCAGTCAGAGGAAGACAAATACATGATTTCAGTCACATATGGAATTTAAGAAACAAATGAGCAAAGGGGAAAAAGAAGATGGAGACAAACCAAGAAACAGCCTCTTAATTATAGAGAAAAAAACCTGATGGTTACAGATGGGAGGTGGGTTGGGGCATGGATGAAATAGGTAATGGAGATTAAGGAGGACACTTGTGGTGATAAGTACTAGATGATTTATGTAATTCTTGAATCACTCTATTGTATATCTGAAACTGTTATAACACTGTATGTTAACTAACTGGATTTAAAATAAATATCTAAAAAATATGAAAGTACAAATCTTAGTGGTAAAGGTAACTATATAGTAAAGGTAGATGATTAATCACCTAAAAAGCCAATATGAAGGTTAAAAAACAAAGGTAGAAGAAAAACTGCAGCTACAATAATTATTTAAGGGGTATATAAAACAACACTATGTAAAATGTGACACCAAAAACATAAACTTAGGCAACCTATAGAATGGGAGAAAATATTTCCAAATCATATATCCAATAAAAGGGTTACTCAACAGCAAATAATAATAAATTAAACCTAAATAACTTAATTAAAAATGGGTAGAGAATCTGAATAGACATTTTTCCAAAGAATACATACAAATGGCCAACAACACATGAAAAAAAGGTCAACATCACTAATCATTAGGGAAATGCAAATCAAAACCATGGTGAGATATCACCTTATATGTGCCAGAATGATTATGATAAAAAAACCAAACAAACAAGAAATAACAAATTTTGTATGATGTAGAGAAAAGGGAATATTTATGTACTATTCATGGGAATGTGAATTGATGCAGCAACTATGCAAAATATTGTGGAGATTCCTCAAAAAATTAAAGACAGAACTATAATATGAACCAGCAATTCCACTTCTGGTATTTACCCAAAGAAAATAAAAGCACTAATTTAAAAAATATACTTCTTTGTTCATCTGCAGCATTATTTACAATAATCAAGATCTGATTTTACAAAGATTTAGCCGGTGCCCAAGAAATATCTCCAACTGATCTCAATGACAAAAGTCATATTAGAATCCAAACTCAAGGTGGAATATGAGCTGCTTTTTCTTAAATAAAAATAACTTCCCGAGTATTCCTATCACACTATTATGAGTAATAAGATTAATTCTATTTATAGTAAAATTTACCTAATATTTACCAGCCAATATGTATTAAATCTTCATTATGCACAGAGCACCTCAATAAAAAATATTTAATTATCGTGAGTTACTGCAGTGTTAAAAAATATCATCACCATTCTTAAGGAACTTGCAATCAATATATGCATGCAATCAATATAAGTATGGCTGCCACAATACTCAAAACACAGAAAGTAAAAATAGATGTGTTTATTAAATACCATGTTAGAAACTGGCAAATTTGCAAATGAAACAAAGCAGTCTTCCAGCTACAGTGTAACATTTAAGATCTCTCAGAACTATCAATCATATTACCTCAAATACAGATGAGCAGGAAAAAGAACTTCTTTGACAACTGGGGGTAAGCTCTATGGGAGAGCTTTCTGCTGAATAAGTCACACGCGCGCACACACACACACACACATTTCAAAGCTGGAAGAGCTCAAGTACCTTCTTACTGATTTCAACAGTTTGTCTAATCTTATTAAAGGAGTAGATAATTTTACATTGCAAAGGTAGTGGATATTTCAGAGGTAGCTGACTTGGTCTTAGTGTTTTCCATTCTCCTAAATTATCTATAATTATGGGACCTAGTTCATAGGATTATTTTGAGATATAAATAAAATAATCTTTGACTGTTGAGTGACAACACTCGACTAACTAGCAAATACTCATTTTTTTTAATTTTTTTAACTTGTTTTATTTTTTATTTTTTTAAATTTACATCTAAATTAGTTAGCATATAGTACAACAATGACTTCAGGAGTAGATTCCTTAGTGCCCCTTACCCATTTAGCCCATCCCCCCTCCCACAACCCCGCCAGTAACCCTCAGTTTGTTCTCCATATTTATGAGTCTCTTCTGTTTTGTCCCCCTCCCTGTTTTCATATTATTTTTGTTTCCCTTCCCTTATGTTCATCTGTTTTGTCTCTGGAAGTCCACATATGAGTGAAGTCATATGATTTTTGTCTTTCTCTGACTAATTTCACTTAGCATAATACCCTCCAGTTCCATCCACATAGTTGCAAATGGCAAGATTTCATTCTTTTTTGATTGCTGAGTAATACTCCATTGTATATACATACCACATCTTCTTTATCCATTCATCCATCGATGGACATTTGGGCTCTTTCCATACTTTGGTTATTGTTGATAGTGCTGCTATAAACATGGGGGTGCATGTGTCCCTTCAAAACAGCACACCTGTACCCCTTGGATAAATACCTAGTAGTGCAATTGCAGGGGTGTAGCGTAGTTCTATTTTTAGTTTTTTGAGGAACCTCCATACTGTTTTCCAGAGTGGCTGCACCAACTTGCATTCCCACCAGCAATGCAAAAGAGATCCTCTTCCTCCGCATCCTCGCCATTATTTGTTGTTGCCTGAGTTGTTAATGTTAGCCATTCTGACAGGTGTAAGGTGGTATCTCATTGTCGTTTTGATTTGTATTTCCCTGATGATGAGTGATGTGGAGCATTTTTTCATGTGTCAGTTGGCCATCTGGATGTCTTCTTTGGAGAAGTGTCTATTCATGTCTTTTCCCCACTTCTTCACTGGATTATTTGTTTTTTTGGGTGTTGAGACTGATAAGGTCTTTATGGATTTTGGATACCAACCCTTTATCTGATGTGTTGTTTGCAAATACCTTCTCCCATTCTGTCAGTTGCCTTTTAGTTTTGCTGATTGTTTCCTTCACTGTGCAGAAGCTTTTTATTTTGATGAGGTCCTAGTAGTTCATTTTTGCTTTTGTTTCCCTTGACTCCAGAGACATGTTGAGTAAGAAGTTGCTGTGGCCAAGATCAAAGAGGTTTTTGCCTGCTTTCTCCTCAAGGATTTTGATGGCTTCCTGTCTTACATTGAGGTCTTTCATCCATTTTGAGCTTATTTTTGTGTCTGGTGTGAGAAATGGTCCAGGTTCATTCTTCTGCATGTCGCTGTCCAGTTTCCCCGGCACCACTTGCTGAAGACACTGTCTTTATTCCATTGGATATTCTTTCCTGCTTTGTCCAAGATTAGTTGGCCATATGTTTATGGGTCCATTTCTGGGTTCTCTATTCTGTTCCATTGATCTGAGTATCTGTTCTTGTGCCAGTAACATAGTGTCTTGATGATTACAGTTTTGTAGTATAGCTTGAAGTCTGGGATTGTGATGCCTCCTGCTTTGGATTTCTTTTTCAAGATCACATTGGCTATTTGGGGTCTTTTCTAGTTCCATACAAATTTTAGGATTGTTTGTTCTAGCTCTGTGAAGACTGCTGGTGTTATTTTGATAGGGATTGCATTGAATAGGTAGATTGCTTTGGGTAGTATCAACATTTTAACACTATTTGTTCTTCCTATCCAGGAGCTAGGAATCTTTTTCCATTTTTTTGTGTCTCCTTCAATTTCTTGCATAAGCTTTCTATAGTTTTCAGTGTATAGATTTTTCACCTCTTTGATTTATTCCTAGGTATTTTGTGGTTTGCAAGTACTCATTATTGATTAGTAATTTTTTTGTCTCATTATTATTCAGTAAATAATATGGAAGAGTGCTGACAGTTTTTATTGGAATGACTAGTCATGGCCCTGCTAGTTCATAAAGTTTCTTTGTGCACAGTAGAAAAATGCACTCTTCCTGCAGGCTGCCGGGTGGTACAACCCAAGCAAAGGTACACACTTAGGGAGTTGAGTAGCAAGCTGCCTTCTAGCCAGGCTTCCTTCTGCAGAGTATCAGCCCTGAAAAGAATATCTGCAGGGGAGTAGGCAAAAAACAATTCTTGAATAAGGAATTTTAAGCAGTGGTTGAGACAGGGAAGAAACATTAAAAAAAACACAAACAAACAGGAATGTTAGGAAATATATCAAAAGCCAGGGGATGACATGTGTGAATATTAAAGAATAACATATTTCGTAAGCAAGATTACTTTATTAGAGTAGATATGAACTCAGACCTAACAGGAAAAGAATGAAGTCATCTGAAGGGGAAGAGGGGGCCAATGAGTAAAATCCTGAAGGAACATGGTATATCTAGAACCACATAGATAAAGGTGTAATGAGAAGTTCAGATGCTCTGGGTAGAGCATAAATTGATTGAAGGGGTGAACCAGATTCAGCTCCCGGGTCTAAGCCTTCACACAACTAGTCCTTTCTATTATACTGCAAAATTTAATGTATACTGGTGGGCTGATTCTCAGAAAGGCAGTATCTGCAAACACTCTCTGGAGTTCTACATCAGCTAATCTCCACAGTGAGAACCTCAGAATTGATGAAGGCAGATTTGCAGAGGCTCTCTCCAGCAAACTCAAGTTGCATCTAGAAACCTGGGATTGGTTAATTTTGCAAGTGTCTTTAACAACAAAAGTTCTACTTAATCAAATTCACCAAGGATCACTAGGAAAGTTTTTCCTCGTTTCCTTCCTCTTTGTTACTTATATTTCTTATCCGTGGCACATTTCAGCCAAATGGATTTCATTATCCGTGCCTACTCTACTCCTTCCCAGTCTGCTATAACATTCTGGTGGTCCCTTTCACTGGACTCTCAGGAATAATGAGTTACTCTCCTAATTCCTTCAAGTTTTCATTGATTGTTCCTTTGTCTTCCCACCTTAACTAAAACCTGGCTTTCTTTCTCAATTTCTCCAATACAAATGATTTCGTGTGTCACCCTCACTCCTCAGTTACTCTTTGCTAGACCAATGTTCTACTAGCTTCTCATTCTTTAAGCCTAGCCATGTACTTCTATCAAGCTGTTCCCACCCTCATAACCCTCCTCTATGAACTTTAACTGTTTAATGCTGAGTCTCTGCCCTATTCCCTTTCTGTAAAGGTGATCTTAATAGACAAATTGACCACTAGCATTTCCTGAACTTCAGTGATCTTCATTTCCACCCGCTCCAACCATCTACCATTACTACCATCCTAATAACTATGAACTAGATGGAGCTTCATATCCCAGACTCTGAACACTGTAACTCTCAAGTCTTTTCTCTATAAGATTCCTCAATCCAGTAAACATTCACCTTAATCTCTCATTAATTCCTCAAAACCCTTTAGGTGTCACTTGCCTCTCTACCAGCCCCATTTGCAACCATTTCAAATATATCATCAATGTCTTCTCCTCTTGAATTTCTGCTATACAGAACTTACTCGTTTCCGACTTTGGATATCTTCTAGTCTATTTTCTTTCTTTCTTGTCTTAGTTTCTTCACTCCCATTTGCAACATGCTAAGCACTGCTAAGGAAGTCACCAAACCATGCTTCTCATGTCTAAAAACAGTACATATCTAAGTTCAATAGAGCCTTTACAATGGTTGAACAATCCATGTGGTCATGTGTTCTCCTAAGCAAGTTCATATTTCTTAAAAATGGTCATTTAAAATCTTTTAACTCCAAACTCCATCTCACCTACACTCAGTCTTAGCAGATGACCTCACCTTTACTGCAAACCTGAAATTCTCTCAAGTTCCCTCTTCTTCACTTCATACTTCATCATTACTTGCTCTATTTACTAAATATGGAGAAACTGTTCCTCCTGCTTTTCAGTGTAAATCCTGGACATGAACTCATCATTCATCCTCTTCTACCATTTATTCTGACATGTGAACAATCTTTCACACTTTGATTCCCGACATAGGTTCTTCCCCAGTTGAGCAAACAAACAAAATAACCTCCCTTAATCTTAAGAGTTCTTCTCAAGATACCCCTTCCTCACCCCTTTCTTTTGTGGTGTAAGCCACAACTGACTGCGTCTGCAACATAACAGAAAGGCAACTAGGAGGTATGTACCATAATTTACTTGCATGTAGAAGGAAAACAGTCAAACTTTTCATGTTTATTTTTCATGTTTATTTTGTACATGTTATAACATGAGTGCAAGAGCATATGTATGTAGCTCATAAATACATAAATACATGAGTGCAGTAGGCTGTGTATATAACTCCTAAGTGAATAAATGTACAAAAACTGGAGCTGTGTGCAAATACATTCTGACAGAGTATGCATTTGAAAAAGCTTGGAAAACAGCCAATGGTAGCTCAGAGCTGGAGGGCAATGACTGAGGTTTCTCTTGTCACCTAGCCAGTGATTTAATGCCTCCAATTTTTTATCTGGGCACGGGTTTAAGAATAGAGAATATTGCTGAAATTGAACCTCTCTTTACAAGGATGAAGAAGAAAGGACACAGGTTAGGAAGAAGTCCCAGTGGTATCAATAACTGAGTAGAGCATAGCAATCAGGGAATCTTAGCACTGGGGGACCACAGACTGGTGCACACGCATGTACTAACCAGATGGTGCCCGAAGATAGGAAAAGACAAATAGCAACAAAACTTAATCTGGGCAAGGGCAGGGGGGAGGGATTGGGGGAGGGAACTCTAAAACCTTTCAGAGGGTCCTCAAGGTAAAACTATTTTCTTGCTAATACTTAGATGTTATTTACCTTTTTTGATTGGTCTTTCAAGTACACAGTGGAATTTTCCAGAGGCCACATTGCATGTAATAATGTAAGAAAGTGAAATGTACAGCAGATTTAAGGTTCTGTCTTATACTGAGCCAGATATTAAAGGGATTTCCAAAAATGTAAAACACTACCACTCTTCTCACAAAATTATTTTTATGTTGGAAAATAGTTACTTTTCGTTAAAAATGCTATGGTAACATATAATGGGGTCACTGATGTTATTTTAAAGTAATTGATAAAACATTTAAAAATCTCAGTTTTTGATTTCTAATATGGTAAATATGAATAGATAAAACCTACATAAACAAAACTTTTTGGGTCCTCAACAATCATTAAAAGCATAAAGCAGTCCTGAGACTAAACTGTTTGAGAACCGCTACAATGAACACATAAATTACATCCTCAGGGCCTATGCTACAAATTTGGATCCAGTAAAAAATCTGTCAGAAAAAAATAAAACACTGTGATTAAAAAGAATGGATTGCCTTTTGAAAACAAAAAAGAAAACTCACTCTCTTGATTTTCATATCATGCATATGACCAGGAATAAAAAAAAAAAAAAAAAAAAAAAAGGAACCTCTGAAGCTCCCAGGGCTGAACGTTCTGCCTTCCTCTTCTTTCACACCGTTTGGTCCGTTATGTATCTACTCAAACAACAACTGGATGTGCGATGCTTCAGCAAGTGAGTATATTTAATGCATGATAAAAATCAGCAAACTGTGTAAGTTACAACTTACAGCACACTGCCTTCATCTCTCTCCCATGCTCTTTAACTTCTATGTAACTCTTTTGAGATCTAGCTTCTGGGGAGAATGAGCTGTGGCTGCTGTTCCACTGCCTTCCCATTTCTTGTCCCTTTACAGTCTGGCTTCTACCCCAACCTACAACCCTAGGCTTTTAAAGTTGGCAAAGGAACTCCACCAACAAAAGATAATGTCTTCCCTTTTTTGGCTTACGATATAGCAGATGCTTCATGATTTAAAAAATAAATAGCACAAAAGAGCCTATGACTCCTCTATTTACACATGTTTCCTCTTCCCGGAAGCAACTCCCCCTTCCCCCTTCTAATAATCATTAGCACCAGACCTAAATATGGCTATTTCTTGATTTATTCATCTTGGATTTGGCTACAGGTTCCTGCTCAGATAGCTGAGCCTTCATCTTTAAATGAATAGCAGCATAATCCACAAACTCATAAAAATGTGTATAATTCATTTTGTGAGTTTTACAGTTTTTCATGTGAAGAGTGCTTAAGATACATTGTCTTTATTATAAAAGTTATTTGTGCTATACATTAATTTCAGATTTTATCTAAACAAATAGAATTAATAATTTTAGATAATTTCAGGACACCATCAGGGGAAATTTCACGTCAAAACAGACAAGCTATGAATTGGTGAAAATTTAAAAAATGTTTACATTAGTCAAAACATGATGCCAATAATATGTTTTAGTCTATACCATAATGATTTCTTAGAAAAGTGGCAACTGACAACAGCTCCTAGGCTCAAAGTTGATTTCTTTGGTTAGCGACTATTCCATTGAATTTCAGACATTATATTTCAAACCAGGTAAAAGCAGGTAATACTTAGTATATTTAAAAGTATTATTGAGGGAGACTATAGAATCATTGCTTTGAAAGTACTTAATGGGTGCTAACTATTTAGGCCTTATATGAATGATTAAAATTGGAATGAAAACACAGTTTGGCATTAATATTAACACTGTGATGAAGTCTTCCTTGATACATTTACATGCCCCTTTAGCATGATGGTGTTATGACAGAGCTCATTCCAACAAATGTAGTTATCAGGTTTAATTCCACTGCTTTATGGCACTACAGAGGAAGAACGTTAGCAAGAGCTAGAAAACTCGTACATGTATCTCTGTATTTAAAATGTAACTAACCTGAATATTGCATTTTATGTACATGTACATTTTATATGTGTACATGCTCTTCTCTGAGCAGAACTAGCCTAAAGCAATGTCTTCAGCATTTTGAGCTCCTGAAGAATACATTTAGCACTACCATCACAGTGGCCCCCAATTCACCAGGTGAGCTACACAGACCCATATAACCAAAATTTCAGTTTATCTTGCTACCTCATCTTGAATTCTTGGCCTGCTACCCACATGCAAATTTAAACAGGAATAGAGACAGATTGAAGGCTTACACTCTGATCATTGTGCTCTGAAAATATGGCTTTTATGCATAGTTTTAAAACATGGCTTTAGACAAGATGATGAATTTTAGTTGTCCTCTGTGCTTCTAATAAGGAGATGTGTTGTTAGATCCTAACATGTAAATTCTAGTACAGTCTTTTTTTTTTTTTAAGTTTATTTGCTTATTTTGAGAAAGAGAGAGCATGCTATCAGCACGGAGCCTGACGTGGGGCTCAATATCCCATAATATCTCACTATTATGATGTGAGCCAAAATCAAGAGTCAGATACGTACCGACTGAGCCACCTAGGTGCCCCTAGTACAGTCTTAAACATGGACTTTTTATGTGTACATTTATTCTCCATATGACTTCATTTCAGAATGAAATGGGCTAAAATACCTCCTACCATGTATTTCAGAAATTATGCAAAGTGTAAGAAATATATAGCAAGTTTTCTGGAAGCCAGTAACTAGAGTAGAAGCAGTAAAGTTGATAAAACTGCCATTACCACTGCTCCTAAGAATAATGCTAGCGATTCGCTATTATCATGGACAGAATATCAGGCCAGAAATGCTATGTTGCAAATGGTAAGTCTTATCTTCTCATGAGTGCACTTAGGCTGTGAATAATATACGCAGAAACCCTTTGTTCTTACTAATTAGAATTAAGATTGGCTTATTGTTCATTAAAAATCACCTAAAATTCTTTACAAAATGATCGGTTGTGTAAAGAAGCCACATGCTACTGAAAAGTACACCAGGAGAGAAATTAACCAGAGGACTTGATGAAGAGTCAGAAAATTTAATCAAGTGAAAGAAGCATGCTTTTATACCCAAAATTACTCCAGGAGTCATGGGGGAAAGAAAAAGGCATGAAATTTTAATTTCTCTTCAGTGGAAATTATGACTTAATTTATTTTAGTAAGAGTGCTCTCAATTTGTGCTTTTAAGAGTAGGCTTACTTAATTGTACACATTTAACATTACATGTGAACCTCTTAGATTCTTTTATAAGCAAAGAAAATTGCCTACTTACTAGCACCTATTCATCACTGAAAATCTTCATCTCTGCCTAAGTATTTTGTTAGTAAAGAAAGAGATTTCATCCTCTTTAATCTGTAGCCTTCTATTCATTACAAATGCATTTATTTCATGACTTTATCCTTAAAATCTAAGCTGTCCTATTTTATCACTTTTTTCCATTTAACTGAAGCCATTTGATTGGCCTCTAGTGGTGTTCTAAGCATTTATTTAAACAAGAAATACTTTATTAGGTTAGGAATATGAAATCCCCTAACTCCTATCTACTAGTTAAAACTCCAAAGTTTCTTTTTTTTTTTTAAGTTCCAGTGCAGTTAACATACAGTGTTATATTAGTTCCAGGTACAATATAGTGATTCAACAATTCCATACATCACTCAGTGCTCATCAAGGTAAGCATACTCTGGGGGCACCTGGGTGTCTCAGTTAAGTGCCGGGCTCTTGATTTCAGCTCAGGTCACGATTTTACAGTCATCGGGGTCTGTGCTGAGCATGGAACCTGCTTAAGATTTTCTCTCCCTCTCTACCTCTGCCCCTCCCCAGCTTATACACTCACTCACTTTCTCTCAAAAAAAAAAAAAAAAGAAAGAAAGAGAGGAGAGGAGAGGAGAGGAGAGGAGAGGAGAGGAGAGGAGAGGAGAGGAGAGGAAAGTGTACTCTTAATCCTCTTCACCTTATTTGACCCACTTCCCCTCTGGTCACCCTCTGTTCTCTGCAGTTAAGAGTCTGGCTTTTTGGTTTGTCTCTTTGTTTTCCTTTATTCATTGTTTTGTTTCTTCCACATATGAGTACAATCATATGGTATTTGTCTTTCTCTGACTTATTTTGCTTAGCATTATACTTGCTAGATCCATTCATGTTGTTGCAAATGGCAAGATTTCATTCTTTTTTACGGCTGAATAATATTGCATTGTATGTGTGTGTGTGTGTGTGTGTGTGTATCTCACATCTTCTTTATCTATCAGTGGACACTTGGATAAAACTTCAAAGTTTTGACATGACATTTTCATCAAGATTCTGCTCTTCCTCCTTGCCTAAAGTTGCATTCGTATGAAATACGTGGATACTAATACACAGGAATACTTTTATTGTGGCTTGACGATCAACCAATTTAGTGTACCTTGAAAATCAACTAATTACTATCTTAACAGTATAGTCTATGTAGCTATACTACGTTTTATAACTAACGCATGAGTTATAAAGAACTAATGCATGAATTCTTTATTCACATATAACCCAAACATGACACTGTATGTAGACTCATGGAGAGAACTTGTATCAACTTAGAGTAGTTTCATTGAAATCAGGATGTTTCCCCACTCACCACATATTTGGATTGTGGGATACTTGACCTCAGAGGTGAGGTTTTGTTTATTTATATTCTGTGAAAGCAAAAGTGAGAGGAGCCACCAGAAGCCTTCAGTTTCTTAAAACGAAGTTCCTATATCCAAATTTTTAAATAGCATCTTCCCAACTTTTCTGTGCTGTCTTGGTCAAGGATCATATTAGAAGATACTGCATGCAGGGCTCCTGGGTGGCTCAGTCAGTTAAGCGACTGACTTCGTGAGTTCGAGCCCCACGTCAGGCTCTGTGCTGACATCTCAGAGCCTGCAGCCTGCTTCCGATTCTGTGTCTCCCTCTCTCTCTGCCCCTCCCCTGCTCACACTCTGTGTGTGTCACTCTCTCTAAAAAATAAACATTAAATTTTTTTTTAAAAAATTAAAAAAGAAGAAGATACTGCATCCACTTAAGTTAGCCTAGGCAAAGGGAATTTACTGAGATGGTACAGGTCTCAGAACCCAAGTGAGGAAAGAACAGTATATCCCCATGAAAGAGATCTTCCAACTCCTCCTTTTATTCATTTACTTGCCCTTTCACTCAACAAATATTTATTGAATACCTGCTACGTGCCGGACATTATCTTAGGAGCTAAGGATAGAACTATACACAAAACAGAAAAGAAAAAAGAAAAATCATTGCCCTCACGAAGATGACCTATTAATATGAAAAGACACATGGATGGAAAAGAGTATAATATATTTCAGGGAAAAAATTATTCCATTTGATTAAAAGTATGGCGTATGTGTAAAAGGAGGTTAAAGAACTTGACTGAGACAGGTCTTGCAAGTGAGGCTGAAAACTGTGGCCTTAGGTTAAGATGCAGTAAAGAGCCAGTGAAAGCTTCTAAACAGGGTAATGGCATGATTAGACCAGGGCTTAAGGAAGCAGATTTATGAGCGGTGGGTAGAATGGATGAGGGAAGGAAATAAAAACGAGTAGCAGCAACTGCTACTTTTCTGGTGAGATGTGTGGGCCTGAACCTTAGCAATGGGCATGAAGAACAGAACCGAGGAGACAGATTTGATGATGGCTGTTACAGAAGTAGAATACACATGCCTTTCAATGGATAAGCAAATTTTTAAAAATTGTCAAAAGTGATGGGTACTGCCATGAATTTAAATAGTGAAGGCTACGTGTAGTGGAGGTTAGAGGGTTAGAGACAATACAGAATGACTCTGGACTTTGAAGACATATAGATGTCACTATATTTCAAGTACAGATATCCAGATAACTCTTGAAAATGCAGTCCAAGAGACTTGAAGACCAGAAACATATGTTTGGGAATCATTGCATAGAGTGTAATAGTAGAAATATAAAAACCTTCAAAGGAATGGATTAGGGCGGGAAAAAGGACTGAAGATAGCTCATTGAAGAATGCCTATATTTAAGGATTGAGGAAAAAGGGTGATAAGTGATTATCAGAGAGTTTAGAAGAGCATAAAAGATCCAGTAATCTCAACTTAGATAATTGTAACACATTCTTGTACGTTACATAGGGAAGAAGGGGGGGGCAGGGGATCACATATATAAATATACATGAAGTTGAAATATGACAAAAGAGAGGCAAAATAAATGTTTTTAACATATAAGTTGTTATGTTACTAGGCCACATGCATTTCTCTTCTTCATCAGAGATATAGAATAGAGTATTATAATTTATCTTACTGAGGAGTACCATACTGGGCTAGTTTTGATTACACAGAGATTTCTAGGCTAGGGTTCATTATTTTTAATGTAAGGCATTAAACCTAAAATAAAGAAAAGGTATGTGAGCAAAAGGTTTTCATCATTATTCTTTAAGCCTTAATTACCTTTCTCCAACACTATCTGAGACTAGCTATTTTTACTCGGAGATCTTCTAGCCAAATATGCTCTAATTACCTTGCCCTGAATAGACTCTGCTCATCCCTATTTATATAGTACTTTGAACATTTTAAAATTTGCCAGTAGTTTTTAAAAGATGGCATAATACTATGTCACTCCAATTTAATTAAACGCAAATGTGGGGTTTTTTTCATTCCTAACAAAATGAACACAACAAGACTTGCAAGTTATATAGAATAAAACAAGCATTGTTTGTATATCAGAGTCACTCTTCTTTAGAGTCACGTAATACGTTTAATATCATTATTTCCAGGATGGGAAGAAAATAAGTTTTCCAATCAAGATATGTGAAATTTGTTCAGAAAGGACAATCATTTCCTTGAGATAGCCTCAGACTAGATGTGTCTCTCAGATACATTTCTATGAATAACTTTTCTGAGGAATGATGCTATAACAATTTCTCTAGCACTCCTGGGAGAAAACATCTCCCTCAAATAGAGAACTGGGTAGAATACACAATTGCAAATGACATGCCAATTCATCATATGTCAGCAGGTCTTAACCACTTTTTCTCTGGCTATGGTACCATTTAGCTACAAAGCAATCACGATTCTTCCAAAGAGAACATTGCAGAAATGATGAAAAACTATATTAAGAGGAAAATAACCCCAAGATTCAACAGCAAAGTAAACTGCATAATTGTATTGGTTCAGAGAACAGGCAAAGGACTGTGAAACAAAAGTACATAACAGATTTACTAAATACATGTTAAGGCGTAATGAAAGCCCACTGTAGAAAACCACATTAAAAAAAAAATGTACTCTGTCATGATCATGGAATTTAGGTGGGGGAATAATAGATAAGGGATCTTGAGCCTTGTTTTACGGCAATATGCTGCTGGAATAATGTAGGGAAGATACGGGCTCCCCTTCCAACAAAGTGAAAAACATCCAAGTCTTTATTATCACTAACACAAACCATACATATGTGAAATCAGGAAAAAGAAATGCTTTATTCAAGATATCATAAAACTCATACAAGTGTTTGTGCCCTTACAAATCTAAGACGCTTTTGAAACACAGCTACAACATGCTAATTCATAGGTAGTGAAAATCTATTCATGATAAAGCATCCCTTTACTAACATGACTATGCTGTAGAGGATACAAAAACTGAATAAAGTGTGGTTTCTGACTTTAAAAAAACTTATAACCGTGTGTGAAAGATGGTTCCATTTGGTGAATATTAAATACAGTACATTAAAGATACTTAACAATAAATTAAGAATTCAGTGACATTTTATTATCTGCCAGTCGAGTTATAGGGTTTATTGACCCCCAGGGCCCTCACCTGATTCACTCTGAACCCATTCACTAGCCTATAGATTACCAAGGCCACTGCAACTCTCATTTACTTTATTTTTCCCCATCTGGTCTTTTTACATGATCACCACCACCAGAGTGTGCCATGACAGTAAATCAGTTTGTTGTGGTTTTTGGTTTTTTTTCTTTCTTTCTTTCTTTCTTTCTTTCTTTGACTTCTTGACTGCAGCTATAGTAAAAAGTTGCCATGTGAAAGTTTTCCAACTACTGATAACATTAAAGAGATGGATATTATCTGTGAACATCAATTATTTACCATAGTTGTTCCCTAAAAACAGGTAACAAAAATTAACAGAATGGAGTGTTAGAATGTGCTTGTACATTTTAACATCTATATACTTTCTGTGGTATCTCTCATGCCTTTTGTTTATATATTTGCCAAATTCTGTATATCATCAGTGATACATGGAAGCACCTAATATGTCAATGCCATGTCAAAAACCATATTTTTTTCATGTTTATTTTTGAGAGAGAGAGCACGAGTAGGGGAGGGGCAGAGAGAGAGGGAGACATAAAATCCAAAGCAGGCTCCAGGCTCTGAGCAGCCAGCACAGAGCCCAACATGGGGCTCAAACTCACAAATTGTGAGATTGTGACCTGAGCCGAAGTTGGATGCCTAACCGACTAAGCCACCCAGGTGCCTCTCAAAAAACATAATTCTGATAGAGATTTTTAAAATTAGTTTCAGGTGTACAATTCAGTGATTCAACACTTCCATATAACACCTGTGTTCATCACAGCAGGTGCCCTCTTTAATCCCCATCACCTATTTCACCCATCCCACCCCCCACCCCCCTGCCCCCCCCCCCCCCAACCATCAGTTGTTCTCTCTCTAGAGTTAAGAGTCTGTTTCTGGGTGTGCCCCCCGCTCTTCTTCTTTTTCCCTATGCTCGTTTGTTTAAAGACTTTTTTAAAATTAAAAGTAATAAATGTACATAATTTTTAAATAGTACTATTAAGCTTAAATGAAAAGCAGGATTCTGTCCCATCCCTCCCCACTTGTAGTCCTGAAAAAATTATTTTCAATCCCTTTCACTATGTCTTCCTGTATTTACATACATATTTCTAAATAACGTGCATATCCTTCAATAAAGCTTACTGGGTGGCTATGCAATATATACATGTTGTTTACACAAAGCAGTGAGCTGGCCAGTTCTTTGGGAGTCTTCTTTTGGAATGGTCAGTTTTCCCAGAGGGGAATCCTTCAATCGCCTGACTATATGGATAAGTTTGGCTGATAATTTTCTGCCTGGTGTTCTAGCTGCTTATACTAACTACATGAACTTTCTGTGTACCCATTACTTATAAAACATTCACTATGTCAGGAAATTTATTTTTCCATACATTTTGATAATTATGAAGAGCAGCAATTGTGATGCTCATTTTTATTAATATAACTTTCTATTTATAATTTTTATAACTTCTGCACAATATTTTTGTATTTCTTAGTTTACAAAGATCATCAACAGTTCCAATAAAATAGCAGAGTTTTAGATATAAAAACCACCTTGAATATCTTCTGGACCAGCTCCATTATGTTTAAAAATTGAAACTTAGGAATAAATTCCGATTTCCTAAGAATCCCAGAATGGTATTTTCCCTTAAAAAGAAGGCACACATACTGTACAAAATATTTTTTAAAGGGGTATATTTTTTCTCCGCTGAAAACCTTTTTTGGAAGCCAGAGCAAACAAGTGTTCTAGAAACACCTACAAAAGGAAATTCTTCTGCAATAGAAACATTTTTTAAACTATCCTAATTGTTAGTACATAGCTCCTCTCCAAAAATGTATACATTATAAAGGTATAGGGAGGGAAAACCAAGTGGCAAAAATAAATGAGTAGTTTAGAAAACGCAGAGTCTCAAAGGATGTGGAAGATTTTGTGTCTTTCCCAAGGTTTGGCCCCTGCCCTAGATTTTGACTCAGAAACACTAAGAAAACTAAGAGAGGTACATTTACAACAGGAAATGTTTATTCCTCAGTTCAGATCACTAAGGTTGGTCTTCTAAGAAATCAGACAATTTTTAGTGCCTTCCACTCAATTAAGGCAATAGATTTATAGAAAACAAATTACAAAAAAAGCAACTTGGTGTTTAATTTGAGCCGAAGGTAAAAAAAAAAAAAAAAAGTGAAGTCTCAATGATTCATCGTTTCCATTCACCAACCAATATCTACCAAATCTTTTCTGTAAGCTCCAAGTCCTGGCAAGCACTGAGTTTCTTCACTGGAACTCAGGGCTATTGTGCCTCCTCTCCTAAATCAGGCACTGAGTTTTGCCAAGAAATAAAACTGTGGGTAGTAACACCTACATCAGAGGGTTATGTCAACCATTAAATGACAGTGTATGTGAGTTGCCAGTCACACAGGCACTTCATAACCGTTAGCTCCTGTCCTTCCTTTTTAACCATGCTTATTATATACCCCACTTTTGTAATACCACACTCCTATGACTGCCACTCAGTTCCTTTCACTATGAATGTTGTAGGTACTCTGTATTCCTCATCTTTGTATCTGGGAATTTAGCATGGTAACTGGTACAGAATAAGGACTCAAGTGAGTCAACCATATTAGCACAGCCCCATTCATATTTGAATTGAATGGTACAGAAGCAGCAGAATGGAACAGTAAAATGGACACTGTTCCACTCGTCAGGAAAACTGCCACAAGCAATTTACTCTGGGTAAATCACTTAACCTCTCTGGGTATCACTTTCTCCCTTGTGAAATGAGAGGTTGGGGTTAAATGAACCCAAAACTCCCTTACAGCTCCAAAATTTTATACTTATATGACTGTGACTCTTAATAGTCCAAAAGTTATAAGGGTCTACAATTTATAATTTTATAACATATGAACTTAAAGAAGAGTCCTAGGAAGAGATATTAAAGACATAAGGAGAAAGCTAAGAAAGTTGTAAATGATCATGTTTCAGGTTTGATTTCCTGACATTAAACATTAACACTGAGCTGCGGCCACCTCCACTGTTAGCAATGGCTGCCATCCACTTATTCTCAACATGTGCCTGGCACTGTCTTAAACTCTTTATGTAAATTTTACCATTTCATCTTCAGGAGAATTTGATTTCTACAAGTTCTTTATCGATTGACATACCTAACCAACGTATGCATATTACATACATAATCATACATAGTTAATATTTATAGAAGCATGCATATATTTCTTTAATAGGTTTACATGTCAATTTATATGTAACTTCACTCTTCCTTAGCTGTTTTTCCATATTTCAATACTAAAGAAAAAATAGAAATCAATTAGCTTAAAGCTAAAAAAAAAAAATTAAAGGGCTTAATTACAACATTTTTCCTAAGCATGATTTAGAAGTTAAAAAATGTGGAATAAAAATATAAAACTGGTTTTCCAAATGTGATGAAAGTAATACCTATGAAACTAACAGGATCTTAAAATAAATCAAGCCTGTAAGGTAAGATGCTTTTATTTTCCCTTCTGGGAGATACTGCGATAATCACTGTATACCTCTGAGATAGAAATCAGCAAGTAAAATTAACGTGAAGGTGGTCACTGTCAGAGCTCCTAATACTGTAACATGTGATTCCCTGACATTAATAGAGATGCTCAACTACAGATGAAGTGGCTAATCAGTTTTTCAGTTAGGCAAATCAATAGCCAACCTACACAGGGTTCTTGGAATCTTTTGTTCAAATGACAAGGCTGCTGCTCTTTCTAAGCAGTCTTTGTTGGACTGAGAAAGAGAGAAAAAGAGCAAGGGAATCTGCAAGAAGCTGCCAATGACAAAAGGGCAAAGAGTGGGAGGGGAGGAGAAGCATGAGGAACGGAAATGAGCGTACCAGAAAGACTTCAGGTGACACAAGGAGGGAAACAGAACTCCTACAACACAGAAAGACAGAAAACCAAAGGGACAAGAGGATGGGGGAAAGCGAGAATGGGAAAACAAAGAATTTACACAAAACCACGCAATTACGAAGGAAGGGCTGAAAGCGAAAGTGCAAGGTGGTGGCATGCAATATAGCTTCTGTGTTAAGAATGTGAGCTAAAGCTTAAAAATGCACACGAAGTTCCTTAACTTCTCTGTGCCACCCCTCTCACATAAATGAAGTGATCCTCACAAGACATTAGGTATGGGCGCAGTGCTGGGAACACAAATAGCAATCATTAATATTCAGTATTATCATATCTGATAAAAAGAGACTATATATAGGTTAATTGTGATATGGTGAGTATATGACGGAATAGGTTGGTAAAGATAGCTACAGGTAATCAGAAGTTACTATACTTATACTCAAACAGAATTCCACCAAAAACACTAGAGGCCATATAGAAACTTATGTTTGTTGCAATCCATCGTTCATCTTTGGATATGCTTTACACATGGCAGAAGTAACCAGAGAGATACTCTTCTGCACTGTGTGTGAGTATCGTGTGTACACATCAGAGAGGAGCGATGAAACGTATGTACTATGACTCAGATGTACAAAAATATAAAATACCAGGTCTTTTCTACAATTTAAGTAATTTTGCTTTTAAGCATCCATTTGCTCTAACAGGGATGGATGGAATAGGGTTGAGAATTGTTACAAATTTACAACTAAATATAACTTAACCTCTCCTCAGGCAAACAGTCATCCAGTTAAAAATTCAACTTTTTTAAGGAATCTCTCCACTCCACCTTCTTTCTTAGGATGGCAAAGAGTTATATGGAGGAAGCTGAATTGTCTCATGGTCATGGTTGAGGGGAGAGGAGTGCTGATTCACTTGCGACAGGTCAGGCTGACTCGCTTTTCCTTGGACATTTGTCATTCCGCCTAGTCACTATGTGTCTTATGTTCATGTCTACTGAGGTTTTGCCAGTCTTTTTGGCTAACCTTGAATCTTCTATAGCCTCTGGTTTTGAGGTCCGGGTACTCATGCTCTGTTTTGGCTAGTGTACCAGTGCTTTTAGAATTTCTCTGCCCCTAGAGAGCTTTCTCAGATAATCCTGGCGTTCTCAAATTTTCTCCTGAAGCTAACTCATTGTTTTTATCATTATCATCATGATCATCAATACATCCCTGTCTCCTACTTTTAATTTTCAGCCTCTGAAAAGGTTATGTAGGAAAGTGAAGACACAGATCTATGGCTCTTCTCAGCACTGGAAACTATTTCTTCTTCTGGTACCAGAAATTGCCTACAAACGTGTGTGTGCGTACATATACATATATACATACACCACCGCGGATAGTGAAATTATGTAGAGATTTTCAAATTTTGCTCTCAACACGTCCTGAGCAGTTTCTAGACTTTGGAACATCCTTCTTTCTTTCAGCAAATCCAGACTGTCATGAGTATTATTTTGGAGACCAAAACAAAACAAACCCCCCCAAATTTAAAACTCAGACTTAAACATATTAGACTCTGACCCAGCAATTCTACTTTTAAGAATTTCTCATATTGACAAATTTGTATGAGTACAAAATGATGTACGGTCAGGGTTATTCACTGTAGCATTATTTGTTAAAGCCCAAGATTAGGAACTGAACCACTCACCAGTCAGATACGGCTACTAAAACTGACACCAAAAATGAGGTACTTTGATAGGTACTGATATGGAACTATAGCAAAGATATGTGAAAAAAGCAACGTGTACAAGAGTGTAAAAGGCGTATCATTTGTGTATACAGAACTGAATGACAGTGACAAAGTGTAATGACATGTTGAGGGGAAAGGAGAAAGAAAAGATTTACATAAAATTGTATGCTTTTGTACCTTTTGGATTTTATTACCGCACATGTATTTCACATTAAGAAAATAATTTACTTTGGGGTGCCCAGGTGGTCCAGGTTAAGCGTGTGACTCCCAATTTTGGCTCAGGTCATGATCTCACAGTTCGTGAGCTCTCTCTCCCTCTCTCCCTGCTCCTTCCCCCATCTCAAAATAAATAAAAAACATTTAAAAAATTAAAAAAAATAATTTACTTAAAAAAACCCAGAGCTGAGCAAATGACTCCTTTATTTCAGACTGTATCTACTCTCATCCTGAAATAATTCATGCCAATGATTCCATGGGTAGATGGGGAAGCCCTGAAACAATAGGAACAAAGAAATGCTTGAACAAAAATATATTGTTTTAATATCCCCAAAAGATTCCTCACATCACCATAGAAACGAGGCAAAGTTTCACTCTGATACACTTCCATTCCATGAATTTATGAGACTGGAAGAAGGTCAACTGGAACAATGAGATTTCATGGTATATGTTTCAGAAGGAGATTAGTTTCCATCAAACACAGGGTAGAAAGAATCCACAGACTGAAGCAAACACTCACTAGAAGCCTTACAAACCATGGTGGAGGGTCCCATATATGTCAAGGAAGTTAGCAGTTTCCTGGGGCAATTCATCTCTTCTAACAGGAGGCTGAGGGATGTAATAGGGTGATAAATGCTAAAAGCTAAGCTAGTTCCTCACCAAAGATGTTCTTGCAGAAGTGAAGCATCCCTCAGTAGGCAGGACCTGGCAAAGATGTATCACACCTGACTCACAAGTCTCCCCCATCTGGATTTGTGTATACACCAAAACCCTCTCCCCTTTTTCTTGGCTATGAAAAGTTATCTCCTGCAGCCCTCAGTCTCAGGGTAAATGAAAGCCAAAGTGAAGGCAGAGTGAGAGCAAACATGTAAAAGGCAGAGAGAGGGAGAAAAAGTAGCTTAGAACAATACTCTCAAAGACAAAAGATTTGGGCTGTTAGGAATTCTTTCTACTGGTCAACTTAAAATTCCACAATAACAATGAAAAACAAAGAAATAAATTGGCTTTATTAACTTTAATCAAGCAAACTGGAGGCAAAACAAGCTAGTGGTTAAGATTCTGAAACTGAATTAAAGAGACCCAAATCTCCAGGGAATCATTTCACCTCACATGGAAAACCATGAAACCTCTTGTAAATTATAACTACTTGGTAGAAATGTTCTCAGAGGAACTTTTTTCCCTAATAAAAAAACATAACAACAATAATAATTCAACTGCAGATGAAATGAACAGTGTATCAAGGTCTACCAACCGGTGCCGCAGTGCTTTAAATAGCAGCAAAACAGAACAAATTTCCTTCCCAACCATGTTCTTATCTTACAAGAAACAGCATCTATTGGCCCAAGGGAAAAGCAGTACATCAACACAAAGGCAGCCTGGCTGAAGGTGGTTGTGGCTTCATCGGCAGGAGACCATCAACCGACATAAGCCCGCTTAATTCTACAAAAACCCTTCCAAGCCTCCAACAGAGTATTATTTTCAAAAAGCAAGAAACAGATCAATGCCATTTTCTCTCTACAAAAAAAAAAAAAAATTACACACAATCAATGTTCTAAATATATGCTCTCAAAAATACTAGACTCCAATGTAGAAAAGTCACAGGAGAGTAAAATTATCTCTTGAAAAATAATATCTATGTGTAAAATGGCAGCTACCAAGAAATATTTAAATTCAAATATGAAAGGCAAAACAGATTAAATCTTGAGATTAACTGTCAAGTTTGAAGTCTGAATAAACTTCAATAGTTCACTTAAAAATAAAAGTAGATTTTGCTACTAGAGATTGCATTCTGCTTATAAAACTATTAAGTCTAATACTGGGTAGGATGATGAACATCAACAGATAAGCAAATAAAGAATCTGAAAACAATATTTTATATCTGCTAAGATGAAATGTGTTATTTTTTACACATTTGAGATAGCTATTATATCTCATGAATGTCATTCAATAAACATTTATTAAATACACATTACACCAGGCTCCAGGAATGCAATGGTGAGCAGAAAAAACAGAGTCCTTGACCTCATGGAGCACATAGTCTAGAGAGAAAGACAATTAAATGGGTAATAAGACTGTGGTGTATTAAGGCTAAGATGGAAATAGAAAGTGCTATGGGAACACAAAGTAGGTACACCTAACTAGTATGGAAAAGGGGGAGACGGGGTAGTGAGTGTTGAAGGAATTTAAGAAACCCTCCCCCAAAGACTTAACATTTAAACCAAGACTTTAAAGACCATTAGAACTTATTCAAAAGGGAAAGAGGAGGAAGGTTCCAAGTAAAGGAAGCATTATTTCTAAGAGAGGAGGGAAGAATATAGTACAATTATGACACTAAAAGTATTTAAATTTGGGGGGGAATGAATAACATACTCCCTTCATTCAACAACTCTATTTGTTCATTCATTCAATTAATATTTAGCATGCTCTGATAAAAGTTAGCTCATCTATAGGGACTCACAAAATAGAGGCTGCCGCTGTGGCCTGGTCCATGTCATAAATCAAAAAGTCAGTCAACCTGCACTTACGGAAAACACTTCACTGTCAAGAAAACCCAACATATGCCGATCATAGTCTTCCAACTCAGGTTCAGCTAGCTGACTGGGCCTAAGAAAATAGGATCCATCTGCCTGCTACGGAAATTCCTGACCTCCTAGCTCCTACCCAATCATGGCCTGTTTCTGAGTTGCCTCTTCTAACGCTATAATAAAACTCACTCTTACCACACCGAAATCCCTCCAGAATAGTGTTCCACTGCTCATGGGACATGGTACTCCTCCATTTCATGGACTATTTTCCTTTGAATAAAGGATATCAACTTGTAACTGAATTGTTTTAGTTTTGTCACTTGACAGGTCCCATTATTTAGCAGCCCTGTTCAACATGGGAGATGTCTTAATCTTTTTTTCAAATTATAAAGCCAAAATAAAAGGAAAGCAATACATCCTATGTGGGCATTTTTCTTACTGGGATGACTTCATTATACAGAATTCATCTTTAGAACAACCAGGTAAAAAAAAAAAAAAATTATTGTGAAACTGAAAAAATTCCCTGTGAAGGAATGAAGTCTTGAAACAACCAGTTTATCTATTTTCCTATTTTTCTAATCCCATTGCCTCTGAATTTTCAGAATATGTGCACCTAACAGTTCAGTAGGTCAGAAATCTGACCCGGGTGTCGCTGGGCTAAAATCAAAGTGTCAGCAGGGCTGTGTTCCTTCTGGGGGGCTCCAAGGGGAGAATGTTGAGTTCTTCCAGCTTTTAAACTCTGGCCACATTCCTTGCTTCTATCTCCCCTCCTCCATCTTCACGCAAGCTCTAGTTGAGCCCTTCTCACACTGCATCACCCTTACTCTCTCTTCTGCCTCCCCTCATACATTTTCAAGAATTTTGGGGATGACACTGAGCCCAGCAGCATCATCCAGCATAATCTCTGTATGTTAAGGTTAACTGATTAGTAATCTTAATTCCATCTGCTACCTTAATTCCCCTTTGTCATGTAACCTAACATACTCGGAGGTTCTGGGGATCAGGACATGGAGATATCTGGAAAGTCATTATTCTGCTTACCACAGTACACTAAACAAGTATTTAAGGTTATAAACTATAGATGACACTGAGGAAGCTGCAATGGTGGCCTCTCTCCTGTAATTTATATCGCGAGGGTGGCAAAGAAATGTGTACAAAATCATACCGCCAAGGGAAAAAACCCATCTTGAAAGTATTTCAAGCAGGAACGAGATGAGAAATGAGAAAATAATACAGAAATGAGAAAGAATATTTTTAGTTCAAAAGGAAGATAGCATATGAAGGCCTTACAGCACAGCAGGATCTGTGACAGGAAGAGAGAAGTATGGGGTGATATTTCAGGTGGGGGCTTAGTGTAACTAAATGGAAGGAAGATTAAAAAAAAGAACAAGAAGAAGAAGAAAGACAACATCTTTAACAAGTCCCAGTGGGTGGAGTAGAGAACACTCAACGGGAAACAGCGGGAAATGAGAATTTCAAGGAGAAAGTGGTCAAAAATTCAACTGTGGCAGAGATGAAGAAACACAAAGACAGAGAAAAGGGCCACTGGGGTTTTAATTGATGTATCGCTGGAGATCTTCAAATAAGCACTCAGTCAAGTGCTGGTGGCAGGAGCCAGATTGCAGCTCTTACAGAGTGGGCTGGTGGCAAATGTAAAAGATTTTTTTTAAATAAATCTGTAGTTTAAAAAAGCAAAATAGTTTTTGAAAAGAAATTTGAGAAGACAGTAAGATGAATGGTTTGGTAGTACCCCATATGCCAAAGGAAGAAGTCAATGAAACTAAACAGATAAAGAGTAAGAATACAAAAGACAGAGGTTGCAACTCTCAAATCAATACCTGAGGATAAACAGCTTGATGATAAAGTTGCTGAGAATATCAATTAATAATCTGTTTTAAAATTTTAATTTGGGGGGGGGATGGTGAGGCAAAATTCGCCTAACTTCATTTTATAAATTGACTACTGGGCTATATCCATTGAAAATACTGTCTGTCTTCATTCTTACCAGATTCAAATTTGAAATTTCCTAGGAAATTCTACAAGCAAAATCACACAGGCTTTCAAGCAAAATTAGAACTCCAGATAAAATCCTATAGTCATAATGGTCACCACTCGCAACATAAGAAAATAAAAACTGGGCGCCTGGGTGGCTCAGTTAGTTAAGCATCTGACTTCGGCTCAGATCATGATCTCAGTTTGTGAGTTTGAGCCCCACACTGGGCTCCATGTTAGTGGTATGGAGCCTGCTTGGGATTCTCTCTCTTCCTCTCAATCCGCCCCTGCCCTGCTCATGCTCTCTCTCTTAAAATAAATGGATAAACACACACACACACACACACACACACACACACACACACACACACGGTAACAAAATTTAAATACTTTTTACATTTCTTTTTCATTCATATGTTCTCTTAGCTGAGAGCAAAATTCTTACCTAAATTTCAACAAAATTTTTTCCTAGCATGCAATAAAAATGTTTTGGTTTTAAAAGCCAGTAGACACTTTTCCTCCCCAAAGCTAACCACCTTTGTGTTAAGAGGTATGAATATTATAGATTGTAAAGCACAGCTCTTAGGTTATTAATAAACTAGAAAATTCACAACAGAAAGGCATCTCAAAGAGGTCACTTAGTTTATACCCTCATCCCAGAGAGGATTACATTATATGTTAATTGCCCCTACACATATTTGTCCAGCTTCTCCCCTTTCCCTTCAGGCAGAATTAATCTTTGTGATCTTAAAGTATTTTGTGTGATAAATACCCTTCTCACAAAGCAGTTAGGTCATGATGGTTTTCAAAACTCCACTCTAGACCTTGAAATTCTCAAGGGCAAGGGAAACCTCAGAGGGGTACTGTGGAACTGGAACAGAACCATCAAGAGGCAGCACAAAGGAATTTGCTCTTGAGAGCAGAGAAGCAGAAAAGGAGTAATGCGATCACAGCTCACTAATCCCCCATTTCTGTCCAGGGCTGGCCTTGGTTACAATCTGCTTTAATGCAATTCATCCTATAATTCATTTTTGGGTACACTTCTATTTGCTTAAAAAAATTCTGAGTTGTAAGATCATATGCAAATTAGTGAATAAATGAGATAATAAATTTAAGCATATGATAGATTAATCCTAGCTAAAGCTTTTAAATCACTTTGGTTAACATCACACTGTTTGCTGAACAGAGTATTCTAATGGCACTCATGGTTTCTGGTAAGATGATCTAATGACTGCAACCTTTGTACAACCCCTTTTTAAAAAAAATAGTTTGTACAGACTCAATTAGGTAATATATAAATACCACCCACATCCTTAAAAGAGAAAGAGACATGAGTAGATGAGAAATCACTTTTAAAGTTGTGAAAAGATGTCATTTTCAAAATTTCACCTTGAATGACAGGCTTTGGGAATTTAACTGCTGTCAAACTAAAACGACAAACAATTCATTAGGTTATTGGAATTCCTAATTTTTGTTTTAACTTGAGAACCAACTCTATATTTTATGTTGAGAACCAGCTAGTTTTATGATACTAGGTGAATATAACAGCAGGTAATATCAGAGAAGTAGGTATAACCCAGAGAGAGTAAATATCCTGGTAAGAATATCCATGAAAAGAATCAATATCAACATCCATTCACCACCCTTAATGTACCTACTCACCTATTACTTCCAACCAATTATCCAGTTAAGACCCCTTCAGGACTGATTAGGGTATGAATTAACTATGGCCTTCACCACTGATATATTGTAAAATATTATGTGTCTTCTGACTGAGGTGATGAGACACAACAGAGAAACATATAAAGTTGTACAACTGCTTCCTCATTAACCAATACTACACTGGCATCCAAAGCAATCACCTTTCAGATGGGTTTTTTCATTGTAACTTTGGCTTTTAAAAAGCTGCCATTCCAGAAAGGGCTGTGAATTTCCACAGCAATTCCAAACTTTAAAGTACTATTTCTCAAAGTGTGGTCTTAGTCCACCTGCATCAAAATCTGAGGAGTTCTGAAAAGTGTCGATTCCTAGACTCCAAAGCCCCACCAAAACAGACTTTGTATTTTTAGCAAACATGTTTCTGGGGCATGCTAAAGTTTGAGAATCACTGCCTAAGAACAAGCTGTTCCTAGAACACTTGGTATATGCATTAAGAGGCTTTAGACATACAGATATAACCCATACTTTCAAGTATAGGAGCAGTGGCATCCTGGGAGCTTGTGAGAAATGAAGAATCTCAGGCCCAACCCAGCTCTGCTGAATCGAAATGTGCAGTTTAAAAAGATCCCCAGGTGAGTCATATTTACATTAAAGCTTGAGCTGTACTGGTCTAGAGTAGTTATTTATTCTTGGATGCAGGTGTCATGGGGCACCTTATATGAGTAAACAGCAAAGTATATTAAGCATATTGTGGTAAACACCTGAAATATACTCTATAGTAAAATAGACACAGCCAAGGTCCTGTTGAAATGCAGAGGAAAGATTCTGAATATCTTTTGGTGAATTTTAATACTTTCATGATAATACCATATCCCATTCTACTCTACCAAGCATTGTATTAATCATGGAAGACAAAAGTTATTCAAAATACAACTGAGAACAGACAAAAACTGGAAAAGAGAGGTTTCGTAAATAGCAATGGTTTTGCAAGTTGCTTTGGCCTCCAATTTAAGATATACTTAAGGGGCACCTGGGTGGCTCAGTTGGTTAAGTGTCAACTTCAGCTCACATCATGACTTCACAGTTTGTGAGTTCGAGCCCCGCATCAGGCTCTGTGCTGGCAGCTCAGAGTCTGGAGCCTGCTTCAGATTCTGTGTCTCCCTCTCTCTCTGACCCTCCCCCACTCACACTCTGTCTCTGTCTCTCTCTCAAGAACAAATAAACATTAAAAAAATTTTTTTAAGAGGCACTTAAGATATAAAGAATAACCAAGACCTTATTCATTTATTTTAGTACACTCTAGAAGTTGTTTTCTTATGTATGAAACCACTTGAGGTTGGGATACAGTTTCTTATTTAATAAAAAAAGACTTTCTAGAAAAAATAAACAAAATGTTAAGAGACAGTCCTCCTTGAATCTTTTTGTTGTCATTTTTTTAAGAAAGTGGGGAACATATCAGAGACAGGACTACAGTACCAAAGGATACACCTGAAAACTAGATAGGCAAAACAGGAGGTAACATGTGAATTACATCTAAATATTATGCTTCTTGGTAAAATATTATTCTGTCTTGTAAGTAATACTTTACATAGAAATGACTATTTTCTTAATCACAAGAGTATGTTAAATTAGTTACAAATTTTTTGCTGGTTAATAACAGTATTACCACTCAACTATGGGAATACTACCTACCTATTCAGCTTATTTATAAAATATACTATGTAGGTTTGATATAAATACGTATTAAAAATCGCTTTGGACACCTTATCTCTAAGCACATATTTAAGGACTAACTGATCTCCCAGTGCTTACTGGAAATCTTATTGTGGATACGATAAGTTTTATGTACAGTCAAAGAAATGTCACTATCCTCTTGAATAAATCTAATTTTGTTATTATCATGCATTATGTCAGGATTCCTGTTGTATACAATATTAACTGATTATTACATCACAGCTTTAAATATGAAATATACATCAAAGCTTATGAAAATATTGGCAGAGGAAAAAAATGTTCCCACATGTTCAGTACCTCTTCCCAATTCAGTACCTTAAGAACAGAGTTTGAAAACAATGCTACAGAAGGCAAATACCAGAAAATCATGTGAAATAGCTATCACTTATTTTTGACCTTGCATCAACACTAAACTCAAAATTTACCCCACTTTCTATTCTATAAATGAGGTAAAAAATATGATGCTTGCTTCATTGCTCAGAAGTCCTAAATATCCTAATGACGATTATACTATATGTAAACATCAGGACAATGGCCAGAACCAAGAAAATAACCCCAGGATGCTTAGAAGAACAGTGGAGCAGGGCACCCGGGTGGCTCAACTGATTAAGTCGACTCTTGATTTCAGCTGAGGTCATGATCTCCCGGTTGGTGGGTTCAAACCCCACATCCAGCTCTGTACTAACAATGCAGAGACTGCTAGGAATTCTCTCTCTCCCTCTCTCTCTGCCCCTCCCCTGCTTGCACGCGCTGTCTCACACTCTTTCTCTCAAAATAAATAAACTTAAAAAAAAAAAAAAAAAGAAGAGTGAAGGTTATTTGCTTATAAACAGCATAATTTTAGCTTGCAATGCTGTACTTCAATAATCTGGATGCTATTCAAACATAGAGATCAGTTGCAGAGGTTTGTGAAAAAAGCCTACCCAGTAAGAACTTCTGTACTTTACCTGGTACCCAAAATAATACTTTATTTATAATAATATGGAAGAGATCATATGCATATTCTTTTAAATTCTTTTTCATTTTATTTATTTTTAGAGAGAGAGAGCACAAGGAGAAGAGAGGCACAGAGGGACAGAGAGAATCTTTTAAATTTTTAAAATTATTTTAAATTTATTTTTGAGAGAGAGACAGAGACAGAGCGTGAGCAGGTGAGGGGCAGAGAGAGAAGGAGACACAGAATCTGAAGCAGGCTCCAGGCTCTGAGCTGTCAGCACAGAGCCCAACGTGGGGCTTGAATTCACGAACTGCAAGATCATGACCTGAGCCGAAGTTGGACACCCAACCGACTGAGCCACCCAGGGGCCCCCAGAGAGAGGGAATCGTAAGCAGGCTCCCCACGCTCAGTGCAGAGCTCAATGTGGGGCTTGATTCCATGATGCTGGGATCGTGACATGAGCCGAAATCAAGAGTTGGACACTTAACTGACTAAGCCACCCAGGCACCCCTTATGCATAGTTTTGATGTCTCAGTACACCCAGCTCTACTCCTGTGACTATGGTACTCCAGCAGTGCCACCCTCAGATCCAGGAAGAGGGGACACTGCTGCAGACTGTGTTTCTCAGAGAACCCTACCTATCACTAATATCCTGAGTTAAATCTATCAAAGAACAATGCCTTCTGCCACTTGGATCTATTGCTTAGACTGACACATTGTGATCTATGACCCTAAACACCTTCTCTCACAGGCAACACTCTACAAGCCCAGGGAAATGCTTCTCCACATCTCTCACCCCTCTCCCTCAAAATAAGTGTCAGAATCCCCTGAAGGTTTGTGGGCTGCTGCTGAAGACAGAGAGAGATACTGCTTTGGAGCTTGGGGAGGATTTGAGCAATGAAAGCACTTAGGTAAGAGAAAAGACAAATTAATTAACTTGTCAAATCCTTCCTCTCTCATAGCATGAACACAATAAATCCCTGCTTAGCCGAGTATCCTTTCCCAATAGGGCCAAGGTCCATCTTCTTGCTTCATGTTTTAATTTGTGCTTCTAAAGGTAACTCACAAATTAACACAGTATTTGCCAAGAGTTGAACGTAAGGACTCAAGAGTATTTTACAATATTAAGGAATTCATAAATCTCTTGTGTTTCTGTCTTTTATATTAGTAGGTAATTTTGCACACATGACAAGAAAGTAGCTTGAAAATAATTATAGTTCAAAGAATTTTTACATTTGCTTTAATTTGCATTTTTATAAAAACATATTCAAATTTTGATGAAATATCTGAAATATTCAATGAGTCAGTAAATTGACCCAAAATGTATCATTAAAGTCTTATTAACAAGATGAATATAATTAAAATATAACATAGGCATAATCAACTAATTGAGTACTTAAAAGTTTGAAACGTAAACTCAGAATACTGAGGATTAGACTATTGTTATAGGTGAGATCTATTCTTACATAGGAAACTGAGCTTTGTTTAAAAGTTCATTGTATAAACTAACACAAATGCATGAAAAAATTAGAATTAACGCTGGGCTTTCCAAGATCACCCTGCTAATCTTTGCTGGAGTCAAAACCAGAATTCTTATCTCCCAACCTAGTGCTCTTTCTGTTTCAATTTAGGAAGATTTACAAAATTCATTTTACATGGGATATTTAGGTTTACACTTATAATTTCTTGACCTGTAGATAATTCATACAGAGCAAGTAGAAAATGGCTAAAAACTTTATCTGTCTTAATGTGCCAGAAGGCCTTGCTTGGTATCCTTTTGAATTCAAAACCTCCAAAAGTAGACAGGATCATCATTTGTACCTTAGCTGTTTGCCCTCAAATGTTTGATACTCAGCAGTGCAAGCTTTCAATAAAATATATCATGCCCTTGGCATTTTAACAAGAAGAGGTGTTCAAAGCAAGTATAAGTCCCAAGATACTATTGTTAACTACCTTAAAGACACAATCACAATGTCTAACAAGATATACAGTCATTGTGAAAGACAATCCAATCAATCATTCAACATATGGAAAAAGAAAAAAATGCACAGTGGGAATCCTGAATAATGTAGCACCTTGCTAGGTCAAGTGTGGTCTCTAGATCAGAGCATCAGGATCACCTAAGAGTTTATCAGAAATGAAGAATCTCTGGCATCATCTCAAACCTAATAAATCTGAACCTACAATTTAACAAGATCCCCAGGTGATTTGTACCCACATTAAAGTTGAAACACCAGTGGACTAGCAGGTTCATCGCGTATCAATTATTACACATGTTGTACTCCTAAACACTTCATGTGTAATTTCCTTCACTTATCACAATATGATAGACATTATTTTCCTGTCTTAAAGATGATGCAACTAGTGGTTAGAGAGGTTAAGTAACATGGTCAAAAGCTAACAAACAGTAGACCCCAAATACAAATTCATGTTATTTCAGCCTCTCTATCCACCAGCCTCATGAAATAAGAAGCACTCTTAATGTTACCTGTCATGTCAGGAGGATTTTAAGAGGTACTAAGAAAGGAGTAAAAACAACCTTATCTTAACATTTTCTATGGGATTCTCTTTGGTTAATCAATGTGCTTCTATTATGCTGGGATTTATGGTAAGGGGTAGATAAAGAAGGTTTTAAAAGAGCAGCCATCTACTTGAAGAAATAGAACTAGCTCACATAAACTAACAGGACAACCAACTAATACGCAACTTCCAAGAAAAGTATTAAATAAATATATTCATTTTAACATAACATGTATTAACTACCAAGTATGATAATTAACTATCATACTAATCTATGATAAGATTACCATAGGCACTGAAGATCAAAAATTAATTTTAAAAAATGGACTCTGAGGTTACAGACTACAAAGGGACAGCACAAACATTTAGGTATAAAACAAAAAGATAAGCATTACATGATCTGTGTACACAAAATGCCATATTAACAGTTAATTCCATCATGCTTCAGAAAGAAGAAAATGAGCAAGAATGTCTAGAAAAAGTTTGGTAAGACCCTTTGAGAAATGATGGATTTGGATTCTATGGGCGTTCTTTTTCTCTTCTATAAAACAAGTGAGTTAAGAGATCAGTCATCTCCGAAAACCTGTCACATTCTATGCAGGAGCCTGGGGAGGGAGGGGATGAATGACTGCAGGACTCTGTAGCCTGCTTCAGTTAGAGCACCTCAGCCAGTACGTGTTGTGTGTGTGTGTGTGTGTGTGTGTGTGTGTGTCTGTGTGTGTGTAAAGGAGGATTGGTGGTTTTAAAAGAATGTTTGAAAATTTAAAAATTCTATCATCGTGTAATTATATACGCCAAATTCTGCTTACATCAAGGCATGTCTAGGCTGCCAGGAAACTCTATTAACTGCTAAGGCATCTCTGAAGTAAGAGATCATCCCAAGGAAAAAGAAGGCCACAAACGCTAGAGGAAGGGAAAACACTGACATGGCATCTTGTCCTCTGGATGCCCTTGAGCTTATGCTGTTTCTACCTCCTAGTTCTAACTGGGAATTGCCTCACAGCTCTGGAAAGCAGATGCCACACCAAAACAAGAGAACAAGATGTCGCTTAAATCTCTTGGACTTGGAATAGAAGACAGGAGAAATTTGAGATCTATGTAGTGCATTCTAACAAATCCATTTTTGGGGGTGGGAAGAGCTAGATTTTTACTAAGATACTACAGAATGCAGCATGCTTCTGCAGCACTCCAGAGAAAGCAACACACACCTGCCATAGGAAGAATTCTGCACACTAGCCAGTTCACAGAGGTCCTGTGTTGTCAAGAGAAGTGTTCTCGGCACAAACATCAAAGAGCAGCAACCTATGGAGGCAGAGGTGAACACCACCAAAGTGCTGTGGCTGCAAAAGCATGACAGCCAAGGCAGGAGTTAAAGAAAGGTAGATAGTACCAACTAGTTCTTGAGTATACAAGCAAGGGGGAGAACGCTGATAGGAAGCAATCAGAAAAATACCATTTGAATACCTCTATACTATGATTTTACCCCTGTTATGGTTAGGAAACACAATTTGGAGACTGGTAGATAATAGAGGGAATTGTGTAATTGGAAAATACAACAAGGAGACATGACTGACCAACTTTGTTTACTGTACTCGATTTTTTGGAGGCAGTAAATTTTCTAATATTATCCTTTCTATTGCAGGGAGTTCAGTTCTCAGCACTATTTTGAAAATCACAAAAAATTATTGAAAAGTTTTCATAGAGTGAAACAAACAACATGAAGGGTACTCTCCTGGACTTAATAAAAAATCAGAAATCAGGCCAAATGCTCTTCCATGCAACTATCACATTTTTTCTTTCCCTGTCATACTTCCTAATTAGACTTACAACATTTTCATCACTCACCTGGGATGGATCTTTCTGGGTTTTCAGTTTAACATCAACAACTAAACACAAGACACAGGACAAACATTTAAGACAAATTAATGTCACAGAAGGCAAAAAATATCAATCTGCATTTTCAGTTCAACTAAATATTATTCTGGAAATGGTCCTGGATAACATTGTTCTCGATGCTGAATTTTTCAAAATCACCTAATGGGCTAGCTCATGGCTCATTTCATATGAAGAAAGTTAAAAGTCCATTTAAATAGAGTGTAGATTTTCACAAATGCTGAACTGCTCAAATAGCTCCCTTGGAAATTAAATTAACACAGCCCATTTGATTTTCAACATGTTCACATTTTAGTCATGCCTATTTTTTAGCAACCAAGCAAAAACTCAATCTCATGGTAAGATACAGAATCCTTGTAGAGACTGAAGAAAAATTTTAAATGCTTTATCTTAATAACATTCTGGCCAGGGGTAAGCAAGGAAGGTAATAATATATCTTACATGAAAAAGGGCTAATTGTCCGACTATACAATAAACCCTTTGCAAATTGATAAGAAAAAAATCTAATGGAAATATAAAGATCATAGACATTTAGTAACATAATGTGGAACAGTTCTTCAACCCAATATTTATTATGAAGTGGCCATGCCTCTTTGAGTTGTCTAGGTATTTATTACTAAAGGTGTCGTAAAGTTATTCTTGCTATACAAGAGACTATAATCTAAAATGCTGGTCCATGGTTTGACCTTAAAGTTGTGGCAACTTTTCACCGTATTCTGGGGGGCACCAGGGTGGCTCAGTCAGTTAAGCATCAGACTTCGACTTCAGCTCAGGCCATGGTCTCGCGGTTTGTGAGTTCGAGCCCCGCGTCGGGCTCTGTGCTGACAGCTCAGAGCCTGGAGCCTGCTTCAGATTCTGTCTCCCCTCCTTCTCCACCCTCTCCCACCCCCAACCACCACCACTCATACTCTGTCTGTCTCTGTCTCTTTCTCTCTCAACAATAAATAAGCATGAAAAAAATTTTTTTGTTTTCTCTTCCTAACACTTTTCAAAAGTATCCTTGTGTGTTCCCAACTGAAGATAATAATTAGAATTTAAATTTGTGATGAATAAACTTTGCTAACAAACAGAGAGTGACAGGGGCGCCTGGGTGCTCAGTCGGTTAAGTGCCCTACTTTTGACTGCAGCTCAGGTCACGATATCATTGTTCATGAGACTGAGCCCTGTGTCGAGCTCCGTAATGACAGTGCAGAGCCTGCTTGGGATTCTCTCTCTCTCCCTCTCACTCCCTGTCCCTGCTTCCACAATAAACAAGTAAACTTAAAAAAAATGTTAAAAAGAAAGAGTTACATATTTGTCATTTTCTCTTTCTAGTTTAAAATACTCCTGTGCATTAAAGAGTTAACATAGCAGGCCAGAGACTGCTATCCTTAGAAAGGCCTGCTTACAAGGCTGGCCATTTGCTGGCATTTGGGAACTTCAATTTTGGGAGGGTACCCACTATGCCCTAACTGGTAAGTGTAGTTTACTGTGCCTAAACTCTGTGCACAAACAATGCAGTTTATGTTGAACACCTACCCCCCTCTTCTTAGAGTCTTCAATTTTGGGACATGCTAACCAAAGGGTATCTCCGTGACTAACTCTTGATAAAAACCCTGGACTTCAAAGCTCAGGACAGCTTCTCCAGTAGACGACATTTTACGTATGTTTTCACAACTTGATGCTAGAGGAATAAAGCCTGTCTTGCACAACTCAACTGGGAGAGGACTCTTGGAAGCTGGTGCCTGGATTCCTCCAGACTTTGCCCCCGTGCCTTTTTCCCTTTGCTAATTGTGCCTTGTGTCCCTTTTACTATAATAAATCACAGCCATGAATAGGACTATATGTTAAGTCCTGTGAGTCTTTTAAGCAAATCACCAAAATTGCAATGGTCTTGGGAACTCAACACAATTACTCCTAAAACACTTTTCCCCACTTTGAGAAAAGTCGATAAATATTCTATTTTAAGACCTATCAAAAATCTCTACTTCATCCTTTGCCCCCTATATATTGTCAGCCACTAAGTAGATCCTCTAGGCCTTTTTTTTTTTTTTAATATTGTCACTTTCTTTCCATTTCTACCATACCCATCTCTCTGATTTCTTCCTGGTTACCACTCCCCTTACCACCTCAAGCTCAGATTATGTCAATGGACTCTCAGTCTGCTCTGATTGCCATAACAAATTACTATAGACTGGTGGGTTAAACAAAAAAACAATTTATTTCTCATGGTTCTGGAGGCTGGGAAGTCCAAGATCAAGCGGCTGGCCAATTCAGTTCCTGCTGAGAGCTCTCTTCCTGGCTTGCAGATGGCTGCCATCTTGCTGAGTCCTCACATGAGAGAGAGAGAGAAACACTCTGGTATCTCTTCCTCTTCTTATAAGGGTTATCAGCCCTACCATATTAGGGTACCACCCTTATGACCTCATTTAACCTTTATTACTGCCTCACAAGACTATCTCTAAATTTAGTCACACTGAGTGTTAGAAATCCAACATATGACTTGGGGGGAGTGGGGGTAGGTGGTGGGCCACAAACACTCAGACCAAAATAGTCTTATCTGGTCTCTGTCTCCTGAAATAAATTCTGCAATCTGCAGCCAGATTAAGTTTCCTAGGAGACTGTAATCATTATGAATCTCCATGGCTCAGAGTCCACCAAGGAGGATTCTCCAACACCTATGATGTACAGAACAGGTACTTTAACCTGGTAACCACAATACCTAACACCTGAATGGGATTTGCTTTAGAGGTCAATAAATCAGAGCTATTTATGTCAGCACCTAGTTCTTTTTTTTCATTTTTTTAAAAAATTTTATCTATTTATTTTGAGAGAGAGAGAGCATGAGTAGGGGAGGGGCAGAGAGAAGGTGAGAGAGAATCCCAAGCAGGATCCATGCAGTGAGCATAGAGCCTAACAAGGAGCTCTAACTCACAAACTGCAAGATCATGACCTAAGCTGAAATCAAGAATCAGACGCTTAAACAACTGAGCTACCCGGGAGCCCCTGTGAGCACCTACTTCTGATTCAGATATGTTTAAGTCCTTTAAAAAATACAATAGCCCAGTATTAAATTCTAATAAATACTCACTTTTCTACGATTTTGTCTAATTTATCAACATTTCTAATAAAGAAATTATCACCTTCTTAAATAAATTACTCCCTAATAGGTATAGTGGGTATTTGAAAGCAAGCTGAATATTTGTACCTTCCTTCCCCACTAGAGACAGTGAATGTTGTCTTAATATTACCCTTTGTCTCCAGTCCAAGTCATATCATAAGCTTACAATAAAATTTTTAATGTAACTAGAAAGAATATTAATTCTCTAAGAAAACTAATATATCCTTAATGCAATAATCACATTTGATTAAAAACAAGCTTCAGCAAGAAGATAGGGAAGTGCTAAATATGACTGAATTTAAACACAAAAACAACTACATAAAACAAGAATAGAAATTTAAAATCCTAGTAGATCCTTCCCAAAGAAATCCATGCAAAGTGGCTGAAATGCCCTTATATTGCATCAGTATCAATACATCAGGGGTTTTTTTTTCTAAATATCTGCTAAGTTTAAGCCACTATACTAATTAGTTTAGGGGATACAAAAAAGCTTAATACACAGTCAGCCCTCTTAACTAGGAAATGAGACAAATGTACAGCCAAAATCCAACTTTTGAGACTAACTTGGCAAGAGCACAATGCCAATGAAGTCATGGATTTAATCTATGTATGTTAATTAGTGCGTTCTGTCCTCTAAATGCTGCATTTTGGAATGCCCCTGAATCCAAGGAGGGCCAGGCATTACAACATGGATATAAAACTAAAAATTCATTATTACTTCTGGAAAATCAATTCAGTATCACCATCTTTGTATATAAAAGGCAGCATTACCATTTACATTGCTGATACAAATAAGGTTAAACAGACTGTACACATGTAAATTTATGTTTTTAACTTAACTTTGATGCATTAGAAAGAGTGCCTTTTTTGGTTTTTTTTTGAGAGAAAGAAAGAGCATTCACACATATGCACAAGTGGGGGAGAGGGAGAGAGAGAATCTTAAGCAGACTCCACAGCCCGATGAGGGGCTCGATCCCAAGACCGTGAGACCACAACTGGCGCTGAAATCAAGAGTCTGATGCTCAACCGACTGAGCCACCCAGGCACCCCCAAAAGAGTGCCTCTCTTAAGCTGTGAAATTCAGAATCCTTTTATATTTGATAATATAGAGGTGAGAAGAAGGGGGATCAAAACAGGAAATGGTACCAACTCTGTGAGATGGGGTGACGCTGAGCCAGGACATTTAGGTAAATACCTGCCAAAGGTGGCAGTAGTCCAGTGCAATTGGTGAGAAAATGAAGGTGGGCCATGTCTATAGACAGGACTTGATCATATAAGAGAGTTATAATCTAACAGTATGGTTAATGTTTGGCTGTGACTCACACTGACACAATCAGCGTCTTAAAACTGGTTCATTTGGGACGTAAGTGGAGCAGAGAACTTCTAGTGAGAGATTCCTTCTCCAGAGCCTCCAAGATCCTGCCTCTCCCCAAGGCAGAGACACTTCTGGCAAAATTTAATGCAATGATTCTCAATCCTCTGAGTGCAGAGAGAAATTACATGTAGAGCTTGTCAAAAACTTGAGTTCCAGAGACTGACATCCCAGTTATTCTTATTTAGTGAGTCTAAGATAGTTTCTGGGACTCCTCAATTCTAATAAGTACTGCCAGTGAGTATGATGCAAACTGTCCAGACTATACTTCTTAGAAATGCTGGATTAGTGACTTAGAAAAATTAATTCACTGCAGAGAAAAGATCTGATTTACTAGAAAGTAGTAAAGATATCTTTGCTAGAAAGGTACAGGCAACAATATGAAACTTTCTCATACTTGGTAACCAAAACACTATCCTTCATCACCAACACTTCCCTATACAACTATATAACACACAAAGATTTGAGCCTATTATCTAGGACAATAAATCAGAGCACCATTTACCTGACATTCAGCAATTTATGGAAAGCTGTTGCATAGTCACAGCTGTATTTTTCTTATTTCAGATAAAAAGAAATAAACATAAACACACACAAGCATTTGTTTGGTACAGTGACCCCAAGTAAGTATGCTCTGTTTGTAGCTTTTGAGTAAAACACTTCGTTAATCTGTAAAGTCAAGATAGTCAGTGTTTACTACAAATACTCAATTGAACACCTACCAGGTATGGCATACTACTTCGGAAGACAGGAATACAGTGGTGAACCAAAGTCTCTGCCCCCATGAAACTTACGGTTCTATTGAAATGGTTTTACCATATATACGTCAATGTCTATTCTTTTTTCTCTTCTTAAATTTTGTCTTTAGATTCTTTAGGGTAATAATGTCCAATATTAGCCTAAAGAACTAACCACTACTTGAAATTCATGATATTTACACAAAAATATCTGTCTACTCCATAATATGGAACTTTAAAAATTTTACTTCAATAAAATTTGTGTAAACTAGATAGAATTAGATAATCACCATATTTTATGCTATTAACACTGCAAGATTACAAAATCAGTGTTGAAAATGAATCCATCACTAAACAAGAGTGAGTAGGGTGAATTCTTATCTTTAAAAAAAAGCACACTTTTAATATATGCAATTTTGTCAACTACACCTCAATAAAGCTGGAAAATTATGAAATAAGAATATTAGACACTAAAGATGATTTCTATTTGCACTTTAATATCCTAAAGTAATTTTTCTGTAAATATGGCTGAAAGAAACATGAACTATTATTAGGAGCTTTGATAAACCTCACACACAGAGACTTATTTAACATAAAATCAGCCTACCTGCACTTTTTTTCATGTAAAACTCTCTTCCAGAATTTTAGCATAAGTCATTAGTATCCCTCCATGATAATTAAAGAGATACCTTTCATAGTATCTCTCACACACAGAAAAAGGATTCTGAAAGTTCTATTCACTTATCCTTATTCACATATATCAGGTTTGTTTAACTATTAGAGAAACACAAAGAAACTTTTAAAACAACAATGTATTACAGAGAAGTATAATAAAGAAAGGCAAAAACTGATCTTAAATCGCAAAGTATTTCAGATACAGCAATATTAAAATAATCTTACAATGTATCCCACATATATGACTGTTAAACCAGAACTCAGGACCAAAAAGGTCTCTTCAAACCCTAAGATTCCATGGTTTTATAATACTGCTGAAATGGTCACATTTTCCTATCAAGGGGAAATGTGCCAATTTTCATCATGATCCTTATCAATTCTCTGACTTTGAAAATCTCTTCTAAAGCAATCCTTCATTAGTTTCCCAGGGATAGATGCCCAGTGAAAGAAAAGAATCAGTTTGATATATATGTCAGTATAACATTATCTGCCAAATAGTAGGGGAATGGAGAAGTAGCATACAATGGAGTAGAAAGGACATGGTTTTGCTATCAGACAAAACTAGATTCAAATTCTACACATACCATCACTTAATGCATGTGAGATGACATGGATATTTGAATTTTTTTTTAAAGTAGGCTTCATGCCCGGTGTGGAGCCCAACATGGGGTTTGAACTCACAACCCTAAGATTGAGACCTGAGCTGAGATCAAGAGTTGGATCCTAACCGACTGAGCCACCCAGGCACCCCAGTATTTGAATCTGGCGCTCAATTACCTCAGCTGTGAAATGAAGTTGCTAAAAAGAGATAAATATGAAGACATTTTCATGGTACTTACTATACAGTACCTGTGTTAAGTTCTTTCTCTTCACTCCAGACAATTTCATTCTCTGTGCTACCAGAGACCTAAGAAGCCTGGCTAAGTGAATGACCCAGGCCATACTTGCAGCATCCCATGCCCAGGTCTCATTTTTTATTAGGCTTAGACAATGATAAACCAAGGGGGCTATTAAAAGATCATTATTAATATCTAATTCTTGAGAAACTGTGGACCATCAAAAAGAGAATAAATGACTAGACAGAAGACAAAGTTTAAGATTTCTAAGAAAATATGAATTTCAGAAATGGTAAGTTTGATGCTTTATGTAGTAAAACTCTAGGCAAGTGGCTTATAAGACTTACAACAAACATGTTTCACTGTGCGTGTCCCGAAGAAGATATGGTAAAGATCTAGCTATGTATATATTTGTTTAAGTGCACATGCACTTAAAGGGTTTTAGATCAGAAAAGCCAGAGATAGGATACTTAATTTCTTCAGGGCTGACAAAAATGACTCCAGCCAGTGTTGCTAATATTTACTGGGATCTTCTCTATGCCAGGCACTATGACAGGTGATTTATATCCACTATCCCATATAGCTCCATGAAACAGATACAATTATTAGGAAACCAAGAGTCAAAGAGGTTAGGTAACATATCCAGTATTACACAGATAACAAGAGACAGAAGAAAAAATTAAAATCCAAATCAGTTTGACTCTGGAATATATGCTGAACAACTATGCTTCATTTTCTTAAGGAAACATCTCAAGAAATAATTGAAAATAAGAGAAGAGAAAACAAAACTAGATATTATCACTAGATAAAATGGGAACCAGATATTAGGTAGAGCTACAGGCAGATACATAGTCATACTCAAAACGTGCTAATCAAATAAAGCAAAATCCATCTGAAGGACCATTTTGCTAGGTTCTGTTCTTGGTACTCTTCTGTTTATATCATTATTGCTGACTTGGAAGGCAACAGAAAGAGTAAGCTTTTCAAAAAACGAGATTCAAAAAGATCACATAAAACTAGAAGGAAGGGCTAGTGAGATTAAATTTTATAGGGATGACAGTAAAACCCTGCAATAAGGTTCAAGAAATTGATTTTTCAGGTTCAAAAGAGAAAAGATCTGGTTGAAAAACAGTTCAGACACAACAGACTTGAAAAAGTTCACTACAAGGCTTGGGTAACACTGCTGGTCAAACAGTTAAGCATATCTGAGACTGCACTAATGGAAACACATTGTCTAGATATGGCCACTACTAGTCTCACTGTACCATGAAAGAACACACTAAGTCAGAATACTATGTCTAAGTCCAACAACTACCCTAAAGGTGTAAATTTTTGTACCTTCCTTTTTAACAGTGGGCTTACTGATACCATAGTCTGAATAGCCCCATCTCACCTATAATTAGGAAGCCTCTACCTTCCTATGTACTTAGAAAACATGAACAGGTCAGAAGTCCACCGTTAAAGGGATTTGAAAAGTGCCAAAGCCCATGCATCTTGTTGTAGAGGAGCAACCATGATGATGTGACGTTTGGAAACCAAAGTAAATGGAGAAGTAGCCTTGTCGCATCCCCACCCTCTCTATCCTATAATCCTGTTTAATTTTCTTCACGGCATTTATCAAAATCCAAAACTATTTTTTACTTGTCAGGGTCTTCATTTGAAATGCTTTTTGCTTACTTCTATTTGGACATAAGCCCTATAAAAAAAGAGAGTTAATCACTGATGTTTACCACCAAACTCCAAGTATTTCAAACAGTGACTTCTGCCCAAGAGGTGCTCAATAAATATCTGCTAAATAAACTCAATGAGCAAAGCGTGGAGAAATAAAGATGCTTAATTTGGGAAGAGAAGGAAGATACAAAAGCAATTTTTATATACCAGAAGAGTCATGTCACAAAGGGAAAGGATTTATTGCTGTTTTTCTCTAAACAGATGACAAAGAATCAAAATGGTGGACATTTCAAGAAAGAAGAGTTGATTGGGGGTGCCTGGTTGGCCTAGTTGGTTAATCGTCTGACTCTTGATCTCTGTGCAGGTTATGATCTCGAGGTTCATGGGATTGAGCCCTGCTTTGGGCTCTGCACTGGCAGTGCAGTGGCTGCTTGGGATTCTCTCTCTCTGTCTCTCCCCAGCTCACATGTGTGCGCACTCTTTCTCCCCACCCCCAAAAATTAAATAAACAAACAATAAAAAAGAAAGAAAGAAGAGTTGGATTCACAATTAGGAAGCATCTTCTAAGTCAAAGGGGAAAAACTGAAGAGGCAACCTTACTAGTTATGAAAGGACTCTCAGAGTCTGAGTCCATAAATTATCAGTTAACTTAAAGTTCCTATAACTCAAAGTACATTAAGAATATAATAAAACTATACATGATTGAAAGAAAAGGAAGAGATGAAAGTGGTTACTTAGAAAATGTATCTTGGAGGGACCAAGAGGGCAGAACACGTGGAAGTTTTTTTTCATCTCTTGTCCGTGAAATACAGTCAGATCAACACTAAACCATCCTGCACAGCTGGAAAACTTACTTGATGATTAACACAACAATCTGCACAACCTGAACCATAGAACTAAGCAGGCATGCAGCACAGAGAGGTGAACTGGGGGAGAGAGAAACCACGGAAGGCAGGGAGCTGTTTTTGCTTGCAGAGAGAAGATGGAGATGGGGGGGGGGGAGGGGCACAGGGAGAGTACAGGAAAATCACCACCTCACCCCACCCCACCCAAATCAGCTGGAGAGAAAGTAGAAAAGTGGAAACAGCTGCAGGGACTGAACAAAAAATGGAGAAAGGAAGGAGAGGGTTTAAATTCCATTAAGACTCTCTAAAGGTCTTTGTACTCTGGAGTACAGAGTCTGAAACTCTGTGGCTTGATATGTGGTGGTGCTCTGGTGGGAAGGGCGAATCCCAAAGAGTGGAGAGCAAGGTCGGAGGGGTCCCCAGGCCAGACAGAGAGAGGCGGTACCCCTGCTGGGAGGACATTTGATAGAGTCTGTGCAGGCAAAGTCCCAGGAGATCCTAGAACAACCACATTCACTGGTGTTGGAACAAGGATGTTAAGGGTGAAGCCTGGTACCATATGGGTGTTGTGATTTACCATAATCCCTGAAATGCTGCTACAGGATCACATGAACTTTTTCTGGGGCGGGCTGGGACCCAGCTGCGGTCTCTGGGCATTGGCAGCAGCACAGCCCTATGAACGTTCCTGGGTGCAGCCAGCACCCAGCCAATGCTCGATGACACCCTCCTCCATAAGGTGTGAGCAGGTCAAAGCCACAGTCCCTCAGAAGTGAGGGGTTTGGAAACACAGACACATCTGAGATAAAATTCAGGAGGGAGGTGCCACCTGGCAACCTGACAGCTTGGTCACAGACAGCATGAAAGCGGGGAATGAACAGAAGCTGGAGACAAAGGATAGGTGCGTGATTGCAGATCGGGGAGAACAAAGTTCCAATACTAGAGAATGGGTAGCTGGGTGTCGCCATTTCCACCCATCCTGCGCATGCACATACACACTTACAAATACCACAACAATCCACCCCAGTAAACTAAGCAGCGCCATCTAGTGGAGAACAGCGGCATTACACTAAGCCCTGCGCAACTGGGCCAACCTTGCGCTTAAAGAACACCAAAGTCTCTTCACCTGCTTAGTTCACAGACTATAAAGCGCTCCAAAGTTTGACTTCTAGGGGAAAACAAAATAACTTCGATAATATTTCAGTCTGTTTGTTGGTCCATCTATTCAACTTTCTTTTTTTTTTCTTTTTCATTTTTCTTTTTCTTGAATACAGAAAGAAAAAATTTATTTTTATTTTCAATTTTTATTAAAAATATTTTTCTTTAGGGGCACCTGGGTGACTCAGTCGGTTAAGCATCCGACTTAAACTCAGGTCATGATCTCGCGGTCCATGAGTTCGAGCCCCGCTCAGGCTCTGGGTTGATGGCTCAGAGCCTGGAGCCTGCTTCAGATTCTGTGTCTCCCTCTCTCTTTGCTCCTCCCCCGCTCATGCTCTCTCTCTGTCTCAAAAATAAATAAACGTTAAAAAAAATTTTTTTTAATATTTTTAATTTTTTTTCTACTAGATTTTTTACTTTTGTGTAAATTTTTTCAAATTCTATTTTACTTCCATCATTTCATTTTATTCTATTTCAGTGTATTCACTTTTTAAAATTTTCAAACAATTTCTTTTTTTCCTTTCCCTTTTTTTCTCTAATCAAGCCTCTTTCAACACCCAGAGCAAAACACACTTAGGATCTAGCATCATTTATTTGATTGTGTGTGTTGTTTTTAATTTTTTAATTTTTTTTACTTCATTAATTCCTTTTCTCCCTTCAAAATGACAAAACGAAGGAATTCACCCCCCCCCCCCCCAAAAACAGGAAGAAACGACAGTCAGAGGACTTAACCAACAAAGATATAAGCAAGATGTCTGAACCAGAATTTAGAATCATGGTAATAAGAATACTACCTGGAGTCAAAAATACATTAGAACCCTTTTCTGCAGAGATAAAAGAAGTTAAAGCAGTCAGGATGACATAAAAAAATGCTACAACTGAGCTGCAATCTTGAAGAGATGCCATGGCGGCAAGGATAGATTAGGCAGAGCAGAGAACCACAATACAGAGGACAAAATTATGGAGAATAATGAAGCGGAAAAAAAGAAAAAGACTAAGGCAAAAGAGCATGATTTAAGAATTAGAGAAATTTAAAAAAAAGGAATTAGAGAAATCAGTGACTCATTAAACAGTAACAACATCAGAATCATAGTGGTCTCAGAAGATGAAGAGAGAGAAAAAGGGGTAGAAGAGTTATGTGAGCAAATCACAGTGGAAAACTTTCCTAACCTGGGGAAAGACACAGACATAAAAATCCAGGAAGCACAGAGGACTCCAATTATATTCAACAAAAGCCAACCATCAACAAGGCATATCATAGTCAAATTCACAAAATACTCAGGCAAGGAAAGAATCATGAAAACAGCAAGGAAAAAAAAATTCCTTAACCTACAAGGGAAGACAGATCAGGTTTGCAGCAGACCTATCCACAGAAACTTGGCAGGCCAGAAAGGAGTGGCAGGATATATTCAATGTACTGAATTGGAAAAATATGCAGCCAAGAATTCTTTATCCAGAAAGGCTGTCATTTAAAATAGAAGGAGAGATCAAAAGTTTCCCAGCCAAACAAAAATTAAAGGAGTTTGTGACCACTAAACCAGCCCTGCAAGAAATTTTAAGGGGGACTTTCTGAGGGGAGAAAAGATGAAAAAAAAAAAAAAAACAACAAATAAATAAATACCTAAAGCAACAAAGATTAGAAAGGAGTAGAGAACACAACCAGAAACTTCAACTGTACAAGCAAAATAATGGCAATAAAATCATATCTTTCAGTACTCACTCAATGTCAATGGACTAAATGCTCCAATCAAAAGACACAGGGTAACAGAATGGATAAGAAAATAAGATTCATCTATATGCTGTTTACAAGAGACCCACTTTAGACCTAAAGACACCTTCAGATTGAAAGTAAGGGGATGGAGAACCATCTATCATCCTAACAATTAGCAAAAGAAAGCCAGAGTAGCCATACTAATACCAAACAATCTAGACTTCAAAATAAAGACTGTAACAAGAGATGAAGAAGGGCATTGTATCATGATCAAGGGGTCTATCCACCAAGACCTAATAATTATAAACATCTATGCTTCAAATGTGAAAGCACCCAAATATATAAATCATAATCACAAACATAAAGAAACTCATTGATAATAATACCATAATAGTAGGGGACTTCAACACCCCATGTACAGTAATAGATCATCTAATCAGAAAATCAACAAGGAAACAATGGCTTTGAATGACACATTGGATCAAGATGGACTTAACAGATATATTCAGAACATTTCATCCTAAGGCAGAATATACATTCTTCTGCAGTGCACATAGAACATCCTCCAGAATAGACCACACACCGGGATACAAATCAGCCCTCAACAAGTACAAAAACATCAAGATCATACCATGAATATCTTCAGACCACAACACTATGAACCTCAAAATCAACCACAAGAAAAATGTGGAAAGGTAACAAATACTTGGAGACTAAAGAACATCCTTCTAAAGAATGAATAGGGTGACCAAGAAGTTAAAGAGGAAATTAAAAAGTACATGGAAGCTAATTAAAATGATAACACCACAGCCCAAAACCTCTGGGATGCAACAAAGGCAGTAATAAGAGGAAAGTATATAGCATTCAGGCCTAAGGAAGGAAGAAAGGTCTCAGATACACAACCTAACCTTATACCTTTAAGAGCCTGAAAAAGAACAGAAAATAAAACCCCAAACCAGCAGAAGACAAGAAATAATAAAGATCAGAGCAGAAATTAATGCTATTGAAACCAAAAACAGGAAAACAAAAAACAAAAAAAACACAGAACAGATCAATGAAACCAGAAGCTGGTTCTTTGAAAGAATGAAGAAAATTGTAAACCACCAGCCAGTTTGACTAAAAAGAAAAAGGAAATGACCCAAATAACTAAAATCAAGGATGAAAGAGAAGAGGTCACAACCAACACAGAAGAAATACAAACAATAATAAGAGAATATTATGAGCAATTATACGCCAATAAAGTGGGCAATCTGGAAGAAATGAACAAATTCCTAGAAACATATACACTACCAAAACTGAAACAGGAAGAAATAGAAAATTTGAACAGACCCAAACCAGTAAAGAAATCGAATTAGTAATCAAAAATCTCCCAAAAAACAAGAGTCCAGGGCCAGATGGCTTTCCAGGGGAATTCTACCAAACATTTAAGGATGAGTTAACACCTATTTTCTTGAAGCTGTTCCAAAAAATAGAAATGGAAGGAAAACTTCCAAACCCTTTCTATGAAGTCAGCATTGCCTTGATTCCAAAACCAGATAGAGACCCCACTAAAAAGGAGAACTATAGACCAATTTCAATGCTGAACATGGATGCAAAAATCCTCAACAAGATATTAGCCAACCACATCCAACAATACATTAAAAATTATTCACCACGATGAAGCGGGATTTATACATGGGACGCAGGCCTGGTTCAATATCTGCAAAACAATTAACGTGATTCACCACATCAATAAAAGATGCATCCTCTCAATAGATGCAGAGAAAGCATTTGACAAAATACAGCATCCTTTCTTGATAAAAACCCTCAAGAAAGTAGGGATAGAAGGAGCATACCTCGAGATCATAAAAGCCATAGATGAACAACCCAACGCTAATATCATCCTCAATGGGGAAAAACTGAGAGCTTTCCTGCTAAGGTCAGGAACAGGACAGGGATGTCCACTCTTGCCACTGTTGTTCAACATAGTATTAGAAGTCTTAGCTTCTGCAATCAGACAACACAAAGAAATAAAAGGCATCCAAATTGGCCAGGAAGAGGTCAAACTTTCACTCTTCACAGATGACATGATACTTTATATGGAAAACCCAAAAGATTCCACCAAAAAACTGCTAGAATTGATTCGTGAATTCAGCAAAGCTGCAGGATATAAAATAAATGCAAAGAAATCGGTTGCATTCCTATATACCAACAATAAAGCAATGGAAAGAGATATCAGGGAATCAATTCCATTTACAATTGCACCAAAAACCATAAAATACCTAGGAATAAATCTAACCAAAGAGATGAAAAATATATACACTGAAAACTATAGAAAGCTTATGAAAGAAATTGAAGAAGACACAAAAAAATGGAAAAAGATTCCAAGCTCCTGGATAGGAAGAACAAATATTGTTAAAATGTCAATACTACCCAAAGCAATCTACATATTCAATAAAATGACTATCAAAATAACACTAGCATTCTTCACAGAGCTAGAACAAACAATCCTAAAATTTGTATGGAACTAGAAAAGCCCTCAAACAGCCAAAGCAATCTTGAAAAAGAAAACCAAAGCAGGAGGCATCACAATCTCAGACTTCAAGCTGTACTACAAAGCTGTAATCATCAAGACAGTATGATACTGGCATAAGAACAGACACTCAGATCAATGGAACAGAATAGAGACCCCAGATATGGACCCACAAACATATGGCCACCTAATCTTTGACAAAGCAGGAAAGAATATCCAATGGAATAAAGACAGTCTCTTCAGCAAGTGGTGCTGGGAAAACTGGGCAATGACATGCAGTAAAATGAACCTGGACCATTTCTCACACCAGACACAAAAATAAACTCAAAATGGATGAAAGACCTAAATGTAAGACAGGAAGCCATCAAAATCCTAGAGGAGAAAGCAAGCAAAAACCTCTTTGACCTCGGCTGCAGCAACTTCTTACTCAACACGTCTCCGGAGTCAAGGGAAACAAAAGCAAAAATGAACTACTAGGACCTCATCAAAATAAAAAGCTTCTGCACAGCAAAGGAAACAATCAGCAAAACTATAAGGCAAATGACGGAATGGGAGAAGATATTTGCAAATGACATATCAGATAAAGGGTTAGTATCCAAATCTATAGAGAACTTATCAAACTCAACACCCACAAAACAAATAATCCAGTGAAGAAATGGGCAAAGGCATGAATAGACACTTCTCCAAAGAAGACATCCAGATGGCCAACCAACATGTGAAAAAAATGCTCAACATCACTCATCATCAGGGAAACAGAAATCAAAATCACAATGAGATACCACCCCACACCTGTCAGAATGGTTAACAGTAACAAGTCAGGCACAACAGATGTTGGTGAGGATGCGGAGAAAGAGGGTCTCTTTGGCACTGCTGGTGGGAATGCAAGCTGGTTGCAGCAACTCTGGAAAACAGTATGGAGGTTCCTCAAAAAACTAAAAATAGTTGCACCCAGCAATTGCACTATTAGGTATTTATCCAAGGGAGACACGTGTGCTGTTTCAAAGGGGCACGCTAACCCCAACGTTAATAACAGCACTATCGACAATAGCCAAAGTATGGAAACAGCCCAGATGTCCATCAATGGATGAATGGATAAAGAAGATGTGGTATATACATACAATGGAGTATTACTTGGCAATCAAAAAGAATGAAATCTTGCCATTTGCAACTATGTGGATGGAACTGGAGGGTACTGGGCTAAGCAAAATTAGTCAGAGAAAGACAAATATCATATGACTTCATTCATATGAGGAGTTTAAGATACAAAACAGATGAACATAAGGGAAGAGAAACAAAAATAACATGAAAACGGGGGGGGGGGGGGGGAGACAAAACATAAGAGATTCTTAAATATGGAGAACAAACAGAGGGGGGATGTTGTGGGAGGGGGTATGGGCTAAATGGGTAAGGAGCATTGAGGAATCTACTCCTGAGATCATTGTTGCACTATATGCTAACTAACCTGGATGTAAATTTAAAAAAAGAAAAAAGAAAAAGAAAAAATGTATCTTAAAAGACAGTAAAAAAAGAATCAGTACAAACTGGATTACAAATCACATGAGGAGTGAAGGAGAAGAAAAAGTCCTGAAAGTCTTTTTTCAATGAACATTTATTAAATACACAGAGCAACAAACTGGAAATCTAGGAAGATACCGGTACCAGTGAAATTAGTAAGAAAGCAAAACAAAACAGAAAAGATGGTCAGTTTAAGTTGGCAATAATGAAATCCCTTTGTAACTCTTCAGGTTTCAATTTTTATGAGAAATCCAGAATAAGAAGAAGGCAGATACATCTGACTGAAGAACAGGTACAAGCCAGATTTAGAGAGCTTCATTTCAGAATAATTACTAAAAGGATGGTAGTTGAATCCTTGAGAATGGATGAGTTTTCTGTAGGAATATTCAAAGAGTACAATAAATTAGGGACGGGGAGAGCATCACAAAATTGTATCTCTGTAAGATCATTTTTAAATGTCATCCAATCATTCATTTGTCCTTGGGCAGAACTGCACTTAAATAAAAACTCCAAAGGTCATTATCTTTCATTTTATCTTATCTTTAAACTCTCCACCAAAAGGCATTCTTAAAAATCTCCTGCAAAATATATCCCTAATGTTAAAATACATTTATTAAAATCTTTCTGTATTTTCTTTTTTTTTTTTAAATTTTTTTTTTTCAACGTTTTTTATTTATTTTTGGGACAGAGAGAGACAGAGCATGAACGGGGGAGGGGCAGAGAGAGAGGGAGACACAGAATCGGAAACAGGCTCCAGGCTCCGAGCCATCAGCCCAGAGCCTGACGCGGGGCTCGAACTCACGGACCGTGAGATCGTGACCTGGCTGAAGTCGGACGTTTAACCGACTGCGCCACCCAGGCGCCCCAAATCTTTCTGTATTTTCAATGTAGTTTCAGAACACAAAGAGTAAATTTTCTTATAGTAAGTGAAATTAAATAATCAAACATTAAATTATATCTCATTTGTTAAATGGATAAGCAGAAGGACTTATACACTTTTTTCTTGGTCTTATAAAAATGTATCATTCAGAGCACGTGGGTGGCTCAGTCTGTTGAGTGTCCAACTCTTGATTTTTGCTCAGGGTATGATCTAAAGTTCGTGATTTTGAGCCCCATGTTGGGCTCTGAACTGACAGCATGGAGCCTGCTTAGGATTCTCTCTCTCTCCCTCTGTACCTCCCCTGCTCACATGCTCGCTCGCTTTCTCACTGTCTCTCTCTCAAAATAAATGAATATAATAAACTTAAATAAATATGTATAACTCAATATACAGCATAAGCTTAGAAGAAAACATTTTCTTCAGACAAGTCCAAAAGATCTATTTGTATTACATCAAATCAAGTTCTTATCCAACAGTGAAAAAAGGTTTCTGAATTTCCATAAATGCCCTGGTGTTCTAAAATAAGCAGTATCTTTCTGAATCAACTTAAACAGGATATTATAATTCATGATATTTGAATTATGAAGATTTAGGGTTTTTTCCCAAATTGTGATTTGTTGTTGTTATTCTCTTCTCAACCTTATACAATCATAAAGAATGTTAAAATAAATACAAAAATTAGCAGAAAACTAGGCTGTACAAGTTCTAGAGCATCTTTGTAATTTAGCCATTTGGAATTCTGGAACCTTAAAATTAGTAAATAGTTTGCAATTAGTAATCTGGAGGAAAAGGAGAGGCAAATGTTAAATACTCTTATCAAAATTATATAACTGAAACTGTTGTTTAGAAGAAATCAACATAAGTGGTAAAGTATTTTCAAATGATAGGTCTACTGCTATAAAAATAAGTCTAATCTCATCAAAAAGGCCTATGTTCAAAGCTATTTCTATGAGCATGGAAAGAACTGAATAACTCTCCCTGGTTTATACTGTATCTCGCCAATACCTTAAAAAACTAACACTACACATATTCTAGTAAATTTCAATATAACATAACGTATAGAAAAGAGTTAACATAGCTGGGCTGAGACTATCTTTGGAACAGCCTCCTTGCAAGGTTGGCTCTTGGATGGCTTCCGGGAATGTGGCTGATAAACAGTTTCTCACCACGATATAAAACTTTCCCTAAATTATCATGTCTGGACTGTTACACAAACAATATGGTGTATGCTAAATATCTGCCTTCCTTCCAGAAGTTGGAAATTTTGGTTGGTGCAAGGCAGAGGGTACCTACATGACCAGCCTCCAGTAAAACCCTAGAGGACTGAGTCACTAATGAGCTTCAATGGTCCACAATACTTTGCACATGTCACAACTCATTGGAGGAATGAAGTGTGTGCTGTGTGACTTCACTGGGAGAGGACTTTTAAATGCTTCTGTCTGATTCCCTTCACTAGTTTTGCTTTGTTTTCTTTTGGTATAATAAATCTTTGCCATGAGTACAACCATATGCTAAATCTTATGAGTCCCTTCAACAAATCACCAAACCTGGGGTGGTTTGGGGGACCCATAACCAATATGGTTTGAGATCGTTTGATTCTTCAAAAGTAGTTATCTGGATTTACACATAAAAATATTCATTGCATTTGCAGATGGTAAAAGTTTAAATACACTGAAAGATACAATGAAGTTTTAAAAAGGCTGGAACAACTGAGCCAACTCTAACAAGATGAAATTTAAAGGAGATAAAGATAAAATTGTGTTTTCAAAACCCACAAACTATTGTACATGTAGGAAGAAGGAACAAATAATTAAGCAGGTGCAAAAAAAACTTAGGCTTTATTGAAAATAAGCTCAATATGTTAAGTGATAAAATATAACTACCAAAGGTACCTAATTTACTTCTATGCTGAATAGAAGCTCAATAAATATATAATAAATGTTATATAAACCAAGGAAGAATGACAACTCCATTCTCTTTTGTTAATGGTCATATCACATACAGAACATTATTCAGCTCTGAGCACCATTTAAAGAAGGATATATTAGAGCACACGCAGGGAAAAAACTAGTGATGAGCTTTAAAACCATATTTTAGGAGTAATGGATCAAGAGTAAGATAAGGCTTTTCTAAGAAACAACGGCTCTATTAATGGATACACAAGGTTCTTGGGCAAAATAGAAATTTTAAATTCTTTCTAGGTAATCATGGTGGGAAAAAGTCAGAAAGACATTCATTTCAGCTGAATAAAATAAAAATTATCCCAAATCCAAAGCTACCCCAAAACGCATTTGCCCTCTGTTAAAATATGTATTCAAAGCCTACGAGTCCACTGAATGTGGATTTTAGAAGGAAGAATTTAATTAGAGTAGATACCTATACACAACTGAGTTGGGCAGGGAAAGGGGTAAGGGAAAAGACCCAAAAATACAGTTAATCTGGACAATTTCACCCAACAAATGTATGACTTACCAATTAGCATTTTATACTCAGCTCAACAAATGATTAAATAGCCACTATATATAAGACACTCTGAGGAAATAGATGTAAAAGACACAATGAGAGGGTACCTAGGTGGTTCAGTCAGTTAAGCATCCGACTCTCAAGTTTGGCTCAGTTCATGATCCCCAGGTCAAGAGATTGGGTCCCACATTAGGCTTCGTGCTGGGTGTGGAGCCTGCATGAGATTCTCTCTCCCTCTCCCTCTTCCCCACATGCACATGTATGCACATGCTTTCTGTCTTGCTCTAAAAAAAACAAAACAAAAAACAAAAAACAAAAACACACACACACACACACAAAAACAAAAAATCAAAACGAACAAACAAAAAAACCACAACGAGGAGAAAAGGTGCAGACTTATAAGCGTCCCCTGCTCCTTAGACATTCATACCAGGTATGACTTCTACAAAGTAGTAAAACCACTCAATTGTCTACCAGAGCTCCAGTCACCACAGTGGGAATTATGCCCATGGTTTTGTAGGTTAGGGAAAGCCTTAGTATCAAAACTAGGCCTGGGGTTCTCAGCCCTCAACAGCTGGTCTTGATGTCCACATACATTCCAAGGATGCAGGGTTTGAAAGTCTCCACTTATAAAAAGATCCTCCCCTACTTTGAGAGGCCAGCAAGGATATTATTTCTGTAACAGAGGCTGAAGAGTACAATTTAAAACATGTCCTAAATCTTTCTCAAACTCCAGTATATAAATGGTCGTGTGGCACACAGAGCACACAAACAGGAAATGCTGAGGACAGCACCAACAATGGGAGAACAGCACTGACAGAATTCAGTGTTTTTAAAAATAATACACGGTCTTAACAAAGCAGGAGCACAAAGTAAATGATAAGCTATTACAAATGAGAAGATGTGGGGCGCCTGGGTGGCTCAGTCAGTTGAGCATCCAACTTCGGCCCAGGTCATGATCTCACGGTCTGTGAGTTCGAGCCCCGCGTTGGGCTCTGTGCTGACAGCTCAGAGCCTTGAGTCTGCTTCCAATCCTGTGTCTCCCTCTCTCTCTGCCCCTCCCCCACTCTCACTTTGTCTCACTCTGTCTCTCAAAAATAAATAAATATAAAATAAAAAAAAAGAGAAGATCTGAGCTAAAAGATTTTTAAAATTAAAAACTTTGGGCACTTTGGTTTAAATGCAGCTGAACAGATCCGTCCTAGTTACCTTCTTTTTTCTTAAAGTGGGGAAGAAAAATACCATAAAACACCACATTAACAAAGCAACCTCTAATGGGGCTAGGAGGCAATAAAGTGAAAAATTAATTACCTTAATTTACTTGTTAATGTAGAACTGCTCCTGGCAAGTTGGGAGCGAAACAACCTGGTTTGATAGTTATTGGTGTGAAGATAAACTGGCTCGTTCCCTTTGAAAAGCAACTGGCAATATATGCAAATAATCTTAAAACACCTTCACACGGTTTGGCTCAGTATTTCGCTTTCTTAAAAACTGTAAGAAAATAATACTAAATACAAAGTTTCACTTATAAAGATGTTCGTAAGGAATATGCAATAACGTGGAAAAATGCTCAAGATATAAATAAATAACTACATTTAAAAATCCTTTACATAGAAAAGGTCCTAATGCACAGTGGGAAAATGGAAGGGAAAGAAATGAAGAGTTATTCTATCTAATTCTATGTGGGTAATGGGCTTATGGGTGATTTATTCTTTTTTGTCCTTTTATATATTCCCTGTATTTCCTTAAGGAGTAATACTTTTTTTTAATGTTTATTTATTTTTTGAGAGAGACAGAGTGCAAGTGGGGGAGGGGCAGAGAGACAAGGAGACACAGAATCCGAAATAGGCTGCAGGCTCCAGGCTCTGAGCTGTCAGCACAGAGCCCAACCTGGGGCTCGAACCCATGAACCGCAAAGCCGAAGTTGGATGCTTAACCAATTGAGCCACCCAGGCACTCCAAGGAGTAATATTTCCACCCAGGCACCCCAAGGAGTAATATTTCTTTAAAATATTAAAAACAGGGGTGTCTGGTGGCTCAGTCAGTTAAGTGTCGCACCCTAGATATCAGCTCAGATCAGGATCTCATGGTTCATGATATCGAACCCTGCAATGGGCTCTGTGCTGGCAGTGTGGGGCCTGCTTGGGATTCTCTCTCTCCCTCTCTCTCTCTCTCTGCCTCTCCCCAGCTTACTCTAAGTAAATAAACTTAAAAAAATTAAAATTAAAAATAACTAAAATGAATCTTGATTGAGAATGAAAAGGAGAAATTAGTGATGTAGAAGCGATGAGAATTAAGAGGCAGAACTTAAGAGTTTACAGTGATTAGCTATTAGCTCATCCTTTTATAGAGTTGTCTGATAATTAGAGATGCTTATTATGGAAAGGCAAGTTACTGAATATATCAAGAAGTAGAGACAATATCCTAACACTCAAATGATCTCTATAAGAAATTCTTGAGGTCTTAAGACTCTGCAGTCCACTGTTCTGAAAAAAACAGGAAGATCCAATGATCCTCTGGAGAGCTTCCATTTAAAATCAAACTAATGTAAACCTGACAATTTGCTGGGCTTTTTAAAACATTCAGCTTTATGTGAAATTATTCTATGTGTTTTAAAAATTTATTTTTAATTCCACTATAAATTAACAATGTTATGTTAGTTTTGAGTGTACCATATAGTGATTCAACAATTCTAACCATAACTCAGTGCTCATTACATGCTAAGTGTGCCCTTAATCCCCTTCATCCTTCACCTTTCACCCATCCCCCCACCCACCTCCTTTCTGGTAACCACCAGTTTCCTCTCTATATTTAAAAATCTGTTTTTTGTCTCCTTTTTTCTTTCTTCATTTGGGTTTTTTTCACATTTTTTAAGTTTTCAATTTTAATTCCACTATAGTTAATACACAGTATTATATTAGTTTCAGGTGTACAACATAGTGATTCAACAACTGTATAAACTACTCAGTGTTCATCACGATAAATGTAGTCTTTAATCCCCATCACCTATTTCACCCATCTGCCCTCTGGTAACCATCAGTTTGTTCTCTAGTGGTAAGAGTTTGTTTCTTGCTTTGTCTCTTTTTTTTTTTTTCCTTTGCTTATTTCTTTTTTGTTTTTTCCTTAACTTCCACATGAGTGAAATGATACGTTATTTGTATTTCTCTGACTTTTTTCACTTAGCATTACACCCTCTAGATTCACCCATGTTGTTGCCAATGAAAGATTTCATTCTTTTGTGTGACTAATATTCCTATTCATTTTTTACAGGAAATATAAGACAAATAAATTATAAAGGTGTTCAGCTAGACTACATGGGTTCAAATAATGGCTCTCCTACCTCAGTGACTTGGAACAGTACCTAATGCCTCAAAAGCATACGTAAGTATTTGCTTTTATTCTAATGAACCAAAGTGTATCTTTGATATAAATGTCAAGATCATTCATTCATTTTCTCGCCCATTTGACTAAACTTGAGAAAAACTCAAACACTCAGATTAATTTAAAACACCATTAGTTGACAATGTCAGACACCATAAAATTCCTTTTGCTGTAATAAATCTCAGCCATGAGTGCAACTATACCCACTTACATTCTAATTTACAAATTTCCAAGCACTTGCTAATATGTTGTACGTCAATGCAGAATTATAAATTCTCTAAGTCATATACATTTTAGAGTTACACACAATTTTGCCTCCTATAACAGCGAGATCTTCTGTCCTTTAGTTTTCTGCTTTACTGCTTATTAAAGTACTACAAAAGAGGCCACTTATTTATAAGTAAAATCAATTCTTTTGGATTATAAGATTATCACTTATTGAAGGAAAGTTTAACACATGTTTTTGACGTCTGAAACTTTTGTCCAATATTAAGTATTACTGACTGCTACATTAATAGTTTAATAAAAAGACTAGGAAATAAGTGGGTTTTTTTCATTGCCAATCCTTTCTTTTAATTATCTTATTGTATTTTAAAATCTAATTCCAGAGGGACAGGGATTTTTATGTTATTGTTCTTGAAATAGTTGTCATGTTTCTGTAACAGCTCTTACTCTCTATATCCACTGACAGACAGAAAGCTCAATGTTTATAATAGCAGTGCCCAGCACTGAGTAATTTTAATGATCAGGGTACAGGTTAAGCTAGAGATCTAAAAATAGGACTCAACACTGTAAAACAGTTGACAGTTCTTCAAAAATTAAGCATAGATACACAAAGGACCATAGCCAAATAGGACAAAATATAAATATGTTAGCCATAAAAGGTAAGAATAATTTACTTAGAAAGTGTAGGACTATTTCATTTAGAGTGATGTATTCAGTTGACAAACCACTGGAATCATAGGGAAGGAATCAGTGTCTAGAGTTTTACCCACATGCCAGAAATTCTCCTGATGCCTGGATGAATCAGATTGAAATTATCACTCATGAGATCCTTTGCAATTATAAAAGCACAACATTTTATTACTGTATGTACCATATAAAAAGCATTTATAATGTCTTATATCAGAGGTCAGGAGATTTTTTTCTGGAAGGGCCAGACAGTAAGTATTTTAACTTCTGTAAGATAGAAGATCTCTGTCACAATAACTTAACCCTGCCATTGTGGTATGAAAGCAGTCACAGGCAACACATAAATGAATGGGCACAGCTAAGTTTCAATAAAACTTTATTAACAATAGTAGGCAGTGGGCTTTAATTTGTCAATCCCTGTCTTATAAGTATCTATATGTTGTCCATATGACCCCTAATAGTCTATATGTTCTTGGAGAACTAAAAATATGTTTTACTTATAAGTCTCATCATCTTGCACAGAATTTAGTATAGTCCCTAGCAACAGAGTAACAACCAAATAAAGAACAATAATTATATTGATCAAAAATTAATTATAATTTAATTGATTATAATTATATATAAGGTCCACATCATATGCCTAGCTTGGTTGATAGGCAGATAAGCTAAAACCCACCTGTCATAAAGATAGAAATTCTAATCATAGAGATTCACCTATAATCAGGTGACAAATAGTAAAGAAAACGAATCTAAGAAGCAGTGATCTAGGATGATGCTGGAGTTGACAGAATGTGTCCCATATATATTCCCTCAAGCTATATCCACCCCTGTTAACATTTCTGTCCTAACCTCAAAGCTTATACTTTACACCTAAACTAGTTACTTTATTCTAATCAGATTTAATGCATATAAAAGAACATTCTCTTTGTAATATACTGCATCCCGAAATTTCCTCACATGGTTTTGTATTGTGTTGAATATCGAACATTCCCCTTCCTTTTGCTTTGACAACTTCTCAAATATCCCAAGGTATGCTCTGTAACTGCAGAATCTAAACATGCGGCCAGATATTTAGGTCAATTCATCTTTTTAAATGCATCAGTCTCTCTAATTCCTCAATCTATTGCATTGTTCCTAAGACTTTTCTGCAATCTCTCCCTCAAATCCTGGAAATCAGATGATCTGCCCCCTTGCTTGCTTCCCACTATTCATAAGTTATACTTTGGATTTAAAAGTGACCAGGAGTATTACAAACCACAATTTATACCCGACTTATACCCACAATCAATAAATATTTATTGTCCTAATTTGTTGATATGGAATGCAAATTAAGATTTCAATAATTTGGATTTTGCAATGACTCATCTTGCAAGCCCTTTTAGTTAGTACCATAAATTAAGTAGTCATAAACAATCACAGAAATTTTAAATTTGTAAGAGAATAAACTTTCCAAATAACTTAGTTGAATTTATTTCAATTGCTGCCTATACTGGGAACCAAGGAAAGGATTCATTTAAGAACATTTACAAGACAATCCTGTGTTAGTCTAAATTGAGTTCCTTTAATTTTTCTGTAACCATATTATTTCATTAAAATAAAACTGAATTATACATTAGAAGGGTTTCATTTAAAACATCACTGATTCAGACTTATTTTATTCCCTGAATATTATTTCATATATTAAACATAAAACATATATAAAGCACTGTAGCAAGGAATGTCAAAACCTTTTCCATTATAATGCTTCAGAAAAACCCATCCTATGATGACTTCAAAAATACTGCAAATCCATCACAAAGAACATTCAGAACATGGTTGTGACATGTTTACTTTTCAAAAGTAGTTATATGAAGACAGTGTGATTGACAGTTCCTCATCATTATATTTTTCTATTTTTTAATTTTTTTAAATGTTTATTTATTTTTGAAACAGAGTACAAGAGGAGGAGGAGGGGAAGAGAGAGAGAGGGAGACACAGAATTCAAAGCAGGCTCTGGGCTTTGTGATGACTGCTCAGAGCCTTGTCAGGCTCAAACCCATGAACCAAGAGATCATGACCTGAGCCAAAGTTGGATGCTTAACCAACTAAGCCACCCAGGTGCCCCCATCATTATATTTTTAAATATACAGCTAAAACTATCCAATTCAGTCTATATATCTTCTAATATATTTAGCAGACAACTATTGTGTTTTGGGGTTTTATTTATTGAAAGAGAGATTGAGAGAGAGAGAGAGAGAGAGAGAGAGAGAGAGAGAGAACACTAACGAACAGAAGCAGGAGAGGGGCAAAGAGAGTGAATCCCAAGCAGGCTCCACACAGCTAGCATGGAGCTCAAGAACTATGAGATCATGACCTGAGCTGAAACCAAGAGCTGGACACTTAACCAACTGAACCACCCAGGCACCCGTACTGTGTTTTTAAAAGGAGAGGTAAATTTTCATTATCCTCTATGGACTAGAAATTGTTTTAATATCAAAACAATGAGTAGTACTAAATACATCTTATTAAAATTTTCCATGATCTCAAAAGCTCCCTTGTAACATCCAGTTAATTTTAAGGTGATCTTTCCTACTTAATAGGTTAAAAGTTAAAATTTCACATGGAATCTTTCCTGTATCAACTAAGTAAGCCTTCATTTTCTACTCAAGGAAGAAGGGTAAGGTCATTCTACCACCAGCCATCCATAAATACATGATTCAAGAGCCTTATCATGGGCAAAACTATTGCTACACAAGACATATGCTCGGGACTAGCTCTGTCTAGCTATATGATACTAGGGTCACTTAAAAATCTTATCTCAGATTTCTGTATGTGAAATGAGATAGTGCTTACTCACAAAAGCTTTTAGAATGTCAAGGGCATTATGCATGTTCAAAAAGCATTTTAACCTTTTTCAAATTTTAACTTGCAGTGATCTCTAATAATTTCTTAACCCTCACAACAGAGGTACATGCTTGTCTCCATTTTCCTCATGGTACACTGAATCATTTGAATATATGCCATAGTAACATTCCAAACTGGGATATATTGGTAACTGTGCTCAAGAACATTACTTCAAATCCTAATATGTTTTCTAAAAAAAGATGTGTACCTTTAACTATTAGAAAAGTAATTAAACACCCTACAAGGACTGCAAATTGAGAATGCCAGCATTTCCCCCCTAAGTTTGTAATGTGGTAAAAGCATTAAGACACCCCCCTCATACACACGCACGCTGTCTGTCCCTATGATACTACCAGATATCCTGGATTCAGAATCTATAAAAGTAAATCCAAATCTAGTCTTCTAATAAATTTTAAGTCTGTTTAATTGTAAGTGTTAAATCACATTTACAAAGAGGGCTGATATATGAAATTGATGACTTAAATAACAGAAGCCATCACAAGACACGTTTAATAACATGACATTGTAAATATGAGTCTTCAAAATGCACTTTTCCAGATCTATTTCCAAATAAATATACCTAGAAATCCAGTAAAGTTTTAAGATGTTGGTGATGTAAAACATTTAAAAACAACTGACTTTAAACAACAGAAGCAAGGAGAGAAAACTAATCCTTGGGATGTTACGTTTTCCTCAAAATCTATTTGAACAGAGAAAGAATTGAACATCTACATCACTGTAATTTTTAATTTCAATACAAATCATATTTTAAATATCTAACGGCAAGAACATTTCAAAAAAAACCTAGGTATACTTTATACAGAGTTTATTTTCTTACAAACAAGAAACCATGTTCTATTTTAAAATTGGTAACTTCCAACAATTCTTAAAATCAAAACCTGAATCTTCCTTTCCTTGCCAAAATAATAAATATAACAAAAGTCCAAACATAATTTAACTTAAATTATATTTAAACATATTAAAACATTAAACAAAGATTTTCAGGATTTTTTACCTGCTTTTTCAGAAATTCTTTTAATCTTCTCCAAATACATCATTTGCAATATCAATTTTACCAATTTAGCATTTTTAATTATAAAATTCCTGAGAAAGTAAACACAATAACTGTGAAGAGGCTATTAGTCTAAAATGTATGATCTAATAATAACTATTTTAAACCTGAAACTCTCTTAGGAACGTTAGTAGAGTAAATGTTTTAAAGCTGTATTTTACAGTCTATACATTAACAACTATTTGTGCCAGTGTAACCTCAGACAAGGGGTTATCTCTTGCATTCATTGCATTGGTCTACACTGCATTCAAAGATACATTTTGAATCTTAAAGAACAGGCTATATAACTTTGTGTTTGTTTACAGGCCTCCCAGCCCAGTTAATACCACCACTTTAAATTTATAAAGAAAGTATGTTTGGGCACTTTTAACTGGCAACAACCTTACTTACACTTGCCTAAATAGAAAACAAAATAAATTAATTGCAGTCTAATTTCTAAAATCAAATATGCATGTGATTTCTCTTGCATAAAGTAGCATTTTGATAAGTTTTAGAATTCTAGAAAATATTTCCATTCAATAAATTCTACCACTATGCTCTATGTTTCTTGATATTTATCATCGAGAAATTTTAGAAATGAAAAATCTCAAAGATTCATCTGGTCCCATTCACTACAGTGAAAGTGCTGATATCACATACGACTTTCATGTTAATATCTATCAGACATAACAGACTCCTAATGAATATATTACTCTGATTTTTGGTATTACTCTGATTCCCTTCATGGGGAATCATAAATAAAAACAGAATAGAAATTACCATTAAAAAATTATACTGAACACCAAGTAATGTATAGAATTACTGAATCACACATTGTACACCTGGAACTAATATAACACTGCATGTTAAGTATACTAGAATTAAAAAAAGAAATTTAAGTTATATATATGATCTTTGAAGATGGGGAATTGGAAAAGTAGACTCTTGTGTATCTGTGAGATGTAGTTAACACATCAGTTGAACCCTATTTCCCTAATATAGGATCATTCTTCTGATATTTAAAGATCTGAAAAATGTTAAAAGGTGTCATCACTGGTGCATTAAAAACCCTATAGTCACTGAGATCCCTTTCAGATGCAGCAAATAACACTTCAAACTGATTGTGTTGAAGCCAAAATAAGTCAAGAATATCTAATGTTGCAATTTCTCTGAAATTTTTTTCTGAAATAAATATTATAGGAATCAAAAACTATATAGACTATCTACAAAGAAGTAGAAAGACATATTCCATGCTCATGGATTGGAAGCACAAATATTGTTCAAATGTCTATACCACCCAAAGCAATATATACATTTAATGTGGTCCCTATCAAAATACCAACAGCATTTTTCACAGAACAAGAAAAAAATTCTAAATTTTGTATGGAAACACAAAAGATCCTGAGTAGCCAAAGCAACCTTGAGAAAGAAAAGCAAAGCTGGAGGCATCATAATTCCAGACTTCATACAATGCTGTGGTAAACAAAACAGTATGGTATGGGCACAAAAATAGACACATAAATCAACAGAACAGAATAGAAAACCTAGAAATGAACCCACAATTATGTGGTCAATTAATCTTTGACAAACCAGGAAAGAATATCCAATGGGAAAAAGACAGTCTCTTCAACAAATCGTGTTGGGAAAACTGGACAGCAACATGAAAAAGAATGAAACTGGACTTCATTACGCCATACACAAAAATAAATTCAAAATGGATGAGAGGCCTACAAGTGAGACCTGAAACCATAAAAATCCTACAAAAGAACACAGGCAGTAATTTCTCTGACATTGGCCATAGCAACTTTTTCTAGATAGGTCCCTGAGGCAATGGAAATAAAAGCAAAAATAAAGTATTTATACTACATCAAAACAAAAATTTCTACACAGCAAGGTAACAATCAAAAAAACTAAAAGACAACCTGGAATGGAAGAAGATATTTGCAAATGACATATCTGATAAAGGGTGGGTATCCAAAATATATAAAGAACTGATAAAATACCCAGTAAACAAATAATCCAATTACAAATGGGCAGATGACATGAACAGATATTTCTCCAAAGACATCCAGATGAACAATAGACACATGAGAAGATGTTTTCATCATTTACCATCAGGAAAATGCAAATCAAAACTATAGTGATACCACGCCACACCTGTCAGAATGGCTAAAATCAACAACATATGAAACAAAAGGTGTTGGTGAGGATGCTGGGAAAAAAAGTAACACTCATACTGTTGATGGGAATGTAAACTGGTGCAGCCACTGTGGACATCAGTATGGAAGTTCCTCAAAAAGTTAAAAATAGAACTACCCTATTTACCCAAAGGATACAAAAACACTAATTCAAAGGGATACATGCACCTCTATGTTTATAGCTGCATTACTTACAATAGCCAAGATATGGAAGCAGTCCAAGTATCCATCGATTGACAAATGGATAAAGAAGATGTGATATATACACACAATGGAATATTATTCAACCATAAAAAAGAATGTGATCTTGTCATTTGCAATGACACGGATGGAGCTAGAGAGTATAATGTTAAGCAAAGTAAGTCAGAAACATGACTGGATAATGTTACTTGTAGAATCAACAAGCACTGTTTTGTGAAACGTCAAAATATTGCTTAGTCATCATTCTCTCTTTTTTTTTGAGTTCATTTATTTATTGACAGAGACAGAGAAAGGGGGGGGGGAGGGGGGAGAGAATCCCAGACAGAATCTGCACTGTCAGTGCACAGCCGAACATGGGACTTGATCTCATAAACTGTGAGATCATGACCTGAGCTGAAATCAAGAGTCAAACACAACCCAATGAGCCACCTAGGCACCCTCAGCATTCTTGCTTTTTTCAGCATCCTTTTTAATAAAACAATTTTGTTTTTCTGAGTACAAAGGAAGTAAATGCTCATTTCTAAAAACAAATTAAACAGAATATTAATAAAGAAGACCCAATGCCATCACTATTAATATTCTAAAACACAACCATTTATACTATTAAACAAAGTTATGAATATTTTAAATTGCAGAGCAAAACGAGCACTGGATAAAACTCATTTACGAGAAACACTCAAAAGGGAATCTGGTTGTTTTCTTTTTCTTTTCTAGTCACTTCATTTTCTTCTATGTCTATACATACATTTGGTTGGAGAGTATGCCACTTTCTACATATTCTTCTTAATCCAAAAATAAAGTTTTGTTCGGGGAGAAGAGCGCTTGTTGGAACGTACACATCAGAGTATCACATCAGCTCAGTAACCTAAGCTTCTGTGCATTGTGATGGCTCTACCTGAACATGTTATATTAGCAAATTCCCCACACCTTAATCTCCTTTATTTATCACATGCTTGTATCTTTTCCATACCTAATGATTAGCTTCCAGAGTGGAGAGAGACAGAGGACAGTCCTTCAAGGCAACAACTGCATTTACTTCTAAACTCATAAATTAGTGCCATATGTAGAATGAAACCTGTTGGCTAATCTTTGTTTCTTCCAGGTAACCTGTATATAACAAAACACCCTAAATTCCATTTTAGTAAGTGAAGAAAATTAAAATGTAAAGACAAATGGCAAAACATTCCTGAACAATCCTTTCTTACTATTGCCAACCTGACAAAAGAAAAATGTTTAAGCGTATTTTATGCAATAAATAATGTAAGGTAAATTAATCTCAGAATCATCCCAACAACTGCTTGCTGGTTATACTTAATGTCAAATGATGTCTTCATGAATAATCATTCCTGGAAAAGGAGCTTTCAAAAATTATGGAAGTTTTCTATATTTAAAAACATCTGAGTTTAAGCCAAAATCTGAGTTTAAACAGATATGAAAAAAAATGCCGTTTTAGGAAACTCTTATACTCAATGGATTAATTCTGTTGTAAAATGTAATCTTCTTAGATTTTAATTAGTGATCTCGAAATTATGGTAGCAATGAATATGGCAGCCACAAAGATAATGAAACAGGAGCTACCACATTCTGAACGTGTTCTATGTGCCAAGAGCCATGCAGAGCACAAAGGCTACAATAGCTTGTTTAGTCCTCAAATCTAGCCCAACAGGAAGGTACAAGTCCCTGGGTTTTGCTGAGGAGAAAACTGAGGACTTGGAACATTCAGTACTACTAGGGATAAACAGCCTCTGAAGGCCAGGATTTCAGTCCAGATTTCATACCCTAGTAGGTTATAAAGACTTCCAATACTACGTAACTTCAGAAACGGCTCCAGAGACAATCGAACCCTTAGTAACAGACTCTGGCATTATTGTTTCGCTGTCACTTATAACCAAATTGAATAATTACCACAGAATACAATATAATGATGAGAATAATGGTTATGCTTTCCATTCTTCAAACATATTAATTTTAAAAAGACAGAGTAGTTTCAAAATAAGTATTATTATATAAACACACATTAAAATAGGTCAAAAGGAAGTTACAAGGCTTGCCTGAGAGTTGCGCATGAAACATTATAATAAATGAAAAATCTAAACCTAGTACTTGCCTTATAGGCTCCCCTTGCTTTTCCAGGATATGAAACCTTGACTGAACTCCTGGCCTTCAGAGGCTGTTTATCCCTAGGTAAGACACTGAATGTTCCAAGTCCTCAGTTTTCTCCTCAGTAAAACCCAGGGACTTGTACCTTCCTGTTGGGCTAGATTTGAGGACTAAACAAGCTAATGTAGCCTATGTGCTCTGCATGGCTCTTGGTACATAGAACATGTTCAGAATGTGGTAAACCTTCTCCACTCACCTGCCTGAAAATATTTTCTTCAACAGGAAATTCACACAGATCTGAAGAAACTATTCAACAAAAACTTAACAAAAATGAATAAAGGCAATGCCAAGGAAATGCTATGCCCCAAGGTTTCAGTTTGATTACAGACTAAACTAGCAAGTTTGGGCTTACGAGATTGCTGTTTTAATAAAATATGTTTGTAAGATCAAGGAAAAAGATATCACAAGGTATGGAAGGGACTACGGCAAAATGTTTAGGTGAAGAAAAAGAATAAAACTCAGAGAAATTTGTAAGGAAAAGGTACAGACAGAGGTACAAAGGTGTGAAGGCTTTTGAGGAAAGAAAACAAAAAACAAAACAAAACAAAACAAAACAATAACCCAGAAAAGCAGTGAAGCAGAGTGGTTAAGTATGTAGGCTTTGGCTCTAACCCAGCTAAATATGAATGAACCTGTGGGGAGGAAATGAGTGACCTTGCGTCCATCACCCTTCTTTAGTTTCCTGTCTCTAGGATAAGAATAAGAACAGTATCTATCTGAAAGGGGTGTAGTGAGGATTAAAAGTCAAAATATATATAAAACTTAACACAGTGTTGGGGTGCCTGGGTGGCTCAGTCAGTTGAGTGTCTGAATTCAGCTCTGGTCATGATCTCAAGGTTTGTGAGTTCAAGCCCCATGTTGGGCTCTGCGTTGACAGCTCAGAGCCTGGAGCCTGCTTTGGATTCTGTGTTTCTCTCTCTCTCTCTGCCTCTCCCCTGCTCATGCTCTGTCTGTCTCTCTCTCAAAATAAACAAACATTTTTTTAAAATTAAAAAAAAACTTAACATAGTGTTTAAAACTTGACACATAATTGTTGTTACTAATTATCATGAGGAAAAGCCAGAAGAGGAAAATGCAATAAATGCAGCCTCAAGTTTTCTCTACAGAATATCTACTGTAGAATATCTCTACAGAATATCTACAGGATACAGAATATCCTTTCGAGCTATATTTATTTACACACCAAACTAAAGGAATCAAAATCTGATTCCCAAATAATACATATAATGTTGAATATTCTATTTGTGACAGCTGAAAAGTTAGTAGTATTATGCTTTCTTGAAATCTGTTTTTCCTTTAACTGGTCTGAACTTAAAAGGTTCATTTTGAATATCCAAAATGCCACTGGCAAACACAGGGCAAGAAATAATATAAACAACCCAAACCACAGAAATGTGAAACAATTAAATTTTGATTCTAAGTGAGTGTTTTTATGAAACTGAAACAAAGTCTGATTTTGATACGTAGAATACTATTTTATTCTTTATTTTAAACCTTTCTTACATGTTTAAAAATATACACGGGTTCAAAACAACCTCAATAAAATGATGACATTTCTACTAACGGACCTCTGAAGTCAAACCACTCGTGTGCAAACACACTAGGCTTCCAATTTGAAGTCATAGGCACATTTCATTAAATGCATTTCATAAAACAAATAAATCAAAATGCTGAGAAGAAAAATACTCAGTAGTCTGATATAAACTTTAAAATATCTGTCAGGCAGGAAACTTATAGTAAAAAAGTAAGATTTAGATGTTTTACCACTCACACCTGCTTCACTACTGATTCCCCCAAATGCCATTTTGCTACATCTAAACCCCTGGCAATTTATTATACAATTCCACGTAGCACACTAAAAAATAAGTTAATTTAATCTCTGCGTATGAAAACAGATTACAAAAGGAAATACTGACAGCTCTTACCTGTATTTGATAATTAAGTATATCGTATTCTCAGCAGTACTAAGAATGCAGCTTGATCTAATATAAATATCTAATAACAACTACACAAAAGTATTTTTCTCTTTAAAGTTTTTGTATATTTTTTCCAATGTTGATGAGTTAAGCAACATTGATCTATGTATTGTGCTAAGAAAACATTAGGCACAGATCACATAATATAATTTACATTTTCTTTGTTGTAAAAAATATAGTATATGCAAATGCATATCACACAAATGATTGGTGGACGCAACACTAAGCTTTGTAGACCTAACACAAAAAGGTTAATATTTTCTACTGGATTGCGGGGAGGACACGCTGTGTGGCTTGAAGAGCAATACCTTACTTCTGGGTGAATACTCTGAAATCTCCATTAGAATTATTTGTGGATTTCCTTAAAGAAAAACAAAGCTTTATTATAGCAAAAAAAGACACTACTTTGGGCACACGAGCTAATTGGAAAGGAACCAGATAAAAATGTATACAAAAGCTATTAAAAATATTTAACACAACATCTCAAAGAACCTTTGTTGGAAGGAATAGATTATTTAAGATTATGATTGCTTTGTATAGTAGATTCTTTCATTAGCTAAGACACTTTTGGGTTAAGGTACCAAAGGATGCAGATCAAGAACAATGGAGAAAAAAATAGCAGGCTGTTAGAAAGGGGGTGGGGGTGGGTACACATAATTTTACCCAGAAGAAACAAAAGTACTGTTTCTTTTTGTTTATAGCAAATAATTTGCACTGCGGACATTATAAAAACACAAGCAAAAGGGTTATGTGGCAGGTAATAAAATACAATGCTTACTATGCATCCTTCATAGAGAGACAACTTATGGGTTGCAGATTAGTACATTTAAGAGTATACTTTGATGCAAAAAATTGCACTTTGCCACATATATTATATGTAGCATTTAAAGGGCAATTTATGTAAGTCATTTCCACAAACACAAAGAAAGTGAGACAGACAGACAGAATGAGAGGCAAAGACAGAGGAGAGAGCTCAGTCAGAGAGGACAGAGATGCCGAGGGGCTTTGCTCATGTCCTGTGGAAGCTCTGAGATACTTTTTTCAATAATTTTTTCATCTTCAGTGCTTAATTTTGCTATTACTGTACATTTATACTCACATACTAAAGTTATCTCATGAGATTACCCTCTATACATTCTTTTCTCTAGCTCCCCCTCCCCCACCACTGTGGAAAAAGAGAAGGAAAAAAAAAAGAAATCTTTAGTCCCTTCATCTCATAGTCAACTATTCAAGTAAATATTTCTCTAGTGGCAAACTTCCAGAGGAATTATTTAGATATTCTAGAAGAATCAAGAACACAATCCAAAACCCCTGTCAGATTACACTGGATTTACTGTATAGTTCTCTTCAAATGGAGCAGGAATTAGCCCGTTTCCTAGGTTTGGGGTCTCGTGCTTCCTGATCCTTCTCACACAGACAAGATGTGCACATCGTCTTGGACAGTCTTCGGAGGCCTAGCCGGAAAACACTGTTGGAAAGGCTGTATATTACACAGTTACAAAAACTATTACTTATAGCAAGCCAGGTTGTTAGGAAGGACAGTGTTGGATTGTCTAAGACCCGGGAGCTTTCCAGAAGGAAGTAAATTATATAAGGGAGCCACAGCATGTAAAACACACTGGTTATCCGAAACAAAACCATGGCGTAGCGACGGTCGGGGCTGTGTCCGGTCTCTCCAGAGGCATCCACCTCATGGCTAGGAAATCGGGCCCTCCGGTCATTTATCTCTTTGGTGTGCTGACGGCAAATTTTGAAAATGTGGAAGTAAGTGAAGCAGACCACAAAGGCAGCAGGAGCATAAAGTAAACAAACAATAAAGCCAGTAAAATAGGCACTGGTGAGCCAAGAGGTGGCACACCATTCAAAAATGTCACCATGGTACCCAGGTTTCCCCCAGCCAAAAAAGGAAGGCAAGAAAATGAGGCAAGAGTAGATCCAGATTAAAATAATGCAAATTCTCAGGCGACAAGGAGTGACCAGTTGATTGTAGGAAAGAGGCTTGGTAATTGCAAGATAGCGATCCACGCTTATGCAAGCAAGACATGCCATAGAAACGCTTTTTAGAACCGAGATGATATATCCAAAAACCTGGCAAGTCAATGACTCATGGATACCTGTGGAGTAGTGAAGAAGTGAGAGAGTAGGAACCAAGCAGCTAACTCCAACGAAAAGATCAGCATATGCCATTGTCTGAATAAAATAGCTGGTAGTGTAATGGTGTAAGAGTGGAGCACAGTGAAAGACAAAGATGACCGTTAAATTCCCAGCAATGATTAGAAATGTCAGCAAGACAATAACAACGGTCTCAAAGATGCACACATCCACCGCACTGTAGTAGCCAAATCCAAGTGGGCAGGAGTGACGTTCGGACACATTCACAATGCCACTGCTCATGTTCAGGATGCTCCATTCAGTCCACCTGGATTCATTCATGGCTTGGAATTAAGAGAACATGTAGCCTTGACTCCAGCAAGCAGGTGCCCTGTCCAGCATGTGTTAAACTCTACACATGAGTGTCTCGGGATCAGCTTCGGTAGACAGTGGCAGTGCTTCTGTCACAGCCGAGCATCCCAGAGAGTACTCAAGCCTCTTCATCAGTCTCAGTGCAGCAGTGACACATCTCAACTTTGGGAGGGGGAGAAAGGGAAGTAAGCTAGAAAGGAGGTGAAAAAAGGTCACTGATTAGCTTCCTCTGGTGCTCTCTCCAACAACTTTTTGAAGACACAAGGCACTTCTAGAGAAAATGGATATTTTATTACCTTTCACCATGAAAAATTAAATCTGTAAAAAGAAAAAAAAATCAATTGCCAAGGGAAGAAAAGAGTTTGTGAGCTGTTTGGGCTCATCAGAAAGGTAGTTTCTTAGGGATCAACTAGAAATAATGAGGGGAAAAAAGTCTTAAATTGTCTCAGGCTTCTTACTTCATCTGTCATGAGAAGTGGATTCATATTTTACGGTTTTAAATAATTAAGATCTAAGATCTAGTTGCAAATCTAAGAAAAAGTTCATTGCGGCAAAGAGTGCCTTTGGGCTCAGTTCAGGGTTCGATGCTGGTGGATGAACTTTATGATCTATTTCTCATTTCTCAAAAAAGCTAAATCCCCACACACACATACACACAAGGTTAATTCTAAAAGACTCGGGTCTACTTGGGCACAAAGGAGCAGAATAGGGGCAACAGACTCCAGACTGCCCTATAACTCTCATGAGTAAACAAAAGCATATTTCCAGTAGTGAAGATAATGTGCAATGGGTTAACACGTGACAAGATATGATAAACTGTAAAGTTTTAATTCTGCATGCAATTTTTTAAGCATTCGGATGAAAACAGTTTTAGTCCATTACAATTACCGGTTCTACATGTAATTTGTATGTTCTCCTTTTCAAAGGGAAAATAAATGTTATTAATTTCAGCATCAATAATTGAAAATAACTTTCATTATCTGATATGCTACCTTCCTTATAACGGAATAATAGATTCACAGCTCAAAGTTATTTCTCACCTTTGCAACCACACCTATATCTCACGTATATATGAAATTTAAACAATAGAAACTTTCCTATGCACTCTGAGCTTATTTGACTAGAAACGCTGCCATTATTTCTTACTTAGGTATTTCTAGTAGGCTTCATAGTCTGTTTCTATTCTACTTTCATCAGAGGATTAACACATTAAATCATTACTTCGACTAAATCTTCTGAAAGTGGAAAATTACCTTGTTTGCTATACTTGCAGTTATACAGCAGCCATATGTTATGAAAATGCCTCTTCTATTTCTGTTTTCTATTTTGAACAAGTGCTCGATTAGTACAGGGGTCATTAGGTAGGTTATAAGATGGTCTTATTTTAAAATACCTCTAAAGCATCAAGATGAGTTTAAATCCTAGAGTTTGAAATACTGAAAGGCTTGCAGGATAGAATCCATCCAAGAGGCTTCCAAGGTCATTCTGTTATCAGGTTAACATTTATCAAAAATCTTTTTAAAAGTACAGGTATTTCAGAGAGTTTCTTGTCAGTCTTTGTTGTCATACCTCTTGAAGAAATAACATGCATTAGAGATAAAAACGTTTCCTTCAGGAACAAAGCAGCAGCTTAACAGAAAGCATTCTTCTGAAAGTTATTTTCTCGTGCACCACCAAGTCATTTAGGGAAGTCCTTCTTTTATAACAGCCACAGAATATTCCTCCTTGCACATTCCTAGTTTCACTTATCACAAAATAGTTCTCTTCTTACGGGAATAAGGCAATGCTTCTCACCTACATTCACTCTTATCAGCTGCTAGGCTGGGCTGCTTGATTCAGAAGTCCGATTTACTGTGATGCAGTTACCAGGATGCTGTCGCTATATTCTTCACAATCTCTCAGTATCACTGCCTCCACCTGAGCCGGAGCCCTGCTCCTCTCCTCCTCATCCTGAGCTGATGCAGAAGAACTCACCACCATCAGAAAGGTGACTCGGTCCTCCTGCCCCAATCAACAGCACAGCCAATGGCTACTGCAGCTGAAACTGTCACTAGGTAACAGTTGCCAGGCACATGCAGGCTTATAGACTTACTCGGCAAGCTCTGATCAAGATTGACAAAAGAAGACAATGGAACTGACCGATCCTTATAACATATTAATGGCATGTATGAATCTCTAGAGATAGTCTCCTTATAGCATTTATAAAGATTAATTCCTATGGACCAGACAGTAAGAAACAAACAAAACAAAAACAAAAAACAAACAAACAAAAAAAACCAAAAAAACACTGGGATACACCTTTAAACCCTGTAGAGAAACTACCACAAGGTACTATGACACTAAAAAGTCAGCAGTAATCTAATGCTCACTGGCAGAAAAAAACGTATTAATTATTAAAAATCAGCTAAGACTTCGTGAACTCAAGTGATATAGCTACTATTTTTACTCCCTAAAATATAGGTATGTTTTGATTAACAGAAGTTAAGTCATTTAATAATCTCTCCAATCCCTGCCACACCCACACTAAATTGCTGAATCCGATGTATTTAAGTGTATAAACAGAGCATTGGAACTAACACCTCTATGCTAACATCTATTTGGGGAAATATTTAAGGTCAAATGTGAACTCTGAAAAGTAGGCATTAGAAATAAGTAGAATGATTGTTTACTCCACTTATTATCCTAATATGAAAAACACTCAAGAGTCAAAGAACTGTCATACCGTGACTGAGCTACTCACACCCAAGTGAGAAGCAAGCAAATTAAGCTACTTTATTTGAGGGAGGTTAAAAACATTTCTACTTACTTTGACTTACTATAGGCAAACATTTTCTATTTTAAGCATATTTCTTATGGGATCAGCACTCTTCTTTAAAGTGACTTAGAACTAATTTACAAATTATTTCAGACTTAGATAAGGAAAATTAAGCTGAAAATGGAAGATAAACTAACATCTGTTGAGCACATTCTGTGTGCCAAGCATTATGCTAAGTGCTTTATATATTTCCTCTCTATAAAAACCTTAAGTCTTTATGGAGTAGGTACCCATCATTATCACTTTCCAAAGGAAGAAGACAGGTACTACAGAAGGTAAGCATAACTTGCTTCCGACAGTCATGAAACTAGCATTGTAACAGGTCAAAAGTGTCATTCCTAACACCATATTGATGAACCCCTCTCTCCTTCCCTTTCCTTTCCTTTCCACTGATGGCTGCCAGTAAGGTAATGTCTAAGAATAACGATTTTGGATTCCAAAAATGATTTCTAAAGAACAGAAAACCCTATTCTTTCCTCCATGTTGAACTGCCTTATAGGAATGAAGACCATATTATTGTCAAAAATCTCCAGGGGTTTAGGTGAAATACAGAAAGAATGGAAGCGCATTTCTCATTACCAGAATAATTCATAAAACAAGTTAGAATAACAATCATAGAATGAGTACCATGTTGAGGTTTGAAAGAAAATATTTAAATATACAATACAAAAGGCTAGAAAGTCCTATTTTACAAGGGAAGTAGTTTGACCTTTAGGGATACATAAAAGCATTAAAATCAAACAGGAATGGATTTAACTAATAGTCTCATTTACAATAATAATAAATATCCAAAATAAAAATTACATTTGATAAATATTCATGAATGTAGACAGGTCCCATACTCCATATTAAAAGGAGTTTAAGGGGCGCCTGGGTGGCTTGGTCGGTTGAGCGTCTGACTTCGGCTCAGGTCATGATCTCATGGTCTGTGAGTTCGAGCCCCACGTTGGGCTCTGTGCTGACAGCTCAGAGCCTGGAGCCTGTTTCAGATTCTGTGTCTCCCTCTCTCTCTGACCCTCCCCCGTTCATGCTCTGTCTCTCTCTGTCTCAAAAATAAATAAACATTAAAAAAAATTTAAAAAAAATAAAATAAAAGGAGTTTAATACTCAGCTTTACTATAAAACCATCAGAAAATAAAACACTATCAATTATTAAAGTTACCTATATATTACCAAAATCTAAATAAACCTTTTCCAAGGATAGGCTTTACATATTTTTAAAACAGTTTTGAATGTAATATTTCCAAAATTAGAGAAATGGCAAAATAATCTCATAGGGAAATTCAAATTCTAGATCGCTTTCATTTGATACATTTATTTCCCAAAACTAATCGCTGACAGGGATTTGAGTCTACGAATATTCTAAATAATCCGTAATTGTACACGCTTCCAAAGGCAAATAAATGATAATACAAGAGAGTTCAAGCAGAGCCTTTGATCCACTTTCTTCTTTCCTTCTACCAACTTCCAAAAAAAGCTTTAGCAGTTCTAACAAGATAATTTTCTTCTTTTTAGACATTGACTTGTTCTACTGGTCCCTCATTTTTCTCCCTTTCTATCCTTTTTTCTAATCTGATTATAATAGGAACTAATTTATAATGTGAAGCTTTAATAACAAAAAAGCATTAATGTCATATATTTACATAGCTCATTACATAAATCATTCTTTGTCTTTAATTAGGCATAACTCTCTTTATGTTAGGGGTCATTAGGTGTTTTATTATTGCCATTCTTACTGCAATCATTGTCAACCACCTCTCTCTCCTTTTAACTGATGAATGCTAGTTGGGAAATATCTAAGAGGAATTATTAGTTGGAATACTTCAGAATTACTTCTAACAGCTAAAACTATAGCTTTATGAGGTGACACATCACAGGTATTTGCATTTTTTTACTTATACCTTAAATTGTTTTATATATTCTTTTATATGAATCAATAGTTCATTATTAAACATCTAAGCATTTCAGGCAACTACTCAATAGGACCTAAATAGCAGAGTAAGAGAGAGACATCAGCATCAATGGTAAGTAAGATAAAAAGAAGGTGATGATTATCAAGGAGAACTATACAACCAATATAATATTGTAAAAAGTAAACATGTACAGAAAAGGGTTTTTTTTTTTTAACAATTTTAAAGGTACAAAAAAGGTGTATGCATTCAGAATTTATCTGTTTCTTCAAGTACTCCTCCCATCCATTAACTCTTCCCTATCTCGGCTGTCACTACCCTAAGCAAGCTCGCATCGTCTTGTGTGGGAGTGCATGTAGTGGCTTCCAGTGCAGTCCTCATGAGCTGCCTGTGGTCTCTCTTTAATCCATTATGCACAGACAGAATATTCTTTAAAAAATGCAAGCCAGATGATATCACTCCCCTTTTAAAATACTTCAGTGGTTTCACACTGCCCTTAGGATAAAGTCCCAGTAAGTCCTATAAAATCTGTTCTCCACATACCAATTCAATCTTACTTCTATGTTGTTTAGGATTAGCTAACCTGGTTCTACCGCCTCCTATTCTAACCATCCCCCTGTACTACATATATTTGCTATGTTGTCTACTGCCTCAGGACATTTGCACCTACTGCTTACTATGCCATCACACTTCTTTTAGTTAACACAGAAATAACCTTCAGATTTAATTCAAATACCACTTCCTCACAGACACCTTCCTTGAATTCCCAGATTAGACCAGATTCTATACCTATCATAATTTATAATGATCTATTTCATTCAATTTTGTCTTTCTGACTAGACTGCAAGCCCCATGAAGGGAGCAATACCTGTTTTGTTCGCATTATATCTTAAGTACCTACTTTACACTTTTGGGCATAAAATTGGAGCTAAACAAGTACGTGTTTAATAAGCTTTAATGTAAAGAACATAAAAATAGCTCAAAAAGTCTGCAAGACAAGAAACACTAATAACCAGTTTCTGTGAACCTCAGAATACACAAAGTTCCTTATAATCCCCCTTGAATGACATACAAGCTTCACAAGAAAGCTATAAAACATATAAGCAAATTTCAGAAGAAGAATTAGCCTAATAAATTCAAATTAAGGGCAATATTATTTATCTATACTTCTCCCTAAACCCAATTCAATATGAATATTTAACTAGTGCTTTGAAAAATCCTATCTAGCAAATGCTGCAAAATGCAGTACCAATATGTGTTAAATGTTCTATCAAAGCAATTTGGTCTAAATGTAAAAAAAAAAAAAAAAAAAAAAAGTAGCATATGTTACAATCCACTGATTTAGTGATCTCTCAAAAAGCGAGTTTAGGGGCGCCTGGGTGGCGCAGTCGGTTAAGCGTCCGACTTCAGCCAGGTCACGATCTCGCGGTCCGTGAGTTCGAGCCCCGCGTCAGGCTCTGGGCTGATGGCTCGGAGCCTGGAGCCTGTTTCCGATTCTGTGTCTCCCTCTCTCTCTGCCCCTCCCCCGTTCATGCTCTGTCTCTCTCTGTCCCAAAAATAAATAAAAAACGTTGAAAAAAAAAAAAAAAGCGAGTTTATATTATTAGCTTTATTTCATTAGGAGACAAGTTATTAACAATCACAAATATTTCACAGCTATCAAGTGAGTGCATTACAGAAGAAAACTTCCTCAATCTGATAAATCCTATAGCTAGAGTGATATTTAATGGTGAAGGAGTAAAAGCTTTCTTCTCAAGATAGAAAAAAAGGCAAAGATGTCTGCTCTCACCACTTCCATTCACTTTATACTGGAGGTCCCTGTCAGTAACAGGCAAGAAAAAAAAAATAGCTAAGCCATATAAGAAGACATAACTACACACATAAGAAACACTTCAAAAATCTACCCCAAAGACTATTAGAACTAATGAGTAAATCTTGTCCAAATACAAGGGCAATATACAAAAATCATTGAATTTCTGGATACTTGCAACAAACTACAGTAAATGAAATTTTAAAACAACAAACCATTTACAACAGCCCCCAAAAATAGAAAATATGGATAAATTTAAAACAAAAGATGTGTAAGACCTCTACCCTGAAAACTACAAAATTAAAAGGTCATAAGTAAATGGAGAGATATACTACCTTTATGGATTAGAAGACTCAACACTATTAATAAGAATGTTAGCTTTTCTCAAATTAATCTATGGATATATTGCTATTTGTTGATTCTAAGTGATTCTACAATTTTTATGTAAATAAAAAAGGACGTAGGGTAGCTAAAACAATCTTGTGAAAGGATCTTTTAAAAGTTGGAAGACTGGCACAAGGATAAACAAATAAATCACTAAAAAGAATACAGTCCAAAAATAAACTCACACTTACCAACTGAATCTTAACAGACTTTAAAACAAGTCAAGAGGAAAAGAATATTTTTTCAGTAAATGTTACTAGAAAAATTTGGATAATGAGAAAAATGAACTTAGACTCCTTCCTCATACCACGCACAAAAATATAGTTGAGATAATCAGATCTAAACATAAATATTAAAACTATAAATATATAGTTTCTAGAAGGAAACATCCTAGAAGGAGAATATCTTCATGACATTTAAGTAGACAAAGGTTTCTTAAAATGCAGAAAATAACTATAAAGGTAAAATGTAATGAATTATACTAAAAACAAAATTCTGCTTTTCAAAAGATAGCATTAAAAAAATCAGTAAGTGAAAAGACTAGCAGAAAACACTAGCAAAACATATATCTAACAAAAAGTCTGTATCCAAAATATATAAGAGGACTCCTACACTTTGTTAGTAAAAATACAAATAACCCAATTAAAAATGGGGAAATGCTGTCATAGGTACTTCACAAAGGAAGAAATGGCCATCAGTATTCAGCATCAATAGTCATCAAGAAAAGGCAAAGTAAAATCACAGTGAGATATCACTACATACTCACCAGAATGACTAAAATTAAAACACTGCAAATACTAAATATCGGTAAGAATGCATAAGTCAAACTCTTATAAATTTTAAGTATTAGTGTAAAATGGCCCAACTTTTTACTTTTTTTTTTACAGTGTTATATTAGTCTCAGGTGTACAACATAGTGATTCAATACTTCCATACAGCCCCCAGTGATCATTACAGCAAGTGCACTCCTTAATCCCCATCACCTATTTCCCCTATCGCCCACCAATTTGTTCCCTATAGTTAAAAGTCTAAATGTCCATCAACTGATGAATGGATAAAGAAATTGTGGTTTATATACACAATGGAGTACTACGTGGCAATGAGAAAGAATGAAATATGGCCCTTTGTAGCAATGTGGATGGAACTGGAGAGTGTGATGCTAAGTGAAATAAGCCATACAGAGAAAGACAGATACCATATGGTTTCACTCTTATGTGGATCCGGAGAAACTTAACAGAAGTCCATGGGGGAGGGGAAGAAAAAAAAAAGAGGTTAGAGTGGGAGAGAGCCAAAGTATAAGAGACTCTTAAAAACTGAGAACAAACTGAGGGTTGATGGGGGGTGGGAGGGAGGGGAGGGTGGGTGATGGGTATTGAGGAGGACACCTGTTGGGATGAGCACTGGGTGTTGTGTGGAAACCAATTTGACAATAAATTTCATATTTAAAAAAAAGTCTGTTTCTTGGCACTTCTCTCTCTCTCTCTTGTCCCTTTGCTTGTTTTGTTTCTTAAATTCCACATATGGGTGAAATATGGTATGTGTCTTTCTCCAACTGACTTATTTTGCTTAGCATTATACTCTCTAAGCTCCATACATGACACTGCAAATAGCAAGACTTCATTATTTTTTATGGTTGAATAGTATTCCTGTGTGTGTGTGTGTGTGTGTGTGTGTGTGTGTGTGTGTATGTACACACACCACCTCTTCTTTATCCATTAATCACTTGATGGCCACTTGGGCTGCTTCCATAATTTGGCTACTGTAAATAATGCTGCTACATATATAGAGGTGCACATATCTCTTCGAATTAGTGTTTTTGTATACTTTAGATAAATACTCAGTAATGCGATTGCTGGGTCCTAGGGCAGTTCTATTTTTATAATGAATGTCCTTTTTTAAATTTTTTTTAATTTTTATATATTTTTGAGAGACAGAGCATGAGCATGAGCAGGATAGGGACAGAGAGAGAGGGAGACAGAATCTGAAGCAGGCTCCAGGCTCTGGGCTGTCAGCACAGAGCCCAACGTGGGGCTCAGACTGTGAACAGCGAGATCATGATCTGAGCTGGAGTCAGACGCTTAACCGACTGAGCCACCCAGGTGCCCCACAACTTTAATTTTAATAGCCCAAAACTGAAAACAACCCATATATCCATCAACATAGAAACCAATAAACAAACTGTAATATGTCCATACAGTGAAGTTCTGAAATACATGGAACTAATTTTTGATGAAAGAAATCAGGTGTGGATGTGGATGTGTGTTGACCAACAAGAAGTATAAGGAAACTTTTAGAGATGATTGGAAACATGGTGTATCTCGATAGGCATGGGTAACATGCATTTATACATATCAAAACTCATCAAAATGTGACATTTAAGATCTGTTATTTCACATACATGTAACTTATGGCCAAAAAGAAGGATAAAGCTATGATTGCACTTACATGTTTCAAGCATTCCATTTCTTAAATGTAAAACCACCAAATTAGATCCCTAAACTACTTGAGTGAAAAATACCAGAATCCTCCAAAGCAAGAAAGAGAGCTACTGAAATGTCTAAAAGAACAGATAGAATAAGTAAATCTATCCTGTGCCTACTTTCACACTCTCTCAATCAGGATACCTGACTCATGGTTCAGTGTTTGTACTCACAGACACAACAGCCCAGATGCAAGTGAGACACTGAGTGAGAAAAGGCTTCGTATTAAATGCCAGTTATACAACACTCTGGGACTGCCCCAGCTAGGCGGGATCTAAGACAACTGGCCAAGAAAGCAAAAACTTTGAGAAATTTCATTATCTGTAACCAGTCACAAAGGAAAAGGAAGAAAGAAAATACTAATATATATGTACACTTATTTTTTCTTAATGTTTATTTTTTTTGAGACAGAGAGAGAGAGAACATGCACACACAAGTGTGGGAGGGGCAGAGAGAAAGGGAGACACAGAATCGAAAGCAGGCTCCAGGCTCCAAGCTGTCAGCTCAGAGCTGGACACGGGGCTCAAACCCACAAACCGCGAGATCATGACCTGAGCTGAAGTAGGACACTTAACTGACTGAGCCACTCAGGCGCCTCTACATGTATGTTTAATTCTTAGTAGGGGGAACCCTCAAATAAAAGATGTAATTAAAACCAAATTAATCAGTCAAAAATAGTATGCAGAGTAAAAATAAGTAAGCAAGTAAAACCATGCACAGTATGATCTTTCTTTTCATTTTCCTTAGCTTGGGCTATTATCTTTAGTAAACATTTATCATACTTGAAGACTAGGAAAGATTATGACTTAAAGAAGACAGTATAGGCTTTAGAATGCGCCAGACATGGGGTGGCAAGCTGGCTGCAGCACTCATTAACTATGACGCCGTGGGTATGTCATTCTTCCCACGTGTCTCAGCTTCCATCTGTAAAATGGAGCTAACACCTACCCCTTAAAGTTGGTTACGAAAACTAGAAATTTAAAGATAAACCATAAAAAAGCACACAGCAGCTCATTCAAAGCTCAGATAGTAAAGGTAAGCATATTCTTCACTATCAACAGACTTTCTGTTTAATCATTTCTCCTTAAGAAACTATACCCACAAATAACCTGAGAATAGGAAATTAATAACACTTCCACTTTCTACTGAATTGCCATCTCCCTCAACAATTCCCTTTAAAAAGTACATTTTTAATATAAATGCATTATCTGAACATGACCACGCATCTTAGGAAATTTATATGATTACAACACCATAATGTAAAAATCACCAAAGTTTAGTCCATAAAAACCTCAATTATGTGGATGCTGCAATTTCCAGATAATGCGGGTCTTTCTCTTTTTAAATTTTTAAGATTTTGTTTCACTCCATCAAATTTTACATTTAAATCTTTATAAGATGCCTCATATACATCTCCTCTGCCTTCTTAAACTCAGAATTCTGAACATAATTAAATTTTGCCTGGTAGGCTGGGATCATCATTCTTAACATTGATGAGAACAGTCTTAAAATTGCCTTATCATCACCATCACACCTTTGTAGCTACTAGATTCCGCATACATGTATATACACAGATATAGATACATAGGTTTTATGTTTACAGAGAAGCAGACAGACAGACTTGTTTGATTTCTACAAGTAACCAGACACCTAGAAAAGAATGGAGCTTCCACATTTTCCGAATCTATTTGCATAGCAAATATAGCATACTCCTCTTTCCTCTTCTAATTTGCTAGCCTTAATTTTCTAAAGGTTTAACTATCAGAAATAAAGCTTATGAGAATTTTTTCTCAAAGAGTAAGCAGAAGTACTATTCTATGAATAAAATGCCATAGCTCAGGCCTGAGCTGTCAGTTATTTCTAAATAAGTAAAGTGGTAGCTGTTTTAGTATAGCAACAGACATGATAAATACACTTAAAAATAACACAAGAGAAAAGGAAATTCCCAGCTTTCTTACATCTTCCATGTTCTTCTCTTTATGAAACAAATCTGGAAATTAAATTGTTTAATAAGATTTTCATATCAATGCAATCCCATCAAATATTAATAGTATGTCACAGGAAAGGTTCAACATAGCCACCTCCCTTTAATTTTTGCACAGTAATAAAAACATGGAGGGGAAAGTTGAACCTTAAAACATCTCCTGCAAAAGTCTGTCAAAATGATAAGAAAACAAAATAGTACAGTTACATTTTAAATAACAGGTTCACATTATAGGAAAGAAATGTGGATTCAAAATCATTTTTAATTGAAAGAGATTTTTCCCTTATAAAAGAAAATTGCTATTTTTTAAAGATATCTTATTGTTATGGCAACTGAAGTGCTAAAAATAATAAAGAAATATCAAAGTTGTTATAGCAACTAGAATTTTAAAAAGCCATGAAGTGTAAAATAATCAAACCTTTACTTGGCTTGAAATGCAACATCTATGACTCAGTTTTCAAAAGAAAACTTGAAATACTCATGCTCTTATCTTTACAAGTTGTCTCTAAAGTCCAAATTAAAAAACAAAAAAAAAAAAAAAACAAAAACTTCAGCCTAACACTTTAAATATTTTTTAATATTCCTCATATCCCTCACCATTCTATACATATTCAACAATGTGGCTCTGATAATCATACAAGTTATCAAACTCCATCAGTAGCAGGAAATGTTGGTTACTCAATAAATGCATGTTGACTGAACTCAACTATTCAGAGTTCATGCAATATCTGGATTTTCTGGTCTTTTAACATACTTCTTACCTCTGATCTTCACTCTCCTGCTCTAGAATACACTGAAGGTCAAAAAGATCTACTCACTGCCAAAGTGCTTTGCCCAGATTCATCCAATTAGAGTTCAATTAAATTACAATTTTACTGAAGGGCTACTGCATGCTACATATTGTGTGAAGTTTGGGGAAGTTTTTCTCATAGAAGTCACAGTCTAGTAGAGAACGAACTAAAATAGGTCAACATCACTGGGATGTAAAGTGCAATGAAAGGATATAATAAGATTATCAGGAGAAAATTCATGAATGTCCTATAAGCAATGGCAAAGTCTTTGAAGGATTTAAACCAGGAAGTAACATAAATTGATTGTTTTCCCAGAAACAGCCAGATTAAGAAATTAAAATTTTAGATTTACATGCTTTGCATTATAAAATCAAGGTTAGGTGCTTACTTCCATAGTTTTCCTTGCTCCTTTCTAATAACTAATGACTAAGATTCAGGGTAACAAATGTAGTAACAAATAGTGCTAACATAGCACATTTCTCCAGTCTTTATACACCGAAGAGAACGGACTGGGAACAGACCCCTATGTATGTTTCTCCACACCTCCTCTGCCTTCTTTGTACTCTTCATCCATCACTTTTTCAATATATTTCCCAACTAAAAACAACTGGCTTTTTTTTTTTTTAAACAACTGGCTTATTTTTAAACTGGCTGTGGTTTATCCTATGAGCTAGTAAAGACAGCTTGAGAAGCTCAGACTGGGCTCTGTGGGAAAATGGGCCTTATTTCCCTTAGACATAGAAAGGGAGACCTGTAGTATTGTTGATATGGAAAGCCTCCTGTTACATACACTGCAGAGTTTGCTACCTCTGCAGAAACAGGATGCTTACAAAACCACAATCTCTTCTGTGCCTGCCTTACCTAGTAAAGAAGATGACTAGTGATAACCACTACTATTTTGATCCTGAGCCCATACAGTTACATTGCCTTTTCTTAAAATGAATAACTGGTATTGTCCTTTAGATAAATTATCTGCACTGCCTTGCTTTATTCTTAATTTGTGCAAAATCTTGTTTTTCCTAATTTTTTTATCAAAAAAGGAATACAAGCACTCAAAAACAGAAAAGGAATTTAATTTCACATAGTTGTATTAAGTTCTTAGACTGTACCTCCAAAATAAAATCATTCAGTAGTTAATTTGATCATTATATTTAGCACTGTAGTAATTTATACCCATGTAGTGCCTGCACGATTAATTTTATAACAGTTGTTGAATTTCTACTTGTTTATGCCACATATATACAGTGTCTGTGTGTCTGTATATACTCTACATTGTGTAATATTTCTCAAACTGGAGTCCAAGGAACCTTTGAGAAAATATCCTTAGTGGTCCATGAATACTCTTAATATTTTTAAATTTTCAACTTTATTTCTATAAAAATCTAAAAACTTTGCTAGAACTAGATTCTGGAGCTGCCTAGGTGGCTCAGTCAGTTGAGCATCTGACTTCGGCTCAGGTCCTGAGAGTTCAAGCCCCACATCTGGCTCTCTGCTGTCAGCACAGAGCCTGCTTCAGATCTTCTGTCTCCCTCTCTCTCTGCCCCTCCCCCACTCATGGATGCATGCGTGTTCTCTCCCTCTCTCTCAAAAACAAAAAAGTAGATTCTGATAATCTGACTGCTATCTCATAACAAAGTATTATTATGCAATATTGGTGCCAACATTTATTGAAGCATTAACCATTGTGTTGGAGTCAACACAGTTGACACAGTTCTTAATTTGTTGCAAGCTAAGAAAATAGCACATAAAGAGGCTTAATACGTAAATAATGCACCAAGTGAAGGTCACATGACCCAACATCACACCATACAAATAAGTTCTCCAAGTGGGTTGGAAAGTATGCTGAGAAAACGAAGTCATCTGAAAGCACATGGCCACATAATTATGCCAAGCTCAAAACAAAACAAAAACAAAACAAAACAAAACAAAACAAAACAAAACAAAAAACACTATATCATAGCTATCAGGATCACATTCATACTGTGAACAGCAATTTACTCTCAGGAAAATAACCTAACCCATAGCATTAAATTAATACCATACTATTTTGGTATTAATACATAAATGTATATTTTTATTGCTTCCATTATATTATGATCATGAGAACTAAAAGTATACAGAGTTTATATTTAATTTTATATCACCATATATTTAGGTAACATTAAAATATATTTATAGTCAACACTGGTGGTAGGGGATTGTTAAGAACTTCTCTTCACCATGAAATGGCGTGGCATATTATTCAAAGTTGAAAACCCTGACACATATAGTTGATATTCAAAAGATGTCTTTTTTTTTCCCCCTGAGAGAGAGTGCTCATGTGCACACACAAGCACAAATATGGGGGAGGGTCAGAAGAAGAGAAAGAATTCCAAACAGGCCCCATGCCCAGCACAGAGCCAACATGGGGCTCAATCTCACAACCATGAGATCATGACTCAAGCCAAAATCAAGAGCTGGACACTTAACCGACTGAGCCACCAAGGCACCCCAAAAGATGTCTTTTAGTAATAATGGTGAAGTACTCCAGCAATACTAGTCAAAAAGAAGTAAAGGTAAAGAAAACAATTTAACTAGGTTAATAAGAAATGAACAATTTTTGAGTCTAGAATGCCCACTAAGCTTATGGAAAATATCTAATTACAAATCATACGAACAGATGGAAAAAGATTTATATGAGAGAATATAATTACCATAAAATGCTCATTTAAACATGCATTTGCTTTTACATGAAAGCACTAAAGAAACGTCGTATCACCCCCTCCTCCACAAATTTCCTCCACACCCCATTACCACTCTATACGTTGCACTGTCAGCTCCTAGACCAAGACAATCGTCTCATTTATCTCTGAGTTGCTCATGGAGCCCAATACACAATGCTTCCATCACTGATATCCAGTGCATGTTTGCTGAAAGGATAACATTTCTATTGACCCAGCACTTTCTCCCCAAAGATCTCAAAATGCTTTATAAACAGATATTACTGACATTATAAACATATTGCGTGACTTGCTCCAGATCACATTAGAACTACGATGGAAGAGGAAAAGTCAACAGAAATAAATGAAATGAAAACCTTCCAACCCTAAGTCCAGAAATGTATTAACCACAAGATCATTAAAAGTCTGTTGCAGGAGCCTAAAATAATTTACTTAGCAATTTAATTCGCCAACGAACAAAGGTCTGAGTATATCTTCTTTACTAGGTTATGAGCTCCTCTGAAAATATCTTTCATTACAGCTATCCTCAGTGGTAAGCACAGTGGCTGACACATGACAGAGGCTAATAATATATGCCAAATAAATCAAATTGACTGATATGTGTTCCTCTCCTGCTAAACATCAACACAAAAGGTTATTTCATAAAGCTAGAGACTAATCTAAAATAAACAGCTGGATTCTCCTAAAATAACAGAAATCAGTGTGGCTTAAATTCACTCAGAATATAAAGCTTTTCAAAAGAAAGCTAAAAATATTATACTTTCTCATCATCCCTGGGTCATGTTATGGGGGAATGAAGAAAATGAGAAATCAAACGAATTGACCTACATCTGCCAGTACAACTTTATTTTTCACCCGGCAGTTTCAAAGCTAAGTGGCTAAAGTGATTAGGTAGCATAGGGAACAACTCAGAACACTGAGCCTTTGACAAAAATCACTTTTAAGAGACAGAAATTGAGAACGGAAAGAATAAACCTATTATGCTGTTTTCAAGACATGCCTAAAAGAGGAATAAATGTTGCTAAACTGGCAGAAGCCTGGTAAGAAAATGTCTCTATTGAAAAGGATTTGGAATCAAAGAAGAAAATGTGATTAAAAACTTGAATTAGAAGACTGAAGTGGGAATCAGCAGTTTGGCGGATTTTGGGGGCCCACTAGGCAACACCATGCAACACTGTTTACAATGTTGAGTAGGGGGATAGGGCTTTAAATGAATGCGTACAAACGCCTATACACACACATATATATATACACACATCCACAGAGATTAAATGTTCCTGTTAATCTAACATTGGCATCTCTCTCCAATGCCAGCAATAATCTATGGTTAAATAATTCAGTCATAACACAGACTAAAGCGTGGTAAGTAAGCTCAGCAACATGGACTTTTATTTACAAATGTCACCATCCACTGCTTTTTCAATTCAGTCTCTTAGCCCCGCTTTCAGGTGCTTCAGTAACCTGGTACACAACAGTATAAAATAGATGATGTAGAGAACTACAGGCATTTAAAAGGTAAGCTTTGGGGCACCTGGGTGGCTCAGTCAGTTAAGTCTCTGACTTTGGCTCAAGTCATGATCTTGCACTCTATGAGTTCGAGCCTCACATCGGGCTCTCTGCTGATAGCTCAGAGCCTGGAGCCTGCTTCAGATTCTGTGTCTCCTCCTCTCTCTGCCCCTCGGTCTCTCATACTGGTGCATGCTCTCGCTCTCTCTCAAAAATAAACGTTAAAAATTTAAAAAAAAAATAAATAAAAGGTAAGCTTTTCTAGGAAACTATACTGTTGTTCACAGAAAAAATACACCTTGGGTTAAAAGTAGATTCTCACAGAATTTAAATGTGCCAGTAAGATGCTAGAATTAATTGGGTATTTAAAACTCAGAACACTAACACCAAATAATTTATAATCAGCATTTACTCTAGGAAAAAAGTGCTCACAGAATTCTATTCAATATCCAACATTCTGAAGTTGCTTATAAGGTAACAATGAGATAAATCTACCTCTGATTCTTTTCTTTTATCATATAGGAAGTATTTCCAGTGCTACGGCTTTTAAATAACATCAAGATCTTGGAGTCTTAATACTCCAGTCCCTCCAGAGTCTTCACAGGGAGAAGGCATATATGAAGATGTATTTGTGATAGAAAAGTTTCAGAACATTTTAGGAAGCCATTTATCCAATATCCTTAGTATGTCTTTATACTTGTAAATTCGACAGCCCTGTTTAAATGCTTGCGTATGCAAATATTATCTGAGCATCAAAAGATGACTGCAGAAATGTGAAGGATTCCAGTTATAGTAATGGGTTGGAATGACATTTTCTTTAATAACTTCTTTTATAAATGTACCGCCCAAGCTGAATGTCATTATGGGACTATTTATAATTTAAAGCTTTCTGTCAAGATGATTTTATGCCCTGACATGGCTCTGAGTAGGCTGGAGACAGCTGTATGCCCCAAGGGAAAAGAAATTACTGGTGTTGTTCAAAAGCAAAGGTATTAAATAGGAAGTGTTTCATACAGAACTTCATTGAAAATGATGATGGCTAATTGTAACATACAGTAAAATTCTGCCAGTCGACCAATGATAATTTTGATAATAAATGTTATTTCACCCATAAAGTTTCTTCCCTTAAAGTAGATGAAACTTAATTATACTTTTCTGAGCTTCCTAATAAAATAGGTGCATGGCACTATTACAATTAAGGTTTTTGTCTGTACACAAAATGGGTATTAGAAAAGTTCTGGAAAATTGCAAAAAGAATCTTTATCCAACATTACTGGAATGTCATTATATTTGTAAATTTTACCTTTGCATTAATGGGTTTAACCAACATGAATCAAGAGAAAAATGTCAATTATTGAATGAGGATGTACTGTATTTGTGGAAAACACTGGTCTAAACCCCATCATTACTAAAAGACAAACAGAACAATCAGACTGAGGTGTTTTTGTTTTGTTTTGATTATTCAGTTTTTTAATCTATTAGAATAAAAAATATGTCTAATTTGTTCCTATATTTTGGGGAATTTTCATAAGAATCCACGTTGGTAGGGGATTCTGAATAAAATTATTGGAAATACTCTTCATGTCTCAGCCAAATGCTACTGGAAACAAGAGAATAAAGTTCTAGTCCACTATTCATTGGATGAGAGAACGTCACTTGAATTCTTCCAGTCCCAAAGGCCTAATCTCTTTCAATTATAAAATGCAATGCTTACCAAATGAGGCATGAAATTACGACACTTGATGCTTTTTAAAAGTTCTTGAGAATCCTGAAATTTTTACATTCACAAGGGTGCCTATTAATAATATTATTAATGTGAGTTGGGACACAAAAACTGTAGACATAAAAGAAAACTACTGATAAAAAATAACATACTACAGGAGTGCCTGGGTGACTCAGTCAGTTAAGCTTCAACTCAGGTCATGATCTCATAGTTTGTGCATTTGAGCCCCATGTCAGGCTCTGCTCTGGCAGTGTGGAGACTGCTTGGAATTTCTCTCTCTCTCTCTCTCTCTCTCTCTCTCTCTCCCTCTCTCCCTCCCTCCCTCCCTCTCCCTCTCTCTCTCCGCCCCCCCCCCCCCCCCCCCGCTCATGCTCTCCCTCAAAATAAACAAACATTTAAAAAAAATTTTAATTTTTGCTACAATATTTGTTGGTTTTAAAGGTCAAATTCTATTTACATCAAATGCCGTAACAAATTCTAATGAAGAAACTCAGCACGACAAAAAGATCGCCAATGCTGTGGATGATGACGTACATATCTCAAATAATATTCAGTGTTAATAGTGCTCCTTACCAACCAAAACAGCAGCCAACAAGAAGCAGAAAGCTCTCTACTATTTGCTTGCACTGACCAACGAGGACGGTTTAACCATCATTTTCTAAATGTTAAATGATAATCCTATTGGCTTACTTTAACTCCACAAAAACTTGCGTTCCAATGGTATATTCTGTTAACAATAAAGCCAATCAAGTGTTAATGATGAGCACAACTGGAACATAAAGGTGTGCTGTAAATGATGCTCTCTACACATCAATGAAATGCATTAAAAGCCAGAATTTATTCATGTTTTTATTTCATAGTAACAAAAAGACACTTCAGAAAGTATGATTTCAAGGAGATTACTGCATTGAACGTAGTTTAAAATACCTGGCAGTTTTTTCCAGCACCTTTCTGTTTCCTGTACAGGAAGCAAAACAACTGCTACCCAATTTTGACTTAAAATACGGTTATTGTATATGTACTTAAAATATGGCTGAGATGCCATACATTAAAGTCTGAGATGCACATGATAAAATGTTTCTAGAAATGAACATGTGTATTTTTAAAATTATTAAAAAGCATTTAATAATGAAAGAAATACAGAAGTGTCATGGACTCGAGGCAAGGAATGAAGGATAATCTTCATTTTACTGATTTTATTTGTTAATGTTTATTTTTTTATTATATGAAATTTATTGTCAAATTAGTTTCCATACAACACCCAGTGCTCATCCCAAAAGATGCCCTCTTCAACGCCCATCACCTACCCTTCTCCTCCCTCCCACCCCCCATCAACCCTCAGTTTGTCCCATATGTTTTCACTCTTATGTGGATCCTGAGAAACTTAACAGAAAACCATGGAGGAGGGGAAGGAAGAAAAAAAGAAAAAAAAAAAAAAGAGGTTAGAGTGGGAGAGAGAGCCAAAGCATAAGAGACTCTTAAAAAATGTCTATTTATTTTTGAGAGAAAGAGACAGCGCGAGCAAGGGAGGGAGACAGAATCCTAAGCAAGGTGCAGGATCTGAGCCATCAGCACAGAGCCCACTGCGGGGCTTGAACACACGATCTGTGAGATCATGACCTGAGCCGAAGTCAGACGCTTAACCGACTGACCCACCCAGGCGCCCCTGCATTTTACTAATTTTAAATGCCAGGTGGAGAATGGAAAAGTAGCAGAAGCTAAACTACAAGCCATTGTCTCTACTAATCCTAAGGGCATGAAGGTAAAGCATAAAAACATAGACACACATTTCCTTCACTCATCGTTCAGTAAATTTTTTCTTGACAGCCTACTGTATACTGTGCTTTCTTTCTGAGGTCCTTTGGTTTCGGTCAAATATATCTTTTTTTATATAAACTGAAGTGACTCTCCTTTAGGAACAAGGGTGCTTACTTCTCAGATCATTTGCCTTTGGCCTACATATCCCAAAATAAATATTTTTTTTTCTGGTTCTGAAAAGAGAGAAAGTTTAGTTTCAAACAGATGTCATATATAAATCACAAGTAAAGTGAACACTCATACCTTCTGTACTTCAATTACCTAGAGAAGTTGTTCCAAAATTAGATTTGAAGGCTTGGCAGAAGATAGGGTAAGACTTGTACAGAACAGTACTCTATACTAGAGGAAGGATGGAAAGAAGAGGAAGGAAGGAGGGACAGAGAAGGAGGGAGGGAGGGAGGGAAGAAAGGAACGTAGAAGGAAAGAAGCAAACAAAAAAAAGAAACCTTCAAAAGACCTCCAAAAGGATTATACAGGAAAATTATCCAATGTAAATATTTATAATGCATTTGCATCCCAAAGCATATTTAAGTAAGCCTTTTGGCCCAGAAGTCTTTTAAATTTTTGTATTGATTCATAAATCAAAGTATAGGTACATGCCACTTTGGAAAATACTATGCAGTTCATTTTGAGACAGAGAAAAAGCAGTTTTACTCACAGTACAATTTTCAGAAGAGAATAAAGAAGAAAAAAGTCCAAAAGACATGTGGAGATATTGTCAAAAGGTTTATTTTTGTTCATTATCTGTTGATTCAATGAAGTGTTAAGTGCTTCCTATAATGTCACAGTCTCAAGATACCATGGGAAAATGTTGGTGAGATGAGTTTATATTCTATATTGTCAGAGTTACCTGGAAGCCAAATAAGATAGTTTAATACAGAACAATGGACACAGAATTAGTTTTAGTGATGCAGGTTACAGCTTCATACGTTATAATTACACTTACGTATCTCATATAAATTCTTGTACCTTTGGATTTCTCATCGGAAAAAAAAGAGTAATACACCAATTGTCTTGCTTATCCCAGATGGTTAATTGGAACATTAAATAAGGCAATATTTATGAGAAATTTGGGGGGAAAATTATAAAGTATGCTAACAATGTCACTATTTTTACCAATAAAACTTCAAAGAAAAAATGGATACCTGAACGATATAAAACTATTTCATGTAACTTCTCTTGGGCTTCTATTTCCATATCAATAAAGGAGAAGGGATTATCACTGGCTTTGGTGTTGTAAAGGCTTTCATAAGGACAAAATTAGAAAAAAAAATATAGAAAAAACTAAGAATATAGAAAATATAGAAAATAGAAAATATAGAAAAAAATATAGAAAAAACTAAGAACTAAAAATATAGAAAAAATATAGAAAAAATATAGAAAAAAACTAAGAAGGGGTATTTCTATAAACTGATTATTTGTGTCCTACCATATGTTGAAATTCTAGCACCCAAGATGATGGTGTTAGGAAGTGGAGTGTCTGGGAAGTGATTAGTGCCCTTATAAGTGTGATTCGAGAAAGCTGCCTTGCCTCTTCCACCATATGAGGACAAAGCCAGAAGGCACCCTCTATACACAAGGAAGTAGGCCTTCACCAGACATTGAATCTACTGTATCATGATCTGGACTTCCCAGCCTCCAGAACTGTAAGAAATAAATTTCTGTTGTTTGTAAGCAACCCACTTTACGGTATCTTGTTATAAGAGACCAAAAGGACTAAGTCAGCTATGAAATATAAATGATTATAAATTCTGTTTTCTACTCTTAAAACATTTGTAAGTTGTTCAAACATTAAAAGAAATTACTTAAATCTTGATGATCCTTATTAATCAGGCACAGGGAACCTAGACACAAGACAATTCTCCCCCAAAGGGCAGAAAAGATATTCTTGCTTGTTACGTTTACAATCAGTCTCCAAACTGGAAGAAACCACAGATGTGGAAGAAACCACAGAAAAAATTCTTTTTTTTTTTTTTTTTTTTTTTTTTTTTTTTTACAAAAATCAATCCAAAGAATATGCTCTTAAACCAGACAACTCTATTGATTACTACCATTTTGGGCAAGTTATAGAAAATCGTTATGCTTCAATAATAACACTTAAGTAATTATAAAATAATATAAACAAGTAGCAATAATTAAATGAGTTCATACATTCAATAATAAATACTCATAAAGATTAGCTATTTTATATCACCAAAAGCATTATCAGATTTCTACTTTCTCAGAAGAGTATGCTAATAAGCCTCAGATAAATCATTCTTGCTTCCCCTCAAAAGTACTAAAAGCTTGATACATGCAAAAAGCTGTGCTTTTAGTATGACAGCTTAAGCCCTAACAGACCAACTATAAGCTCTAGACTAAATATAAAAAAGTGAAACAATTCACTGAGGGCTCTGGAGAGAGAAAAAAAGCAGGAATACTTTGGAGAGATAATCCAAACTTGAAAAATGGGAATATCTGACATTAAGTATGCCTTTTTTGCAGCTATGACCTGAGGGCAGGCCAAAGTCACAATGTGATGCAAGACGGCTGAAGTTCCAATAGAAGGTATACTATCCTTCCTGACTGAGAAGCCAGGGTCAAAGCCCAGAGTAATCACAGTTGCCACAGAGTAAGGAAATAATGGAAAAGAAAGGGCCAGAAAATAAGAATCCTAAATTCTGTGTATAACATCTCCCAAGTTTCTGGGTAACTCCCAAACCAAGCATACATGCGGAAGACTACAAGCTGGCAGGCTCAAGATAAATGGACTGAGCAGAGAACTGGGCTGTTAACCACCACAGGCAAGGCAGAGCTTAAAATTTGAATAAAATCAAGTTAAACACTTGCTAAGCAAAAAGTCAATACTCTCATAATACCCACAATTTCCAGGACACAATTCCAAAATTATCTAACAAACAAGTACCAGGAAACTGTAACCCATTTGTAAAGGAAAAAACAATCAACAAAAGCCAACCTTAAAATGACCCAAATGTTGAAATTATCAGACAAGGGCTATGAAGCAGATATGAAAACTATGCTCAGTGACATAAAGAAAACTATACTTGCAATGAGTAAAAGTAGAATAAATTTCAGGAGAGAAAATGAAAATATAAAAAAGATCCAAATGAACACTTTAGAATACAAACGTAACAATTAATTGGATGGAATTAGGGGCACCTGGGTGGCTCACTCAGGTGAGCATCCAACTCTTGATCTCAGCTTAGGTCATGATCTCCTGTTCATGAGATTGAGCTCCACATTGGGCTCCATGATGACAGTGTGGAGGCAACCTGGGCGCTCTCTCTCTCTCTTGCTCGCATGTGCGCATGCACACACACACACACCTTTAAAAAAATTCACTGGATGGACTTAGAGGTGAAAAAAGAAAAGCTAAGTGAACTTGAAGATAGGTCAACAAAAATTATTCTACCTAAAAATTATTCTGACCCAAAAAATAAAAAACAGAGAGCCCCAGAGATCTGAGGGAACAATATCAACAAATGAAATCCTAGTAGTAGAGAAGAGAATTGGGGAGTATGAGATATTTGATGAAATAATGACCCAAATCTTTCCAAAGTTGGTGAAAGATATAAACTTACAGATTTAAGAAGATCTGTGGCCCCAGAGAGGACTAACATGAAGAAAACCAAACTTAGGCATATCATTATCAAACTATTGAAAACCAAAGTGAAAATGAAAATCTTGAAAGCAGCCAGAGAAAAACAACATATTACATATAGGAGAGCAATGATTCAAATGATGCAGGTCCAGCTATACGATTGTGAGACTCCATGCAAATTGAAAACAGGGAACCCGAAAACTATTAAGAGTTTCAAGACAACAACAGCAGAAAATGTAACCAAGCACACAGCCTTTTAAGTGTGGAACTCTATGCAACTGCACAGGTCACAAGCCCATGAAACAGACTCTGGAGTGACTATGTGCTTTCACCAGGAATAAGAGAAGCCAAAGGCACTGCAACAGTATCTTCAAAATGTTTAAAGGAAAACTATCAACCCTATAGTCTACAAACAGGGAAAACATTCTTTGACAATAAAGGCAAAAGAAAGACATTTTCAGATAAAGGAAAATTATGTTACCAACAGACCTGCACCATATGGAATGCTAGAGAAATTATTTCAGGCTCAAGAGAAATGATATCAGAGAGAAACTTGAATCTTTAGGAATAAATGAAGAGCAGGTGCACGCGCGTGCACGCGCATGCACACACACACACACACACACACACACACACACAAACGTGATAAATATCTACATTTTCCTAAGTGTATCACTGGAAAGTTTTTAAAAAGAGCCTCTGGTTGCAATATGGAGAACAGGCTGGAGCAAAGGGGGTAGGAGGTAAAAATATGGAAGTGGAAAGACCATTTGGAAAGCTACTGCTGTTGCATTAGAAAAATATGTCTTGGACTGTAGTAATGGCAAAGAAGATGGAGAATGTCCATATTTGAATCCCAGCTGCAACATAAAACTAACTAGACTAGACTTCAACAGGGAAAAAAGTACAAAGTATTTTATTTTCTCAGTTTGTGATACTGGGAGAAGATAAAGCCTAGCTTAAAATTCATTCCGTCCTGGAAAAGTCCCTAGTAGTATGTTCACATCATTATATGCTTTTGCAAAATCTGCAAAACAGACAAACAAAAAACATTCTTTTCCTTAAAGACCTCTCCCATCCCAAAATTACATATGTTTCAGGCCCAACAAAACCTGAATCCATATCGGAAAATCAAACACAACTAAGTAGCATAAAAGGGAGAGATGAAAGACATATTAGAAATAAAAATTAGGGGTGCCTGGGTGGCTCAGTTGGTTAAATGTACAACTCTTGATTTTGGCTCAGGTCATGACTCATGGTTCATGAGATCAAGTCCTGCATCAGGCTCTGCAATGACAGCACGGAGTCTACTTGTGATTATCTCACTCTCTCTCCTCTCCCTCTACCCCTCCCTCTTCTCTCTCTCTCTCTCTCAAAATAAAGACTTAAAAAAAGAAAAAATAAATAAAAATTAAAAGCCAGTTTATAAATCCTCTTGAGCATTTAGAGTGATACTAAACATGTCTTGAATGATGAGTGCCATATAAAAAGCACTCTCACAAAAAAGTCATAATAAAATAAAAAGCACTGTCACAAATTAAATTAGTAACATTCAACCTAATGCTCTCCAAATCAACAATCTGGATTAATACACAGTATGCTCAAGATTCACTTAATCATGTTTATGTCAGTGTTCAAACATGTCATGAATAATATCTAAACTAATTTTCTTCCTGGGAGTGATTTCTAAAAAGTAATACAAATAAAGTGGCTATTTCAGTTAAGGTACTTAGTATATGTCATTTCAGTTCTACAGCAAAAGCACTGGCCAGGTTTCCTAGAGGACTACTTGTCACAGTATCTTTCTGGTTGCATCTTTACCCATTTCCAAAAAAGAAAAAAACATAGCCCTCCAGTAACCTTACACTGTGTTAAGCTACTATCTCCGTGATAGAATATTTTAAATTAATGTGGTTTGCTTTCACTAAAGAACTCTTCTCTCAATATAACCCGACAGAAGGAATGGTGAATAGGACTTATCTTCCTGGGAAGTAAAACATATTAAGGTTTTAAATGTGGTGGGTCAAGTAGAATGGGAATGAAGATTAATGGAAGTAAAATTTAATTCTTATTCTTCAGGCTCAAATGGAAAACCTAAAAGGCTCCATACATTTTGAGAATTAAGGAAGCCGCCTGAATCAAAAATGAAAGTAGACAGCCAAAACCCAAGAGAGAAAAATCGTTCACAAGAATTGTCTACTTCTTTGATTCTCTGACTTTCCTTCCTTCTTTTCCATCAAGTAAAAGCCAAGTATCAGATGATTCAGATGTTACATAAAGCATAAATTAAGAAAAAAGAACTTAAACCTTACAAGGCAACTAGGTTTAATCCAATGTCATGATTCTCATTTTATATTTATATAGTATTCCTTTGATAAGAAACTATAACTATTTTAGTTTTTAAACTATATTATCTTATCTGTCTATAACAATGATAGTATTCAATTATGATCTATTAGAGTAAAGGTTTACCCATTATTATAGAAAATTTTAAAAACTATTTTATAGTAAATATTAAATTACATTGTGACTTTTTAGCTATTTCTTTCTTTTTTTTTAATATGAAATTCATTGTCAAGCTGTTTCTTTCTCAACTAAAATAAGCCAGAAATAATTATAGGCATTCACTCAGGCAATAATAATTTAAAAAGTATTTCAGAGGGGTGCCTGGGTGGCCTCAGTCGGTTAAGTGTCCGACTTTGGCTCAGGTCATGATCTCATGGCTCATGAGTTCAAGCCCCACATCAGGCGTTGTGTTGACAGCTTACAGCCTGGAGCCTGCTTGGGATCCTGAGTCTGTCTGTCTGTCTGTCTGTCTGTCTCTCTCTCTGCCCCCCCCCCCCCCGACTCACACTCTATCTCTCTCAAAAAAATAAACATTTGAAAAAAAAGTATTTCAAAAACATTTTAGAGCTTAAGGCCTAAGACCTAGACCCTTGCTACTTAAATTGTATGCCATAGACCAGTAGAAGTATTGGCATTAACAGATGGGTTATTAGAAATGAGAATTGCAAGCCCAACCCAGACCCACTGAATCAGAATCTGCATTTTAACAAGATTCACAGGTGTTCTGAAGACACATTAAATTCTGAGGTCTGTCCTAGAAAATGTTTCTGACCTCAAAAAGTCAACAGTGAAATTTAAACTGAATGTAAACAAACCAAGAACAAACTATCAAGTATTGACTCTGCTTGGTGATTAAATCAAGACTTGCAGGAAGGTATGGAATTGGCACTTTAGACTGTATTCTAAGTTTATACTCTAATAGAATCAAAGTGACATAATGCTGGCATTTAGGTTTGCCCCAATGTTTTTTACTGGCCTAAGCCCTCCTTTAAAAACTGTTTGGGGTGCTCCTGAAGCAAGACTGGAATCCTTGGAGAACCCTTAAAACTACCAATATAAACATAGGTTTCTCTTGTGTTTCAAGGATGTTCCACTGCTATATGCATGCTTAGAGAATATCTCTATCTCTAGAATAAAAAAACAAAGTCATTATTTAATTTGTAACCATTCTCTCAAAGTATTAATATGCCACCAGAGGACCCCTATATTTAAAAACTGTCAATGACTTAAGACACCACTGAATTTGGTACAAACTAGATAGAATTTAGAGAATCTTTCCTCTCGTATGGTAACAAAATCATTCTACATAGGGTTCCATTACCAGTATCAGTGGAATGAATGCCTGTAAGTATAATAAATGAAAAAAAGCTTGTATTTTTGTAACAGAAAACAGTCTCATTTATAGCTCATCAATCATGTATTATTGTCAAGCAAAAATTAAAAGCCTGATGGAAAATTAAGTTATCTTCATACCTACAAATGATGGAGGCTATTTTTGTTAAGACTGTCTGAATTTATTAACCATAATTAGGACATACAGTCCAAAGAGAATAACCTCCTTATCATGTTAATTATTCTTCTCTTTTAAACACCTACTGTGTTGTCTGAGCAATAATTCAAGTAAAATGCCCCAGAAAAAAGCCACTTAGGCTCCCATGTTGGAGTCCAGTTGGCAGCTCTGAGCCTTGCCAATAGCCCCAACTCGCCTTTGTGTCCTCTCTTAGAGGCCTTGTACTCTATGTATAACTTCATTAACAGTGGGCTGAAAACAACCTTGGGTTGAGTGTTTTGTTTGGGGCTTACTTGGCCAGGGCCTTTTGAACAGTAGTGTCCCAATGAAGTACTGGATATTATTTTTGTAAGAATGAGCTTTAAAAAACAAAACAAAACAAAACAAAACCAACAACAGTCTTTGAGAAATTTCTAACTACTTTGTAACTGCATGACTTGACCTGGTGATAAAGCAGTAATTAAAAGTTTCCCTCAAAAAAAAAAAAAAAAAGTTTACCTCCACGCCCCCAGAAAACACAGTTTCAGTGGAAATAATATCAACTACCTTACTAATCTAAATATCATCTGTTACCTATGAAAAGTAAATGATTCAAGCGTCTATTCTGGATCAGTTCAACATCATTTTGGAGTGATACACAGCTTTTATCCACTGTCACATGTGTACCAAGGAGAGTCGGTACTGCCACTGGTGAGCAACCCAGACAAAACACAAGTACTATGGATGTGCTAACGTACCTCAGCACTGGAAAGGCTACCTCTGGAAAGCCAGCAATTTGCCTCTTAGTTTTCAGTCTCTGGAGGTACTATTTATTCATGAAAACTTTGATAAACCTGCAGTTTTACCACAATATAAAGAAGAAATATTCTCTGTAACTTTATGCTCCAAGGAAGTTCAATGGAAAACACTAAAAAGAGAGTTAAAAATCATAGATAAATTACAGGTAACTCTAGTTTCTATTTCCGGTTCTGACACACCTCTTCCTTTTGACCTTGGGCTGAGTATTTATTTAAACTTTTAGATTTCTGCATTAACTGTAATACTATTATTACTATTCTGCATTAACTGTATTAACTACTATTAATACTATTCTGCATTAACTGTAATACTATTATTAACTATAATCACTCTAATCCACAGGTAAATCAAAAAGGTAAACTAATGTTTCTAAATCAATTCTCAAATTTAATGTATTAAATAAGCACATGACAATACTTCAAATAAGATGAACATCTGAGTAACTGAGTTATGCAAAGCATTAATGCAAATCCACATACCCAAAGTTCAAAGGAAAACTTTAATCAAAAGGAAGCCCAGAAATCTAAAACCTGAATGAAAGTTATGGCTCCTGTTTTAATACTCTTCTTGTTGCCAACACTGTCTTGCTCCCATCAGATATAGCACATAATACAGGTTAGTAGCATTTCTGGGTTAACAACTTCTTCTTCTTCATCTTCCTTTTTTTTTTTTTTTTTTTTTAAACAAATGACAATTCAACAGAAATACATCTACCTTTAAAAAGCAATTACGGGGCGCCTGGGTGGCTCAGTCGGTTGAGCGGCCGACTTCAGCTCAGGTCATGATCTCACGGTCTGTGAGTTCGAGCCCCGCATCGGGCTCTGTGCTGACAGCTCGGAGCCTGGAGCCTGTTTCAGATTCTGTGTCTCCCTCTCTCTGACCCTCCCCCATTCATGCTCTGTCTCTCTCTGTCTCAAAAATAAATAACCGTTAAAAAAAAAAAATTTAAAAAGCAATTACTCCCACAACCACAAGACTTATGTTGCCAGAGCGAAGCATGCCAGACAGTGTTTTGTCAGCAATCATTTGTACAAGATTTAGAATCTTGAGCTATACCTTATTTGAAATAACAGCAAAGAATAAAGTGATCCCCAAAGGACCACAATTCAAATCATCTGCAAAAAAATAAAGAATCAGAATATAAAAATCAGAATCTACTGTGTGCCAGCAGGTAGGAGTGGAAGGGTGCAAAGGATACAAAAAAGAGTAAGTTACAATTCCAATTCTTACTGAAGGTAACTTTCTAATTCTTATCTTCCTAATGCGTCCAACTACTTGCCCATTTTAGAAACTAATAAACCTCTGAATATGTATTAAAACAAATATCAAAAGACAGGAAGTAAGTTAACAAGAGCAACATTAAGAACAATGATAAAAGTTCTTACCAGTAGTTCATAATCACTATTTGGTAAATTATGAAAAATCTTATATCCTGGATATAGTATCATCATACAAACACAAAAAAGCCTGGGAAACAAGACACAGAATACATATATAATGCACACTCTTGTGAAATTAAAATAGTCTCTCTTATGTAGTAATTCTCTAAAAAGACTTCAGTTAAACCAAATGGTTAAGCTGACACAAATGCCAATATGAGTTAAATAAATCCACTAATAGTTGTCAGATATTTACACTGATTGTGATCTCACATGACATATATATATGTTTCTTTATATTTATATATATCTAGATACATACCCAAATGGTATCTACTAAGATTGTTTCTAAGTAGCACGGTTTGTTCCAGAATTTTTAAAATATGGTAAGATTAAGGGGCACCTGGGTGGCTCAGTCAGGTGAGCGTCCGACCTGGGCAGAGTTCCTGAGTTCTAGCCCCATGTCGGGTTTTGCATTGATAGCGCAAAGCCTGCTTTGGATTCTCTGTCTCCCTCTCTCTCTGCCCCTCCCCCACCTCAAAAATAAAGAAACATTAAATTTTTTTTTAAATGGTAAGATTACAAGTTTAAAAACCTTGCAGATCAACCAAAATATTTTAACTCCCAAAATTATTGCTATCATGTAAATTACATCTAAAAAGAAGTCCATTAAGCATCAAAGTTTACCACTACAAGATAAAGTCCACTAGAAATCTTTAAATCGCTCCTTTCAGCTAGGACATAAACAGTTAAAGAAAGTTGCTAGAAGCTGGATAGCAAATAGCTAAGTCTCCAATTTCTTTCTGTAAAATAGCCTGAGCAGGCAGCTGATGAGCAGTTTCCTTTTTAATTATAGTCGTTTCCTGATTAATTAGTCCCAGAGCACTTAATGCAAGACTACACTGTGCCACTGGGACAAACAATGACTCTCCTCACGGTACTATTAAGTATCATTTTTTTCCCAAGGATCAAACTCAATCTATTTTCTGTTCTAATAGGGAAGGATCTGTTCATAATAAAAATAAGTTGGAAAAACTGTAGGTCAGTACCTATAGATACATCACCAACCCCAGGGGGAAAAAGAGATTAACTCCTTCTACATAATTCCTCTAGGGAATCCCTTCAATCCTTAAATTCTTCTATAGTTTTTTACTCAGAAGAATCTTCATTTTAAATATTATGCAATAAAGATCAATTTCCCTTTTGACTGCATGATCAGCTCCATAGGACTAAATGAGAAAGAAATTTTGTAAATACACATAAATCATCACTGCACAGGTGTGACCTTTGAAACTCCTCAAAGCAAAGATCTGAAGTCCCTATGAAGTAAAGAAAGCTACAGAGACTGTGATTACATAATCTGTATGAAGAGATGGAACCTCACCTAGAGTATCTAAGTATCAAATAGACAGATGGGTAGAAAAATTAAGATAAGCTTTCTTTTTTTGAAAGGTAAGTTTTTAATTAAAAATTGCCATCATACTTTTCAAACAAGAACTAAAGTTTTAAAGAGTTAAATCGAATTGCTCCTTTTCACATAATTTTTGCAGGTATCGAGGTAAAGGCTGCATAATGCTGTCTTCAGAAAATTAGTCATCTATTAAAAGATTAAGTAGTTTTAATAAACATGTCAAAGATCAGCTCTTAAAGGGTAGAAGTGATTCAATTATTCTGGCAGTAGTTAACAAGTAAAGTCCTCAACTATGCATACCCATAAATTTCCAACCTAGCAATAAAAAAGCTTTCAGCAATTTTTACCTAGTCTATGCATCATTCATTAGGAATAAAAAAGTTTGTATGTATAAAAGGAAAGCCTATTGTATTCTTAATAGAAGCATTACTGATAAAATTGTGAATTCTAGAAAAAGTAAAGATTTAATAGAGAAAAAAAACAATCAAATGAGAATCATAATAAATTGTTCTGGTACAACTATTCTTTTTAAATTGCAGCATATTGAGTTAATTACAATATGTATTTTGAAACAGTCTATGGAATGAATATATTAATTAAATCAAAAGCCAGTTTATGGAATAAAGCTTTAAAGTCTGAAAAATTTTTGCACTGTCAATAATATCCCCAACATAGTATTCATCTAGTATCTTCTTGAGGAATCTCAAGAAATTTTACAAAGGAACTGAATTTTTCTAAGGCCTACAATAATCCTAAATTTACTCAATGGTCCTTTGGCTTTTCCATTTATTTATTTTTTTTTCTACTGATGAGAAAAGAAGTAGAAACTAGGATATGAGTTTGCAATAGGAGATGCACTGTATTTAATATTTTGGGGTCTCTGTGCATATTAACAATTATATATCTATTCCATAAGCTCAAAAGAAATAATTATTTATCTTATAATGAACAATTTGAATAAATTAAGAAGAAAACTTTTCAATGATTAGTCTTTCATCTGGTCCCTAAGAGCTACTCATTAAATGTGATGAAAAGGGGTGCCTGGGTAGCTCAGTTGGTTAAGTGTCTGACTTCGGCTTAGGTCATTATCTCATGGTTCCTGAGTTCAAGTCCCATATTGGGTTCTCTGCTGTCAGCACAGAGACCACTTTGGATTCTTTGTCCCCAACCCCTCCCTCCCTGCCCCTCCCCTGCTTGTTTGTTCTCTCTCTCTCTGTCTCTCTCTAAAATAAATAAAACATTTTTTAAAATGTGATGGCAAAAGTGAGACTTCAATTAATCCACTCTGGTCTACAAGCTGAAGTGTTCTATTAAAAACATAACATTCATAACTTCTAATATATTCTTCGATTATAATGCCATAACCAATTAATCCCTCCTTTTTGTCTAATCATGGGGCACTGACCAAAGGGTTTACTTCATGTAGTCATTCAACAAATATTTAAGTTAAAGGCTAGTGCCAGGCTCTGAGGATACAAAGTACATTTTGTTTGGAGAAACAAAATGACAGTTTATCTATGATGACACAATCTCTTATCAGTCTTAAAAATCAACTAAAAGCCATGCAACTAACATGCAGCCTAATCTGAGAAATTCACAGGGAAAATGAAACCCAGCAAATATAAAACAACAAATAATGAAAACCACTTTCACGGCTACATTATGGACAGTTAACAAGAGGCAGGTAATAGAGAATGGAAGATATGATGGAGAGACAAATATAAAGAGACACAAAAAGATAAAGAGAAGATAGAGAGATTCATGAAGTTATCAAACAAAATGGATAATTTTGTTTGTTAACTATTACCAAACTATGACAAGAAATGTGTAATATGGGGTCTGGGGGTGGATTTTTGGTACTTGGCTCATACCTGTTGTCTCACCCCCCCCCTTTTTTTTTTAACCTTGGCACTAATTAATGGTAAACAGAACCAAACAAATTTGAATGGAAAAGTAAATCAATGCAAAAGCCCTGGAGGAAAACTCATCATACCACATTACCCAATAAAATATAAATATAAAGTGAGTGCAAATAACGTTAATAAAGTTATTGTGCAAAAAATGTTGTTATGAAATTGGGATCCAAGAGTCATACTCTAACTTGAAAATTTGCATGATTTACGAAAAATATCACTTTTTTCCTCTTATCCTTAATTCTAAAGCTATAAATACAGCTTTTATGCCACTAAATGATGCACGCTTAATAATAATTCAAAAGACTTCCCTCAAAACAATGTACTTCTCTAACTCTATGACATGAAATCACCTGTTCCTTAATTTACCTGAAAACTATTTACTGCGTTTAAAGGATAAACAAGAACACTATCTGTTACTAGAAATAGAACACTGGCACTTAAGTACATGAAAGAATAATTTTAAAATTTTTACAGAAACATGTCAGTGCTCAGATTCACATATAATTATAGTTTTGATACATGGCAATGTCAATATATATATCAAAGAAAATGAAAGACCTCAGAGATGAAAGAAAATTTGGTAAAAATTATGCTGTGAAAAACCAGTAATAAGCAAGGTATAATTATGTAGTGAGAAACCATCACCCTTACTACACAAGAAAAAACACATTTTCTTAAAGAACCTCTTTCAATAATTCTTGATTTCCTCTAATAAAGACTGCTGGTGTCTATGTGTTCAAGGCATTTACATTACAACACAGTGAATATTCTTTATTCTGCTTGCCCACCTTATTTTGGTTGGGTTAGTATATTTTAAAGAATTAAGAATTTTCTGGAGGAATGTTTGTAAATTTTAGAGCTATATCAGTAATGTACCATTCAGTATGAGAGTCTGTGGCTTTTACACATATCGATGGTACAGACCCATCTGGAATAACCCCATTCTATCAAAAAGCTCATTTCCTAAAACTAGACAAGGTGATGACAGAGAACAGAGCAGCCGTGTAATTAAGCGATGCCCTGCCTCTCGATGAAATCTAGAGTTGTGATCTAACAGTACTGAATTTTTAAAAAAATAAACCATGTAAACAAAAAGCAAACAACTACCTGGCTAAATGATGTAAAGCATTTAATTTAGTTGTGAAATCTTCTCAAATAAAAAAATACATAAATGATAGCATAATTTGACTTTTCAATTAAATATTCTCTAAATGTTATTCAATCACAAGAAAAATACCAATTTAAATACTTTCTCTTGAGAATGTCCAGTAATTATAATTATAGAATGTTCCACTAAAATAGAGTAAAACATTTTCTTTACCTACATGTTTTATTAAAAGCCATCTGCTACAATAATACACTGGAGAACAGACAGAAGACAGGCTTCACTCTGAGCAGCACCAACAACCTGACAAGAATAAACAGAGTGAAGCCTTACCTGTCCATACAATAATGCTCAAGAAAGCAGAGAACTTGCAGAATCTTAAAACAGGTCAGTCTCACGGCTGTTTTTATTTATATTCCAAAAGAGAGTTTTGGCAGCAACTACCAAAGTAATATTTGCAACTACTGCCCTTTTGGCTCTCTGATAGAGGTTTAAGCACATGCTCTTCTTTGCAAGTTCATACTGTTTTATATTTAGCCAATAGATAGTATTTTTTTAGTTCATGGATTCTAAAAATTAACATGCAATACCATCCTAGCACAGCACCTGGCACACAGTAAATACTCAAATATTTATTGAATAGACTCTATAATATTACTAATTAAAATTCTACTACTTCAACCCTAGGAAGCCAATTTAATATTCCCTTGTGATATCATTTTCAAATGACATATTTTCTGAAGTTTTTTACTTCACATATGTATTCTAACAAGAACAAACTTGTATTACATTCTTCTCATTTAACAAGAGGACAAGCATTGACCCATGAATAGTGGACGTAGCTGGGCAACTGGGGTAGGAGTGAGGAAAGAAAGGAGCATGCTGATTCCACTTGCAAAGGCTCCCTGTACAATCCAAGCTCAGTCACTAACTGGAGGCTGAATCATTACATAAGCCAGTCCTATACTGCATTCCCTTCTCCTATCCTGCTCAGGCACTGAATTCCCACCTCAGACACCATCTTCCTTGTGAAGTCTTCCCAGCTCACCCAAACAGAGCTGCAACTACCTCGTCTGTATTCCACACACTTGATTAAGATACCTATTATAATCTGTATCATAATGTAAATGCAATCTATCCATGCACAGGCTTGGCTTTCCCTAGGCTGTACTCATCAAGGGTATGAACTCTTTTCACCTACGTAGCCCTAGAAACCATAGGAAGCCTGGCCCGTGAAAGATGCTCGATAAAGACTTGCCGAATGAATGGATTAATAAGTTGATGAAAGTAATACCTGACTTGCAGTAAATGAATTAATAAGCGAATGAGACTACTATCTGCCTTGTAGCCTTGACAGTCATCAGGAGTGGTTTTTAGAGAACATCATCTGACTTTATGATATACTTCATGCATAATCACTAAAATAATAAATCATATAACCACTACAAGGTCAAGTTTTAGGATTCAAATATTCCATGATATTCACCAACCAGGGGGATAAAAAAAAAAAAAAAAACAGAAAAAAAATGTCTGACACTTTACATTTCTAAAAAGGTTCCTTCTCAATTCCATCAGCTGTTATTCACATTGTGTGCTCTTGTGAAAATTATGTGACTGGAAGCAGTCTAACATACATATTAAAGTAGAAGTATAGACTGACACCAATATCCATTATAACTGTTATCATGTTCATGATGTATTATCACATTGGTAAAAATAGTAGAAGCTAATCTCAAATACTTACTGTGTGCCCAGCACGTTATCATCTTATTTAATTTGAATCAGTACTACTATCTCTGCCTTATAAATGATTAAACTGAGGCTTAGAAAGTTGGGATAACTTTTCAAGATCATAAATTAATACATGGGAGGGGTGAGACTCAAATTTAGCTGAATCTAGCACTAGAACTTAAATCCTGTAAAAAGAAAGTGTGTGTGTGTGTGTGTACACATGTACACATACACACAGAGAGATACTTCTTAAAGAAAATATTCCTTTGGAAAAAACAAGAACTCAAATGGTAGGAAAATGGCTTATGATGATGTTATTTCTGAAAGCTTATCAAATTAAAAACTTGTTTTGATTTTAATAAAGTGTAAAGTATGAATTTTACAAATCAGATCACTTCTACAAAAGAGCACAGAAATGTAATACAACATTTGCTATGTTATGCAAATGATAATCAGCACACTTGATGGATAAACTATACCACATGTGTCATGTAATTACTGAAATTACAAATACAGTTCTGTAAAACAACATAAATTCAAGTTGCCCTAAAACACACATAACCTCCTCATGTCAAAAGGTTGCTAATATGTGAAAATGTAATCACTACTCAGTGGCTCCTCAAACTAGATATTAAGATTTAATCCTCAGTTCACAAGTTCTAAATTCTGTTTGATCCTATAGGGTCACAATCCTTCTCGCCTCAAAATTATGAAGAATGCTAATTTCATAGGAATCACATGAAATATTAACTATAAGCAATAAAGAACTTAAGACTTCAGAAATATGTGGTACGAGCCTGTCACTGATCTGTCAACAGTGGCGATGCCCTCAGCCCCTGGCAGAAATCATGCAGCAGCAATGGCTGAAGCCTCAGTTCACTTTAGGACAGACTGTGCAAAGACCCATCCTAAAAGGATTGGTTGAAGTTAGGTGTTTTAGAACTTTTCTATTACTGGAGCACCTGGCTGGCTCATCGGTGTAGCATGGAACTCTTGACCTCAGGGTTGTGAGCTCGAGCCCCATGTCGGATGTGGAGACTACTTAAAATAAAATTTTTTTACTGGTTCTATCATTCCTTCCCTACATAATATTAGGTCCTTGGTAGGGTTTTTATAAAACAACTATTTGTTCAAGCTGAACCATTTCATTAACTAACCTTGAAGTATTGCCATTTCCTTGATAAGACAGGAAGAATTAACTGGACCAAAAGAAGACACTACCAACTGCTGAACCACGACCAACAAATAGCAAATACTGGAGACACTTCTTACTGAAAATCCTCTGGGTATTCATTTCTTTCTACTGAGTGGCTGGTAAGCTTACATGTATTCACCACCAAAGTACATACATATACTCTTGGCTATAAGCACTTGATGCCTAATGTTTACCTGTAAACATACAAAAAGGACAAAATTGTTTTTTAAGATATTGACATTCATCTTTTATTATCTTTGGCTAGAAGCAAGGAAGACAAGGGAACTGAAAATACCACTGTATTTCCTCCCACAGAAATGTTATAACTTGAGAGCTTGAATAAAGGAACATTATTGGAGCCACACATTTCTATACTGTTTATATTAAAATGTTGTTTTTGATAAATTGCACTGTCAACAATAGAATTAACATTAAAAATTTTATGTAGTTGAATAGACACTTCTCCAAGGAAGACATCCAGATGGCCAACTGACACATGAGCAAATGCTCCACATCACTCATCATCAGGGAAATACAAATCAAAACCACAGTGAGATACCACCTGACACCTGTCAGAATGGCCAACATTAACAACTCAGGCAACGATAGATGTTGGCGAGGATGCAGAGAAAGAGGATCTCTTTGGCACTGCTGGTGGGAATGCAAACTGCTGCAGCCACTCTGGAAAACAGTATGGCGGTTCCTCAAAAAACTGAAACTAGAACTACGCCACGACCCAGCAATGGCACTGCTAGGCATTTATCCATGGAATGCAGGTGTGCTGTTTCGAAGGGACACATGCACCCCCATGTTTACAGCAGCACTATCAACAATAGCCAAAGTATGGAAAGAGCCCAAATGTCCGTTGATGGATGAATGGATAAAGAAAATGTGGTGTACATATATATATATATACATACAATGGAGTATTACCCGGAAATCAGAAAGAATGAAATCTTGCCATTTGCAACTACGTGGATGGAACTAGAGGGTATTATGCTAAGTGAAATTAGTTAGTCAGAGAAGGACAAAAATCATATGACTTCACTCATATGGGGACTTTAAGAGACAAAACAGATGAACATAAGGGAAGAGAAACAAAAATAATATAAAAACAGGGAGAGGGACAAAACGGAAGAGACTCATTAATATGGAGAACAAACTGAGGGTTGCTGGAGGGTTTGTGGGAGGGGGGATGGGCTAAATGGGTAAGGGGCATTAAGGAATCTACTCCTGAAATCATTGTTGCACTATATGCTAACTAATTTGGATGTAAATTTTAAAAGATAAAAAAAAAATTTATGCAGTCATAAATGTATAAACTGAATGTGGAAATATGTATTATATTACCTTAAATTATACAGTTAGTCAATCTCTAGTGGTAATTTTTAAACATTTGCCATCCTAAAATAAATTACTAAGCTTAATTTTTATAATAAATTATTCCACAACATACCTCAACTATTGCCTCTATTAACAGCTATCTGCAGCAGAGAAAGGTTAAGTGTCTATCCAATATCTATTTTCTCTTTTCTTCCTTATTAAGCCCATATTTTGGGAGGTGGAGGAGAAGAGCATTGTGACCACTTTAAAAAAAAAAAAATTCCCAGCTTTCTAGGGAGATTGTAGCCATGTAACAGTACTTTGGCCAAAAAGATTAAGTGAAAACTGCTATTTAGGTTTAAGGGAAAGCTCTTTAAAAGGGCAATAGACTTGATCAGATTAGCCAAAGAGAGGTCCAGCCTCAGTACAGGATCATGGAAGATAACCTCTAAACCCCTAGAATTTCCCAAATGATAGGAGTGTCTTTTTTTAATTCACAGTGGGCCCCTCCAACAATCTGATAGTTTATGCTAAGGAGGCAACTTATGGTAGGCCCCTAGATAGTTTAGGTTAAAAAGAGGACTCAGCACTGGGGGCTAACCAAGCCAGAAAAACCAAACACGTGGTTAGAGGTGTTGAATCAGGTGATATCAGCCCAACTTCAGGGAAGGGGAGAAGAGAGAGCTAAAGATTGAGTTCGGCTAGGTGGGTGATGATTCAATCAATCATGCCAATGTAACGAAACCCCATAAAAACTCTGGAGTCCAAAGCTTGGTAAGCTTCCTGGGTTAGTGATCTTCCAAGAACGTACTAGCACGCAGTGATGTGGGAAGGATAATGTGTCCCTGACGACGATGCAAGCTTCATATTCGGAACCCTCTCAGTACCAGATTCTGCCCTATGTATCTCGTCCCTCAGCTGGTTCTGGTTTGCATCATTTTGCTTTAAAAAAAAAAAAATCCTGCAATTGTAAGTATAACATTTTGCCATACCCTTAGAGGCATGACAACAAGGTGACAAGCATATGCCAAGTATATTCGAGTTTAGTCAGGGAAAGAGAGATTTAATGTAAGAACTTAGGTACTTAAGTACTGGAAAAGCTGGAAGACCAGAACACTGGGGACACTACTGCTAACTTTTAGGTTGGACAGCACCACTATGGTCCAGAGAATCAGGGGGCTGCTGTTGCTTCTCAAGTTAAGAAACTGCAGGAAACAGGAACTATAGAACGAAGGCAGGTGATTCAGAATGGAACACCTAGAGGCAGGTGCCAAGTCCCACAAGCGGCAAAGCCTGGGTATCTGTCTGCTACTGCCAGAAGCAGAAAGTAAATCACTGCCAGGTTCCAGAGTAAAAAAGAGTCTGAGAATACTTTATTCAATGAAAACATTTTTTTTGTCATTCTGCCTCTTGATCTTAAACTTCTTCCTGCAAATTGTATATTCAAAATTACCATGGTGCTTCATATATGGTAAAGCTTTTATCATATGTATGACAGACACTGAATTGTTGGGAGTTCATAAATAATATCACGGGAGACTTATTATTTATTTTGCTCCCAAAGTCTGAAATCCTAAAAGACATGAATTTTAAAAGCTTCTTAGTAGAGAAAGGGATATGGCAGTAGCGGCTACTCTATAAGCAGCTATTAAAAGTATATAGTTTGAGAAGGGCACCTTTTGGGATGAGCACTGGGTGTTGTATGGAAACCAATTTGACAGTAAATTTCATATATTAAAAAAAAAAAAGTATATAGTTTGTTTCTTAGATAAAAAAGTGATCTGACACCCAGAGATATGGTCTCTGGGTATTTTTCCTCAGACACCTCCATTAATAAAAACTTTTCTGGGCATAAACTTCCAATACATGTGTACTTATTTTGCTCATTTTTATTATGTACACAGTAGCACTTGTGCTAATATAGATCTACATAGAAACGTAGATAGGATATAAAATAAGGTAAAGACAATGAAAAAGTTATGCTTCACAAAAATATTATTCAATATTAAACATGGGTCATTTTTTAAATGTTTTATTTTGTGTAATTTTTCTACTGAGATATACTTCACATAACATAAAATTCACCATTTTAAAGTATACAATTCACAATGTTGTACAACCATCACCACTATCAAATTCCAGAACATTTCTATCACCCCCAAAAGCAACCTCATACCTGTTAGCACTCCCAATTCTTCTAACCCCCATCCCATAGCAATCATTAGTCTACTTCCGGCCTCTCTGCATTCGCCTATTCTGCACATTTCATGTAACAGAATCATACAATAGGAATTATTTGTTAACATACTTGTTTAGCAGTTTATGAAACAATAATTTGAAAACCTGCTTCAAAATCAGTTTTCTTGAGTCACAGTTTTAATCGTTATCATATCTGAGAAAGACTTCTAGAGATCCAGAGACCCAATCAGAGGGCACCATTTTTTTTTCAGTCCCACCCAACAATCATATTGTTGAAATTTGGTTAGGAAATCACTCATTTTCTCAAATGAGTTTTCTTATCAGTAAATCAGAAGGTGTTATATTTTTGTATTAACAGTCAGTCCCAAATTTTCTGCAACTGTTTGTACAAGTCTTAAACACATTTGGAATTTCTGATTCCAGGAAGAAGATGTTAAGAGTTTTATAATAACGCACACAGCTTTCAGTGCGACAAAATCACACAGTGATGTTTAAATCGCCAAATGTTTCAAAAGTCCTTCTCTATAACATGAACTTATTTACAGAGGTAGTTGCTTTGTCATCCATTATCACATTAATTCTTACTTGAAGGGACAGATTAGTGGGGTTTTTGTTTTGTTCTGTTTTTTTTAGTATCTTGATATGTAACATTCTGTGATAGCAATCTCTTTAAACCACACATATACCCTGTGGGGGCGAAGTTAAAACTAGACAATCTTTAAATCCACATATCTGAGCACGCGCAAATTGCAAGAGAACTCTAATATCATGAAAGTGCATGTATGAGTGTGAGCACCACTGTTATTCCTTCCCAAGGTGTACAAGCCCCTTCTTCCATCAGGTCACTCCTGACTCACATGGGACGAATGGCCACTGGACTTAGTCAAGTCTCAGTACTATGGCACAGAAAATATTAGTATAGCTGAATATCCTTTGTGTTGCAACTTAAAAAAATACAAATGGAACTTTAGACATCCCCCCCACACACACACATCAATGGATCATCTCGCACATTCCGCTGCAGAACACACTAATTATAAAAAATGATAAAGGTTTTTTTTTTATAGTCTGAATTTAGCAGTGACTGAATATACTAGGCACTCAGAAAATATCTGCAAAAGGGAGGGAGGCCCAAACGGAAGTAAGGGAAGAAGGAATTAGAGGGGCTAAAGAATCTGAAAAGTTGATAAATCCTGAGGAACGAAGACTTGGTTAGCAAAAACATCTCATTTATGAATAGAGATTTTTAAATCTATGATTTAGAGTAGAGTAAGAAATTAGGAGGTGAGACCTATGAAGAGATTCTAGGACTGAAGCTTATCTTTGTACATGCTCTACCATCAGTTTTTTGGACATAAGCACAGGAATTTACATTGGAACCAGGGACTCCTGACAGAACAGGGATCTGGGCAACTATCTACATCATTTAAGTATAAGATTACATAAGCACAGGAGGCCTTTTAATTTCATTTTAAGTTAATTTGATTTCAAAATTATACTCGAGTACAAGCATACTGTGTACAAATATAACTATATAAATCTCGTATAATAAGAAAGGTTAATTGAAAACACTTGAAATATAAATATATTCCATTTCAACAAAAAAGTGAAAGCCACTATCCACTATCCACTATCCAACAAATGCTCAGAACAAAAGGCAGAACTATTTGCTGCACAACACTGATAGTTTTTAAAGAAGTTCAAAACATTTATGACTTACTGCACCTATGAAAACAATATTTATTTAATATGTTGTCCAGTGAGAAGAATATGAAAAAAGCTTCCTACCTTTGTGATAAGAAGTCGGTATCTATCCAGCATTGTCTGGTTGTCATGGCAGCCTGATAGTAACTGCCATACCTCTGCCCTCAATGCTTCAGGGACACCGCTCTTCACCAGAGTGGACAGCCCCTTTGGTCGGGCACCAAGGTTATTGTGCCTAAGAAAAGAGAACAAACCATTCATACTGTGTTTATTGCTGAACTGCTATTGTTACAGAAAGTATACTAATGAATTTATATAAAAATGGAAGCCTGGGTCAAGAGAAAAATTGGGGAGGGCGTTAAATCATAACAGTAATGTCAGCTCAGTGATGTCCTAGACATTTTTTCCCGATCTGCCTTCTTTATTGGTGAACCATGTTATTCTACCATCAAGAAAAGTTTTTACTTCCTTTCATTTACTTTCTAAAATCATCCTATGAACTTATTCAAAATAATAAATGTGTTACTTATATATTTCTGGGACACATTTCAAGGCGTAAAAAGAACCATGTGAATCTCCTGACATGAATGTAGGGCAAGTTGGCTAACAGCGTGGGTAGGAGAGGGGATGGGGAAATGGGATGCCAAAGTGGATCGCAGGCCTATCATGTCTTGTGGATACCCCTACATCCTGACCCAAAGTACTCCCTACATGAAAACCTGGTCCTTTCCTACAAAACCCACACAACCTACACAGCTCCACCTTGCTGGGGGGAGCAGCATATACTCGTCAGTCACACCCATTTCCAAGGGTGTTTAGAAATGAAGCAAAGGCAAATATTTTTCGTCACGAAGTCAATGATGACAAAGTGTGTTACTATAATGATCCGCCCAAATGAACAAGAAACTGAATTGCACTTCCCAGTCTTATGAATATAAATTCCATTCCTTAACTTTCTCCTGGTGCCTAGCTTGAACCTGGAGCTATGTTTTATGCCTCTTTGCTCAGATTTTATCTTTACTTGTATTTGTTGCTCAGTTTTGATCTCTTAGAGTGGACCCTGGTGTAACCATCTGGATTCCAAACCTTGATGACATACACTGGTTTGGTCTAACATTCAGGCTCTAGTTTCAAGGTTTAAGCCTTAAAAGTCATAGTATCAACATCTCCATTTTCTAAAATTGGCCCACCATCTACGTCACCAGCTTCTCTAGCTTATACACACTCTTCCACCTCCAGCCCAGACCTCAGTTTTGGAGGCCCTTCCTCTGAAATATGTCCCATTTTTTCCCCATATGGTCATAATCTGGCCATTTTGGAAAAAACTGTAGTAGCTGCCATGACTCGAAAGCTCAAGTAAACTCATCCCATTAATATTTTTAATAAACCATCCAATTTACATCTATTCTGCTTTGTTTCAGCTTCTTCAAAGCAAACTTTTATATTGTTCAGTTAGAGAACCTAAGCTTCCAATTCTGACTGGCTTGAAGCAAAACAAAATTAAAGGAGGTAGAGCTTATATGATTTAACATGCTATTTACTGCACATTAGAGACCAGAGTGAAAAAAGCAAGTTTCAAAACAGTATATGTGGTATAATTTTAAATACACATTCTCTCTCTCCATCTCTCAAAATTTTATACAGTATTTTAAATACATATTTATTCTCTCTCTCCCTCCCTGCCTCCCTTGCTCCCTCTCTTTCTCTAACACATACTACTTAGAAATCTGATTTCAACCTTCATAGGAAAAGAATATAGAAGAATATACTCCAAAATATGTGTGCAATAGAATTAAGAGGAAAATTACTTCTGTTTATTTTCCTATGCTATTTGAAATATTCACACTGATCATGAATTCTTTTATAATCATACACCAAAAAAAGTCATTTCAATTCTTTAAATTTCTCTCATGGACTTAAATTAAAATGTAAGTTTGGTTAACTTTGAAAAGCAACAAAGCTAAATATGCTCCACAAAATGTCTTGAGCATATTATTCTTGAGAAGACTTACACCTAAATAAACTGACACCTGTAACTTCCTTCCAGCTGCCTCTTCTTCACTATCCAACCAAGTTTAAGATCAGCAAAAGAATATTATGCCACAAAAGAGCCAGGATAGGGGCACCTGGGTGGCTCAGTCGGCTACGCATCAGACTTCAGCTCAGGTCATGATCTTACAGTTTATGAGTTCGAGCCCCACGTCGGACTCTGTGCTGACAGCTTGGAGCCTAGAGCCTGCTTCGGATTCTGTGTCTCCCTCTCTCTCTGCTCCTCCCCTGCTCACGCTCTGTGTCTGTCTCTCAATAATAAATAAATGTTAAAAAAGAAATTAAAAAAAAAAAAGAGCCAGGATAAGTCATAAAATGATCTTCCTCACAATTTATTTGGTTCTAAGTATATATACATATTTTAATTTTAGAGAGAGGGAGAGAGCGAGAGAGAGCAAGTGAGCATGCATGGAGGAGCAGAGGAGAGGGGCAGGAGAGAGAGAATCTTAAGCAGGTTCCCCTCTCAGCATGGAGCGCTACCCTGGGATCATGACCTGAGCCAAAATCAAGAGGCAGATGCTCAACCAACTGAGCCACTTAGGCACCCCTGGTTATATTTTTGAACTGGAAAAACATTGGTAGTTTGAGGGTAGCAAGTTTCTGTACTCTTTGGGTAAAAAAACTGAGTTAACTAAAAACAAGAGTGTACAATGGTCTAAGCTCACTTCCTCTGAAATTAAACGCAAATATCTGAATTTTAAGTCCCATAATATATAAGGAGAATTCAAAGTAATTAAGTATATCATACGTTACATGTTCTATAGAGATCAATAAGTCATTACTGTGTACCTACAGCTATTAAAACTCCAATACAGGGCACCTAGGTAGCTCAGTCAGTTAGCATCTGACTCTTGATTTTAGCTCAGGTCATGATCTCATGGTCACGAGATAAGAGCCCCACATCAGACCCTATGCTGAGTGTGGAGCCTGATGGGATTCTCTCTCTCCTCTCCTCTCCTCTCCTCTCTCTGCTCCCCATCTGTTCATGCGCTCTGTGTCTATTAATTAATTACTAATTTAATAAGAAAAAATAAATAAACTCTAATATATACCTCCCATGTAAAAGAAACCTTTCTTCAATGCCACATAACCCTCTGGCTATCATACAGTCTCCTACTTTGCAACAACAAATTTCTCAAAAGAGTTGTTGTATACATATTACCTCTATTTCCTTCTCTCCCACTCATTCCTCAACTGAGCTCAACATGGCTTCTGTATCTTTCCTCAGTTTTCACGGAAGTAATACACGACCTCTCTCCATGCCACTAAGTTCTAATCCTTTCACTGTGGACCACTTTGCTTCCTTTGGCTTCAATGACAAAGCCCTCTCTCTTACCCCCCAAAGACCCCACTACTGTTCCCTCTCCTCTATTAACTTCCCAACTGTTCCAAGGGCTCTCCACACTTTTCTCAGTGGTATACTTTTCATCACTCTCTCATCTCTGAGTGTTTGCACCCATGCCCATGTGTTCTGAGCTCCAGAGGCTCAAAGTTCCTCAAAATCACCATGTCCAAATCTGAGCCCATATTTTCTTCCTAAAACTTGTTTTCCAGGGTATCCCATCTCAGTGACTGTCACCACAACCTATCCAAATAAGAAAGCAGGAATTACTGTTTACATTGCTCCCTGCCATATAATCCATTAGTAATCCATCAGTAAGTCCAAATTCCATGCACTTCTCCCTGTGTCCACTGTCACCAATTCTATTCATTCTAGAATTGCAACAGCCTCCTAATATTCGCTTGTCCTACTATGATATGTTTTCAGTACTGCTGACAAAAAGGTTGATTAAATACTATGTTGGTTCAGATTATTTTGTGTAATGATTTATGTAAGATTTTATATTTGGGATATCTTTTCCTAAACATGCATATATACACATGCATACGCATATCCTTAATGAACTCTTAACCATAATATGATTCAACTCAATCAACATTCAACTTCTAGCTGACCCTCAGCCTTCTGTCTGACCAGACATTATGGGAAAAGAATCTTTTCTCCTCTCTTAAAAACGCAGGCTAGGCTCCCTTTATCTTTATAGACTGACATTTGAAAGGAACTAGGTCCCTCATAACACTGCATGATTAATAGCTTTAATTTACTGATTATCCTGGTAATGATACAGCAATTAGATTGCATACAGCACCCTAGTACTTAAGCGGCACTAAGGGACATTAAGCCAAATGCTACTAGTATACATCTATGACCAGGGAGGACCCATATGAAATAGCAATTTATAGAAATAATCATTGCTTTTGGTATTTCTGATAAAACTACCTGATTAATAACTACATGTGGACATTACTTTAATAAAACATTAACCACAGCTATTAAGAGACTTAGAAATAAGCAACTAGTTATTGCTTGTGCTGAACCATGGCACTACATACAAGAGGTATCTAATTATTCAAAAAGTCACAGATAAAGCAAATATATACTAAACATACAGTAATCAGGTAGTTTTTAATACATAAAAATAAACTCCACAAGAGAATCCGCAAGAATCTCTGTCTTCTTTATTTTTGTGCCCCAGTACCTGGAATAGTGCCTGGCACATAAGAAGGCATTCAATACATTTTAGACAAATGAGAGAATTATAGAATTAAATTAATATGATCAACTACTAATGCTAAGAAAAAAATGCTTTTTTAAAAGCAAACGTTCTCACCGATTTTAATAAGATCACAGAGCTGCCATGTGTTCACCTAGTTACCTTTGAAAGAGGCATTTTTCTTGAAACTATCTGGGCATATAAGAACTTCTTCTATTTTTAAAACTGTCCGGAGAGAATTTTAAAGGGAAGGTTTCATTTCTAACAAAAACCACAAAGAAATCAAGAGATGAGAAGACAAGCCATTGAATGACATTGAGTGGTCACTGTCGGAATTAGGGCAATTTTGACAGAAGGGCGGTGGAAGTAGGTGGCTAGAAGATACAAGAACGTGAGGGCAGCAGCCTCACCCGTTTTAAAAGTTCTCTCAGGAAAAGGACTAGCTAGAACTGAAACTGCAAGATAGGGATTTCTCCTTTCCCCAACAGTGAGAAGATTTAAATCTGTAAACCTAGGTTTTGCTTAAACAAGCTACATTTTAAAAAGCTTCAGGAAAAAAAAGACAGATTAAAGCTTATTCTGAAGATCAAGACCACATATTTTGCTTTGGTTTTTGGTTTTTGGTTTTGTTTTGTTTGTTTTGCCAGGACTTTTCTTCAGTTGAAAAAAAGGAACGTTCTGTTAATGTGAAAAGGAAGAAAGCTATGACTGTTCACGCTTAGTGATTCTAATAGTTCAGGTTTCCTCTGAGTTTATACTCTGTTTTCCGAGCAGTCTGTCAATGCTTTGTTAGGCTGAGACCACTAATTAAGACAACACTTACCCACTTTGAGAAGTATGGCCATGAAGAACACAAAGTGCCTACTAAATACTGTATCAATTTTCTGATATTCTAATAAAAGAAAATGAATAGCTTGAAGATGGTTTTATTTAATAAACCAATACCTGATTTTTACCTCACTCACTCAGTTTTTTTGGTGAAGAAATCTTCCTGCTACAAAATTTGACCTCTATACCTAAGTGTTCAGGGTCAGCACTATGTTTTTCTAGTCTTTACAAAACTCAGCAGCTTCCACACAATTTCAGAACTAGAAGCAGTTATCCAGAAATAATTCTGCCCAATTCCTTAAATTCCCAAAATAATTTAACACTCAAGTCATCAGCATTACTATTCTGAATATATTCAACACGTAACACAAATCTTGCTACCGCTTTCCAGTTTGGATTTTCCAATCCTCCCATCACAAATGTCTCCTCTCTTCCTCTCCCTCTTCCCCATGCCCTCTCGCTCAATTCCAGCTCACTATTTTTGTGCAGTTATTTCTTCAAGACATCTTAACTACAATCTCATATAACAGACCTCCACAACTGAACTTTTTACACGTGTTTTTAGCTTTCTTTTCCATACTATCTTTCTTTCTGATAATTCTGAATTACTATGAAATATTTTCCCTTTACATCTCTCTAGTGGTACATTAAATTTAACTGAATTTTGATTTTATCCATAAAAGCTTCACTGCATTTCAATACAGTGATCTAGCTGTTGTATCATAAGTTCAAAATATAGTTTTCAACTATATATTACTTATAAGGTTATTACGAATACAGGCTGTCTCCTCACTTAAAAAAAACATCCCCAAAGCAAAGCTGTCGTGTTTTACACAACAGGTGCTTTACCTAAATAAATCACAAAAATAACTTCATGTAAGCACCTAACTAGTACTCTGAAGACTTACTGAAAGTCTTCTTAAAGAACACTAATGTTTAAAAAAGATATTTAAGGGTGCATGAGTGGCTCACCGGTTGGGCCTCCGACTTTGGCTCAGGTCATGGTCTCATGGTTTGTGGGTTCCAGCCCTGCAATGGGCTGTGTACTGACAGCTTAGAGCCTGGAGCCTACTTTGGATTCTGTGTCTCCCTCTCTCTCTGCCCCTCCCCTACTCACACTCTGTCTTTCTCTCTCTTAAAAATGAATAAACAATAAAAAAATAAATAAAATAAAAAAGATATTCCAAGAGCAATTAAAGATTTTTATCAATCCTTATGTAATAAATATAAACTTCTCTCATTTAGGCAAATTTTACATGATTCATATGAACTGTCATGACAACTCAATTAGAAGCTAAAAGAATTAAAATACTTGAACTGTAGAAGACGCAGCTCATTTTGCAAAGGTCCAAAAATTAGTTATCATATAGCTAACAGACTCATGAAAAGATGCCCAACATCACTCATCATCGGGGAAATACAAATCAAAACTACAATGAGATACCTCCTCACACCTGTCAGAATGGCTAAAATTAACTCAGGAAACAACAGTTATTGGCAAGGATGCAGAGAAAAGAGAGCCCTTTTTCACTGCTTGTGGGAATGCAAACTGGTGCAGGCACTGTGGAAAACAGTATGAAGGTTCCTCAAAAAATTAAAAATTTACAGCAGCACTATCAACAATAGCCAAAGTATGGAAAAAGCTCAAATGAATGAATAAAGAAGATGTGGTATATACACACAATGGAGTATTACTCAGCAATCAAAAAGAATGAAATCTTGCTATCTACAATAATGTGGATGGAACTAGAGGGTATTATGCTAAGCCAAACAAGTCAGAGAAAGACAAATATCACATGACTTCACTCATATGAGGAATTTAAGATACAAAACAGAGAAACATGAGGGAAGGGAAGGGAAAATAAGATAAAAACAGAGAGGGAGGCAAACCATAACAGACTCTTAAATACAGAGAATAAACTGAGGGTTGCTGGAGGAGTGCTGGGTGGGGGGATGGGCTAAATGGGTAAGGAGCATTAAGGAGGACACTTTTTGGGATGAGCATTGGCTATCATAGATAACTGATGATGCACTAAATTCTACTCCTGGAACAATTACCCAAAAAAAAAAAAAAAAAAAAAGATTTTCTCTAAAAAAAATAGTTTCCTCAGATTCTTTCAATTTCCTGAGGTCCAGTACAAAAATATAACTTAGACAAATTATATTTCATTTCTAAAAAAAAATTACACTGGATTATAGCTGAGAAACTCTTGTCAATTCTACCTCAGAAGTCTTTATCCATTTGGAACCTCCTCTCCCTATAAGGCCCATGAGTTTGGTAAGATCTTATCAACCCATGAAATTACCTCCCAACCAGTTCCTCTGCTAATAGTTTCTTCCTAAATAATAAAAAACACCATAGCAATTTTAGCCTTAAAATACTTGTTGAGAATTACCTTTACTATGTCAATAACTACTGAAGTTGGATGGTGGGCACATGAGGCTTTACTATGTATGCCTCTACAAGATGGCAAATTCCTTGGGAGTAGGAATAATCTCTTATTCATCTTTAAGTCAGCAGTGTCTAGTACAGTTCCTAAGAGAGACTAGATGATTTTTTTTCAATTGGATGAAATCATTAAGTGACTTGTCATTTTATAGAAAAACAACAACAACAACAACAACAACAACAACAACAAAATGGTCAAGAAACATGAAGCAATCTCAGGGTCTCAGTTAATTTGCGGAAATGGTCTGAGTATGCATTCCTATCATTCTTGATGATGAACCTCAAAGGTATGAGCTGTTTCTTTATTTATGTATCTCCTGGAGCCCAGAAAGATGCTTCATAAATGTATTTTCCAACCAAGTTATCAATCTTGCACTTTATAAATATAGCGAAGATCTCAATTTGCTATTTAGTCATCAAAATAATTTGGTTCCTGCCATTCTCGTGGTCTCTCTTTAAACTCATACTAGCAGGGCACCTGGGTGGCTCAGTCGGTTGAGCATCTGACTTTGACTCAGGTCATGAGTTCATGGTTCATGAGTTCAAGTTCCACATTGGGCTTGCTGCTGTCAGTGCAGAGCCTGCTTCAGATCTTCTGTCCGCCCCGCCTCTGCCCCTTCCCCAGTTGTGCTCTCTCTCAAAAATACACAAATCTTTAAAAAACAAAAAAAACTCATACTAGAAGGCTGGCAAGGGCATCAATTTTCCTAATTTATTCTCTTTCTCATTAAAACTTCTACATGTTCCTATAAAAACTAACCTAGTACCCTACCCACATCATAGAAATGGCACCTGTCCACTTGGTTTAAAAAGTTCTCGCTCTGGAGCCAGACTGTCTAGATTCAAATACTGACTAGGTCATGTACTCACTGCATGATCACAGGCAAATTACTTACTGGCTGGGGGATCTTGAGCAAGTTACCCACTCACTGGCATTATCTGCAGTGTATTTTTATACTAGCTTCCTAACGTAGCTGCAACCTTAGTTTGTCATCTCTAAAATAAAGATAATAATAGTCTCTACCTCTGAGGGTTACCATTATAACACCTGGCACATGGTAAGCAGACTTAAGTCAGCTATTATTTTGTAGCCACACCCCACCACATATCCCCTTTTGCCATCAACTTGGCATAAGACATCATCATCTCTCTTCTGGATTATTTACAGTAGTCTTCCAACTATTCTGCCTGCTTCTGTCTTTGCATTCTTATAATTTATTTTTCCCTTCAAAGCCAGAAAGATGCTTTTAAAATGTTTAAGTCAAAACACTTCACCATACCATGACATTATCAAGACATAAAGTGGTCAAGTAACTGTCCTAAGAAAAATGAATCTACTTATAATGTAACAGGAAATATATCAATTTACATTTATTTAAAAATTACATGTAAGAAATAACCAAGTACCAAAATATAAGCACATAAAATTTTTACAGACTTGAAGGGACAGAAATCTGTAAGTCAGGAATCTTTCATTTATAAAATTCATTCAATAAATATTCGTTGAGCACCTACTATATTCTAGGGATGATGATAAGGACCTGTAAGACAACAATAACATTAAGGAGATCATGTGCATTTGACCTAACTTTGAAGGGTTACAACAGAAAAATGAGTTCAAGACAGTGATTACGACAATGAACACCACAAATCAAAGAGAGAGGAACGTGATACAAGGGATTACGAAGGCACTGACCTATGAAAAGCATGCACCTCAAAGAGCTACTCTACACATAAGCCATAAATTTCATTCCCGTCTTTCTCCCTTTTTTCCCCATTTCCTTCCTTCATTAATATTTATTATTTGTTCTGATGTGTTCTGTGTACTATACAACATGAAAAAGCATTTAGGTCTTTTTTCCTTCTTTTGTTTTTCTGATGTAGCAGTAGTAGTATTTTGTACTTCAACAACTAAAATGCTCCAGACTAATACTGAGGGTTTTTGGTTTTTTGTGATTTTTTTCTCCCATTTAAGGCACAATTTATGCAGCATAAAATACACCGCAGTTCTGTGAGTTTTGACAAATTCATATAGCTGTGTGGTCATCACTATAACCATTAAAAAACTCTCCTATGCTCCCTTGTAGTCAACGCCACCCAACATGATCAATTCTTGGCAGCTACTGATACATTTTCTTTTTTTCTTTATTTATTTAAATTCAAGTTAGTTAACATACAGTGTAGTACTGGTTTCCAAGTAGAACCCAGTGATTCATCACTTACATATAACACCCAGTGCTCATCCCAACACGTGCCCTCCTTAATACCCATCACCCATTTAGACCATCTCCTACCCACCTCCCCTCCAGCAACCCTCAGTTTGTTCTCTATATTTAAGAGTCTCTTATGGTTTGCCTCCCTCTCTGTCTTTATCTTACTGACACATTTTCTATCATGAAAGTTTTTGGCTTCTCTAGAATCTTATATAAATGAAATGATATGGTATTAAGCCTTTCGAATCTGACATATTTCACTTAATATAATGCATTTGAGATTTATCGTGCTGTTGCATGTATCTGTAGCTCACTCTTTTAATTGCTCAGGAGTATTCCACTGACCAGTTAGTTGATTCCATTGTACCAGTTAGTTGATCCAGGTTGGAGAGCATTTGGATTGTTTATAGTCTGGGACAACTATGAACAAAGATGTTGTAAACATTTGTATACAGGTTTTCATTTCACTTGGGTAAATACACAGGAGTGGAATTGGAATTGCTGGGTAATTTAAGAAGTATGTTTTGAACTTTACAAAAAAAATTGTCAAACTTTCCAAAACAACTGCATCATTTTGCATTTCCTCAAGCAAAACAGGTTGCTTTGTACCCTTGCCAGCTCTTGGTATTATCAGTGTTTTATTGTTGTTGTTGTTGTTGTTTTTTATTTTAGCCACTTGAGTATGCGTATAGTAATATAGTAATATCTCATTGTGGATTTAATTGGTATTTCCATAATGACTAAAGTTGTCTAGCATCTTTTCATAGGCTTATCTGTAATCCAAAATATCTTTTTTTAAGTCTATTTACTTATTTTGAGAGAGAGAAAAGAGAGAGCAGGGAAGAAGCAGAGAGAGAGGGAGAGAGAAAGAATCCCAACACGGGGCTTGAACTCATGAACCATGAGATCATGACCTGCTGATCTGGAATCAAGAATCAAACACTTTAAACCAACTGAGCCACTCAAGCGCCCCCAAAATATCTTCTTTGGTGAACTGTCTGTTCAGATCTTTTGCTTATTTTTATTTATTTATTTATTTATTTATTTATTTTTTAATATATGAAATTTATTGTCAAATTGGTTTCCATACAACACCCAGTGCTTATTTTTAAATGGGCTTTTTTTAGTATTAAGTTTTGAGAATTTTTTTTTATTCTGGATATAACTCTTTTATCGATACGAGTTTTGCACATATTTTCTCCCAGTGTGTAACTTTTCATTCTTTTCAATGTCTTTTGAAAAACAAAAGTTTCTAGTTTTGATGAAGTCAAATTTATTAGTTTTTTTCTTTCATAGATCATTCCTTGGTGTCATATGTAAGAAATCTCTGCCTAACCAAAGGTCACAAAGATTTCGTATGTTTTCTTCTATAGCTTTTATAATTTTAGCTTACATTTAGGCCTATGACCCATTTTGATTTAATTTTCTATACGGGGCAAGGTGTGCTTCAAGGTTCTTTTTTACTGTTTTTACTTTTTGCAAATAGATATCCAATTACTAAGCATTATTTGCTGAAAAGACTATCCTTTCTCCATCAAATCTCAACTACACCTCTGTTTAAAATCAATAGACCATATTTGTGCATATTTCTTTTGTGTATACAGCTAGATCGAGATATAATTTGAAGTACTTAATTCAGTGGTTTTAATATATTCACAGTTGTGTGGCCATTACCAAAATTAATTTTAGAACATTTTCATTACCCTAAAAAGAAATCCCGTACTTCTTAGCAATCACTCCCTATTTCCCTAAATCCCCACTCCAGCTCTACACAACTACTAATCTATTTGCTATCTCTACGAATTTGCCTATTCTGGATACTTCATATAAATAAAATCGTACAATTGGTGTTTTCTGATTTGTTTTCCTCACACAACATAATGTTTTTAAGGGTCATGTATGTTGCAGATGTACCAGTACTTTATTTTTATTGCTGAATATATCCCACTGTATGTATATACCACCTTTATTTATCCATTCATCACTTGGTAGACATGAGGATTGGTTTCACTTTTTAGTTATTATGAACAATGATACCATAAACGTTTATGTACAAATGTTTACGTAGACATATGCTTTCATTTTTATTGGGTATATAACTACAAGTGGGATTGTTAGGCCATATCATACCTCTGTATTTAACCTTTTGAGGAACGCCAAGAATGTTTTCCAAAATGGCTGCATCATTTTACATTGCTATCAGCAGTGTTTTTAGGGTTTCAATTTCTCCACACCCTCAACAACACTAGTTATTGTCTTTTTTTATTATCCCAGTAGATGTAAAATGGTATCTCACTGTGGTTTTGATTTGCATTTCCCTGATAGCTAATGATGTTAAGCATCTTTTCATGTGCTGACTGGACATTTGTATGTCTTTTTGGAGAAATATCTTTTTAGATTGTGTGGCTCTATTTCCGAACTCTCTATTCTGCAACTTTGATCTATGTGTCTATCCTTTAATTAGTAATGTCTTGATTACTGTAGCTTGATGGTAATCCCTGAAATCAGGTAATCCCTGAAATCAGGTAGTATAAGTCTCCCAAGTTTGTTCTTCATTTTTAAAATTGCTTTGGCTCTTCTAGTTACTTTGCTTTTCTATACAAATTTTAGAATCAGCTTTTCAATTGCTACCCAAAAAATTCCACTATTTTGACTGAATTCCAAAATTTTGACTGAAATTACACTGATCCCAATGATTAGTATGGGAAGAATGGAAATCTTAATATTGAGACTTTAATTCTATGAACATGGTATATTTTTCCATTTATTGAGGTCTTTCATTACTGTTCTCTAGTTTTTCAAAGTATAGATCTAGTAACAGTTTATTCAATTTCTACCTAAATGTTTGGTTTTTTTTCTAGTGCTTTTGTAGGTTTTTAAATTTCCTTTCCAATTTTCAATGCTAGTATATACAAACAAGATTGATTTTTGCATTATTTACCTTGTATCCTACAACCTTGTAAAACTCAGTGTCCAAGGTAGGTTCTGCCAATAAGTAACAGCAGTACGCAATCGAACGGTAGAAGAAAAGAAAGATTGCACCGCCAGGAGTAGCTATACCACAACTCCCAAGAATTACTAATAATACCTGCCAGGCCCTCTAGGAAATACTAGCACCAATCACAAAGTGTTTTTTCCCCCAACCAGCTCAGGGGTCTGGGTATCTCTTCAGAAGCAAAGAACTAACCAAATGACCCCTCCCCTCACAGTTTCTTCTAAACCCTAGCTACTCTGAGTATCCTCAAAAGCCTAAGCAACCAGTTGCACAGCCTTCCTCAGAGGTCCCTGCACCAGCTCCTCAGGAGACCTCCACTAAGTCCCTAGATTCTGGTCACAAAACTTCTTCCATTTTATTTCTCTGGCCCTAGAGGATACAGCTGCTTCCTACTACTGGGGTTACGTCAATGTCTTCTTTCTTTCAGCATTCTAACACACTAGAAACCAATTACTTGCATTAATACCCTTCTGTTTGAAAAGGATGGCACGGCTTCTCTTTTCCAGACTGGACTCAAACAATCTTCTTGCTCTGATCAGCACCCCTTCCCCACTCCCAACACCTAACTCCCCTATGAAATTCTATTAACTAATGACAAAGATAGTCTCCCTCTCCCTCTCAAAGCTTTTACTACTTTTAAGTAATCTCTACGCTCAACATGAGGCTCAAATTCACAACCCTGAGATCAAGGCTAGCATGTTCTACTAACTGGGCCAGTCAGGTGCTCCCAAAGACTCTCTTTTTGACCAAACTTGTTTAGGCTCACCTAAACTCTCTTCTCAAATAGGTCTGACTTTTTAAGCTTCCATGCTCATCTCTGCATTGTCCAATTTTAGCAAGAATCCTACTAAGTCAGTTTAGCCAAAATCTGCCATCATCAGTACCTGATTACTCTTGATTTCTAATTGAGTTCCTCATCCTCCACCATATTCAAGTAATGTCTGATCATCCTGATCCACCTTTAGCAAGAATTTGTTAAGTCAAGTTAGCCACGAATCTCTTTACCCCTGATGTTTTCTCTCAGTAATTTTCCATTTGCTAACCTCCACCCTCTCCCTGGCTGTAAATTTGCGCTTTTCCTTGCAGTATTTGGAGTTGAGCCCAGTCTCTCCCCTACTGCAAGACCTCATTTCAGGAACCCCTATACCTGTCACGATAGCTCCCCCTCCTGAATAAAGTCTTCCTTATCACCTTTAACAACTTCCATGAATAATACTAAGTGAAATCAGTAAAAACATAAATTTAGAAACATGGACAATGCTTATTACGTTAATCTATTAACCTCTGGATACAATATAGGGAAAAATTGTGAAAAGTTTTGAAATGGGCTAACGTATGGAATGCTGCAGCTTCTGGGAATTACCTGATATGATAGAGGTGTGTGCTTCTATTCGTCTTTGATAAGGCAAATTTACAACTCTCAACAGAAGATAATGTGTGGAAAACTAGACATGCATAAGTTTTTTGTCCATAGCTATGAAAATAATTCCTGCTCATGGCAATGCAAGTGAATTATCAGGAAGAGAATATAAATCTCTAAACTGAATTCTCATCCTGATTGGTTGTAATATCTAACTGGCTCCATTACTTAAGGAGTTAAATAAACCCTCTGAGATGTGTTCAATTTATAGTTTGTATGTACAAGATAAGTAAGATGAATTTTCCTTGTTCGATTAAGGGGAGACAGCTAGCCCTCCTAACACTTAGGGTATCTCCTTAAAAACATAATAGGTTCAACATTTTGTTCAGGAAGTTGATAAACCTACTCTCCAGATTTCATACTGAGAAGTCATAAGCTTTCTGACCATCAGAGCTATAAACATGTATCTCTTAAATTAAATCAGGAATCCCTTAGGAAGTGTATAGGAGATTTGATAAAGATTATCTTTATCAAAAGGTATAAAGTTTTAGGGACACATGGGTGGCTCAGTTGATTAAGCATCTAACTTCAGATCAGGTCATGATCTCATAGTTCAAGTTTGAGCCCCACATAGGACTCTCTGCTATCAGCACAGAGCCCACTTTGGATCCTCTGTCCCTCTCTCTCTCTCTGCCCCTCCACTGCACATTCTCGTTCTTTCTCTCTCTCAAAAAATAAATATACATTTTTTTAAAAAATATAAAGTTTTAATTATTTCTTCTTCTGCTTTACTGTATAAAATGTGTGAAATTTTTCCCAGACCTAGTAGTTTCTCCTGGACTACCTGTGTGCATGTAATTTGATACACATACTCAATAATAAATCGTGGTTTCTATATACTGGTATGGCAGAATCTTTTTGTGGGCAAAATTATTTAATTTTACTAACAACTGATAGTCATGATTTCCTCTTTAAAAAACTTAATAAACAGAGTATGTGTAATAAATATAAACAAAGTACCCTTTTTTGTAGTTCCAGATAAAATGCTCCAAAACATAAAGTAACAGTTTTAGTCAGAAAGAATAAAACAGGCTTGGTTAACAGTTTATAATCAGTGGTGAAATGAGTAACTCTAAGCACTATAGCCTCTTTTCATGGTAATAGACTTAGGAGAGAAAGGAAATATAACCCTTTAACAATAGATATTTACATGTTTTAGCAATAAAGCAAACAGTTGATTACTCTGAGCAATGTTCTGCCTGAATGAAATAATAAGACAAATATATCTTCCAAAAGTAAGTTAAATAAGACCATATTGGGTGGAAGACTCAGGCAAACATAAAGAGTATCTATGAATTATATTTTAACTTTCATGTTTTTAAAGTACATTAATATACTAATATTAAGATAAACATATAGATTTTAATAAGACAAATGAACATCAACTAGGTAAATGTAAAATTTTCAATAAGAAAAATAAATTTTTTACCATCTTCCTAGCAGTTCTCCCCAAGAATAAAGGATCTTCTCAGGACAATCCTTAGACACATCACCGGTTCCACTTGAGAGTTCATTATCACTCTCTGCAGAAGAAACACAAAAACAAAAATGACCAACATTGTATTATATTTTTGATATTTATATATTGTTAATCAAGGAATATGACTGTGTGTCTAATAAAACAAACAATACTTTTGCTTATATTATTATGCCCACTGGAAAAAAAACAGTAAAAACTTCATTAATATATCTTTAGTGCCTAGATAAATATAATCCCAAAGCATTAAATGCTTTATAAAAATTCCTATTCAGTTTACATAGTATGAAATTGAAAATACCTATATATAAATAACTTTATCCAAAGAGGGTAAAATTGTATAAATTTTTTAATGTTTGTTTATTTTTGAGAGAGAGAGAGAGAGAGAGAGAGAGAGACAGACAGAACATGAGTGGGGTAGGGGCAAAGAGAGAGGCAGACACAGAATCCCAAGCAGGCTCCAGGCTCTGAGCTGTCAGCACAGAGCCTGGTGTGGAGCTCGAACTCACGAACCATGAGACCATGACCTGAGCCGAAGTCGGACACTTAACCAACTGAGCCACCCAGGCGCCCCAAGAGAGTAAAATTTTAAAGTTAATGGTAACACAATCAGAAATTCCTATGTGATACACTCACTACTCACGAAACTAATATTCTCAAATATTAATCTTTTATTATTGATACAAACAAACACTGAAATGAAGATTTAGGTATATATATCTGAGGTATATATGTAATACTGAGAACTATTAATATATAACACTGAGAAATATATATATTATGATAACAAACACACAACTAGAAATATTTAAAACTTTAAGGTTTTAAGGGTATATTCATAAGTACAAATTTTTTGTTTTTGAGAGAGAGAGACAAAGAGAGACCGTGAGCAGGGGACGGGGGCAGAGGGGGCAAGAGAGACAGAATCCCACACGGGGCCTGATCCCACAACCCTGAGATCACCACCTGAGCTGAAATCAAGAGTCAGATGCTCAACTGACTGAGCCACCCAGGCTCCCTCATAAGTACAAATACTTCCGACTAAAGGAAATACTAAAATGTTTGGCCTTTTAAAATGGCAATTTTATAAAATATCCCAATATGTAAAGTAACAGCTTTAGAAAGAGTAAGATGGGTTGAGTTACAGCCTACAGTCAGTGATGAAATGAGTAACTGTAAGCTCTATAAATCTTTTAAGCGGTAACAGAGCTGGCAGAGAAAGGAAATGTAATGGGCACAATTTATCTCATTAGAATAAGGACTTTGACACAGAGCTATATACGAAAAATCTGGAAACGTATTATCTGAATGATAAAATAAGCTAGATAAAAATCTGTCTGGCTCTTTGCAAGGACCAGTGTTTTATCAATGTTGTTAACAGTACAACAGAAGTTGGCATTAAGTGAGTCCCACAGGGATCTGTGTTCAGAACAGTATTACTCAGCATACCACAAAGCCAATGATCCAAGCAAGTATAAACTAATTCATATCAGTGGATATAATTAACACCAAAAAACAATAAAATAAAGGTAGGTATATTTGGCCTAGTTAAAAGATTTGGTCATACTTACACAAAAAGATTTTATCACATGTTTAGTAAAATATAACCAAAACATATGCACACACGTAGACAAATACTTCAACTTCTTTAGAACACTTTATTCAAAATGTGAACATTAGTCTGGATATTGGAAGGATCAAGAAGGTAAATACCTCACATAAGCAATTCTGTGAACTCTGCAACAAGTTCATGAAAATAATAGAAATGAGAGGTTTTTAAAAAGCTAAAACAAATGAAGTATTGCAGGAATAATGTAAACAGCAACAAATGAAGCCTTAATATTAAAATGTCCTAAAGAACTATCCCAGGTAAACAACTATCCCTTATAATCCTTACACTTTTTCATCTAAACTGAGGTAGTAAAGAGGGTCACTATTAAAAGTTACACTGGAGGGGCACCTGGGTGATTCAGTCAGTTGAGCATCCAACTTTGGCCCAGGTCATGATCTCACGATTCGTGAGTTTGAGCCCCGTATGGGGCTCTGTGCTGATAGCTCAGAGCCTGGAGCCTGCTTCACACTGTGTCTCCCCCACCCCACACTCTCTCCCCTACACTCGTGCTCTCTTCCCTCTCTCTCTCAAAACTAAATAAACATTAAAAGAAAATTTTTTTAAAAAGTTACACTGGAAAAAAGGTGAAACTTATCTCAGGCAAATAGGGACTGCTGATCACTCTTCCTATAAATTGGTACCAAGTATAATATGAGTACTTATAATATAAATTGGATTTCAATTAAGCAGGGTCCAGGATGGTCCCACCTTATACTCTATTTTGCTCCACAGTAAATAATAATACAACAAGGTTCCAAAGTATTTGATGAAGTTGTACATGCTAAATTGGAGACTAAAATCTAAGAACATAATGAAAGGGAAAAAGAAAATAGGACTCAAATCATTACTACTGACACAGAAAATCTCAGATTCTTCTTATTCTTGTTGGCAAAGGAATAAAACAAAATTGAGATGCCATAAGAAAGATTAAGAAATCTGACTACCTATAAATTAAAACCTTATATGAAGTAAGGTATAGAGTACATTAAAATAAAATTTCCAGGGCACCTGGGTGGCTCAGTCAGTTAAGCATCTGACTTCAGCTCAGGTCATGATCTCATGGCTTATGGTTTGAGCCCCACATCAGACTCTCTGCTGTCAGCCCAGACCCTGGAGCCTGCTTTAGATCCTCTGTTCCCCTCTCCCTCTACCCCTCCCCTGCTTGAATGCACACTCTTTCTCTCCCTCTCTCCTTCCCTCCCTGTCTCCCTCTCTGTCTCTCAAAAATAAATAAACATTAAAAAAAATTTTTTGAACATATGACAAATGGTCTTAATACTCAATAAACTAAAATATCCAACAGAAAATTGGTCCAAGGACATAAAAATAGTACAGTTGTATAAAATATAACTGGCCAATAAAGACACTGAAGAAAGCCCTATCTCAATTATTTTTTTTATTCAAATTAAAACAATGAAACAGAAAAAAAAAACAGATAAAATAAGAAATAATACCTACTGTTGATAAAAATATGGGGGAACAAGCAAGAAAGCTGATGTTTAAATAAGAGTCATCTTTTAAAATGTATTAAGATTCTAAATTAATATACCATTTGATTTAGCAACTACACTTTTAAAAATTTATTCTTCCAGGAACACTTATGCCAGAGAGATATACGTAAAAGATTTCATTGTATCACTGCTTGTAATAATAATTGAAAACTATCACATATTATTTAATAGAAGTTTGTTAAATTATGGTACATCCTTTCAAAAAATGCTATCCAATAGTTTAAAAGAATTGACTAAATCTTTTATGCTAATATGAAAACCATCTAAAATACATTACTTTGTGATGAAAAGCAAGAAACAAAGTAGTAATTTTTAAGTATGGTTTTATTTCTGTAAGTAGTATTACTTATACGATTACAAAGACCTTTAAAAATAGCCGTAAGATGGGGCACCTGGATGGCTCAGTCAGATAAGCATCTGATTTCAGCTCAGGTCATGATCTCACAGTTCGTGGGTTCAAGCCCTGCGGTCAGGCTTTGTGCTGACAGCTCAGAGCCTGGAGCCTGCTTGGGATTCTATGCCTCCCTCTCTCTCTGTCCCTCCTCCGCCTGTACTCGATCTCTACCTCTCAAAAATAAACATTAAAAAAATTTTTTTTCAACATCTGTTAAGATTATACACCAATTTTTTTTTCTTTTTTTCTTTTTTTTTTAGAGAGAGTGTGTGCTAGTGAGGGAAAGGGACAGAGGAGGAGAAAGAGAGAGAATCTTTAACAGGCTCCATACTCAGCACAGAGCCCAACACCGGGCTCAATCCCAGAACCCTGGATCATGACCTCAGCCGAAATCAAGAGTTAGACACTCAACCGAGCACCCAGGCACCTCTACCAAACTATTAAGAGCAATTGTGTTTTGGCACCTACCAGTATCTTATCACATACTAGGCATTCAATAAATATTTAGGGAATGCATCTTTCACTTTTCTTTTTTTTTCTTTTAAGTTTATTTACTTACTTAGAGAACACGAGCATGAGCGGGGATAGGGGCAGACAAAGAGAATTCCAAGTGGACTCCCCACTGTCACCACAGAACCCGATGCGGGGCTCAAACTCACAAACCATGAGGTCATGGCCTGAGCCAAAGCCAAGAGTCAGATGCTTAACTGACTGAGCCACCCAGGCACCCCTGACTTTTAAGTTTCATACTTCTGGAATACTCTTATCTTTTAAAATAAGTACATGTAACTATAATGAGCATGGGGAAAGGACTTTTACCTTTTAAATAATCCCTGTTGCTACAGAAAACAAAAACCTATTTCATTGTTATAAACCCCTACTAATAAGCCATAAAATCATCACTGATAACAAGGTATTTTCTCCCTGACAATCTCTCAAGCTGTTTTCCACCACAAAAAGGAAATTAGAACTGTAAACTCCTAGAGTAGCAGAGGAGAACCACAAAAGAGAAGAGAAAAAATGGGCACACTGAAGTTAAACTAAATCCCTGATGAACAATTAAGGCAGAAACCACAGCAACACAGGGCCCAAATACTTAGATAAAAAATAGGACTTATCCAAAGAAAACAGAAATCCTAGGCCTTTATTGAATGTCTGCTCTATCTATATTCCAGGCACTATTCTTTAGTTTTATAAGCATTAACTCATAGTATCCTCTAAATAACCTAATACGGTAGTCACTACTAATTTTCCCACTTTCAAAATAAGAAAATTGAGGCACAGAGAGGTTAAGTAACTTGCTCAAAGTCACCCAGCTACTAGGTGACTCCAGAATTTAACCTCAGTTTGAATCCAGAGTCAAATACCACTTCTCCTTATAGTTTTTCTTACCACGTTTTCAAGGGAGACTATGCTTGGCATTTAGCAGATACCAGCCTATGCCAAGTACCAACATCTATCTAGTAAATGCTGGAAGCCAGAGCCGAGAATGGAAAATGCAGGCATATTTAAAGCAACATGACCAAGAAACACTGAACTTGGAACAAGAGATAATGGAGAGGCTTCAGGAGTGTAATCCCCTTGACATTCAGGAAGAATAAGGATGAAATTGATATCCCAGTGACCTCAAAAGTGAGCCAGATCTATCTTCTTTACTGCAGAAACTACTTACCATAGGTGTTTTAAATACTTAATGGCTTTCCTGCTAGAGAGGAAGAAAGGAAGCTAAAGAAATACAAAGTTCCTACTATATTAGACATGACAGAGTGTCTAGGTAGAATGAAAGCAATGAACTAAGAAAAAAAAATATGAATGACAAAGACACTGGAGACCAAAGTGCAGTAAGAAACAGTGAGGAAGTTAGCAAGTAGCATATGACAAAGAAGAAAAGGAACAACAGAACAATGTGGATATGTAAAAGGATAACTCTGAAAGTTCTGAAAAAGCAACTGTATCCCATTCTACAGAGAGGAAAAAGAAAGGAAAAATGATAGAAGGCTGGGATTCCTATCTTCTTGAATCTTTCTTTTCCATCAAAATTCAGGTTAGGATTACCCTTTTCTGGATGGGCTGAATGCTACTCCACTGGGCATATTCTATCATGGCAATTATCACACCATATTACAATCTCTATTTTCCTCTCCATCTTCTCCTATTAGACTTTAAGTTTCTTGGCAGTGGGGACTAACTTTTATTTCTATATTCCCAGTACCTAGATGTACTTGGCCAAAGAGTGTTAGAAGTTTCCCAAACTGGTAATTGGAGAGGAGAAGATGCGAGAAAAGAAAATCCATTACAGGTACAAAAAATGTATGTCTTGAAAATTAGTGACCTTCGGTACATGGGCATCTATGTGCAGACATGAGTAGAGGCAACCAGGTCCATGTCAGGGCTGGGAGTGTATCTTGTCTTTATTTAGTAGCCTTTACTCAACTGCGGAAAAAATGGAAGTATTTCTTTGTTACTGCTTTATTTTTAGAACATGTTCATACATGTAAGGTAATTGAGAAAGAAAACACTGGAAAGAGAAAGATGAGGAATCAGGCCAATTCGCTAAAAAGACATGAAATTGCCCAGGTTTGGATTAAAGGTAGTGACTGACCAGAAGTACATCCTGTATTTTGACTGAATGTGGGGCTTTGGAAAAGCTTAAACACGTTAAGATAGAAAGCTGAGGGAATCCGTAGCTAACAGCTTCAACTTCGTCTATAAAGTTCACTTTAGAAGAGGTCTCTGAGAGACTCTGCTAAACTTAGGTAGCAAACTCTGGCTAGAGACTCCTCTAATATGCCCAACTTCAATCCTTTCCATGAACGTTCTCCTTCTCAATTTGTTTCCCCACAGTCACTCTCCTCCTTCAGAAAGCAGGACCACACAGAGTATACCAGATGTCATCAGACTCCTGCACCACAGGACTACTACTTTCTGTAAACGTCAGTGAAATGAAAGTAACAATATTAATTACCTAGTAGTGTAAAATTAAATGAAAACGCATGTGTGATACTAAACATGGTGCCCATCACACGGTAGTTCTCAAATGTGAGGTAACATTTTCTATTATTTTTATTATGGAGTCGTCAGTTTCTGGCCCAGCACTTCAAAGTAACTAAAAAAGCATTCCAGCCTTATTTCTTATTATCCACTCATTTCTAACATTCAGACAGCAGAACTAACTGTGCAAGACCAAAATAAGATACAATAAATGTAAATTTTTAGAACAAACAAAATAAATATGTATGATACTTCAATCAAAATAATTTATGGGCTCTCTCAACTTTGGCCACTCCCTGCTTTGAAAAAAAAATTGTTTTTCATCCTAATCATAAAAGGAAAGTTTCAGAACTGCTATCAGCAGACATCATAAAAGGAAAAATATATATATATATATTTATTTATATGCATATTTATGTATATATGTGTGTATATGTATATACACATGTATATGTGTGTATGTGTACATACGTGTGTGTATATGTATATACACATATATACATATATACACATGTGGGTGCACACACAAAAAAGCTTTTTTTTCAATGGAGTTAAAAATAAATGACAAAACTAGGGGGAAATTAGCACAAAATCTCATTTTTCTTTTCATCTAAAGATGACAAGATCATCTGAAGGATTACTCATAAAATAAAAAACTGATAGGCGCACCTGGGTGGCTCAGTCAGTTAAGCGCCTAGGTCATGATCTTGTGGTTCGTGGGTTCGAGCCCCATGTCAGGCTCTGTGCTGACAGCTCAGAGCCTGGAGCCTGCTTTAGAGTCTGTGTCTCCCTCTCTCTCTGCCCCTCCCTGGCTTGGACTCTGTCTCTCTCTTTCAAAAATAAACAAACGTTTAAAAAAAAACTGATAACCATAAATAAAATATGACTATTGCAGGTTTTCAAAGATTTTCCCCTTAATTTTCTTTTTTAATAAGTACTGTTTGCTGTAAATGATACAGGGAACCAAAGGTTCCTGTAAACTCTCTTCTAAACAATTAGGGAGGGGAATAAAAAATCTTAGTAATCTGGCAAAGCCTGTAGGAATACAGGTCTATATAATGACACCTGTCAACCTGGAATAGTGTAAAAGTGATTTATTTTGATTACTTAGTAATAAACAATGTCATTTTGGGCAGCCAAAAACTATAGCCACATTTTTATGACCTTGAATATAATATAATCTCTCATTTCTCACATGACAGAGTCAGAAAATACTTGTTCTGTATGGAAGCTGATAACCAAATGTAAATTATTGGAGTAAAACAAAAGATCATCCTTAATTTCTGAAATGTGATAACATTTCCTACTGTCAAAAGCAAGGTGATTTATCATAGAAGATTCAAGGTGGAAGAGACCACAAATTTCATGATTTCTTTCCAACTAAACCATCATCACTGTCATTCTGACTCTAATTACAGGTTTCTAATTAATAAACCCTGTAGTTGCTAAGCATATGTGACTAATAAAAATGTATCACTCATCAGTGAAATCTGTCAACCATACTCAAGAGAACCAGGGCAGTCAATACACCTTCCTCTTTTTTTTCATTGTTTTTTTAGATTCACAAATTTGTACAGATAATCAGAACAGAAAAAAGCTAGCTTACATTTGAGGTAAAAAAAGGTTAAGGCTCTTAACATTAAACAGTTTTCTTGATCATGAGGCTAGTTTATCCTTTTGTGTGTGTATTTATGTTTTACATTTTTCTGGGATATTAATGACTTAGAATTTACTTAGGTATTTATTTACATTTTGTATTTTCAGGGCTTTGGAAATGCATTTTAATTCTCTGCTCATTTCCTTTGTTTTTAATTGAAGTATGATTGACGTATGAAAAGCTGTGCATATTTAACATGTACAATTTGATGTGTTTGGAGAGACTAGTATGGTCTTATAATAAAAAGTCGGGCAGTGTCTATTTGAATGCATTATCAATGACTTTTCAAAATAAACTGAGGGGTGACGAAGAAAGAAATTAGTGTCTGGCAGATTATAAGAAAGAACATGTGTAAACAGTTACACTGAAGGATTATTTTAAAACTTATTATTCAACGAATGACTTTTTAAAAGGCAGCCAATCAGAGGGAGAAAAACTAAGTAAGGGTTGGAGAAAATTAGAAACAAAGGGAAGCAAGAGAAGAAAAAACCCATTAGAATAGCTCAAATTTAATTGAAAGGTGGAAAGGGAGCTCCCCAACACGCACTCTGTGGTACACAATGCACTCACGAGCCCTCTAACTGGGCAGATGACCCCTTCAGCCATAAGTGTAACTCTGAAAGGCAAAATACTCAAAAGTAAACGAGAAAGGAGTGGGAAACGCCCACAAGACTAGTCAAAGCAGCCACATGAAATCAGGTAGTCAAGGAAGTAACAGCGAAATCAGGTTCATCTCTGCATTTGGATTTTTTTTTATATTCTCCTCCTAAGGGAAAGCTAGTAACTGATGAAGAGGTTACCAAGTACAAAACACAATAGGAGAAACAGGCAGAAATCGCCAAAAGAGACTCTCTGCATGGCCCTATGATAACACATGTCTCTGTAATGGCCTGAATACTTGCCTGCCTTCCTTTCTGATCTAACTTACTTGCTTAACAAAGGGACTTGTGTCCTAGTCATCACGGCATTCCTCACCCTATCAAAGTACTTGGCAACTGGTAAGCACTCAATACATGCTTGATGATTAAAAGAAATGCACTAGCTTCAGAACCTATGTATCAACTGCCTATATGACATCTCCAATTGAATATCTGAGAAACTTTCAAAACAAAACCCTTAATTTTCTTCACCTACCTGTATTTTCCTGGTTCCCTCCCCTTTCCCATTTTCATAAATGACAGCACTATCTACGCAGTTAAAAACTGAAATCTACAAGTTATTCTTTTTCCCTCAATGCCTACATTTAATTACCCACCCCTGTCCATTCCACCTCCAAAATGTATCTCAAATCTCTCTACTTTTCTCCCTCTCCACATTACAACCCTCATCCAAACCCCCAACATTTTGGCCCAGACTACTGTAAGAGTCTCCCAACGGTCTCCCTGTTTCCATCTCTACTCCACAGAACTTCTCTCTCCGCAGATACAGCTGCTGAAGTGTTCTGAAATCATGAATCAAATCTTTGTCTCTTCTGCCCAGCTTAAAACACTTCAAAGTCTTAAAAAAACAAACAAACAAACAAACAAAACAAAACAAAAAAACCAACTCACTGTGGCTTACAGGAACTTACAAAATATCCCTTGGCTACCTGACCATGTCTGTATCGTACCACTTTCTGGCTTCCCCCTTCCCTTCAGTCATCTGCCTTCCTTTCTATTCTTCAAACACACCAGGCACACTTTCACTTTCCTCTGCACTGTTTCCTCTTCAGAAATGCTCTTTCCCCATCTCCCAATGGCTGGTTTCTTCTTATTACTCAGATCTCAGTTTAAATGCCACATCCTCAGAGAAATTTTTACCTGAACATATAATCTAAAGTAGCTAACTACACCAATCAGCCAATTTTAAATATCTAAATGGCATTATTAGTTCTTGATATTTTCTTGCTTATTATCTATCATTTCTCCAAAAATTAGAAGTACAAAAGATTTATCTATCTTATTAAATCAGAGGTCTTCCAGATCACCCCTGGGTTCAATGATTCACTGGGAGGACTCACAGGACTCAGCATAGAGTTGTATTTACACTTACGACTTATTGCTGTGGGTACAAAGCAAAACTGGCAAAGGGAGAAGGCACACTGGACACTGGGTGAAGTCTGGAGGAAACCAGGTGCAAAATTCCCAGAATCTTCTCCCCATGGAGTCACAGAGGACACATTTCACTCCTCCAGCAATGAGTTGTGACAACACATGTGAAATGTTGTTTACCAGGAAAGCTCATGAAAGAGGTTTTCGTCGGGGCTGATCACATAAGGACCTTCTGCCTAGCATGAGCCAAAATTCCACAGTCCAGAAGGAAAGCTACATGTTCAGCATGAAACAATATTGTTAGTACACACAGTGCAGGCACAGTGAGCCACTCTTCTCAGTTAGGGAATGGTGGGAACCTTCTCGAAATCTGTTTACCAGTAAGAGCCAAGGGCTGAACTTGAAACAGGCTTTTCTAAGGGTAGGGGTCTGAAGCCTGCTATGTTAAGTTTGTTCTGAACACTTATTCACCCTTATATCACTTATTCTAACACCCATTAACATATTTTAAAACCAAAAATATGTTATTCTTCACTGAATCTAACATTTCAAAGATATTTCCATTCACTACACAAATATTTATTTAACACTTGCCACATACTAAAGCAATGGGAACTCAAAAGAGAATAAAACACCATCTGCCCCTTAGGAACTCACACTCTGAAAGGTGAGAGAAATGAATTTAAAAGCCCATATTTATAATAAGGTATTTTTAGAATTACTAGAACGGTGTGTTCAAAGTACCATTAGAAAAAGATGGTAGAAAGACTAACACTGCCTCAGTGTAAAAGGGAAGACTTCCAGGAAAAAAAAAAAAAAAACTAAGAAAGAAAGGGCCTACGTTAGCTAGAAGTTGTCAAGGAAGACTCTCTGAAGAGATAACACTTAAGCCTTGAGCTGAGATCTAAATGATGAGAAAAAGGCAGCAAGCAGAAGTTCTGATGAAAATATCTTCCCAACAAGGAACAACATATGCAATGGCACAAAAAAAGGCCAATCTGAAGGAAAGCTTTAAGTACCTAGCATATAGTATACCCTCAATAAACAGTAGCTATTATTATACAATGTCCTCCTCATGTATTGAGAAACTGATGATTTAAGAAATTAGATATATGAAGCCCATACCACTAGTACATTTATATCTTATTTATTTATATCTACCCTATCCATTTACCAGAAACAATTATTTGAGACAGAAGTTAACGATAGGCACAAGTAAAATGAACCAAACATCAATTAATCAATTACTGATTCATTCAAACATTTACTAAGCATTCACTACAAGGACAAGCTTAAAAATATGAAAGAGACACGCTCCCTGATTTTGAGGTATTCATGTTCTAGCAGAAAAAACCAAATGTATATAGATACATGGCAACAGAGAAAAGAAAAGTCAAGGATCATTGTGGGACTGAGAAGATGCCTTAGATCAGAACATCAAAGCAAAAACAACATACAACAGGTAAATGAAACACTAAGCTTTAACCTTCTCCAAAGACAAGAATGAAAAAAATGAAGGGTTACATGCACAATTCTTACTGATAAAAGTTTAAAAAATAACTTCACTTAGAAAGACATCTTTTCCTTGGGGCGCCTGGGTGGCTCAGTCAGTTAAGCGTCCAACTTCAGCTCAGGTCACGATCTCACGGTCTGTGAGTTCGAGCCCGGCGTCAGGCTCTGGGCTGATGGCTCAGAGCCTGGAGCCTGCTTCCAATTCTGTGTCTCCCTCTCTCTCTGCCCCTCCCCCGTTCATGCTCTGTCTCTCTCTGTCTCAAAAATAAATAAATGTTAAAAAAAATTTTTTTGAAAAAAAAAAAAAAAGAAAGCTATCTTTTCCCAAGATGTGTGAGCAATCTCTTAAATCTTTATACAAAATACCCTGAATAACATAGTAAGTCATGTCCATGAAGACATTTTTACCACACCTGTAGAAATATCTCTTATACCAACCCTTGATTAAAGCATAAAAATACAAAGTCAGAATGGCCTACAAGGCCCTCAATCCATCAGTCACCCTCTGTATTCTAATCTCATAATGTATCATTTCCCACCTTTATGAGTGAATATAACTTACTGCACACATAATGCTGTTTTCCCTCTGCCTGGAAGGTCTCCCTTACCAGGCATCCAAATATTTCTAGCTAAATAATATACATTAATCAAGACTGAACTCCTAGGCACAATTTCCAAGAAGTCTTCCCTGAATTTTCAGGCCAAACTTTCTTTTAGTCAGCTCACATTATATCCTGATCATTTCTTATTACTGCATTTACAATATATTACTAAAATTATCTATTTATGGGTCTTTTTCTTCAACTAGACTAAAAGCTCCTCAAGATAAGAGTCATGTCTTATTTATTTTCGTGTCCACAGCACTTAGCAAAGTAGTGGGCACCCATTAGAAGTTAATTAAACCTTTACAATTTTAATAAAACATACCAAATAACAAGCTTGATTTACAGATGGCCTTCTAATGATCTTAACGGATATGGGAATCACACTTGAAAAATCTAAAAGAATAAATCATTATTTTTTTTCTTTAGAGGGAATATCCTGAATACCAACTGTCTACATTTTTCACAGTCTATAGTGCAGACTCTTCAAAACTGAGATCACTGGTAAGTGCCAAATGTACCTGTAGTCTGCACTGTGAAAAAGATCCATTTGCTCTGCACACTTCTTAGCTGAATGGGTGGCAAAATGAAATTGCATTAAAAAGTCAAAGAGCCTTCCATGTATACCGACTTGGACTGAGGGCCACTGAATCTCAGCATAAGTGACTTCTATAGTCAGTGGTTCTCAACTCTACCTATTTATCATTTACATATGTAGCCCATTCCATAAATGACGTTTCTCAATGCACACAGTAAATTCTCAACTGAGGACACACACTCCTGGAGTGACAAGGTACTCCCGTGTATTGAGAATTACTGTTCGCTTATATTATTTCAGTTGAAAACATCACACAGGATCTGATACATTAATCTTTTTATGAGTATATTTACAACTCCTAATAAATTTCAAAAACGTGATAAAGGACAGCATATAAAATGTGACCTATGTGAAAGTCAGATACTCCATCAAGTCAAACTACAATCCACGCTTCTGTTCCTCTTTCCTAAAATCTGGTTGCTGGTCATACTGAAAGGAATGGGAATCTGTTGCATCATTCTATCCTTCAGGTGTATTATTCTTATGCAAAATATCATCCTCTTTTCAAGAAAAGTAGTGAGAATGAAACTCAAGGTTTCTTAGAGAGCTTTAATCCCTTAACTTGATAACATGACCATTTTAAGTATTCAACAAAAACCTCGCTTTGGGAATGACCATAAGTGCATAGCTTTCAAGAGGTATCCAAATTTTATCTATTGGAATTCAACTTCTCTCTCTCTGAGTGTCTGTACCTGTAACATCTTGCATTCATTCATTCATTCATTCATTCATTCATTCATTTATTTAGCAGTTAGTTAACATATATGTAATTAGTTTCAGGAGTACAATTTAGCATTTCACTTACATGTAAACTCAGTGCTCAGTACAAATTCCCTTTGGAATGACTTATTACCCATTTAACCCATCCCCCAACAACCCTCAGTTTGCTCTTGATAGTTAAGAGTCTGTTTTATGGTTTGCCTCTCCCTTTTTTCCCCTATGTTCATCTGCTTTCAGTTCCCCATATGAGTGAAATCATATGGTATTTGCCTTTCTCTGACTTATTTCACTTAGCATAATACACTCTGGCTCCATCCATGTCATTGAAAATGTCAAGATTTCATTCTTTTTGATGGCTGAGTAATATTCCATTGTATATATCAATGACATCTTTATCAGCCAATGAACGTTTTGGCTCTTTCCATACTATGACTATTGTTGATAATGCCACTATAAACATTGGGATGCATGTGCTCCTTCAAATCAGCATTTTTGTATCCTTTGGGTAAACACCTACTAGGGCAATTGCTGGATTATAGGGTAATTCTATTTTTAACTTTCAAGGAACCTCCATACTGTTTTCCACAGTGGCTATACCAGTTTGCATTCCCATCAACAGTGTAAGAGGGTTCCCTTTTCTCCACATCCTCACCAACATGTTTCCTGTGTTAATTTTAGCCATTCTGACAGGTGTGAGGTGATATCTCAATGTAGTTTTGATTTGTACTTCCCTAAAAATGAGTGATGCTGAGCATCTTTTCATAGGTCTGTTGGCCATCTGGATATCTTCTTTGGAAAAATGTCTATTTATATGTTCTGCCCATTTCCTAACTGGATTATTTGTATTTTAGGTGTTGAGTTTGATAAGTTCTTTATAAATTTTGGATACTAATCCTTTATCAGATATGTCATTTGCAAATATCTTCTCCCATTCCAAAGGCTGCCTTTTAACTATCGTTTACTTCACTGTGCAGATTTTTATCTTGATGGAATCCTAACAGTTTATTTTTGCTTTTGTTTCCTGTTCCTCCAGAGACGTATGTAGCAAGAAATTGCCATGGCTGAAATTAAATAGGTTCCTGCCTATGTTCTCCTCTAAGATTTTTTGGTTTCCTGTCTTACATTTAACTCTTTCATGCATCTTTAATTTATTCTTGTGTATAGTGTAGGAAAGTGGTCCACTTTCATTCTTTTGCATGTTGCTGTCCAGTTTTCCATTGGATATTCTTTCTTGTTTTGTTGAAGACTAGTTGACCATATAGCTGTAGGTCCATTTCTGGGTATCTATTCTGGTCCATTGATCTATATGTCTGTTTTTGTGCCAGTACCATACTGTCTTCATGACTACAGCCTTGTAATACAGCTTAAAGTCCAGAACTGTGATGCCTCCAGCTTTGCTTTCCTTTTCTAGATTGCTTTGGCTATTTGGGGTCTTTTGTGGTTCCATACAAATTTTAGGATTATTTGTTCTAGTTCTGTGAAAAATGCTGGTGGTATTTTGATAGGAAGTGTATTAAATGTGTAGACTGCTTTTGCACAGTATAGACATTTTAACATTTGTTCTTCTAATCCATGAGCATGGAATGCTTTTCCATTTCTTTGGGTCCTCTTCAATTTCTTTCAGAAGTGTCCTATAGTTTTCAAATACGCATCTTTTACCACTTTCGTTAGGTTGATTCCTAGGTATCTTATGGTTTTTAGTGCAACTGAAAATGGGATTAATTCCTTGATTTCTCTTTCTGGTGCTTCATTATTGGTGTACAGAAATACAAAAGATTTCTGTACATTGTTTTTATATCCTGAGACTTTACTGAATTCGTGTATGAGTTCTAGCACAATTTTTTGGTGGAGTCCTTTGGGTTTTCTACGTAGAGTATCATGTAGTCTGTGAATAGTGAAAGTTTGACTCCTTCCTTGCTGATTTGGATGCCTTTTATTTCTTCTTGTTGTCTGATTGCTGAGGCAAGGACGTCTAGTATTACATTAAATAACAATGGTGAGAGTAGATACCCCTTTCTTGTTACTGACCATAGAAGAAAAGCTCTTGGAGCACCTGGGTGGCTGAGGTGGTTAAGTGTCCAGCTTCAGTTCAGGTCATGATCTCACAGTTCATGGGTTCGAGCCCCACATCAGGCTCTGTGTCAACAGCTCGAAACCTGGGGCCTGCTTTGGATTCTGTGTCTCTCTTTCTCTCTGCCCCTCCCCCACTCATGCTCGGTCTCTGTCTCAAAAATAAATAAAACATTAAAAAAAAAAAAAAGAAGGGGCGCCTGGGTGGCTCAGTCAGTTAAGTGTCCGACTTCAGCTCAGGTCATGATCTCATGGTTTGTGACCTCGAGCCCCGCATCAGGCTCTGTGCTGACAGCTCGGAGCATGGAGCCTGAAGCCTGCTTCGGATTCTGTGTCTCCCTCTCTCTGTTCCTCCCCCACTCGCACTCTGTCTCTCTCTCTCTCAAAAATAAAGATTAAAAAAAAAATTAAAAGAGAAAAAAAAGAAAAAAAAAGAAAAGAAAAGCTCTCAGTTTTTCCCCACTGAAGAATATTAGCTATAGGTCTTTCGTATTTGGCCTTTATATCTTGAGGTATGTCCCCTCTATCCCTACTTTGTGGAGGGTGGATGCTGTACTTTCTCATGTTTTTTCTGTATCTATTGAGAGGATCATATGATTCTTATCCTTTATTAATGTGGTTTATCACGTTGATTTGCAAATATTGAACCACCCCTGCAGCCCAAGAATAAATCCCACTTAATCATGGTGAAGGATTCTTCCAATGTACTGTTGGATTCAACTTGCTACTATCTTGTTGAGAATTTCTGCATCCAGGTTCATCAGGGACATTGGCCTGTAATTTTCTTTATTAGTGAGGTCTTTATCTGGTTTTAGAATCAAGGTAATGCTGGCCTCACAGAAGGAGTTTGGAAATTTTCCTTCCATTTCTATTTTTCGGGAACAGTTTGAGAAGAATCGGCATGAACTCTTCTTTTAATGTTTGGTAGAATTCCCATGGGAAGCCATCTGGCCCTGGACTTTCGTTGTTGGGAGATTTTTTTATTATTGATTCAATTTCTTTGCTGGTTATCAGTCTGTTCAAGTTTTCTTTATTCCTGTTCCAGTTTTGATAGTTTATGTTTCTAGGAACGTATCCATTTCTTCCAGATTACCCATTTTGTTGGCATATAATTTTTCATAATATTCTCTTATAATTATTTTTACATCTGTGGTGTTGGTTATGATCTCTCCTCTCTCATTAGTGATTTTGAGTCCTTTATCTTTTATTTTTTATAAGTCTGGCTAAGGGTTTATCAATTTCATTAATTCCTTCAAAGAACCATCTTCTGGTTTCATTGATCTGTTCTATTATATAGATATAGAGAGAGAGATAGAGATAGAGATAGAGATAGAGAGATAGTTTTTGAGGCTGGGGAGAGGGATGGAAGAAGCGGGGGGGAGGGAGAGAGAGAGAGAGAGAGAGAGAGAGAATCTAAAGCAGGCTCCACACAGAACCCAACACAGACCTCAATCTCACAACAGTGAGATCATGACCTGAGCCAAAATCAAGTCAGACACTTAACCAACTGAGCCACCCTAGTGCCCCTCATTGATCTGTTCTACTGGAGGTTTTTTGCTTGTTTGTTTGTTTCTGTATCCTTTATTTCTGCTCTGATCTTTATTATTTCCCTTCTTCTGCTGGCTTTAGGTTTCATTTGTTGTCCTTTTTCTACGTCCTTTAGGTGTAAGGTTAAGTTGTATACCTGAGATTTTTCTTGCTTCTTGACGTAGGCCTGGATGGCTGCGTATTGCCTCTTATCACCACTTTTACTGCATCCCAAAGGTTTTGGACCATAGTGTTTTCATTATCATTTGTTTCCATGTATTTTGTAAATTTCTGCTTTCATTTCCTGGTTGACGCATTAATTCTTTAGTAGAATGTTCTTTAACCTCCTTGTAATTGTGGTCTTTCCAAATTTTTTCTTGTGGTTGGCTTCAAGTTCCATAGCATTGTGGTCAGAAAATACACATGTATGATCTCAATCATTTTGTACTTGTTGAGGCCTGATTTGTGACCCAGTATGTGATCTATTCCGGAGAACGTCTTTTCAAATGTACACACAAAAAGAATGTGCATTCTGTTGATTTAGGATGAAATGTTCTGAATATATCTGTTAAGTCTATCTGGTCCAATCTGTCATTCAAAGCCATTGTTTCCTTGTTGATTTTCTGCTTGGATGATCTGTCCATTAATGTAAGTGGGATGTTTTGAAGTCCCCTACTATTATTGTATTATTATCAATGGGTTCTTTCATGTTTGTTATTAATTGATCTATACGCTTTGGGGCATAAATATTTACAACTGTTAGATCGTCTTGTTGGATAGACCCCTTTATTATGATAAAGTGCCCTTCTTTATTTGTTACAGTCTTTGGTTTAAAATCTACATTATCTGGGGTGCCTGAGTGGCTCAAACATCTGACTTCGACTCACAGTTCGTGATTCGAGCCCCACGTTGGGCTCTGTGCTGACAGCTCAGAGCCTGGAGCCTGCTTCCAATTCTGTGTCTACCTCTCTGCCTCTCCCTTGCTTGTCCTCTCTCTCTCTCTCTCTCTCTCTCTCAAAACTAAATAAACATTAAAATCTACATTGTCTGATATAAGTATGGCTATTCCTGCTTTCTTTTGATGTCCATTAACATGACAAATCGTTCTCCATCCCATCACTTTCAATCTGCAGGTGTCTTTAGGTCTAAAATGGGTCTCTTGTAGGTAGCATTTGGATGGTGGGTCTTGGTTTTTTTATCCATTCTGACACCTTGGTCTTTTGATTGGAGCATTTAGTCCATTTACATTCAGAGTAATTTATATATATGAATTTAGTACCATTTTATTGCTTGTTTTGTCAGTTACTGAAGATTTTCTCTGTTCCTTTCTAGTCTTTGTTGCTTTTGGTCTTTCTTTCCCAAAGAGTCCCCTTCAATATTTCTTGCAGGGCTGGTTTAGTGGTCACCAACTCCTTTAGTTTTAGTCTATCTAGGAAACTATCTCTCCTTTTATTCTGAATGACAGCCTTGCTGGTACAGTGTTCTTAGCTTAGTATTGTTTTTTGGTTTGTTTTTTGTTTTGTGGGTTTTTGCCTTTTCTTCCACTTTACTTCATATTCCCACCACAATAATGATCCTCTTAATTTAAACTAAAAACCATAGAGAGTTCCTGAAAGGGTGGCAGCAAAGGAATGGAAATGTTAAAAGGACAGGTGGGGTGAGGAATCAGCAAATAATCTTGACTGGGCTCTTGAAGTTGCTGGCAGCTTGGAGCTGCAGCTGGTAGGCCACTGGATGGATCCTGAAACTGTTAGAGCCTGGGCACAAACTGGTTGGCAGGCCACTTTGTCCAGTACTTGGGGTGCACCATGAAGCACATGTGAGGGAAATCGGTGCTGAAGTAGGCACTGTCCATGTGATGGTGCCTTGATAACTTGGGTGTGTACACGTCCATGCACTTGGGGCAGTAGAGCTTCACCATGGCCTCATCTGGAATGTCCGAAAGGCTGATGGGAAGCATTGGCTGGTTCTCACAGTACACACGGAAACAGTAGCCGAAGTCTCCTTGCTGGTACTCTTCCAACATCTGGGCAACACCATGATTGGTGAAGATATAGTGGGCATGGATCAATCTATAAAGCATCTCAGCATCCTGTTCAATCAGGTCACTCTGGTTGGGGCTGCATATTTTTCCCATTCAGCACACTGAATATATCATGCCATTCCCTTCTGGCCTGCCAAGTTTCTGTGGAAATCTGCTAACTTTGTCTTTCCTTATAAGTTAGGGACCCCTTTTTCTCTTGCTGCTCTTAGGATTTTTTTCTTTATATTTTGCAAATTTAACTATGATATGTCTTTATGTTGGCTTGATTTTGTTGATTTTGATGCGAGTTCTCTGTGCCCCCTGGATTTCAATGTCTGTTTACTTCCCCAGATTAGGGGAAGCTTTCAGCTGTAATTTTCTCAAATAAACCTTCTGTCCCTTTTTCCCTCTCTTCTTCTTCTTCTGGGACTCCTATGATCCAAATGGTATTACACTTTATGGAGTCAATGAGTTCCCTAAGTCTATAGTTGTGATCCAAAAATTGTCTTTACCTCTTCTTTTCAGCTTCATTATTTTTAATAACTTTATCTTCTATATCATTTATTCATTGCTCTGCTTCTTCCTTCCTTGTGGTCATTACATCCAGTTAGTTTCAAATCTGTTATTGCATTTTTTCATTTTCACCTACTTTTTAGGTCTTTTATCTATGAGATAAGGGACTCCCCTGGTGTCCTCTATGCTTTTCTCAAGCCCAGCTAGTATCCTTATGATTGAGGTTTTACATTCTGGATGAGGCATATTACTTATATCTGTTTTGATTAGATTCCTGGACAAGATCTTTCCATTATGTTTCCTGCTCCTGAGAGAAATGGCTTTATAAAGAAAAGGTCATATACTTTCCAGGGCCTACCACTTCAGGAGATATGCCTGGTATATGTGGTGTGCATTCTGCTGCTGTGTTTTGGCTGTTCCTTCCCTCACGTCAGTCCTCTGTAGTTTCTCCTTGTCTCTAGTAGGAAGTGTTTGGACTTTGGCCAGAGTGTGCTGAGTTTTAACCAGGTGTGCTATGTTAAAAATGACCTGATGCTATTTCCACTAGAGCTGAAGCTTTGAAGAACGCTATGGTCAGTAGACATGGTCTACAGTAGACATGGTGCAGGGGTCTGTGCTGGTCTTCTCAGGAAGAGGCCCACTGCACTTGCCCAAGAAAAGCAGCACATGCAGAGCACAAGGGGGCAGGGCTTGGTATAAGTGACTTAAGTTGCCAGTGTTGGCACTGTGCTGCTTACTCAAGTTATTTTATGTTGAGGGGTGGAGGCTGGCGGTGGGGGAGAATGGTGCCAGCCCCCTTCCTCATCCCCTGAGAGGGGAGTTTGTGCCCCTGCTGTCCTAGAAGCCCTCCCAGAAGAGCAATCTCCCTTCCTGTGTCCCAGACATCCCTCAGATCCCTGTCTTCACCCTGTGTCTAGTTCACCTGCCTGTCCAACAGTGCAGTACACCCATGTTCTATCCCAAGCAGCCAGCTGGCTCAAAAACTCCAATCTTTAAGGACCCAGCATGGCATGGACCTGCACTGGTCCTCCAGCAGAGGGTCTCACTATGCTGGGACTAATGAAGATTTGTCCCAGAAGGGCAGTCACACCAAAACACAGGGGCATGGAGTTTGGAGTGAAGAGTAGCAAAGAGCCAGTGTCCAGGTTAGCCACCCTCAGCAGGTGTCTCTGCACCTATGCTGAGGGGCTGGGGGAGGGGGGGCGGTTACTGGTGCTCAAGGGCTCTTTTGTCCCCGAAGAGGCAATGCCACCTCTCCCAGATGCACTCCAGAAAGGGGAACTGTCTCTCCCAGAGTGTCCCAGATTGTCCCAGATCTCAGATTGTGCCATCTGTCCCTAGGCTCTTTGCCCTCTTTCTTCCACAGAGCAGCGTCCTCAGGGCTCCACACCAGCCACACCACGGACCTCCAAAACTCCAGTCTTTGAGCCCCCCTGGATGTAAAAACTCACAAAACTCAGCACCTCTTGTTTTTCCAGTCAATCGCTTTGGAGAAGTATTTTCCTGTGCATTCCCTGTGCCCTCCTCTCTCCCTCTCTCTCTCTCACCTCTATCTGTGACCAAGGTTCCCTCCCCTCTGCAACACCTGCAATCCATTTCTCCCCCAAATCTCATCTCCACACATCCTACCTTACACAATGTGGCCTCTTCCCTCCCTCTAGTTGTGCAGTTTGTTCTGTTAGTCCTCAGATCAATTTCTTGGGTATTCAGAATGATTTTATATTTATCTAGCTGTGTTGGAGAGCTGAGACAAGCCTAGGGTCCTCCTATTAATCCACCATCTTAACTCCTCTATCTTGATTTATCATACACATATCTCTTTCTACCTCTAGACTGCAAGCTCCTTGAAGACAGGTCCTGGTTCTAAGCATTTAGTACAGTGCTTTGTCTATAACAGGCTTTAAATATAATTGAATGTAAGAAGGATGGAAAAAAAGGATCTGGAAAGGGAGGGTAAGTGGACAAGCAAAGCCACAGAATGGTAGAAGCAAAAGAAAACCAGCACTAGAGAGTCATGACAGTTGTGGAAAGGAAGGTAAATACAAAAACCAAGTAATTCTGAAGAGACTTGTAAGATCTAAAACCCTTATTTCTCTGCTGCAAAATTTGTCTGTGGTTTTGATACAAAGAGAAAGGATAAATTAAATCTCTAATTATCTAAAGCCAATTTCTGGGTTTTTTATAACAAACTTTCTGTATTTAAAAAAAAACCCTCAAAATATTTTAGTATGCTCAAATGAGTACCACTTAGAATTTTTATTAACTAATTTGCCTGTCTCTACTTACAGTATCATGAAAATAGTGACAGTAGGATACTGTGTAGCCCTTCTGCTGACATACATTTTACAAATATTTACTCCAGCCCCAAAATTAAAGCCAGTGTGATATTTTTAGCACTAATTTTTCAGAAAGCTCAGCCTTCTTCCTGCAGTTATAAGAGATCTGAGTCATTCAACTCCCAATGCCATATTCAAATCATTGGAACACCACATCCCCCTAGTGTGACAAGAGCCATCATTTCTCCAAGTGAAAAATTAAGCCCTCTTCTTCCTGATACTGACTACTGCTACAGGAATGGTATATGAATTACTTCTACAATCTTTCTGCAAATAGTTAATGAACTCTCAGTCTTGGTTCAGTTAAAGGAGTTAATTGTTCACAGAATACAATTTTAAAGTAATCAGGAGCCTAGATTCTGGTCCTGACACTGTCACTCTATCTCAGGGGCTCAGTCTCCAGAACTATGAATGAGATAGTTCAGTATAAATAAATTCAAGTAACATTTATTGAGTACATCTTCTGAGCAAAACATATAATGCCTAACTTGTTGCCAGTCTCCAAAATTTAAATATTTTAATTATTTGAGGTTATCAAAATTTTCCTGACTGTAACAGATTGAATAAAGAGAACCCACCAACTAGCAGGTTTCTCCTCAAGTCTTCTCCTCAGACACCTATGTCCCCAAGCCCTGCCCAGAGACACATACTGGGAGTCACAGTTGTCATCAGCTTTCTGGCTTCATCCCAAACCCCAGCACAAGGCTGATAAACAATGTGATTGTGTCATACTCTGCCTTCACTTATAATGGGGCAGTGCCTGTGGAGGAAAAGGGAAATTTAAGCAAGGTCTAAGCGTGAAAAAGAAAGAAAATATATTAGCAAGAAAAATATTCACACACTGTGTGACCCTGGGCAAACTGCTTTACCTATCTTCAACTTTTCTATAATAATATTTTTGATTAAAAAAACTACCTTATAGGGTGCCTGGGTGGCTTAGTGGGTTAAGTGTCTGACTTCGGCTCAGGTCATGATCTCACGATCCATGAGTTCGAGCTCCGTGTCGAGCTCTGTGCTGACAGCTCAGAGCCTGGTGCTTGATTCGTATTCTGTGCCTACTCCCACCCCCGGCCCTCGCCCACTCATGCTCTGTCTTGCTCTGTCTCTCAAAAATAAATAAATGTGAAAAAAACTACTTTATAAGTCTGGTATTATAATTAAATATAATTCACATAGTTTCTTCATACATATTTCCCATTATTGTTAACTAGAAAGTGGAATTAACTGCCTTGCGAATCTGTGACTCAACCTGTTCCCACAGAGACCAGTTTACCTGCCAAGCATTAAGGGAATTCTACTTTAGGAGAGGGGAGGCAGTGGATGACTCTAGGATCTCTTCTAATTCAAAGATTCACTGAAAACATGCAGCTGTATCAATATCGTCAGGGTGTGTGAATGATCACACCCAGGTGGTCACTACAGTATTTGAGTCTGAATCCTAATCATTAAATTGGCAGCAAAAGTGGGTATAGTGGCTACACAAACCCTCCTAAGACACAAGGGCTCTGAAGCAGGCTTTGCACAACTATAGACCACCTACGACTACTTATGGCAATAAAAGCCAGATGTCAGAAAGGGCTGACTTCACAATATGGAGAACATCCAAACATGCTGATAATACTCTCAGGCATGTATAAATGTCTAATAAAGGTTAAGTCCTATTATTGCTATTATTACATCCTGGAAGCAGTCTCCAGGGACTATCACAAAAATAAGTCTCAAGTGCTATATGTTTTTAGGCACCTTCTATACCTTAACACTACTGACCACTACTGTATGGTCTCCAGATTTCACTAGCGACCATCCTCCAGAACATTTACATTTCTTCAGCCAGCTGAAGCATGATTAAGATGTTTTCATCTAACACAAATATATTTTGATTCGATTTACTACCACCACACCAAGTGAAGCAGATGCTGATCAAAAATGAAGCCGTCCTAAGTGACCACAATGCTGAAAGAGCAGGTACCCAGTAAACTTCTGAGAGGGAGGGAAGAATCCGAGGGGAAGAGAAAATCCCCTCCCCTCAAATAGGAAGGATTAATTCTGGATTTCCTAGTACTTTTGATTTCTATAACCATGGTATGCTGGGATCTCAAGACAATATACACCACTCAACAGATAAAAATCCCAAAGACTGAGTCTAAGTGAACAGTGTTTCATGACTCTTCCCCCATGCTACAAAAATCATGCTTTCTTCCCAACTTCTCCTGAGACTACTATGCTGGCAAATATATAAACCAAATGAGATTTTTAGAATTTGACTGTAAGTATTGTGAAATATTAAATCTCTGACAGGAAAAGCAATTTATGTGAAGTTTAACTGTCATGGAGGTGCTTACGAAATTAAAACTTAATTAAACTTAATTTTTATTAATTAAAACCTAATAAACATATACAAAATATGCTCAGCCTTACTTGTAATCAGGGAAATGTAAAGAGAATGAGATGCTATTTACCACCAATGAGAATAGTAAACATTGTAAGACTGATTATACGTACCTGGGGTGAAAATATGAAGAAGGGGGAGCTCAGATACACTACTGCAAGGAATACATATCTGCAGTCTTTCTAGAGAGCAACTTAATAGTACCTATTGAAAGCCAGGTTGTGCAAACCACAGCAATTTCTACTAATCTGTATTTTTGCTTCACAGTATATATATACGTATATATATACGTATATATAAATATATTTATATAAATATATAAATGTATATATAAGTATATATAAATATATATATATACACACAAGGAAGACTATTCTTCAAAATATTTGAAATAGCGAAAAAGAAAAATAGAAATTGTAGAACCTTCAAAAAGAGAACTGGAAAAGTAAGTTAGGCTACATCCATGCCACAGAATATTATGCAATTAAAATGAGTGGGAAATAGTTTAACGTAGTGTACATAAATAGACTGTTTAACAAGAAAAGCAAGTTGCCAAACAGGATATATACACAATATTCCTTTCAGAAAAAGCTGAACCATTAAAAGATTCCTTCTGAGAATTAGAATTGGTGGGCAGTCAGAGTCCATTTCACATCTATTCTAATTTTTTAACAATAAAAAAGAGAAAGAAAGCTCCATGTATTTTTGGGGTTTCTTTAAAAAAAATTTTTTTTAAGTTTATTTATTTATTTTGAGAGAGAAAGAGAGTGCATGAGCACACACACCAGTGGGGCAAGGGGCAGAGGGAAAGAAAATCCCAAGCAGGTTCAGTACCATCAGCACAGAGCCCGATGCGGGGTTTGAACTTACAAACCGAACTGTGAGATCATGACAAGAGCAGGACACTTAACTGACCGCACCACCCAGGCACCCCTTCTGTTTGTTTTCTAAGTAATACAAAGGTACCACCCAGGCACCCCTTCTGTTTGTTTTCTAAGTAATACAAAGTTGCTTATCTTCCCAAGTCATAAAACAGTGACTGGCTTTACACAGACAATTTTTCAGTAGTTCTGTTAACTTATTTAAGTGTCTTAAAGATTTAAGTAAATGATTTTCAAAAACAGTCAAAACCATTTTACATGATTCATGTCGTCAGTACAATTAAAATGACAAACATCAACATTTGCTAGAAAGAACTTTATCTCAGAGAAAATCTACTTGGGGTCTTTTTTTTACATTTAAATCATCATTTGTCAACAATAACAATTATTTTGAGAACACTAGACTGTTTCTAACCACTCTCCTCTCTTTATTAGGCTACCATTTAAAATGTTATTGATATCATATTAAGTTGCAGTCATTGTGAATATTCTTATCTCTCTCTTAACATGCTGGATCTAGACAAACTGTTCAAACACAGGCTTTATTTGAACCACTTAGGAAAACAGAATTGCATGTAAAAATACTTGCAAAAATATTTGCAAAAATAATTGCAAGTTAAATTTCTATAAATACTCTATGGCATTTAGCTAATTTTAGTGACCCTTCAAGTACAAAGTTCATTTATCTATTATTTAAAGATCAGCCCTACTATCAACAAAGACATTTATAGGATTAAATTAAGGCTTCCCATCCCCAGAAAAGTACCAGTGTACAACTTTATTTAGAATACAATTGCTTTGCATGTACATGTGTGAGATCCTTGAACCCTTGAAATATATTTCATTAAAACAAAACCTAAAATCCTCACTCAGGTCATGCAGTAATTATGTTGCTTAAAAAAGAAATATCAAGGGGCGCCTGGGTGGCTTAGTTGGTTGAGCGTGACTTCAGCTCAGGTCATGACCTTGTGGTCAGTGAGTTGGAGCCCCGCATCGGGCTCTGTGCTGACAGCTCAGAGCCTGGGGCCTGCTTCGAATTCTGTGTCTCCCTCTCTCTCTGCTCCTCCCCCACTCAACGCTCTCTGTCTCTCAAAAATGAATAAACGTTAAAAAAAATTTTTTAATAAAAAAATTAAAAAAAAGAAATATCATGAAATCCTGTATTAACCTAAAACTTTAGATACCAAAGATTTTCCCTAAATTCCCAATTATTGTATGAATTAAATTAAGAAAAAGGAGTTTCAAAGGTGAAGAACGGCAAAAGCCTATCTCAGTTAAATTTTAGGGATTTCAAATAAAAACACCTTTGTATGTAATGGAAACTCTGAATAGCAAGAAACATAAGTGCTCAAGTTTTCATCCAAACTTGGTGTAGCTCTAGTCTGGTGTGTGCCATGCCCAATAATTTGCATAACCAAATTTTACTGAGTTCAACCTCCCTCTTATCTTCTAATATTCTTTCCTCTCTAATCTTCATCCTATTATATAATATTTATAGAAAGCGTTCACAGGAAAATTGCAAAGGCAGCATTTCAACAATGTCTCTAAGATAAATTATATATTAATATTAATCTTCAACTTTCAAGAAGTTTGCAGACATTAAGCCAGGCAAAGAAGCATCACATTAACTGGCACTCGAGAGAATTTAGGCACTGGGAAATGTGAAGCCTTTACTGCACCAGCATTAAAAAAATGACAGAGGACAGCAGCCTGCATTTTGGAGTAACATGAAAATAGCACTAAATTAAGAACGAACTAGGGATAACTTCCCATGAGAGTGTGAGTTAATTCAAACTAATTTTCTAACTTCTGAAATGGCCATTTTTTTTAATTAGAAAAAAAAAGAAGGGGAGACATGATCACTTAATTCTTGATACTGTATAATAATAATGCTTCATTCAGTTAATATACCTACAAAGTACTAAAAGAACCAAAATTTACCCCAGCATGAAAACAAACAAACAAAAAACCCAAAAAGCCCCAAGAGAAACCAAACCTATAAAAGTTTAATAACCAGATAGGAGCATTTTAAAATAAACACTTAAACTCTCTTCTAAAAGCATACAGTACAAAAATTCACAACTCGGGGCGCCTGGGTGGCTCAGTCGGTTAAGCATCTGACTTCGGCTCAGGTCATAATCTCATGGTTCACGAGTTCGAGCCCCATGTCAGGCTCTGTGCTGACAGCTCAGAGCCTGGAGCCTGCTTCAGATTCTGTGTCTCCCTCTCTTTGGCCCCTCCCCTGCTTGCCGCTGTCTCTCAAAAATGAATGTTCAATTAAAAAAAAACGAAAAATTAAAAAAAAAAATCACAACTCACACTTACCATATTCACAATCTTATCCTTACTATAAAGTTAAAACTTAAAGTTCATACAATATATTTCTAAAAAATCTTTTGAGTAAAATTGTCTTTAAGACTGATTTTCAGGACAGCTGGGTGGCTTAGTCGGTTGGGCATCCAACTCTTGATTTTACTCAAGTCATGACCTCCTGGACTGTGAGATCAAGCCCCACGTCGAGCTCTATGCTGACAGCATGGAGTTGGCTTGGGATTTCCTCTCTCCTTCTCTTTCTGCACCTCCCCAGCTCACTCACACACACTCTCTCTCTCAAAATAAATAAACTTAAAAAAAAAAAAGACTGATTTTCTAACCAAATTATGCACTATATTAATGCTGAAGATCAATCTTCCCTGAAAGTACTTAAATAACAATATAAGAAATATTTTTATAACATTAAGAGGTACTTTTTCTATCAGATTATCCATTTATGATAGTTTGAAGTAAGTACACACTTGGGATTTGCCAATAGAACCAAGGAGTGCAAATATACTTCAATACCAACAAAGCGTTTAGGCACACTGAGATAACCACATGAGGAACGCATGGGCTTTCCATCACACCTATATGATGAAACAGTAACGGTAGAGCACTTTTTTTTTCTTGCTATTTCTCATATTTCCTTTCAAATATATTCTCTGTTAACAGCAAAGTCCATGCATGAAATATGAGTTGCCCCACTTAAGGTCATTTCAAAATGCAAAAAAAAAAATCTTTAATTTCATTTTTTTATATACTTCTCACTAGAAATACGCTAAAACTTTACTTCAGTTTTACTACATGTGGTAAAGGTGTATAAGAAGAGTTTTCTTTGGAGCACTAATACATTGCCCTTTGGCATTTATTATGTGACAAACGCAACTAACAAGAAGTAACTTTAGCTAAAAGTGACCCCATGCTCCATACACAGAGAAAGCACGGAAATAACAGTACACTCCACAGAATTTTAGGAATTATATAAAACATACTTAAAGCTATTTACAAATACGCTGTGACTATCAGAGTTAACCAACTTTTCTGTAAAGATCCAAATGGTAAATATTTTCAGCTCTATTCTTCTCTTTCCACTTCTTTATTTGGGGGGGGGGGGGCATAGGGGTGGGGTTGTGGTTATTACAATACTTTAAAAGTATAAAATCTATTCTTAGCTCAGAACCCATTACAACAAAACTCGACTGTAGGGCAGCTCTGGCTAGTAGGCCATAGCTCACCAGACCCAGGACCCCTGCAGAGCAACCTTCATTTCTATTTGCTTCAAAATATTAAAGATGATTTTTTTTAATGCCCAATACATTTAAAAAAAACAATCAATTTTATGAAAAGTGAGGACTTATAAAAGGACTTATAAAAGGACACATAAAAGACTAGGCTACATATTATACAATTTAAATATAATAGAAATCATTATCATAACATCAGATTTCAATCTACCAAATTTAAGAATCTTATCACTTAAAAAAAAAATACTAGATTCCAGTTAAGGACAGGACAATAAACTTGACAGGCACAAAAATATTGCTGCAAGAAATTATTAAAATGTATTCTTTTTCAAACTGAAAGATTAATTACTCTCTAAAACGGCATGAGAATTTTTTTTTTTTTTTTTTTTGGTAGAAGACATACAACCCAGAAATTTGAGAAGGTAGTTTACTTTCTACTGAATGCTAGATTTTCATTCTTTAGAGGTGCTGTATTTTAACATATAAAGGTTACTGTACAACTGAGGTGGAATAAGATTAGACTCAACAGACTATAATCATGAATTAAGCACCATGATTTTGTATTTTAGGCTTTTAAATGAAATACAAATCACAGGAGAGGAAATCAATACTAAACACTGAAGTTCAGTTGATATGGGGCTGAATCCTACTCAAGCATCCAATGGTTAGACTGCAGGTGTTTGAGACACCAATGGTTATCTGCAGGGGGAAAGCATCAAGAGCCCAAATGACAATCTTAATCGATCTCACAGGACCTGGGATCTAAGCCACACATTTGGAACTTGATTATATTTGGGTCAAATGCAATACACACTGTGATGTTTCACAGTGTTACTTAATTTCTGCAGTGATTTTAAATGCTTATTCCCATATAAAACATTAACCTTAAAGGAAGTCTAAGTTCCTTTAAGGAACAAATTGCAGTGCTAAAAATACGTAGATACACAAAATATTCCCAAAATAAATGAACAAAATTAATATACAAAGATGCTTGTTTCCAGGGCAAGCTAACCCAGCACTGAGCCTCTGAAGATGGCAATTAAAGACAAGTCTGACTCATCACCTTTTCCTGTCAATTATTTCCCTGAAATCAGTCAGTTTCTATTTCCAGGATCAGCACCCTGGTTCAGGCTTTATCTCCTCAAATTAGACATATAATCACAGGTTCTTCTCCACTGTTCCTAACTGCACTTTGCATAGCTTACTGCCCACTTAATCTTCCTAACTCAAATCCTGACTCATTCCATGCCCTAGCTCAAAATCCCTCAATGATTCTTCATGGCTTCATACAGTGAAAGTCAATGCTGTGTCAATGTTTTCAATGAGGGCCTCCAAGGCCTGGTCTCGACCTGTCTCTCTAACCTCTCACTCATGTCTCACAGATACACTGCGGATTCTGCGTGCATCCATACTTATGGTTTTCACAAATGTCAGAATGCTATGGCTTCCTACTTTCTACTCTTCCAAATCCTACTAACTCACTCACATTTCCCCTGACTTAATCACTTGAAAGTGAATGAAAGCTACCATTTACTGGTGACCCACTGTGTTGAAATTCTGATAGGCAGAGGACAGATCCAGAATGAATAAAGATCCAAGCTTGTCAGAAGGAATTTACGGTCAAGTAGGGAAAAGAAGGCACATGTGACTGTAATTTAACATAGAATATCATAAATGTCATCAAAAGATAAATAAGCAAAATTATAGAATTCTATATTCATGGAAAAACAGATCGCTTCTGACTGGGGATAAGAAGTATCATAAAGAAAATGTCATTTAAGCTGATAGCTGAACAGGCAGAGATGATGAGGGCTATACAAGTAATAGAAATAACTTGAAAAAGACACTGGAAACCTACACCAATCAATGCTCTTACAACTCATTTGGCAATTCATCATGTACTGTTTTAAAGAGCTGTTTAGATAATTTTTTGTTTAGCTAATACTGTATATTTTATATCCTAATACCCAGTCCAATAGGAGAAATGAAAATATAAACATGTAAAATGAATTAATAGTACTTATCTTGCATAGTCATGGTGGCAAGATAACATGTACGTAAAAGTGGCTTTACCTAACAGGTGCTTCAAAATGATAAGTTTCCTTGGGAATGCAAGCTGGTGCAGCCACTCTGGAAAACAGTACGGAGTTTCCTCAAAAACCTAAAAACAGAACTACCCTACGACCCAGCAATGGCACTACTAGGCATTCATCCACGGGATACAGGTGTGCTGTTTCGAAGGGACACATGCACCCCCATGTTTATAACAGCACTATCAACAATAGCCAAAGTATGGAAAGAGCCCAAATGTCCATCGATGGATGAATGGATAAAGAAGATGTGGTATATATATAAACAATAGAGTATTACTCGGCAATCAACGAAATCTTGCCATTTGCAACTACGTGGATGGAACTGGAGGGTATTACGCTAAGTGAAATTAGTCAGAGAAAGACAAAAATCATAGGACTTCACTCATATGAGGACTTTAAGAGACAAAACAGATGAACATAAGGGAAGAGAAACAAAAATAATATAAAAACAGGGAGGGAGACAAAACAGAAGAGACTCATAAATATGGAGAACAAACTGAGGGTTGCTGGAGGGGTTGTGGGAGGGGAGATGGGCTAAATGGGTAAGGGGCACTAAGGAATCTACTCCTGAAATCATTGTTGCACTATATGCTAACTAATTTGGATGTAAATTTTAAAAAATAAAGAAATAGGGGCGCCTGGGTGGCGCAGTCGGTTAAGCGTCCGACTTCAGCCAGGTCACGATCTCGCGGTCCGTGAGTTCGAGCCCCACGTCGGGCTCTGGGCTGATGGCCCAGAGCCTGGAGCCTGTTTCCGATTCTGTGTCTCCCTCTCTCTGCCCCTCCCCCGTTCATGCTCTGTCTGTCTCTCTCTGTCCCAAAAATAAATAAAAAACGTTGAAAAAAAAAAATTAAAAAAAAAAATAAAGAAATAAAGAAATAAAATTTAAAAATAATAAAAAGAAGAAAGAAAGAAAATGAAAAGTTTCCTTTATTTTTGTTACATAGTTCTCTGTGATCGGCAGCTCTAAGACAGCCCCCAACAGTCTTGCCTCCTGCGGTACACATCCTGTATAATCCCTAGCCTTGAGTGCAGGTAAAACTTATAAATATGATGGCTATGACTAGGTGTGTTATAAGGCAAAGGTGAAGGGATTTTGCAGATATAAGGTTCCCAACCAGTTTGACTTTGAAATAATCAAAGCAAGATGATCCCAGCTGGGCCTGGCTTAATCAGGTAAATGCCTAAAAGAAGGCTCAAGCTTTCCCTTAAGAGTCCAGAGATTCTCCTGTTGGCCTTGAAGAAGTAGTCACCATGAGTTCTACTGCTACAAGAAAATGAATTCAGCCAAGAATCACATGAGCTTTGAAGAGAACCCCAAGCCTCAGATGAGGCTGAAGTCCTGACTGAAACTTTGGGTTCATGAGACGCTGAAGAGAGAAGCCAGCTAAGCCATGCACAGACTCTTGATGCATGGAAAATGTGGGATAATAAATGTGTGTTGTTTAAAGTGACTAAATTTTTTGCTAACTTGTTATGGAGCAATAGAAAACGAATACACCCTTTCCCTCCACTTTCTCTTAAATACCTTCCCTTATCAAATATATTTTTAATCATTTTGTTGGCATAGATCATTTAAAATGCCGAAGATGAAATGATATTATAAAGTCCTTTCCTCCCTCCATCCCTCTGTTTCTCTCTCTCTCTCACACATACAACACATACAATGATGAAAGAAATAGCATCTAGTATGCCAAGAATGTTTTATCGGAACATATTTTGCTCATCTGCAAGATGGATATAGTAATAGTATGGGCCTTATAAGGGTGATATGAGGATTAAATGAATTAATATAAGCAGGCAATTTAAATCCTGGCTACTCAAAGTGTGGTGTAACCAAAAGCAGTGGTGTATGACAGGACATCTGTTTAGAAATGCAGATCAGGCCCCACCCCAGACCTAAGAAGTAAGACTTCATTTTCACAAGATCTCCAGGTAACATACATACACATTTAAAGTTTGAGAAGCACTTCTTTAGCTGGTTCTTGCCACACATAAGTACTATATGATCATCACATTCTCCTAAACTAATTTCTTTCCTAATCGCCTATCTTCATTTAAATATACAAAATTTTCATTTTTGTATATGCAAACTGGTTTCTATGCTAACAGCAGTTTGTAATCGCCTTTTCTCTAATCAGACTATGAGTTAAGAAATTAGAAGAAAATAATGGAGTTTGAGACTATTTTGCTCTGTATTTATGATTAGGAGTAGTAATAGGCCACTAACAATCATTTAAATCATGAGGAAATTTTTTTTAGATAGCATTTGAACCAATCCAAAATTCAAAAACTGCAGACTATACTGAACATAAAAAGCACAACCAGGAGTGAGGCTTACGTAATATTACTGTGAGTCTGGTCTTTTACAATTACCTGGGCATGTGTCTTAAAGGAAATCATATTGTATTTGCCATCCGGTGCCTTCATGTAACATACTATCCAGGTTACAAGTAACTAAATACAAGCTTCAGGTCAATAAACAGAAAGCCAGTTTGAAATACAGATGAAGCAGTACCAAGTTTCAAAAGCAGGAGCAATTCAGAATATGTAGGAGTATGGAAAGGTGACAAGGTAATCTGAAAATAACCCCTATGATGTTGCACTGATGGACTTAACTTTCTGCTAAGATTCCTTTGCATTCAAATTAATCCCCTTTAACACACTTCATTTTTTGAACAGCATTTGAAAAATATGCCAAGATACCTTAATTCATTTTACTTTAGATCTTTCCCAGGAAATTAAGAGCAATTTTAGTCCTTTTGAATCTGCATCCCTTTTTAGTTAAATTACAGGCTAAGGTAAGACAATTTAGAGTGACTTGAACTTCCACTTTTGCTTTGACAGGCAAATTGTTGGAAATAATTAAATAAAAGAATACTCCTATTCCCCCCGAGCAGGAAAACATTTCTATGCCACCTCCAGCTCTAACTTTTGATGTTTGCGTTGACAGAAATGTCAATTACAGAACTAATAATAAAGTATATTGAAAATGTATGAAATGCCTGATCTATAAAAGAAACTATTACTTCCTACTCTGTGATTTTGTAACTTTTTAAATATAGGTGATGGCTAATAGATTTTCAAAAGATGAGGTGACATCTCAAATAGCGAAAAATTGTTAAGAACAGAAATGAATTTTAGAGGAAAACAGAAATCTGATGACCTATTCTTCAGACCATATACATAAGAATACGAAACTGAAATTTGTATGTACTTTTGCATATTTTCAAATGCAATCCAGAAATGTTGCCTCTGTTTTTCTAGTCTTTCTTACCATTGAATCATTTTCAAGCATTATAAAAGGAAAAACATTATATCGATTATAATAAATATATTTTTTAAAATTATTTGTTCATTCATTTATTAGTGTTCATCCTATTTACTGAGCAGACAAGATCTCAATGAGAAGGTGGCATCTGAGGAAAAATTCGACTGAGGGTAGGGAGGGAACCATGCGGCAATCTAAGACAGAGAGTCCCAGCCAGCAGCTGGGACCGCAAGCACCACAGCCCAAGGCAAGTGTGCACCTGCTATGTCTGAAGAACAGCAAAAGGACAAGTGTGGCATGTGGAAGGGAGGGGGTGGCAGAGAATGAGGTCAGAAATGTAAAATTTAAAAAAAAAATTTTTTTTTAAGGTGAAAATCAGAGCAAGACTGCATTCAGCCCTGTCAACCATAGTAAAAAGAACTTTTGGCTAAGTGAAATGAGAAGCCAGTGGGGGATTTTAAGGAGAAGTAAAGTAATCTGACAAATTTCAAAAGAACGTGTATGGCTGGTGTGGGGAACACAGACTAGGCTGGTAGGGACAAAGGTGGAAGGGGGAAACCAGTTAGGAGCTAAGACAATACTCCAGTACAAGGAATGACAAAGTCAGATAAAGGGAGGCTTGGGATTCTGAGATTTGGAGCCTAGGAAATGCCACCTGCTGACAGGGGAAAACCAACAGCTTGATTTGGGGAGAAACAGTCTTCAGCTACCTAGTCCACTTGAAGTATAGCCTGTCTCTATTGAATAGAAAAGAAAGGCAAAACCATTTAGGAGACAGAATTCTGGAAACACAACTCAATCAGGTACATGTAAGACCTCGGGTCCAGAACAGATATGTGACTAGTTAGGGCCTGCTCTGGTCCCTCCAGAGTGCTCAGCCTTGCACACATACAGGGTCTTCCAGACCACCAGTGATATGTACAGTCTTAGGAAAGCCCACTTATTCCTTAAATCCTGTTAAATTCTGGCCAGTCTGGAGTGCCTGGGTGGCTCAGTTGGTTGAGTGGACTGACTTTGGCTCAGGTCATGATCTCGCTGCTCGTGGGTTCCAGCCCCACATTGGACTCTGTGCTAACAGTTCAGAGCCTGGAGAATGCTTCGGATTCTGTCTTCCTCTCTCTCTGACCCTACCCCACTCATGCTCATGCTGTCGCTCTCACTCCCTCTCTCACAAAATATATAAAACGTTAAAAAATTAAAAAAAAAATTCTGGTCAATCTGTGGCTTTCTCCAGCCAAAATTACAACCTCATGCTATTTACAACATTGGCCATCCTTTTACCACAAAAATCATGACTGTTTCCAACAACATTCCAGCAATACAAGGTTTCTATATTTGCTCCAAATCACATAAAACCCTTTCAGCAACTAAAGCAAAACTACTAATTTTCTTTCTGTCTTTTATTGAAGTATAGTTGACACACAATGTTAAATGCTATGCTCACCATAAGTGTAGCTACCATCTGTCACCATACAACGCTATTACAGTATCACCGACTGTACTTCTCATGCTGTAACTTTCATCCCTGTGACTTATCTATCCCGTAACTGGAAGCCTGTATCTCCCACTCCCCTTCAACCATTTAGCCCGTCGCCCCACCCCTCCCCTCTATGGATCGGTTTCTGCAAGCTCCTAGCTCTCACATCTTGCCCCACCCTTGTAGAACTGCCACAATAATAAGCCAGTGGTGGGAATGAGCAGAATGGGAGCAGCTGCAGGGACTAAGCTACCACAGACTGTTCTTCCCTGAGTTCAGTAGTTTTTCTTGAATGGATACTTCTCATTTTGTATAATTTGTCACTTTCTTAAGTCCTAAACTGGCTGGGTTTTGACAATTTTACTGACTTTTATCATTGCTTTTTGATAAATGGATTGGCCAAGCTCCTTACTCAGCCATTCTGCATTAAATACATTTTAACTGTAATTTGCCTGAGCAACCTACTAAAAAAAATGTCATAGAAAATATTTTGAAACATCTCTAAGTGCAGAAACTGCCAGTACGCTAAAATTACTGTTTTCTTTTTACTGTTAACATGCCTTTGTTGAAGCACTTACTCAGGTGGACTGAGCCTGTAAGCAGAGTAAACAGCATTTGCAGAAGACACAGAAGCCTGTCAGGAAGCTGTACTGTTACAAATTCAGTGGTAACTCCTCTCTAATTTAGCTCTCTCTAATTTAGCTCTCTCTTTCCAGCTACAGATGAGCTCAAATTTCTTACCCCTTTCTTGGCCTAATATAACCCAATGTTTTTAATCCAATCTCTTTCCTCTTCTTCTGATCAACTTTCTTGAAAGGTTAGAACACCAGTCTCCCCTTCCTCAATCCACTAAAACAAGACTTTCCTGCCCAACTTCAGTAAAATCACCCTCACAGAGGTTCAGTGACCTCTAAAATTCACCAAACCCAATGAACAATTTTTGGTCTTATCATGCTGAACCTCCCTGTTACACGTGGCAATGCTGCACATCACTCCTGCCTTCACTGTCTGTTACTACACTGTCTTAGTTCTCCTCACATTGTTCTGATCATTTTCTGCAAATCCTTTAGCTGGGCTTTCTTTTCCTGCATATACATGTCAGTGATCACCTAAACTCTACTTTCAACTTGCATCTCCCACGTTTCCCAAGGAAATTTCAGCCATTCTCATTGCTTCATGCTGAGGTCTCTCAAACCTTTATCTCTAACTATTAAACTTCTCTCACAATTAAAAACTATTTCTAGTACCTGAAAAACAGTCCAACTTTAATGTTCCACAGTAAGCTCAAACTCATCAATGTCTAAATCTTACCCTCATTCCGAAACCCACTCTTCTTCCCCTTGTCTCATTTGTTGGTACCAAGATCATCCAGCCACCTAACCTAGAAACCTAGATGTAACCTTTGATTCTTTTTCCTCCTTTCTCTTCTGCTGCTCATGACATCCAATTAATTTATAAACTTCTTGATTTTACCTCCAGAATTTCTCAAATGTATCTCTTTTGCCTCTCATTCCTTATATTTTTGAAGTAGCCATTTGGACACCACCGTGTCAAAAGAACTGTGTCAAAATGGCTACATCAAAAATGAAGAGTGGGGTGCCTGTGGGGGTTCAGTAGGTTGACAATCTGACTCTTCATTTCATCTCAGATCATGATCCCAGGGTCATGGAATAGAGTCCGAAGTCCAGCTCTGAACTGAACATGGAACCTGCTTAAGATTCTCTCTCCCTCTGCCCCTCTCCCCTACTCACGTGTGTGCATACACACTCTCTCAAAAAAAGAAGCTTGGTCTCATTCGTTTTTATGACTGATATTGCATTGTATATACATACTACCCTTATACCTCTTTGTTATCCATTCATTTATCAGTGGACATCTGGGCTGTTTCTACACCTTGGCTTTTGTAAATAATGCTATAATAGACATAGAGGTGCATATATCTTTTCAAATTAGTGCTTTTGTTTTCTCTAGGCAAATACCCAGTAATGGAATTACTGAATCATATGGTAATTCTATTTTTAATTTTCTGAAGAACCTCCATACTGTTTTCCACAGTGGCTGCACCAGTTTGCATTCCCACCAATAGTGCACAAGGATTCCTTTTTCTCCACATCTTTGACAACACTTGTTATTTCTTGTGGTTTTCATTTTAGCCAATCTGACAGGTGTGAGGGGATAATTCACTGTGGTTTTGATTTGCATTGCCTTGATGATTTGCAACTACATGAATGGACCTAGAGGGTACAATGCTAAGTGAAGGAAGTCAGAGAAAGACAAATACCATATGATTTCAGTCATGTAGAATTTAAGAAACAAAATATATGAACAAAGGAAAAAAAGAGACAAAAACAAAACAAAACAAAAAAAACACTAGACTTAAATACAGAGAACAAACTGGTGGTTGCCAGAGGGGAGGAAGGTGGGAGGATGGGTAAAACAGATAAGAGGTACAAAGTCCAGTTACTAAATAAGTAAGTCATGAAGATGAAAAGTACAACATAGGGAATGTAGTCAATAAGATGGTAATAACGTTATTTGGTGACAGATGGTGACTACACTTATCGTTGTGTGCAATGGAAATGCACAGAATTGTTCAATCATTACAATATTGAACCCGCGTTGGGCTCTGTGCTGGCAGCATGGAGCCTGCCTCAGATTCTGTCTCCCTCTCTCTCTGCCCCTCCCCTGCTCACACTGTCTCTCTGTCTCTCTGTCTCTCTCTCTCAAAAAAAATAAACATTAAAAAGAATTAAAAAGAAAATGATAGCCTTTCCAATGCTTACCTACATGATTTTAAGATCCTGGCAGTGGATGTTTCTGAATATTCTGATGATTCATAACAAGCTAAAACTGGGATCATTTGGTTTGTCATTTACTTCTAAATGTATCTGTTTTCTAGTTATGTTGCTTTCCATAAGTAAACACCTCTTTTGTTAAAGTGCATCTGCACAACTTTCAAATCTCTAAATCACACCTAAGGTAATTACTACTAAACCAAAAAATACCTTTCCAAGTCCTGAATAGCATCGAGTAATATGTCAGACAAAACACATGGAAAATAGGGGCACCTGGGTGGCTTAGTCGATTGAGTGTTCGACTTCAGCTCAGGTCATGATCTCGCAGTTCACGAATTTGAGCCCCACGTCAGGCTCTGTGCTGACAGCTCAGAGCCTGGAGACTGCTTCAGATTCTGGGTCTCCCTCTCTCTCCCCCTCCCCCACTAGCACTCTCTCAAAAATAAATAAACATTAAAAAATGTTTTTAATAAAAAATGCATGGAAAATAAACTAAAGGAGTGCTTGTGTGTCTCAAAGATTTCTGTTGAAGAGAATATTTTGGCTTCCGATCAGTTTTTCTACAACCCATCCCTTAAAGAGGTATGTTTGGCTTCTGGCTGACATAACTGAAATATTCTATATCTAAAGTTCTTTTTTAATGCACTATGCTTTCACATAAAACAATGCTATTTGGAAGATAGAGTCTCACATTTTATTTTCATATTATGTTTCATTATATTCTTCTAGCCAAGGTGTATGACATTAGACAGATGTAGAATATGATCTAAAATACGTAAGAGCTAAAATATCTTGTCTGTAATATGAGAAATACTACCTTTTAAGCAAATGAGAGTTATATCAATTCAGTGGTTTAAAGAAGAATACCTTGATTTTGTATGTCATGAAAATTCATTGACTTTAGAGTGACACTACCATAAGTTCGGATTCTGTATATTATTTTTAGTTCTTTGACCCCAAATTATTTACCTCAATTTTTTTAGTCAATTTCCTCATATGCTATATAAAGATGATACTTACTTTATTTCTAGGTCTAATATGAGAAAATATGAAACTAGATCTATTAAATATCTAATACGTTATGTGCTACAAAGCAGATATTTAATCCATGTTAGTTGTCCTTCTTTTAAATTAGTGGATAGAAGGGATTTTTATTTAAATTATATAATGTATTCCTATGGAGTAGCAACCGTCATTCTATTATTTTTGTTCTCTCCCAATTCTAGTTCCATATATTTTTTATTTCTAAAGGGAATGGCATTTTTATAAGACATTACCTGAAATCTTAAGTTCAAATTACTTTCTGGTAGATGCTTGTCACAACTGTTTATTCTTCTTCTTGAGCAACATAACTCAATTACATTCCCAAACAGTCCTGTGGTTTTTGTTTACCAGAAAAGAATGTGTTTCTATGTCTGGCCCAAAATTCTCCTGCAAATGATCTCTGGTCTTTACCTCTTTGTGTTGGCTGGGAAGGAGAGGACCACAACAATGTTCCTGGGAGTCTTGTCTAGAATATAGTGGAGTCACACAATGGAAGTAAGGGCTGAACTCTGTGATCAAGAGAATACTATGAAAGTGATGTTGCATGACTTCAATGCTAGGATATAAAAGGCACTGCAGTTTCCACTTTGGTCTCCTGGACTGCTGTCTGGGGAGCCATTATCCCGAAAGGACACCCAAGCAGCCCTTGTGGGGAGGCCTATGTGGAGAGGAAGCAAAGTTGCTTGCCAACCACCAGCATCATTTTGGTAATTGTATGAATTAGCCCCTTTCTGCCCCACCCTGTTAAGTCTTCAGATGATTACAGCCCCAGACAACACTTAACTCTTCATAAGAAACTCTTAGCCAGAACTGCCCACACAAGCCACTCCCTAATTCCTGACCTTCAGAAACCATAAGAGATAATAAGTGGTTTTGTTTTTTAACCCCCCTGCCCCCAAAAAAGAACTCTAAACTACCTCCAGCATAAAAATTTAAATGGATCACAGACAAATCATTAAGGAAAAAAACTGACAAGTTAAACTTCATAAAACAAACTCTTGCTCTCCAAAAGACACTATTCACAAAATGAAAAGGCAAACTACAGAATGGGACAAAATATTTGTAAAACCTATCTAATGAAGGACTTTTATCTATATAAACAGAGATAGAGAAATGAAATCTTAAAAATCAATCAGAAAACAAACAACCCAATTTAAAAACGGGCACCAGATCTGAACAGACTGTTGGACCAAGAAGATATACAAATGGCAAATATCATATGAAAAAATGAACAACATGATGAGTCAGTTGGGAAAATTCAAATTAATATCACAAGATACCACTATACTCCCACTAGAACAGCTAAAATTTTAAATATTGACAATGTCAAATGTAGATAAGGATATGGAACAACTAACGCACATGCTGCTAAGGATGGATGATACAGCTACTTTGAAAAACAGCCTAGTGGTTTCTTATAAAGTTAAATACACCCTTACCATAAGACTTCTCCTACCAAAAGTCTACTCCTAGCTATTCACCCAAGAAAAATGAAAGCATATACTCAGCAAAGACTTGTACTCAAACATCCATAGCAACTTTATTCCTAACAGCCAATAGCTACAAACAACCCAAAGGCTCATTAACTGGTGATGTGATAAAGAAATTGTGGCATATGTTTACAATAAATTACTAGTCAGCAACAAAAAGGAACCAACTACTGATACAACAGATAAATCTCAAAAGATTTTCTATGTGAAAGAGGCTAAATACCATAGACTACATTAAGATTCCTTTTACATGAAGATGTAGAAAAGGCAAAACAGGAGGACAGAAAACAGATTGGTGGTTGCCAGAAACCACAGGTGAGGAGAAAGGATGACTTGTGAAGGAGTGTGAAGGAAATCTGGGGGTAATAGAAATATTTTATATTATGGTTCTGGTGATGGTTATACAGATGTACCCATCTGCCAAAATTCAATGAACTATACAATTAAAATGGGTATATTGGGGGCACCTGGCTAGCTTGGTCAGTAGGGCAAGTGACTTGATCTTGAGGTTGCAAATTCAAGTCCCATGTTGGGTGTAGAGATTAAAAATAAAATCTTTAAAAAAAATAAATAAACTGGGTACATTCTATTGCATGCAAATTATACCTTCATAAAGTTTTATTAAACACTTAGAATAATGTTTACATGTAATAAACACTCAATACATATTAACCAAAAATAACTAGTATTTGTATGGCAAGTAGTAGTTTCATAGAAAGACTAAGAAATTCTAAGATGCTTTTTGCAAAGGTGATATCAATTCAGAAATTATTTTTAACAAATCCTACCCTGTAAGCAAATAATTTTTTAAATGTCCATTTATGTATTTTGACAGAGAGAGATACAGAGTGTGCACACACACTCGCGTGCACACAAGCAGAGGAGGAGCAGAGAGTGATAGAGAATCTCAAGCAGGCTCTGTGCTGTCAACACAGAGCCCAACACAGGGCTCGATCTTGCGAACCATGAGATCATGACCTGAGCAGAAATCAAGGGTCGGATGCTTAACTCACTAAGCCACCCAGGTGGCTTGTAAGCAGATAATTTAAGGGTTTAAAGTAAAGATCTGCCATTTAGTTCTAATTTCTATAAAAAGAGGACTGAGCACAGAGCCAAATGAAGTGTGACTCTTATGGGGTTGGTCAGCATCTCTCAGCAGCATCCATATAGTAAACAGAGCAGATATCATGCTATTTCAAATAAGTGAGTGGTAAAATGATAAGGCAACAACAAAAAACAAGTCAGAATTAAATAATATCAAATGAGTATAGGACATGACATATCACTAAAATTCTAAAAACACTTGAGAGAAGTTGAAACTTCTCATTAAACACTTTAAAAATATTTGAAATGAGGGGCGCCTGGGTGGTTCAGTCAGTTGAGCGTCCGACTTCGGCTCAGGTCATGATCTCACAGCTCGTGAGTTCAAGCCCCGCATCGGGCTCTGTGCTGACAACTCAGAGCCTGGAGCCTGCTTCCGATTCTGTGTCTCCCCCTCTCTCTGCCCCTAACCCACTCTCATTCTGTCTCTGTATCTCTCAAAAATGAACATTAAAAAAATTTTTTTTAAATATTTGAAACAAAATAGGAAGCAAAATAGCAAAGTGAGGCTGTCAATTTAAATAGTTACGTAAGTGGAGCCAGGGACTATGCAACCGAGAAACTGAAGAATCAAAATCTCTTCTGCATCTAGCAGAATCTAGCCTAAGAGTAGCAAAAACTAGGAAAAATCAGCATTCTTTCTCTCCATCCCCCCTTCTCTCTCTCTCTCTCTCTCTCTCTCTCTCTCTCTCTCTCACACACACACACACACACACACACACACACCTGTGAGGGTTATAAATAAAGCAGCTATATATAGAAAGACAACTGAATAAGTTTCACTTCTTACCCTCTTCTGCTTCATCCTCCTGTGGTGACATGGGACCCCCTCCACTAGTGGGAGTTACCGGTTCCTCCTTCTCAGACTGTCGCTGCAGACTTACTACCTCATATATTGCATCTCCAGCATTGGTATGGCCTTTTCCCTCATACTGAGAAAGATACAAACATGTGTTTCAATATTAGAAATTTGAAGGAAAGACTGAAAGATAGTAATTCAATGGTTCATCAAAAAGACCTGAAATTAGGAAGAGCATGTCATGTTTGATCTACACCAAGACTGAAGTACAAATTTTTCAAGTGTGTTGTTCTCCGCATGATATTCTAAATGCATTATTCTTCCAGTATTATTTTAACCAATGAAACCTAATAACCATATTGGGAGAAATTTTCTATTTAACAAAAGAAATCCTAAAATACCACAGACTCTAGGGCAGATAGGTAAGTAATACTAGATTTCTAGGACTGACTGGCTCACACTGAGATAAAGGGGTATCAGTTACATCTATCAAGTAATTCAGGGAAGTAGATAGTTTTTACCTTATAAATGGTGAAAAGAGAAAGAAATGAAAAACAGAAAATAATAAAATGGTAGACCTAAATTCAAATATATCTATAACTATATTAAACATAAATGGCCTAAACATACCAATTAAAAGACAAAGACTGTCAGATTGACAATTGACACAATTGCATTCTATCTAAAAAAAAAAAAAAGAAAAACTTTAAATGTAATGTACGTAAGTTAAAATGGGGGAAGAAGATATACCATGAAAACACTAAGAAGAAAACAGAAGAGACCATATCAATATAAGATAGACTACCACACAAGAAAAAAGTCACTAGGAATAAAGAAGGTGATTGACCAATGTTAAAAGAATCAATTTAACAAGAACACCAAAGCATCTTATAAGTAAATTCACCTAACAACTGGGTCTCAAATATATAAAGATGGGATGGGGGCACTCCAACTCTCAGTTGGAAGAGTGTGCAACTCTTGATATTGGGATTATAAATTCGAGCCCCACACTGTTTGTGGAGATTACTCGAATAAATAAAATCTTAAAAAAAAAAAAAAGAATTGATGGAAATGAAAGGAGATGGACAAACCCACATTTACAATTAGAGACTTCACATTCCTCTCACAATAAAAAAAGTAGACAAAAATACATCAAGGTTATAGAATTGAACAGCAACAACAGGATCTAACATTTACAGACCACTACATATAACAAAGGCAGAATTTACATTTATACACATTTATATATATACATTTTTATATATACATTTATATATATTTATGCATTTATATATACACATTTATATATATGTATATATACACATTTATATATATATGTATATATACACATTTATATATATACATTTATATACAAGATGTATATGAGGAAAAGCTAGGAAACTGTGATGTAAGATATCAAAGAAGAACTAAAGAAACGGAGAGATAGTCCATGTTTGTGTATAGGAAGACTCAATGTTGCTCTCAGTTCCTCCCAACTTGATCTACAGATTCAATACAATCCCAATCCAAATCCCAGAAAGATGCCCTGTGGACGTCGAAAACTAATTCTAAAGTTTACAGAAAGAGGCAAAAGACCCAGAATAATCAATACAATACTGAAGAACAAAATCTGGGGACTGACATTACCTGACTTACTATAAAGAGAAAGTAATCAAAGTTAGGAAGATGACGGCGGCCTAGCAGGATGCTGGGCTCACTGTGTCCTGCTGATCACTTAGATTCCACCCACATCTGCCTAAATAACCCAGAAAGCTGCCAGAAGACTAGCAGAACGGACTCTCGGGAGCCAAGCATAGCAAGAGGCCCACGGAAGAGGGTAGGAAGGGCGGAGAGGTGGTGTGCGCTACATGGACTGGTGGAGGGAGCTGGGGCAGTGGAGGGGCAGCCAGCCCACCCAGCAAGGCAGAGCCCCTGAGTCTGCCTTGCAAAAGCGGAGGGGCTGGACTGTGGGAGTTCTCAAAGCCAGTAGGACTTAACATCTGGAATGTTATAAGTCAACAGCTCTGCTTGGAGAGCGGGAGGGCTAGAGGACAATGGAAGGGAGAGTTGTTGAGCCCTGGAGGACAGAGCTCAGCTTGGTGGGGAACAAAGGCACTGGAAAGCGCCATCTCCCTCACCCATCCCCCAGCCAAAATCCGAAAGGGAACCAGTTCCCGTCAGGGATCTTGCTTGCACCACAAACACCCAACGCTGTGCTTCTGTGGATCCATCCCTCCAACAGGTCTGCCTCCCTCCCGGTGCCTCAGGACCCCTCCCGAAGCGGGCCACTGGCAAAGCGAGCTGAGCCTGCCCCTCCCGCCCCTGTGCACCTTGCAGATCCACCCCGGCTAATACGCCAGATCCCATAGAAGCAACACCACAAGCCTGGCAGTGTGCAAGTAGCCCAGACAGGGGCCACACCACTCCACAGTGAGTCCTGCCCCTGGGAGAGGGGAAGATAAGGTACACACCAGTCTGACTGTGGCCCCAGAGGTGGGCTGTGGGCAGACATCAGGTCTGACTGTGGCCCCGCCCACCAACACAAGTTACTCCAGACAGCACAGAAGAAGAGCCCTGGCAGCTCCGCGCCACTCCAGGGACTATCCAAAATGACAAAATGGAAGAATTTTCCTCAAAAGAAACTCCAGAAAGTAGCGAGAGCTAACGAACGATTAAATAATATATTCTGGGTCAAAAACGATTTAAACAATATAACAGAAAATGAATTTAAAATAATAGTCATAAAATTAATCGCTGGGCTTCAAAAAAGTATAGAGGACAGCAGAGAATCTATTGCTACAGAGATCAAGGGACTAAGAAACAGGAGGAGCTAAAAAAAAATGCTATAAATGAGCCGCAAAATAAAATGGAAGCAACCACAGTCCGGATGCAAGAGGCAGAGGAGAGAATAGGTGAATTAGAAGATAAAATTATGGAAAAAAAGGAAGCTGAGAAAAAGAGAGATAAAAAAATCCACGAGTATGAGGGGAGAATTAGAGAACTAAGTGATGCGATAAAACACAATAATATACGCATAATTGAGATTCCAGAGGAGGAAGAGAGAGGTGCTGAAGGTGTACTTGAAGAGATCATAGCTGAGAACTTCCCTGATCTGGGGAAGGAAAAAGGCATTGAAATCCAAGAGGCACAGAGAACTCCCTTCAGATGTAGCTTGAATTGATCTTCTGCACAACATATCATAGTGAAACTGGCAAAATACAGGATAAAGAGAAAATACTGAAAGCAGCTAGGGATAAACGTACTCTAACATAAAAAGGGAGACCGATAAGACAAGTGATGGATCTATCTACTGAAACTTGGCAGACCAGAAAGGAATGGCAGGAGATCTTCAGTATGATGAACAGAAAAACCATGCAGCCGAGAATCCTTTATCCAGCAAGTCTGTCATTTAGAACAGAAGGAGAGATAAAGGTCTTCCAAAAAAAACAAAAACTGAAGGATTTAATCACCACTAAACCAGCCCCTACAAGAGATCCTAAGGCGGATCCTAAGAGACAAAGTACCAGAGACATCACTACAAGCATGAAACCTACAGATAACACAATGAGGCTAAACCCGTATCTTTCTATAATAACACTGAATGTAAATGGACTAAATGTGCCAACAAACAGACATAGGGTATCAGAATGGATAAAAAAACAAGACCCATCTATTTGCTGTCTACAAGAGACTCATTTTAGACCTGAGGACACCTTCAGATTGAAAGTGAGGGGATGGAGAACTATCTAGCATGCTACTGGAAGTCAAAAGAAAGCTGGAGTAGCCATACTTATATCAGACAAACTAGGCTTTAAATTAAAGGCTGTAACAAGAGATGAAGAAGGGCATTGTATAATAATTACAGGGTCTATCCATTGGGAAGAGCTAACAATTATACATGTCTATGCACCGAATATGGAAGCCCCCAAATATATAAAACAATTAATCACAAACACAAGCAAACTTATTGATAATGATAAGAATGTGGTAATTGCAGGGGACTTTCATACTCCACTTACAGAAATGGATAGATCATCTAGACACAGGATCAATAAAGAAACAAGGGCCCTGAATGATACATTGGATCAGATGGACTTGACAGATATATTTAGAACTCTGCATCCCAAAGGAACAGAATATACTTTCTTCTCGAGTGCACATGAAACATTCTCCAAGACAGATTATATACTGGGTCACAAAACAGCCCTTCATAAGTATAGAAGAATTGAGATCATACCATGCATACTTTCAGACCACAATACGATGAAGCTTGAAATCAATCACAGGAAAAAGTCTGGAAAGCCTCCAAAAGCATGGAGGTTAAAGAACACCCTACTAAAGAATGAATGGATCAACCAGGCAGTTAGAGAAGAAGTTAAAAAATATATGGAAACAAATGAAAATGAAAATACAATAATCCAAATGCTTTGGGACGCAGTGAAGGCAGTCCTGAGAGGAAAATACATTGCAACCCACACCTATCTCAAGAAACAAAAAAATCCCAAATAATACAAAATCTAACAGCACACCTAAAGGAAATAGAAGCAGAACAGCAAAGACACCCCAAACCCAGCAGAAGAAGAGAAATAATAAAGATAAGAGCAGAAATAAACAATATAGAATCTAAAAAAACTGTAGAGCAGATCAATGAAACCAAGAGTTGGGTTTTTGAAAAAATTAACAAAATTGATAAATCTCTAGCCAGGCTTCTCAAAAAGAAAAGGGAGATGACCCAAATAGATAAAATCATGAATGAAGATGGAATTATTACAACCAATCCCTCAGAGATACAAGCAATTACCAGGGAATACTATGAAAAATTATATGCCAACAAACTGGACAACCTGGAAGAAATGGACAAATTCCTAAACACCCACACACTTCCAAAATTCAAACAGGAAGAAATAGAAAGATTGAACAGACCCATAACCAGCGAAGAAATTGAATCAGTCATCAAAAATCTCCCAACAAATAAGAGTCCAGGACCAGATGGCTTCCCAGGGGAATTCTACCAGACATTTAAAGCAGAGATAATACCTATCCTTCTCAAGCTGTTCCAAAAAATAGAAAGGGAAGGAAAACTTCCAGACTCATTCTATGAAGCCAGCATTACTTTGATTCCTAAACCAGACAGAGACCCAGTAAAAAAAGAGAACTACAGGCCAATATCCCTGATGAATATGGATGCAAAAATTCTCAATAAGATACCAGCAAATCGAATTCAACAGCATATAAAAAGAATTATTCACCATGATCAAGTGGGATTCATTCCTGGGATGCAGGGCTGGTTCAACATTCGCAAATCAATGTGATACATCACATTAATAAAAGAAAAGAGAAGAACCATATGATCCTGTCCATCGATGCAGAAAAGGCCTTTGACAAAATTCAGCATCCTTTCTTAATAAAAACCCTCCAGAAAGTCGGCATAGAAGGAACATAGTTAAACATCATAAAAGCCATACATAAAAAGCCCATAGCTAATATCAACTTCATTGGGGAAAAACTGAGAGCTCTCCCCCTCAGATCAGGAACGTGACAGGGATGTCCACTCTCACCGCTGTTGTTTAACATAGTGTTGAAAGTGCTAGCATCAGCAATCAGACAACAAAAGGAAATCAAAGGCATCAAAAGTGGCAATGATGAAGTTAAGCTTTCACTTTTTGCAGAAGACATGATATTATACATGGAAAACCCAACAGACTCCACCAAAAGTCTGCTAGAACTGATACAGGAATTCAGCAAAGTCGCAGGATACAAAATCAATGTACAGAAATCAGTTGCATTCTTATACACTAATAATGAAGCAACAGAAAGACAAATAAAGAAACTGATCCCATTCACAATTGCACCAAGAAGCATAAAATACCTAGGAATAAACCTAACCAAAGATGTAAAAGATCTGTATGCTGAAAACTATAGAAAGCTTATGAAGGAAATTGAAGAAGATATAAAGAAATGGGAAAACATTCCGTGCTCATGGATTAGAAGAATAAATATTGTCAAAATGTCAATACTACCCAAAGCTATCTACATATTCAATGCAATCCCAACCAAAATTGCACCAGCATTCTTCTCGAAGCTAGAACAGGCAATCCTAAAATTCATATGGAACCACAAAAGGCCCCGAATAGCCAAAGTAATTTTGAAGAAGAAGACCAAAGCGGGAGGCATCACAATCCCAGACTTTAGCCTCTACTACAAAGCTGTAATCATCAAGACAGCATGGTATTGGCACAAAAACAGACATATAGACCGATGGAATAGAATAGAAACCCCAGAACTAGACCCACAAACGTATGGCCAACTCATCTTTGACAAAGCAGGAAAGAATAACCAATGGAAAAAAGACAGTCTCTTTAACAAATGATGCTGGGAGAACTGGACAGCAACATGCAGAAGATTGAAACTAGATCACTTTCTTACACCATTCACAAAAATAAACTCAAAATGGATAAAGGACCTGAATGTGAGACAGGAAACCATCAAAACCCTAGAGGAGAAAGCAGAAAAAGACCTCTCTGACCTCAGCCGCAGCAATTCTTACTTGATACATCCCCAAAGGCAAGGGAATTAAAAGCAAAAATGAACTATTGGGACCTGATGAAGATAAAAAGCTTCTGCACAGCAAAGGAAACAATCAACAAAACTAAAAGGCAACCAACGGAATGGGAAAAGATATTTGCAAATGACATACTGGACAAAGAGCTAGTATCCAAAATCTATAAAGAGCTCACCAAACTCCACACCCAAAAAACAAATAATCCAGTGAAGAAATGGGCAGAAAACATGAATAGACACTTCTCTAAAGAAGACATCCAGATGGCCAACAGGCACATGAAAAGATGTTCAACATCGCTCCTCATCAGGGAAATACAAATCAAAACCACACTCAGATATCACCTCACGCCAGTCAGAGTGGCCAAAATGAACAAATCAGGAGACTATAGATGCTGGAGAGGATGTGGAGAAACGGGAACCCTCTTGGGAATGCAAACTTGGGAATGCAAACCCTCTTGGGAATGCAGCCGCTCTGGAAAACAGTGTGGAGGTTCCTCAAAAAATTAAAAATAGATCTACCCTATGACCCATCAATAGCACTGCTAGGAATTTACCCAAGGGATACAGGAATGCTGATGCATAGGGTCACTTGGACCCCAATGTTTATAGCAGCACTTTCAACAATAGCCAAATTATGGAAAGAGCCTAAATGTTCATCAACTGACGAATGGATAAAGAAATTGTGGTTTATATACACAATGGAATACTACCTGGCAATTAGAAAGAATGAAATATGGCCTTTTATAGCAACGTGGATGGAGCGGGAGAGTGTTAGGCTAAGTGAAATAAGTCATACAGAGAAAGACAGATACCATATGTTTTCACTCTTATGTGGATCCTGAGAAACTTAACAGAAGTCCATGAGGAAGGGGAAGAAAAAAAAAAAGAGGTTAGAGAGGGAGAGAGCCAAAGCATAAGAGACTCTTAAAAACTGAGAATAAACTGAGGGTTGATGGGGGGTGGGAGGGAGGGGAGGGTGGGTGATGGGCATTGAGGAGGGCACCTTTTGTGATGAGCACCGGGTGTTGTATGGAAACCAATTTGACAATAAATTTCATAAAAAAAAAAAAAAGAGAAAGTAATCAAGATAGTGTGTTACTGGCAAAAGAACAGATAAATAGATGAACAGAACAAAATACAGAGCACAGAAATAGACTCATACATATATAGTCGGACAATCTTTGACAAAGGAGCAAAAGCAATACAATGGAGAAAAGACAGCCTTTTTAACAATTGGTACAGAAACACTGGACATCCATGCCAGAATATAAGGAATACAGACACAGACCTTACTCCTTTCCCCAAAATTGAGTCAAAATTAGAGCACCTGGGTGGCTTAGTCAGTTGCGCATCCAACTTCAGTTCAGGTCATGATCTCACAGCCCCTGAGTTTGAGCCCCACTTGAGGCTCTGTGCTGTCAGTTCAGAGCCTGGAGCCTGCTTCAGATTCTGTGTCACCCTCTCTCTCTGCCCCTCCCCCATTCACTCTCTGTCTCTGTCTCTCAAAAAATGAATAAACATTTAAAGAATTTTAACAAAGATATAATACCAATGCTATAAAAAAAATTCTTTAAGGAAATATAAAAAAGGGATTCCCAACTCACTGTACACGGCCATTTCTCTGATACCAAAACTAAAGAAGGTATTACAAGAAGAAAAGAAAAAAAAGACCAATATCCCTCATAAAAATAGACAAAAAAAATCCTCAGTCAAATATTAGCAAATAAATCCGGCAACCTAGTTTATACATATGGATATATGTCATATACCCACACAACCAGTGGGGGTTTATCTGGGAAATGCCACAATAGTTCAACATTGACAGAAATCAACATAATCCACCCTGTTTTCAGACTAAAGAAGAAAGACCAAATGATAAACTGATAAAGGCATTTGAGAAAATTCAGCATTCATTCATTCATGTTAAAGACTTTAAGTAAACCAAGAATACAAGGGAATTTTCTCAACCTGATAAACAATATCTATGATAAACCTACAACCAACATCACACTTAATGGTAAAAGACTGAATGCTTTCCTTCTGAGATTGAGAACACGACAAGGACATACACTGTCAACATTCCCATTCAACATCACATGGAAGTCCTAGCTAGTGCAATAAAGCAAGAAAAAGAAAGAATAGGCACACAGATTGGAAAAGAAGAAGTAAAACTGTTCTTATTTACAAACAATGTAAGTCCATGTCAGGAGTTGACAAGCTTTTTCTATAAAAAGCTAGATAGGAAATATTTTAAGCTTTGCAAGCCATATGGTCTCAATCACAACTACTCAACTTTGTTGTTGTGGATAAGTGTTACAACAGTGGTAAAATATTTCATCTGCACTTAGTTTCCTATATAAGCATAATTTTCTCTACTACTATAATCTCATGTAGACCTAAACATTAAAAATGAGATTTTTTTTAATAAAAAATACATTTATTTCCAATATTCACATATTTTTAGATAACTAAAAATCAATCTGTCTGTATCTATAAAATAAATTATCTGGCTCAAGTTAGAATTAATTACAGCACTTTGAAACATGTAAATACATGGTAGCTGCTCAATAAATGTGGTTGACTAACACACGTTACAAAGATTCATCACAGTTATGCAAATAAACTCTAATTGTGCTTAATGGTACACTATCATCAAATGCAAAGGACGATATGCTCATATCTGTATTCAGAATCTTTAGGATAGGGTCTGGGAATGGGGGTTTTTGTAGAGCCACAACTGATTCTGCTGAAAAGCTAAATTGTGAAGCACTGCCTATAAGAACTCTTGTTTTAACAAAAATGTCTATGTTTAAAAAATCATATAACAATCAGATAAGCTCACTAAGCTACAGATACATATAATAATGTGGAAAAAACATATTTGCAACTTGCAAGCAGCTTCTATTTGATTCTATACAACTGAAGGTAAAGAAAGTCAGTTCTAAACAAAAGTGTTAAGTTAGTAAACCATTTGCCTTCTACAGATTTTTATTTTCCCACAACCACTCAAAGTACTCCAAACCTTGTTAATTTTCATCCTTCTGCAATTAGAACAGTTATTCTTCTTTTTCAGTTATGCTTACTTTTTTCCAGTTTTACTGAGCTATAATTGACATACAACATTGTATAAGTTTAAGGTGTACAACATAATGATTTGATATACTACATATGATATATTGTGAAATAATTTCCACAGTAAGTTAGTTACTATACATTACCTCACAAACTTACTCTTGGTTATACTAATTTATTATACTTTGATTTAAATAGGTTTAAATCAACATGCATCTTCAAAAGAAAATTTTCCTTTTGGGTTTTTAAACTGTTAAAACAAAAACCAGAGGCCCAAAATGGTGTCATTTAGACCAAGTTCCCAAACCAGTACTTAATACATAAATACCTGCAGTTTCAAACTTCTCCAGAAATGTAGCCTTGACTGGTTAATCAGAAATTTTTCAATCCATACCAGTGAGTGAGCCACCTGGGTCCTCTCTACCCCACAAAGAAAGTTAAGGTAACCTGCATGATAAAAAAAAAAAAAAAAAAAAAAAAAAAAAAAAAAAAAAAACAACAAACCTTGCTTTTCCCCTAGAAAGCAGCCTCATCTGGACCAATCCTTTTCCTTTGCTAATGACTTTCTTGTCCCACCCTCCTTCTATAAAAATCTTCCATTTCATACAACTCTTTGGAGCACTCAACTCGCTAGATTGGGTGCTGCCCAATTCATGAATTGTTTATATTTGAGATCTTCATATTTGCTTGGTTGAATTTTACTATTTAACAGATTTGGTGGCAGTGGTAGGATCTGAAGTAAAATTCCGACAGCTTTCAGGGATAATGAGAAACACGGGTATGGTACCTGCAATCACTGTGAGTTCACTGTCTTTCTCATCATTTTCGAGGCCTATGGGTAAGCAAACTCTAGTCTGAGCTCTGCCTTTTTGTCTGCACTCAAGCTCCTAATCTGATTGGCTTTCCTTTAGGAGGTCAGCTTGAGCCAGCAGACAGTTATGGCCAAAGCCCAACTGAGCTGGCAGTTCTGCCTAGAGCCCAGTAGAGATGCCAATTTTGCCCAGGGCCCGAATAAGCTGGCAGAAGGATGTGCCCAGAACCAAGACCCCAGCCTTTCAGACCACAATTCCCTGGGGAGAAAACGGCAGCAGGGCTCTACAGGAATTGTCAGTGGTGTGCACAGGGCCTTCCTGTGGCCAAGACACAGTACAGCTACCATATTAAGGTACATGTTTGTTTGTCGTTTTGTGTAAATAAAGGTTATTGCTAGTGCGATATTGGAGGCAAAAGGCCACAAAAATCGGTGGGTACAGGTCAAGCATTTAAAGGTTATTAGAGTACTCACCACTTTAAGAAGACTCCTGTGGTAAGATCAGTTGATCACAGATCGATTGGATTAACACTAGGTCATGTAACAACCTCCAGAAAACTTCTGTGCAACAAATCCCCAACCCCACAGCACACAACTTTTAGTTTTAGTTTGGCTCTGAGAAACTCTAAAGAGTCAAGCACACCTGCTTATTTTATGCCTTAGAACTACAGCCCCAGAAGTTGCAGATATCTAGCAAGATGAAAACATTTTCATTAAAAACAACCTAGAATTTACAGTGCCCATCATGGAGAATACTCCAATTAGACACGATTTCTCATTTTAAAAAGTACAGTTGAAAATAAGAGTTGCCAAATTAAACAGAATGGGACACCTATGTTAATTGGTATGAAGCAGCTTCCAATAGGCTTCAAGATTCCAAATTTGTCTCATTAAAGATTACAAAAGGCTAATAAAAAATTTAAAACACAAGAGGTACCTAAGACAAAACTGTTCTGGCCTTTTTTACCTGAGTACTCAGTGTCTACTAATTTTCTGTCTGAACTAAAGAGACAGTTACCTTTTAAAATAAAATCACCTGGGGGCGCCTGGGCGGCTCAGTCAGTTAAGCAGCCAACTTCAGCTCAGGTCATGATCTCGCGGTTCATGGGTTTGAGCCCCGCATCAGGCTCTGTGCTGACCGCCTGGAGCCTGGAGCCTGCTTCAGATTCTGTCTCCCAATCTCTCTCTCTGCTCCCCCATTCGCACTCTGTCTCTCAAAAATGAATCAACATTAAAAAATTGTTTTTCAATAAAATAAAATCACCTGAGGTTACAGGTGATCCTCCTCAGATATCTTCCATTTCTTGGTCAAAGATGGAGCTTCACAATAAAAACAATTTCTTAAACCAAGGGAGAATCCTCAAGAGTTTGTTGTTTTTTGTTTAAGAGATTCCCTACTGGGCCCAGTCAAGAGAGGAAAGTAAAAATTCACGTTATCCCATCCTTTTTTATTAATAATCTCATTCTTAGGAATAACTATTTCCTTCCTGACCGTCTCACTCTACATCCCATTAACATGGCTTGGAATTTTTCCCTGCCCAGGACATGCAGGTGGTCAGTTTTTTCCTTGGCTATCTTGGAGAGTGGCTCTCGTTCCTATAAAAATAGTACCTTTAACACCCTCTTAGAGCATGTCCCTTGGGTCCATGAGGTGGTCTGATACTTCCAGAAATCGTTACTGTTTGTTCCAGAGAAAACAGATGTTTGTTACATCTGTTACAAGATGTTTGTAAAAGGCTTATTAAATATAATTAGAAATTTGGCCAAATTGGAAAGCTGATATCTGGGGCCTAAATAGAAATTTTTTAGGCCTTCTTCCCTATGCTAAATGTACCCAAGGGGAAAAAAGGCCTTCTCATAGGTGGATGGGTTTGTCATTCCTGTGATATTATATAGGCAGCAACCAAATTCTGTAAGAAATTAGAAACAGCTGTCCTTTCTTTATAAAACTAGTCTTCACAGAACAAGGGTGTGGTTCCAGAAGCAATTCAAAGACCACCAATCCTTTTCACCAATCCCAAAACCTTCCCTATTTATCTCAAAAGGCTTATAAATATTGTAAAATTTCTGGTCTTAAGGAAATGAAAGTCCTCCTAAAAAATGGTTACATTTTTTCCCTGTGCATTTAAAATGTAAACGTTCAGTGTTCTAACAGTCTTCACCGAGAACCCTTTATCTAGCCAATCTCTTCAAAATGCAAATTGCAGGGAGGTAATTCTTATCAAGTAAAAACCAAAAGGAAAAGCCATTTAAAAGCTGACTTGCCAAGGACAAACACAAATCTTAAGAATCTTCTCCACAAATATTAACAGAAAGCTTTAGCCATCTATACCTATAATCTTAACTTATTCCATCTACCAGAAAAAACTCAGATCCAAATATTGTAACTATGGTTTACACTTACTTCAGGGAGCCCTCTTGCCCTACTATAGACCTGAAGAGTTTAAGCCAGAAATAGACAAGAAGACTCAACTCATGATCTAACTAAAATCCACTGTATTTATTTCTTATCACACTTTCTGGAGGCACTGACAAAAACATTTTGCAATGACTAGAACATTCCAACCTCCAGAACAGAAAAGCCTTAATAGCAACCCAATGCCTAGATCACACTCCAGTCTCATTTCCCTGCCCACAATCTTGAGCTGAACACATACGGACCCCCACCCATGATCACACACTCTGCCCATTCTTTTGCATGTACCCTCCTGAACCTCTTTCTAGGAAACTCTAGTGTCCATTTTGCCAATGGAGAGGTTGGTTGTTAAGGCTTGAGCCTTCCACATCCCCACCTGCTAGCACTCACAATAAATCTCTCCCTTTCTCTTCCAAACCCTTATCTCTTGAGTTACTGGCTTCTCTCGTGACCAGTTTATTCCAGTTTATTCGGCAATACAGTTAGCAAATCCAGCCAGGTGCTATCCTTTTGAATCTATCCAGCCCCCATGGGATTCTTCAGGAAAGTTGGCTGAGACAGTGCACCAGAGCTCATCAGTTTGTGGGGTGGACAATGCAGTTGGCTGAGGGCTTACCCATTCCTTTCCTGACTTAGTGGCCATAATAGATCCTTCAGTAACACTTACTTCATGGCAGTAATTTTAAAACAAACCAATAAGGTCTGAATTTATCTGCACGTTCATGTGTGTCTATATGTACATTCTATACATGTTTCTAGCTCTGATAAGAATTAATTTGTAAAATAGCTCTATTTAGTTGGCTTACAAGGCAAGGACTTGTAACAAGTTGTCATTCTAAAACTCAAAAAGATATAGGGGCTCCTGGGTGGCTCAGTCAGTAAAGCATCTAACTTCAGTTCAGGTCATGATCTCACAGTTTGTGAATTTGAGTCCCACATCAGGCTCTGTGCCAACAGCTGAGCCTGGAGCCTGCTTCTGATTCTGTGTCTCCCTCTCTCTCTGTTCCTCCCCTGGTCATTTGCATGTGCATGCTCCCTCCCTCCCTCCCTCTCTCTCTCTCTAAAATAAATACTTAAAAACAAAAAAGATAGAAACTAACCCAACCTTGCCTAAACACATTCATTGCTAATAAATACCTTTCTTCTTTTTTTATGCCCTCTGCTTTTAAAAACCTTTCTCAAACATTTTTTCCAATAAAAATAAAATAAATTTAAAAAAAATTTCTTATTTACCTCAGTGAAGTTCCCCTCTACTTGCTAGACGGGATGCTGCCTGACTCATGAATCGTTTAATAAAGCCAATTAGATCTTCAAATGTACTGGCTTGAATTTTTTTAACAAACATTTCATAAGCTAAAATATATTCTGCTCTCAATTTCTGCTGTGCTCATAAAAAATGACTCACCTATTTCCTCAAAGGGACTTCTTCTAAGCCCCACTTTGTATCATTATACTGCTGTGGTCCTTCCCTCTCCTAAACCCTACAGCAATCTGTACATTATTTTCATTCAGTATTTATCATACCCTTCTTGTAAAATGGTGATTTTTACACACTTTATTGTTAATAGAAAGTGACATAGAGATCCTTTAGGAGGAAGAATTATATTTTAAATACCTCATCTTCATTGTGACCACTACCACAGATATTATAAATTAACCTTGAATTAACTTGACTATGGAATTATTTGTAGTAAAACCTTTTATGCAGTTCACTAACTCAAATGTCACAGAATTTTAGAGGTGGAAAAAACTTCGGTAATACAGAAGAAGTAATGCAGAATTAACCTACATTTTTATTTTATAATAAGGAAACCAAGGTTTATCAAGAGCAAGGGACTCCTAATAGGACTTTTTAAATTATCTATTGAGAAGAAGCCTCATCTGACATACTTATTTCATATACAAATCCAAAATACTTTTTTCATGTATTAAATTCACAATGTACGATACACAGTACATATCTACACAGTAGTGATTACTTTTCAATCAAAAATAAAATTCAATATATGCTTTCAGGCCAGATGCTCCAATAACTAAATACAACTTAATTTTTTATTATTAGAGTTTTAAAACTCCAAAACAAGCAACACATTTTTTTCAGAAAATCTGTTCATCATGGTAATAAGATATGCTAATATAAATTATTAAATTATTTAAACCTTATTCTAGAGCATATGCTTTGTATCTCAAGAAATGTTAATCTGCATTAAAATATGCTGTGCTGGCCTCAAAATGTTCTGGATTTCCTAAACTAATCTAATATAAATAACATTTCTTAAGATTATTTTTAAGATAAGTATTATATAAGCATTTCTTTCTTTGTAACACTGTTTTTTTATCTATCATTGCCTCAAATTGTTCTTTCTAGTTTATCACACACATCTCCAAAATAAGCAAGAATTCAAGAACCACCCCCAACATGTTTTCACTTGCTGACTCAACTGACCTCTGGAGAACTGAACTCTGTTTTACAATAACTTCATCTAATCAGCCAAATCTGCTCCTATTTTTTCCTGAAACTCTCTCCTCATAGATGCCTAATTATGAAATAAAAGATCACTAAGTTCACTGAAGTAAATGTTCCATCTCCAAGCTCATCTCCATATGCTTTCCCATTTTTACACGTAGAATAACTTTGCTGTTACCAATTTTTACTACATTTTGGCACTGGCACAGAGTAGAAAACATTCTTATGAGGAGCAACACAGCTAAGAATGTTGCACAGCATTATTGTGAACAAAAGCAGTTACCTCTGTTCACAGGAAATCATTTTATTTCCAAATGATGAACAAGTGGTATTTTAAGAATAACAGTTCTAAAAAAAAAAAAAAAAAAAGAAGAAGAAGAAGAAGAATACCATAGTCTTAAATGAAAGAATATTATCTGGACCTAAAGAAAGTATGTCTATGAAATAAGCAAAATTGTACTATTAAATATCAATTATGTTGCTACTTCCCCATCATATCCAAGCAGCTCTGTCACATTACCCTCTAGGTGGTGCTATAAGCCTTCTGTTAAATGTTCAGCATACTGAAAGAACACATATCTTTAGATAAGAGTTATTCTTCACTCACAGGCCACTTGGTAATGCTTTCTTAAATACCACAAAAGACAGACAAGAGAGAGGAACACTAATACTTAAGAATCTCCACTCACTGGGCTTGCCTTCCTGCTTTGCTTAAAAAATGGCCCATTACTTTTTAAATACATTGCAAAAGAGTTTATGTAATTAAGGGCTCTCTGCTTTCTGGCTTAAAAAGTTTTAAATGCTAATTTTTCAGAATCAATTCTTTTTTTTTTTTTTTTTTAATTTTTTTTCAACGTTTTTTATTTATTTTTGGGACAGAGAGAGACAGAGCATGAACGGGGGAGGGGCAGAGAGAGAGGGAGACACAGAATCGGAAACAGGCTCCAGGCTCCGAGCCATCAGCCCAGAGCCTGACACGGGGCTCGAACTCACGGACCGCGAGATCGTGACCTGGCTGAAGTCGGACGCTTAACCGACTGCGCCACCCAGGCGCCCCCAGAATCAATTCTTTTTATTAAACTAATAATTCCTCAAGTTTTCAATGAGGGCCTATAATAAACCAACTATTCTCATTTCAGTAACCAGAGGCAAAACTGCTTTATTTAGTTTTACTTCTTTTGATTTATTCTCATGAGGAAACACACTTTAGGTGTTCTTTAGGTTAAATACATACCACCAGCAGAATATAAAACTATAAAACACAAAGCAAAGCAAAACAAAACATTACTAGAAAGGTTATATTCCAGTCAGTTTCTTATCAAAATAATCCTGCCACTAAATACCTTGTGGATTACTGGATGTGTAGCTTTATTTTCATTAAGAGGGAAGGGAAAAAATAATAGTTCATCAAATTATTTCTCAAGTAATTTAGTAGCAACAGCTGATATCACTCTAAAGTTATGTTAAAAAGAGGGGCACCTAAGTGGCTCAGTGGGTTGAGCATCTGACTCTTGATTTGGACTCTGGTCATGATCCCAGGGTCATGGAATTGAGCCTGACACATGCTGGGCTCTGTGGTGAGTGTGGAGCCTGCTTGGGATTCTGTCCTTCTCCCCCTTTGCCACTCTCCCCTGCTAGTGCTCTCTCCCTAACATAAAATAAAATAAATGGCATCACTTGGGTTAAGGCACCCAATCAGTAAACTGGGGCTAAATACCTAATCTATTTGCAGTTTCAACCTGCCCCGGGAGAAGTAGTCTAAACCAGTCAGCCAGGAATTTTCTGATGGGCACCAGTGAGTCAGCCAAATGGGCCCTCCATCCACCAAAGGAAGATGAGGTGATCTTCATGATAAGACTCCCTGCTGATCCCCCAAGAGAAAGTGACCTCACCTGCAACAATCCTTTTCTTTTGCTGATAACTTTCTTGCCCCACCCTCCTTCCTATAAAAACATTCCATTTTGTACCAGTGCACTTGTACCCCCTATCCTTGCTACATGGGGTGCTGCCCAATTCATGAATCATTTAATAAAGCCAATTATTTTGTTTTCTTTTTGAATTTTTCATTTATTCTCATTAACATACAGTGTAATACTAGTTTCAGGTGCAGAATTTAGTGATTCATCACTTACAACACCCAGTGCTCATCACAACCAGTGCCCTTAATGCCCATTCCCTATTTAACCCATCCCCCTGCTCACCTCACCTCCCCTCTAGTAACCCTCAGTTTGTTCTCTGTAGTTAAGAGTCTGTTTTCTAGTTTGCCTCTTTTTTCCCCCCATGTTCATCTGTTTGGTTTCTTAAATTCCACATATGAGTTTACTCATACGGTATTTGTCTTTCTCTGACTTATTTCACTTTGCATAATACTCTCTAGCTCCATCCATGTCCTTACAAATGGCAAGATTTCACTCTTTTTTAAGGCTGAGTAATATTCCGTTGTGTGTGTGTGTGTGTACATATATATACACATATACATACACATATATACACATGTGTGTATATATACATATATATGTGTATATATATGTATGTATACATGTATATATATATGTATATATACACACACCACATCTTCTTTATCCATTCTTCAGTCAATGGACATTTGGGGTCTTTCCATAATTTAGCTACTGTTGATAATGCTGCTATAAACATTGGGGTGAAGGTATGCCTTCCAATCAGTATTTTTGTATTCTTTGGGTAAATGTCTAGTAGTGCAATTGCTGGGTCTTAAGATAGTTCTATTCTTAACTTTTTGAGGAACTCCCATACTGTTTTCCACAGCGGCTGCACCGGTTTGCATGTTTAAGAGGGTTCCCCTTTGTCCACATCCTTAACAACACCTGTTGTTTCCTGAGTTCATTTTAGCCATTCCGACAGGTGTGAGGTGACAGGTCACTGTGGTTCTGATTTGTATTTCCCCAGTGATGAGTGATGATGAGCATCTTTTCATGTGTCTGTTGGCCATCTGTGTGTCTTCTTTGGAAAAATGTCTATTCATGTTTTCTGCCCATTTCTTAATTGGATTTTTTGGGTTTTGAGTTGGTAAGTTCTTTATAGATTTTAGATACTAATCCTTTATCAGGTATGTCATTTGCAAATATCTTCTGCCATTCCATAGGTTGTCTTTTAGTTTTGTTGATTGCTTTATCTTGATGAATTCCCATTTATTTTTGCTTTTGTTTCCCTTGCCTTAGGAGACATATCTGGTAAGAACTTGCTACAGCCAATGTCAAAGAGGTTACTGCCTGTGTTATCCTCTAGGACTTTTATAGTTTCTGGTCCCACATTTAGGTCTTCAATCCATTAATCTATTTTTGTGTTTGGTGTAAGAAAGTAGTCCAATTTCATTCTCGTGCATGTAGCTGTCCAGTTTTCCCAACACCACTTGTTTTAGAGACTGTCTTTTTTCCATTGGGTATTCTTTCCTGCTTTATCATAGATGAGTTGACTATAGAATTGTGGGTTTACTTTTAGGTTTTCTATTCTGTTCCATTGACCTGTACGTCTATTTTGTGCCAGTACCATACTGTTTTGATCACTACAGCTTTGTAATGTAACATGAAGTCTGGAATTGTGATGCCTCCAGCTTTGCTTTTCTTTTTCAAGGTTGCTTTGGCTATTTGGGTTTTTTTGTGGTTCCAGACAAATTTTAGGATTGATTATTCTACTTCTGTGAAAAATGCAGCTGGTATTTTGATAGGGATAGCATTAAATGTGTGGATTGTAATAAAGTCAATTAGATCTTCAAATTTCCTCTGATATTTGTTTTTTAACAAGTTATGAGTATCTCCAATATAAATTCTATTTTGGGGTACTTTAAAACTGTCATTTAAAAAATCATTTTGAATTAACATGATAACCACATAGAATCTTTTCTAATTTTGCTTTCTACTGTTTTGGAAGTCCTTCCATATATTAAAAAAAGAAAAAGAAAAAGAAAAAGAAATAGAAAGAAAAAGAAAAAGAAAAAGAAAAAGAAAAAGAAAAAGAAAAAGAAAAAGAAAAGAAGAAGAAGAAGAAGAGGAAGAAGAAGAGGAAGAAGAAGAAGAAGAAAAAGAAAAACATCAGGTGATACATAATTTCTTTTAAATGAGATACAATTGGCATTTAATGTTGTATAAGGTAAATATATTGATAAGGTACTGCATTTATTACTGCAGTATGATTACCATCGTAGCATTAGCAAACACCTCTATCATGTCACATAATTATTTCATTTTTGTGGTGAGAAGAAAAGATCTAGTTTCTGAGCAACTTTAAAGTTTGTAATACAGTATTGTTGACTACAATCACTATGATGTACATTAGATTTCCAAAACTTCTTTATCTACTAGTTGCCAGTTACTATTTCTGCTTTTAAATTATCTACTATGTCATTCTTCTAAATGTTGGCACTAAAAGGTGTTCAACACTCAACTCCATACTTTGATGTGGTATTCATGCACCAAGTATCACTAAGGGGTTAGCTTCCAAACTGTTTAATTCCAATTGCTTAACTATGCCATTTCTACGTTTAAATTATCTACTATGTCATCCTTCTAAATGTTGCCAATAAAAGGTGTTCAACACTTGACCCCATACTTTGATGTGGTGCTTATTCACCAGTATCACTAAGGGTTTAGCTTCCAAACCCAGAAAAAATAGAGATTTAATTTTCTTAAAAGTCTAATTTTATACATTGTTGACTTTGTTTTCTTTTCTCTAGCATACTTTATTGTAAAAATACAGTGTATAATACATATAACACAAAATACGCGTTAACCGACTGGCTTCTGGTCAACAGTAGGCTATTGATAGTTAAGTTTTGAGGGAGCCAAAAGTTATACATGGAATTTCATTGCATAATGGGTCAGCACCTCTAACCCCACATTGTTCAAGGGTCAACTGTATAAGATAAAGTAAAATGTATTCTAATACTTGGGATCTATACCCAGCATCTCTTTTGTCTCCCAGTCAACCCTCAATCAATTGCAGTCTGACTTCTGCCCCACTACTCCTCTGAAACTGTCCAAGGCTACAGTCTAAGATCATGTCTCTTATTTAGGAATCAACTTCCTAGTTAACCTCCCTGTGCTAACTGATGCTGCAGTCATTCTCTCCTCCCAGAAAATATTTCCTTCCTTGTCTTTCCTGGTCTCATGCTCTTGTGAGTTCATCCCTAGATCTGTGCTTATCCTTCTAGATTTATTTAGCTTAATCCTCTTCTACCAATCTTTCAACTGTGCCTCTATTTCCCAAGGCCTCCACTCCTCATTCAACACTTGGGTTCTCTGTTATTTCATCTACTCCTGTTTACAGTTCCCAAGTATTAACCACTTTTAAAATCTTTACTTCCTAAGGTTAGGATACAAATATCCAACTGCCTACAAACCTGAGAGCCCCACAGGAACATCAAAATCAGCATATCTGAAACTCCACTGGCTTTCCTCACAAGTCTCATAACTTTTCTCCCTGGAACTCTATCTCAGTCAAGAAGATCAACAATCACCCAGTCACTTGGAAGTAATCCTAGCATCCTCGTTTTCCATCAACCTCACATCAAATCAAACACCAAATCTTACTGTTTTTACTTCGTTAATGCCCCTCTAATTTTCTGTTCTACTATCCCCACTGCCACTGCCTATCTTTAGGCAATCATTATTTCTTATCCGGGCCATAACAGTCTACTCACTTCATATATTTTCTGCCTCCAGTATCAACATTCTTTTCACTGCTGTCAGAGTGACCTTCCTCAGTTATAAATCTAGTGTCATTCACAGCTTTTAAAATCTTTCCAACCTGAGCAAAGTCTCTAAATTTCTAAACATGGTAATGACATACCTATTCAGAGTAATTACCACCATGTCCACTGATGCTTCAGCAGTATCTAATTTTTCTAAAGATACTAAGCATATTATCTTGCATCAGAATTTTATGAATTTATTCAACTATTTTCTCCAAATGAAATCTCTTTCTCTGCCTTGTCTTACTTCAGAAGTCTGACCTTTTTTTACGGGTCATTCATTCATTCATTCATTCATTTTAGGCTGAAGATACAAAGGACTCTGCCCAAAGAGAATACAGACTAGATAGAAAAAAAAAAACAATAGTCAATTGACATTAATAATAATAGTAATATTTATTGAATTACCAGGTGACAAGCACTGTTCTAAGGACCTTACATGAACTCTTATTTATTCATCAAAACAAGTGTGATATTGTGATAAATAGTAAGATACATATGTTTTTCGGTCTTCATCCTGGCTCCTGAATATGCTCCACAGCTATAAAGGTGGAAGAAATATCTTTTATTATGATATTTGGGTCTTGTCCCAGTTTCTGTATTAGCTCCAGAGAAATAAAGGTAAAAGGGGCATATTTTGTTGTTGCTAGCATGTCCCTTTCAGCCACAGTGGAGTTCATGTCAATGAGGTGACTTTTGGAAAGCCCCTGAAGACTAGGGGGAGGAAAGGGCTTGCATGCCAGGGGAGTCAACAGTGTGATTAGAGGGTCATAACTTTCAGACCCTCTCCCCAACCTCCAAGGAGGAGAAAGGGGCTGGGCAGCGAGTTAATCACTAATGGTCAATGATTTAATCAATCATGCCTACATAATGATGCTTCCATAAAAAACCCTAAATAAAGGGATTCAGAAAGCTTCTGGATTGGTGAACACATGGGAGTGGGGAGGGTGACAAGCCTGGAGAGGACATGAAAATTCCACAATCCACAACCCTTCCCCCACACCTTGCCCTATCCATCTCTTCCACCTGACTGTTCCTGTGTTACATCCTTTTATAATAAACTAATAATGTAAGTAAACTGCTTTCTTGAGTTGTCAGCCATTCTAGCAAATTATTAAATCTGAGGTTAAAAGCAAATGTGTCACATGCACCCCAATGTTTATAGCAGCACTATCAACAATAGCCAAAGTACAAAAAGAGCCCAAATATCCATCAATGGATGAATGGATAAAGAAGATGTGGTATATATACACAATGGAGTATTACTCGACAATAAAAAAGAATGAAATCTTGCTATTTGCAACTACGTGGATGGAACTACAGGGTATTATGCTAAGAGAAATTAGTCAGAGAAAGACAAACATATATGACTTCACTCATATGAGGACTTTAAGACACAGAAGAGATGAACGTAAGGGAAGGGAAGCAAAAATAATATAAAAAGAGGGAGGGGGACAAAACATAAGAGACTCTTAAACTAACAGAAGGTTACTGGAGGGACTGTGGGGGGGGGGGGGGATGGGCTAAATGGGTAGGTGGCATTAGGGAATCTACTCCGGAAATCATTGTTGTACTATATGCTAACTAATTTGGATGTAAATTAAAAAATAAAATTTAAAAAAAAAAAGCAAATGTATCAAAGTGGACTTACAACTGGTATCTAAAGCTTGGGGTAGAGGGACTCAGTCTTATGGGACTGAAGACCTTAACCTGCGAGGTCTGTGTCAACTCCAGGTAATGTCATAACTGAATTGCAGGACACCCAGTTGGTGTCCATAGAGTTGGACAACTGATTGATGTGGGAAAACACCCATCCTTCCGGTGTTAAAAGCGAAGTGGTGTGAATCAGAGTAAAGGAAACAGAGTTTTCTTTTAACAACTCTGTGAGGTGGTATAATAAAACTCCACATTTCAGACATAAAGAGTATCTTGCCTAAGGTTAAACGTCTAGAAAATGGTAAGGTGAGATACAACCCCAGGAAGACTGAGTTCAATCCAATGTAGTAAGTGTGATTACTGAGCACAACTTCTGCACTTTGCATATACTTCTACTGTTGCATGTATGACCTTGTGGTATAATATTTTTACCACTACATTCTTGCTCCTTAAAAACAGGGAACATATATTATCCATTCATGTATCCCCAACACCTACCATAATGCCTATCACATTGTAACACTAAATAAATGTTTAATAAACTAACCGCTGAAAATCATTTCTTTTTTTTTTTTTTTTAACGTTTATTTTTGAGACAGGGAGAGACAGAGCATGAACAGGGGAGGGTCAGAGAGAGGGAGACACAGAATCTGAAGCAGGCTCCAGGCTCTGAGCTGTCAGCACAGAGCCCGACGCGGGGCTAGAACTCACGGACCACGAGATCATGACCTGAGCCGAAGTCGGCCGCTTAACCAACTGAGCCACCCAGGCACCCCTGAAAATCATTTCTAAAGTGAGTACTGGCATCTCAGAAAAACTATAAAATAAGCCAGACAGGCCTTTTGGCCCTCTCTCCTCAATTTACTAATACTTCACATCAAGCAGGAATGCCCTCTTGGATGTCTTAATCTTGTCCTCTAATAAAATCTAGCCTAAGGAAAGATTCTTATTAAACTCATCAATAATGAACACAATATGACTGGTAAAAGTTATTAAGGTCTATTTCCTGGGGATACTGGCATTTTAACAGGTAGCAAAGCTTTAAAGCAGTGGAATCAGCATCTAATAGTAAAATACCAGATTCTCATTAGTATTAGAAAGGCTTTTGGAGTAGGAACCTTTTGGGCATCTCCAAATAATTCCAAATAAGCAGAGGACTCCTCCCAGATCAGCATCATATATCATTGCATTTCAGGAGCTACGAGCCTATTTTCTTTCTTTAAAACTATTTGAGAGAGAGTATGCAAGTTGGGTATGGGGGGGGGCGGGGGGAGAGAGAGAGAGAGAGAGAAGAGAGAGAGAGAGAGAGAGAAAGAGAGAGAGAAAGAGAGAGAGAGAGAGAAAGAGAGAGAGAGAGAAAGAGAGAGAGAGAGAAAGAGAGAGAGAGAGAGAGAAAGAGAGAGAGAGAGAGAGGGTGGGAGGGAGGGAGGGAGGGAATCTCAAGCAGGTTCCACACTCAGTGCCAAGCCTGACATGGGGCTTGATCTCACTACTGCAAGATCACAACCTGAACCGACATCAAGAGTAGGACGCTTAATCGACTGAGCCAACCAGGTGTCCCGAGCCTGTTCTCTTAGAGGGGTAAAGTTCACTAACAATTTCTCAAATGTTAGGAGTTCTTAGATGTTCTTTCTAAACTCTTCACGTATAATATTTAATGTAGTTAGTGATGTCAACAAAGATGATGCAAGTAAAGATGATGAGTTGAAATGAAATATAACAAAAATGATCAGCACTCATACAGACAAGTTTTCAGGAAAAAAAAATCCCAATTTTAGTGTTATGACTATAATATTTTCCCTTTGTCATTAACATTTCACAAGGATGAGTTTTAGGACCAAACGTCTCAGGTTTAATTCCTGATCTGGCAACTAATAACCTTCCTGTGCCTGAATGCTTATCTGAAAAATGAGGACAATAATGGCACCTATATCTTTAATGGTTGTACTGAGATTACATAGGTTAACCCTTATAAAATGCTTAGAATAACTGTTATCGCCACTACTGCTTATACTAATATATAGAAGTTGTTACTCCCAACATGGAGAGATATAATTGAACAAATGGAGAACTGAGTAGCGATCTCAGAAAACCACTATCATAGCACTTGACGTTTATAGAATACTGCACTTAACAAATGCAGAATACACATTCTTCACAAGTAGTCTTGGAACATTTACCAAAACAAGTCAAAAAGTTAGTCTTAACAATTTAAAAGGATTTAAATCACACAGGCTATGTTCTCTGATCAAAATGACACAAATTAGAAATCAGTAACAGAAAGATAACTGGAAAAATCACAAAAATTTGAAAAATAAACAACGCACTTCTAAACCAACCCATACATCACAAAAGAAATAATACAGGATGTTGAAAAATATTTCAAGTCAAATGAATACACAAAGAATCAAGTCTTATGGGAACAGCTGAAGCAGCAGTTAGAGGGGAAGTTATAACTTTAAAAAGTGAAAAGGCATCAGGAAAAAAACTTTTTTTTTTTTTTTTTTTTTTGAGAGAGAGAGCCAGAGAGCAAGAGGTGGAGGAGAAAAGAGACAGGGAAAGATGAGAGAATCTCAAGCAGGCTCTGTGCTGTCAGTACAGAGCCTGACCCAGTGCTCACAGTCACAAACTATGAGATCAAGACTGAGCCAAAACCAAGAGCTGGATACTTAACTGACTGAGCTACCCAGGCACCTCAGGAAAAAAATTTTTTAAATCAATGATCTAATCTTCACATGAAGAAACTAAAAAAGAAAAACAATTTAAATCCAAAGTAAGAGGGGAAAAAAAGGCAATAACAAAGAAAACAAAAGGAATCAACAGAAAACAACAGGGAAATCAGTGAATCAAAATCTAATCCTTTAGAAGAAAAAAGGTCAATAAAATTAATAAACCTCCAGCTAGGCTAATATGAAAAAAAAAAATAGAAAAAGAGAGAAAATACAAAAATTACTAATATCAGAAATAAAAGCTGATCCTACAAATCCTAAAGACATTAAAAAGAAAATAAGACAGTATTTTAACCAATAAATTAAGTATCTTTGATTAAACTGAAAATTTCTTGAAAGACACCAATCAATAATGACTCAAGAAGAAATAAAAAATAATCATAAACAGAAAACACAGTATCTAATAAAGAAATTAAATTCATAAACTAACAGAATTCCCATAAAGTAAATCCATATGGTTTCACTGGTGAACTCTATCTAACATTCAAGGAAGAAATAGTATAATCTTGAATTCTTCAAGCAAATAAAAGAAAAAAATTTGAATTCATTTGATGAAAACATTACACTAATACTAAAATCTGACAAAGACATTACAATAAAACTAGAGACCAATATTCCTCATGAAAAATAGACGTAAAAATCTTTAACAAAGCATTACTAATTCAAATCTAGCTTATATATAAAAAGAGTATTATCTTAATATATAAAAATAATACCATCATGGTATTAGGATAAGTGGGGCTTATCCTAAAGAATGCAAAGTTAGTTTAACATTTGAAAAATCAGTGTCATTCAACATAATGGGGAGGAGGAAGGAACAACTTGAATATGTATATGCATAAAAAGTGTTTAATAAAATTCAACATATTCATGGCAAGAAAAAGAAACTAAAGCATTCAAATTGGAAAAAAAAAAGGTACAAACTATCTTTATACACTGATGGCATTATTGTATATATGAAAAACATTCAGGGATTTATAAAACTAATAAACTTAGCAAGTTTGTAGGGAATAAGTTCAATATACAAAAAGCAAATGTTAATATTCTAGCAATGAACAATCAAAACTTTAAATTTTACAAAATACATCTTTTGCAAGGAATTAAGATGGTAGAGCAGCACGGAGACCCTGAGCTTGTCTTATCCCTGAAACAGCTAGATCAGCACCAAACCATTTGAAACACCTGGGAAAAATTGACCTCAGGATTAACACAACAATCTGCATAACTTGAGACACAAAATTTGGCAGGTACACCATCAAGCTTCTTTCAACAAGCAGACCAAAACACATCTAGGATTTAGTATCCTTTGTTTGATTTTTTGTTTTGTTTTTAATTTTTTAATTTTTATTTTTTATTTTATTAATTTTCTTCTTCCTCCAAAATAACAAAACAAAGGAATTCACCCCAAAAGAAAGAACAGGAAGAAGTGACAGCCAGGGGCTTAATGAACACAGATGTAAGGAAGATGTCTGAACTAGAATTTAGAGCCACAATAAAAATACTAGCTGGGACTGAGAAAAAGCACAGAATCCCTTCCTGTGGAGATAAAAGAAGTAAAATCTAGTCAGAACAAAATTAAAAATGCTATAACCAAGATGCAATCTCAAATGAAAGCCACGATGGAAAGAACAGACAAAGCAGTGAATCAGTGATATAGAAGACAAAATTATGAATAATGAAGCAGAAAAAAACGAGGGAAACAAAGGAAAAAGGGCACGATACAAGACTTAGAGAACTCAGTGACTTATTAAGAACTAACATCTGAATCATATGAATCCCAGAAGACAGAGAAAAAAAAGGGTCAGAAGGTTTTATGTGACCAAATTATATCATGAGACTCTCCTAACCTGGGAAGGACGCAGACGTCAAAATCCAAGAAGCACAGAGAACTCCCATTAGATTCAATAAAAACCAGCCATAACCAAGACATATCATAGTCAAATTCACAAAATACACAGACAAGTAAAGAATTACAAAAGCAACAAGGGAAAAAAAGCCCTTAATCTGTAAGGGAAGAAAGATCAGGTTGTCAGCAGACCTATCCATAGAAACTTGGCAGGCCAGAAAGGAGTGGCAGGATATTTTCAATGTGCTAAATCAGAAAAATATGCAGCCAAGAATTCTTTATCCAGAAAGGCTGTCATTCAAAATGGAGGGAGAAATAAAGAGTTTCCCAAACAAAAACTAAAGAAGTTCGTGACCATTAAACCAGCCCTGCGAGAAATTTTAAGGGGGACTTTTTTTTTTTTAATGTTTATTTTTGAGAGAGAGAAAAAGAGTGTGAGCGGAGGAGAGGCAGAGAGAGAGGGAGGCACAGAACCCAAAGCAAGCTCCAGGCTCCAAGCTGTCAGCACAGAGCCTGATGCGGGTCTCAAACTCCACATGCAAGATCATGACCTGAGCCGAAGTCAGACGCTCAACCAACTGAGCCACCCAGGCAACCCTAAGGGGGACTCTTTGAGTGGAGACAAGATGAAACAAAACAAAAAAGGCCAAAAGCAACAAAGACTAGAAAGGACCAGAGAATATCACCAGAAATTCCAACTCTACAGGCACTAAATGGCACTAAATTCTTATCTTTCAGTACTCACTCTAAATGTCCATGGGCTAAACACTCCAATCAAAAAACACAGGGCATCAAAATGGATAAGAAAAACAAGACCCATCTATATGCTGCTTACAAGAGTCCCATTTTAGAGCTAAAGATACCTGAAGATTGAAAGTAAAGGGATGGTGAACCATCTATCATGCTAATGGTCATCAAAAGAAAGCTGGAGTAGCCATACTCATATGAGACAAACTAGATTTTAAAATAAAGAATGTAACAAGAGATGAAGAAGGACATCATGTCATAATTAAGCAGTCTATCCACCAAGATGATCTAACAATTGTAAATATTTATGCCCCAAAGTAGAAGAACCCAAATATATAAATCAATTAATCACAAACATAAAAAAAACTCATTTATAATATCATAATAGTAGGGGACTTCAACATCCCACTTACAACAATGGACAGATCATATAAGCAGAAACTCAACAAGGAAACAATGGCTTTAAATGACACACTGGGCTGGATAGACTTAACAGATATATTCAGAACATTTCATCCTAAAGCAGAATACACATTCTTCTTCAGTGCACATGGAACATTCTCCAGAACAGATCACATGCTGGGACACAAATCAGCCCTGAACAAGTACAAAAAGACTGAGATCATACACTGCATATTTTCAGACCACAATGCTATGAAACTCGAAATCAATCACAAGAAAAAAATTGGTTAAGACCATGAATACTTGGAAATTAAAGAACACCCTACTAAGGAATGAATGGTTAACCAAGAAATTAAAATAGAAACTAAAAAGTATATGGAAGCCAATGAAAATGATACCACCATAGCCCAAAACCTCTGGAATGCAGTAAAGGCGGTTGTAAGAGGAAAGTATATAGCAATCCAGGCCTTCCTAAAGAAGGAAGAAAGGTCTCAAATACACAACCTAACCTTACATCTAAAAGAGCTGGAAAAAGAACAGCAAAGAAAGCCCAAAATCAATAGAAGGGAAATAATAAATATTAAAGCAGAAATCAATGATACTGAACTCAAAAAACAGTATAACAGATAAGTGAAACCAGGACAGGTTCTTTGAAAAAATTAACAGAACTGATAAACCCCTAGCCAGATTGCTTAAAAAGAAGAAGGAAAGGACCCAAATATATACATGAATGAAAGAGGAGAGATCATAACCAACACCAATGCAAATAATAAGAGACTATTATGAGCACTTATATGCCAACAACAAATTGGGCAATCTGGAAGAAATGGACAAATTCCTAGAAACATATAGACTACAAAAACTGAAACAGGAAGAAATAGAAAATTTTTACAGACCCATAACCAGTAAAGAAATTGAATCAGTAATCCAATATCTCCCAATGGGATACCTGGGTGACTCACTCAGTTAAGCGTCCAACTTTGGCTCAGGTCATGATCTCACAGTTCGTGAGTTTGAATCCCGTGTTGAGCTCTATGCTGACAGAGTCTCCCCTCCCCTCCCCTCTTCTCTCTTCATTCTCTTTCTCTTCTCTTTCCTCTCTCTCTCTCTCTGTCTCTCTCAGAAATAATAAATGAATAAACGTTAGGGGGGAAAAAACCTCCCAACAAACAAGAGTCCAGGGCCAGATGGCTTTCCAGGGGAATTCTACCAAACATTTAAAGAAGAGTTAACACCTATTCTTTTGAAGCTTTTCCAAAAAATAGAAATGAAAGGAAAACTTCCAAACTCTATGAGGATATTATCTTGACTCCAAAACCAGACAAAGACCCCACTAAAAAGGAGAACTACTACAGACCAATTTCCCTGATGAACATGGATGCAAAAATTCTCAACAAGATACCAACAAACCAGATCCAGCAATATGTTAAAAGAAATATTCACCACAATCAAGTGGGGTTTATTCCTAGGATGCAGGGCTGGCTCACAAATCAATCAATGTGATACATCACATTAATAAAAGAAAGGATAAGAACCACATGATCCTCACAATAGATGCAGAAAAAAGCATTTGACAAAATAAAGCATCCTTTCTTGATAACAAACCTCAAGAAAGTAAGGATAAAATGATCATACCTCAAGATCATAAAGGCCATATATAAAAGACCCACTACTAATATCATCCTCAATGGGGAAAAACTGAGACCTTTATCCCTAATGTCAGAAACATGACTAGATGTCCACTCTCCCCACGGTTATTCAGCACAGTGTTGGAAGTCCTAGCCTCAGCAATCAGACAACAAAATGAATTAAAAGTCATCCAAATCATCAAGAAGGAAGTCAAATTTCACTCTTCACAGATGACATGATACTCTATATGGAAAACACAAAGATTCCACCAAAAAACTAATCCATAAATTCAGCAAAGTCACAGGATATAAAATCAAAGCACATAAATCGGTTGCATTCCTATGCATCAATAATGAAGAAACAGAAAGAGAAACCAAGAAAATGATTCCATTTACAACTGCATCAAGAACCATAAAATACCTAGGAATAAATCTAACCAAAGAGGTGAAAAATCTATACACTGAAAACTGCAGAAAGCTTATGAAAGAAACTGAAGAAGGCAAAAAAAGAAAAAAAAGGAAAAACACTCCATGGTCATGGATTGGAAAAATAAATATTGATAAAATGTCAATACTACCCAAAGAAATCTACATACTCAACGCAGATTGAATGCAGATTCAATGGTGCATTCAACCCCTATCAAAATAACACCAGTATTCTTCACAGAGCTAGAACAAACAATCTTTAAATTTGTATGGAACCAGAAAAGATGCTGAATATCCAAAGTAATCCTGAAAAAGAAAACCATATGCTGGAGGCATCACAATTCCAGGCTTTAAGCTGTATTTCAAAGCTGTAATCATCAAGTCAGTAGGGTACTAGCACAAAAAAACAGACACATAGATCAATGGAACAGAACAGAGAGGCCAGAAATGGACCCACAAATGTATGGCCAACTAATCTTTGACAAAGCAGGAAAGAATATTCAAGGAAAAAAAAAAAAAACAGTCTCTTCAGCAAATGGTGTTCAGAAAACTGGACAACAACACACATAAGAATGAACCTGGACCACTTTCTTACACCCAGACACAAAAATAAACTCAAAGACCTAAACATAAGACAGAAAGCCATCAAAATCCTAGAGGAGAAAACAGGCAACAAACTCTTTGACCTAGGCTGTAGCAACTTCTTACTTGACATGTCTCCGGAGGCAAGGGAAACTACTGGGACCTCATCAAGATAAATAGCTTCTGCACAGCAAAGGAAACAGTCAGCAAAACTATAAGGCAACCGACAAAATGGGAGAAAATATTTGCAAATGACATATGAGATAAAGGGCTAGTATCCAAAATTTATAAAGAACTTACCAAATCCAACACCCAAAAAACAAATAATCCAGTTAAGAAATGGGCAAAAGACATGAATAGACACTTCTCCAAAGAAGACAACCAGATGGCTAGCTAACAGACACATGAAAAGATGCTCAAAGTCACTCATCATTAGGGAAATACAATCAAAACCACAATGATATACAACCTCACACCTGTCTAAATGGCTAAAATTTACAACTCAACAGAAGTTGGCGAAGATGCAGAGAAAGAGGAACCCTTTTGCACTGCTGGTGGGAATGCAAACTGGTATAGCCACTCTGAAAAAGAGTACGGAGGTTCCTCAAGAAATTAGAAATAGAACTACCCTATGACCCAGCAATTGTACTACTAGGTATTTATCCAAAGGATACAGGAGTGCTGATTTGATGGGGCACATGCACCCCAATGTTTACAGCAGCACTATTGACAATAGCCAAAGTATGGAAAGAGCCCAAATGTCCACCAACTGAAAAATGGATAAAGAAGATGTGGTATATGTATACAATGGAGTATTACTCAGCGATCAAAAAGAATGAAATCTTTCCATTTGCAACAACATGGATGGAACTAGAGTGTATTATGCTAAGTGAAATAAGCCAGAGAAAAACAAATATCGTATGATTTCACTCAAATGTGGAATTTAAGATACAAAACAGATGAACATAAGGGAAGGGAAGCATAAATAAAATAAAAACTGAGAGGGAGACAAACCGTAAGAGACTCTTAAATAAACTGACAGTTGCTGGCATGGTCTTGGGTGGGGAGATGGGCTAAATGGGCATGGGGTATTAAGGAGGACACTTGTTGAGATGAGCACTGGGTGCCACATGTGAGTGATGAATCACTAAATTCTATTCCTGAAATCATTATTACACTGTATGGTAACTAACTTGGATTTAAATTTAAAAATTAAAAAGCAGGTTGCTGGGAAGATGGCGGCGTAGGAGGACGCTGGGCTCACTGCACGTCCTGCTGATCACTTAGATTCCACCTACACCTGCCTAAATAACCCAGAAAACCACCAGAAGACTAGCAGAACGGAGTCTCCGGAGCCAAGCACAGACGAGAGGCCCACGGAAGAGGGTAGGAAGGGCGGAGAGGCAGTGCGCACTCCACGGACTGGCGGGAGGGAGCCGGGGCGGAGGGGCAGCCTGCGGCCAAGCAGAGCCCCCGACTCTGGCTGGCAAAAGCAGAGGGGCCATACGGAGTGTGTTCTGACAGCGAGCGGGACTTAACATCTGGAAGGTTATAAGCTAACAGCTCTGCTCGGAGAATGGGAGGGCTGGAGGACAATGGGAGGGAGAGTTGTTGAGCCCCGGACGACAGAGCTCAGCTTGGGGGGGGAACAAAGGCGCTCACCAGTGCCAACTCCCTCGCCCATCCCCCAGCCAAAATTCCAAAGGGAACCGGTTCCTGCCAGGGAACTTGCTTGCACCGCACAAACACCCAAAGCTGTGCTTCTGCGGATCCATCCCTCCTGTGGGTCTGACTCCCTCCCGGTGCCACAGGGCCCCTCCCGAAGTGGATCTCCGAAGGAAAAGCGAGCTGAGCCTGCCCCTCCCGCCCCTGTGCACCTTGCCGATCCACCCCAGCTAATACTCCAGATACCCAGCACCACAAGCCTGGCAGTGTGCAAGTAGCCCAGACAGGCCACGCCACCCCACAGTGATTCCCGCCCCTACGAGAGGGGAAGAGAAGGCACACACCAGTCTGACTGTGGCCCCAGCGGTGGGCTGGGGGCAGACATCAGGTCTGACTGTGGCCCCGCCCACCAACACACGTTATTCAAGACAGCTCAGGGGAAGTGCCCCTCAGTCCCGCACCACTCCAGGGACTATCCAAAATGACGAAACAGAAGAATTCCCCTCAGAAAAACGTCCAGGAAATAACAACAGCTAACGAACTGATCAAAAATGATTTAAACAATATAAAAGAAAGTGAATTTAGAATAATAGTCATAAAATTAATCGCTCCAAAACAGTATAGAGGACAGCAGAGAATCTCTTGCTACAGAGATTAAGGGACTAAGGAACAGCCAGGAGGAGCTAAAAAATGCTATCAATGAACTGCAAAATAAAATGAAGACAACTACGGCTCGGATTGAAGAGGCAGAGGAGAGAATAGGTGAACTAGAAGATAAAATTATGGAAAAAGAGGAAGCTAAGAAAAAGAGAGATAAAAAAATCCAGGAGTATGAGGGGAAAATTAGAGAACTAAGTGATGCACTAAAGAGAAATAATATGCGCATAATTGGTATTCCAGAGGAGGAAGAGAGAGGGAAAGGTGCTGAAGGTGTACTTGAAGAAATAATAGCTGAGAACTTCCCGGATCTGGGGAAGGAAAAAGGCACTGAAATCCAAGAGGCACAGAGAACTCCCTTCAGACGGAAATTGAATCGATCTTCTGCACGACATATCATAGTGAAACTGGCAAAATACAAGGATAAAGAGAAAATTCTGAAAGCAGCTAGAGATAAACATGCTGTAACATATAAAGGGAGACCTATAAGACTCGTGACTGATCTCTCTACTGAAACTTGGCAGGCCAGAAAGGAATGGCAGGAGATCTTCCATGTGATGAACAGAAAAAACATGCAGCCGAGAATCCTTTATCCAGAAAATCTGTCATTTAGAATAGAAGGAGAGAGAAAGGTCTTCCCAAACAAACAAAAACTGAAGGAATTAATCACCACTAAACCAGCCCTACAAGAGATCCTAAGGGGGATCCTGTGAGACAAAGTACCAGAGACATCGCTACAAGCATGAAACCTATGGACATCACAATGACTCTAAAACCATATCTTTCTATAATAACACTGAATGCAAATGGATTAAATGCGCAAACCAAGAGACATAGGGTATCAGAATGGATAAAAAAACAAGACCCATCTATTTGCTGTCTACAAGAGACTCATTTTAGATCTGAGGACACCTTTAGATTGAGAGTGAGGGGATGGAGAACTATTTATCATGCTACTGGAAGCCAAAAGAAAGCTGGAGTAGCCATACTTCTATCAGACAAACTAGACTTTAAATTAAAGGCTGTAACAAGAGATGAAGAAGGGCATTATATAATAATTACAGGGTCTATCCATCAGGAAGAGCTAACAATTATAAATGTCTATGCCCCGAATACTGGAGCCCCCAAATATATAAAACAATTACTCGTAAACATAAGCAACCTTATTGATAAGAATGTGGTAATTGCAGGGGACTTTAACACCCCACTTACAGAAATGGATAGATCATCTAGACACACAGTCAATAAAGAAACTAGGGCCCTGAATGATACATTGGATCAGATGGACTTGACAGATATATTTAGAACTCTGCAGCCCAAAGGAACAGAATATACGTTCTTCTTGAGTGCACATGGAACATTCTCCAAGATAGATCATGTACTGGGTCACAAAACAGCCCTTCATAAGTATAGAAGAATTGAGATCATACCATGCATACTTTCAGACCACAATGCTATGAAGCCTGAAATCAACCACAGGAAAAAGTCTGGAAAGCCTCCAAAAGCATGGAGGTTAAAGAACACCCTACTGAAGAATGAGTGGGTCAACCAGGCAGTTAGAGAAGAAGTTAAAAAATATATGGAAACAAATGAAAATGAAAATACAACAATCCAAATGCTTTGGGATGCAGTGAAGGCAGTCCTGAGAGGAAAATACATTGCAATCCAGGCCTATCTCCAGAAACAAGAAAAATCCCAAGTACAAAATCTAACAGCACACCTAAAGGAAATAGAAGCAGAACAGCAAAGACACCCCAAACCCAGCAGAAGAAGTGAAATAATAAAGATCAGAGCAGAAATAAACAATATAGAATCTAAAAAAACTGTAGAGCAGATCAACGAAACCAAGAGTTGGTTTTTTGGAAAAATAAACAAAATTGACAAACCTCTAGCCAAGCTTCTCAAAAAGAAAAGGGAGATGACCCAAATAGATAAAATCATGAGTGAAAATGGAATTATTACAACCAATCCCTCAGAGATACAAGCAATTATCAGGGAATACTATGAAAAATTATATGCCAACAAACTGGACAACCTGGAAGAAATGGACAGATTCCTAAACGCCCACACACTTCCAAAACTCAATCAGGAGGAAATAGAAAGATTGAACAGACCCATAACCAGTGAAGAAATTGAATCAGTCATCAAAAATCTGCCAACAAATAAGAGTCCAGGACCAGATGGCTTCCCAGGGGAGTTCTACCAGACGTTTAAAGCAGAGATAATACCTATCCTTCTCAAGCTATTCCAAAAAATAGAAAGGGAAGGAAAACTTCCAGACTCATTCGATGAAGCCAGCATTACTTTGATTCCTAAACCAGACAGAGACCCAGTAAAAAGAAGAGAACTACAGGCCAATATCCCTGATGAATATGGATGCAAAAATTCTCAGTAAGATACTAGCAAATCAAATTCAACAGCATATAAAAAGAATTATTCACCATGATCAAGCGGGATTCATTCCTGGGATGCAAGGCTGGTTCAACATTTGCAAATCAATCAATGTGACACATCACATTAATAAAAGAAAAGAGAAGAACCATATGATCCTGTCCATCGATGCAGAAAAGGCCTTTGACAAAATTCAGCATCCTTTCTTAATAAAAACCCTCGAGAAAGTCGGCATAGAAGGAACATACTTAAAGATCATAAAAGGCATTTACGAAAAGCCCACAGCTAACATCATCCTCAATGGGGAAAAACTGAGAGCTTTTTCCCTGAGATCAGGAACACGACAGGGATGTCCACTCTCCCTGCTGTTGTTTAATATAGTGTTGGAAGTGCTAGCATCAGCAATCAGACAACAAAAGGAAATCAAAGGCATCAAAATTGGCAAAGATGAAGTCAAGCTTTCGCTTTTTGCAGATGACATGATATTATACATGGAAAATCCGATAGATTCCACCAGAAGTCTGCTAGAACTGATACATGAATTTAGCAAAATTGCAGGATACAAAATCAATGTACAGAAATCAGTTGCATTCTTATACACTAACAATGAAGCAACAGAAAGACAAATAAAGAAACTGATCCCATTCACAATTGCACCAAGAAGCATAAAATACCTAGGAATAAACCTAACCAAAGATGTAAAAGATCTGTATGCTGAAAACTATAGAAAGCTTATGAAGGAAATTGAAGAAGATATAAAGAAATGGAAAAACATTCCATGCTCATGGATTGGAAGAATAAATATTGTCAAAATGTCAATACTACCCAAAGCTATCTACACATTCAATGCAATCCCAATCAAAATTGCACCAGCATTCTTCTCGAAGCTAGAACAAGCAATCCTAAAATTCATATGGAACCACAAAAGGCCCCGAATAGCCAAAGTAATTTTGAAGAAGAAGACCAAAGCGGGAGGCATCACAATCCCAGACTTTAGCCTCTACTACAAAGCTGTAATCATCAAGACAGCACGGTATTGGCACAAAAACAGACACATAGACCGATGGAATAGAATAGAAACCCCAGAACTAGACCCACAAACGTATGGCCAACTCATCTTTGACAAAGCAGGAAAGAATATCCAATGGAAAAAAGACAGTCTCTTTAACAAATGGTGCTGGGAGAACTGGACAGCAACATGCAGAAGATTGAAACTAGACCACTTTCGCACACCATTCACAAAAATAAACTCAAAATGGATAAAGGACCTGAATGTGAGACAGGAAACCATCAAAACCCTAGAGGAGAAAGCAGGAAAAGACCTCTCTGACCTCAGCCACAGCAATCTCTTACTTGACACATCCCCAAAGGCAAGGGAATTAAAAGCAAAAATGAACTACTGGGACCTTATGAAGATAAAAAGCTTCTGCACAGCAAAGGAAACAATCAACAAAACTAAAAGGAAACCAACAGAATGGGAAAAGATATTTGCAAATGACATATCGGACAAAGGGCTAGTATCCAAAATCTATAAAGAGCTCACCAAACTCCACACCCGAGAAACAACCCAGTGAAGAAATGGGCAGAAAACATGAATAGACACTTCTCTAAAGAAGACATCCAGATGGCCAACAGGCACATGAAAAGATGCTCAACATCGCTCCTCATCAGGGAGGGAGGGGAGGTGATGGGTATTGGGGAGGTGATGGGTATTGAGGAGGGCACCTTTTGGGATCAGCACTGGGTGTTGTATGGAAACCAATTTGACAATAAACTTCATATATTGAAAAAAATAAATAAATAAAATAAAATAAGATAAGATAAAATAAAATACATAAAATAAAATAAAAAATTAAATTAAATTAAATTAAAAATAAAAATTAAAAAACAATGGGGCACCTGGGTGGCTCTATCAGTCAAGCGCTGACATCGGCTCAGGTCATGATCTCATGGTTTATGAGTCGAGCCCCGCATCAGGCTCTGTGCTGACAGCTCAGAGTCTGGAGCCTGCTTCAGATTCTGTGTCTCCCTCTCTCTGCCCCTCCCTTGCTCGTGCTCTGTCTCCTCTCTCAAATATAAACAAACATTAAAAAAATTTTTTTAATTAAAAAATATACAAAAAAACCCAAAATACATCTTTTAATCACATAAAAATATTAAATATCTGGAGGTAAATGGAACAAAATATGAGGAAAACCCATCTACTATAACTGACAACATTGCTCAGAGAAATTAAAGAAAAGCTATATTCTACGTGATTTGCCATGTATATTGATTGGAAGGCTTGATATCAGTTTCTTTTCTTTTAAGTTTTTATTTTCAATCAGCTTGAGCTCATCATGACAACTGCACTCCTTAATCCCTAACACCTATTTCACCTATACCCCCACACATGTCCCCTCTGGTAACCATCAGTTTGTTCTCTAGAGTTAAGAGTCTGTTTCCTGGTTTATCTTCTTTCTCTTTGCTCATTTGTTTCTTAAATTCCCACATATGAGTGAAATTATAATGGTATCTGTCTTTCTCTGACTGACTTATTTCACTTAGCATTATATACTCTCTAGCTTCATCCATGTGGCAAGATTTCATTCTTTTTCATGGCTGAATAATATTCCTTTGAGGTGACCTCTTCTTTATCCATTCATTAACTGATGGACACTTGAGCTGCTTCCGTATCTTGGTATTGCAAATAATGCTACTATAAACACTGGGGTGCATGTGCCCCTTCAAATCAGCATTTTTGTATCCTTTGGATAAATTCCTAGTAGTACAATTGCTGGGTCATAGGATAGTTCTATTTCTAATTTTTTGAGGAACCTCCATACCGTTTTCCACAGTGGCTGCACCAGTTTGCACTCCCACCAATAGCGCAAAAGGGTTCCTTTTTCTCCACATCCTTGTCAACACCTATTTCTTATGTTGTTGATCTTAGCCATTCTGACAGGTGGGAAGTGAGAGCTCATTGTAATGTGTATTTGCATTTCACTGATAATAAGTGATGATGAGCATCTTTTATGGGTATGATGATCATCTGTATGTCTTCTTTGGAGAAATGTCTGTTCATGTCTTCTGCCCATTTTTTATTTGGATTATGTGTTTTTTGGGTGTAGAATTGTATCAGTTCTTTATATATTTTGGATAGTAACCTTTTATCAGATACGTCATTTGCAAATATCTTCTTCCATTCCATTGGTGGCCTTTTAGTTTCACTGATTATTTCCTTTGCTGTGCAGAAGCTTTTTATTTTGACAAAGTCCCAGTGGTTTATTTTTGCTTTTGTTTCCCGTGCCTTGGGACCTATCCATAAAAAAGGTGCTACAGCCAATATCAGAGAAATTACTGCATGTGTTCTCTTCTAGGATTTTTGTGGTTCCAGATCTCACATTTTAGGTCTTTAATTCATTTTGAATTTATTTTTTTGTATGGTGCAAGCAAGTGGTCCAGTTTCATTCTCTTGCAGGTAGCTGTCCAGTTTTCCCAACACCATTTGTTAAAGAGACTGTCTTTTTCTCATTGGATATTCTGCTTTGTCAAAGATTAACTGATCATGTAATTGTGGGTTTATTTCTGGGTTTTCTATTCTGTTCCATTGATCTATTGGTTGATTTTTGTGTCAGTTCCATACTGTTTTGATCATTATAGCTTTGTAACATATTTTCAAGTCTGGGATTGTGATGCCTCCAGCTTTGCTTTTCTTTTTCAAGGTTGCTTTGGCTATCTGGGGTCTTTTGTGTTTCCATACAAATTTTAGGATTATTTGTTCCAGTTCTATGAAAAATGCTGGTGGTATTGTGATCGGGGTTGCATTAAATTTGCAGACTGTTTTGGGTAGTATAGACAAGTGAACAATATTCTTCCAATCCATGAGCATGGAATGTCTTTCCATTTCCTGTGTCATCTTCAATTTCTTTCTTGAATGTCTTAGAGTTTGCAGAATACAGGTATTCCACCTCTTTGGTTAGGTTTATTCCTAAGTATCTTATTATTTTTGATACAATTGTAAATTAGACTGTTTTCTCAATTTCTCCTTCTGCTGCTTCATTGCTGGCATATGGAAATACAACAGATTTGTATACACTGATTTTGTATCCTGTGACTTTACTGAATTAATGTTTTGGTCTTACCAGTTTTTGGTTGAATCTTTCGTGTTTTTTATGTACAGTATCATGCCATCTGCAAATAGCGAAAATTTTACTTCTTCCCTACCAATTTGGAAGCCTTTCATTTCTTTTTGTTGTCTGACTTCTACGGCTAGGGCTTCCAGTACTATGCTGAATACAAGTGATGAGAGTGGGCATTCTTACCTTGTTCCTGACCTTAGGGGAAAGGCTCTCAGTTTTTCCCCATTGAGGGTGACGTTAGCTTTTCAGATATGGGGAAGACCTAATATTGTTAAGATAGTAAGTCTTTCCAAAGTGATATACAGATATAAGGCAAACTCAATCAAAATCAGGGCAGGGGTGCCTGGGTGGCTCAGTCGGTTAAGCATCCAACTTCGGCTCAAGTCATGATCTCGTGGTTTGTGAGTTCGAGCCCCGCATTGGTCTCTGTGCTGACAGGCTGGAGTCTGAAGCCTGCTTTGGATTCTGTGTCTCCCTCTCTCTGTTCATCCCCCACTCGTGCTCTGTCTCTCTCTCAAACATAAATAAAGATTTTAAAAAAATTTTTTTTAAATCAGGGCATTTTTCAACAAACTGACAGACTAATGCTAAAATTCAGATGAAAATGCAAAATACCTGAGAAGACAAAACAACTTTGAAAAACGTCAGAAATCTTACAACACCAGACTTTAAAATTTACTAAAAAGCTGTAGTGCTCAAGACTGTGTGGTATTTATTGGTACAAAAACAGACCTAAACATCGATGGCATAGAATACAGAGTCCAGGAATCAATGGTCAAATAGTACAAATAAAAATTCAAGAAAAAATTTTTGATAAATATAGCCACCAAAATTAAAAATTCAGCTCTTCAACAGGCACTGTTAAGAAAATAAAAATGCAAGCCATTGTTAGGGGGAAATATTTGAAGTGTATGTGACAAAAGACATATTCAGAATACATAAAGAACTCTTGCAATGCAGGAAGACAAATAGTGGGCAAAAAATTTGAGCATTTACAATGAAGATACATAAATGATCTATAAGCATAAGAAGCTCAAAATCACTATGTGAAATGCAAATTAACACTGCAATCAGTTATATCTACACATCCATAAGAAGCTAAAATTTAAAAGGCTGACAATACTAAGCGTTGACAAGGATGAAGAGAAACTGGGACACATGTACATCGACAGAGGGAAAATAAAGCGAACAAGCACTTTAGAAAACAGTTTGGCTGTTTCTTATGAAGCATACACTCACCGTATGACACAGCTATTCCACTTCTACGTATCTATCCAAGATAAATGAAAACCTATGTCCACACAAAGACATGCACACGGCAGCTTTAACCATACTAGCCAAAAACTAGAAACAACTAAAATTCCAAACAGATAAATGGATAAACAAACTGGGGTATATTCTTACAAAAGTCTATCATTTCATAATAAAAAGGAATGAATTACTGACACACACAACATGGATAACTCTCAAAAACACTGTTATATGAAAGAAGCCTTACACAAAAGAGTTCATAGTGTGCAATTTCAGTTGTATGAAATGCTAGAAAAAACAACTCTAATCTATAATGACAGAAACAGATTACTGCTGAGCCCGGGGAGGAATGGCTGGGATAGCAAAATGGAATTTTTAAGAGTAACAGAAACATTGCCTATGTTAATTTTAATGGTGGCTATTCAAGTGTATAAATTTGCCCAAACTCATAAAATGGGTGCATTGTACTGTGTGCTAATTATACTTCAATAAAGCTGATGTAGAAAAAACCCTTACCATGGACTACAAATTCCCACATGATCAGGGACCTAGCTTCCTCTCATCACCTACTGTCTTCCCCTCTTCTGTGCTCCCTAGTCTTTCCAGCCCTCTAGGCATTTGCACATACTGTAATTAAATTCTACTCCTCTGTCAGGACTCAGGTCATAAGGCTCTCTCTGAGAAACTTTCCCAGACCCTCTTGATTCAGTCCCCTTCTTACATGCTCTTTTCACTCCCTGTGAGTGGAAAATGAATGAAATGAAAATGCCATTTGGCCCCAAATGGACACTAATTAGTGTAAGTCATATTTTCCTACATTCCTCAGCATACAAATAAACTCCTGCTATATTTGAGAGCAGGAAAACTAACAAGAAAAAAAAGAATTCGGGGATAGGGAATCCCAACCAATATGTTACTATCCCCCAGAAATCTGTTCTAATCCTGTTTGAGTAGAGGACCAGTTCTGGGTTTATTCAGTAAATCCAGTAATCCCAGAAGGATTCTAAGTGCCGAAATCCAAATCACTCAAACTAAAACTAACCCATTCTCCTCTGAATCCTTAATATTAGGAATGGACTGGACCCAGAGTTTCCAAGGTAACCATGAACTGCATTCAATGCTCACCTAATTCCTTCTTTCTACCAATGCTGTTTAGTCTAGACCAACATCTCAACATTACTATCAATGGCCACAAACCGACTCAGTCTCTGAAATACTGAAAGAAAGAAAGTAGCCTGGCCTTAGAGCAACATAGTGTGACTTACAATAAGGAGTTACAGTCTCAGCCTTTGCAATAATTATCTACATAAATTTTAGTACTTCACTGAACTTCCCTAGATTTCAATTTTTTTCATTTTCCTTATTCCTGCCCAGGGCAGGTATGCCTTCAGTCTCCATAGCTTCCCAAGCTTTTCCTTGAACATGGATTATGCCACTAAAGTTACAAATCATCTTCATCATGTTTGATATTCATTTAAACCAGTTTCACAGCACACTTGTGATGAGCACCAGGTGTAATATGGAGTATTGAATCGCTACATTGTACACCTGAAGCTAATAATTACACTGTATGTTAACTCACTGGAATTTAATAAAAACTTGAAAATGTCTTGGTGGGGGGTGGGTTCTTTGGGGGCGGTGTACTCCTTCTTTGTCTATTCTCAGGGGAAGGCCTGTGTAGTTTGGTGTAGCCTGTGTATGTATACGTGCATGTGTGTGTGTTCTCATGTTCATGTATACGCATGTCCGTATGTGTGTACATTTCCCAAGTGCACAGGCTTTGGAGGCATTCACCAGTGAAAGTTTTCATACTGAGTTCACTTTGTGGGAAAAATTCTGATTGCATATTCAACATATTTTATAGATACAACAAGTCAGATTTTCTATTTAGTCCTATGTCCATCATTTTGGTAAATTGTGTTTTTGAGGATTTTGTCCATTTAATCTACATTTTCTACTATTTTGGCATAAAATTGTTCACAATATAAGAATAAAAAATAAACATAAAAAATAAATCAGTCTCACATTTAGTAGAGCTGATTATAAGTAAATCTAATTTAATCTTAATTCACATGAAATAACCTTATGCAGTATTTTTAATGCTTAATTACTTGCTACTCAATCACTCATCGGTAATTTTTAAAATATGAAAATAACATTTAATAATAAAAATTTACTCTAATATATATCCTTAACATTTATGTAAATATATAAATCACAGTACTCTCATTTATCATGCCATATATGTATATACATCAACACACATATATGGGAAAAAGCTAACTTTTTTTTCAAGTTAATTTATTTATTTTGAAAGAGAGAGAGAGAGAGAGAGTGAGCATGAGCAGGAGAGAGGCAGAGAGAGAAAGAATCCCAAACAGTCTCCACACTGTCAGCAAAGAGCCTGACACGGGGCTGGAACTCACGAACCATGATATCATGACCTGAGCTGAAGTCAAGAGTCGGACGCTTAACCGAGTAAGCCACCCAGGCGCCCCAAGAAAAAGCTAACTTTTTATCAGGTCTCAGAAAGGAAGAATTCATATAATTTATTAACTGTCACTGGAAGAACAATGACCACTTTCTACATAGCTCCTTTATTTACTCTTACACAACTCTGAAAAATCCTCTGGCTCAAAATAACAAGTGAATTCTTGAGAGAACAATTAAGCTACCAAAAAAATCAAACATAAGAAGGGAGAGAGGGAGGAAAATATATCATAATAAAATATGAAAAGATACTCAGGAGACTAATATTTTGAATACTGTTCATATAATCTTCACTAGAATATGCTACAAAGACAGGAAATGGTCTAAATAGTAATAAAAGTTGTGTCAGACCATTGTTCTAGTAATTTTATGAAAAACAAAGAAAACACAATCATTTCAAAGTACCTAGCTGAGCCATATATGTGTGTGTGTGTGTGTGTGTGTGTGTGTGTGTGTGTGTGTATATATATATATATATATATACACGTATATATATATATACACATATATATGTGTATATATATATATACACATACATATGTGTATATATATATATACACATACATACATACATACATACATATATACAGGTAAGTGGCTTCTTTATTTGTTCGCTATGCTGACACTTGTTTTTACCACATTACATTTCACATAGTACCATCTATGAAGCAGCAAAAACATTATTAAATTTGGGAAGTGGTAGTACTAAATAATAAATAAAGGATTTCCATTATTTAAATAGAGGATTTTACCCTCATTTCACAAAACAGACCCTTAGAATTCAAACTATTTTTCATTGATACCTCCGTCCTTCACTACAAAACAAAAATTATGTATGTTACCTAACACTGCCTAATATAGGGATGTCAAAGAAACCCCACTTTTGCTAATTTTAGTATTAAAGTAATTTTATAATCTTACTGATTCATATATATTCATATATATATTGGTAGAAATAATAATGACAATAATAGGCATTACTTGGAAATGTTTCATTATAACTTTATAAAGATATGCTATTTCTGTGTTCTGGTTTTTTGGTTTTAAAAAACTATCTATAAAAGGATGTTGTTTTATATATAAAATCAGTATTTCAGTTAAGTATGTGGATACTTCACATGTACACATTACAGGTTTCCAGTGAATAAAGTACATAATTATTATACTATCCCCTTTTTCTTTTAACTTACATTACCTAGATGTAGCTTTTTCAAATATTCTATTGGTTGACAATAAACATCACTTGATTATACTAACAATTTTATTGCTTTTTATCACTACTTACAAAATTATCTTGGTGTTAAAATACTAGAAAAAAATACAGGGTATTATACGAAAAGAACAAAAGGTCCTACCTGTTTCAACCTCATGAAGAACGTCTCTGTGAAAGTCTTTCTGCTGAAATACCAAAATCGCTCATTTGCAGGGTACACCCGTACGACAGTCTCCAGGAGAAAGCGGACAGGCTCCACCACCTCTGTGACTACCATATCCACTGCCACAGTCATGTACACCCGCTTATCTGCAGTAGAAATTTTCCATACATACATTATGATGTCTTTATCATTCCTTGACTATTTAAGAAAACAAAGGTTCCCCACTTATGAAAAAACTAAGGTCCTTTCCAATCATGTTACCATCCATGTTTAATTTTAAATGTTGTACTGTCTCTTTGATTAAATGGGTAAACAAACACGTTTTCCAAGTATGCTTCTCAATACTCATGATCCTATCTAAACCAATGGTCAAAATCTCTGACAACCTTACTTTTTCCTTCCACAAATCAGGTCTTTAATATAAAAAATAAAATTTTCAGATAAGATGTAATTTTCTTTTACACAAAAACTATCTTTCAAATTTCCCCAAAAAACTCTGGAAAATCACAAGAATTTGCCCTTTCATCTTATAAAAAGAGATACAAGAAACTATTCACTTTGATGAGATGCATGAGGACGGTCAAATCAAAAGAGATGTTCAACCTTCACGATGCTAAATTTGTACAGGAAAATGCTTATGCAATGTTGTATATGCTTTAAGGTCTGTCAGTACCCTCATTGTCCTCTCACTGTATGTTCAGGAAAAACACTGATTAAGGTTCTTCTGTACAGTTATATATCTATATCAGAGTCTTGGCAAGTAATTTTAGGCAATAATATAGTGCTATCAGTCACAATTTCAGTTATTATTTAAAATGTTTACTTGGCCGAGGCACCTGGGTGGCTCGGTCAGTTCAGCATCCAACTCCAGGTTTCAGCTCAGTCCATGATCTCACGGTTTCATGAGTTCAAACCCCACATCAGGCTCTGCACTGGTAGCTCAGAGCTTGCTTGGGATTCTTTCTCTCACTCTCTCTCTCTCTCTCTGCCCCTCCCCAACTTGTGCTGTCTCTCTCTGTCTCTCTCAAGTACATAAATAAAACCTCAAAAAAAAAATTAAAATGCTTACTTGGCCACAGACTTCTATTTTTTTTAAGTTTTTTAATGTTTTTTTTAAGTGTGTTTCTTTATTTTGAGAGAGAATGAACAGAAGAGGGGCAAAGAGAGAGGGAGAGAGGAAGTGCAGGGTCCAATGCCTGGCTCGATCTCACAAACTGGGGCTCAATCTCACAAATCATGAAATCTTGACTGAGCAGAAATCAAGAGTGGGACTCTTAACCAACTGAACCACCATAGCCTTTTTTAATTTAGATCTAGAATCTTGTAGGCTAGTGTCTAATGGTTTCCTTTAGTTTCACAATAAGCTGAAATACGGATTTTATTTTGTTTTATTTACCCTACTTGAGATTCATTGGTTTTCTTTTTTTCCTTTTCTTTTTTTTAAGTAGGCCCCATGCCCAGTGTGGGGGCTTGAACTCACAATCCTGAGGTTAAAAGCTACGCACTCTACCAGCTAAGCCAGCCAGGCTCCTCTTATTGGGTTTTTCAGTCTGGGTTTGGCTATTCCATATTGTCATTTCTTTGCTACTTCTTAAATATTTTTAAATTTTATTTTGTCCAGCATTTTTAGTTCTCGAAGCTCAAATAACTAAGCCCATTAGAAGAAACCTTCAATAGTGTTTTTAAAAAACATTATACATTTATGCATGTCAACTACACTTCTATTAATGTCAAATTCAACAAAAAATTCATTACATTCTTACTAAATGCAAGCATTCTACCTGCAAATTCAAGAGAAATGAGGATTCACTAGACACTGTACTTGACTTAGCAGACCTTAAAGTCCAAGGAGAGTACTATCAAAGTGTAAGAGACAATAACACAAAACAGAATACAAAACACAGCTTGGTGGTACAGTGAAAAGATCTAAGACATTTCATCTCCAGAGTTTCAACTTCTTCTGTAAGAAGTCAAAGTTTTATTCATGAATCCTTTGAGTAAGTTATAATCTCAGGGACATCATTTGGAAATTTTAGAAATCAAGTCAGTGTTTTTTATGGCATATGAAATAATTTTAAATTTAAAATACATTATCTTTTGGATAAGAATATTATTGTAATATAGTATTAAGTTTATTTTAATAGAACAAATAAACTTTAAAATATATTATCTTCTGATAGAAGACCAAAGATTTATTAAAGAACAAAATCAAACTGAACTATGTGTTACATTAAAAACAGATAAAAATTGCTGTTATAACTCACTATTTGAAGTTCTTATATTTTATTCTTCAAAATTATCAACTGGCTTATTTTTCTCATTTTCATGTTTACTTTCTGAATGATTATAAGACAGAAGTTTACAGGCTGGTCTTTACAAGCCTGTAGGCAGAATTTACAAACTGTGGGTGTAAAAATTATTTATTCCTAATACATGAAAGGTTCTATAATCATTATTATTTTTCTATCTTTTTAGCTCTCATTTTGAAATAGACAGCTTCATGTGTGATCAAATGCATGCAATTTATGCAACTGGTAAATATTCTTGCTAAAGAAATTTGAGAATAATTACCATGTAATGCTCTTCATTAATATATTTCTTTTTTTTTTTTTTTTTTTTTTTTTTAATTTTTTTTAATGTTTATTTATTTTTGAGACAGAGAGAGACAGAGCATGAACGGGGGAGGGTCACAGAGAGAAGGAGACACAGAATCTGAAACAGGCTCCAGGCTCTGAGCTGTCAGCACAGAGCCCGACGCGGGGCTCGAACCCACGAACCGTGAGATCATGACCTGAGCCGAAGTCGGACGCTTAACCGACTGAGCCACCCAGGCGCCCCCATTAATATATTTCTACATTAGTATTCATTAATGTTCCTGTTTTAACCAAAAATCTACTGTGGATATAAAGAAACGAATATAAGACAAAAGATCAAGCCAATGGATCCGTTATTTTCTCAATACAAATTATTGGTTAAATCACAGTAAAGCATTTAGTGTAACTTATAACATTAGTTGTAACTCATGAGGTAAAAATTTAAATTTTACTTTAAGGACAGATGGCAGAGGGGTAAAAAACACAGACAATTAACAGATATCTGGATAAAGTAGGAATAAAAATAAACACAATGGGAAGAATGACAGATGTACTATTTACCACTCATAAACTTATCGTTTAACACTAGACATGTCTAACAAAATGAAAAGGTAAACAACGCAGAAAAAAGCGTTTACCACAAATGAAATCCTGAATACACATTACTAAGATCCCAAAGGTCAAAAGACTGGAAAAATAATTTAAAAATAAAAAATATAAGTAATCTATAAGGAAAACAGAGAACAGTTACCAAAGATATGCAAAATTCCAGAATTTGCTTTCCCTATTTCTTCCATACTCTGCTTCAAAATAAAATAACACTATAGTAACATATAAAGCACAAACCCCAAATATTTTCTACATAATCTAATAAAACTAATTCACATATCTTTGAGGAAGATTCTTTTGAAAGTGGAGGTTTTCCCCATAATGCATAAAGTATTTTTAAAAACCTGCAAAATGTATGGGGCTCCTGGTTGGTTCAGTTGGTTAAGCATCCAACTCTTGATTTCAGCTCAGGTCACAATCTCACCACTTGTGGGATTGAGCCCCACATCAGGCTCTGCACTGACAACAAAGAGCCTGCTTGGGATTGTTTCTCACTCTTTCTCTGTCCCTCCCTTGCTCATGCTGTCTCTCAAAATAAATAAATAAACATTTAAAAATAAAAAATAAAGACTTTGAAATGTAAATAACTTCATTTTAAATAAGCTCCAGAATTTTTAAAAACACAGCAAAACAACATTGACCATAATATAAAATTTAAAGCAAATAATAATGAATAATTTGAGAAAAGTTACCTTTTGGGGTTTCTTCATTAAGTGCCAGAAATATTGGCACATTGGGGTTCCAAATGCCGGTAATAACATAAGCTCTTCCATCATAGCTCTTTCCCATGGATTCCTATAAAAATTCAGACAGAAATTACTGAGAATACATGCATCAGGAAAATCACCATTTTAAATTATAAACATATCTTACTTTAAGCAATCAAATTTAATAAAATTTGGATTTACAAATGGATTTTTTTCTGTATTATTCACCACCCTACAAAAGCATTTCTTTCCTTATTAAATTCTAAGGCTTTCTTCAGAGTTTCTATTTACAGACACGTACCTCTTGGATAGAAGGAGCTGTACCTTCATATACTGACTCACAAAAACATAATATTGGAGTGAAGTTATATTTATCTTAGACTTCTGGTCATAATTTCATATACCTACATACAAGGTTGTCCACAGTTTCTATTAAAACTATAGTGTACATCTCACTGAAGATATTTAAATTGAATTAATAGTAAGTCAACAGAAAAGCGGTATTTTTCTTCCAGTGTTCTAACTTATAGTATATTCTTAAAATATTAATTTACTTTATCACAATTAACACTTCTGAAAGTTCATACTTTTCTATTATCTATGTTGGATACTTGTATACTGGCTTACGATCAGTAACCAATGTTAGGAGGCTAATAGAGGTAATCAACACCCAAGTTGATTATCTCCCATTCACTCTTATACTTGCTCCCTCCTTCCCTTCACTCCTTCTCCCCTTCTTCATCTCCTCCACTCTTTCAGGCTCCTTTACTAAGCCCACTCCCGACCCTCACTGAAGAAGCCGGCAACTCCTATCGTGAAAGCAGGATCATATACAGTTACGTGCATGTATGTACGTGTGCAGGGGAGGGGAGGTTAGAGGTGTGCCCACGGGAGAACGGCACACAGCATACAAGTATGTGCATATGCAAAAGTGTATTATCTACAGAACTTTAAATTTCCTGTGCCCATTTCCTCATATTATGAATAGAGTGCTAGAAGTATCAGACTAAAACAAAGATAAATACTGTTTTTCCAATTTTACCCCAACACAGAAGCTTCTCTGAATCCCTATAAAATTATTTGTCATTTGGTAATTATTGTGTTTATTTTCCTAATGTATTGGTGGTATTTCACTAATCGAACTGTACAGCTTGAGTGCAGGGACCCTGCATTCCGGAGATGAAGTACACTCAAGGCCACGTTAAGGAAATTCACTCAGCACCTTCAACACTTTCATATATTCATATTCATTCTCTCTCTGTCTCCCCACCCCTTCCTCTCTCCCTCCCTGTGCCTATCCTCTCTACCTTCTCATTAGGTCCCCATTCAAAACAAGAATGGGCATCTGACCCCCAAAAAAACCCAATCCATTTCTGAACAAGAGCTTGTGCCATGCTTGACTCCAAAAAGATGAGTGAGCCCAATCAAATTATTTCTTTCAATTAACAAACACCAAGAAAAGTAGGCAGTCAGCAGTGGAGCTGAAAGGTTTTAATAAGAAGCCAGGCACTGACAGGCCACATAAAAAATGAAGTGATAACAGAAATTAAAAAGTAGGAAAGAACACATAAAGAAGAGTAGAGTATTAGGAAACCGTTAAGTGGTAGGAGAGAAACGGAGAAAAACAAAAAACCATTAAAAATGATCATGCAGTCAAAATACAAAGGCAGATACTGGGAGACAGGGAAGGAAGGAGGAAGAGTGAGGAGCAGAAAGAAAAGGGGCAGAGAAGGTGCAGGGAGGGAGAGATGAAGGCAAGGAGGGAAAGGGGAAGAGAAGGAGAAAGAGGAGACAGAAAGAAGGAAACAGAAAGGGGGAGGGGAGGGAAGGAGGTGTAGAAAGACAGTGGGGGCAGAGCACCAGATCTCCGGGATCAAGGGCAGCAGTGAAAAAAAGAGAAGGAGCTCAAGCAAAAAAAAGAGACTCAAAGAAAGAGCAAGCCCATGGGGGGACATGAGGCAGACAGGAAAAGTCCAAATAGCAAAAACCACTTTGCAGTGTTTAGGTACAATTTCATGAAGATCAATAACCTCTTCTATCTTCAAGGTGTTCTAAGTGGATCTCTGTTTCTTATAACCAAAATAGCCTAACTCAAACATCTGTATTTTTATGTCTTTGTAGTTCTCATAATACACCACCGCAATAATACTGTCTTACATCAAAAGCCCTCAATAACAGTTTCTCCTCATCAAGTACTGCATTTTTGTTATTGAACTAGACCTTTCTATCACACAGACTGGCTTGCTCCCAGCCTCTGATAAAGATGCTTCTTGGAGCACCTGGGTGGCTCAGTCAGTTAAGCGTCTGACTCTTGGTTTTGGCTCAGGTCATGATCTCATGGTTCAAGAGTTCAGGCCCCACATCAGGCTCTGCGCTGACAGTGCTGAGCCTGGTTGGGATTTCTCTGTCCCTCTCTCTATGCCCCTCCCTGGCTTTCTCTCTCTCACTCTCCCTCTCTCAAAAAAAAAAAAAAAAAAAAAAAAAAAAAAAAATGACAAACATTTTCAAAAATATTTTAATTAAAAAAAAAAAAAAAGATGCTTCTTCAACTGTCTTTGCTGAAGAGTTCTTCCTAACTCTTCTGTCTCCACCACAAGCAGAGCTGACAAAATCAGGGACAGCAGGTAAGGGACATCCGGACAACCTAAGTCTCTACCCAAACTAGAAAAGGCAGGAACCCTAGGTGCCCTCCTCTTAGGAAAATAAACTAGGAAATACAGACAGAATGTGGGAGTTTACAATGGGAACATAGCAGAAAGGGCATAACACAGAGGCCGGAGAACACAGTAAGCCACAAATGAACTGTCAAGTCATGAGCAAGCTGAAGCTATGAGGTCAAGTAGGCAAACAGTAGGGTAAAGCAGACACATGGTACTGGAAAGAAATAACACACAGAAAAAGTAAAAAATGTAAGTTTGTGTTAATCTATCCATTTGTTAAGCAAATATGAGCCTACTATAAGCCATGGTCTATGCCTATTAAGTATCCAACAAGGAAAACAAAATGATCCTGACCCTCGGGAGCTGAGAGGCTAATGTTTTCCAAACAGCAATTTGTGACTCATTTGTGGATCATCAAATCAATTTAGTGGATTATGACCAGACATTTTAGTCAAGTAGAAGAAAAATAGAGTTCCTCATACACCTAAGGAAGGGGTAAGAACGGTTTCATGAAAATTTTATTTCTGCTTTTCTACACAAAGATTATAAGCATACTGGATTAAAATATAAATGAATTTGTAACTATGAGTCCAGCTACTGGCCCAGTGTCAATAAATGGTTAATTGTAAAGCTCCACAAGCTTTCCGAGGCATTTCTAGGACTTTTAAATTACATTCCAGTTCCAAGAAACCAGGCTCTACTGAGTTTTCAGCTCTTCTTGGTACTTTGCAGTTATGCTTTTCCTAGGTACTAAAGGGGAGTAAAATTTGGCACCTCAAAATGTATCTCTTTGGCATGTAGACTATTTTTAGTCTGATTATTTTAAAAAACAAAAGACTGGGAAAGAACCTCTGACCTCCCCCTTATAGTGACCATAGATAACTACAGTATAAAATAAAGCAGGTGAAATAGGGAGGAACTTAGCAAAGTCTGTTAAAATTCCTATGTCCCATGGTTTCTGAGTGGTCTAGCAAACATTTGTTTGCCAAACATTTACTTTTTTTTCATCTTCCTATGGACTGTCTCCTTTCCCTTTGAGGTCCCCAACTTCTACCCCTTCTCCTTAGCTCAGAATGGCATATAAACCTCATTGCCTGACTACCTGTAGGCACCATATTCTTATGAAGCCCCAACACATATGGAATTAAATTTAATTCTCTCTTGTTAATCTGTCTCATGTCAGTTTAATTCTTAGACTAGCCAAAAGAACCTTGAAGGGTAAAGGAAAAATTTTCCTCACCAACTGTATCAATGGCTGTGGATCAAAAATTCTCATTTCCTTATTCCTACAGTACAAGGATATTCACCAAAAATATTCTCACTACTGGAAGACAATGGAGTCTCTGTTATTTGTATCCCCAAAAAAACAAATTTTATTTATACATGATTTTGTTTATATAATATATATGTGTAAGTAATATGGACATTTGACTAAAATATATTTTCACCTATAAATATGACTTTCTCTTTCATGTAGATCTTATATTAAACTAAATTTATAAACTTACAAAATGTCTCAATTCATCTTGCTTATTAGAAAATACTCACAGGGAAGAAAAGTTAGCATTCTTAAAAATTGTTCAAGATAAAAAGAAAAGTCTCACAAATTGTGAAACTAAATACAATTGTAGGATTTTTCAAAGTCTGTCAGAAAAAAAAGTGCAAGAAAGTGAAATTTGTTTTCAAAGTGTTCACATAATTAAACGAGTCATAGAAGAACATAACATCTTGCTCTAGAGGGAAGAACCAAGGCTAATTAGGCTAACTTATAAGGGATAGGACTTCTGGTGATTACAAAGAATTGACTTCGTAATAATCAGAACTGTCCCATAGTTTCCATTATAAGGTAATAAGTTCCATTTTATGAGATGTGGTCTAGTCAAAGCTCAATAACCATGTAGTAAGATAGCACAAAGATCAGTAATAAATCACAACTACTGATAACTGCAAACACAAACCCTCCCAATTTTATCAACTATTTGTTGTACAGAAGCTTCAATGCTGACGAACCCTTTGATTTCAACATGGACTCTTCAAAGTGGAGGACTGCTCTGCCAAAGACACTCAAGACCAGGAAGTTCAATGCCAGTCTGTAATTCTATAATCTGCATTTAGGTTTCTCTGCCAGTGATTCACCTTAATCTTTTAAACTCCAAAAGACCATGACTAACTAAGACCTAGGAACTTGTATTGCATGTTCCTAAACTACCTCCTTATGGAATTTTCAGAACTCCAAAATGCTATGACTTGCCTTAGGTAAAACCACTTGTATTAGTGGTAGGTTGTAAAGAGCGATGGAAGAAAGCTGACTTGTTTTCACATTCAGTGGAACTGGTTTGTTCTTACCTTACCTATCTGTGCAATGCTTCCTCTGTATTTCTGTGGCTCACTGTACCAATCTAGAAGAGCACTTAACCTACTGCTGTAGTTACACACTTAAGAATCTGCTTCCATCACAAATCTATGAACCCACACATGGTAAGAGCTATGTTTTACCATAGCTATAAGCCCAGAACTCCACACAATGCTTGCCACACAATTATGTATTCAAAAAAAGGTTCAACGAACCATTGTAGGGCCACTAGAAAATCAATGTGACATTACCAGGGAATAACTCTAAAAAGCTGACAGAATTGATGATATTTAATTGACATCTATAAAACTCAGCTGAAAAGATGAAAACACGTAGTGCTTGTTATCTATCGGTAAGTGTAAAAAATCTCAGTCAAGTCACTTTATACTTAACTACTTTATACCTAATACTCTATTTCCTACATTTCTAAATCACAAAGTAAATGTTTTCATTAAGTACAATATTTTTGTTTAAAAGATAGTATACTATTTTCACATCAAACATCAACTTTCAAATATATATTAACCTTCAAGAACATTCCTTAAACAAATACAACTACAGTAAATATACTTTGCTAAGGACAGGTTACCAAGGAGTATAAATTCAAAAATGGAAGTGCTTTAAAGAAAACAAAAGCATTCATCACAGTCCTCAAATAATAATAGTGCATTAAAATAAATGAAAGGCACCATATTCACTCTAAGCATGCCTGTTATAATCATGTACTTGTTATTTTTGGCTCAAAGAAAAGATTATCTTCCTAAAAACCTAAATAGATGAATAGATGGACATTGTCATAACACTATCCTTTTATTTGCTTTAATTTAGCATATGATTTTTTGGTGGAAATTTTCCTAAATCTCTCCCTCATAAGTAATTTTAAGTTTGGGTTTCCAAATCTAATTAGTACTACCACACAGCTGAAAGTTAGAAACAATTTTGACAATATGACAAAATCTTTAAATAGAAAATACTTCTAAAATATAAAATAACTATCATCTATACTTGGTTAATGTGCTTAAGATTATCATTACCATATCCAGTAAATGCATGTCACTGTTCTTCACGTTTCGACCTGGGCTTAATAACATTCCAAAACATCTGAAAATATTGGGGGGGAAAAAAAAGGACAAATAAGGTATCAAGAATATATAGAAGCCCAGTGAGCAAAAAGCCTTTTTATAATAACTACACAATCTGAGCTCTGTATTTACAAGTAGCTTTAGGTTTTTTTAAAGAAACACCACAAAAAAAAGAATTCATTGAGGTACATAATAAAATCACATAGAAATAAGTTATCTAAATTCCCAGATCTTTATTTCTACATGTAAAATATTACCAATGATCAGAAACTGTGATAAAATGGCCACAAATTACTGACTGAAACAAAACATAGTAGTGAGATATGAATTAATTTCTAGGTAGAAATGAGACTTTATTTGCCTTGGAGTTATTTTAAACATACAGATCAAAATCAACCAACCCAATTAAATGAAAAAGGAGATTAAAAAAAAAAAATAATAAGACTGTGCTCTCTCTTTGTATCAAGCCAGATTAACAGAAACAATTACCCTGGCCTTCAACAGTCACTTTCACTGAGTAGCCTGTTAATATTTATTATACCTTAAGTTTGAAAAAAAAGTTATATGAAGCTCATTACTAAATGTATTAGTATATTAGTGAAGATATTATCCAACATACTATATACGATTAACTATTTACTTTGTTCTGTGTTTCCTGATGCTAGAGAAGCTTTAGGAATCCCATCAATACTACCACTTTATTTGTGAAGGATTTTCATAAGCTCTAAAATTTAGCTAAATCTAACGTTTTTATTTTTGTTAGACTATTATTATTTCTGCTTTTAGGTAAGAAAAGTAGAGTCTAGAGAAATTTGACAATTTACTCAAATTCTTTTCCCTATTAAATAGGTCTTATAAATCTAGAGGCAATGTGATCTGTCTTCAGTATCCCTCTGCCAACAACACATAGCCACACTTTAACTAGAGTGTTTGTATTGCAGCTCTCTAAAATTTTTAAATATGCTATGGAACATTTCATACAGAGATAGAGAATGTAAATAAATATGTTAAGATTTTTTTCATTTCAAAATACTGGCAGCTGACACATCAATACTTTATCTGATCCTTTTTATTTTCTGAAAGTTTACCTTTCTAATAGCACAGCTTTTTCTTCCATGAACAAGTCTTATCCCAATTATGAGTCTAGTAAGTGGTAAAACAATATATACTTCCTGTGAGTACTTGAGGATACCATGCTCATGGTTCTCTTTTGGCATCCAAAATCAATCAAGTACATGACAAAGATAAAGTTCAAACATATTAGTGTACCACTGAACAAAATGGAATCTACTAAAAAATACTTCAATATTCATAATTTTAATACAATTACTATACAACGAAAAATCTCCCTATTAATTCCTATAATATACACTGTACAAATTAAATGTTAATTATGTAATTTACTGTACTATTTCTTATACTATTGCTTAAATACTTGCTAAGCAAGAATAAAAGAGTGAATTTTTTTTTCAAATATAAAATTTGGTCCCCTCAACTAAGAAGTCAGGTCAATGAGGTCAGAAGACTTCTCTCACAATACCATATGCTTTGCTTTGGCTTGCATCTCTCATGGCTTTTTCAAGAACAGATTTGTATATTATAGGGTTTTTGAATTAAAAACTATCATATACTTATTGTAAAAAATTAATGGATACCAAAATATATAAAGAAAATATAATTTATCCTTTCTCTAACGTCAGCCCCCTTAAGAGCCAATGTTAACAATCTAGTATGCATCCCTTTTTGTTCTTTTGAAAACTTAGTTTTTCATCATTTTTTTTTTTGCCAGGCACTTGCAGGTGAATGGTAAAATTGGTACAATTTTATATTTTCTTAATATTCTTATGTTAAATTCTACTGCAAAAAGAGCCTTGGAAGTTTAGGTTTTCCTTAAATGGCAACAGCTCTCACTTTATTTTGATGATCTTTGATGTGCTGCTCTTTTCATGGGTTATAAACAAAAAATCCTGCCACCAACCAGGAGTGTGACCTTAGAGAAAGCACCTAACTCCCTTGAGCCTCTGCTTCCTCTTCTAGAAAATGGGAGAGGTATAATAGATGAACTCTAAGTAAGTTCTTCCAACACGAAGACTGCACAATTTTTCTCCATCAAGCTGTATTAGTCATTTCCAAAATTATATTTCATTAAAGTACATCAGGCTTCCTACAGAGACAAGCGAGGTCTATTAAGAATAATGTGTCAGTAATTAGATAGATATTATTAGTACCACAAACACCTAATGCAGATATTAAGTGTTTCATTGGGGAGGTCAAAGCATTCAACCTTTCCTTGTTAACTCTATAAATAATGTAGAAAATTGCCATCACACCTGTTTTCTCAAGCAGTTCACAGTCTACTGGAGGAGGAAAATACAAGTAAACAGGGAATTACAACCTGATATGGTAAGTTCTAGGACTGCTGTATAAAGCACAGATGAGGCATATCCAACATTATTTATAATATAGTAAATAGGCTGACCTGACCAAAACTTGCAATCAAACCTCCTTAGAATGAGATATTATATTATTACATTAATTGTAACAGATACTTAACTTTTTCTTAAGTTTATTTATTTTTAGAGAGACAGAGACAGAGACAGCAACAGCGCAAGCAGGGAAGGGGTAGAAAGAGAAGGGAAAAAGAATCCCAAGCAGACTCCGTGCTGCCAGCACAGAGCCCAAGACAGGGCTCGAATTCACAAAACTGTGAGATCATGACTGAGCCAAAACCAAGAGACAGACGCTTAACCAACTGAGCCCAAGCCAACCTTAAGTCAGACATTACCATATTACTGCATTTTACATTTCAAGACAATCTGCATATGAAAAATGACAAAGCTTGTTTTCAGGAAGGTAGAAGTGATTTGCCAGAACAAAGCTATTACGTTAAAGGACTGGGATGCAAGTCCATATCCATGATCCAAAACTGCTGGTCTTCTATACATTGAACTCTGTCGTCTCCCTAGCCTATCAGAAAAGATTATAAATTCCTTATGTGACCCAGGACAAGTTATACACTGCAACATCTCACTTTCAACATTTCTGAAATACAAATGTTATCTGCTTACAGGATCACTGTTAACGTAAAGATGAAAAACCTCATGGTGAAAATACACTGTAAACTATAAAGCAGTTGCCAATTATAAATTATTATTACAATTGCCACTATTAAGAAGAGAAAGTCTGGGGTGCCTGGGTAGCTCAATCAGTTAAGCAGCAACTTTGGTTCAGGTCACAATCTTGTGGTTTGTGAGTTTGAGCACCCCATCGGGCTCTGTGCTGACAATTCAAACCCTGGAGCCTGCTTCAGATTCTGGGTCTCCCTCTCTCTCTGTTCCTCCCCCACTCATGCTGTCTGTCTCTCTCTCTCTCTCTCCAAAAAAAAAAAAAAAAAAAAAACTTAAAAAAAAAACAGAGAAAGTTTAGCCTTCCATAATACCTATGAGTTTTTACTCAAAACAGAGCTTTTAACAGCAAGTTAGCATCCATACAATCACCTAAACTCAGCACATCTAGCACTGCTTTAGACTTCAGAAATGGAAAAAAGTGAGAAAAACAAAGATGGTATGTTAATGTCCTGCAACAGGAAACTGGATTTTTTTACTTTTGCTTTTAGTCCATCAAATGATTAGGATTCTATTTACCTCCATTTATGCTGCTAGAAGACTACCGATAAAAATTAAGAAGGGAAGAAAGGAAAAGGAAAGGAGGCAAACATCTATCAATACCAGTCAAAGAACACTGTCTCTTAACTGAACTTTCGTTGTTAAAATGAAAAGTGACAGTATGTCAGAAGGAGGTAAACAGAAATACAAAGAAAAGCTGTAAGTCAATTAGATTTCTTTTCAGAATATACAAACACACTACAAGCTAAATTCTGAAAAAACTGGAATCCCAGTCTCACACTAAAGAAGTTAAAAAAAAAAAAAAAAAGATAGTTGGAAAAGTCTTCCAGGTGAGAAATGTTGGGATTGCTTTTCCCTGACTAAAGGGATCAAGTAGAGATAGATACACAGGTATTCCTCACTGCGCACAGTATGAGGAACCATTAAAATAACCACACAAGCCAAAACTGTACAAAGCGATGTTATAATCAATGGGAAAAATTATGATTGTTTTGCAAACAACTTTTTTGTTGTTTTGTCAAAACTTTAAAAAACTCTTTACTGTCAGTTTTAAGTATATAAAGAAATGGAGGAAAAAAAGTGAAACTTATTTAGCCCCTTGTAACTTAAAGCGCTTAGAAACGTTGACAATTAAGGTGTTTTGCTTCTTTGGAAACAATTATTAAGACTAGCTTGAACAGTGCTTGCTTTCCTCTCATACAATTCACAACATGGGGTAAGCATCTTTTCTTTGAGGAACTCACGTTCCTTTCTAAGTCTGAATCAGCTTCCAATATTTTCTCCTTTGCACTTTTAATGTTATGAAAGGTCTCTGAGGGCTCCTTTAATGTGGAGCTTTTGCTGGCATCACCTCCTCTGCGACATTCATCCTTTTCATCGCAACCACTTTATTTATGCTGCTAGATTAATCCTCTGCCTGCCTATCTAGATTCCACTGAATAGCGGCAATGTCAACATTCCCGTGGTCCTATTCCTTTCTAATTCCATCTACGTCCCGTTCAAATCCCGCAGAGTTATTTGCACAGGGCACTAAAGGTTCTGCCATGCCACATGCATACTATTCACTGCTGCTTCCTGTCATGATGCATGAATGTTTTTAACAGCATGCTTCTACCATATTTCTTCCAAAACTTAGCTAAGAAACTGCATTGTCTCCAGTCCTGTAATTATCATTCCCATTCAATGTGGCAACTAACTTCAAAATGTTGGCTTAAACGCTAGCAAAACTAACTAGAATTTTAGTTTTTGTTGCAGTCTTCATCCAAAGTAGAAGTAAATGCTTCATTTCAACCATAAGCACCTTTCTATTACTACTGAACTTAAAGATGATGGAGTCCATCAGAGTCTATCAGACTTTTTCAGAACGGCTCATACCACAGCTTCACACAGGGCTTAGGTCTCGTCCTGTTCTCGTTCTGCTGTCACCATTTCCAAATCTTCTAAGATTGCATGAAATTTCACTTTCCACATTACCACTTTCCATTTCTTTCCTGCACTTTGATCTTTGTTGGCCAACTCTTTCAGAAAATTATCCATTTTTGTGAAATGTTCGGGAGGTTTCCCACTGAGCGGTAAGGAGCAACACAACAACACACTCTGTGGTCTGAGAGTTAACTAAGCAACAGACATGCTGTGATCACTATCAACAGAATGTGAATGAAGTGATGTGACTGGTCACTGATCCTGTACTTATGTAGTGACAGTGCACTGAAGAGTTAACAGCAAAGTTTTCACTTTCTACAATTACTCAAAATTAATATACTATGGTAACAAAAATTTGAACCACGTGGCTACAGGACTGGTGTTATTTAACTAAACCAAAGTAACATAAATTTGTGCATTATCATAACTGTAAAATAATGCCTCCTTGTCTATACACATAAGTTCTAAAAAATCTAGCCACGGCTTTGCCTTCTCATGTAGCAGTCTACTCCGATTCTGCAGGCTACTCTGATTTCCACTTATCACTCAAAACAGTCTCAGTAACGATCATGATTGTGGTACTAGTGATAATACCACCAACAGTAATAACAAAAAGCATTTATTAAGCATTTATTCTGAGTCAGGGACTATTCCAAATACTTCACAGGTATTACCCAATTTTTTCCTCTCCAAATTCTTAGGTATTATTCACAACTTACACATTAGAAACTGAAGCACAGACAAGTTAAATAACTTGGCCAAGGTCACTGTAGAGCCAGGATCCAAATCCAGATCAAAGACTCCACAGTTGTGATCTTAAGAACTTTACTAGCTTCAATGCCATCAGTCACAGGAAGAAGTCTCTCCATTAAGTTTTATACTTGTAAGCAAAACAGGTTTAAAACACTGGCTGTTCTTTTCTTTCCAATCTTCAGGTGGGAAGTTTTTACTTTGCCCCTAAGATTACCTGGAACACTAGGACTAATTACTAGGAAAAAAATAATTTAAAATAGATGCTTAGGATTGCTTTAGATTTGCTATCAGTACAGAGAATTTAATCTACAAGGAGGCTATTAAAGAAGAGGTAATATTTTTAGGTCTTTTTCTTCTCTTTTTTAAATTATCAACCAGTAAACTTCAAGAACATACAACAACCTCCAAACATACCATCCAGGGGCAGTAACTCCCACATTATAATGGATTGAAATTTGAAATGCAGAACCATTTTGAAATATCAATACTTTTACTAACACCTTTCAAATATAAAAAGAGAACTTAGCTATAGTCAGATAGAAAATATAAAATTAAAAAATTATTAAAACAAACCAATAAATTTCAAAATCTAACACTTGGCCTAATCACTGCTAAAAACATTTAGTAAATCAATTATTTTGCTTTACTATTCAGTAGGAATAATACAAGAAATCTGGATAATGATACATTATTTAGGCTTTTGCATATACCAGATATAGGAATAAAAATAAAAGCAAAACTGCAAGTATTTTTATAATTGAATGTACCTGAATATACCTGTAAACACAATTCAAAAACCTCACAAAGCATGGCAAAAAATAAAAATTTTCCCCCTAGCTACTACTGGTTAACAAGGGCTTGTTTTCTCCTACACAAAGGTAAATCAAATGTAGGTAGAGACAAAGATCAGCAAAAAATTATAAAGTCAATTATATGAGAAAATGTAAAACATACACAACTTCAGCAAATTTTACTGAATAAGAATAATAAGTAATTCCAGGGACACCTGGGTGTCTCAGTTGGTTAAGTGGTTAAGCATCTGAATTTGGCTCAGGTCATGGTCTCACAGTTCATGAGTTCAAGCCCTGGACTGGGTTCTCTTCTGTCAGCACAGAGCCCACCTCAAGTCCTCTCTCTCCCTCTCTCTCTTTCTCTCTCTCACACACACACACACATTTAAATATGTATACATATAAACATTTAAATATATATAATATAAAATGCATAATATATATAAGCATAAAATATATTTTATATATATAATATATATATTATATATATAAAGAATAATAGTGATTCCATCTGGACTCCCTGCTTCTTTTTTTTTTCCCAGCTATAATTTCACTTCCTTTTTTTCTTCTACTCTTTATTTCATCTACATTTTCTTCCATGTCTGTTGATACATTTTTGTTTTATCTCTTCCATCTGGAGTTTTATCTTTCTTTATATAGTTGGCAGTAGAATTGATATGATTTACTGAGGAATTAGGTGTACAGGAAGAAAGATCTGACTCCAAGTTTTTCACCCTGAGTAAATGGAAGGATCAAGTTACAAATTGGTAAGACAGGGGAGACTATGGGAGGAACAGGTTTGGAACAGGGTTGGGAATCAAGAGTTTGAGTTTTGAACAAATAACCTTAAAATGTCAAATGAAGAGGTGAAAAGGAGTGAGCAGAAGATATCCTAACATTACTGGCTTTGCCTTCCTCTGAACATTCCTAGAAAAGTCGCAGTCAAATTATGAAAACAACAAGAATTTCTCTGAGGCAACATTAGAGGAAGAAAATGTGGTTCTCACATTGGTTCCAGTTAATAAGGAGCCTGATGAAGAACATCAAATGGAACTAAGTGTTTTTTCAACTTCATAAGTCAGCCTGAAGACACCGGAGACAAAGTTCATCATCCTCAAATGAATGAACAATTCAAGATTTTCCCCCAAAATGGTTGTTGTAATACACCAATCCTTCCCTTGCCAACCAATTTGCCTTCAGTTAATAAAGTGGCTTGGGACAATCTGCAAAACTGGTGCCAACAATTTGAGTACCGATGGCCAGAAAATACAGGTTTATGTGAGGCTCCAGAAACATGCTTACTCTGAAAGAAACGAGAATATTCCTAAACATCACCAAAGGCCAAACTGCAGTCATGCCTGAGGAAATGCAAGATGGTGGCCAAGAGATGAAGGATTTGGAAAAGTTGTAAGAAAAGTGAGACAGAGGAAGAAATAATACAGTTGAAGTGATAACTTCAGCACAGGAAGGCACGTTGGCAGCACAGTCAAGAACCACTGCAAAGAGCCAAATGATCTAAGGCTGTGAATTCATAATCCATTCCTGCTTCTGTTGAGATCTTTGTGCTACAAGCCTCTGGTGTCTAGTGGTGTGTGGTCCATGGCAGAACTCTCTTGTCAGACACAGAATGTTGGCTTTGCCTGCAGCTCCATGCAGGTCGGGCCCGGGCCTGACGCTCCCGAAAGGATGACCTCCCTCTTCCCGTTACCCGCCTGCACTTTCCCATCCCTAGGCCCAGAAGGTAACATGTTACGCCCTGAATGTGCTAAAAGAAATAAGAAAATGATGAAACAATTCATTGCAGGGGGGAGGGAGAAGTGACCTGGTTTGAACACACCAACACCATTCCCTTCAGATGGCCATAGCTTAATAAAGAGTAAGTGGTGGAGAGCCCACAGATACATAGACTTCCACCCCAGTGACTGCTGTGCTGTGTCCTAGCCATTCTCAGTGTTGCCTGATGCCTTGAGTACAGATATAAATGTCCGGACTCTGTACTTCAGGTTTGCCAAGAAGTGACTGCTACGGCTACTTTAAATATTTAGTTATGCAGAATATAATTTAGTTTTGTTTTAATTACTAGATTTTTTTTTTTTAAGTAGTTTTAGGCTTTCAGAAAAATTGAGCGGAAAGTACAGGGTTCTGAAATACTGCCCCAACCCCTTCCTCTACTATCAACATCCTGCACCAGTGTGGTACATTTGTCGAACCTACATTGGCTTATCCTGATCACCCAAAGGCCATAGTTCATGACAGGGTGCACTTTTTGTGTCGTACAGTCTCTGGGCTTTGACAAGTATATAATGACCGCCTATATCCACCATGATAGTTTCAAAATAGTTTCACTGCTCTTAAATTTTCATGTTGCATCTACTCAATACTCCCTTCCTTCCAAATCCTGACTACCGATCTTTTTACTGTCTCCATAGGTTTGCCTTTTCTAGAATGTCATACATTTGGCATCACAGTAGCCTTTTCAGATGGACTTCTTTCATAGCAATATGCATTGAAGGTCCCTTCTTTTCACGGCTTGATAGGCCACCTGTTTTTAGTGCTGAATATTCCACTGCCTCCATGTACTTTGTTTATTCATTCACATACTAAAAGTCATCTTGGGTGCTTCCAACTTTTGGCAATCACGAATAAAGCTGCTATAAACAAACAAACAAATGCCAAATGAAGATCCTAAAGTTGTGGACCTATATTTATATAAATTTGGAATTCAGAAGAGACCTCAGGTTTGAGATTAAAAATTTAGAAGTCATTCATTTGTAGACTATATTTGAAGTCATATATTTAAAGCGATTGGATGAGGTAACTAAGAAGCAAGTGCGGTAGAGGAAAGACCGCTAAAATTATGTCATCAAGAAGGAGACATAGAATAAAATCTAAACAAGAAGAAAGCTTGCCATAAGAGCATGCCCATTTCATCCAAAGTAATAAGAGAAAAGGCAGAATATATGGTACAGATGAGATAAATTGGCAGACAAGGTGATAGGAATACCTAAAGTTCTACTATTGTTTCTATTATCTTAAATAAGAAGAGATAATTGGCTTAGAGTAAACATGTAGAAGACATGATGCACTTTTAAACAGAAGATGTGAAATAGCCTAGGAGAGACATGAAATAGGTTGTCTAGTAAAATTAAATAGGGATGCTAACAACACAAAAGTACACCTGAGGTTGTGGTCATGAATTTGAAGTAAAGCCAATCAGCATGGTTATATGTTTATTTTCCCAGCTGCATTCAGTTATAACAAGTGTTGGTGCAAAGGAGAAAGCTAGAATTAACCAGAGATGGGAATATGCCAGAGGAATAGAAAGATGGAAAAGAGAGCAAGGGAGTTGTGGGAGTATATAAAGGAATAATTTATAAAGGTAGATAATGGAATCTAAGTTGGGATGGAGACATGTAAAAAAGTAAAATCATGAAGTGAGTGGGTGAGGGACAGTAAAACATGATAGGACCATAGATTATTAGTCTCAGTGAGATCAAATAATTAATGGAATTGAGAAAATGAGAATGAATTAGACAGATAAGAAGTACTGATCAGACAGTAGGATACTTGATACTAAGATTATGAAGGGAGTACAGTCAATGGTAATGACAAATTCCAGACTATGACCCTTGAAGCAGGTGGCCGAAGTAGGGAGGAAGAAAGGTCTTTGGAGAGAATGAGATCAAAAAAACTAAGAAGCTGGGTTATTAGAAAAACCATCTATATAGATAGTGAAACTGCTATAACTTAGGAAAAGCCTAATGATTGGAGAATGACAGTGAGCCAGGAGCTAAAATCTTCAAAGAATGATGGGAATCCCAAGGATGTGTAGATAACTGCAACAATAGAGGCTAGCAGATGGGAAAGTCTGAGAGCATCAAATTTGAAGCTGTGAGTTTCTAAGGAGGGAAGAGGAAAACAGTCTGGAAGAAGCAAGGACATTCAAAGGATACTCACACATCTCCAGGCCAAGGTACAAAGGCAGGGGAGGAGAGAAAACAGCCATCACTTGAGAAGCAGTAGACTCAGGGCAAGCCCAGTTTATATAAAGTGAAGGCAACATTCAGAATCAGGTTGAAGATTAAAGAAACTATGCTTACGATGACTATGAGTTCCAGAGTGTAAAATGGAATGTCCCAAAAGCTGGGTAAACATGGACAACAGGAGTCAGAAGACAGAATATACAGAGTCATGTGGGGATCAGGATTTGAGTATTGATGGAAAACCCAAGAGTCTTGGATGTCTTACAAGGCCTGAAACAGCCAAAACAGAAACAAAATTCAGTGAGGCTAAAGGTTGAGGGTAGGAAGAAGGACCGTGGCAAGAGCATGCAGAGCCCTGGAATACCCTTCTTTACTCCAGTTTGGGACAACCAGGGTGCACGAGTTAAGGAAGGGGCAGTACTACCAGAGGAACATGGAATTCTGGGCATCCCTTTCCTATTATTGATGGGGGATAGGAATGCGAACAGACTATATGAGTGTGGAGGAGTTTTTACTTGAAGTACATCGAGGAAAGGTAACTACTGCTGCGTATCCAAAGACACTCTCAGTTAACGAATTTGCGAAATTGTAAACCCAAAAATATATATACTATGCATTAGCTCATAACCTCATCTCACAAATGCTACTGCTCCCTAAAAGACAAGGTCTGAAAAAGCTGTCCTATATCTTCAATAAAGAGACTTTCAATTAGGCAAAAGCTTATTTTCTACAATCAATAAAAGCTACACATACATACATCCCCAAGAAAGGAAATAATAATCTTAGATGTGGTCCCTGCATGAAAACCTACTTATAGCAAAATGCTCTTGTGTTGGAGTCCCCAAGACCACTCTAGGTTCGAAGATTTGCTAGAAGGACTCACAGGACTCAGCACATAGTTGCATTTATGGCTATGATTTATTAGAATGAACAGATACAGGGGCGCCTGGGTGGCTCAGTCGGTTAAAGCATCCGACTTCGGCTCAGGTCATGATCTCGCGGTCCATGAGTTCGAGCCCCGCGTCGGGCTCTGTGCTGACCGCTCAGAGCCTGGAGCCTGTTTCAGATTCTGTGTCTCCCTCTCTCTCTGACCCTCCCCTGTTCATGCTCTGTCTCTCTCTGTCTCAAAAATAAATAAACGTTAAATTTTTTTTTTTTTTTAAAGAATGAACAGATACAAAGCAAAATCAGCACAGGGAAAAGGCGCAAGGGGTGAAGTTCAGAGTCCTCGTCCTGTGGAGTCACAGAGGATGCATTTAATTCCTCCAGCAATGAGATGAGACATGTGTGAAAAGTTGTTTACCAGGGCAAATGAGAGACTCAGTATCTAAGGTTTTTACTGAGGGCTGGTCATACAAGCATCCTCTGCCTAGGACATAACAAAATTCCAGATTCCAGAAGGAGAGCAAGTATTCAGCATAAATCACGCTGTACAGTTTAGGCACAGTTCTGAGAATGATGGAAACCTCTCCGAAATCCAAGTTTCCAGATGCCATTCCAGAACCAACCCTACAGGGCGCCTGGGTGGCTCAGTAGGTTGAGAGTCCAACTTCGGCTCAGGTCATGATCTTGCAGTTCACAAGTTTGAGTCCCACACTGGGCTCTGTACTGAGAGCTCAGAGCCTGGAGCCTGCTTCAGATTCTGTGTCTCCCACCCCCTCTCCCAGCTCACGTTCTTTTCTCTCTCTCTCTCTCTCTCTCTCTCTCTCTCTCAAAAATAAACAAACACTAAAATAAAGAAGAAGAAGAACAAACCCTACAAGCAGACCTTTAGGAATAGCAGTTTTGGCCCTACTTTGTTAACTCTCTTCTATACAGCCCTATCTTGATATTTACATTTTAAGAGAACTTTAATATAAAACAATGCCATCTGTGTGTAAAATAATATAGATTCCTCAGGAGTTCAATTCCATTTAAAAGACTTGAGCACCTCGGTGTCTCAGTTGAGCATCCAACTCTTGATTTTGGCTCAGGTCATGATCCCAGGGTCATGGGATCAAGCCCCTACATCAGGCTCCGTGCTGAGCGTGGAGCCTGCTTAAGAGTCTCTCCCTCTGCCCCTCTCCCCTGCTCGCGCTCTCTCTCTCTCTCCCTCTCTCTCTCTCTCTCTCTCTGTCTGTCTAGGGGTGCCTGAGTGGCTCAGTCAGTTAAGTGCCTGACTCTTGATTTCAGCTCGGGTCATGATCTCACGGTTGGTGAGATCAGGCCCTACATTGGGCTCTGCACTGACAGCATGGAGCCTGCTTGGGAGTCTCTCTCTCCCTCTTTCTCTGTGCCCCCCCCCCCTTATTGAACTCTCTCTCTCTCTCAAAATAAATAAACTTTAAAAAATAAATAAAAACCTTGAATCAAGCTATATAAAGTTTTGATCAGTTATGAAAAGAATAACAATCTTCTACAGTATAGTGGAATAATGAAATAATTTGCCAAAATATATAATAAACCTTAAAGAAAACATGTAACAATTAGAAAAAGAACATGAGGTGGGGCGCCTGGGTGGCTCAGTTGGTTAAGTGTCTGACTCTTGATTTTGGCTCAGGTCATGATCTCATAGTTGTAAGGCAGAGCCTCACATATCAAGCCCTGCACTGGGCATGCAGCCTGCTTAAGATTCCCTCTCTTGCTCTCCCTATGCCCCTACCCTGCCTGCTTGGGAAGGAGGGAAGGAAGGAAGGAAGGAAGGGAAAGAAAGAGAGAAAGAAAAAAAGAGAGAGAGAGAAAGAAAAGAAAAGAAAAGAAATAAAAAGAAAAGAAAGGAAAGAAAGAAATTCAAAGAACTTCAAAGAAATTCAAAGAAAGAAAGAAAATGTGAGAATAAAAAAAAGTGAGTAAACTTATTAAAACAGTTAGAAAAGACCAAATCAATAAAGCAAAGTACAAAATTTCACATGTAACTTATTTAACTTTTGTTAATTGCCTAATGTTCTCCTATACAAAAATAACATTTTATGTAGTTCTTCCTCCCTCTTCAAATGAACCAAAGATCTTAAAAAAAAAAACTGAACTGCCATTATAAAGGACAAAATATTAGTACTTAAATAATGCTTACTAGTAATGTAAAATAATTATATCTATAGATACTTAACACCTTTCCTTGCCCCTCCCCACCAAAAAACATCATACAGAGGAGTCAAACTGAATAAGGCTTTAGGAAGAATACCAAGACACCCTGCAAAATAACATGCTTCCTCCCCACACACTAAGAAATTTAACCCAAAGGATAATTTACTTTATAGGACTTCTTTTGTATGAAAAAAACTGTGCATTAAACACTCGGGGTGGAAATGGACATAGGGTAGAAATCATTAGTTTTTAATTCTTGTCATTATTACTATTATGACACCAAAAAAAAAAATATCTAAAATAACCACTTTCTTCCCAGTCCCCAGAAATGTATTTGAAACTTTATGGGACTGGTTGATTTTATTAGGTACTAATTCAATTAGTCAACTGAAATCCAATTAGGAAAGAAAATACAGTAATTTGAACAGGGAAAGTTTACTATAAGGAATTATTAACTATAATAGGAGAGTAACTATAAAGAGAATTCTAAAGAATACCCTAAGGCTGAGGGAGAGAACACCAAGAAAGAGCAAACCTGGAAGGAGGATCCTCTCCCTAAAGCTGGTATTCTAACAGCTTACTACAAAAGGTAGGACTGTAGCACAGTAGATGGCAAAGTTTGCTAGACTGCCCAGGCAAAGCTGGACCACAAGCAAGCAGGAAACAGCCCACTGGGTGCAGGTAGGCAAGTAAAAATAAAGGAAATCAGAACTCCTGGAGCCAGCTCACTGGCAGAATGGTGTAAGGCCCAAAGTCCACACACTCTGTGTCTGGAGGTCCACAGGAAGATCTTGCTGAACCAGGACTAGGACTATGAGCTCGAGGAGGAAGTGCATGCACTGGCTGCACAGCTGGAGCACAGCACCACTGGATATCCCAGAACCTACAGCTAGAGCAAGAAACAACCACCACATCGCACCAGAACCATAAAAGAGAAGACCCTTCTTTTGCAGTGTCTCTCTAGCACCCTCTACTGGCTCAATTTAATATTGTGCTTGCGCAAAGAAGAAATACATAAGTAGATAAGGTAAGAGGGTAGATCTGGAACCAAGAGGCAATAAATTGGTAACTGGCATAGGATATAGTTAAAATACTCACTTCTCCTGATTACTTAATACTCATGTTAGCACCTAAAAATTCTTGTATCAATACATTTTTTAAAAAAGCATTTTCTAATGTAAGCTGAGAATGTAACTTGGTTTAACCACTATGGAAAAATATGGATGCTCCTCAAAAAATTACAAATAGATCTACCATATGATCTAGCAATCCTATTTCTGAGTATATACCCAATGGAAATGAAAACAGGATAAAAAAATGAAAATAGGATATAAAAGAGATACATGCACTCCCAAGTTTACTGCAACATTATTCACAATAGCCAAAATATGGAAAAAACCTAAAAGCTCATCAATGGATGAATGGATAAAGAAGATGTGGTATATATAGATACAATGGAATATTATTCAGCCATGAGAAAAAAAGAAATCCTGCCATTTTCAACAACAGGGAACTTGAGCAAACTGTGTTAACTAACATAAGTCAGACAGAGAAATATTGCAGGATATCACTTACATGTGGAATCTAAAAGAACCACACTCACGAAAACAGGGAGTTAAAAGGTGGTTACCAGGGCTGGGAAGTGGGGGAATAGGAGAGATGTTGTTTAAGGACACAAACTTGCAACTAGTAGTAAATAAGTCCTAGAGATCTAATGTACAATACATAAGTATAGACAATAATATTGTATTATAAGCAAACTTGCTAAGAGACTAGATCTTATGAAAAAGAAATAACAATTACGTGAGGTGACAGAGGTGCTATTACTACAAAGGCAATAATATTACAATATAAATACATCAAACCAACATATTATACACCCTAAATTTACATAACGTCAAATATATTTCAATCAAAAAAAAAACACACACATTTGAGCAACCTGGAACTCTCCTCAGCAGGACCTGGGAGCCCCTCTGTCCATAATTACCTTGAATGCTCACCTTAAGTTAAAGAAAACTAATTAAAAATCTCTCACCACTAGAAAAATAATTAAGAAATTATTATGTTATAAAAGAACAGTATGATTTACAAAAGGATTCAAAAAATGCTCCCTCCGATAGAGATCTATAGATTGTACCAATGTAAATTTTCTAATTTGTATACTGCACTATAATTACGTATGATGTTACCATTGGGGGAAACTGGAGGAAGTGTATATGGAGCCTCTCTGTACTATAACTGTAACTTCCTGTGAGTCTGTAATTATCTCTAATTTTAAAATTCATTTAAAGATGAATTCCAAGACATCTAGAACAGTTCCACTTATAAAAACATGCTATGGAATATGTTTTCACTGCTAATATTTAAAAAAAAAAACTCTTAAAATACAATGCTGAAAAAGTAATAGCATTATATACATACTTCTATAGTGACACTTCCCTCTACCGCATGCCAGCAATGGAAGATATTGAAAATTCTGTCCTAATTACAAGTTCCAGTCCAAAGACTGCGAGACAGAAGCTTCCAATGTTCTACTGGCAATGCCAATAGTTCTTTACCGATTGTCACTTGAAATAAATATCAGAGAACACTGAAAGGTTTTTTGTATAATACCTTATTTTCCTAAGGAAAAAGAAAGTTATCTTTCGACTGCCTTAAAAGAAAACCCAAAAGAGAACAAATGTTCATAGAACATCTTTTTAAAATATTATGCAGACTTTGGGTCACCCCACTAATTTTCTCTCATTTCAGGATGGAGGAGAATGATGTCCTCCAAGAAAAATTATTACAACATCTAAAGGTCTTAGGGTGTCTGACTGGCTCAGTCAGTGGAGTGTACAATTCTTATCTCAGGGTTATAAGTTCAAGCCCCACACTGGGAGTAGAGATCACTTAAAAAATGAAATCTTAAAACCTCTTAAAATCTTAAAATATCTTGATTTTGTCGACAGGTTTCATAGGTACACTAATTTCTATAAAAGAATAAAAGATGGAAATCAAACTAACATCTACGCAACCTAAAGTCAGTGACTTGAGCTTCTTTCTAAATAAAATTGTAACTTGCTAGAATGAAGGTAAAAATAAGTGCTAGGTAAACCCAGCAAAAGACCATCAGAATGATCAAATGTGAAATTAGATCAGCCCAAATGTAATAAACAGTTGGAAGTTCTACCATTCCCCTACATTAGTGATTATCAAATCATATTAGAAAATTGTGCTGAAAGAAGAAAAGAGCCCCAGGTGGTTGGTTTTGTTTTGTCTTGTTTAGTTTTTTTAATACTCCTTAACTTGGAAATCTTTTTCTCAAGAAAATAACACAAGGAAAGGTACCTCTCAATCACTCACGCTATGCCGTATGGTACTTAACACTTCAATGTCTCATTATATGGTTTTTGCTGCAAGCCAGCAAGCACAAGTTAAGAAGTGAAGAAGGATATACTACCGAAACAAGCAATCTCTGAATTACTCCACAAATGATCAAACTACCTTCTGTTAATGATGTGTTATGTATTTTTTAATGTATGTGTAACGGATGTATTCTCCAATATTAGGATCAAAGTGACTCATGCAAATCCTTTCTTTCTAGCAGTGTGATCTACGTTACTCAGTACAAACAGAGTTATATGTTCATAACAAACCTAATAATCATCCTTTACTTGCTATAGCCATATTTCATTTTGATTCACACAGCAAAGCATCAGGGCAGATCCCTGGGAACAGGGTGATTCGAAAGATATAAACCCTGAAGCCAAAAATCTCTTCCCAACTAACCTTCCACAAGGCCTGAAATTAACATCATTAGAATTCCACTTCTTGTTAGGGAATTTTATGGAGATACATTTTGTAAGCGTATATTGTATTACTGCCCTGAATTTTATTACAAAATAAGAATACTTGGCAAAAATCAACCAGTCAGAAAATTAACACAACAAAAAGTGAAACACTTCCCCCTCACTTCTCGAGTATGACACGTAACCAACCACCTATTCAAAGCATCGAGGTGGGTGCTATGTAATAGTGCTAGTAACAGTGTATCTTAAACACGAGATAAAGCTTTAAAAATCCGTATCAACTCAGTACTTTGCAAGAAATTTTTTTTTGCAGTATTTCTACTTGTGGTAATACCAAAAATCACAGAAATTTCAGCTGGTCGGGCATAGAGATGATTGCCATTTCTGCTCTGGAAACACTAGAAGAGCACGGCCTGGTCAAATCTGCACACTTTAACATTTACAACTGGGGGCTTGCAATAATTGGGTTTCAGTCTTGCTCTTCTCACACATCTCAGAGGGCAATCATCTTGCTTCCTCCCTTCAGTTGTTATTGTTGGTTTTCTCTTCTACAAATCAATCAGCTTTCCTCCCAGGACATGGTGCCCCTGAGTTTGAAGTCACTGAGTAATCACTTGGACACCCCCACATCTCTATTCTCATTTTCCAATTCTGCTAGAAATACAATAAAGAATACCAGCTCATTTATTTTCTAACTGGTTTAATTTTCAGCTTAGTGTACAATCAAGATTTAGTTGGGCACAGCCTTTAGTCTTTTAGAGTACACACTCAGGAACCAACTGGCTTTGGTTTAAACCCTGGTTCTACCAGTTTCTGGCCAAGTGACCAAGGTTACTTAACCTCCTGAAACCTGTTTCATCGTCTGCAAAAATGTGGTAATAATTATAAAACCTTCCTCATACGTCATTATGATAATTGTACCATGGCCATCTCGTAGTAAGTGCTCAATAATTGTTGTCTGTTATTATTTTCTCTCTTATGTACAGTTCCTAAATAAAGCTCAATATGTAAAATGTAACATGGGTCATGGAAAAAAAGCAAAAGAATATTAGAAATTTTCAAGATATGAAAGCAGTTTTCACATCTTCTCTAAACAAGGTAGGATTCTATCAGGTGCAGTGTCCCTCAATGTAACAATGAGTTTGGTCGATACTGTATAAAATTTTTACATACCTTTTATTCATTTTTTTCAACAAGTTCTTTATTCTGATATCAGACAAACTTAATTCAAATATTAATTGTATTACCTGGGCAGGTTATTGAACCGTTCTGTGCCTCAGTTTCCTCAAATGTACAGTGAAGATAATAGTAGCTACACCTCATAAATGACACCGAGAACCATGCCCAGCACAGCAAGTGCTAAGTAAGGATTAAGTAGCTAACTACAAAGTTCTGTGTTGCTAGCAATGTGCTAGATGTTGGAGATTCTGAAATAGAGGACATAGTATTTGCCTTCAAAGAAGTCAAGAAAGATAATCTCAGTATAATTTGTTTAATATCTACAAAGGAAGAAGGCTTGAACCCTTGAATACACAGATAAATGGACTCTTTCAGAATAAAAATATTAAAAAAAAAAAAAAAAGCCCAAATCTTGAAAATTAGCATTTGGGGTAGGTGATGGGTACACTGAGGTTCAATATATTACTTTGTACTTTCACATATGTTGGAAATTTTACACAATGAAAAGTTGTTTTTAAAAACAATACATCATTTTCTCTTTCAGAAGATAAGCCAAAATGATGTAATCTGATTTTTTTCACATCAATGTCTTTATATGACAAACTTTGTTTAAGACCATGTTTAAGATTCAGAGGTGTTAATCCTCTTGACAAGACTGCCACCTGGTGGATTACCTTAAATTCCACCATTTACATTTTATAATTTAAACACATTAAATGCTACATATAATCTAATAAAAGGCAAGTTTCTTTTTCCAAAAAATACAAATCCAAGTACTAACAAAATTTCCAATATCACAGGAAATTCTGTGTGTTATGCTGAACAAAGTATTGTTTGGAGAACCATTAGCCTAAAGCAATCTCAGTCAATTTTAGTTTGGGTATTTATAGAGGTCATCTGACAAAACGTGGTAAAAAAAAAAAAAAAAAAAGAAAGAGAAGAAAGAAAGAAGTAAAGAAACTTAACATGGGTTTAGTAATTAATGCCAGATATATGAACCCAGAGTTGTTAGATAATACCATCAAGATTAACTATATTAAAATAAAACCAATATAGTAAGTGGTTATATATGGAATGAGTTCTTTCATTTTGTTTTTAATTCCTAATTCTATACAAACGGGCACTTGTGGCTTAGGTAAAATTTCTTTTTTTTTTTTTTTTTTTAATGTTTATTCATTTTGAGAGAGAGCTCAAGTGGGGGAGGAACACAGAAAGAGGGAGAAAGAATCGCAAACAGGTTCCACACTGCCAGAATGGAGCTTGACACAGGGCTTGATCCCACAAACTGTGAGACCATGACCTGAGCTGAAATCAAGAGTCAGATGCTTAACCGACTGATGCACCCAAGCACCCCAAATATCTAATAAGAGCAATATATACTGATCAAAAAAAGGGCTTATCTCAAACAACTTAAGCAGAAGTTGAGATAATGTGCTCTGTAAAAATCCCTTAAAATTACTCAGAAAGCATGATGATGAAGAAATCGATGTTGAAGATTATTCAGTCTAAATGAAATTGTCTTACGAATAAGAGAGTGGGCAAAGTGCCCCATTTCTAAGTTATTATTTTGCATAATATATTTAGAAAGCATGTGTAAATGTTTAATTAAGTTAATGAAGAAAACATTATAAGCAGGCATTCAGCTATTTTACCTATAATCATCAATGTTTCTATACTCAAGTTGACCAAACTTGAGAGTTTCTCATTGGGAAAAGGAAGCACTGCCTAACACACAGCAGGGCACAGGCCTCTATAGCAGAGACAGAACATACCATTTCACCATAAAACTCCAAGATTTTTAATAATGATTATTAAGGGTTAAATTACTCAACACCTAATACTTCTTTGCCTGTGTTAGTACAAACTTATTAAATGGAAAGCTGCCTTTTGTTACGCCGGAAAGGTAAAGACATAGGGTGTGAAGGGACTCCCAGTGGCAAATTCTGGACAATGATCACCAAGATAATTAAGTTCTGTAGTGAATTATAAAGCACTGCAGGGGGGGAGGAGAGAAATTCAAGAGTCTATACCAAAAATAAACAGATAAATAAGTGGAAGAGAAGGGAGATCTTTGGCTTACATTAGAATGCCTAGGGCTGACTGCTAAACTACCAAGAAGGTGCAGGAGATTGAAAGTTCTAATTTTGCATTCCTCACAGTAAAGATAAGATCAGACAAGAATTTGAATGAATGTTAACTTAAGAAAATGTTTATGAGAAGCAGGATATTTTCATTCATCTCCCTACAGACTGCTTATTTGTTTCAAGGGGGGAGAAAAAGGGGAATTACAGTGGAGAAATCAGATATTTTCACAATCACATTTTCGCAACCAAAATTAACATCACCAGGGAGGGACAGATAGTTATCAGGCACCTCCAAATGAAATCCACTATGAAGGAGACAATATCACCTATGGAGCAAGAAGTAATCTGGATCTAATCACAAGGTAATATTAGATAAACCCCAAATTAGTAATGTTACATTAAAAAGTGGGAAAATGGATGTATTCTTCAAAAATTCCATGTCATAAGCAACACAGAAAGGCTGTGGAAATATTACCACATTAATGAAAGCCAAAGACATACGGCAACTAAATGCAATATCTGACCCTAGTGTAAATCCTGAGCTGGAGGAAAAAAGGATGCTGAGATAAGTGACAAAACTGGAGACAAATGGTAGGTTAAAGACAAAGCATTGTATATGGGGCACCTGGATGGCTCTGTCAGTTAAGCATCTGACTCTCGGTTTCAGCTCGGGTCATGATTTCACAGTGAGTTCAAGCCCCACATAGGGCTCCACGCTGTCAGTGTGGAGCCTGCTCTGGATTTCTCGCTCTCCCTCTCTGTCTGGCCCTCCCCTACTTGTGTTCTCTCCCTCCCCCTCCCCCCTCTCTAAAATATATAAATAAGTATTGTATGAATGCTAAATTTAAAAAAGTATTGTAGGAATGCTAAATTTATAGAAGTTGCTACAAATAATGTGCTTATATAATAGATATCCGTATCCTTATTTTTAGGAAATACTCATTTCCTAAGGAATTATATAGGAATAAAATTGTTCAGAAAAACAATAACGTGGGTCTGTCTGTAGGTAGGTAGGGAGGGAGGGAAAGATTGAGAGACAGAGAGGAGAGAGATTGAGAGATTGAGAAAGTGGGTGCACAGCAAATGGGGTAAAATGTTACCAAGAGAGGATTCTAAGCAGAGTACACAGATGTTCTCTGTACCATTTTTTTTTTTACTCTTCTATAAGTTTGAAATTGCATACTTGCAAATAAAAAGATTCAAACATTGCTAGAGCTACTGTTAACAACAACACATTCTCATCATCATTGTTTTAGGACTAAAATATTCAAAGTCAATAATACCTTTAATCTTTAGCTATGTTTCATGAACTTTTATGACTCACAATTATTTTTTTATTATCACTAAGAAAGGAAAAAAGATGACAACTATAAGAGAGAATTATACAGCAGAACTTTTCCTGTTATCTGGATACCAGCAGTTAAACCCAAGGATGGGAACAAAGCACAGCTAAATTCCTGACATTCTAAAGAAAGCTGCAGATAATTGGGGGCCAGACACCTTCTCCCACACTTGAGAGAGACAGCGGTGACCATGATCCCATCAGCCAGCACCTCAACTGGCTCCCGCCTTCATCCTAGTCTACACATGGGGAGGGAGGAGTCAGAGTCTACAGCAATCTTGATGAAGAGGCTTTTCTTTCTCTTATGACTGTCACCAATTGCTCCCACTTCTAGAAACCAAGTGAATAGGCACTTATTTTTGTTTCTGGCTTTTTATCACCATAAAGAGGGCTGTAATAAATACCCTCAGAAATATGTCCTTCGACAGTGGTACTTTTATTTTTAATGGAATAGATTCCCTAGAATGGAGACTGATGCATGCAAGTATAGATTTGGGTTTTGTTTTGTTTACTTTTATAGATGTTGCCAGGTTGTTTCTCAAAAAGGGGATATATACACACTTTACCCCTTCCCCCATATTCCCACCAGCCTGACGTGTTCTTTTTGCCAATGTGGTATCTTACTGCTACCTTAATTACATTTCCCTCTCTATTTGTGAATTGGGACATCTTTACATACATATGTTTGTTAGCCATGTGAATAGCTTTCCTGTGATTTGTTCATTCTTGCTCTTTGTTTTTTTTTACAAATTGTTAAGAAATTTATGTATATTATAGACATTAGCCTTCATCTGTCATCTACAGTACAAATACTTTTTCTACAACTATCATTTGTTATTCTTTGTTTATAGGACCTTTTGTCCTACAAGATTTTTTGTTTTTACATGTTCAAATATATACATAAAACATATAAATGCACACACACACATTTGTGTGTGTATGTATGTGTGTCTGTGTGTATACTTACATATTTAAAAGATATGTATCTATTTTTCTTAAGCCCCTGAAAGTCCAGTAACTAAATGTACTTTTTAATTATCAGACATGATTGAGAATTTAAGGTATTTGTCCTACATGTAAATAAGGGACAGCAGGAAAAAGGGGTATGACCAAACAGAGCTGAAGTAGTTATTACTGGCACGGGGTGGGGGGAGGGGGGATCATGTTTATTTCCCCCATCAACTGCGATTTTTTTTTTAATTTACCATTTTAACCATCTTTTAAATGTTTATTTATTTTGAGAGAGAGAGAATGAGAAAGGGGAAAGAGCAGAGAGAGAGGGAGACAGAGGATCTGAAGCAGGCTCTCAGCTGACAGCAGAGAGCCCGATGCAGGGCTCAAATCCATAAACCATGAGATCATGACCTGAGCCAAAGTCAGAAGCTTAACCAGCTGAGCCACCCAGGCACTCCCATCAACTGAGACTTTCAATAAACCAGTTACATTTAACTTATTGAAGTGGGTAAAGCATTATGACTCTCATTCTCATTTTTACACGGAGAAACTGAAGAATGGTGAAAAGACACAGCAAGTAATAAAGCTGAGAGATTCAACAGTATGTCTCTTCAAACACAACAGCAATGTCAATACAAGTTTTTGGTAGCATTTAGGAGCAAGCTGCTTACCTTTCAATAGCTAATTCTTTGTTAGAAAGTTGCTGCACTGTAATTACCACCTTCTTCTCTATTCCTTGTTTTAACTTGAAATAAAATTTCTCTCTATCCTTAGGCACAGGACTGAAATATGCAAAAAGAACAGAAGTATCAGTACAACACCACAATAAAATAATCTACTGCAAGTTTAGAATTCCAGCACCCTTATTCTTAAGGTGTGCTAAACTCATCTTGCCTGAGTAGCTAACTACCAATGTTATAGTCAGCAAAACAAAGTCACTAATTAATTTCTAAATTGGATTTATAAGAGCCTTATATTTTACTTAACAAAGGTTAAAATCCAAGATTCTTTAAATGACATCATTTCAACTTTAGTTTCTAAATTTAACAAATTTAGGAATATAGCTTATTTAATTATTTTTTAAGACTCACTATTCTGGTTTAGCTGGTTGTGTGGTTGTAAGAGCCTTAACACACTGAAACCCAAGGCAAAACAAAGTGAGAAGAGCTTACTTTAAAACATCTATAATTTGATAACTGTAACATACAAACTCAAGTAAATATAAATAAGAGATGGAAAAAGAGTTATGGATCAGGAGCAACTTAAATTCTACCTTCAGCCATACTGACTATTCTATATATATATATATATATATATATACATACACACATACATACAGATAGATAGATATAGATATATTAGTTTCCATACAATACCTAGTGCTCATCCCAACAGGTGCCCTCCTCAATGCCCATCACCCACTTTCCCCTCTCCCCCACCCCCCACCAACCCTCAATTTGTTCTCAGTATTTAAGAGTCTCTTATGGTTTGCCTCCCTCCCTCTCTATAACTTTCTTTTTTTCCCCTTCTCCTCCCCCATGGTCTTCTGTTAAGTTTCTCAGGATCCACATATGAGTGAAAACATATGATGTCTGTCTTTCTCTGCCTAACTTATTTCACTTAGCATAATACCCTCCAGTTCCATCCACGTTGCTGCAAATGGCCAGATTCCATTCTTTCTCATTGACAAGTAGTATTCCATTGTATATATAAACCACATCTTCTTTATCCATTCGTCAGTTGATGGACATTTAGGCTCTTCCCATAATTTGGCTATTGTTCAAAGTGCTGCTATAAACATGTGCCCCTATGCATCAGCACTCCTGTATCCCTTGGGTAAACTCCTAGCAGTACCACTGCTAGGTCGTAGGGTAGTTCTATTTTTAATTTTTTGAGGAACCTCCATACGGTTTTCCAGAGTGGCTGCACCAGTGTGCATTCCCACCGACAGTGCAAGAGGGCTCCCATTTCTCCACATCCTCTCCAGCATCTATACCAGACTATTCTTAAGAATTAATTCATTAAGACAATCTAAGTGTCTAAAATATAGATTATCTTAAATATCACGATTTCACTCATATGTGGAATTTAAGAAACAAAACAGATGAACATATGGGAAGGGCAAAAAGAGAGAGAGGGAAGCAAACTATAATAGCCTTAAGGATAGAGAACAGACTGAGGGTTGATGGAGGGAGTTGGGTGAGGGATGGGCTAGATGGGTGATGGGAAGGAAAAATAAGATAAAAACAGAGACAAACCAAAAGAGACTCTCTAACTATAGAGAACAAACTGAGGGTTGCTGGGGGGGGGGGGGGGGGGGGGGGATGGGCTAAATGGGTGATTGGCATTAAGGAGGGCACTTGTTGGGATGAGCACTGGGTGTTGTATGTAAGAGATGAATCACTGAATTCTACTCCTGAAACCAATACTACAATGTATGTTAACTAACTTGAACTTAAATACACACACACACACACACACACACACACACACACACACACACACAGGGGGGGGGGGGGACAGATATAGAAACATAATCTTATCTGAAAAGAAAAAATACCTTGAGCAATTTATCTAAGACTCAATTTCTATATCTATTAAAAAAAAAAGACAAAAAACTCTACCTAACAATTCTTATTAGAATTAAAGGCACATAGGGGCGCCTGGGTGGCTTGGTCGGTCAAGCGTCCGACTTCAGCTCAGGTCATGATCTCATGGTCCGTGAGTTCAAGCCCCGCGTCGGGCTCTGTGCTGACAGCTCAAAGCCTGGAGCCTGTTTCAGATTCTGTGTCTCCCTCTCTCTCTGCCCCTCCCCTGTTCATGCTCTGTCTCTCTCTGTCTCAAAAATAAATACATGTTAAAAAAAAATTTTTTTTTAAAGAATTAAAGGCACATAAGTGGCTGTTAAAGAGCATAACTATATCCTATCACCTGTCTATTTGTGAACAGGAGAAAAACATTCTAAATATACAATAGAAGAAAATGGTTAAATGATGATCAAACCACCCAATATATTATTGGTACTATTAAAAATGATCTTAATTAAGAACATTTTAATGGAAAAATTCTTACATAATAAAGTTAAAAGAAAAAAAACCTGTGTATATACAACTGTATAAAAATACCCCTTAGAAATAAACAAAGGGAATAAATCAAGTATTAAAAGTGATTGTGGTTGACAAAAGTATAGCTTTTTATTCTTTTTATTATTTTACTACAATTTTCTATAATATCATTATTCACAAATATGGAGAAAATATTTTACATAAAGTATCTGAAAGCATGAGAATAATGAAACATTCATTCACCTGCCAAATATTTTTTTTTTTTTTATCATTTTAAAGCTTTATACCAACATTGTATAGCCTCTGGAAGCTTTATGTTAGCCAATACTATATTTCAGGCACAATACCAACTTTTATTCTTCCCAAATAACCTCACCTAAAGTTTCCTTTTCCATCATCTTCTTTTACCTCCAAGGAGACACTGAAGGTAAACACGTCACTGTCAGGGGTAGGAATAACTGAGTCTTTAACATCAGACACTTGTCTGGAAGAACGTTTGAATGCTGTACAGAAACTATATAAAATTCTGCTTACCTAAAAGAATAAAAATGGAGATACCATTAGGCAAAAGCTTTAACTGCATTTTGATACCCCTCTCTCCTAATTTTTGAATCTATTCCTTTCCATGGTCACAATTTACTTTAGCAGATATAGTCTAAGCATACATATATATACACACATATATGCAAATATGTTTATATGTATTATATATAATACAAAACATTTTATATAGTTTGCTTATATTTATATAAGCTTGTATTTATGTGTTTATATATTATACGTAATATATAACATTTAATTTACAAATATAGTTTGTTTCTTCAACTTTAGCATTTAAACCTGGTAATAAAGATGTTTAATTAACTGTAGTTCACAAAAGGAGCTCTATTTATTTATAGATGTTTCTAGGCCTCAAAATATACTATATTGCAACAAATGAATCCTAAGGTAATCCTAAGAATGGTGCTGGCATCTAAATATTCCCAATTAACACACACAAACAAGGTTTTAGTCTAAGTTCTCTAAGTGCAATTTCTCTTCTCACTTCCCTTGGCTTCAGTGGGTTAGACACTGAAGCACAAAATGAAGTAAATACTGGCGTTCCTGGGTGGCTCAGTCAGTTAAACGTCCAACTTTGACTCAGGTCATGATCTCATGGTTCATGAGTTTGAGCTCTGCATCGGGCTCTGGGCTGACAGCTCAGAGCCTGGTCTGCTTCAGATTCTGTGTCTCATTCTCTCTCTGCTCCTTCCCCCACTCCTGCCCTCTCTCTCAAAAATAAACATTAAAAAAAATATTTTAAAAATGAAATAAATACTGGTTTTAGCAATAAGCAAACATGGTAACATGATTAAGAGAGTTTCGAGTGTTATCACAGTGATGCTGTGTTATAAATGCATTGCAGGATTCCCAGTTGAAATGATTTCTTTTATTAGCATTAAGCCACCCTGGTGAATACTATAAAAAATATATGTCAATGGCTTATACTCTTTCCCTAAAGTGGAGCAGTCCTCTAAATCCCACACTTTCAGAAGCTATTCTCTTCCTTGGTTCGAAAAGTAGCATCACACCATCTCAAAATTGTAAACTTGAAGCACAAAAGAACTTCCAAATCTCTCAGGCCACCAGAGGTTGAACAATGAAACCACGATGAAGAAGAGTTTAACAAAGGTCATAACCTCACACTGAGAGATACAAGAGACTTCTCCAAACATGAACAAATCCTTCCCTTTAGATAAAGGGAATTCAAATTATTCACTGAATTGTGTTAGCTTAAAACTCTTAATATTTTGTTATTTGCTTGAAATGAGAGCACTTCCACCAATAGCATTTCTTAGAAGTATGGGGTCTTTCTTCATTTTTCTATTTTTGTTGTATCCATGTATTCTACCTTTTCTCATAGTCTATCACACTCAAAAATAAGTGGTTCTCAAACTTCCAACTGCCACACTTAGACCTATGAACCAATAATTACATCCTAAACTGCCTTTCCATTGCCAAATTAAGTTTCTTAAATTAACTGACTTCCACACTTTTAAAGTTCACATCCAGCAGTATCACGTTTGTACCACAGTACTTAACAAAAATATTTAAATATCTTAATATGTTATCCCATTATAATTTTACGTAAATGAGTAAAAACAACAAAACAAAGGACTGATATAAATAAGAACTGTAGGCCTCAAATTTTATACAATTAAGATGATGAATTCACACATTCGTTCAATAAATATTTTGGGGGTGCCCTCTGTAGACTTTATATTATTCTAGGTGCTGGAGAATACGGCAGTGAACATGGTGCTTACAGTCCAGCACGTGTAAGTTGAATGTGCTTAGGGTGGGTGAGAATCATTAGGTAAGCCAAAAGCAGAAATATTTAGCCTCAAGTGGATACTTACTTGATTTAGCTCAATAACTTAAGTGTTAAAGAAGAAAACAGAATCAAACAACACCCTTAGAAATAAGTCACTGAAGAATATGTCTCAAGGAAAACTGTAAACAGAAACTTTAAACTACTTTTAGTTGAGTACTCCCCACATCCTAACCTCAAATAAAACGTGAAGTCTATTGTTTACTTTTTACACATTCAACTTCAGCACATTTTTAAGAAAGCATTATATGTAAATATAGGGGAATGCCTATAGATAATTATTGATACACCAGTTGAGTCAAATCCCAACCATATTTATTCTTTTTTCTCCTCTCTCATATCTTCTTCTAGTTCATGTCTTAATCTTTGGCCGCACCAAAAATGTCAAGGAAACTTGGCAAATTCTCAAGTAGATGGCAAGGTTCAGGAATTTCTCTTTAAAAAGGTTATTAAGAGGTGCCTGGGTGGTTCAGTCAGTTAAGCATCTGACTCTTGATCTCTGCTCAGGTCATGATCTCATGGTTCATGAGTCTGAACCCCGCATCAAGCTCCACACTGATATTGCAGAGCCTGCTTGGGATTCTCTCTCTCTCTCTCTCTCTCTCTCTCAAAATAAATAAACTTAAAAAAAAGGTTATTAAATATATGGGACTGAGCCAACGTAGTAGAGAATTATGGGAGGAAAAAATAAGACTACACTTTTCTCTTTTTGGAGAAGGACATAGCAGTACACTGACAGCAATCAAACCACATTACATCTTGTCCGTGTCTTACAAGTTGCTACTTCCAACAACAAGGTTAAAATCATTTGTGAATTCTAGAGTCTGTGAATAAGCTGGAATGGTGATCCAAGGACTGGTGAGGTACAGTATCTGCAGGAACAATGGTTATCAAGATCTACAGTTATTGAGACAAATTGAGTAACCAATAACATCATGAAAAGAATATTAAAGGGGCACTTGGGTGGCTCAGTTGGTTAAGCATCCAACTTCGGTTCAGGTAATGATCTAATAGTTTGTGGGTTCGAGCCCCATGTCAGGCTCTGAGCTGTCAGCCTGCTTCAGATTCTGTGTCTCCCTCTCTCTCTCTGCCCCTCCCTTGCTCATGCTCTCTCTCAAAAATAAACAAAATAACAATACTAAAAACATACACCATGGCAAACATTTCTATACATGTCACACTATTTAACATACACACAAATAATCTAGAATATGTGTATTCTTTGCAGGAGGCAAAGGCTTATTGACAAATAATACAGTATAATTTTTTCCCAGAAGGCTATTCCCATAGAAAGTACTAATTAAACACAAAAGGGTCTGCTGTGGTTGCTGATTATGAAGAAGTGGGAGGAGAGCACATGTGGATGTGGAAAGGAGATACAGCAAAATCTTAACTCTGGTGGAATTTTGAGTAACTTCTATTTTCTTCTTTATTTCAGTATTTTCCAAATTCTCAAATATGTATTACATGTGAATACTCCAAAAAAATTGCTATTAAACAAAAAGGTATTTACTTAAATGACACAGCCACTTTTTCCAAGATAAAGCCTTTTCATTAACATTGGGGAAAGAGAGCGGACTCTGTTAAAAATACCATATGTTAAGAAAATGTTCACCCAAGAAATAGATGTAAGAAAAATCATTCTATAAGACACCCTGAAAGAAATGTGTTAAATTTTTAAAAAGAAATTATTCAAATATATTACTCACTGAAAGGAGCTAAAATAAGAAGCATATCAAACAAGAAACTTTTAAAGAAGTATAGAAATTTATTAATGGAAAACACTAGTAACAATTTCAGGATTAATTTCCAAATTAAGGCATTTTGCTAAAATGCCATCTCAATAAATACATGTTTAGAAATAATTTCCCACACATGGAATAAGGTTTCCTTAATAGAGTGGCATTTGAGCAACCACGCCCCCACCCCCACCCCCAACAACAAAAAACAGTGCAGGGGCACCTGGCTGGCTCAGTCAGGAGAGCATGCAACTCTTGGTCTCGGGGTCATGAGTTCAAGCCCCACACTGGGTGTAGAGATTACTTAAATAAGCAAATATTTTTTTTAAATGCATTATGAATGAAGATCCTGGGGTGTCTGGGTGGCTCAGCTGGTTGAGCATCCAACTGGTGGTTTCAGCTCAGGTCATGGTCTCACAGTTTTGTGAGTTCCAGCCCCACATCAGGCTCTGTGCTAGCAGTTAGGAGCCTGCTTGTGATTCTCTCTCTCCCCTCTCTCTGTGACCCTCCCCCACTCAAAAATAAACTTTTAAAAATAAAATTAAAAAAATAAAATCCTGAGAAAGCTTAGGAAAAAAAAAAAAGAATGAAGATTTTCCCAATCATACCCTTCGTATTTACCATGAAATACCTCTAAATGCCTTTAATGCCAGATAATAACCATGCTTCTAAAATGTAACACTGAGAATTGCTAGTAATAGTTAGTGTTAAGCATTTTAAAACATACAAACATCAAATCTGCTTTGAGAAAAATTGTGAGAATGACATAATAAATTCTTAAAGAGAGTCAACTAAGCCTTTTAAAAATATATTTTAAAAGTTTTATACAATGTATCCATAAAGATGCAACAAGGATATGTGCCTCCCTGGCTTTTTTCCACTATGTTTTCAGATATTTTGTTTTGTCTGTAATTCTTAAGCAGAAACATAGCACATCATTTTCCCTACACAAAATCAGTGGCATCAATATATCTCTGGTCAGATTCCCCAACTCTTTTGCCACAGGTTATCAAGATGCACTCCAGCAGAGTGGTACAGACCAATATCCAGGGTCATCGAGTCAAATGTAACCTACCCCTCCTGTGGGAACACCTAATCCTTATGTCACAGGTCCAACAGAGCTGTGACCTTCACTGGATTCCCCCTAACACTATTGGTGCCTGCTGCTTATGGGATTTTACAGCAAAATAAGAGCATCACAGGGACAGTTGGTAGTGGCAGCCATGTCACTACTCCTGCTTGAGAAGATGTCGTCTTCTTGCCTTTAACTGACAAACCACTTCAGATCTCATCCAGGATTCTGCAAACCACGGAAAACAAGCAAGTTAGTGACACTGCTGCACGGCACATATTTAGCCAATAAGAATATCTGTCACTTGTTCCTGAACTGTCTTTGCCAACTGTTTGTGCCCATTAACAAGGTCCCAAAAAGTAAGGGCTGAAGTTGTGCCTTCACCACAGAACATGAAACCTGGGAACCAGACAACCAGATGAGTAAATGCAACTAAAGACCTGAGATTCATTAAAATAGGTAATTATTTTTGAAGGAAAAGAGGAAGATGTTGGACATCTTCTGTAAAAGGCATGGGTAAAACTCAAAGGTGGCTGGAACGTGAGCTATATGAGCAACAGATACCTTTATAAAGCATAAGGAAAAGAAAAATCCACACTTGCTTTTTACAATATTTAAGCAACAGGAAAGTTGTCACTGAAAATAATATGGGTGTTTCAGGGTCAGAGACTTCCATCTAAAACCCAGCTCTGTTGTCTGTTCTCTTAGCCTTGGGATAAATAAGCGGTAACCCTACAATTCATTAATCAAACCAGAAGTCTTCTGAGAATAAGATGGAGTGCTATTAATAACATACCTGGACAACAGACATAAACTAGAACTGTTCCAGGCAAAGAGGAGCACAAGACCACTAGTCAAAATAAATACTATCTATATCATGGAGACTTTAGAGTATCAAGAAAAGGCTTATTAGCACAGTTCCTTGCAAAACCTCCACATTTATTCTGGGTTAGTTTTCATTTAGCAATAGTTCTCATAATAAAGTTTAATGACAACTGTCATGTATTTCTCCTTCAAAGAATGAATTTTACCACCAATGTCTCATAATAGAACACTTGCAAAAAAATTAAATAATATGTGGACATCACTTTCCCACAACCTGCAATGTACCAAATACCCTCTCAATTCATACTATTTAATACCATATCCAAAATGGTCGGGTTGAGAATTCCCCACAGCTTTGTCTGCTGCTTATCCACTGTTAAAGCTCTCAAAAATGACACACTGTTCCCCCACCCATAAACAAGATGCCACAATCCAAAAAGAGAGTTTCATACCGTCACAATTATGAAAAATGCTTGCAAGCCAGGTCCCTTTCAATTCCCTTCTGCAGCAGTGTTTCCACCTCTCCAAGCAACAGGTTCTCCAAGTCTTCCAAGTTCATTTCCTCGCTGTTGAGTGCCAATCACCCAGAAATCACACAGGTGTGTTAAATGCCACCAGGATGAAATGCCAGGACTCTGCCCACTGCTTCCCCACCACTCCTCTAGTGGAGTTGTAAGGTTAGAAATAGGCCCCTTCCTTCACAAACACATTCATATTCCATCAACATATTTATGTTCCCTGCCTCCTAAGTGCCAGGCACACCTGTACTCACTCACTCCATCACACCTTTGACCAAGCAGTCAGTATACACATAAATACAGAAATGTGGGCATGAAACAGATTCAGAAATACTTTTTAAAAAACAAACTTGGAATTTCTTATACAGGCCATGAGTTCTGGCACAGAACTTGTATGGCTACAATCTAAATTATGTGTGTCTATGCATGTTCATTTTAGTGTAAATAAAATGTATTTAAAAAGAGAACTGAGATATTCCTCATGATTAGTGTCAAACACACAGAAATACACCTCTGCCATGTTGTGGTCAGAAATAAACTCTCAGAAGTCCCATTAATACAATGGTTTATTTATGTTTCATGGCAAACAGAAAATAGAGTAGCTGCTTTTAGCATTTCCTGCTGACAATTTTTATTTCCAAAAACAAACACAGCTGAGATTTGCCCATCCAAACCCATTTATCAATGCCTTTAAAATGGTTGTAAGCAGTAAAGTTCTAAAAGTACAACCTAATTACACCTGAAACTTATATAACACTGTATGTTAACTATACTGGAATTTTTTTAAGTGCAACCTATTTTTAATTTGGGGAGAATCCAACAAATACAGAAAAGAAGGCAATTTCTCCATGTATTTGACAACCATTTGATTCTGAAGTACTTCTCCAATCTCAGAATAAACCACCAGTTAATAATTACTAAAGGAAAGTTAACTAGTATCTTCAAAGAACTACAGGTTGATATTCCTGCTGTATGCGAGATTTGTATTTTTAATTAGGCCAGTTCCAGAGAGCAAAAGCCATCCTCTGAGTAAATGAACATAACAAATAATCACCAGTGAAAACCACACAGATCTACGAAACAACCTTAATCCAATTATCTAAGTGAAAGCAATATACAACTATCAGTCCCGGCAGAGGAAACATGTTTAGAAAGTCACATGGACCAATCGACTTGGGAAAAATAATAAAAGAGGCCCTTCTAGGTCTGAGCAATTAGTACCATAGTAGGGTAGGAGGAGAGCTCACCAAGCAGGATTTTTCTGTTACATCTGTTAAACTGAGTGTGTCCCACATACACCACTTTAATACACAGTTATGAGGTTAAGCTTTCCGTATTGAGTTCTCAGCCATTACAATTTTTTTTTTAATGTTTACTTATTTTAAGATAGAGAGAGAGCAGGAGAGGAGCAGAGAGGGGTTGAGAGAGAGAGTCCCAAGCAGGCTCCACACTGTCAGCGTGGAGCCTGATGTGGGGCTCGAACTGATGAACCATGAGATCATGACCTGAGCCCAAATCAAGAGTCAGACGCTCAACCAACAGAGCCACCCAGGCACCCCTATGCCATTACAAATACTAATGTTCTCTTTAGAAATCTACTCCAAATTTACATAATAGAGTATATGGTGATACATACTAACTTATAGGACAGTGAGAGTAGGGTTCAAAAATATTACCCTAATTCATCTTGATAGCAAATTGCTACAATATATTATACTTACTGCCTCTTTAATTTCACAGGAGAAAACATGTATCTGAAATTCTTCTGAACCATGGGAACTCTCTGTAAATGCAACACAATTGCTCTCTGTTGTCCCATCATGTCCACGTGCACAGAATAACACCTTGTAGATTGGAAAAGAAGCTATCTCCACATTGCTGGATTGGTCTATAATTCTACAGAACAGTGACGAAAAATAAGATAACATATTAACTAGCAAAGAACAAAGCAAAGGCAAGCAGTTTTACTATACTAATAACATAAACATAATCATCTTAAAATCATAAAAATAACCTGGTTATAATACAAATACCATATTTTGCTATATGTATCTATGTATATACACGCACATACACAAATTCCTCACCTTCTTTTGACAATTACCTCATTTCTATATTTTCTGTGATCCAACTCATTTACTCCCAAAGCCAATATATACTGCCTGATCAAATCCGTCACTCATCCCCAAATGCTAGCCTTTTCTAGCCATCCCCAAATGGTTTCTATGTCAAAAAGAATGCTACTACACAATAGCACAGACCAGACCTACAAAGTTTCTATTTACAACAGTAAGTTTATCCAACACCTACGTCATTGCTAGGCCAACACCCCTCTTACCCCAAAGCATAAAAGGGCAGAGTGGTTACAAAGTTGAACTTAATAAAAGAATTTAAGAAAGTAAAAGCAGTTTGTGGGATTTAGAAGAAAATAATTCTCTGACTTTCCCTATATAAACCCTTAGCCCTAGATTGATCTAAAATCTCAAGACCACATCAAAATCTCCCCAATTGTGAAACCAAGGGGTACCCAATAGGAAGAGAGAGGCAAGTCAAAACACTAAGTCTTTTGTCAAGGTGTGTTTGGCACTTTGAAAAATAAAAATATAACTTTAAAAGGCAGTCTGCCATTTTCTAAGATATATCATACAAATAATATATCTACAAAACCCTTTCCTGAAAAATTCAAAGCATTTTTACCAAACATTATAAATTTATATTGCTATTATTTTAGTACTTAGAACTAAGCTAACACTTTTTCATTTTTTATTATTTTAATTTTTTTTGTTCTACCTGAATTTTATTTCTCTTTGATCTGTTTTCTTCTGTGAACATGTCCCAGTTTAAAGGGATCATTTAAAACAACAGAAATTAAAGAAATAATTTTTATTTTTTATTTATTTTTATTTATTTATTTATTTATTTATTTATTTATTTAAATATGAAATTTACTGTCAAACTGGTTTCCATACAACACCCAGTGCTCATCCCAACAGGTGCCCTCCTCAATGCCCATCACCCCTCCCCCCTGCTCCCTTCCACCCCCATCAACCCTCAGTTTATTCTGTTTTTAAGAGTCTGTTATGGTTTGGCTCTCTCCCTTTTTTTTTTTTCCTTCCCCTCCCCCATGGTCTTCTGTTAAGTTTCTCAGGATCCACATAAGAGTGAAAACATACGGTATCTGTCTTTCTCTGTATGACTTATTTCACTTACCATAACATTCTCCAGTTCCATCCACGTTGCTACAAAAGGCCACATTTCATTCTTTCTCATTGCTACATAGTATTCCATTGTGTATATAAACCACAATTTCTTTATCCATTCGTCAGTTGATGGACATTTAGGCTCTTTCCATAATTTGGCTATTGTTGAGAGTGCTGCTATAAACATTGGGGTACAAGTGCCCCTGTGCATTTAATTTTTTTTGTTTAACGTTTATTCATTTTTGGATAGAGAGAGACAGAGCATGAGTGGGGGAGCGGCAGAGAGAGAGGGAGAGAATCCCAAGCAGGCTCTGCACTGTCAGTGCAGAGCCCAGTGCAGGACTCAAACTCACGAACCCGCGCGATCCTGACCTGAGCTGAAACCAAGAGTTGGATGCTTGATCAACTGAGCCCCCAGGCGCCCCTCTTTTCCTTTTCATTTCCTTAATGACTCAATTTTCTGTTAGTTCTGCATAGTGTATGTCTTAAAGCTAATGTCCAAATTATAATACTGACTTCTAAAAATTTGTTTTTGTTGTTAATTGCAACCATTTGCATATTTCTTTTTTTTTTATTTTTATTTTTTAACATTTATTCATTTTTGACAGGCAGAGATTGACAGAGTGTGAGTGGGGGAGGGGGAGAGAGGGAGACACAGAATCCGAAGCAAGCTTCAGGCTCTGAACTGACAGCACAGAGCCCGACATGGGGCTCGAACTCACGGACCGTGAGATCATGACCTGAGCCGAAGTCGGACACTCAACCAACTGAACCACCCAGGCGCCCCTTCACTTTTTCACATTCTAAACCTTAAAAGAATGACGCATTTCAGGAAGAGTTTGAAAAAAGATTAAACTGGATTTCTGAGAATATTACAGGTTCATGATACATTCAACCTAATTCCTAAGACTTTCATTTTATTTGTTTATTCAGCAAACATTTCCTGAAAACCTGCTATGAACCAGATACTGCTCGAGACACTAAAGTTAAAGCAGAGAAAAATACAAGTAATCTCCTTGTATGGACCTTATATTCCAGTGAGGAAGTTAGATGATAAACCAAGAAACAAATGTATGTACAATACCAAGTCAGAGAAAGTGCTATGAAGGAAAAAAAAAAAAAAAAAAGGGGGGGGCCCAATAAGGGGGAAAAGACGAATAGTTACATAATCCAATCAAAGGCGGCTTCTTTTGATAAGATGTTTGAGATGAAACTGTAAAGAAGTTTAAAAAAAAAAAAAAGCCACTGGGAAACCAAGAAAAGATTGTTTAGGCAAAGGAAAAAGAATATGCAAAGGTCCTGAGGTAGGAATCATGACAGTGTTTGAGAAAGAACAAAGAAGCTACCATGACCAGAATGTAGTGAGTGAACATAGTGAGAAAGCAAAAGAGAAAGGAGGTAAGGAGAGATGAGAGAGGTAAAAAACCAGGTCAAAGCAGTAGTTTATCAGTGGCCAGACATGGTAAGGATTTTGAATATAATCACAAGTGTGACTGGAGGCCACTGAGTGTAGAACAACATTATCTGATTTATATTTAATCCTTATTCCTACTTAAGCATAAGAGAAAAAGCCATTTTGCTTCTTCCTAGTCTGATGTAAAAAGTATAAGAAATGCGGCTTCACAAAAACTCTGTGGTTTTTGAACCACAGTTACATGACAAGACGAAGGCAGGTTTTTACATTCCTTCCAAATAAAGAAACACAAATTATAGGTATTTTTAAAGTTCTATTTCCATTCATAATACTCTAAGCATAATTTTGTAAAAGCCTCTTGTAAACAAGCAACATGGTGTAATCCTAAACATATTTACTTTTCATGTCTACAGAGTAAAAGTAAATTCACAGTAAGGCCTAGGCCTGATTTATGACGTTAACATCATCACTACCACACAAAAAATTTCATGCATGTCTAGGGGAATTTAAAAAAGACTAGAGCTTACCTCACAGAACCTTCTGGAACATTTGGCACATAAAGAGTAACAGGAAAGGGGTGCTGACTCGAAGATTTCATAGTTGCCATTGCCCGTAAAGCCTCCACTTCATTGCGTGGGGAAGAAACCTTCATACATCCCAAGTAGGTCAGTTTGTTAAATAAAACACTATCTTCTTCAGGTAATCCACTTAGAGAAGATGGTCTGGGTGTAGAAATTTCTGAAGAAAACACACACACACACACACACACACACTCAAAAGGTTAATGAAAAACTTCACAGTATAATTTCACCTACTGCCCACAAACAAATGAAAAATTGCAAACAAAATTTAGGTCTGTGTTTTCACTTCTTTTGATGTTTATCCTACATCTGAAATCAGAGTTATGGAATTTTTGTACTTTCAAGTCTCTCAAAGTATTAACTTACTTAGCTACAACTTTTTTTAGAGAAAAAGAAAGAAATTTAAAATTTTTATTTTAAAAAATCAAAAGCAGAGTTCAAATGATATAGAACAAGAAAGAAAAAAAAAAAAAAACTACACTAAAGGCAGTGTGAAGTAGCCTAAAATTAATGAGGATTAAATAAAGCTAAAATCAGTTATAAGTTTGTCTTGGCTGTAATGGTTCTGCATGGCACCCAATTTATTAAGAAGCCTAACTTCCAAAGCAAAGGTAAGCAATATTAAGAGGACACATCTCATACCAATAACAAAGCAAGCCCCATGTTTGACCCTTCCTAGCTTGCTGGCTTCTATGAACTATGCAAGTATTCCAATGGAAACTGCTTCATCAAAATAATGATCCTATGATTGCTTCCCTCAATTCTCCCCTCCCCATTGATGAGTTTCTTAAAAAAGTAAATAAAATAAAGTCGTTCTCTTCAATTCTAAGCACAGCTTGCAGCAAAGGCCCAACGGTGGTCAGAGTATCTGCATGTATCAGACACTATTAAACTCCCTCTTAAACTTAAACCTCTTAAACTATTAAACTGCCACTCTTTCCATCCACACCTAAAACCCATATTCAGCTAGTCTCTACTTTTTCCCATTACCCATATCCATTTTACACAAAATTAAGCATGCCTGTCTCACCCAAACTAGATCTTTGCACCATGCTCAAATCCTCATTACCAGAATTCCACCTATAGGACTTTAATAAATAATTCACAAAAGCCATTCCCAACCTCCCCACTCCAGCTCCCAAATATCATACTGAAACATGCAACCTCATTGCCTACTTTTCTTCTATTGAGAAACTAAAGCCATTCAAAATGATTTATTTCATCTACCATGTTCTTCAATCACTGAAACATGTTTTTCCCCCTTTTGAATCCGTTCAACGTGCTGTATTTCAAAAGGGATAAATTAAAAAACACAAACACATGTTAAAGCTGGATGCTAATATGTTTACTAGACTTATTATTCTGTGAATTTTTTGTTAATTTAGCAAGCACTCATGAAACAATTATTTGCAAGATCCTATGATTAAATCATATTCCAGTAATTGATGAACATGACAGATAAAGTAGTTCATATGGTCTAACTTACGTATAGTGGGAGTCATACCAAAAAAAAAAACAAAAAACAAAAAACAAAAAAAGGGACAGAAAGCTTTCTGAAAAAAATATTGTACTAATTGTACTACAGTATTGTATGATACTGTACTTGTACTATAGTACAAGTATTGTACTATAGTACAAGTATAGTACTATAATACAGTACTATTGTACTACAGTATTGTATAATACTGTATAATTCAGATTCATATAACTGTGTAAACCCCAAGTAGAGAAAAACAGTACAGAAATTGATCCAATAAAAAAGGCAAAATAAGCAGACAAGGCCTTTAAATAACTATTATAAATATGATACAGGATGTAAAGAAAAACACCTAACAAAATAGACAGAAAAATGAAAGACAAAAGACCAAAAGGAATTCCAAAGCTAAAAAATGCAAGATCTGAAATGAAATATTCCCTGGGTGGCTATAACAGCAGATTCTAAATTACAGAAGAAAAAATATTAAAAAGTTCCTTGGGATAAAGAATAATGATACTAGAGGAAAACTGAAGAGCCTCAGAAGTTAAAAACATGAGGGCAAGACTTCTTTGCTTTTTAACTTCTTTAAAATATAACAGATTATTCAAAGTAAAAATTAGATACTCTCCCCTTCACTGTCCTGCCTGCTGCTCCCTTGAGATGTATTCAGTAAGCCTCCCTTGTGTTAAAAAAAAAAAGGGGGGGGGGTGTAAAAATTAGCATTTTGTAGAATTTATAACATGTGCAAGCAAAATGAATGACAACAAAAGCATAAAGTCTGCAAGAAAAGAAATGGAAGATCTTCACAGTATACAAGAAGTGGTATATCATTAAAACCTAGACCTGTTGGGGCACCTGGGTGGTCAGTTGGTTTAAGCAGCCAACTTCGCACAGATCATGATCACACCGTTCATGGGTTCAGCCCCACATCAGGCTTTGTGCTGAGAGCTCAGAACCTGGAGCCTGCTTCAGATTCTTTGTCTCCCTCTCTCTCTGCCCCTCCCCCACTCATGCTCACTCTCTCACTTCGCTCTCTCTCTCCCTCTCTCAAAAATAAAACATTAAAAAAAATTTTAACTAGCAAAGATTTCCTATTAGGTTTGCATCCAAGCAGCCAGTATATAAGATCATCACATGACAAAAACCAACAAGTTATCATGATATTGAAACAAAAGCTTTCATCTATCTGGTTTTATAACTGAAAAACAACATACCTTTAATATTCACTCTAGGCCATTTAAATCTAGATACTTTCTAGATACAGTTCCTTGCCACTGAAGTTATGTGTCATTTTAAACCAACCACAGTAATTCTGTAAGCAAAAACTGTGTTGACTGCAGCTAGGAAAAGGCAGCTGAAATGTCTCATCTTAGTCTGTTCAGGCTGCTATAACAAACTACCACAGACTGGGTGGTTTATAAACAGTAGACATTTACTTCTCACAGTTCTAGATGCCAGGAGGACCAGGATCAAGGTACTGGCAGACTTGGCATCTGGTGGGAGCCCACTTTCTGGGTCACAGACAGCATCTTTTCACTGTGTCCTCAGAGGCGGAAGGGACAAGCTAGCTTTCTGGGGTCTCTTTCATAAGGGCACTAAGCCCAATCATGAGGGTTCCACTCTCATGACCCTAATCACTTCCCTACCTCCTAATATCATCGCCTTGAGGGTTAGAATTTCAACATGGATTCTGAGGAGAAGAACATTCAGAGCATAACATGTCTCTTTATTGAAAATAAAAACTAAAAATATGTAACTAGAAAAGAATACTAAAAACTTACTTGTAAAGCAAAGGAAATTTCTTCTTATCCACTGAGATCTTTCTAAAAATGTATTTAGTGTAAGGGGTGTTGAGAACACAAAAAGAGCACACGATACATGGTCCCTATCAAATATACTCAGAACTAAGAATCATAAGCCACTGTAAAGAATAATTAAAATTCCAACAACTCATCACAGCTACATTAGCAGATAAAAGGTATTCCTTCCTTTTGATTAATATATTAACCAAAAAATAATTATATAAATGTGATATCAGTATGCTTTAGGTTTTTTGGAAGGGGTAGAGAGATTTAAGAAATTCAAAAGGTAAAGCAAAGCAAAGCATAATAAGTAGTATCATCTTTCATGTTCCCTTCATCAAGAATAAAAATTAATGCTTTTTAAGGTTTATTTCCAATCCTACATTTTTAATTAAAATACATAAATGTTTACCTTAAATTCTCTTGTTCTTACTTCTAGCTGTATGACTATATGTTGAGACCTAGAAGTATTCATAGTGAGTCACCAAATCAGAGGGTTTTATTAAAGACCCCCAACACATTATAAATATCTTCTCCTACCCTGTCATTAAGCTGTATGTATTATATAAAATGGTTGAGGATGTATCAGTGGGACAGGTTAAAAAAAAAAAAAAAACACAAAAACTTGCAATTTGGGGTGCCTAACATTAATGGTCCATTTGGAGGAAACCCCATGATTATGATATATGAGTGTCTTTCTTTTTTAGTGTTAAAATGTGTTATCTAACAATTTAGTTAATGCAGGTCAAAGCAAAAAAAAAAAACCATTTATTATGGTACCATTCTCTTTCAGAAGATTTAGGTTTTTGTGTATTAAAATAAAACTATATTTTATGACATGGCTTTTCCTACCCAATCACAAAATAGTCTCCAATATTTTCTTCTTATAGGTTTATTTTTCACATTTCAATATTTGATTCACTAGGAATAAATTTTGTGTACAATGTAATTTAGGGCCATCATAGCCACACTGTGTACCACTCTGGCCTGTATCTATACTTACACCACACCAACATTCAGAAATGGATCACTGGTTCTAAGCCAATCAAGATAATCTCATCTTGACTGTCAGTGTGACTTATTGAGGGATTTGAATGTAACCAAGGCCTACTAGTTCATGTGATTCCCTAACTACTATAAAATGGTTCAACTGAGTGAAACTCACAACTTTTGTTCAATAGGTAAAGAGAGCCTTTGTCTCCGCCACCAGCCATCAACAAATTGCCTGGCCTTACTTACCAATTTCTGCTAACTACTTTATGACCATAAAGGAAGCCAGTTGGAGAGAAAGGTGACAAAAGAGATGATAAAAGCTGAGAAGTTTACAAAAAAACCACAATCAGAGCCTCTAGTATTTAAACCAACTATAGAAAGTGGCTTTGGTTTTTGTTCGGCTTTTCTTGTACCCAAAACCATTTTGCATTATAAGCTGATATTTCTACTACAAATCCTACTCAATCATGGATGCATTTATATTTTTATCACGGTGTATTTTTTTTATTTAAATTCAAGTTAGTTAACATACAGTATAGTCTTGGCTCCAGGGGTAGAACTCTGTGATTCATCTCTTACACATGACACCCAGTGCTCATCCCAAAAAGTGCCCTCCTTCATGCCCCTCACCCATTCACTCATCCCCGTACTCACTTCCTTTACAGCAACCCTCATTTTGTTCTCTGTATTTAAGAGTCTCTTATGTTTGCCTCTGTCTCTGTTTTTATCTTATTTTTCCTTCCCTTTCCCTATGTTCAGCTATTGTGTCTCTCAAATTCCACGAGTAAAATCATATGATATTTATCTTTCTCTGACTTATTTCACTTACCATAGTATACTCTAGTTCCATCCATGTTGTTGCAAATGGCAAGATTTCATTCTTTTACATCACCTAATAGTATTCCATTATGTATATATACCACATCTTCTTTATCCATTCATCAGTCAATGGGCATTTGGGGTGCTTCCATAATTTGGCTATTGCTTAATTGCACTACTAGGTATTTATCCAAAGGATACAAAATGCTGATTCAAAGAAGCACATGCACCCCAATACACTTATCAAATACACTGATGTAATTGATATGCTATTTTACTTAGAATTTTCACAAATGATAATTTTAAATAACCAAACTGAGTAAAAAGGCACATTATATGAAACACTGTGCCCATTACACTATTTCCTGATACCCAAGTATTTACTGAGTGCCTAATATGTGCCAAGTACCAGGAATAAAATGAAGACTCAGACATAGTGCCTGTTCTCAAATAACATTGACATTGATTTTACAGGTAGAGAAACAAAAAAAAACCATTAAGAACCAAAGTGGGAACTCTTTTTTTTTTTTTTTTTTTTTTTTTTTTTTTTTTTTAATTTTTTTTTTCAACGTTTTTAATTTATTTTTGGGACAGAGAGAGACAGAGCATGAACGGGGGAGGGGCAGAGAGAGAGGGAGACACAGAATCAGAAATAGGCTCCAGGCTCCGAGCCATCAGCCCAGAGCCTGACGCGGGGCTCGAACTCACGGACCGCGAGATCGTGACCTGGCTGAAGTCGGACGCTTAACCGACTGCGCCACCCAGGCGCCCCCAAAGTGGGAACTCTTAAGCAGAACCAAAAACTTGGTGGCCCTGATCTTAGAAAACAAAGCTAATAGGATTTTTTTTAATTTTCATCTTAAAATTTTCAGGATCACTTTATCCCATTTCTTTTATGATGTCTAAAAGTTCAATGCAGTACCTGTATTTGATGGATCCAAAATTAACTGAAGAGATGGCTTATTTGTTCGGCTGGCTGAAACATCTCCAAATGAATGGTCTGAACTCTCACTGGAACTCTGACAATCAGCAAGAGGACTGCTTTGCCCTTTCTCAGAATCTCTCAGAATCTCTTCCATGGCTTTTTCCAACTGTTCATCACCATTAGAAACAATCTATAGACAAAGCAAGATGATTCTGTTTCAATCATATTATGGTTCTGGACTTTTCAAGGTTTCTAATCTTTTATTTCTATTTCTAATATTTTGTTTCTAGAAGAAATTAAAACAATTGAAATTTTAAATTTAAATCTAAGTTACTGAATACCAAGAATTTATACACTTGTACCTAACTGTATCTGATCTAAGATCTAATTTACAGAGATTTTTCTTTCTTTTTCTTCTTTTCCTTAATAACACATTCTAAAAACCAGGTAATCTTAAATTTATGTGTTTTAAAGGGAAAAACAGGTAAGTTTAAGTGGACACTGTCTACTGTGACTGTTATTCAAAAGGCCATATTTCTTGTTATCATAGCATAAACGTATTTGTGATTTCTTTACGAATTTTGCTTGCTTGGTAATTTTTTTTACATTTAAGTTGACTCATCCTTCTCTTAAAAGCAGGTGAGATCAAAAGCCTAATAAAGGTCTTAAATTAAACACACTAAGTAAAATGCAGGTATTTATTTTTCAATGCAAATATTTAAATACATTTAAAGCCATTTATTTAAATACATATTACTTAAATTTAAATAAAACCACTATTCTAAAACACTTATAAAACTATATATACTCAGCATAATGTAAAATGGGTATTTAATACTATAATTTCTATAAAATTTTATTAGATTCATATATACTTTTGATGCCATAGTTAATACTAAATAAAAGTCAAACAGTATGTAGCATATCAGACTAATTTCTCTACTCCTGTTTCTAGAGGGTGTTTATGCAATTCTCATGCATGTATACCTGGGTTTGTTTGATTCTTTTTCTTTGAGTTAGGAAAGACAACAAAAATTTGAAAACGGGTCACATTCAAATAAAAACTCAATTGCTAAAAATGTAAGACATATACTTTAAAAATATTCAGGCAAGGGGCACTTGGGTCGCTCAGTCAGTTAAGCACCCAACTTCAGCTCGGGTCACGATCTCAAACCCCTCATCGGGCTCCCTCCTGTCAGCCCCGAGCTTCAGATCCTGTCTCCCCCTCTCTCTGTCCCCTCCCCCACTCTCTCTCTCAAAAATAAACATTAAATTTTTTTTTTAATTCAGACAAGCCACCTATTCAATCATATACTAGAATGCTACCAGCTGATTTAAAACATAAAAACCATACAGTTGTTTCTTAAGTACAAATAAAACATAACTATTTATGTAATTAACTTTAAAAATCCAGCAGCAAGAGAGACAAAAATATCCAGATAATGGTTAAATCTTATATAAATTTAAGGCAAATTCCCCAATTATCCTTTTCTTTCTATTTTCCTTTCTATTCCTTCTTCCTAAAATTACGAATTAAAAAATAAAGAACCAAAAGCAAAAAACTTTAAAAATACACAAACCAAATAATTAGCTTCTGCATAAATCAAAGACTGATGTTATTCAAGGTCAGTATTTGAGAAAAACCTTCGTATTTTACACATCTCTCAAGATCAGTCTCACCTCATTAAAAAAATAATAATTTAAAATAGTATCATCTGTAAATAAACAAAAGCAAGAAAGAAAGAAATACCTTCAGTTCAGGTTTTTCATCATCTTTTGTAGACGTATCATCTGCATGCTGAGAAACCAAAACAAATTCTTCACTGTTCAGTGTAGCCACAGAATCTGATGACCCACTAACCTTCTGTAATGAAGCTCTGACCTCCATTTCAATTCTACAAACTTCTCTTCCCACATCCACCTGGTCAAAACTACAGAGATTTAAAAACAAAAAAACAAAAACAAAACAAAACAAACAGCATGAATAAGAACATGATCAATACTCAGCCTTTAAAAATGGTTCACATGAAAAAGAATTCTGTTGGCTAGATAATTATCTCAAAACTAGGGAGGCTACCTTCTTGGACTGGGCCACATAATGCAAATGTACTCCCTTCACCCTGAATTCCCAGACTAAAAGAACCATATTGTGCCCTGAAAAACAACACAAACCCGCCCATATCTCAACTAAACAGATTTACCACTGCTTGATTCATTTCTCCTAGAAATACTATTTTTGTTCTTTTTTAATAGAGGAAATAATTAAGCATGATACTAGAAACCAAATTCATACACAAAGTCACTGAAATTACTTTATAATTAAATCCAAATGTTTACAAAAACGTATCTCCTAAAAGTATTGTACCTTAAAATATCTTTGTGTCACGTAAGTTGACTAATTAATAAGAATTCAACACCCAGGGGCACCTGGGTGGCTCAGTCAGTTGAACATCTGACTTCAGCTCAGGTCATGATTTCGCAATTGTGGTATCAAGCCTGTATGGGCTCGGCTTGCTGCTATCAGCCTGCTAGTGCAGAGCCCACTTCAGATCCTTGGTCCCCCTCTCTCTGCCCCTCCCCTACTTGCGCTCTCCCAAAAATAAAGAAAAATTAAAAAAAAAAGAATTCAATACACTAAGCCATGTATCTTTTCTTTTCCAGACACACTACCACTTATCAGCACAAGGGGGTGGGGAAAAGGCCAAGTCTTTCACATTGCATTCATATGACAAACAGTGTAAATACAGTGTAATTCTGCTTTCTGGATAGATCTGTACACCACAGAAACTCAACAATGTCTATCACTTCCAGAAGTTCAAATATTCACACTGCTAATTTAACTGAACCTGTGTGCTACATAACAAACACAGTACTCAGCATTAGGGTTATAGGAGTGACTAAGGCAGACAAGTTGCCTGCTCTCCTGGAGCTTACATCCAGTAAGAAATCAAGCAAGTAAGCAAATGTAATTCCAAATCACTCTAAAGGCTATGAAGAAGATAAAATATGTTATTGTAACAATGACTAGCTACAAAAAGCATAGGGACAACTTTAAGTAAGGTGGTAGGAAAGAACTCAGGGAAATATCTGAGCTGAAATGTAAAAGACAAAAGAGAACGGTGTATTAATCTGCTCAGTGACCAAAGGGGTAATGTGATAGAGGGGTAGAACAAGTAAACTGGGGCTAAAGAACACAGGACTCTCTAAGTCTGCTGATGCATGCCTTAAAATTGCCCAGAATTGTTCTTTTTCTCGTTCCAATTAAGTTATTCTGTTCTCTGCCCCACATAAATATGGCTGCAATATCTCATTTTGCCTTTAGGTGACACTAACACCATTATTCTTGGCAAAAAAAAGAAAAAAAAAAAAAGATTTATTCTCAGCTTCCAGTTACACTTTAATAATTACTTCCATCTTCATTGAAACTCAAAATTCCCAGTAACTTTAAAATAAAGAGTAACTATTCTAGGATAGTGTAATTAGCTAGCCATCATTTCATTCTGTTGGACATGTGAATATCCTTCCTTTTAAATGTTAAATCCTTCAAGCACATTTTTCTGTCCTCTAAAGATTTTTCATTTTGCAAGTAAATGTTTCTGAAAACAGTATGTGTTAGAGGCCACGTCTTTGCCCTTCCAGGCTGCCCCAAGAATCTTTGATTACCAAGACGCTACACATTCCAGATATTCTTTCTGTGGCCAATCCTTCTTCAAGCCCAAGCTGCCACTCCTCAACTTAACATCTAAATGCTGGAAATTCCCCAAGTTCAAGTTCTGAACTTGTGACTCCTTGCCACACACATCTCTCTAAGCAGTATCTCTCATTGCCATGTATTTAAATACCATCTATACCTAATAGTCTCCCAAATTTCTCTCCCAACCCAAATGTCCTCTAAATTCTTCATTTGGAATCCAACTTTTTTTTTTTTTTTTGAGAGAGAGAGAGAGAGAGAGAGAGAGAGAGAGAGAGAGAATAAGCAAGGAACGGGCAGAGAGAGAGAGAGAGAAACAGAATCTGAAGCAGACTCCAGGCTCTGAGCTGTCAGCACAGAGCCGGACGTGGGGCTTGAACTCACAAACTGTGAGATCATGACCTGAGCCAAAGTCAGATGCTTAACCGACTGACCCACCCAAGCGCCCCCCAACTTTCTACTTTATATTTCCATGTGGAATTCTTATCAATAACTTAAATGTGACCCAAATGTAATTCCTAACATCTCCTCCAAATTTCTCATTCAGATTTCCCATTTCAGTTAATAACATCACTTTCTACCAAGTTGCTCAAATAAGTAATTTGGATATCATTCTTAATTCATCTCTACTTCTTCATTCCTCCCATAAGCATGTCATGTTAGCCCCACTTCCAAAATAAATCCCACATCTATCCCATTTCTTCATGGACATTTTTATCAACCTAATCCAGGCAATGTTCTCATCTACTAAAAAAGTCTCCTAACCCAAGTCCTACTTCCAGTCCTCTCTTCCCCTAATCTATTCTTCACAGAGATGCCAAAGAAATCTTTCAGAAAATAAATTAGATTACATTAGAACTCTACTCTAAAATGTTTTCACTGAGGCGCCTAGGTGGCCCAGTCAGTTAAGCCTGGTTTCCACTCAGGTCATGATCTCTCGGTCTCATGGGTTCCAGCCTCACATTGGGCTCTGCACTGGCAGCGCAGAGCCTGCTTGGGATTCTCTCCCTCCCTCTCTCTCTGCCCCTCCCCCACTCACGCTGTCTCTAACCCTCTCACAAAATGAATAAACTTAAAAAAAATTTTTTTAATCTTTTCACTAAAATTCAAATAAAATCCAAATTATGCTAGGACTTACAAAGCCCAACACACCTTTCCTTCTGTCACTTTACCATTACAGCTCTTTAATTACCGAAAGTTCTCTTACACTATAGGGTCTTAGCTCTTGCCTCCTTTCATATGGCTGACTCCTAAGGTATCAGCTTTCATTCATCCATTCAACAAATATTTAATGAGTCTCTACGATGCACTAGAAACAATCATGGGACCTGGAGACTAAATGATAAGACCAATTTAGTTCCAGTCTTCCTAGAGCTAACATTCTTATGGAAGAAAGAAATAACATAGAAAAAAATAAATCAAGATCACGTACTGGAATATATACTATGAAAGGTAATGAGAAGACAGGAGGCAATATGGACCCAGTTGACGTTTGGGCTTAATAAGAATGAGTAAGCCATGGAAAGACCTAGGGGAAAAGAACTTCAAGTAGAAGAAACAACAAATACAAAAAGCCCAGATATGAGAAAAGGCTTATGAGAAAGGAGGCCATAATAGCTAGATCACAGTGAGCATGGGTGAGAGCAGGATAAGATGAGATATAGAAAAGAAGGCGGGGAAGCCTGAGGCCACCCCCCTGATGCTAAAGCTATCTAAATAAACCCAAATTCCAACTCTTTCATTTACCTGAGAATATCATATGCCTAGTGTAGCAGCTAGTACATAGTAGATATTCAATAAATGCGTCGAACAATTTGTTGTTAAAAGCACCAATCAGGCTAAAGTTCTCACAAAAAACAAATGCAGAGCCAAGATTCAAACCAGGTATTCAGACTTCAAAGAACATGCTCTGAACCACTACATTATACTGTCTCTTGAAGTTTCCTCACCTATTCCTAGAGACTGAGGGTTGGTATCTGTCACTACATAACAATGAACCTTCTCCACACCTCTCCTCTCTCCATCAAAAGTTATGTCTTCTCCCAAGACATTCTTCTTTGGGGCATCTGGGTGGCTCACTCAGTTGAGTGTCCGACTCTCGATTTCAGTCAGCTTAGGTCATGATCCCAGGGTGGTGGGATCTGGCCCCGTGCTGGGCTCCCTGGTGAGCATGGAGCCTGCTTGAGATTCTCTACCTCTGCCCCTTTACCCTACTAACACGCACACGTGCGCTCTCTCTCTCAAAAAAAAAAAAAAAAAAAAAGAAAGAAAAAATTTCTTTTTGTGTAAGTGATAAATATCTACCCTGGCCATTAACTCTAAATCAGCATGCTAAGGGCGCCTGGGTGGCTCAGTGAGCTAAGCAGCTGACTTCGGCTCTGATCATGATCTCACAGTCTGCAAGTTCAAACCCCGTGTCAGGCTCTGTGCTGACAGATCAGAACCTGGAGCCTGCTTTGGATTCTGTGTCTCCTTCTCTCTCTGCCCCTCCCCCACTAATGCTCGCGCTCTCTCTCTCCCTCTCTCTCAAAAATAAAACATTTTAAAAAAAATTTTAATAAATAAATAAATCAGCATGTTAATGAATACTAATGGCTATACAATTCAAATAAGATGTCCATTTTTAAGAGGTTTTCTTTAGCCCAAGAAAATGTTAGATATTCTGCCAGGCTAACAAGAAAACTATTAGTTTACCAAAAGTAATTTTGTGATCTCTTCAAAACAGCCCAGAATTTCTCATGTTCCTCAGAATTAAGTCAGCTCTCATTACAAGCATAAAACCCTGCCTCCAAGGGCCTTAAGAATACTTTTAGAAGTTTGCCCAATGCTACTTTATTTGGTTGAACATTTCCATTTCTTTGAACCTCAATGCAGATGTTTACTAAATTTGCACACTTGCACACAAATACAAAAATCTGAGAATGCAAAGCCAACACTTTAAAATATTTCAGGAGCACCTGGATGGCTCAGTGGGTTAAGTGTCCAACTTCAGCTCAGGTCATAACCTCACAGTTCTTGAGTTCAAGCCTGGCATCAGGCTCTGTGCTGACAACTCAGAGCCTGAAGCCTGCTTCGGATTCTGTGTCACCCTCTCTGCCCCACAAAATATTATAAAATTATATTCAACAATATGTAAAAAGAATTACACCCAAGGTAAGACTGACAACATTCAAAAATTAATCAATGTAATAAAACATATCAAAATAAGCTAAAGAAAAATCATGATCATGTCAGTTACACACAAAATGCATTTGACAAAATCCAACACTCATTCATGATCAAAATAAAAACTCTCAGCAAACTAGCGATTGATGAAACTTCCTCAACTTGACTAAGAGTATCTACAAAAAACCTACAGCTAACATACTTAATTATGAAACTGGGCACTTTCCCCTTAAGACTTGGAACAACACAAGGATGCCCTCTCTCACGACTCTGATTCAACACCATAAGAAACAAAAGTATAGAGATCATAAAGGAAGAATGAAACAGTCTCTATTCACAGATTACATAATTATCTATGTAGAAAATCCCAAAGAATCTACAAGAACAAAAACAACTTCCTACAACAAATAAGTACAGGAAGGTCACAGGATACAAGGTAAACAAATGTCGATTTCTTCCCTACATACAATGAACAATTGGAACTGAAGTTTTAAAAAAGCAGTACCATTTACCATATCACAAAAAGATGAAATACTTAGGTATAAACTTAACAAGATACATATAAGATCTATAAGTAATAAATCTATAAAACACTTATGAAAGAAATTTAAAAGATCTAAATAAATTAAGAGATACTCAATGTTCATGGATTAGAAGCTCAATATTGTCAACATGTCAATTTTTCCCTACCTGCTAAGACTGAATGATCAACTGAGCACTCAACTACAAGTTGTTAGGGGACATGCAGGGACCATGTCTATCTTTATTTTACTCACCAACACATCCCCAGCACAGTGCCAATACAGATAACATGGGCTCAAAAAATATCTGCTTAATAAACAAGTCAATTATCTTGGATGTAGCAGAATGGACTCCCGCATCAGATAGGAAGTTGGACTGAATGAATTCTAAAGTCACTTAATCTTAAGATTCTCATTCCATGTGATGTGCTGAAGAATTCCATTTCACAAGTCAATTCAAAACATAATTTATTAAATCTACTACTATGAAGCAATATGCTAATATGCTAATGTTACTTTCTCTTTATGGCAATCTACTATTATTTCTTCCAGTCAAAAGAAAGAGCAGCTGGAAAACTTGCAGGGGTCTTTTAAATAATATGGAGCTCACTGTTCTATGAACTCAAGACTAATACATCCATTTCAACTCAGCATGTAAAACAGAACAGTGCACAAAAGCAAAACGACTTTTAAAGGCATTTGGTTAAAAGGCTACCCTATTATAATCCAAAAGTTAGACTGTAAAATCTGACCAAAAAAAATACTGGGAACTACAGTGTTGGCATACACATTTTTATTCTTTAGGCATTTTAAAGGTACAAGAGAATAAGGGACAGGAAACTTATCAGTCCTACAGAAAATCTGATGTGTGTTTTTTCTATTCATCCCCTTTTTCCCTTCTCAAAGGAGTTCAATAAATATTTTTGATTGACTGAATCACTTAAACACACGCTTATCCCCACACCGATAGCAATTCTACCAATTCTACCCAGTGAAATGGCTTTTAATTCTCACTTTAAGTCCACATCATTTTTGTGAAATGAGCAATATATTTTAAATTAACACCTCACTTGGATGCCTAAAACTACAATTTTCACATATACACTAGAAACAGTGTAGCAACATTTAGCAGAGTCTAACTGGAAGCTATCTTCTTCCCAAAATAACTGAACACATTCAAAAGTATAAAATCGTGGTGCACATGGTCCAATTTCTTTTTGTGCCAAATGTGGTTAGCCAGCTTCTTGCTTTTAGATTATGTGTTTGCACCTATTCATTTTCAAGTAGCTCTTGAACTAAAATAGAACCCTGAATATATGAGTGTGAGTCAAAATTGGACAGGATAAGCTGCAAGTTCTATTAGGCATGAGAATTCAAATGACTATAGTAGGCCTGTTACAACACTGGAAACACGAAATAGTCTTAATTTACAATAAGAAAACAGAATAATCTGGAACAACATTTACCAACTATAATTATTCTGTGCTTTAAAAAAAACCATCCAGTCTTGAGGGGGAAAAAAAAAAAAACTACCATAGTTCCTATTTACTAAACAGTCCATCCATTATTCCAGTTCTCAGGCAAGAGCCACACCAACATGAATAGATGTATGCAAGTATACTCCTGCACAAAGGGGCACAAAAGGGCCTTAGTAATTCACATTACTTTAGTGGATACTTTTTTTTTTTTTTGTCCAGCAATAATCTCAAGACCTTTTTTTCTGAAAATAAGCCTTCCCTCTGTTCAAATCTCATGTTTTTTATAGAAACCTCAACACCATGGCCAAACAGTTCCAAAGATGGGCACTGAATCCAAACTACTTAGACCAATTAACCCAATTCCTAAGATTTTTGGACTGGTGACCAAAGACTTCATCATGACAGTTGTCTGTCTTAGAGCAGAAATTTTTTAGATAAACTAAGAATTGTTGGTAGCCATGTTTTCCCCCATATGAAGAAGGTCAATATGCAATGAAAGAGATAAGTATATCCTAAAGCCAGACAAGCAGGAGAGTCTTAGTCGAGTCCCTACCATTTTGTTTGAGACAATCCTGAGGTATAGCTCTATCTGTTCCAAACCTCAGTCTTGGTAAATCCACTATTCCTTTAATTCTATGAAATATCCCTTTCAATAAATTCTTTTTCCATCAGTTAGTTTAATAATTTTTTTTTAAATATTTATTCATTTTTGAGAGACAGAGTGTGAATCGGGGAGTGGCAGAGAGAGGGGAAGACACAGAATCTGAAGCAGGCTCCAGGCTCTGAGCGGTCAGCACAGAGCCTGACACAGGACTCAAACTCACAAACCAAGAGATCTAGACCTGAGCTGAAGTCGGACGCTTAACCAACTGAGCCACCCAGGCACCCCTGCATAAGTTAAATTTTTTTTTTTTGTTTATTTATTTTTGAGAGAGACAGAGCATAAGTCAAAGAAGGGCAGAGAGAGAAGGAGACACAGAATCCAAAGCAGGCTCCAGGCTCCGAGATGTCAGCACAGAGCCCGACACGGGGCTTGAACTCACAAACTGTGAGATCATGACCTGAGCCGAAGTCAGAAACTTCACCAACTGAGCCACCCAGGCGCCCCATAAGTTAGTTTAAGTTGAGTTTCTGTCACATGAAACCTAATAAGTCCTAATATAATTATATGCAAGCAAAAAGACATAAAAGATATATTTTAATAAGTTTCATATAGTAAATATAAGGACAAAAATCTAGGTGAATGAAGAAGATAGTATATAAAAAGTTGACAATTCCCCAGATAAACAGTATACTTGATCTGATGAAAGAAAAAAAGGGGAGAAATGACTTACTTGAAATAATTACCAGAGGAAAAGAAGAATACAAGTGGTACTTACAAAGGATGGTTTAAAAGGCAATAGAGGGGCACCTGGGTGGCTCAGTCAATTGGGCATCTGACTCCTGATTTTGACTCAGGTCATGATCTCACAGTTTCGTGGGCTCGAGCCCCACATCGGGCTCTGTGCTGGCGGCACACAGCCTGCTTGGGATTCTCTCTCTTCCTCTGTCTCTGCCCTCCCCTGACTGTGCTCTCTCTCTCTCAAAATAAACAAACTTTAAAAAAAAATTTTTTTTAATTAAAAAAAAAAAAAAAAAAAGGAAGAAGATGTTGATGATGATAGTGGACCAAGAAGCCAAAAGACTCAAAATGCAACTTGTGAAAAAGACCCGAATCCAATACACAGAAAGAGGTAGAGTCTCCCTCCAGACCCACAGAACCATGAGTTAAAAACCTAAATATTTGTTTTGTAAGCCAGCAAACATTTCAGCATTGTTATGTAGCATTGCCACAGCAATGGTTGACTAATTCATTGACCTGTTTTTAAATGCCTTCACTTAAAGGGGTGTCTGGCTGGCTTAGTTGGAAGAGTGCAAGCCGGGGAAGGACAGAGAGAGAAGGAGACAGAATCCGAAGCAGGCTCAAGGCTCTGAGCCCTCAGCACAGAGCCCAATGTGGGGCCTGAACCCACAAACCACTGGATCATGACCTGAGCCAAAGTCGGATGCCCAACCAACTGAGCCACCCAGGTACCCCCTTAAAAAATGTTTTTTTTAAGTTTATTTATTTTAAGAGACAGAGAGAGCAGAGGAGGGGCAGATAGAGGGAGACATGGAATCTGAAGCAGGATCCAGGTGTTGAGCTGTCAGCACAGAGCCCAACATGGGACTTGAACTCACAGCCCATGAGATCTTGACCTGCCCTGAAGTCGGATGCTTAACCAACTGAACCATTGGGCACCCAATTTTTTTTTTAAGTTTATTTATTTATTTTTGAGAAGGAGAGAGAGAGAGAGAGAGAGAGAGAACACAAATATGAGTGGGGGAGGGGTAGAGAGAGAGGGAAAAGTTAAGAATCCCAAGAAGGCTCTGCACAGTCAGTGCAGAGCCCGGCACAGGGCTCAAACTCACGAACCATGAGATCATGACCTGAGCTGAAACACCAAGAGTCAGATGCTTAACTGACTGAGCCACCCAGGTGCCCCTAAATGAAAAATATTTTGAAAATATACTCAAAAATTTTAATGGCATTTGACTTTATATTTTTCTCTTGGCTTTTCTGCCATTATTATATATGCCATCTATTCAAGAGTAAGGTTGATAAAATTATATAGTCACTTACTTCCTGGAAAACCAAGGTCTGTACAATTCAGAGTCCCATAAACTTGGCTTAAGACTAATAATCAGTTTTGTGCCCAGCAGATATAGGCATATGGTCAAGGGGGGAAAAAAAATCATCACAAGACAGAAGAGTTCATCACTAAAGTATCCACTGTATACTTATATACCCCCTTGATATAATAAAACCGAAGTTTTGTGATATGTGGGTCACCATCTAACACTTGGTATCTTGTATGATACTGCATAAAGCACATATCACAGTTCTTTCTGGCCCAATGTACCCATGAGAAAAGGCATCTCACTTCTATGAACACACTTGTTTTCTTTATCTGAAAATAAGGTATTGGACTAGTTAATCTCCAAGATCTCTAAGCTCTAGCTTCTACACATCATTTATCTTCTGAATATTTGAAGAACAAATATTTCTTTAAAAAGCTACAGCACAGAGAAATTAAATAATCTAACAAGTTACAGAGCCTGAAACAAAACGTAGAAATCCTCAACTGAGAAATCTATTTACTAGTATATTACCTTTCCAAAGACTGGTAATTATTACACTATTACAAACATTTGATTCCAATCAATTGTCTCTTCTGCTCTCACATAACACAGTCTATCAAAGTATACCAAAATATAACACCAAGCAGAATTAAGAGGAAAAAGAAGTGAATTCTTGTTTACTGTGTTTCGCCACAATAACTGGCACTAACAGAGGAAATGCTAATTACCAATTTGTTGGGTATAGCAGAGAGAATCAAGGTAGCAACCAAAACTTCATGAACTTGGCAACCAGACCTGGTCCCTACAGTTAAGAGAAAGACTAAGAGATTTGATCCACACAAGATCAGCAGTGAAGGACACCTCAGTCATTGCAGCAACACAACTAAAGAAAAGAAGTCAAGTGATATTTTTTAATTGTTTTTCTTTTCCTATTAAGTCTACAGACAAAGATCTGATCTCTGTCTTTGAAGCACAGAGCCCTCTGGGTTTAGTATAACACTGAATGTTTCTGAGATATGCCTGACTTAACACCTTTTAACCCTCAGAAGAAATTTAAATACATAAAACCCAAATGCTTCTTGGCATACAGTGTGAACGTTTGTATGTTTTACGCATTTATCTCTGTCTAGTTCTGCAAGAATTAGTGAGCCACAAAAAAGAATTAGAGTTCTTGAAAATCCCTCAAGTTAACTAGGTTTCAAGAAGAGGCATTTTCTTCCTTGATTTGGTAAATTTATAACAAAGAAGAGGTACTATACTTCAGACTACTTTCTAATCTTTTCAGTAAAATGATTCAATGGGGTGCTTATGAGGAAAGTTAAGTAGTATGAAAAAAAGTTTTGAAATCCTAAAAAAAGGACTTCCAAACTGTGTTGCACAAATAAAACAAACACAAAGGCACAGAATAATCTGAAGAAGTTTAATATTTAGGAAATATTTTGACATGTACCTAACATTTCGTAAGAGTTTCTATTATATAACGCCATGCATCTACAAAAGCAAAAGGGAAGCGGGTCCTTGCTAAATTGAAACTATAAACTAAGTCCCTGTTCATTGGAAAAATAATTCAAAGTAAAAACTGTTCTAGTACTAGATTTTTCTACTTTACAAATTTGCACTCTCACGAGGCAAACAAAACCCGAAGATACTTTATACAGTTAGAAGAACAAGTTATTCAATGACTCCATAACCATTTCTATTGACTATCCCACCTACTAGCAGATGTTTTTAAATGTGTTCTGAGGTTTTAAATAGGCAAGGTGTGATAAAAAAAATAAGTCCTCAGAAATCCAGTATCTGACAGTTTCTCATGTTGTTGAATGTGCATGTTGATGTCCATCTTGGTAGTTGTCATGCCTTTGAATCTTGGATCACAAGCCACAGTACACTTGCTGCACACTGAGGGCAGAGACAGGAATATTAGAGCCCCAGGTTCTAATGCCACTCCATTAACTAGATTCTTCCAGTTAATTTTTTAACAAGCATTCACTGTTGTTGCTGATGTTCAACACATTATTTGGCAAGCATAGTTACATAGTAGTCTCCTCCAAATGGATATCTAAGAGACATTTCAAATTCAACATACTCAGAAACCATACTTCCAACCTTGCCCCTAACCCACCTATCCTCACTCCACACCACCCTCCTGAAGATTTTCTCATCTCAGTTGATGGCAACTCCACCCTTCTAGTTACTCTGGACAAAATTATCAGTCATGCTACTCCTCTTGTTCTCTTTTTCTCCTTCCTCAAACTAACTCTCTCTCTCTCCACTCCCTCACCTTACATCTACAACATCTGAAAATTACTTTGGTTCTACCTCCAAATTACATCCAGAAATCATCCATTTCTCACCACTACCACTGCCACCACCAAGCCCCAGCCCCACCTACTATCATCTCTTACCTATATTATTCTAAAAGCCTTCAAAACTACTCTCTCTGCTTCTTTACTTGCTCCCCTATGGTCAATTTTCAAAAGCAACCAGAATGATCCTTCTAATTTAGTTCTTTCCAGTCCCCTGATCAAAACAACTCTCCAATGGCTCCCCCATCTTATTCATAATAAAAGCCAAGTGACCTTCAATATCTGCACTATAAAGTCACCCCTCCTCACCACTTCCCCCACCCCATCTTACCTTATCTTTGTGACTTATCTCCTACAGTTCTCCCCCCTGTAGTCTCAATTCCATCTAAAACAAGCTCCTTGCTTTCTCTTAAACCACTTGACATGCTTGCTCTGGCTGTTGCAAAACAGAACACTCTTCAACCAGATATCTAACATGTTTACTTCCCTGTTCACATCTTTACTCAAATTTCATCCTCTTGAAAGACCTGCCCTGATTGTCTTATCTCATACTGCTTCCCCACCACCAATTTCCAACCCCCATTTATCCTGATCTGCTTACTCTTTCTTTCCCAGAACACTTATTTTCTAACATACAATCTGATTTACTTTTGTATTATATTTACTGTTTACTGTCTGTTTCTCCAACTAGGATGTAGCAACTTCAAAGGCAAGGATATTTGTTTTATTCACCTAGAAGAATGTCTGGCATATAGCAGACAGTAAAATATTTGCAGAATAAATGAATTAGATTACCCAAGGTGAGTAAATTCAAAGTTCCTAAAACCCAAAGAGCCATCTAATACCCCACAGCCTCATCAGAACTTTCCCTCTAAAGGATGATAACAGCATTGACAGTTTCTTTCGCTGGGCAAATAACCAGCATACACTTGTCATTATATAGAATTTCCACAGGTTTAAGATATAATGAGGTAACTTTTTTTAAGTTTATTTATTTATTTTAAGGGTATGTGGGTGGCTCGGTCGGTTAAGCACCCGACTTCAGCTCAGGTCACAATCTCAGAGTTCGTGAGTTCGAGCTTCCCATCAGGCTCACTGCTGTCAACACGGAGTCCATTTTGTATCCTCTGTCCCGCCCCCGCTCACACTCCCTCTCTCAAAAATAAATTAACCTTAAAAAGAAAAAAAAAAAAGATTATTTATTTTGGAAGAGAGAGCGCACACAAATGCACATGAGTTGGGGAAGAACAGAGAGAGAGAATTCCAAGCAGGCTCCACACTGTCAGTTCAGAGCCAGATGTGGATGAGGCTCCATCTCACCAACCAAGAGAGCTTGATGTGAGCCAAAATCAAGAGTCAGATGCTTAACCAAGTGAGTCACCCAAGTGCCCCTGAGGTAACTTTTAAAAGAAAACAGTAGGGGCACCTGGGTGGCTCAATCAGGTAGGCATCCAACTTCAGTTAGGCCTCCAACTTCAGCTCAGGTCATCATCTCGCAGTCCCTGAGTTCAAGCCCCAGGACAGGCTCTATGCTGACAGTTCAGAGCCTGGAGCCTGCTTCAGAGGCTCACTCTCGCTCTCGCTGTGCGTCTCTCTCTATCTCTCTCTCAAAAATAAACATTAAAAATATATATTTAAAAAATAAAAAATAAATAAGACAGTAAACTAAAATATTAGAGACCTCCACACCAAATTTCCCATTTATGCAAGGAAAATGAGAACAGTGACAAATCAATGATATTAAGAAATGATTGTTAATATTTCTGAGTATGAAAATGGTGGTATAGTTATGAAAGAATCCTTGTCTTCTGGAAACGCATAGTGAATATTTACAAATTAAATAACATGATGTCTGAGATTTGTTTCATAAAATCTGGGTGGGCCCAGAGGAAACTAGATTGGTCATCATTTGATAACTGCTAAAGTTGATAAGAGGTTACAGGATTATATATTATATCATTCGCCCTAATTTTTTATGCTTGAAATTTGTATTTTATATGCTTAAAATGTGCCAAAATAGAAGAAAAAAATAAATAGTATGGAAAGTAAGTTTAAAAAAAAACCCACAAAAACAAAGCCTATATTTCCTTTAGCATCTAGCACGTGACACCCAAATATATGATGAAAAAAATAAAGTACATGTCAAAATTAAAGAACAGTTCCTAGAAACTTCCATAATGACAACAGCAAATTAAAACAAAAGAAAATGACCAAAGTGAGGCCCTCCTTCAGTGTCAAGGAAAAATGGCCTGCAATGTGATAGCACAGTGATCTCAGATTTGAACGACTGGAACAGAAAGGGGACCACCTCAAAAGGCTTTTCATCTTTCAACAAGATAAAAGGCACCATACTTTATTCTACAAAGGTCATTCATATAAATGCAAAATATAATCAAAAGGGACAAGAAAATGTGGCTGAAATTTTATGTACCAAATAACACTGAAACATAATTAGAAGGAATAGTAATAAAATATAAAGAACCAATTTGACTAGAAAACAAATACAGCAGGAAACAAACACTATCTCAATCCCAGAAAAGGTCAAGTAAATAAAAAAATTTTTAAGGCATAGAAAACTCAAATCTTAGAAATGCTAAGGTAGTATAAACTAGATATACAAAACTTGAATCCTTCAAAACATAATTTCTATCACCTCTAGAACCAGTTTCAACAATCTCCCCAGCTAATTAAGTCTGCTCTAGTCCAATGATATTAGCCTATGGGGTTATACAATTAAAACAATTTTTTTAGAGCCACCCATCTAGCTTGTGTACAGATAAATGTTTGGGTTTCTTTAAATTCACATTCAAGTAGAGATAAAAATCTAATGGACTAAAAGTACAAAAAGGCATAAAATTTCCCATCAGGAAAAGAAGCTGTTATTTATGCCAGCTTATCCTGCTAATGTGCCAAAGAGTAAGATGTGATATATGTGTTTCACATTCTAGGAATACCAGATTTTTAGCTACCACCTACATAAGAGCTTATATAAAAACATCTCGAGTACCTATTTTAGTTTGATTTTTCTCTTGCCTCTACTCTTATTTGCCACAAAATCTCAAATTCTTAATAAAAACAAACTGAAATAGGTACCAGAGATATTTTTATGCCATTAATTCCCAGTGCAGTACAAGGCACCCTGTTGCTGATCAAAATAATCTCATTCCTTTTTAATTACTGCAAATACTTTCATTTTATAAAGATTTGTTTTCATGTAACCTAAACAATCATCTTAATTAACCAAAATACTATACCACATTTCAAAGAGTTAAAAATTCACCTATCGTAAATTTGCTCTCGTTAAGTCAAGTCCTTCAACCTAGGGATTATTTATGTCTCTCCTGTTCTAAAAGACAAAAGTAATATCACAATCTGCAAAGTCATTATAGGACTGGTTTAATACAGTAAATAACTCCATAATGAACTAGACAATAATGTGTTATTACTTCATGAAACCCTTAAAAGTTATTATAAACAAGATCTAAACCGTATACACACTTTAATCATTACAGCACAAACACCTAAATATCAAAAAAAAAAAAAAAAAAAAAAGCAGCAATTATTCATCATGAACTATTCAGAGGCACCTGGATGGCTCAGCTGGTTAAGCATTTGACTCTTAATTTCAGCTCAGATCATGTTCATGAGTTCAAGCCCCATGTCAGGCTCTGAGCTGTGTCAGCACAGATCCTGCTTGGAATTCTCTCTCCCTCTCTCCTCCCTGACCCCACTCATGTTTTCTCCATCTCAAATGAACTTTAAAACAAGAAGAAGAAAAGAAATATTCAAATGGAGCGCCTGGGTGGCTCAGTTAAGCATCAGTTCAGGTCTGTTATCAGAGTCATGAGTTCAAACCCTACGTTGGGCTCTGTGCTGGACATGGAGCCTACGTTAAAAAAAAACAACAACAACAAACAAACATTCAATCATTTTACAGTCTCCAAATGTACTCGACCCCTTAGAACCATTCTTTTCCTGAATCCCAAATATCATGGATAGTTAAAGGAAAAAGGACTAGTCATAATAGGAATCTGCATTGTGAAGCAGTGCCTGCTCAGTCAAACATCCAATTCTAGATTTCAGCTCAGGTCATGACCTCACAGATTGTGAGTTTGAACCCTGCATTGGGCTCCGTGCTGGCAGGGTAGAGCCTGCTTGGGATTCTCTTTCTCTTTCTCTCTCTCTCTCTCTCTGCCCCTCCTGAGCTTGTTCTAAGTAAATAAACTTAAAAAAAAAAAATCTGTATTGTGAAAAAAGTTCCTAGCTGATTGTGATATTCATATTCAACCGCATTAAATATGCCCATCCTGAAGGACTTACACTATTGGAATCTCCTTATCTAATTTAATTTATACAGTACTCATTCAACTAACAATTATTAAGTGACAGGGAATATGGCAAACAATGAAAATACATTCATATAGGGGAGCCTGGGGTGGCTCAGTCAGTTAAATGTCCAACTTTAGCTCAGATCATGATCTCACAGCTTGTAGGTTGGATTCCCACTTCGGGCTCTGTGCTGACAGCTCAGAGCCTGGAGCCTGCTTCAGATTCTGTGTCTTACTCTCTCTCTGCCCCTCTCCCAATCGTACCATGTCTCTCTCAAAATTTAAATTAATAAAACCATCTTAAAATTGTTAAAAAAAAAAAACAAAAAAAAAAAAAAAACAGAAAATACATTCATACAAACTGGGGTTCTCTGCTCTCCAGGAAAAGGTGCCAACCATATGCCCAGAACTCCAAGAATATCTATATAGACCACAACAGATTTTTTAAAAGCAAGACATCAGCAGTACTGTGTTCTGCTTAAGAAACAAGTAATAAAGTAGTACAGCAATGAGAAGGATTACCTGTGTGCATCAGAGGAGTTATTTATGAATAACCCAAATTAAGAAGTGAACAAATTCCATGGTTTTTCAAAGTATATTAAGTGGAGCATTGAGGAATTCTTTCACCAAGAGGAATCTAAACACAGCTCCCACCATCCACCATGGGTGAGATGGGGCAGTGTCTGAGTTTGGGACTAAACCTACTTATAAGAGTTCAAGCCCTAATAAATATTGACAATTAAGGCCTTAAAGCCTGTTAAGCCCTCAACCAATAGAGTCGGCATACACACAACTGAGTTTAATCCTGCCTCCACCATTTACAAATTGTATGACCTTAAGTAAATCTCTCTAACCTTCAACTTCATCAAGTTTAAAACAGCAAAAACAATAATCCACCTAAGAGCTGTGGGGGTAAAATTAAATGATATTATGCATGTAAAAGCACTGAGCATACTTCCTGGCACTTTAAAAAAAAAAAAAGTTGAATACATATTAGTGACTATCATTTATTGTTTTTATGATACTGTGAACCCTGGCTCAGTTATTACAGGAGTCTTAGCAGTATCACTTACCTTCAACTTATTTAAAGATTTAGTTTGATCCATCTCTTATAATACATCTCAAATTCTATCTTATGTTATGACCCATATTGGGCTAACAGAGATTTTCCACTATAAAAATGAAGAAGAAAAAAACCTCACATCCAAAAAGATACTACAATTCAAATTATGGACACTTGACTAAATAAACCAAATTTCTTCAGAAATATATTTACTGTAAGATACAGGAAAACATGTTTATAAAATTTCTAACTGACGCTCAAAACAAAATTATATACGTGAAACTAGAGCAGGAAGTTATGAAGAAGGAAGATTAGGAGAAATTGTACAGAAACAAAATAAAATGATTAACAAAGGCAAAACCACACCAGGTCTGGATTAGATATTCCACCAGAACAAATTAGTAAAGAAACAAGACAAAAAAATCAAACATTTATCCTAGATTCGACAAAAAAATTAAGAAATACAAACACTGAGGTAAGAGAAATATGGAGATCAGATCCCAAACAGGCAATCATAAATTTAAAAAAATAACAATTCCGGGGCGGGGGGAGGAAGCTGAAGAGAGAATAGTAATAAAGCCTATAATAAAAACAATTCCTAACTATACCAGTTACTATTCTTAGCACTTTACATAAACTCTTTTAATTCTATCTTAAAGTAAGTCTGTTATTATCTCCATTTTACAGATGTGTAAACTAGGGCACAAAATGGTAAGAACCTTGCCCAAAGACACTAGTATCATGGCAGGAATTGGAAACCAAGCAATCTGGCTCCTCAGTTTATAGTCTTAACCACCATACAATGTCTCTCTAAAATATATAATATTGGCGGCTCCTACACATCCCTGTGGGCTCCTTTGTAGCTCCTCTCAACTTTAAACTTGCTGTGGCTTCCGGTGGTCTGCAGATCTTGCAGATCATCCTAACCCTGCTTGGCTGGATGAATGCTCCTGCATTCTGTGCCCTGTCCCTTGTGGATGGTGACTGCCTTCATCAGTAACATCACCATGGTGGCCCAGGTGGCATGGGAGGGGCCGTGGATGTCCTGCATGGTGCAGAGCACAGGCCAGATGCAGTACAAAGCGTACAACCCACTGCTAATGCTGCCCCAGGACCTGCAGACTGTCTGCGCCCTTTGCGTCATCACCCTCCTGTTGGCTCTCCTTGGTCCGTTGGTCCACCTCACTAGAGCCAAGGGTACCACCTGCATGGAAGACAAGGAGTCCAAAGCCTGTCTGATGCTTTTCTCTAGGATCATCTTTGTCATCTCAGAAGTCCTGACCCTGATCCCCATCTGCTAGACAGCCCACACCATCATCCGGGACTTCAACAACCCATGGGTGCTCAAGGCCCAAAAGCCAGAGGTGGGGGCCTCCTCCTTCTAGGTAGAGCAACTCTTCGCCTCTTGTTGCTGAGCGAGGGGCTACTGTGCCACACCTGCCCTTCTGGGGGGGGGGGGGGCAGGAGGGGGACAGTGGATACCATTATATGGCCCGATACTTGGTGTCTGCCACACATGTCACCTCTTGGGGTCCCTCCAAATACCCCATTAAGAATTATGTCTAATTCCAGTAGGGTAGTGGGGACTCCCGTGACAATACAGCCTAATCCCCTGACCTGCAGCCATCAACATAGTGATCCAGACAGCTTGTGGTTGTTTTTATCTGTGTGTGTGTGTGCGCACACGTGCGCACACACTTTTGTGGGGGGAGGGAGTATACTTCTAATCTGATAACCTAACCAAGAAATTCAGACACTCTCCTGGGCTCTGCTGCTGGTATTTCTCACCTTTGAATGATGGAGCCAAGGATGTGATGCTTCAGGTTCTGGATCTTTCTCCACCCTGGACATCCCCATCTTGGAGGCCATCCTGGAGCTGTGGACCACTGTGAAGGCTGCCTGCTGTTCAGACTGTCCCTGAAGTCCCTCCTTACTGGTCAGGCCTCTAGAAACCCCAGGGGCTCTTGAGCCTGATAGCCTTTAGAAGACCAGGTGATAAGTTACCAGAGAATGCCCAACTCAGTCTTCTGACCTCTAGCTCCTCTATCCTGAGTCACATCTCAGCCATGCTATGCACCCTGACCCTCTCACCTTCAGCCCCTGCACACTACTGCCATGCCTTCCCACATACACACTCACCAGTTTTTGCTAAATAAAGCATGTTCTGTTTCATATGTGTGTGTGTGTATGTACGTATGTATATGTATATACATGAAATGTTTCTAATGTTTCTAATTGAAGGAAAACCTGAAATGGGACATCTAAAGATTTTGAGTACACAAGGAAAAAATAATTAAAACATGCTAAAACCTAGATACAGCCTAGTAAAAATGTTTTTTAGAAATCCTACAGAAAAACAAGGAGTGATAAAGAATTATCTACGAAAAGGAGAAGAGGGGAGGAGAATGAGGACCAGGGAGAACAGACTTCTATTAATCTCAGACTTAAACCTTTCCTCTTAGAAAGTACAACACAAATTATAATGAAGCAATCCTTAAATTTTCAGAGTGAAACAGAAAGATCAAAACCCAAGAACCCCATACCTATACACATACAAGACCAACTGCTTCTCAACTGGACAAAAATTCAGAAAAGAGAACACTCATATGATAAACTCTTCATGAAGATAATTACCCAACTATATATTTCAGGCTAACAAGAAACAAAATTTAAAAAGACATGGAAGCTAGTCTACAAAGAACAAAGAGTGAATAAAATCGATTACACAGTACTAAGACTAAACAACTACTGTTGATGAGTCATAAGACATTAAATGTAAAAAATTCCTGAAAAAACTGATTTTACACACTGAAAAATAACACTTTGGGTCAAAATAACAGAGTTATCAACAAAACCCTAACAAGAAAGACAAAAAATAGATACACATTTACATACATAAGATTTTTTACCTTCAGAGTTAACAGATATGGTTGATCCTTACTATTCACAGATTTTGTATTTGTAAATTCACTTACTAAAACTTACCTGTAATCCCAAAATCAATATTTACAGCATTTTAGAAGTTATTTGCAGACATGCACAATGTGGCAAAAAAATTTGAGTCGCCCAATACACATGCTTCCAGCTGAAGGTGAACAAGGCAATGCTCTTCCTTCTTGTTTCAGCTCTCAAACTCTAAACAAGTGTCCTTTTCACAGTCTATTTATTGTCATGTTTTTACATTTTACTATTTCAAATGTCCCCAACTATAGTGCTGAAGGGCTGTCTGGTGTTCCTAAGCACAAGAACATGATGATGTGACATATGAAAAAACTGCATTAGATAAGCTTCCTTCAGCCATGAGTTAAATCTTCATATTAAACATATATTAAAGATCGCTTTAAACAGAAGTATACATAAAGCAAGGTAATGTGTTCATCGGTTGATAAAAACATTGTGACTAGAAGCTCACAGGAACCTAATTGTACATGTCCCCTAGGAACTACTTTAGTATTTGCTAATTCAGTGTTTGTAGTAGCTGTGTAAGAACATAACTACCACAAATAAAGAAAATCAACTATATCTTGAATCTCCATATTGAAAATTAAAGAAACAGTTTGTTGCAAATGTTTTTACAGAACACATATGTAACCAGTAGTAGAATAAAAAGAAACCGTGTATCATCTTCTCTATTACTTGGATAAAGAATTAAGAACCATAATCTACTCACACAAAAAGAGATAGCAGAAATAAGGCAACAGCAAAAACACGTAAAATTTTAAGAACATAAAGCCAGATGGATGTGAAAGGAAAACCAAAAGCCTGTCATATGAAAGTGAAATGATTCTGCACTATACTAATCGTGACTGAAAACAATTAACAAACAGAGGCAAAAAACCACAAATTTCCTTAAATGTAAGAACACAAAAATAAAGCTGGATTTCTGGTTTCCAGTTCTACATATTAAGAAGCTCAGGGGGTGCCTGGGTGGCGCAGTCAGTTAAGCGTCCGACTTCACCCAGGTCACGATCTCACGGTCCGTGAGTTCGAGCCCCGCGTCGGGCTCTGGGCTGATGGCTCGGAGCCTGGAGCCTGTTTCCGATTCTGTGTCTCCCTCTCTCTCTGCCCCTCCCCCGTTCATGCTCTGTCTCTCTCTGTCCCAAAAATAAATAAAAAACGTTGAAAAAAAAAATTTAAGAAGCTCAGAAATAGCCACTTCATGCTAATAACCAGTAAAAAGCTATACAAATTAAAAAATCAACAACTGTTCTTAGCTCCAAAAGATAGGTGAAGTGACATGACAAACTGCTGCCCCCAAAACTGAACAGACTGTCAGGTAAATATAGAGAATCATAACCCACTGGAGCAGAAACTTCCACGGGAATCAGTGCTGAGGTAGGAAAACTTAAACCGTAATTGAGGCTCAGCGTGGGCAAGTCTGAGAGGTTTCCATTTGCATGGAACATCTTTTTCAATCCCTTCACTTTCAGTGTGTTTGTGTCCTCACATCTGAAGTGAGTCTTTTGTAGGCAGCATATAAATGGATCTTTTTTTTTTTAATCCATTCAGCACCCTATGCTTTTTGATTGGAAAATTAGTCCATTTACATTTAAAGTAATTACTGATAGATCTGTACTTACTGTCATTTTATTGTTTTCTAAAGGCTTTGTAATTCCTCTCTCCTCTTGCTCTTTCCCTTTGTGATTTGATGAGCTTTTTTTTTAGTGGTATGCTTAGATTTCCTTCTCATTATCTTCTGTGTATCCACTATATATTTTTGCTTTGTGGTTACCATGAGGCTTATATATAACAACCTGTAACAATCTATTTTAAGTTGATAACAATTTAAATTTGAATGCATTCTAAAGCTCTATATTTTATCCTCCTGTACTCTGCCTTTTATGTTTTTGGTGGCACCTTTTACATCTTATCTTGTATAGCCCTTAACTAATTATTGTAGTTATAGTTATTTTTACTACTTTTGTCTTTTAACCTTCAAACTAACTTTGTCAGTGATTAGTCAACTACCTTACTATATAGTTAGGTTTACCAGTGAGATTTATACTTTTATATGTTTTCTTGTTACAACCTTGGGAACTTCATCTTCAGCTTAAAGAAGTTCCTTTAACATTTCTTGTAAGGCTGATTTAGTGATGATGAACTCCTTTACTTTTGTCTGGAAAACTCTTTATCTCATATCCTTCAATTCTGAATAACTTTGCCAGGTGGAAGTTTCTTTCCTTCAGCACTTTGAATATATCATGCCTCTCCCTTCAAGCCTGCAAAGTTTTTGCTAAAAAAATATGATAATCTTATAGGAGTTCCTTTGCATGTAACAAGTTGTTTTCCTGTTGCTGCTTTTAAGATTCTCTCTTTAACTTTTGACATTTTATTATATAATGTGTCTTGGTGTGGGTCTCTCTAGGTTCATCTTTTTTGGAACTTTCTAGACTTCCTGATCTAATTGCCCATTGCCTTCTCTAGGTTAGGAAAGCTTTCAGCCACCATTTCTTCAAATAAGTCTGCCCATTTCTCTCTCTTCTCCTTCTGGGACCCCTATAATATGAATGTTAGACCACCTGATGTTGTCCCATAGGTCCCTTAAGCTAGCTTCACTTTTTTTCATTCTCTTTTCATTTTCCTGCTCTGATTGAATGAGTTCCACTACCCTATCTTTGAGTTCACTGATCCTTTCTCCTGCTTCATCTAGCCTGCTGTTGAACTCCTCCATTATATTTTGCAGACCAGTTATTGTATTCTTCAGTTCTGTGACTTCTATTTGGTACTTCTTTATATTTTCTAACTCTTTAAGTTCTTACTGTGTTCACCATTCTTCTCCTAAGTTGAGTAAGCATCTTTATGATTATTACTTTGAACTCTTTATCATGTAAATTATTTATCTCCGTTTCATTAAGCCATTTTTCTGAGGTTTTATCTTATTCATTTGGAACCTACTCCTCTTTTTCCTCATTTTGACTTTCTATGTTTATTCCTGTTTTAGATAAAACTGCCACGTCTCCCACTCTTGAAAGAGTGGTCTCATGTAAGAGATGAACCTTATCATTCAATCATACTGGTTGTCTCTTGAACCTTTGTGATTGTCCAAGCAGCCTATTTTTCTTTTAGTTTGTTTGTTTGTTTGGGGTGAGAGAGGGCATGCACTTTATTTATTTATTTATTTATTTATTTAGGGAAAGAGAGGGCACACACAAGCAGGGGAGGGGCAGAGAGTGGGAGAAAAAGAATCCCAGACTCCGTGCTGTCAGCACCAAGCCCAATGGGGGGCTGGAACTCACAAACCCTGAGATCATGACTTACGCCGAAACCAAGAGTCAGACACTTAACCAACTGAGCCACCCAGGTACCTCAGCCTATTTTATTTTTAATAGCTCCCAGTTGTTGAGGATATGCTGAGACCTGTCTGTGTCCCAAAATGGGGAGCAGGAGGGAATATTAGTCAGCACCTAGATTCAGGTTGATTAGAAGCCAGACCCTCAGGCAGCAGGTTTTCAAGTACATAAATATAGACAGTCTTGTGGGACCACAAGGATAAGCCCTGCTAGCCACCAGACCAGGCAATCTGGAGATGTTTTCTGGGTGACAGTTGCAAAAACTGGTATGCAAAACTGATCCAACAATCAAAAATCACATCAACTGGCTACAAAAGACAAATCACATGATTATATCAGTAGATGGAGAAAAGCATTTCACAAAATCTAACACTCTCATAATAAAAACTCTTAGTACACTAGGAATTAAGGGAACTTCCTCAACTTGATAAAGAATATGTTCATAGATGACATAATTGTTTATGTAGAAAATCTGAAAGAACTGACCAAAAAATTACTAAAACAAGCAATTACAGCAAAGTGGCAGGCTACAGGGTTAACATAAAAATCAATCACTTTCCTATATGCCAGCAATGAACAAGTGAAATTAAAAACACAATACCATTTACAATAGGACTCCAAAAATTATATATTTGGGTATAAATCTAAAAAATTATATACAAGACGTATATGAGGAAAAGCTAGGAAACTGTGATGTAAGATATCAAAGAAGAACTAAAGAAACGGAAAGATATTCCATGTTTGTGTATAGGAAGACTCAATATTGCTGTCAGTTCCTCCCAACTTGATCTATAGATTCAATGCAATCCCAATCCAAATCCCAGAAAGATGCCCTATGGACGTCGAAAACTAATTCTAAAGCTTACAGAAAGAGGCAAAAGACCCAGAACAATTGATACAATACTGAAGAACAAAATCTGGGGACTGACACTACCTGACTTACTATAAAGAGAAAGTAATGAAGATAATGTGTTACTGGCAAAAGAACAGATAAATAGATGAACAGAACAAAATACAGAGCACAGAAATAGACTCATACATATATAGTCGGACAATCTTTGACAAAGGAGCAAAAGCAATACAATGGAGAAAAGACAGCCTTTTTAACAATTGGTACAGAAACACTGGACATGCCAGAATATAAGGAATACAGACACAGACCTTACTCCTTTCCCAAAAATTGACTCAAAATTAGAGCACCTGGGTGGCTTAGTCAGTTGAGCATCCAACTTCAGCTCAGGTCATGATCTCACAGCTCCTGAGTTTGAGCCCCGAGTGGGGCTCTGTGCTGACAGCTCACAGCCTGGAGCCTGCTTCAGGTTCTGTGTCTCCCTCTCTGTTTGCCCCTCCCCCTCTCATTCTCTCTCTCATTCTCTCTCTCAAAAATAAACATTTTTTAAAAATTACTCAAAATAGATCACAGACCTAAATGTAAAATCAAAACTATAAAACTTATAAAAGATAACGCAGAAGCAAATCTAGATGACTTTTGGACTGGTGATGACTTTAAGATACAACACTAAAGGCATGAGCCATTAAAGAAACTGATTAGATGGACTTCATTAAAATTAAAATTTTCCACTCTGCAAAGATACTGTCAAGAGAATGAAAAGACAAGCCACAAACTAAGAGAAAATATTTGCAATAGTGATATCTGACAAAGGAAACTTATCCAAAATAAACAATTCTCAAAACTCAGTAAGAAAATAACCTGATTTTTAAAATGGACAAAGATCTTAACAGACACCTACCTCATCAAAGATACAAACATGGCAAATAATCGTATGAAAACGAAGCCTATGAAATAAGATGAAGCTCCATATGTCATCAGGAAAATGCAAATTAAAACAATGAAATCCCACTACATACCTATTACAAGGGCTGAAATCCTGAATAGTAACAAGACCAGATGCTGGTAAGAATACGGAGTGACAGGAATTCCCATTCATTACTGGAGGGAATGAAAAGTGGACATCCGCTGTGGAGAACAGTTTGGCAGTTTCTTACAAAATGAAACATACTCTGACCATACAATCCAGCACTCCTTGGTATTTACCAAAGGGAGTTGAAAATATGATAATGTCCACACAAAAACCCACACATGGATATTTAGAGCAGCCTTACTGATAATTACCAAACCCTGGAAGCAACAAAGTCCTTCTGCCCTACAGCCCTTCAGTAGGCAAATGGATAAACTGTAGTACATCTAGACAATGAAACATTATTCAGAGCTAAAAAGAAATAAACTATCAAGTCATGAAAAGACATGTAGGAAACTTAAATGTACATTACTAAGTGAAATAAGCCAGTGTGAAAAAGCTGCACACTGTAGGAGTCCAACTATGTAACATTCTAGAAAAGACAAAATTATGTAGACAGTAAAAAGATCAATGGTTGACAAGAGCTGAGGAAGCAAAGAACAAAAAAGAGGATTTTTAGGGCAATGAGAACACTCTGTATGACACTAAAATAGTTGATATATGTCATTATATATTTGTCCAAATTCATAGGAAAAGTGAACCCTAATGTAAACTATGGACTTTGAGCGGTAACAATGCAGATTCGTCCATTCTAACAAATGTACCATCATCCTATGAGAAATGTTGATAATTGAGGTTACGCATGTGTGAACGCAGAGGGTATATACAAAAATCTGTGTCTTCCGCTCACTTTTGCTGTGAGCCTAAAACTGCTCTAAAACATAAAGCTTATTTTTAAAAATAAAGTAGTAAGTCAGATACATCCTCCCCATAAGAGGGGCAAGCTCCCCTGGCCTTCAGTCCCCACCCAAAGGGCTGCAGCATTTGCCAAAAAGCTCACATTGCTCTTTTTTCTTCTTTCTAAAAACAATTCAGTGAGGGGCACCTGGGTGGTTCAGTCAATTAAGTATCAGACTTTGGTTCCATTCACGATCTCATGGTTCCTGAGTCTGAATCCCACATCGGGCTTACTGCTGTCAGTGCAGAGCCTGCTTGGGATCCTCTGTCCCCCTCTCTCTCCACCCCCCCGCCAACTCGTGTGTATGTGTGTGCGCACACGTGCACTCTCTCTCAAGAATAAACATTAAAAAAAATTTTAATAAAAACAATTCAGTGGGTTTTAGTACATTCACAAGGTTGTACAACTATCACCACAGTCTAATTTCAAAACATTTTTATCACTCCAAAAAGAAACTCTTTACCCACTTGCAGTCGCTCCCCATTCCTCCTTATCCCCAGCAACCTCTAATCTGCTATCTCTTCACATTGCTTATTGTTTTTATAACTTTCTAGCCTTTCCTGACTATTCAAAAGACTATCTAGTGCATGCCTCCCTCCAGCTGCTAGGTAAGTGATAACAATCTCAGCACTTTTCCCCCGGAACAGCACAGAACCAACAGGTCAATTTCCTAGAATCAGTCTCTGAGGTGTATAATCCTACTGAAAGAACCAGGCATTTATAATTAACTGAAGCCTGTTCATGCAGATTTATTCACCACCATCACCATCACACCTGGGAGAACAAAATGGTTACTACCAATTGAATGCTCATTCAGAGTTCAACTTAATAGGTGCCAAAGCCAAGGTGGTCAGCGTTGACAGCTGAGAATAACTGGTTTTGAATCACAACCTCTACCCTGACAAGTTTTATGACTTTGAGCAAATTACTTAATCTCCCCATGTCTTAATTTTTTTTAAGCTATAAAATAGGGAGGATCATGTTACCCACCCCCCCCCCCCCGCAGAACTGTTGTAAATATAAAACGAGCTAGCATAAGTAATGTGCTTAGAACAAACAATACATTTAAGAACTTAATGAATGCTACTTATTGTTGGTATCTATATTATCTATCTATTAAAAGATTCCTGAGAGGTGCCTGGGTGGCTCAGTTGGTTAAGTGGCCAACTATGGCTCAGGTCACGATCTCACAGTTTATGAGTTTGAGCCCCGCATCAGGCCCACTTCAGTTCCTCTGTCCCCTTCTCTCTCTGCCTCTAACCCACCCACTAACTCACACACACACTCTCTCTCTCTCTCAAAAATAAATAAAAACATTTTTAAAAATTTAAAGAATTAAAAAAAGTAAGAGATTTGGGGCAACTGGGTGGCTCAGCTGGTTGAGAGGCTGACTTCAGCTCAGGTCATGATCTCACGGTTCATGGGTTCAAGCCCTGCATTGGGCTCTGTGCTGACAGCTCGGAGCCCGGAGACTGCTTCGGATTCTGTGTCTCCCTCTCTCACTCTGCCCTCCCCCTGCCCCACTCATGCTCTGTCTCTGTCTCTCAAAAGATGAATAAACGGGGGCACCTGGGTGGCTCAGTCAGTTGAGCGTCTGACTTCAGCTCAGGTCATGACCTCATAGTCATGAGTTCAAGCCCCGCGTCGGGCTCTGTGCTGACAGCTCAGAGCCTGGAGCCTGTTTCAGATTCAGTGTTTCCTTCTCTCTGCCCCTTCCCCGCTCATGCTCTGTCTCTCAAAAGTGAATAAACGTTAAAAAAATTTTTTTTAAATATGAATAAACGTTGATAAGTCAATAAAATACGATTCTTGGGGCACCTAGGTGGCTCAGTCAGTTGAATGTCCAACTCTTGATTTCAGCTCAGGTCATGATCCCATCCATCCATGGTCATGGGATGGAGCCCCACATCAGGCTCCATGCTGGGCATGAAGCCCACTTAACATTCTCATTCTCTTTCTCCCTCTGCCCCTCTCCCCTGATTGCACTCTCTAAAATTAAATTTTTTTTAATTTTTTTAAAAAGATTCTTAAATGGGGTCAAAATATGATGAGTACTAAAATAAATTAAAAAAAAGCTGGTGGCTAACCATGGTTGGACCATATGAAATCACCAATACATGACTTTTTTTGACCTATAGAAATGGTAATTTCATGTGATTCAAGCTAACATATACTTCAAAGAGACATACTTAAAAGTACATGGAAAGTTGGGGGGAAAAGGACAAATCATATCAGGTAAATTAAAATAAAAAAGATACTGAGATAGGCAGATTCAATATCAGAGTATAATTTGGCCTAAAAGCATTAAATAGGACAAATGAGGTATTTTTATATTGATAAGCAGTACAAGTCACACTGAAAAATCTCTTAGTCAAAAGCCTATATACACCAAATAGTGTAATATCAAATCCATAGAGCAAAAACTGTTCAAAATACAATGAAAAACTGACAGACAATTCAAGCAGAAGACAATTAGCTGTTAACAAATCAAGTGCCTTCTAAGAAATGAGGATACAGACATGAAGTTTAATTGGTATGATTCATTAATAGATATGTACATAAACACTCTATCATTCTGGCCAAACATAAAGGTTCATTTTCTCACACACCACATACACACACACACTCAAATTTTTAGAGTAGAGGTTGTTTAGGATACTTCTCTGACAAAAATACAGTAAAACTGAGTATCAGTAAGAGTTTATGTCAAGTAGAGGGGATCCTAATTGCTCATTTATTGACAAACATTCCCCAACCCTGACTAAAACAGATGATCTGTCTGGTGCACTGATGCTTCCCCAACACCTAAAAGAATGTCTGACGCATGGTAAACACTGTATAAATATGTACTGAATGAAATTAAAAAGCACTAAATACTCAGGACAATAGGGACTTCAAAGCTACAATCATAGACTGTTTAAAATGTAAAAATGAGAATACTACATGTCAAAATATTTCTGGTTTTGTTCCAGCATACCTTTATAGTAATATTATTATATAAACTACACAATCTGAAAGCATCAACTGAAAATCTATTCCAACTAATAAAAGATTTCAGAAAAATAACAGTTCTTAGAGCACATGAAGTACACAAAACAGTGCTGGTTGTTATTATTACAAATGTTTCTCTACTTTCACACATTTGATAGTTTTGTACTTTATATAATGACACTCTCTGCCTTTCTCATGCCAAAGGCAGCAATTTACATCCACAGGACAAAAATTATTTCCTGCTCTTCTGTGATAACATCATCAGCCCCTGAGGAAAAAGGCCAGATCTCCTCTGCAGCAATGCCCATCAAGTAAAATGCCTATCTTCACCGCTACCATGGACAGGGGTGTAATCCCATGCAAAAGCTTCCTGGCCAACAGTACAGTAAGAAAGTAACTGGGCCTCCCTCCCCAGGGACCGTGAATCCCTGGAAAGAATCTCAACCAACCTAAAAGCAGTATCTAACTATTATCTAGAGTTTTCACATTTTCTTAGCTACCTATAAATAGAATACATCCACCCCCTACACACACACATAAATCAGATTATTAGAGATTTATTTTTTTAAACATTTTCTGAAATATATTCTCTATGAAAACAGATGATCAGTATTGTTTTTATTTATTCATATTAATGTTTACTTTGAAAAAGAGAGACAGAGGGTGAGCAGGAGAGGGGCAGAGACAGAGGGAGACAGAATTTGAAGCAGAGTCCAGGCTTCAAGCTGTCAGCACACAGCCCGACTCAGGGATTGAACTCACCAACCGTGAGATCATGACCTGAGCCAAAGTCAGCCGCTTAACCGACTGAGCCATCAAGGCGCCCCATGTGTTTTTATTTTTAAGCAAGCCTGCCAGATACAAAATACACAAATTCAATAGCTTTCTTTTAGGCCAGTAGTATCTCATTACACCAAAAAGAGGGTGAGAGGAACCCATTCAGAAAGCCAGTAAGAATAAACTTCTTATACAGAGAGTACTTACAAAAAATACTAGTTAATTCTACCTAAGTACTTAAAATCTCCAATAAACACAGATACATATAATTTTCCAGGATAGCAGAATTCAGAAAACAGACTATTATATAACTATATATTGTAAAGATGCCAGATGATTTACAGGTTCAATCTAATTCCATCAAAACTTTAAAAGGCAGTTCTTGTGGGAGTGTCTGCTTGGCTCAGTCAGTAGAGCATGCAACTCTTGATTTCAGCCCCATGTTGGGTATAGAGATTACTTAAAAAAAAAAAAAAAAAAAGTTACTTGAAAATTCACACAATGATCTAACCTTTGGGATAGTGGTTAAGGACATGAGCTCTATAGTCAGACTACCAGCACTTGATTCCTAGTTCCTCAGCTTTAATGTGCTCTTAAACTAAGTATTAAACCCATCTGTATCTCAATTTCTTCATCTGTAAAATTGTGACATAACACCAACATCATTGGCTTGTTATGAGGACTGAACATGCTAACACATGTAAAAAAAAAAAAATTTGACATATATCACGTACTCAGTAAATATGTATAAAGTAGTGTCAACATCTGGAAGAAAACATGGGGGAAAACAATCAAGAAAATTTGGGGTTAAGGGAAAGAAGGCATAATCACCAGATAGATTAATTGAAATTACTTAAGACTGATAAAAGAAATTGCAGGCAAATCAAAGAAACAGAATAGAGAATTCAAGAGCTTCCCAGCATGAGATTTTGGTATCCAATAAAAGTGGCAAATTACAAAGCATTTGTGGAAGGACAGGTTCATTCAAAACATTACTGAAAGGAGGGATTATTCAATAAGAAGGTGGTGGGACAAATGGCTATTAGGGAAAAAATTCAAAGTGGCACCTACCAGAAACCAAACTCAAAACAAACATCAAAAGGATTTTGATTTTTTGTTAAATGACTAAGAAAAAAACTACAACTATTTCTGTTATCAGGGTAGGAAAGAAATAAGCATAACGCAAAGGAAGAAATCATGAATAAAAAGACTGATAAATGTAACTTCATAAAATTTTAAGACTTCTGCATATTATATAATAAGAGCAACATTTAAAGGCTAGAGTTTGGGTTGGGTTGCCTAGGTGGCTCAGTGATGACTCACTCAAGTCATGATCTCACAATTTTTGAGTTCGAGCCTTTCATTGGGCTCTCTGCTGTCAGTGTGGAGCCTGTTTCAGAACCTCTGTCTCCCTCTGTCTGCTCCCCTCTCTCAAAAATAAATAAACATTAAAAAAAATTTTTAATAAGATAAATAAAGGCAAAAGTTTGGAACATGACAAATGGTATTATAACAAGTTGTTACGGAAAGAAAAAAAAAAGATGAGTACTCCAATAGAAATGAACTAAAGAACATAAAAATACAAATGACCAACATCCATATTATGTATTTTCTAGTTTCCATTCTCTCTCTCCCTCAGTTGTACAGCAGCCCCAGAGCATCTGGTGGTGGGGATAAGGATGCAGGAAGAAGAGAGGGGGCAGGCCTCTAATTGAATCTAAGCCAATTAACTTAATACCTTTTACTGTAACACTTTGTTCCAAAAGGAGCTTTAAGCCAATTAACATGGCATTTTCCTTTGAACAGTACAGGAAAGAATTTAAGAACTAAACTGTCTCATCAGATTAAACCCACAAAGAGAATGTAGTAGAGAGGAGAGAGAAGCTGTCCTCCCTCTGGACAATATGGCATAGAGATAGAAGGTCTGTAAGAGATTGCAGGTGTCAGAGAAAGGGTAAAGAATTCTTCTTGAAACAAGGAAAGGAGAGGAGAGGAGAGGAGAGGGGAGGGGAGGGGAGGGGAGGGGAGGGGAGGGGAGGGGAGGGGAGGGGAGGGGAGGGAAGGGAAGGAAAGAAAAAAAGTTTTGACTTCATTAAAGTTAAAGAACTTGAGGAGATATGCTTTGCAGTTAATGAGAATTACATTTTAGTTTAAGTCAAAAATAACAGTAAACTGGAATATAACACCTAAATTGTTTTTCAGAGAACCTGCTATTAAGACATATAATAGGGTAGGTGTGCCTGGATGGCACATTCAGTTAAGGTTCCGACTTCGGTTCAGGTCATGACCTCAGGTTCGTGGGTTCCAGCCCCACATTAGGCTCTGTGCTGACAGCTCAGAGCCTGGAACCTGCTTTGGATTCTGTGTCTCCCTCTCTCTCTGCCCCTCCCCCAGTCACTCACTCCCCCTCTCTCAAAAAAAAAACATTTTTTTTAATTTTTTTTAATTTTGAGACACAATAGGGTAGACAAAATAGACAAAGCTAAATTCTGTAACTATTGTTGATCTCTCTCAGATGTAAAAACAAACATATTTTCATTGCCCAAGGAAAGTAAATGTGTTGGAAAATTATAATGCCCTGTACAAATCTCATTGAAAATGTTCAGATGGGTGGTGCCTGGGTGGCTCAGTTGGGTAAGTGTCCAACTTCGGCCCAGGTCATAATCTCACGGTTCGTGAGTTCGAGCCCCGCATCAGGCTTTGTGCTGACAGCTCAGAGCCTGGAGCCTGCTTGGGATTCTGTGTCTCCCTCTCTCTCTGCCCCTCCCTTACTCATGCCCTGTCTCTCTCTGTCTCAAAAATAATAAAAATATTAAAAAAGAAAATGTTCAGATGGAATGGTAAATAAAGCTTCTCTAAAAATGAAGGGAATTATTTAAGAGAACTATAACAATTTATAAAAATGCATGCATGACAGTATCATGAGTTGCTAAGGAAAAACATCTTTATCTGGTCTAAAAAAATAACTTTTATGGTAAAACTTAATTATTCATGCAAGAGGAAGAAGTGAATAATTAAGTTATCAAACAAACGCTCCACTGTCAAAGAATAACCATCATTCAGCCTTATGGCAAAGTCATCCAAAATGATATTATTTTCTATCTTCTCTTATTCTGAAATAGAATAAAAATGAAATTAGTGCAGAGATAGGTGTTTGAGGACTTCTTGAAACTGGTGAAAGTTCTCCCTCAAGCTGGGGTGCCTGGCTGGCTCAGTCGGAAAAGCAGGTCACTATTGATCTCAGGGTTGTGAAATCTGAGCCCCACACTGGGGGTAGAAACTACTTAAATAAAGAAATAAACTTCTAAAAAAGAGAGAGATAAGGGTGCCTGGGCAGCTCAGTCAGTTGAGTGTCTCTGGATTTTCACCTCAGGTCAGGAGATTAAGCCCCAAGTCAGGCTCTGGGCTGAGTGTGGAGCCTGCTTAAGATTCATTCATTCATTCATTCATTCTCTCTCTCTCTCTCTCTCTCTCTCTCTCTCTCTCTGTCTCCCTTTGCCCCTCTCCCCTGCTCGTGTTCTCTCTCTAAACTAAAAAAAACCTTTTTTTTATTAAATTAAAAAAAAGAGAAAATCCAGGTGTTGGAGTTTACTGAGTACCAACCAGTGACTACTGTGAAAACCCACTGGCTCCACCAAGCACTCTAAACCGAGACTACAGCCAACACTCCAAATGACTTAATAAAAGGCAGAGATAAGCCCAAAGACAAAAATAGGGTTTCTTTTTTTCTTTTTTTACATTTAGTTACTTTTGAGAGACAGAGACAGAGCGTGAGCGTGGGAGGGGTAGAGAGAGAAGGAGACACAGAATCCGAAGCAGGCTCCAGGCTCCAAGCTGTCAGCACAGAGCCTTGAACCCATTAACCATGAGGTCATGACCTGAGCCGAAAGTCAGATGCTTAACCAACTGAGCCACCCAGGGGCCCCTGACAAAATAGGGTTTCTTAAAGCAGAAAAGAAAATCAGAGATAAGTTCATCTAAATGTGGTAAAAGATATGCCTTTCTTAAAAATGTATACTCTACCTGGAATTAGTGGTATACAATCTTGTGAACATACTAAAAACCATCCAACTGTATACTTTAAAATGGAGAATTTTATGGTATGTGAATTAGATCTCAGAAAAAAAAATCCATGTAACTAACTGACATTTACATGCAAAACCTTCCAAAAAGGAAAATTATATATAAAATGACTTATTCATCACAAGTTTTGTGTTTACCAAGAATCTATTATTAAGCTGTAGTTTCTGTATGTTCCAAGATTTCTTTTCTCAAAACAAAAAGTGGGAGGGGGGCGTGGGGGGATCCAGGTATATACACTGTCACCCTAATAAGCCATGGGATTTGAGTATCTGAATGGACATGCAGACCCTTTGGTAACATCCTCCATAAACAGTCTCTACATCCGCAAATTTGTGAAAGCCTGTTGTAGTTGCAGTTCAGAGTGGCTGATTATCTGTTCTTTTCAGAGTGGTCACTGGTGTTCAGTAAATTCTAACAGCTGGATCCTCCCATGGGAAAACTGCTTATGCCTTTGCAGACCTGGGCTGGAAACTGAGTTGCCTGGTCCCACTGACAGCTTTCGTCATACAATAAAGAATGTAACAACATTCACCTAACACTTTTGATCAGGAGTTCTCTGTTTTCTAGGCAAGACAAGTTCTAAGCTGTCTACCCCAAATAGGCAGATGACTGTCACTTCTCTATAAAGCCTTTACATCCTAGAAACAATCCCATGTGAGGATTTCTCTCTTCCAGGATACAGAGGATAGGAAGCATCCAGGGGAAGTGAGAAAAGCATCTCCTTGTCTCAAACCCAAATAGACACTGCATTTGCCTTTGTTCTACAAAACTCAATAAGACAATAGAAAAAAGTATACCCTAATATAAATTAATTTGCATTTCACATGAAAATATTATAGGGGATTCCTGGGTGGCTCAGTCGGTTAAGGGTCTGACTCCAGCTCAGGTCATGATCTCACAGCTCGTGAGTTGGAGCTCCACATCGGGCTCTCTGCTGTCAGCACAGAACCTGTTGAGGATCCTCTGTCTCCCTCTTTCCTCTCTCTCTCTCACTCAATAAATAAATAAAAAAACATTTTAAAAATAGATTAAATAAAAGGAAATATTATTAAGTAAATGTTAAGCTGTTATTATAAAGTTTTATTTTCATAGAAAGAGCATAATTGACTTGACTGTAGACTAAGTCCTCAATTCAGACAGCCATCAGTGTCATGGAAAAAAATCTAGCTAGCTGGCTCACATTGCCAAGAAAATACTATTGACCTGAATTACAGGTATCGTGCCAAAAATAATTACCATTTACTGAGTATCTATGTATTTATGATACTTCTAAAAACTCTACAAGGTAGCTATTATCCTCATTTTAGAGATATGAAAACAGGAAAAGAATAGTTAAGTAATTTGCCCAAGGTCACAGTGTTAGTATATAGCTGAGACAAAACTCAGAAGCAACTCAACAAGACTCCAAAAATCCTGCTTTTTCCACTATGGAATAATGCCTCTTAAAAGAAAATGCATATAGTAGTAATACCTACCGTTAACTGAGTGCTTATTTTGTACTATGCAGTTTACTTTCCATCTCAATTGCCCTCACAATATATGGCGATCTAATATTAATCCATTTTTATAAATGAAGAAACAACAAATACTAAATGACTTATCCAAGGTCCCAAAACTAACATGGCAGCCTGACCAGAGAGGCCATATACTTCACCACACACACTTACAACCACTCATTAAGCTTGTCATGTAGCAGACACTGTGCTACATACTTTTCTTTCTCATATAATCCCTCTAAGAACAAGGAAACAAAACTCGAGATTTTTAAAAATTCAGCAACTTGGGCCACCTGCGTGGCTCATCAGTTAGACATCCAACTCCTGATTTCAGCTCAGACTTGCTCTCATGGTTCCTAAATTTGAGCCCCTCAGGGGCCTGCTTGGGATTCTCCCTTTCTCTGCCCTGCCCCTCTCCCAACTGTGCTTGCTCTCTCTCTCCCTCCCCCCCCCCCCAAATAAGTAAACATTAAAAAAAGCCTAGACCCAGAAGACAAATGGAGTCCATAATAGCTCAAAAATAGAAATTTATACTGCCACAATTTTACCAATCGTATAATCTTCCTTAATCATCATGTGCTAATCTTGCATGATTAACTCTGCTTTCCCTTTAGTAAACATAGTCAGAAGCTGGTAGTTATTACTAGCATTTACTATTTTGCTTTTTGTCATTTGCTCTGCCAAGAGCTTTATATATGTTAATTAACTTGTTAACTGAGATTAACATAGAAGTGAGTAAAGTGACTTCACTGGCTCACAAGTCTAACTACTGTTACATTTTAAAGCCAGAGTTAAAACTAAACTTCAAATATAAGAAGTATGCCAACATGTTCAGTCTAATCCTATCAATTAATAAGCTAAAAAAAACTGGTAGAGATGCCCCAACATGAGACTTATCTTCCAACACAGGAAGGTAAATTCTGGTTTTCCCAAGACATTTTCACATGACTATATTGCTTAACCAAAGGTATTTTATTTTAATCTACTTAAGTTACAGCTGAGATGACAGTAAAATAAGTATTTCTACCATAAAAAACAGAGCATTAGTTATAAATACAAAATAAAAAACTAACTGCTCTAAATGGGTATGAATAGGCCCAGATATTAAATAAATAGCCATAAACATAGTAACGCTACTTTATACAAGCAATCCCTTCTTGATTCCCAAAGTTTACACTTGGGAATTTACCAATTATAACCAAAACCCAAGCACAAAGTAAGAAGTCAAAGAGTTTTCTTTTTCCACTTCAACTTTCCAGCTTAACACACAGCTAAATGTTATTTGTTGTATTTTCTTCCTAAGGGCAAAAATGAGGCAGAAATTCTCTCCTGCTTCTGAACAAAGGAATTCGGATAAAAACTCAAATATTTTACATCAAAATTACCATCTTTAAATCAAGTCTTACAAATGGAAAATTATTTCCAAGAAAATCAGCACAGAAGCCAGAGTAATTAACTCCACATCTGAACTTCACTTTTTTTCAAATATTAGCAAATAATTTTCCTCCCGCTTGTCAGAGCCAATCTCTACCTTCAATTCTGACTTCTTTATTTATGTATGTCATTTAAGTCATTTGTACCTAATATGCTAAATATTATTGGCCTTTCATATAGTCCCAGCACACTCCAATTACACCTGATGTTAGGACAAGCCATTAGTAGGAGATAAAAGTTTAAAAATGAGGGGCACCTGGGTGGCCCAATCAGTTAAGTGTCCAACTTTGGCTCAGGTCATGATCTCCCAGTTCATGGGTTCACACCCAACTTCACGCTCTGTGCTGACAGCTCAAAGCTTGGAGCTTGCTTCAGACTCTGTGTCTCCCTCTCTCTCTGCCCCTTCCTGGCTCGCGCTGTCTGTCTCTCTCTCTCAAAAATGAATAAACATTAAAAACAAAAAAAAGTTTAAAAAAGAAAAGATGAAGCCTTTTACAATTTGTCATAGTTTTGTCAAAATATGTCAAACTTCTGTGAGTAAAGAACATATTTCAACGTGTCCTATCAAAAAAAAAATGATGAAAATAAACACTTGGGAGAAACACAGAAATGAAATTCATATTTGACATATCCTGAAATAAAACTCAAGTACTACAATCTGAAGTATATTCTAATCTGTTTTAGATATAGCTACCCAGTAACTATACATTGTACTTGGCGGGGGGGGGGGGGGGGGGGGGGGGGGGCGTGGAATTCTCAATATCCTTCTTGCTTCACAAGAGTACAACAGTATCCCAAATCCCAGGTCACAAAAAGATGTACTTATACACATTGTAGAAGATTCCTATGTGCCCTAAAAATAAGAAAAGGAGCGGTCAGAAAGTGAGGCTGTCAGGACAATGAGGACATCCAAGAGCATCATAATGGACCAAGTCTGGGTTCTATGAAAATATCTCCACTTAACTACAGTTAAAGGCATTTTCCAGCAGTCTAAATACTAACTTCTAGTTCGTATCTCCTCACTTTCTGGTTTCTAACCAGTTATGGATCGAAATCCCCTACAGGAACTACTGTCCTTTCAACTCAGTTCCACTATGAGGTATTTTCTACCCTTCAAAGTTCAAATTTTAGATTAGCATACTTCATAAGGCAGAGCTAACTTCTGCAAAATAATTTTTTTTAAATAAAATGTCTTAACTAGTGACAGATAAAGAGAGGGGAAAGAGAAAAACGAGGGAGGGAAGAAGAGACAGGCCTAATGCAAACAACTTAGAAAACTCAGCAAAACCGTGTTTTAAAGCATTTCAAGTACATTTTTAAAACCAAATCAGTAAATAGTAACTGGTTCAAGAAGAGTTCCAGAATTCTGTCCCCAAAGAACAATACAATTTAGTACCAGGAATCCTAGCTCTTGTTACAATTTCTAGCATCAAACAGGCTATATACAACTAAACTTATGTTTTAACCTTACTTCATTCTATAGATAAAGGGACTATTTATCATGTTACACATATTTAAATCTTAATGTCTCAGGATCTCCCTTAACTCATCCAATTAAAAGAATGTACAGCAAGAGACCACTCAAGAAATATGTACTAATAATTATGTGCAAAACATTCACATAAATTTTAAGGCAAGTCAATGACTTTTCTGGGTTTTGCTATACACACTTATATAAATAACACCTCTTTTTCAAAATAGTAATAAACTAAAGCTATTTCAAATGACACTTACGACCCTCAAAGAATATTAACTAATGCACAGTTGATCCATATGCAACCCTTCCCCAAAAACATAGAGAACATTATTGAGATTTTATTCTGACATGAAAATGAAATCCTATATGGATAACATTCATATGGCCAAGTCTGCGATATAGGATACATCAGCATACAAAGATAGCCTCTTGCTTTCAGGAAATGAATAAGTCAAAGAAATAATATGAATCTGAAGGGATACCCGTTTTCTATTAACAATACAATTTAGGAATGTAACAAGTATCACATACTATGTGTTTTATGTGGCAGTTGTAATTTTTAAAGATTTAAATAAACTAAGTCTAGTTTGTTGAGATTACTATAATTCACAAATAATAGTTATCACTGTATAGTATTATTTATTAAATGCTTACTATGAATGAAACAGTGCTGGACATTTTAGTTACCTTTTTGTTTATATTCACAACAATCACTGAACTAATTGCATTCCCACCTTACAAATGAAGGACTACATTCAAAAGATTAAATAATTTGTTCTAGTTAATACACCTAGTTAAAATACAGAGTCCAGATTTGAAGCAACCAAATCAATACCACTTTGCAATGATCTGTCTCCTACAATGACTGCTCATAGGCCAGATGCCCATCTCAAGCCTCGTAGGCATGGGCGGGTGGGGTGGGTTAGGAGGTGGGGAGACCCGGTTAAATGGTGTAAAACATGTTTGCCTAGTTCCCTGACTAAAGTTTCCATCTGAAGGGACTGTGGCTATGGCAGGTGTCATGACTCATTGCACTGAAAAGAAAATAGATTCTTCTGTTCTCCTACTTCTATGTGGGGCTTTCACTTCTTGCTAGGAAGAGTACAATACTGGAATCCTCACCACTTTTCCAACCTCCCTTTACCAATAATAAAGCCCAATACTTCATTTTGTCACACATTCGGAGCCTATGTTTCCGTTCTCAATTAGTTAAGAACCTGGAGAGATGCAGAAGTGACTCAATTAGACCCTCTTAAATCTCCTACTGACATGTGCAATAGAGTTAGAGAAATAGAGGGGTTTGAGATCAAGCAGCTATCATTAATGAAACATACTAACAACATCAGGTGAACCACAGGGAAGGCTATTAGCATTTACAAAGTAAGTCAGTAACATAACTTTTTTATGTTTAACTATATGGTTTCAGAGATAATCTATTTTTTAACATGCACTTACTTCAATCTATGAAATTTTCAGACCATTTGGTCTGGCCACTTTGAAAAAATTACCACCAGCAGCTTTTTTGTTGCAAAAATTGGACTCTACCAGTGCACTTAGCCCCAAATTCTAACCCCAAGCCTTATCAGTCTGGCCCATCTTCCCTTTATTAATATAGGAGCCCTCCTAGACCTTTACTTACTTTGCTGAGCCAAGTCTGATGGTTTCCTCATGTACTGAGTGCTCCTAACTCAAGTTTTCTGTTATTCCAGAAAGTTCCTTGGTTATGCCCCAAGAATCTTCTAGTATTGTTCTCTGTTCACTGGCTGATAAAAACTAGTAGGGCAGTAAGCAAGCTGATCATGGCATACCAAGCAGTCGTAAAATAAAACCAAGGAGAAAGAACACAGCAAGAATGTGGGAGGCAAAGGAGGAAGAATGTGATGTTCCACATTCTGACTGACCAATCTGCTTTTTCTCAAACCAGTACACTTGCATCCCAAGGCGTAAACTGAGACATGCTGGGAACATACTACAAAAATGAAGGTGAATGCTAAAACTGGCACACAGCGTTAGCACTCTTCATTCACTCCAGTAGTCCAAAATTAATAGGCCAGTAGTGTTTTTTTTCCTGCTAGTAATTAAAACATTTCTATATTTATAGAATCAGTATGCAAATAAATGCAATTTTCATATGAATTCTTAAGATAAAACAGATAATTTAAGAAATTTTCAAGCTACCCCAGGTATATCCTGAACTTCCAAAGGGCAGTCTTACTCTCTTTGCCTTTGGAGTTCTTTGCAGGTAGTTTAAAAAGCCCTATTTTACACAAATGTGGGAGGGGGGGTAAAATCCTAACAACTGGATTTGTCTGGATTAACAAACCTAGAAACTTTCTCCAACCCCCCCAAAAAGAGCCAACCACTGCCTCAATAGTGCTTCTACAAAATTTTACATTAATTTATATTCCTACTCTAGCATTTATCATACCACATAATTACTTACGTGTCTATCTCATCAATTACAACTAGTTCCTCTCGGACAGCAAGTACCCTTTATTCAACTTTGTATTTCCAGCTCCTAGGAAAGTGTCAGGAACACAGCACCCCATCTGACAATATCACACTTGTTAAATAAATGAATGAATGGGTTAAACTTAAACATTTCAAAGAACAATAATTTCTTTCTAGCAAGATCACAACAAAAAGAATTTTTTTAATATTTTAATTGCATCAGACAACCCATACAAATACCAAACCCAAATCCACTTTACAACTATAATGGGATTTGAAAAACTAATTCAGTTACCCATAATCAGGAAACCACCTTCAGATTTAATATAAAGGAAAAGCAAAACACTAACCACACACAGTTCTTTACATAAAGTATGTCCTTTCAGATCAGAGAATTTCTGGTGATGCAAAAACAAAACTGTGATTAAAATGGAAAACCTTTACAGATGATGCTGCCATTCTGTTTATCTCAGCACATCTCATTAAGGGCAAGAGATCTCAAGACATAACAAATATGAATTACAGTATATTAGTCTAGCTTTAATTACCTATGTTCTACTTCTAATTCTACACTTTAAACCTATTTGGTTCTCTAGAGGGCAAGTGTCTCTACTTTATGCAGACTCAAAAGGAAAACCTTAATTACTTTGGGGGGCGGGGGGAAGCTATAATTATTAAAAAATAGTGACTATAATCTTCATATCTTTGCAAAGCTTTCCATCTGATCAGAATTCTCAAGGTAGTGTCAATCAAAAATGGATAACTATTTTTAAAAGCAACATTTCTGCCTACATTCTAAAAAGTATTCTATTTATTTTAGTGTAAAATTTGAATGTTCTAGTATTATCATCTCAAAAATTTAAATGTCCTATATTTTACTGAATAGATACATACTTTGATGTACACATTTCCACTTAAAAATGTTGTATTTTTTATATGTTTATATATACATATTATTAATGCTCCCCCAGTGTCTAACACATTGTATGCAATTAATAAACATTTGATTAATTAGGTCCACAAATATTTTAGCTTTCATGCCAGACACTGCTCTAAGCACAGGCATGGTAAACCTAACAGATAATGGACTTTGTCTTCATGCAGCCTTCAATTTTGTGAAGAAGGCAGAAAATAAGCAAACACACAAATATGTACTTCTCAAATATGCAAGTAGAATGAAACAAAACAAACAAGGTTGTATTAGCAGGGGGTGGGGTATCCTACTTTGGACTACTTAAAGATGCGTCTCTGAATCTGGGCATTTGAAAGAAGATTCTCCATCCAAAGATCTGGAGACAAGATCATTCCAGGTTATGGGAACAGTATGTGGAAAGGCCCTAAGTTTCAGATATTGAAAAGTCAATACAACTTGATCACAGAAAACCAGAAAAAGAATAGATTTCTTAGAAACTGGCAAGGAGACATGTAGTTTTGTAGCACATGTTAAAGATTTTTTTTTAAGTTTATTTATTTATTTACAGAGAGAGAAAGCGTGCGTGCAGAAGCAGGGGAACGACAGAAGGGGGGCGGGGGGGGGGTGGGGGGGGGGGGAGACAGAGAATCCCAAGCAGGCTCCACACTGTTAGCAAAGTCCCACGCAAGGGCTCAATCCCACGAACTGTGAGATCATTACCTGAACTGAAAACAAGAGTCAGATGCTTAACAGACTGAGCCAACCAGGCGCTCCCACATGTTAAAACTTAAAGATTTATTCTAAGTGCACCAAAAAACCTAAAATAAAGCATTATAGATGAGGTGTGTGTAAGAAAAACCAAGATTTAGAATGTCAGAAGTCCTTGGTCCTACATCAAAAGCTTGGAAAGGAAAATAATTTTTTAAAAAAAGTGGGGGGGGGAGTGTCTGGGTGGTTCAGTCACCTGAGTGTCCAACTCTTGATTTCAGCTCAGGTCATGATCCCAAGGTCCTGTGATTGAGTCCTTGTCAGGCTCCACACGGAGCATGGAGCTTGCATAAGAGTCCCTCTCTCCCCCTCTGCCCCTCACCCGCTCACTCTCTCTCTAAAATAAAAAGAGGCACCTGGGTGCCTCACTTGGTTAAGTGTCTGACTCTTGATTTTGGCTCAGGTCACGATCTCACGGGTTTGTGAGTTCGAACCTCACATCAGGCTCAGAGCCTGTTTGGGATTCTCTGTCTCCCTCTCTCTCTCCCCCTCCCTCTCTCTAACTAAATGAACTTTAAAAAATAAAATAAAAATAAATTTAAAATCTTGGTAAGGTACACATAGATTTCAAGTTAACATGTTTAAGGTGTATACGTTAGGTTTTTCATGATTCCCTAGTTTAATCAACTTTTTTTTAACTAACCCATCACCTACCAGACATGATCACACTCTCCTCCCTTTCCCTTTCTATGTCCATACTAGAACAGTAAAATGGTCAAATAAAAAAATAGAGAATAAAAGTAAAAAGTACATGGAAAATGACAAACTGGAAAATTAACTTCTGAATAACTGAGCTGACTAGCTCTTCTATAGGTTGGAATGAAATGAGAACACAGGTCTATGCAGAAGATACAGACATTCTGAACTGTTTAAATTTTTATCACTTACATTATTTTTTAAATCAAAACATGGACTATAATTACATTTCTCACTGGAAAGCTTTTAAAATCATATAACTACTTACCAAAACATCACCAAATCTTTCAAATATTATTTCTACTTAATTTTTCATCAAAATGAAAAAGTGAGGATTAGCTCTTATTTTGTGAGATTAACAATTTTTGTGTCTTCATCTTCTACCTGAAACTCAAGTATGCTGAGAATGTCCTTGGAAGTTTCAACCTACAATATTCTATTCCACTGTTCAATGGAACACCTTTCATCTCTACCAAATGAGTCCGAACATTAATGTCCAAAAAAGGCTAGAAGCCAACATTTAACTCTACCAGAATTTTTTAATTTTAAGCCAAATTTTAAAGAAAATGTACATAACAATCCAGTGATCCATCCACAAAAATCTGTCACAAATAAATACCCAATAATATGTGAAAATACAAAGGCACACATATTAGCATTGTTTTCAACTGGCCCCGGGGGCCTGGGGGGCGGGGGGGAGGGTGAAGGGGCAGGCAATCTAAATATCTAATAAGAAAATAGTTCTGGGGGGCGCCTGGGTGGCTCAGTCGGTTAAGCGTCCGACTTCAGCTCAGGTCATGATCTCGTGGTCCGTGAGTTCGAGCCCCGAGTCGGGCTCTGTGCTGACAGCTCAGAGCCTGGAGCCCGTTTCAGATTCTGTGTCTCCCTCTCTCTCTGCCCCTCCCCTGTTCATGCTCTGTCTCTGTCTCAAAAATAAATAAACGTTAAAAAAAAAATTTTAAATAAAAAAAAAAATAGTTCAATAAGTTCCACGGTATTAAGCTGGCACAGAATTGTCACAGTAAGGTATTCAAAATATACTATGTCTATTATAAGTTCATTTCTTTTTTTTTTTTAATTTTTTTTTTTAAGTTTATTTATTTTTGAGACAGAGAGAGACAGAGCATGAACGGGGGAGGGTCAGAGAGAGGGAGACACAGAATCGGAAGCAGGCTCCAGGCTCTGAGCCGTCAGCCCAGAGCCCGACGCGGGGCTCGAACTCACAGACCGTGAGATCGTGACCTGAGCCGAAGTCGGACGCTCAACCGACTGAGCCACCCAGGCGCCCCCCCCTTTTTTTTTTTAATGTGTGTGTTTATTAAACAATATAGGGGGAAAGTAGAATTTCACTTTTACTTTAAATGTATTACAATGTGCTACCCAGGATTTTAAAATAAAGGCAGAAAACTTTGAGAAATAATTATTTGAAGGTATAATTTTACATTCCTTTAAATAAAACAAAAACGTCATTTTAAGTAAAACCTAAAAGAAATAAAATTTAAAATTATCCTCCAAAGTACTTTACTTCTGTCATTCTCAAAGCAAGGTGCATACAATTTTCTCCATCTCAAGTGGAGTATTTACCTCCTGAACAGTCCCTAACCAGTGGACTCTGAAGTTAGACTTAAATGATTAAGGCATCTCCAGATTTCTCCACACTTCCCAGACCCTGGCATCAAACACAGGACAAAGGGGAGCATTAACAAATCCCTCCTCTCACTAAAATCACATTTCAATGAAGTCTATGAGCCCTAAGAGGTCCTCCAATTTTAGATATACATGTATCTGACTGATGGAACCTAGGTATGTATCCATGCCCTAGATGAAAAGGCAGTGGGGGGGGGGGGGGGGCGGGGGGGTGGCGCGGACACACCTGGATGGCTCAGTGGGTTAAGCATCTGACAATGAACTCATGGTTCATGAGTTTAAGCCCCACATTGGGCTCTGCACAGTGCAAAACCTGCCTGGGATTCTCACTCTCCCCTCTCTCTCTCTGCCCCTCCCTCCTTCTCAAAATAAATAAACTTTAAAAGGGGGTGGGGGGGCTGGGAATAAAGCATCCAGCATTTTTAGCTTTTAGTGAAAGCTCTGACTCATAAATTGGGAGAATATGCCAAACACAAGGAAGGAGTTCAAATGTTGAAAAGAAAAAAAAAAAAAAAAAAGACAAATATTCACTATTCATAACAACACCAGTGCTCTGTCAGTGGACTTGAGACTCTTGACCTCAGGGTCATGCATTCAAGCCCATGTTGGGCATGGAGCCTACTTAAAAAAAAAAAAAAAAAAAAAAAAAAAAAAAAAAAAAACCTATAAAATTTAGAGTCAAAATATCACACCACAAATAATTTGTTGGTTATACGGTAAAAAATGAGCTTTATAACAGAACAATTAGAGATTATCACCACTTTACCCAGTGATCTCAGCATCACTAAGACGAGGACAATCAGACATGTGCCTCCAAATACAATGTATTATGATCTACACACCAACAACTATAAATACTGGTGCCCAAAATGCTTTAATTTAAACAAACTTTCAGGGGTGCCTGGGTGGTTCAGTCAGCTAAGCAAATGACTCTCGATTTCACCTCAGGTCATGACCTCACGGTTCCCGAGTTCGAGCCCCTCATTGGGGGCTCTGCGCTGACAGCATGGAGCTTGCTTGGGATTCTCTCTCTTCTTCTGTCTCTGCTCCTCCCCTGTTTCTGTCTGTCTCTCTTGCTCTCTCAAAAATAAATACACTTAAAAATACATATTTTTAGGAGCACCTGGGTGGCTCAGTTGGTTAAGTGTCCGACTTCAGCTCAGGTCATGATCTCACAGTTGGTGGGTTCAAGCCCCGCATCTCTCTCTCTCATATCTTGAAGCCCTAACCACCAATACCTCAGAATGTGACTATATTTGGAGGTAGGACCTTTAAAGAGGTGATTAAGTTAAAATGAGGCGATTAGGGTGGGCCCTAATCCATTTTGACTAGTGTCCTTCTAGGAAGACACAGAGACACCAGGGATGTACACACAAAGGAAAGAACATGTGAGGACACAGAGAGAAGGTAGTCATCAATAAGCCAAGGAAGGAGAGAGTCCTCAGATGAAATAAAATCTGCCAACACCTTGATCTTGGACTTACAGTTTCCAGATCTGTGAAAAAAATTTTCTGCTGTTTAAGCTGCCAGTCTGTTGGTTTTTTGTCATAGCAGCCCTAGTAAACTAATACAGACATTTCAGGTACAGGTAGCAAAATGTTGATACGGGCTTGGCTTTTTACGATCTAAGGAATTGCTAGTTAGGTGTGAGAATGTGATTATAGTTATGTAAGAAAATGGGGTTTTTTTAATGTTTATTTGAGAGAGAGACAGAGTATGAGTGGGGGAGGAGCAGAGAGACAGAGACAGAACCTGAAGCAGGCTCCAGGCTCCGACCTGTCAGCACAGAGCCCAAAGCGGGGCTCAAACCCACAAACCGTGAGATCATGACCTGAGCTGAAGTCAGACACTTAACAGACTGAGCCCTCCCGGTGCCCCAGAAAATGTTAATTTTTTAAAGATGCATTTAAATATTTAGGTATAAAATAAATCAACTTCTATAATTTGCAGTGACCTACCAAAAAAAAAGAGATGAAGATGGCAAATAAAAACTGTTCAATGTAGATGATTACATGAATATTAAGTAAACTACTCTTTCTTATAAATTTGAAACTTTCTATAATGAAAAGTTAAAAACTTATCTGTATGAAACTGATTTATGGAGAAAAACTGATCATACAATAGAATGATTCCCAACTAAAAGACATTAAAATGAGGAACAAAATGAATACAAAGATAAACAAAACTTTAATTATACACTCAACAACTATTTGTTGAGTGCCTAGTATGTGCCAAGTACTGTATACAGGGAGGTAAACAAAAGAGACGTGGTCCTGTCTAATCTGTCTAATAAATTATAAAATTATAAATTAAATATTTAATAAATATTTAATTATATAAATATATAAATTACATATAAAAATATGTAAGTTTTTAGAAACAATCTTTTTTTTTTTTTTTTTTAACAAATTTCTCTTCCATCTCTAAAAAGGAGTTCCTCAAAATTCTATTCTGGGTCTCTTCTATTCTACTTAGTCTCAATTAGCACATTTCAAACTCAAACATCTCTCTCAAGTTTTATAACCATATGTCATACTGCCTATAGATATCTATAATATTTACTGCATAGACATCAAAACTTGAGCTCATATTTTCTTTCCCCAAAACTCTGTTCCTCCTTTAATCTCTCCTGATAGAGGCCCAAAAACCAATGATTCCTTCTCTAACCCCTAAATTTAGTATATCTCAAAGTCTTATTGATCTTACTTCACAAAAACTTAAACCTGCTTATTCCTCTCCAACTTCACTACTTCCACACTAGATCACTTACCTGGATTACTGTAATCATTTTCTAAATGGCCCTATCTCCAACCTTACTTCTCTCCAAATTCATTCTACCTACGGTAAACAGACAACATCCAATATCACCATGTCTTTGTTAAACAAGATTTTTAAATCACTTTTTCCACATACTGAAGCATATTTCCTTCAAGCATCACTCAAAAGCTGGTCCTGAAATAAAACTAGCCCATAGGAGTAATTCTCCCAGCTAGTTTAGAAAACAAAAGTTACATGAATTAAAAACAATAGTTATAATTATTTGGGAAGCATAGGGTCCCAACACTTCTTTATAACATTCAACTATCACCAAAATATGTTACACTTAGGGTTGTCAGATAAAACACAGGACACTCAATTAAAATTTGAATTTCAGATAAACAATAACTTTTAGTATAAATATGTCCCAAATATCACATGTATTTTTATTTGCTAAATCTGGCAACCCTAGTTATACTAACAAAATTATCACAGCTGACAAACTCTGACTTATTTATACTTTTTTCATTATAAAGTTTACTTACATTTGGGGAAAAAAATCCCATAATCCAATCACACTAACACAATTAGCATTTTAGTGCATTCTCTTTTTCTTAATTAAATTTTATACTCGCCCTTCCTTAAAAGACAGGCATTTCCTTATGTTAACAGTCAGTGTAATTATTTTCATGCTATATAATGGTTCTCAGAATAGATGGATGATAAATTTCCTACAATAGAAGACTTTAAGTTGCTTCCAGTATGCTGTTACTATAAATAATGCTGCTCTGAATGTTCTGCAAACACCTGGGGTTTTTTTTTTTTTTTGCTTTTTTTTTTTTTTTTAATGTTTGTTTATTTTTGAGAGAGAGAGAGAGAGAGAGAGAATGCAAGTGGGGAAGGGGCAGAGAGAGAGAGAGAGACAGAGAGAGAGAGAGAGACAGACAGACAGAGACAGAGAGATTGAGAATGAGAATCCAAAGCACACTCCAGGCTCCGAGCTGTCAGCACAGAGCCCAATGTGGGGCTTGAACCAACGAACCCTGACCTGAGATCATGACCTGAGCTGAAGTTGGATACTTAACTGACTGAGCCACCCAGGTGCTCCTACAAACACCTTTTTATCTCTTTCCTCTTTTTCTGTAGTTATTTCTTTAGAATATTCTCAGAAGTGAAATTACTAAATCAAAGGTTTAGTAAAAGGTTATGAGCACTCTAACAATTCTAGATACATATTGCTAAATTACAACTCACTAGCAATATTTGAATATGCCCACTTTACTAAAATCTAACCAGCCTTCCATACAGCCTTTACTGTTCTTTAAAAAATTGAAATAGGTATAAAATAGCCTTTCATTTTGTTTTAATAAGCCTTTCTTTGGTTACTGATAAGATCTAACATTCTTCCACCAGTTGCTTATATTTCCTCTGCTATCAACTGCTCATTTCCTTTACCCATTTCAAAAAATGTTTTTGTTCTTTACAATAATAAAGCTTTCCCAAGTGAAGAATGAAAGGGTCAACTGTCTAAAATTCTAGTCACATGGACCAAACAAAAAACTATAGTTTATTTCTTCAATCCTCATCTTCCAGAAATTAGTACAAACATTTGTTATATACTCTCATTGTATATACATATATTATCTCAAGTTTCATGTAAATAACTTTCATGATTAAAAATAATAAGAAGCTGAATTGACTCAAATTTCCCGATTTAAATACCAAAAAGATCAGTTCAACCCAATACTTGGATATGCCAAAGAATCTTATCTTATTTAATTTGATTACAGAAACAGAAATCATGTTGCAGATCTAATCTCTTTAATAATCCAGATACACAAAGGAACTTGATTCTGCAATCAGAGTTGATTTTCCAATACTATCAGTAATCCTGCAAATATAAATATGCACAACTGGTTTCAATAGAAGACAGGGTAAGAAAGTAATTAAGTAACTCAGCACAAATTCATCTATACCATTAGAACAGAACTCAAAGCTCAAAAGCTAAGAGGAGGACTTTAAATGTCAGGGATTTTTGAGATAACCTAATTTATCTTTCCTCCCCCACCCGCCACCCATTTTGCAAAGGAAGAAACCAAGGCAAAATAAAGTCAAACAACTTTCAAGAAAGTCTGAAAGTTAGTTAAGGGCAAGAATATCTGCTTCATTCTGCAATCAGCAAAATTTTATTGAGTGCTTTATTCGAAGCTCGGGAGATACCAAAAGTAGGAAAAAGTTAAGTCCTTGCTCTCAAAAAGCTTACATGCTACGAAGGGGTGGGAAGGAAGGAAGGTAGGAAAGAAGGAAGGACATTTCTATGACAGGGATAAGTATTTTGAGGACAACGTGGCAGAGCATGCCTAGATCAAGGGACCACTTCAGATTGGGTGGTTTGGAAAAGGCTTGGAGAAAATTAAAAGCAGAGATCTGAATGACAAGAAAACAGGAACAGAAAAAGAGAAGGAGAGAACATTCTGATTAGAGATTCTCTTATATCCAAGCATTTCTCGAGGTACAGCAAGGAGTAAAGGTGGGGGAGGCACCAATGTTTTCCATTTTGTTTCTTTAAGATTTTATTTTTAATTAAGCCCCACACCCAATGTGGTGCTCACACTCACAACCCTGAGATCAAGAATCACACGCACCACCAACTGAGCCAGCCAGCCACCCTGGCAATGCTTTTCTTTTTTTTTTATCACAACACGGACCATTTAAGTAAAAAGGATATTACAAAAAGATTCAATAATAAATATGGCACAAACTTGTTTTTCAAGTGATACACAAATCAAGATAAAATATTATCACAGGAAAATATCTTAATGATGATTTCACTTCATCTACTTAGAGTAATTAACCAACATTTCAATGATCACATTTGAAGGTGACAAAGTAAGCACATTTTAAGATTTATTGGTAATTTTTTAAATCCTTAGAAGATATTAGTGAAAGAATTAGGACAAGATAATTCTAATGAAGATTTTGAAACAAGATTTAAAAATTAACATTAATCAGAAACTTCCATTTTCAACTTTCCTATTACTTTTTGACACCAGCATATATAACACCTTAGGACTTTTTTCCAGCAAAACTATAGATCTTAAATGATGCTAGGGATATTGGGGTCAGAGAATAAGATGGTTGTTTCAGCCAATAATTCTGATCTTTTTAAAAATCAGTTATTTTTAATACATGTATATATTACTTTCCCCACTACAGTCAAGTTCCTAAAAGACATGGTTTACACCTCGTGCTTCTATACATTTCCCCACAGCACCACCACACCACCACAGGGCCCTGCAAACAGAAGAGATATAAGGAAATGGCAGCCCCGCCCCCCGTCTCCCCCCCCACCCCCCCTCCGGGCAGTAGCAGCAGTATAGATCTCAACAGCTTATGGCATTAAAAGAGAAAAAGATGGGGAAAAAAATATATCATTCTTGGATTATCTTAACATAATATCACAAAGGAACAATTCAACAATCCATAAGCCTTCAATAAACTGGGCTCAGCTCAATGAAAAATAATTACCTAATAAAGTAAGTAGTTTAGTATCATAAGCATTTTTAATAAATAAAAACAAACAAAAAGCCACTCATCTGCTTTATGAGATTTTAAGCCAGAATATAAATGTTATGCCACATCTGATCAATCTGGTTCTACCCTAAGCCTTCACATAAAGCCACAGGCCCTCCCCATCCATGTTTTCTGTGTGAGGTCAAGATCACTGGGATAAAATTTCTTCTCTCATTCCCCAGATCATCCAAGTATCCCTCCCCCTATTTTTTAATCTTCATTCATTTTTTAAATGATCTCTATGCCCAACATGGGGTTCAAACTCACAACCCTGAGATCAAGAGTTGTATGCTCTACCAACTGAGCCATCCAGGTGCACCTCACTCCCCCTATTTTTTGGTTTGCTGTTGTCAATTAAAGTTACTAAAAGTAAGGCATACTGAGGATTCTGGCTCGGTAACAGAGCCAATAATACCTATCATGTATAGAGCACTTTCTATACACCAGGCGCTCTATACACTTTCTATACACCTATTTTATTTCTTAAATTTCATAGAATCATGAGCTATTATTACTTTCATTTTACAGATACATAAACCCAGAAGTAAGGTTATTTATCCAAAGTTCCACAGCTAGTAAGTCTGTCAGATTCAGGATCCTTTATTCCCCAAGAGATCAATAACAATCCCATCATAAAGTAAGATGATGGCGATATGAGGCATAACCACCAACACAAATGAACAAGGTCAGAAAGCAGCAAGTCCAGGAAAAGAAACTCTACAATCTTTTCCATCTACTTTAAACACACAGACATCATAACAATTACAATCTTGACAAGGGCTAAAGTTTTTCTGGTTGGTAATCCAATTTGGAAACTAAATAATTTACTGCCATCTAGCTCAAAGGCTGTATTTTTATAAACTAGTTATTATTCATTTGAAGAGATTTTCATTTAATAAGGTTAATGACAGACCCAGTTCAGTTCTAACATAGTTTACAAATTCACTTAAAAAGTGTTACTGAGGGGTGGCTCAGTTGGTTAAGCATCCAACTTCAGCTCAGGTCATGATCTCACAGTTCGTGGATTCGAGACCAGTGTGGGGCTCTATGCTGACAGCTCAGAGTCTGGAGCCTGCTTGGGATTCTGTGTTTCTCTCTGTCCCTCTCCTGCTCATGCCCTCTTTCTCTCAAAAATAAATAAACGTTTAAAAAAATGTTTTCTTTAAGCCTATACCATAGTCTAATGCAGAAACAGGTAAGTTACAATACAATGTGTTAGTATCACAACAGGGAAGAAAACAGAATGCTCTGAAAACACGTATAATAGTCTATGGTTTCAGTGAAGGCTTTCCAGATCATGGTATCTATGCTAAGACCACAACTACAAGCCATCCAGAAGAGCAAAGAGATCTAATCCACACTCTTTCAAAACACCTGGTACTCAAATGGTCAAGAAGCCTAACTCTGATACCTTATAAGCAAATAATTTCTAACCAATGTTACATGGCAAATACTTTGCTGAACTTTGTCTAGTATTTTGTAAACTCTGCAGGTCTCTGTGTGTCATATATAAGAAGAAAACTCCACGGTTATTCAAAGCCCTTTGGAAATCAATCATTCTGGATCAGCAATTTGATAACTGAAGAGTTTACCCTCTGGTTTCCTTTTTTTAAATTTTTTTTAATGTTTATTTATTTTGAGAGAGAGAGAGAGAGAGAGAGCAAGCAAGGGAGGGGCAGAGAGAGAGGGAGACACAAAATCCGAAGCAGGCTCCACACTGTCTGCACAGAGCCCAATGCAGGGCTTGAACTCACAAAGTGTGAGATCATGACCTGAGCCCAAGTCCAACACTTAACCTACTGAGCCACCCAGGTGCCCCAACCCTCTGGTTTTCACACTACAGTTGACCTTTGAACAAGGGAAGGGTTAAGGGCACTGACCCCCTTGCAGTCAAAAATTCACATATGACTTTTGACTCCCACCAAAACTTTAATAGCCTATTGTTAAAAATAAAAAAAGAAGGAAAAAACAATTGACAACTTTATTTTTTTTTAATTTTTCTTTAAGTGTTTATTTATTTTTGAGACAGAGAGAGACAGAGCATGAATGGGGGAGGGTCAGAGAGAGAGAGACACAGAATCCGAAGCAGGCTCCAGGATCTGAGCTGTTAGCACAGAGCCCAACGCAGGGCTCGAACTCACGGACCGTGAGATCATGACCTGAGCCGAAGTCGGACGCTTAACCGACTGAGCCACCCAGGTGCCCCAACAATTGACAACTTTAAAAGTTGTTTAAAATGAAAAACAAATAGCCTATTGTTGACTAGAAGCCTTACTGATAATGTAATCAACACATATTTGACATGTCATATGTATTATATACTGTATTTTTACAATAAAGTAAGCTAGAGAAAAGAAAATGTTATTAAGAAAATCATAAGGCGGAGGTGGGGAGGGCGCGCCTGGGTGGCTCAGTCCAACTTCAGCTCAGGTCATGATCTCAGGGTTCGTGAGTTCAAGCTCCACATCAGGCTCACTACTTAGCACAGAGCACAGAGCTTCGGATCCTCTGTCTTTCCTCTCTCTGCCCCTCCCCGACTTGCACTCTTTCTCTCTCAAAAATAAAATAAATATTAAAAATAAAAAAGAAGGAAAATCGTAAGAGAAAATACATTTACACTTACAGTAAAAAATCTGCTATAAGTAGACCTGTGCAACTCAAAACCACATTGTTCAACACTCAACTATATTCCATATAAAACAACTTCCTATGATAAATACCTTAATGCCTTCATAAATGTGCTATACAGACCATATAGTTAACCATCTCTTGGTAAGTGAGAACCTGACAAATTTTGATTATTACTCTACTATTAGAAATACAATGGATACCTTAAAGCTAATTAGGTTGTGCAAGGCTGTTTTCCTTATACTATCTATAGTTTTTAAAAAAATTTTTTAATGTTTGTTTATTTTTGAAAGAGAGAAAGAGAGAAAGAGCACAAGCAGGGGACGGGCAGAAAGAGAGGGAGACACAGAATCTGAAGGAAGCTCCAGGCTCTGAGCTGTCAGCACATAGCCCAATGCGGGGCTTGAACTCACAAGCAGTGAGATCATGACCTGAGCCAAAGTCGAACACTTAACTGACTGAGCCACTCAGGCACCCCTTTATTTTTGTTTAATTTTTTTAATGTTTATTTTTAAGAGAGAGAAAGAGAGCGCAACTATCTACAGTTTTTAGATTCGTTTTTTTTGTATATAGTTTTTCTATTCTGCACTGCTATCATGTCAGCAATCTCACTGTCCTGTTATCAGTATGTATGCTTACGACAACATCTCACCTGTTCTAAATTATTCCTCCTTCTAATCTGCTACCTTAGAAACAAGCATATTTAACATAAAAAATAAGTTATCAGTGATAAATAAAAAGATTTATAAAGAATTAATTATAAAAATGACATCTACTCTGGGGTTTTTGCAAAATTCAGAGAAATGAGGAGCTGCCTACACAGGGTCTACATAGGTAAAGAGTTATGATTTCAAATCTTCATACCTCTATCTAAAATGTCTCTCTCAGTGCGCCTGGATGGCTCAGTCAGTTAAGCAACTGACTCTTGGTTTTGGCTCAGGTCATGATCTCACAATTTGTGAGTTCAAGCCCTGCATCAGGCTCCACACTGACAGAAAAGAGCCTGCTTGGGATTCTCTCTCTCCCTCTCTCTCTGCCCCTCCACCGCACATGCTCTTTCTTTAAATAAATAAACTTTAAAAAAATAAAAGATCTCTCTCATTTAAAAAAATGAATGAATGAATGAATGAATGAATAAATAAATAAAATAAGTCATGCCTTCTTTCAAGCTCAACTCAGATATTTCAGGCAGCCTTACCTGAAATCCTAGGCCAGGGTACATAACACTCTGAAGCTTTCCTGTAAGACACATCCTATGCTGCCCCGTCCTCGTTAAACACCACTGTTTTGATGTTTCTCCAATATGACTGTCAGCTTAACTAACAGTCTCTTACCTGTGCTTTTTATGCACAGAATTCATACTCTGCCTTATAAATGCTGTTGAATAAAACAATGTCAGAGAATGAAACTGAATTTATGGCCATAAAGCCATAACATTCCATATAATAAAAATGACCTTTCATACCTATGATGACATTACCTTTCTTCTCCCAAATACACATTCGGGAAATCTAAATTTAAGGGAAAGTAATATTAAAAGTATTAAATACAAGCATGTGACAATATACTATTAAACTCTTTTACCCACCTCACCATGAAAAATACCTTTTTATCTTAGAGGGAAAAAGACAAAAATACATAACTACATTTTTCCCAGGCAACTACATACTTCTGCTCAACCTAAGTGCAAAAAATTGACATTAAAGAATGGTGACTGTTGATGATCCAAGCTAAAAGTTATCTTGGCTGTATCTAGCTACTTCAAGTTGTTAGAAGAATAAAGAATAAAAGTCACCCATTACAGGACTCATATATTCTTAATGTTGGAAGGGTCTTAGAAGTTACCTCATGTTATTTAATACACTCCTCCTCATTGCAGAAAAAATTCAATTTGCTAAAGATCATCCAATCCACTTGTTATTCAATAAACCCCTATATTTTTTCCTTCATCTTTCATTCACTGATCCTGTGGACCCACACAAAATAGGTCTTCTGTGCAAACAGCCTTTCAAATATTCATGTGTTCAACTTATTTTATGGTTCAACTCATTTTAGTAATCAGAAAGTAATTTAAGTGTTTATCTATTTCCAAGATTTCTTTGGCTCCTCAAAAGTAAATGGGGCACCTGGGTGGCTCGGTCAGTTAAGCATCTGACTCTTCATTTCAGCTCAAGTCATTACCTCATGCGCTCATGAGTTCGAGCCACACATCAGGCTCTATGCTGACAGTGCAGAGCCTGCTTGGGATTCTCTCACTGCTCTCTCTGCACCCCTCTCTCTCAAAATTAGCAAGCATTTTTTACTAATTATCCAGTAAGATGAAAACACCAGACATATTTACAGGTGTTCTTTTGTAAACCTTATTTTTATTCTCATAACCACCCTATGAAATAGGCAAGATAAGTATCATCACCCCATTTAAAGAATCATCGATAGTAGTTGAGCGTCACAATGAGGCAGATTTAGGAGCAATCATCCACTTGTGAGAAGGATGATTTTAAGCAAGTTACTGACCTTCACCATTTCCTCATCCACAAACTGGGAATAATATTATACTAACTCCTACCCCACACTGTTATTGTCAAGATTAACTAGAGAATGCACAGTATCTTATATAAGTAATCCATTAAACCCTCAATGTTAGTTCATTATTACTCAATAAAGAAATCACTTTTTTGGTAAATAACTTTTTCTCTCTGAATTTCACAATAGCAGTAGATCAAGAATTAAGGTCATGTGTTCTACATACCTTGTCTTCCATAAAATCAAAAAATGATTTTAGCTATTTGCAGTTTAATGATTATTTTTGCCCATATTCATACCCCAGCCCAACCAAAATTTTTAAAATCTATTATTATCCTTTTCCAAATGAAATTCTCCAAAATGCAAAAATCACTAAAGCCCTCTATTTTAAAAAGTAAATTCTCGGGCCGCCTGGGTGGCTCAGTCGGTTAAGCGTCCAACTTCAGCTCAGGTCACGATCTCGCGGTCCGTGAGTTCGAGCCCTGTGTCAGGCTCTGGGCTGATGGCTCAGAGCCTGGAGCCTGCTTCCGATTCTGTGTCTCCCTCTCTCTCTGCCCCTCCCCCGTTCATGCTCTGTCTCTCTCTGTCTCAAAAATAAATAAAACGTTAAAAAAAAAAAAAAAAGTAAAAAAAAAAAAAAGTAAATTCTCCTCTGTGTAATATAATAAAGTTTCACTATGATTAGCATGCAATGAAATTTTTATGCAAAATGGCAAGTATCACATTAATTGCTAAACAAACTGGTTTCTCTAACCTATTGTTAAATTACCTTTTAAAAACTGTATCTGGTATCTTCAAATGGTAGAGATTGCTATTTTATTGTTTGTGAAACCAACTGTAGAAACCTGTTTCATCCATCAAAACTACTCACAATGTAGACAATATAAAATGCATTTCAGAATTAAAAAGAAAAAAAAAAACTTGAGGCCTAGACTCATTCACGAAAAATTAAGTAACATAACTCATGCATAAAAATGTTATAGTTTGCTAGTATAGGTAAACAGACAGTCCTAGGATTTGAAGAAGAATAATAATATTCTAGAATACTGAGGGAAAAAATGGATAGAGGAAACAAGACAATTGCAATTCAGTACCAACTTGGGGCACCTGGGTGGCTCAGTCGGTTAAGCGTCCGACGGCTCAGGTCATGATCTCACAGCTCACGAATTCAAGCCCCACTGAGCTGACAGTGCAGAGCCTGCTTGGGATTCTCTCTTCCCGTCTGTGTCTGCAACTCCCACTTGCCCTCTCTCTCTCAAAATAAATAAGTAAATAAACTTAAAAATTTTTTAAGGGGCGCCTGGGTGGCTCAGTCGGTTAAGCTTCCGACTTCGGCTCAGGTCATGATCTCACCAGTCTGTGAGTTCGAGCCCCGCGTCAGGCTCTGTGCTGACAGCTCAGAGCCTGGAGCCTGTTTCAGATCCTGTGTCTCCCTCCCTCTCTGCCCCTCCCCTGTTCATGCTCTGTCTCTCTCTGTCTCAAAAATAAATAAATGTTTAAAAAAAATTTTTTTTTTAAATAACATGAAAGAATACAGTTCATGAGGGAAGAGCTTGGTGGAAATAATAAATGAATGAGGTCTGATGGCCTCAGAAGCCAAAGTAACAAAATTACTATAAAACACCCTAAGGAAAAAAACAAAAACCTAAGAAACCATATTGTCTGCCAGTATATATATAGGTTCCCTTCAGTGGTTGACTTTTCACTAAATTAAAATATATCTATTTAAAATGTCATACCAAGATAAATTTACTACACAGAGAAACTACTCAAGGAAATTCCTGATTAACCACTAGCGATTTGCATTTGTTCAATGCTGTTAGCATAGGACCTCAAAATGAATACATCTTGAAGTACAGAATAAATATTCTGTATGGTTTATCAAAAACTAGTATTATATATCTCTTAAATCTGCAAAAGTGAAAACCACAGGTCTGTAGTTTTTCTAAAAATAGTGTTTGTTCTTTGCATCCCCTGTGGTGGAAGTCTGATTTTGAAGTCTTGCGATTTTGCTTACTACTAAAAAATAGGACAGAATATGGGTGTATATGTGGGGTAGAGGAAAAGTTGAGAAATCCTTCACTGATACATGAATATGTCCTACACTTGCCTTTTTAAATGTGCTCCTTTCCTGGAAATTTGGCATGCAAAAAGTCTCTTTGGGTTTGCATTACAGTCATATTTGTCACTGTTTCACATGATAGCCTTCAAAGAGTATGACCACTTGTTCTTAGGCATTTGCCAGGTAGACCATACTCTCACTACAAATACGAACAATTAGTGGGTGGTGTGCATGTCTGTATACATACATAATACACATTTTTGCATATGTGAATATCTGTAGAAAACACACAGCTTAAAGACATCAATATCATATAAACTCTATTTGTGAAGCCTAACACATCTCAAAAAAAATTAATTAAAAAAAAAAAAAAAACAACCCTGTGCTGACACGATTAGCTACTCCATTCAACTGGTGTGAGGTATCTGAGGCATGCTGCATCTGAACTCTTATCACGCTATTTGGGGTGTGCTATCCTGTGAAGCAGTTCATATGAAACTGCTGAAACCTTCTGAAATGACAGGACAAACTTTACGTATCAGAAGCTTAAATAAATGAGGAAAACAGAATGGCAAAGACACAATTCATATTTATTTTGGAACAAAAGCTCATCCTAAAAATTCTTCGTCAACCATCCAGAAGTAGCCCAGCTTCTACCAACTAAGCAGTTATTTACTGTAGCAACTTTATCACCAAGATTACCAAAATTTTCCACATGCTTCTACCAGTCTGTGTATTTGTTGTTACCTGGGCAACACTCTAAAAGGGCTTTTACCTTTACAGAACTGGGAGGTCAAAAAGAACTAAAGCTTCTTCAAATTGTGCATCATCTTACTTAGAAGCAGTAAAGTGTGAAATCATCTGAAGACAGAAAAGCTTGAGAGCTATCACCAGTCAATCTGATTAACAGACATACCTTACTGTCACTTATGTTCATTTCTAGCCATCTAATTCACCTGTGGAACAAGGCAAGGTCCATCCAGGACTTCAAAACATCCTCAGTCATACAGCCTGTCAAATAGCATAAATGCTGAAATTCTTTGAGTAAAAAAATAAATAAATAAAAATAAAAATCTATCAATCCCTCACATCTGGATGTCATATAAAATACTTTGCCTTGATGCCCTAAATTCTGAAAGCTAGTCAGCCCAGTCATGGATCTGTAAAGACTACCTTTCTCCCTGAACCAGATCTGCCTCCGAAAACTAAGATCCATCCATTCTGAAATCACATTTTAAAGGCACTTTGAAAATACTTTCAAAACTGCTCCCTCCTCTACTACAGCCAATTTGATGCCATCTGGCAAAGCAAAAAATAATAGTATCTCCTCACAAAGAAAATATTTTCCCTTACTTTCCAATAGTTTTAGGGTTGGAAAACACAAGGTTGCTTCCTTAACACTAATAATTTTTCCCTTCAGCTTTTACTGTAAGAATACTCAAGTGTTCTCTGGGTCATATTCTAATCAGGAGCAAGGCATATATATAAAGCCTAATGTTAAGAAGTACTACTAGATGACTCCAGAGTCAAAAAGGAAAGATAAACTGAAAAGCAGAAAGGAAAACTGGCATTCAAGGCTCTTCACCATCTGATGCTCTTTCTTGCTTAGTCCTTTCCCTCTTGATCTTTGATCACCCTTGGCCCCTGGTATAGAAAGGCCTTTCTTTACATACTATTTGTCCTATTTCCACATGTCCAAATCCTACCTATTCTTCAAAGCACGGTTAAAATGTCACCTCTTCCCTTATCCTTACAACCAAAAGTAATCTCCCCCTCCTGTCTCTAAATTCTTAGAGTGCCTTATCTTTATTTCTTTACCACACATTACTTTCTGCCTTATAGTAGCTTTGTTTCCATATCTAATCCCTACATAAACATAAAGGCCTTAGGGTCAAAGTCCATGCCTTATTCAAACTCTATTCCAACTGCTTAACCAATGTGTTGCACATAGTAAGCACTTCAACTGAGCTACATATATGGCTTGGGTAAGTAGAGAAGTCCACTAGAAACAAGGCCAGATTACTAGGATTCTGGAGACCCAGCTTTACTAGTAACTAGCCATCTGACCTTGAACTTCAACATTTTGGTATGTTCACCTGCAAAGAGGAGAGGGTAGACCAAACCAGTTTTTAAATATAGACTGTTATCTATCATTAGCTGGCTATAAAATCAATTTGGGAGTCCAAACCCAGCATTTTTTTAAATAAATGAAGTGTAATAGAAAATATCAAAGTGTGTTGTAGGCAGTAGTGCGCAGAAAATGTTTAACAACTGGCTATACGAAGCGGAGAAAAAGGCCCTGAACTATATACTTCTACATGCTCTCACATCACGGCCAATTTCAAGCTCATGTCACTGAACATGGAGCAAGGGAGGAAGACAAAGGCACACTGCTTCTACAAGCCAGTACAATGAGCCAGTTCCAGCAAGGTCCTGAAAAGATAAGTATAGTTTTGCCAAATTTTCAACTTTGTACACACGCACATGGGGTGGGTGGGGGAGTGTTAAGGTATAAAACGTGTTTCTTATTGTAAGTCCCAGTCAAAACAGTTTCATAAATGTGCAGCTGAACAATCTCCTAGTGTCTTCCATGTGTCCTCCACAATGCAATAAATCTTACTCTGAGTTTGGTTATATACATAATCTCTTTACCACCAAAATGTATTTCTCCTCAGAAATGAGAGTTACAGAGATCCCTATTGATATCAACAGAAGGCAACTTACAGGGAGTGGAAATTTGGCTTAGGAAGTATCAGCAAAGGGCCAAGGTTCTCAGCCTTTGTTCAGCCCCACACACCTTAGGGATGAAACACACTCCTACTAGTAACAGTGGTTCATTTAGCAAAGGGTTAGGGGAGAGAGGAGGAGAGGAAGAGAAAATACATAATATGAAAAAAAAATCCAAGTAATTGTGACATTTGTGCCCATGCCCCCACTCCACTAGGTACAGAAAAAAACCCTAGGTACAGAAAAAAACAGTGCTATAAAAAAGTTAATTTCTATATCTGATGTTTTCCAGCCAAATTCTCCAGCACAAGCTTGCATCCCCAAACAAGACCTCCCATTTCTGAGAATTCCCTACTAGAATTAAGTTTTTGCCATGGACTAAAGACATGTACTTGTTGAATTTAGAACAGGCAAGGAGGGGAAAAAAAAAAAAAAAAAAACAGAACATCCAACAGTTGTTAGACTTGATACTCTGGGAAAATAGGCTTTTATTGAAAAAAAAAACTTTATTTCTTATTTAAGCTTACTAAACTAGGTAAGGAGAGGGGAAGTTTCTTGAATATATTCTTGGCTGTTCTAGACAACACAGTCTGTAACCAGATTTTTCATGAGTGTTTATAAAGAATTGTGTTTTCTATTTTTAAAGCTATTTAGAAAACAAGAAGGCTCAGAATTTCAAATAATCGTAGCCCAAATCTAACTCCACATCAACTATATGCCTAGAAGCTTCCATGGAAAATCCCCAAAAATTACACCAAAAAGTACCAAAATGTGACAAAAAGGAGTCAGCATGAGCACAAACGTGCTATCCTCAAACAATTAAGGCATCCTACCTGTTGAATGAGTGAATATGGAAAGTAAATGAAATATGAAAAGTTGAATGTTGAGATACAAGTTCTGCTAAATTCCATGAACTCTTCCTTATTAGGGGTTCACTGACGTTCATGTATTTATACCCAATCTCAAATACTGACCAAAGTGAAAATTATTCACCACTCTGAAAAGGCACAAGTCAAGAAAGGCCTTCTTCCATGTTCACAGTATTAAATCTCTCCTCCAAAATGTGAGTATGTTTTACCATAACTCAGGCTCAAGTCAGTACTTTCTCTGCCTCCACTGTTAGTCATGGCAAATGCTCATAAGACTATCTTCGTAAGAAGTTCCTGAGCTACTTTTGCAGTACCAGAGGCTGGAACAGCTTTTTCTGCTGGTCAGACTCAGACCCGGTGGCTGACCTATTCCTACAAGGCAAGAGCTATATATGTGCACTAACTCATTAAAACTTGTGAGACATAGCAAAAACAAAAACAAAACAAAAAACACTCTGTGCCTGGGAATCCCACAGACTACAGTTTCTACTTTATTCTCTAAACACCCTCTTTCTAGCCATAATCATCCCCACACCTCTTCAAGACAATGGTAGGATGGAACACAGATCCAGTTCTATACCCTCAACACAAGAAATTTTTGCTAGTTAGCTACTACTGTCTTCAAAGTTAATCTCTTGAAGCTTGGCTGTCTCCCACTCATAATATTTTTGCTTGGCACAACAGAATTCCTTCTTTAACTATTCCATTAAGAATGGATAAAAGGACTTTCGGCTTTAATTCTGTATCATCTGAGTTCAAATAAATATAGAATTGAGTTGAAATCTGGGTTAAAGCAAAGAAAAATTTTTTAATTACAACTTTTTACAAGTCACAAATTTTACGCTGGTAAGCTGATAAACATGAAAACTTTTTTCATATGCCTTATAAAATTGTTTCATTCAAAAAATAGTATAATAACTACTAGAGTGAAAAGAAAACTATCTAAATCATGAAACAGTAACAAAAGGAACAAAAAACTCTCAGAATAGCAAAACCATAATACTGTATATTAAAGTTCCTATCAAATAACTCAGGCCAAAAAACAACAACAACAACTTCACACATGTATTGTCACACCTTTTTATGCTGGGTGGTTTATTCACCACATGTCCCAATAGTACTGGGATCTACTACCTTGTTTCCAGCTTTCTAGAATATAATGTAGGCTACATAACATGTTCTCATATCAGCATTGCCCAACTACATCCACTTCTCCCAAGATGACTTATTAATACATAATATCAGAGCACATTTTGAATTAATATACACACCAGTCTAACTCACAGTCTCAACTAACTCACCAAACAGGTGAGCATTTAAATACAAACGGATGAAATTCATCTGGTCTTGCTCCTTTGCAATTTCATTGTGTTTCACATGGGGCTCTTTCTTGAGATAATGAATCATAGGCCAGTTTTCCAGTGCTAGCAGCTGGTGGACCAATATTTTCCATGGACAAAATCCACTTCCAATTTGACCACAAGCTAACTTCATTTTTGTATTTTCTGACATCATAGTATTGGCTATTCTACAGTACAGAAGCCATATGTAAACACTGCTATAAGAAAAGTCAGAATGTTTTCTTGAAATTGTGTTTTCAGAACTGTAACAAGCAACCACCTACCTCCCACCAAGTACAAAAAAATTTAAGTGTATTAAAAATCCCTAAACCTTCCAGTACTAAAATGCAGGCCTTGAAATCAGTTTCCAGTCACCGCTGAAATCTCTCCAGCAAGCAAAAGTTCTCCTTACCACTAATTAGCATAATGAGGTTGGCTCTTCTCCTCACTTGCAGGAAACCCTCAACTCTGCAAGTGACCACCTACGTTTTGGTACATTTTCTAAGATAATCGTGAGAGCTACAAGGAGAATACACAAGCACCTGGACGCACTGCCCCAGGGTCAGAAACAAACCCTGTCAGTCCAGTCCTCTAGCACTCGGCCACCTTCTGCTGGCTGGTAGCCCCTTTCCACATGCTGACGCACTGCCTAGCCCTGCACCGTTGGCGACCCGTGCAAAGTACTAGACCAGTCTCAGAAACTTTGACTCAGTTATCAGGACACTAAGCACCCACACCTGGACGGAGGACTTTCGCGGCCAGGAGGTCAACTCTGAAGCGGGGCATTCCTTGCAGGTAGAGATCTGCCCAGGACGCAGCCCCTCCCAGACTGCAAAACCACAAGCATCAACAGCAAGAGCGGAGCAAAGTGCCGGGCGGAGGCAGGGGGAGCGCGAGGGCGAAAGCGGTCACGAACAGAAGCCTGTGTGGGTAAGCAAATACCCCAACCACACGCCCCCCGGACGCGGGGCTGCAGGGACCTCGAGCCAGGCGGCAGGCAAGGCGCAGCGGCGGAGGCGGCGGCACTGTCAGGAGGGCACAGCTGGGGGCGAGCGCCCAAGTCCCCACCCCGCCCCCAGGTGAGGGGCGCCCCGACTCCGCCCGGGCCGGGAGAAGCGACCAGCAGGCAGAGCTGTGGGGTCCAGGAAGCGACCGACAGTCCCGGAGCCCCGGTGCCCTCCTCCCCGCAGTCCTCTCGCATCCCGTGCTCGGCCCGGCCCCCACACCGACCCTCCCACGGCTCAGCCCCGGCGCCAACACCCCCGGCCCGGCCCGCGGCTCCTTGCCGCCCGGCCGCCAACCCGCCCCTAGGAGGCCGCCCTCGCCTCACCTCCTCACGTCTCCGCGGGCAGGGCCGGAACAACTCTGCCAGGCGCCCACGTCCCACCCGCCGCTCCGCGCTCTGCGGCCGGGCCCGTCCCGTTCACTCCGCGGCCGCCAGAGCCCTGGGAGGGCGGAGGGAGCAAGGCGGAGGGAGCGAAGAGGGGGGGAGAGGGGGACCGCCCGGCAGGAAGAGGCGAGGGAGGGGGCGGGCCGAGGAGGAGGCGGGCCGGGAGCGCGCGCGTCAGGGCCCCTCGGCGCGGCGTGCGCGCTCCTGAGGGCGGAGGCGCCTTCTCTGCCCTCGGGGGCGGCGCGCACGCGCGTACACGTCCCTGCCTGGCGGAGGTTGGGCTGGGGGCGGGGGAGCGAAGACCTGATAGAACCTGGGTAGTAAGAATAGGGACCCGGAAAAGGGCGGGAGGCCCTCGCCTGGCGTTAGAACCCTCCGGGGAGGTAACCGCGCCCTTGGGGCCAGCCGGTTCGAGCGCGTTGAGGGGCGTCCCCGGGCCCGGGTCAGGGTAGGTGACGGCCCTGCCCAGTGCTTAGCCAGTTCTTAGATAATTCTAAGTTTGGGGCGATTGTGTTCCTGCTCAGGAACCTGGTTTACGTGTCTTCACTCTTAATGCACAGTAATCCTCAGGGAAGTCACCTTAAACAATAACTTTTTCTCGCCAGTTTCTCTTCTGTGCCTTTCTCAAGGTGTCTTGTGTGCTTGCGAAGCACTCCCTTCCTGGTTCATCGTGTGGGACTCGGGAGATAGAAGAGGGAAAATACCTGCTGTGTACTTATATGTAGAAAACTGGCCCTCATTTTATTCTTGGGAGTAGATAGACATAGTAGAGAGAAAAGAAGCCAACTCTTTCTCTTCTACAAGTATTGTGTACTGAGCCTTCAAGTGTAGGTATCCTCCTTCCTAGATCCTGCAGCCAGAAATGAACTGTAAACTTTCCTAATTTCCATAGCACTTTGTTTCTATCGGTTTGTGGCACCGCATATATTCAACCTTATCTAGGTAAATCTGTGCAATATTTTATCCCTCTAGAGAATCCTTGAGGACCTGCTTCATTCATTTTTCTATCTTACACAATGCCTACCAGAGTGCCTGACTCACGGGAAGTACTCCATAAATGCAATTGTATGAATAAGTGCCTTTGGTGCAGCAAGCCTTCGGTGTATGTCCAATGATTTGAGCTCTAGAATGAATTGTTTAAAATACTCCCCCCGTCCCCCTTCAATTCCCCTGCTCTCATTTCCCCAATTAGATCCGAAAACTGCTCTGAGACGTATGACATTTGTCCAAAGGTCCCTCTCTCTCTCTTTTTTTTTTTTTAACTTTTCCTGATTTAAATGTCTAGAGATACTAGGACATATCAAGAGTATTGCAACTATTCTCTGTTTCCCCTACCTTCGGGGCTCCTTCCCAGAAGGTCCTTTAACCTCTGTATTCCAAGAGTCTACCTAGCTCTGGCCCTGACTCAGTAAATGCTGGAAGTTTGATATTTAATAAAATTAGGTTTAGAACAACTCAAATCATCTGTATCTATTAATAAACAAGTACCTATTAGTAAATAACCTGATAAGTACCAAACCTCTACTAAATAAAGTACACGTAAAGTTACACTGGGGACCATGAGGAAGTCAACAGATGAAAGACATAGTTTCTACCTTCTGACAGCCTCTCACTGGACAGAAGCTTTTTGACAAAAAGGGCAAACTCTGACCTATGGCCACATGTTACACCTCTGATCACCAGGGGTCATTGTGCAAAACTGAACTGTTCTTCACAATAGAACTTAGATAAGAGATGCCATAAGAGAACCTAGATAAGAGACAAGTCACAACAGAACCTAAATAAGAGACAGTGAGGGTGATTCGGTGTAAACTCATCCTCACCACCAAGAAAACAATTTTAAGTACATGCCAAAGAATTAATAACAGCATCCTTCATATAATGTGTGCTGTTCACTTCTCTCCCCGCTATGGCTTCCTTTGCCATTAGCAAATGCTAGCAGCCCTAGTCCTTGAAAGGGCTAAAGCTCTCACTATGGAGGAGGGTATTATGAGCATGGCTCATAATATGACAGAAACTAGTAGCCTAGGTCCAGATCTAATGCACAAACATGTTGGGTTTTGTTTTGTTTTGTTTTGTTTTGTTTGGCCTACACAGTACTTAAACTAGCCAAAGTTAATGTTAAAAGCCAGAAGATTTCACAGGCATTCTCTTTTAAAAAAACAAAGATTTGGAAACAGCGGACCTACATAGTGACAATCGGCTGGCTACAGGACATGTGTTCTCTCCTCAAAGTCTCTGTATTCCCTAGTGTACCTTATCTTACCCTGTTTCTTTCAGGTGGGCCTGCAATTCCCAATTTGATAATATTGGGCACCTGGGTGGCTCAGTCAAGCATCTGACTCTTGATTTCAGCTCAGGTCACGATCTCAAGGTTCGTGAGTTAGAGCCCTGCATGACAGCACAGAGCCTGCTTGGGATTCTCTTTGTCTCTCTGCTCCTCCCTCACTCATGTTCTCTCTCAAAATAAATAAATAAATAAACTTTTTAAAAAATTATAAAATTTAGGGGTGCCTGGGTGGCTCAGTTGGTTAAGTGCCTGACTTTGGCTCAGGTCATGATCTCATGGTTCGCGGGTTCAAGCCCCATGTCGGGCTGAGCTGACAGCTCAGAGCCTGCAGCCTGCTTCAGATTCTGTATCTTCCTCTCTCTGCCCCAACTTCACTTGTGCTCTCTCAAAAATAAATAAACATTAAGAAAAAACTTTTAAAACTTATAAAATTTTATAATATCAAAAAGAAATAAGTTACATATTGAACAAAATGGAAGAATTTATTTATTTTTAATTTTTTAATGTTTATTTCTGAGAGAGAGAGGGAGATACAGAATCTGAAGCAGGCTCCAGGCTCCGAGCTGTCAATAGAGCTCAACGTAGGGCTCCAACTCAGGAGCCTTGAGATCATGACCTGAGCCAAAGTCAGACGCTCAACTGACTGAGCCACCCAGGCACCCCTGGAAGAATTTAAATCATGGTATTTAATGGCAGGAAATGTATATCTTTTATATTGGGCATTGTTGGTTGACTCCCCAGCATGCATTTCTACCCCTCTGCAATTGTGAGGCAGCTAATGATTTGAATGGGAAAAGCTCCGGCTCCAGCTCCAGGTGTGGGCCCTAATTGATTCCATAACTAGCCTAATCTGGTCTCCACCTAACTCTGTCAAGGATAGACACTAATGCAGATCTAAAGTGGTCCAATCATAAGGAAGGCCAGATCTCATGTTTATTGGGAGAAGGAAAGTGCCCTGTTTCCTACTCTGGGTAGTGTGATAGATGAATCTAAGTCCTATAATTACTGTGGCCACTTTGCTACCATGAGGGAAGCCAGCCTGAGGATAAAGCTGACATATAATAGAAAAGCTCAAACCCAGCTTGAAGCCTACCCCTTTCCAGATTTACTAAGTTTCCTGGGCCAATAAACTTTCTGGACTGTTTAAAAAGTTCAAATCTGGGGCACCTGGGTGGCTCAGTTAAGCATCTGACTGTTGATTTTGGCTCGGGTCATGATCTCATGGTTCATGAAATCAAGCCAGGCATCAGGGCTCCCTGTTAATAGCTCAGAGCCTGCTTAGGATTCTCTCTCTCCTCTCTCTCTGCCCTTCCACTTCTCACACGCTCTCTCTCTCTCTCTCTCTCTCTCTCACAATAAATAAACATTAAAAAATTTTCAAACCTGGCATTTTATTGCTTGCAACCAAAGTTAAGTTTTCCATGCAAGTTACAAAAGAAAAGGCATTATCCAGTTCTTCTAAGGATACATTTTCAATGGATCAATAGGTAACAACCTGCTTGGTAAAAGTGTAAAGGGTCTTGAAGGTAACCACCCCCCAAAACTCTCTGACTAGGTTACTTGATGCCCGAGAATTCATCACCATACTTTCTTTTTAACAACTTAAATCCTGTGCCCTCTTTAAATCTACTTTCCCTGAGAAGAGGACTTCATGACTCTAATCAGTAATCTTGTATAAATGAGTTTATCATATGGTTTTTGAGTGGTTTTTTACTAGTGGGAAGATTAAAAAAGAGACACGAAGAATCTGAGAGATCAAAGGTGTCATAGAGGAGACTATAGATACAGAAAACAAACTTTTATGTTTCAGTTTTATGTAGGGCTGAAACTCAGAGTAATTCAGGCAAATCATACTAAGCCCAAATGATAAAGCAAACCTATATTAAAATCACACTTTTAAAATTAAATAGGAACAAAATTAGGGGCACCTGGGTAGCTCAGTCGGTTAAGTGTTCGACTTTTGATTTTGGCTCAAGTCATGAGTATGTGTCATGGGTTTGAGCTCCGCATCAGGCTCTGTGCTCGTGGCACAGCAACTGCCTAGGATTCTCTCTCTCTCTCTCTCTCTCTCTCTCTCTCTGCCTTTCCCCTGCTTGCTCGCTCTCTCAGAAATAAACATTTTTAAAAAGAACAAAATCAGTATATATGTAGGGATCAGAAAATTTTCTCAGCAGTGGAGGAAGTAGGCAGAGCCATAAATCTCTCTGAAAAAGAATAAATGTCAATTTTTGTAATTTGATAAGAAATAGAAAGTACACATACCAGAAACTGTTTTTCCCATACTTTGTGGCAAGTATCCAACATCCATCTCACCATCAGAGTCCTCTACTTTGATCTAGGCCAGTGATTCTCTTTAACATATAACAAAATCACTCTGGGAGTTTATTATTAGAAAATGTAGACCTCTATGTTCAACCTCTAAGAGATTTAGGGGACCCAGGACTTCTTTTATTTTAACTCTTTATTACAAAAATGTTTAAGCACATAAAAAGTAGAGAGAACAGTATCAGTCTTCAGGTGCTACTCAGCTTGGAAAATGATCAATATATGCCCAATCTCCTCTTCCCCACCCCTCATGTGGATTTCACCCATAAATTCTTCATTACATAGTTCTAAAAGATAAGAATTTTTTTTTTTGCAATCAAGAAAATCCAGAATGTGGGAAACTCAACAGAATGTTGAAATTCCTTCAACAAATAAATTACATAAACAAAAACAGAAAGAAGGATGTCTTGAACTTGCTTGTTGATTTTGTTTTTAACAGCTTTATGTGACATAAATGACACATATAAATGACATGTGATAGACTGCAATTTATTTATGTATGTATGTATGTATGTATGTATGTATTTATTTATTTATTTCCTTCCAATATAGTTTACATACAGTGTTATATTAGTTTCAGGTACACAATATAGTGATTTAACAATTCCATACATCACCATTGCTGATCACAAGTGCACTCCTTAATCCCCATCACGTATTTAACCCATACCCCTTCACACCTTCCCTATGGTAACCATCAGTTTGTTCTCTATAGTTAAGAGTCTGTCTCTTGGTTTGCCTCTCTTTTTTTCCTTTGTTCATTTGTTTTGTTTCTTAAATTCCGCATCTGAGTGAAATCATGTGGTATTTGTCTTTCTCTGACTATTTAGCTTAGCATTATACTCTCTGGCTCTATCCATGTCATTGCAAATAGGAGCATTTTATTTTTTATGGCTGAGTAATATTTCAATGTATGTGTATACCACACCTTCTTTTTTCATTCATCTATTGGGCTGCCCCCATAATTTGGCTATTGTAAATAATGCCATTATAAACATAGGGGTACATGTATCCCTTTGAATTAGTGTTTTTGTATTTTGGCAATAAATACCCAGTAGTGCAATTCTTGGATCATAGGGTAATTCTACATTAAATGTTTGGAAGAACCTCCATACTTTTTTCCCCAGTGGCTGCCCTAATTTGCATTCCCACCGACAGTGTAAGAGGGCTTCCCTTTCTCTGCATCCTCACCAATAACTGTTGTTTCCTGTGTTGTTAATTTTGGCCATTCTAACAGTTGTGAGGTGATATCTCACTGTAGTTTTGATTTGCATTTCCCTGATGATGAGTGTCGTTGAGCATCCTTTCATGTGCTCTTGGCCATCTGTGTGTCTTCTTTGAAGAAATGTCTGCTCATGTCTTCTCCCCATTGTTAAATTGGATTACTTGATTTTGGTGTCTTGAGTTGTATAAGTTCTTTATATATTTTGGATACTAACCCTTTATTGGATATGTTATTTGCAAATATCTTCTCCCATTCAGTAGGTTGCCCTTTGGTTTGTTCATCATTTCCTTCACTGTGCAGAGACTTTTTATTCTGATGTAGTCCCAATAGTTTATTTTTGCTTTTATTTCCCTTGCCTCAAGAGACATATCTAGAAAAGTATTGCTGTGACTGATGTCAGAGACATTAATGCCTGTGCTCTCTTCTAGGATTTTTATGGTTTCAAGTCTCACAGTTATGTCTTTAATCCATGCTGAGTTTATTTTTGTGTATGGTGTGAAAAAGTGGTCCAGTTTCATTCTTTTGAATGTGTCTACACATATTTCTACACATATTTAGAGTATTCAATTTGACAAGTTTTGAGATACATATGCACCTATGAAATCATCACCACAGTCAAAATAGTGAACATATCCATTACCCAAAACACTTTCCTTGGGCCTCTTTGTAATTTCTCTCTCCCACTCTCTCTCCCATCCTCATGTAACCACTGATCTGCTGTCACTATAGATAAGTTTGCATTTTTTAGACTTTTCTATAAATGGAATTGTACAATATGCATTCTGTTTTGTGTTGCTTCTTTCACCTGGCGTACTTATTCTGAGATTCATCCACGTTGCTGCATGTATCAGCGGTCATTGTCTTTTAGTCTTCCAGTCTCATAGCATGTTCCCTATTCCAATTGGGCTTCAGCATGTACTTGGCTTCAGCTCCCCCTAATGCTCTGGTTTTCTGTTTTCCTTTTTCTAGAACCTGGGAATTTCCTGTCTTGCTTTAAAATTTTTTTTTAATGGTTATTTTTGAGAGAGAGAGAGAGACAGAGTGTGAGTGGGGGAGGGGCAGAGAGAGAGGGAGACAGAATCCAAAGCAAGCTCCAAGCTCTGAGCTGTTAGCACAGAGCCTGACGTGGGGCTCGAACTCATGAACCATGATTATGACCTGAGCCAAAGTCGGCAACCAACTGAGCCACCCAGGCAACCCCCAGCTTTTAAAATATTGAAATTGGCAATATATATTTTCCTCAAATTTTTAGGTTATTATCTAGCATTCTAGATTGGATTACTTTTTCTTAACAATGTAGAAAAATGGTTAAAAAGTAACTTCTTTTTTAACAATGTGAAGAAAATTGAAAAGGAACTCTATGTTTTAATAACGGAAAGAAACTACATAGTCAAAGAGGGAGCCTGCCTCTGTGTTGATGTTGTGTCAGCCATTTTAGCAGACTTCTTGTTCCCTGATGCATTCCCTACAAGAGGCACACAAACATAGCTCTGGCAATGACCCCAAGTTCCCTTGAAGTACTTGCCACAGGCCTAGAATTTAGACTTTGGCCATATCAGAAATATTCCTTACATACATATGTTTTGCAGAAAAGCAACTTCAAAAATTACAAATACTTTCATGGTAAAGGGAGGAAAATTACCACTTTCCTCTTCTGAGTCAAGAGAAACCCACACCCTCTCTACCACCTCCCACCCCTCCCCCCAAGACAGTTTTTAGTCCCTTTTCCCATTGCTACATACAAAATAAGCTTCAAATTTGAAAGAAGAAAAAATTATGTCTAAGTTCTATTAGAGTCTACCTAACCTAAAACTAATGGAGAATTATTAAATGATAAACACTATTGCTTTAGAATGTATTGAAAGATCCCTACCACTTTCTCTAGCATTTCTCGAATTTCAGAAACATTCTTACTACTCTTTAACTCTTTGATTTAATTACAATCACAACCCCTTGTGGAAGATCATTGGTTTATAATGTTTTTACCTCTATACATCAATGCTAGTAAGTTCAAACTTTATACCAAAATCCAGGTTTGGGGATTATTTGTAACAAAAAGTATGTCCTGTGATTATATTCTTAATATCTGAGTTCAGGATAGCTTATAAATGGATGTAAATTATGTTATTTTCTATGCTTTTTGGTATATTATAAATTGCATAATAATTTTTCATTTAATTTCACATCACTTTCTGCCTTACTTTGGATACATAACCTTCTATCTCTTTTATGGAATTAATATCTTTGTTTTCTGTGCTCCCACAACAGCTGGTACATACTTTCTTACAGCACCTATAACACTTCCATACATTTAAATTTTTTCATGACTATCTCCACTAGATTTTAGATCTTTGAAGACTAAAATCATGTCTTTTTCTTCCCCTGGTCCCTAGACATTCAGTGTTTATTGTATGAGTAATAGCATGAATGAACACATTCCCAAATTTGTTTCAGAAATTATTGAGATGTTTCTCTTCTCAGTAAAACAGAGAGCTTAAATAATATAACAAGTTACTGAGTTTCCTACTAACTGTAGTTTTTCTTTAGTTGTAGGTTTTCTTGGGTTTTTCATTCTTCATAGGGAAAGCAAGCATTTAAAGGAAGTCATACGTATAGTACATGTAAGGATCTTTATCAGTAATTCTACTTGTTAGTAACCAAGGTTTGACCTAGCACTTTTCTTAGAAGAAATATATTTTGAGTCTCTATGCTGGTGATTCCTGAATGCTTGCTGTAACATCCATTTTCTCGTTCCACCTTAGTAACAAAACCCCAAATTTATTCAAGACTAGAATGTGCATAGTTAAAAGACTACAATTCCTGACTTCCCTTGCAGCCACGTATTCTGTCTGACAAAGAGAGCTGAGACATTTTCTTCAAAGACGAGAAATGGGCTCTTCTTTCCTCCCTCCTGCTACCTGGAACATAGATACGATGGTTAAATCTAGCAACCATCTTGAACCAGAATACAAGAGCATACCATAGGAATGGAGGGGTGATGAACTAAAAGGATTTAGGTCCCTTATGACTTTGTAGAAGGTCCAACCCTCTGAAATGCCAACTTCCAAAACTTATAGAGAATGAAAACCTATATAATGCATTATTATTTGTTATTTTTGGTCTTATTCACTGCAGTTGGATCTAACTAGTGTTCTTACCCTTAAACCTTATTTTACATTCATACTCCTTAATTGATTCCCTTGATTTTAGAATACAGAGTCAAAGTAGTTTCATAATAATGTAATTCCTTTAAAATTGATGTTGTTTATTTGGATCTATCATATCTAAAAGGATGGCTGATACAGAGAGCTTGGATGAGAATTTTAGCAATTGTTCTCTTTTCTTTTTTTATTTTTTTAAATGTTTATTTATTTTTGACAGAGAGAGATGGAGTGTGAGCGGGAGAGGGGCAGAGAGCAAGGGAGACACAGAATCCAAAGCAGGCTCCAGGCTCCGAGCATCAGCACAGAGCCCGAAGCAGGACTTGAACCCACAAGCCATGAGATCATGACCTGAGCCAAAGTCAGATGCTCAACCAGCTGAGCCAGCCAGGTGCCCCAACAATTATTTTCTTAATAACCATGGCTAAAAGGTATACTTTATACTTGTTTTTTAAGTAATCTCTACACCAAATATGAGGCTTGAACTTATAACCCCAAGGTCAGCAGTCTTCATGCGCTACCAACTGAGCCAGCCAGGCACCCCTAAAAGGTGTATTTTGAATACATTTTGGTTTGGTAATTTCACTGAAAGTACACTGCATTTTTTTCCCTACTTTAGGAAAACTGAATTCTTTTCATTCAAATTTTACATTTATTTCTTCCATAGAGCTTTTTTCTACATTCCTTTATTTCAGGATTCTACTGTAGTAATTGGTGAACGAAACTAATACCAAAATTATGAAATTTTTATTTTATAAATTTGGACTTGTGATGTGTACTTCCTCCTAAGACTTGTTCCTGCATGTTCTGAAATATTTCCACTAACTGTACAGTGGAAAATCTGTGTATGTGTTACCTTGGGCTAATGTGACTTGTGAGATCTAGTCAAAACATAACTGTTCTCTTGAAATAAATTCAGGGGGGAAGTCTTCCCCCCTGCCACCAAGGTGAAAATTGCAGCAAGTCTCATGACTTTTCTGCTCCCTTAACTTATAATCACTTTAAATCACAAAATTGAGCCTCAGTTTGACATTTATAAAGGAAAGTCTTAGAGAAAAGGAATGTGGTCAGCCCTTTCTCCTTTTCCTATTTACTTTCTTCCCTATGCAGTAGTTACTGTGATGGAATCCCTGAGTTATTGTGCAGAGAGGGAACAGGGAAAAGAGAGCAGAAAGGTCTTATTTGGCTAGAACTACAGTGAGATGACTTTGTACTTGCTGGGATTGGCAGATGTTTAAAACTGATTATTTGTCTTGTGGGAACCTCTGTGAGTTCCTCAGAGACTTATGCTTGATCAGTCAAGCTCTAACTCCTGCAACAACATCTGGGCACATATTCTATTACTCTTGGGGCTGCTCCTTCCTTAGTCGCAGGTTTTTTTGGATATCCACAACATACTGTTCATTCTGTTAGAGCCCAATTGACATATCAGGCAATTCTCTTGGGTAAGAGTCAAAAAAGATCTCTGGGGACGCCTGGGTGGTTCAGTCGGTTAAGCATCTGACTCTTGATTTCAGCTCAGCTCATGATCTCACGGATCGTGAGTTCACACGCCCCAAATCAGGCTCTGCACTGACAGTGCGGAGCCTGCTTGGGATTCTCTCTCTCCCTTTCTCTCTGCCCTTCTCCTGCTCATGCTCTGTCTCTCAAAATAAATAAATAAACAAACTTTAATTTAAAAAAAAGATCTCTGGACTGGCTCTTTCTCTCCTGTGTGGCCCACATCTAGTCTGTGAGAAGCTTTATGCATCATTTGTCCTGAGAAATACTGAGAGAGCTCACTGGTCCCAATGCAATTGGGCATATCCTCTCCAATAACAAAGAACCTGCCAAGCCATCACTTTCCGACCCCCTAGATTTTCCTAGGGTGGGGAGTCAGGTATCAGTCCTTTAGTCCCCATCCTTCCCACTATAGTTCTCTGAATAATCCTATAAGAATCCTCACTCACTAGGCCAGAGGTAAAAGAGAAGGCATTCTCCTCTTCTCTACTTTAGTGAGAGGGGTATAGGATGTACAACATTGCTTTCTCTGAAGAATATCACTTAACAAATGCAATCTCACTTTCCACTGCGTGACTCTTGTGGTTTTTAAGAGCCATCTAACCAGTGGAAATTTGTTTTGAAATTTTCTGCTAGGTGGTCTGGTACTTCACTGTGAAAAATCCCACCTGTTGTATTGGAATGCTTCTTTCAAATTTTCTATGCAACTTCCTGTTACCTTTCTTACAGCTTCAGGATGCAAATAGCCAGTCTTTTCCGGGACATGTTTAACTGAGAGACCCAGCAGTTGTCCAATAAATTATGCTTTAAAAAATAAAATCTTTATTAGAATAACAGGAATAAAAAATGATTTTAAAAAATAATCACATATGCAAAGTAAATACATATATGCATACAAAGTAAATACATATATGCAAAGTAAATACATATATGCAAAGTAAAAGTTGGTATTTTTCTGAGTAACTTTTATCGGTAGTTTATTTGAATGCCTACATCCTCTTCCCCACTCCACCACGAATACTTTCAGACCTAAGAAACCTTCCTTTAACAAACCCTGAATTCTTCATCTCGGAGTTAAAAAAAATCCTTTGGAATACATATTTGGCTGCTCTCTTTAAAGCCAAACACATCTTGGGGCGCCTGGGTGGCTCAGTCGTTGAGAGCCTGACTTCTGCTCGGGTCATGATGACACCACTCATGGGTTTAAGCCCCATACCAGGCTCTGTGCTGACAGCTCAGAGCCTGGAACCTGCTTTGGATTCTGTGTCTCCCTCCCTCTGTGGCCCTACCCTGCTTGTGTTCTGTCTGTCTCTGTCTGTCTGTCTCTCTCTCTCTCTCTCTCTCTCAAAAATAAATAAACATAAAAAACACTAAAACAAATAAACACTGTTTCAAAAAGTCAAATACATCTTTAAAAATCAAAAGCCCTCCAAGATATATGTGTACCTACTTCAGTTTGTAGGATAATTCCAATGACTGACTATATTACACAGCTTGGTACTGAATTACATTTCTACATATTTTAACTTTCTCTTATCCAAAAATTTTCCTTCCTTTTTTTTTTTAAATGTTTATTTATTTTTGAAGGAGCAAGAGACAGAGTGTGAACGGGGGAGGGGCAGAGAGAGAGGGAGACACAGAATCCAAAGCAGTCTCCAGGCTCTGAGCTGTCAGCACAGAGCCTGATGCAGGGCTCAAACTCATAAACTGTGAGATCATGTCCTGAGCTGAAGTTGGACACTTAACCGACTGAGCCACCCAGGCACCCCCAAAAACTCTCCTTCTGGATGGATAAACAGAAAGAAGAAAAGGGAATATGTAGGCACATAGTAGATTTGTGTCCCTGGCATGATTCCTTGATTACCTTTTTTCCTAATCAGAATAATATATGACATTTCCTTACTCCCAAAACTCTGCCTTTAGAGGGATATTACTTCAAAACCTTCTCCTTCCCTCTCGGCCAAATCTTTCTCTTTCTTTTCTTTTTTTTTAATGTTTATTTAGTTATTTTTGAGAGAGAGAGAGAGAGAGAATTCCAAGCAGGCTCCACGCTGTTAGTGCACAGCCCAATGTGGGACTCAATCTCATGACCAAGGAATCATGACCTGAGCTAAAATCAAGAGCCCAAGGCTTAAGGGACTGAGCCAGCCAGGCACCCCATTGGTCAAAGATGTCTATATCATTTTCATTTGGTCACTTTAATAGTAAATATGTCCATTCATTCATTAAACAAATATTTATTGAGTACTTCTTAACTAGAAGGCACTATTCTAGGTGCTTAGATATAACAATAAACATGAGACAGAAGTCCAGGATAACTTGTAGGTACTTGTAGAACACACCCCCAGTTTAAAAAAAAATAGTATAATATAATGGTAGTATAATATAATGTGCTGATAAATGAAATTAAGAAAAATAAAATTGTGTTAAGTCACTAAAAAAATATTTTTTTTTTGAGAGAGAGAGAGAGAGAGAGAGAGAGCAAGCAGGGGAGGAGCAGAGAGAGAGGGAGACACAGAATCCAAAGCAGGCTGCAGGCTCTGAGCTGTCAGCACAGAGCCCGATGTGAGGCTCGAACTCACCAACAGTGAGATCATGACCTGAGCCAAAGTCAGACACTCAACCGACTGAGCCACCCAGGCGCCCCAAAAATAAAAAAAATTTTAAGTAAAACATTGTAAAGGAACAGGAAGTGCCATTTTAGATAAGGCAGTCAAGAAAGGCCTTTGTGAAGAAGTGTTAGAAAATCTATAATGTTAGGGTCAGTTGATACAAATGGCCTGAGGTGGCAGAGTCCTTGGTGTGCTCTAAGAACAGAAGAGAAGCCAGTATGACTGGAGCCAGTGATTAAAAGGAAAGTGATAGGAGATGAGATTGGGGGAGTGGGAGGGGTAAGCTAGTGGCCAAGATGATAGAAGACCTTTGTAGACCATGGCCCACTTTTAGTATGTACAACTTAGATTTCTTTCTATGTTGGTGGAAAGCCATTTTGAGTAGAGGAGTGACAAGATCAGTTCATGCTTTAAAAATATCAATCTGGGGGCACCGGGGTGGCTCAGTAGGCTAAAAACATTTCTGCTCAGGGCATTATCTTAGGGTAGTGAGATTGAGTCCTGCATCAGGTTCCACATTGAGCATGGAGCCTGCCCGGGATTCTCTCTCTCCCTCTCTCTCTTTAAATAAACTTTAAAAAAGAAAAAAAAGGAAAAGTAGTTTAGAAGACCAGATAAAGTTGCCAGTAGCTTGAAATAGAGAGGTATTGGGAGAGGTGGGAAGAGGCGACTAGATTCTGGATATATTTTGGAGATAGAACTAACAGGATTTGCTGATGCCCTGAGAGTTAAAAAGCAGTTAGGACTGATTTTAAGAGTTTGATTCAAGCAACTAGATAAATGGTGAGAACATTGAGGAAGGGACAAATGGGATTGAAAGGCTGTACATAATCTAAAGTTCAGTTTTACATTTTAAGTCTGACAACAATTAGCCACGTAGGTGAAGATTTCAACCTTAAAATTAGCTATATGATCTTGGGTACAATCAAGAGACAGACATTTGAGACTCGTCAACATAAGGTTTTCTTTAAAACAAACAATCTCAAACTTACAGAAAACTTGCAAGTACAGCACAATTTCTTTCCTTAGTCATTTGAGTCAATGTTGACTTAATACTGACCCAGTGAAAATGCTGCCCCAATACCCCATCACTCCCAAATACTTTAGTGTGTTCTTCCTAAAAATAAGGGTATTTTCCTACATAACCACAATAAAACCATTGAAATCCAGAAATTAAGGTGACCGTATTACCACCATCTAATCCTAATGACCTTTATATCAAAAGGATTCGGTTCGGAATCATTTCTTTAGTCTTTTTCATGCTGGAACAATTTCTTAGTCTTACCTTGATTTTCATGACCTTGCTACTCTTCAAGATTACAGGGAAGGGAAAGGAACTGAATGAAAGGAAAGGGAAAGAGAAAGTCATATATGTGGGTTTGCAAAGCCATGAAACTGGCTTGGATCTCTGAGGGAATAAGGACAAATTAAGGAGAACTGAGCCTTGGGGAACCCCAACTTTGGCATTTATTTGTCAAAGAAATGAAGAGGAACCAACAAAGTAGACTGTGAAGAAGGAGCCAAAGAGATAGGGGAAAACCAGAAGAGGGAAGTTTCTTGGAAGCCTTTGAAGACTGACAACTCAGCACTGAATTTAATGATATGAAGGGCAATGGTAGACTTGATGAGAGTATTAGCAGTGGAATGAGGAGGGCAAAAAGCCTTATTGCAGTGAATTCAAGACAGAATGAAAGATGATTACATGGGAACAGCACATTTACAAAATTTTCTTTTGAGTGTAATCCTGTAAAGAAGATTAAAGAAATGAGGCAGTGGCTAAAGAGGGATGAGAGATCAAGAGAGGGTTCCTTTTATTAAATTAGAGATATTAAATAATATGTCTGTGTTAGTATTAATGATCCCACAGAAAGAGGAAAATTGATACAGGGAAGAGGATAATTTTAGAAGTGAAGTGTTTTTTTTAATGTTTATTTATTTTGAGAGAGAGCGTGTGCAAGCCCAGGAGAGGATGAGAGAGAGGAAGAGAGAATCCCAAGCAAGCTCCAAACTGTCAGAGCAGAGCCCTCAGGGCTCAGTTTCACAAACCATGAGATCATGCCTTGAACCAAAATCCAGAGTCTGACACTTACCCAACTAAGCCACCTAGGTGCCTCTAGAAGTGAAGTTCTTGAATGGACAACAGGGAATAGGTCTCAGAGCACAGAAAAAGGGGTTGGATTCAGATGGCAACAGAAATAGTTCAGCCTTCCTAACAGAAGGAAAGGTAAGATACAGGGAGTGGTTATAATTAGTGGTGAGAAGTTATGAAAGTTCTCTTCTGACTGCCTATTTTACCTCAGTGAAATAAAAAGCAAAGTCATCAGTTAAGATGGAAAAGAGAGGAAGAGACTGGAGGGGAATGGCATCATCGGGAAGAGTGGGAGAGTCAAATGACTAGGGAAATAGAATGGCTGGACAACATTGAGAACCCACTTGAAAGTTGAGGTCACAATTTTAAAGTGAGTCCAGTCAGCATGATATTTTTTTCTCTCTAGTTGATTCGATTGACTAGGTGGGAGGGGACCCTGGGTGGCTCAGTTGGTGAAGCATCCAACTTCAGCTCAGATCATGATCTCAGGGTCATGATCCGCATCAGGCTCTCTGCGGTCAATCAACACAGAGCCCGCTTCCAATCCTCTGTCCCTGGCTCCCTCTGCCCATCCCCTACTGGTTCTCTCTTTCTCTCTCTCTCAAAATAAATAAACTGCAAAAAAAAAAAAAAAAAGATTGAGTAGGTGGGAAGTTGTATTACACCAGGAGTTTTGCCAAGCAAGTACTAATGGAGAGAAGGGTGAGGGTGTTGAGGGCATGAGCTATGACTGCTCACAGTACAAATCATCTCATGAAAGAGTTTATAAAATAGTATCCACATAATGTTTAAAATGCATTTTAATAAAAAATTAAAATAATTATAAAGTAATTTCACCATAGTAATGTGTGTGTGTGTATATATATAACATATAAAAATATAAATAAAATATTATCTTTTTTTGTTTATTTTTGAAGGAGAGAGAGATAGAGAGTGGGGAAGAGGCAGAGAGAGAGGGAGACACACAGAATCTGAAGCAGGCTCCAGGCTCAAGCTGTCAGCGCAGAGTCCAAGGCAGGACCTGAACTCACAGACCGTGAGATCGTGACCTGAGCTGAAGTTGGACGCCTAACTGACTGAGCCACCAAGGTGCCCCTAAAATATTATCTTCTTAACTATAACTGCCAATCACATTTGGAGACAATATCATTCATGTGTACAGGAATTACAAGTAATAAATTCAGAAATCGATATCATTGTCATCATCAATATTGTCACTATATAACTATGGCTCTATAATAAATGGCTATTGGCCCTTATCTCAGAACTGAACGCAGTTTAAGAAATACTGAGCCAAACTTTTCCCTTTGGATCCAGGAGGCAATTAACTTAAATGTTTTGGTCCACTTCACCTCTGTTCTGTCCTGAAGCGCCAAGAGTTCAAATAGCTATTAGCTCGGTAGTTTTATTATCTCATTCCAAAGATAGCGTAACTAAGCCAATAAGGAAATCCATTGGTACTATGGGAGAATAGTTACATGTATATGACACATGGCTCCACTTCTGATATCCAGATGTGCCTCAGGCCTCAGTCCCTTTCAGAACTGGGTGAGTCAAGGTCTCTGTATGTATGTTCATTCACTCCCTCACTATTAACTGAACAACTGTCTTGTGTTGCGGGATTGGGGGGGGGGGGATATAAAAATTAATATGCTATGCTTTCTACCCTCAAGAAGTTTTCTCAACACTAGGCCAGATGAGACACGCACACAAAGAATTCTATAAAGCAGTTTGTGATGAGTGTTATATTGTTGATACCAATCAAATGCTATAGTTATACAGAGTGATTGTTCAGAACAAAGAAGGCATTAAGGAAGACATGGTGTTTGAAGGGGACTTGAAGCAAGGCAGAATTTTGAAAGGGAGAGAATAGAACAAGAAAGCATTCTAGGCATAAGGAGAGGCATAAGCACAACTGTGTCCAGTAAGGAGGAAAAAATGAGTTGAAAGAATAACATTTGATGGAAAGACCAAAAATCTACTCGGTAGAGTTTAGATAAAGTAGGATCTATTTAAAAAGAATTTCTCACAGATTTAAGAATGAGCAAGAAGTTTATCTGGGCCCCACAAATGTGTGTACACAGAACCTGGAAAGTTAAGAGCCAAGATTAAGCTTTCCTTCATTTCTATTTATAGAAATTTCATTGTCCTCTACTTCTCTCTCTCTCTCTCTCTCTCTCTCTCTCTCTCTCTCTCTCATCAGTTTGGGGCCTCCAAGAAGTAAATGCCAAGATATGCATGTATAATTAAAAAAAAAAAACAAACCCTAGCACTAGTTCCCAACAACATATCCAAGTCTCTGTGATTCATTTCCAGTTTCCTGGAATGGATAATTTGAATAGCACCATTTGGATCAATATCCACCCAGCTACTGTTCGGGAGTATGAGGTTATATGGTACTAACATGGAAACTAGACCTATTTTACATAAGGGGCCGAGGATAATGTGCAGTTTGTTAAGAAGGAGGCTAGGCAGAGGGATAGAGGCATCTCTGTCTTCAAAAATACTCAAGTGGAAATACAAAGATCTGGGTTTGAATCACAAATCTAAAACTATTAACTATGTGATTTTCATAGCTAATAGTTCCTCCCCGTACATGCTGCTGCCTCATCTGTTAAAGGAGGATTAATCATGCTTTACAAGAATTAAGCAATTTAATAAATAAAATAAATACGAAAACACCCTGGAAATTGTAAAGCCCTATACAAAACCAAAGGGCAAAAGGATTAAAGAAAAAACAAGTAGTCCAGATTTGATAAATCAAGGTTGTTTTTTAATAGTGGAATACATGCTGAACTTGAGCAAAGAATATGGAGTCAGAGAATCTGGTAGGAAGCTCTACAAATAATCAGTTTGTAAGGGTGTGGTACCAGTTCATTGCAGGGATGAAAGGCAGCAGAGGTAACTGTACAATAGTAATCGTAGTAATAGAATTAGGATAGAATAGTATTAGAATTAAGACAGCAATGGAATTAAGTAAGTGGATGTGAAAGTAATTTTGAAATTTTATGCAATATGAGCCATCCCATGCAAATTAACTCCTTCAGACTCTGGATAAAGTTTATGAAAAAGGAAAGAGACTACATTTCATTCAGAAATACACTTCTGGAAAGAGAATTGAGCTCCTTGCATAGGAAACTCATCTGAAGAAAAGAAGACTTTTAAAAAATGTTAAAATAATACTTCTGAGCCAGAATTAGCCTCTGGGGATGGGGGAATTTGTTCATGAGAAGTGTAAGTAGATGGCCAAGTATGATCATTTTGATGGGTACCAAAAGATGATCTTGGCCCACAATATATTCCACTGGTCATGCTATGGTGGCTAATGTTTACTCTTTTGAATTAAAGACGCTGAAGGTTTCCATTAAATACATATATTATCTTGGAATAAGTAGCTTGTTATAAGATAGAAGCAGAGGAAACTGCTGATAGGCAGGGAGATTTTTAGGGACACAAACCTTGTCGAAAAAAAATATCACTTTAAAACTAATCAATTCATCAGACTATCTGTCCTATCACTAGAATGACGAGAAGGAAAAGCAACGTGGGCAGGATAGTTTTGCTGCAGAGGCAAGAGATCACAAATGGCTTCAAGCTGAGATGGACAACTCCCGAGAATTGTTGTACTGTCATGACTCATCTCCCACCCTTCACCCCTGGCTGCTGTGTGTCATCTGAAGCAGAACATTGGGAAATATTCCAAGAGGATTGCACCTTGAATTTTAGGTTCTTTTACCAGTACAGGGAATTAGAAAGATGGAGTTGTTATGTACTAAGATAGGGAAATTTTCAGGACTAGGTTTGAGGTCAAAGGAATGAGGTTTGAGGAATCAGGAATTAAGTTTTGGATGCATCATTTTAGATGCTTATTAAATAACCAAATATATAACCATATATATATACATATATATATATATATATATATATGTATATATATATGAAGTTATATTTATGAGATTAGAGTTCAATCGGGTGAGAAGTCTGAGCCAGAGATGGAAATTTGGGATTGCCAGTATATAGGGATGATATTTACAACTATGAGAATGAGGGGCACCTGGCTGGCTCAGTTGGAAGAGCATGCAATTCTTGACCTTGGGTTCATGAGTTCAAGCCCCACAGTGGGTGTAGAAATTACTAAAAATAAATTAATAAATAAACTTAAAAAAAACAAAACAACAACAAAAACACGAGAATGAGATCACCAAGGCAGGGAAGGGAGACAAAAGAAAAGGAACAAGCCTAAAGCCCCAGAGCAGTTCAACAATTGGAGGCTGAGGAGAAGAGGATGAACTCTCAAAGGAAACTCAGACAAGTGGTTTGTGAAATAGAAGGGAAATCAGGTTAAGTGTGGTGTACAGGGAGCCAAAGCAAGGCAGTGTTTCAAGAAGAAAGGAATTATCAGCTGGTATTGAATGCTGCTGATAGGGTCAAGAAGATAAACAGTAAGTATTCCAATACCGGTCCCAAGTTTCAAGAAAATGAAGGTAACAAAGACTTGTTGACTTTTAAAGTCACAACAATCGAGATGATGGTTTCTAGATGAATATATGGCACTATCTTCAAGGAGATCATAATCAGACCATTCATTGAGTTTGCTACGTTTCAAAATAGTCGCATTTATTGAGGGCCTTTTATGAAGAAGAAAGACCCTGTGCTAATTGTTGGGGAACAAAAATGAATAAGATATGGGTCCTGACTTGAAAAATAACCATTGCTACTATATTCTGAATACATAACTAGGTGTCCAGCACTGTGTAAATCACTTTATACATACTACCTCATTTAGTACTAACAGACGCATGTGCCAGGTATTTTTAGAATCTTTTTTTTTAATGAGGAAACTGAGGCACAGTTTAAATAATTTGACCAAGTCACTTAGGCACTAGTAGTAAGCATAGGAACCAGGTGTGTGTATATATGTGCATGTTTGTGTGACTTAAAACAGCTATTTATTTAACTCGTTGTTTTATGGGTCAACAGTTGGGTTTGCGCTTACATGAGAAGCTCCTTTGGTCCAGTTGGACTCATTCATATGTTTGCAGTCAATAGTCAGCTGGGGAAATGGGGGTGAACAACCCACATGTCTCTCATCGTCCAGCACACCAGCCTGAGCTTAGCCTCATGGAGTCAGGGTTGTAAGAGTAAAAGTGAAAGCATGCAACGTCTGGGCTAAGAGCTGTCACACAATGTCATTCCTACCACATTGTGTTGGCCAAAGTAAGTCACAAGGCCCATATTCAAGGTGTGGGGAAATTGCTCAGAAATATGTCCACAACATCTTGCATTTAGCTGGTGCTCAGTAAATACTTATCAAACAAATGAAAAGAAAAATTTTCTTTTAAAAAAAAGTCTATTCATTTTGAAAGAGAGAGAGAGCACAAACTGGGGAGGAGCAGAGAAAGGGAGAGACAGAATCCCAGGCAGTTTCCATGCCATCAGCGCAGAGCCCGATGTGGCACTCAGACTCACAAACTGTGAGATCATGACCTGAGCCGAGCTCAAGAGTTGGACACTCAACCAACTGAGCCACCCAGGTGCCCCAAGAAAACCTTCAGTCTGAAAGTATACAGACTCCATTCAATGCAATCAACTGGTACATGTTATTTCTCACCTGCTGGGGGCCAAGAAACGTAAACCATCCTTTCTCAACTATGGCTTCAGAATAGCAACTGAGGGACCAGGAAGGTGGGGCCAACAGCAGTCCCACTGAGGGTCACAGTGGAGAAGCTCAGCTGGCCCCAAAAAAGCTCCTCCAGAGAGATCCAGAGCATCAGCAGAGGCCAGGCCAGACACACAGTCACCTGAATTGAAAGCCACGTGTTCCTCACTTATGGGTGAAGAGACTTTTAAGCCTTTGTGAGGGCATGAAAACAGTCTCCTTTGACTCTTTCTCCCCAAATTTAACAGTTTTATTAAGATTTAAATGATGTGGCGGAAGAGCCGCAATGGCAGAACAGCATGGAAGTTTTTTGTGTGTCTCGCATCCATGAAATACAGCCAGACCAACATTAAACCATCCTGCACACCTAGGAAACTGATTGGAGGATTAACACAACAATCTGCACAACCTGAACCACAGAACTCAGCAGGTACGTGGCACGGAGAGGTGAATTTGGGGAGCGAGAAGCCGCGGAAGCTAGGGAACTGCTTTTGTAGGTGGAGAGAGGACAGAGACTGGGGAGGGAGGGAGAATACGGGAAAAGCACCCCTCCCCAAAAGCAGCTGGAGAGAAAGTGGAAAACTGGAAACAGCCGCAGGGACTAAACTAAAAGGGAGAAAGGAGAAAGGAGACAGTTTAAATCCCATTAAGACTGTAAACAAGGGGAGCGCAAAGGCTGCAACTCCGCAGCTCCGTACCTGGCGGTGCTCTGGTGGGCAGGGTGAATCCCCAGGAACAGAGTGGGGTCCGGGAGGTTCTCGGGCCACACGGGGAAAAGAGGTTCCACTGCTGGAAGGACATTTGGTAGAGACTGTTGAAGCCACCTGGTCCCAGCAGACCCCAGAAGGCGGCCACATTCGCTGGTGCTGGGGCAAGGTCGTTAAGGGTGAAGCCAGGTGCCAGATGTGTGTTGTGATTTTCCATAATCCCTAAAATGCTGCTGCTCACTGTCTCGAAAACTTTTTCTGGGGCAGGCTGGCACCTGGCCGCAGTCTCGGAGCACCGGCAGCAGCAGGGTCCAGCAAGCGTTCCTGGGTACAGCCAGCATTCGGGGTTGCTCGGTGAGACCCTCCCACAGAGGGGCAGAACGGGTCAAAACCGCAGTCCTTCAGAAGTAAGGGGCTGGGGAAAACAGGCGCGCCTGAGACAAAACTCGGGAGAGAGGTACTGCTGGGACCTGGCCACAGACAGTGAAAAAGCAGGGAGTGGGCGAGAGCTGAAATCAGAGGATGGGTGCATGATTCCTGATCCGGGAGAACAGAGCTCCAATATTAGAGACTGGGTAGCTGGGTGACGCCATTTTCACCGCTCCCGCACATGTGCATACACACCTACGAGCGCCACAATGCTCCACCCCAGTAGGCTAGCAGCGCCATCTAGTGGAGAGCAGAGCTGTTACACTGAGCCCCACCCAACTGGGCCAACTTCACTCTTCAAGAACACAAGTCTCACCGCTGGCTTAGTTTATGGACCATAAAGCACTACATAGACTGACTTCTAGGGGGAAAATGAAGCAATTTCAGTCCTACTTCAGTCTGTTAGCGGATTCATCTATTCAATTTTCTTTTTTCTTTTTTTTTTTCTTTTTCTCTTTTACACTTCTTTTTCTTGAATACAGAAAGATAAAAAAATTCATTTTTATTTTCAATTTTTTTAAAATATTTTTATTTAATTTTCTTACTATATTTTTTACTTTTGTGTAAATTTTTTCAAATTCTCTTTTACTTCCATCATTTTATTTTAGTCTACTTCAGTGTATTCACCTTTTCAAATTTTCGAACAATTTCCTTTTTTTCTTTCTTTTTTTTTCTCTTTTTTTCTTCTTTTCTTTTTCTTGAATGTAGAAAGATAAACACTTCATTTTTACTTTCAATTTATATTAAAAATATTTTTATTTAATTTTTTACTATATTTTTTGTTTTTATGTAAATTTTTTCAAATTCTATTTTACTTCCATCATTTTATTTTAGTCTACTTCAGTGTATTCACCTTTTCAAATTTTCGAACAATTTCCTTTTTTTCTTTCTTTTTTTTCTCTTTTTTTCTTCTTTTCTTTTTCTTGAATGCAGAAAGATAAACACTTCATTTTTACTTTCAATTTATATTAAAAATATTTTTATTTAATTTTTTACCATATTTTTTGTTTTTATGTAAATTTTTTCAAATTCTATTTTTCTTCCATCATTTTATTTTAATCTACTACAGTGTACTCACTTTTTCAAATTTTCAAATGATTTCTTTTATCTTTTCTTTTTTTATCTCTTTTATTTTTTTCGTTTCTTTTCTTTATTCTTAAATATATAAAAATAAAAACTTCATACTTATTTTTTTATTAAAAATATTTTCTTTAATTTTTTTCTACTATATCCATTACTTTTCTGTATATTTTTTCAAATTCTATTTTACCCCCATCATCTCATTTTAGTCTACTTCAGTGTATTCATTTTTTCAAATTCTCAAACGATTTCCTTTTTTTTTTTCTTCCCCCCCTTTTTTTTCCTCTAATCTGTCAAACCACTTTCAACACCCATACCAAAACACACCTAGGATCTAGCATCATCTATTCGATTTTTGTGTGTGGGTGTGTTTTTAATTTTTAATTTTAATATTTTTTAATTTTAATTTTTTTAATTTCAAATTTTCTACCTCATTAATCCCTTTTCTCCCTTCAAGATGACAAAACGAAGGAATTCACCCCAAAAGAAAGAGCACGAAGGAACAACAGCCAGGGATTTAACCAACACAGATACAAGCAAGATGTCTGAACCAGAATTTAGAATCACGATAATAAGAATGCTAGCTGGAGTTGAAAATAGATTAGAATTCCTTTGTGCAGAGATAAAAGAGTAAAAAATAGCCAGAATGATATTAAAAATGCTATAATTGAGCTGCAATCATGGATGGATGCAGCAGCGCCAAAGATGGATGAAGCAGAACAGAGAATCAGTGATATAGAGGACAAACTTGTAGAGAATAATGAAGCAGAAAAAAAGAGAGAGATTAAGGCAAAAGAGCACGATTTAAGAATTAAAGAAATCAGTGACTCATTAAAAAGGAACAACATCAGAATCATAGGGGTCCCAGAAGAAGAAGAGAAAGAAATAGGGGTAGAAGGGTTATGTGAACAAAGAATAGCAGAAAACTTTCCTAACCTGGGGAAAGACACAGACATCAAAATCCAGGAAGCACAGAGGACCCCTAGTAGATTCAACAAAAACCGACCATCAACAAGGCATCTCATAGTCAAATTCAAAAATACTCAGGCAAGGAGAGAATCATGAAAGCGGCAAGGGAAAAAAAGTCCATAACCTACAAGGAAGACAGATCAGGTTTGCAGCAGACCTATCCATAGAAACTTGGCAGGCCAGAAAGGAGTGGCAGGATATATTCAATGTGCTGAATCAGAAAAATATGCAGCCAAGAATTCTTTATCCACCAAGGCTGTCATTCAAAATAGAAAGAGAAATCAAAAATTTCCCAGCCAAACAAAAATTAAAGGAGTTTGTGACCACTAAACCAGCCCTGCAAGAAATTTTAAGGGGGACTTTCTGAGGGGAGGAAAGATGAAGATAGATAGATAGATAGATAGATAGATAGATAGATAGAAATACCAAAAGCAACAAAGATTAGAAAGGACCAGAGAACACCACCAGAAACTCCAACTCTACAAGCATCATAATGGCAATAAATTCGTATCTTTCAGTACTCACTCTAAATGTCAATGGACTCAATGCTCCAATCAAAAGACATAGGGTAACAGAATGGATAAGAAAACAAGATTCATCTATATGCTTTTTACAAGAGACCCACTTTAGACCTAAAGACACCTTCAGATTAAAAATAAGGGGATGGAGAACCATCTATCATGCTAATGGTCAAAAAACGAAAGCCAGACTAGCCATACTTATATCAGACAATCTAGACTTTAAAATAAAGACTTTATCAAGAGATGCAGGGGGCATTATATCATAAGGGGTCTATCCACCAAGAAGACCTAACAATTGTAAACACTTATGCACCAAATGTGGGAGAACACAAATATATAAATCAATTAATCACAAACATAAAGAAACTCATCGATAGTAATACCATAATAGTAGGAGACTTCAACACCTCACTCACGGCAATGGACAGATCATCTAATCAAAAAATCAACAAGGAAACAATGGCTTTGAATGACGCACTGGACCAGATGGACTTAACAGATATATTCAGAACATTTCATCCTAAAGCAGCAGAATATACATTCTTCTCCAGTGCACATGGAACGTTCTCCAGAAAAGACCATATACTGGGACACAAATCAGCCCTAAGTAAGTACAAAAAGATCGAGATCATACCGTGCATATTTTCAGACCACAACGCTATGAAACTCGAAATCAACCACAAGAAAAAATTTGGAAAGGTAACAAATACTTGGAGACTGAAGAACATCCTACTAAAGAATGAATGGGCTAACCAAGCAGTTAAAGACGAAATTAAAAAGTATATTGAAGTCAATGAAAATGATAACACCACAACCCAAAACCTCTGGGATGCAGCAAAGGTGGTCATAAGAGGAAAGTATATAGCAATACAGGCCTTCCTAAAGAAGGAAGATCTCAGATACACAACCTAACTTTATGCCTTAAGGAGCTGGAAAAAGAACAGCAAATAAAACCCAAAACCAGCAGAAGACAGGAAATAATAAAGATTAGAGCAGAAATTAATGCTATTGAAACAAAAAAAAAAAAAAAAACAAAACAGTAGAACAGATCAATGAAACCAGAAGCTGGTTCTTTGAAAGAATCAACAAAATTGATAAACCACTAGCCAGCTTGATCAAAAAGAAAAAGGAAAGGAGCCAAATAAATAAAATCAAGAATGAAAAAGGAGAGATCACAACCAACACAGCAGAAATAAAAACAATAATAAGAGAATATTATGAGCAATTATATGCCAATAAAATGGGTAACCTGGAAGAAATGGACAAATTCCTAGAAACATATACACTACCAAAACTGAAACAGGAAGAAGTAGAAAATTTGAACAGACACATAACCAGTAAGGAAATCGAATTAGTAATCAAAAATCTCCCAAAAAACAAGAGTCCAGAGCCAGATGGTTTTCCAGGGGAATTCTACCAAACATATACACTACCAAAACTGAAACAGGAAGAAATAGAAAATTTGAACAGACCCATAACCAGTAAGGAAATCGAATTAGTAATCAAAATCTCCCAATAAACAAGAGTCCAGATCCAGATGGCTTTCCAGGAGAATTGTACCAAACACCTATTCTCTTGAAACTGTTCCAAAAAATAGAAATGGAAGGAAAACTTCCAAACACTTTCTATGAAGCCAGCATTATCTTGATTCCAAAACCAGACAGAGACCTCACTAAAAAGGAGAACTATAGACCAATTTCCCTGATGAACATGGATGCAAAAAATCCTCAACAAGATATTAGCCAACCGGATCCAACAATACATTAAAAAAATTATTCCCCACGACCAAGTGGGATTTCTACCTGGGATGCAGAGCTGGTTCAATATCCACAAAACATGTGATTCACTACATCAATAAAAGAAAGGACAAGAACCATATGATCCTCTCAATAGATGCAGAGAAAGCATTTGACAAAATACAGCATCCTTTCTTGATAAAAACCCTCAAGAAAGTAGGGATAGAAGGAGCATACCTTGAGATCATAAAAGCCATATATGAACAACCCAATGCTAATATCATCCTCAATGGGGAAAAACTGAGAGCTTCCCCCTAAGGTCAGGAACAAGACAGGGATGTCCACTCTAGCCACTGTTATTCAACATAGTAGTAGAAGTCTTAGCCTCTGCAATTAGACAACACAAAGAAATAAAAGGCATCCAAATTGGCTAGAAGGAGGTCAAACTTTCACCCTTCACAGATGACATGATACTCTATATGGAAAACTCAAAAGATTCCACCAAAAAACTGCTAGAATTGATTCATGAATTCAGCAAAGTTGCAGGATATAAAATCAATGCAAAGAAATCCGTTGCATTCCTGTCCACCAACAATGAAGCGACAGAAAGAGAAATCAAGGAATCGATCCCATTTACAGTTGCACAAAAAAACATAAAATACATAAGAATAAATCTAACCAAAGAGGTGAAAAATTTATACACTGAAAACTATAGAAAGCTTATGAATGAAATTGAAGAAGACACAAAAAAGTGGAAAAAGATTCCATGCTCCTGGATAGAAAGAACAAATACTGTTAAAATGTCGATACTACCCAAAGCAATCTATATATTCAATGCAATCCCTATACAAAGTAACACCAGCATTCTTCACAGAGCTAGAACAAATAATCCTAAAATTTGTATGGAACCAGAAAAGACCCCAAATAGCCAAAGCGATCTTGAAAAAGAAAACCAAAGCAGGAGGCATCACAATCCCAGACTTCAAGCTATACTACAAAGCTGTAATCATCAAGACAGTATGGTATTGGCACAAGAACAGACACTCAGATCAGTGGAACAGAATAGAGACCCCAGAAATGGACAAACGTATGGCCACCTAATCTTTGACAAAGCAGGAAAGAATATCCAATGGAATAAAGACAGTCTCTTCAGCAAGTGGTGCTGGGAAAACTGGGCAGTGACACGCAGAAGGATGAACCTGGACAACTTTCTTACACCACACACAAAAATAAACTCAAAATGGATGAAAGACCTAAATGTAAGACACGAAGCCATCAAAATCCTCAAGGAGAAAGCAGGCAAAAACCTCTTTGATCTTGGCTACAGCAACTTCTTACTCAACACGTCTCCAGAGTCAAGGGAAACAAAAGCAAAAATGAACTACTAGGACCTCATCAAAATAAAAAGCTTCTGCACAGTGAAGGGAACAATCAGCAAAACTAAAAGGCAACCAACGGAATGGGAGAAGACATTTGCAAATGACAAATCAGATAAAGGGTTAGTATCCAAAATCTATAAAGAACTTATCAAACTCAACACCCACAAAACAAATAATCCAGTGAAGAAATGGGCAAAAGACATGAATAGACACTTCTCCAAAGAAGACATCCAGATGGCCAACTGACACATGAAAAAATGCTCCACATCACTCATCATCAGGGAAATAAATCAAAACCACAATGAGATACCACCTCACACCTGTCAGAATGGCTAACATTAACAACTCAAGGAACAACAGATGTTGGCGAGGATGTGGAGAAAGAGGATCTCTTTTGCATTGTTGGTGGGAAGGCAAGCTGGTGCAGCCACTCTGGAAAACAGTATGGAGGTTCCTCAAAAAATTAAAGATAGAACTACCCTATGACCCAGGAATTGCACTACTAGGTATTTATCCAAGGGATACAGGTATGCTATTTTGAAGGGACACATGCACCCAATGTTTATAGCAGCACTATCAACAATAGCCAAAGTATGGAAAGAGCCCAAATGTCCATCGATGGATGAATGGATAAAGAAAATGTGGTATATATATACAATGGAGTATTACTTGGCAATCAAAAATAATGAAATCTTGGGGCACCTGGGTGGCTCAGTCGGTTGAGGGTCCGACTTTGGCTCAGGTCATGATCTCCCAGTCTTTAAGTTCGAGCCCCATGTCGGGCTCTGTGCTGACAGCTCAGAGCCTGGAGCCTGCTTTGGATTCTGTGTCTCCCTCTCTCTCTGCCCCTCCCCAGCTCATACTCTGTCTCTCTCTCTCTCTCTGTCAAAAATAAATAAACATTAAAAAAAAAAAAAGAATGAAATCTTGCCATTTGCAACTACATGGATGGAACTGGAAGGTATTATGTTAAGTGAAATTAGTCAGTCAGAGAAAGACAAAAATCATATGACTTCACTCATATGAGGACTTTAAGAGAAAAAACAGATGAACATAAGGGAAGGGAAACAAAAATAAAAACAGGGAGGGAGACAAAACAGAAGAGACTCATAAATATGGAGAACAAACTGAGGTTTACTAGAGGGGTTGTGGGAGGGGAGATGGGCTAAATGGGTAAGGGGCATTAAGGAATCTACTCCTGAAATCATTGTTGCACTATATGCTAACTAATTTGGGTGTAAATTAAAAAAAATAAAAATAAAATAAAAGATTTAAATGATGTGGAATTAATTGTACATATTGCATTTATATAATTTGACACCTCTTGTATGTATATACCTGTGAAACTACTTCCACAATCAAAATAATGAACTTGTCCATTGTCCAAGTTTTCTCATGCTCCTTTGTAGTCACTCCCTGCTGTCTCTCTCTGACCCAGGCAACTACTGATTTGCTTTCAGTCACTATAGACTAGTTTGCATTTTCTAGAATTTTATTTAAATAAATCACACATCCTTTTTTTGTCTGGCTTCTTTCACTTGGTATACTTATTTTGAGATTCATCTATGTTGTGTGTATCAATATTATATATATATATATATATATATATATATATATATATATTTTTTTTTTTTTTTTTTTTTTTTTTTTTTTTGCCCAGTAATAATCCATTGTATGGGTATATCACAATTTATTTATCCATGCACCTAGTGATGGTCTTTTTGGGCTATAGGAGTCAGATTTTTAAACTCAGTTTTGTTTTACAGTTTTGTTTTGTTTTATCTACAATGTAGCTAAGTATGCTTTGTTATGGACTGAATTGTGCCCCCCCCCCCCAATGCTTATGTTGAAATTCTAACCTTCGATGTGACTATATTGGAGATAGGGCCTTTAAGGAGGTAACTAGGATTAAATGAGATCGTAAATGTGGGGCCTTAATCCAATAGAATTGATGTCCTAATAAGAAAAGGAAGAGGGGCACCTTGGTGGATCAGTCGGTTAAGCGTCTGACTCTTGATCTCAGCTGAAGTCTTGACCTCAAGGTCATGAGTACAAGCTCGGCATTGGGCTCCATGCTAGACATGAAGCCTACTTTAAAAAAAAGAAGAAGAGGAAGAGACACCAGCATTTCCTCTCTCTCTCTCTCTCTGCACAGGAAGAAAGGCCATGTGAAGATACAGTGAGAAGATGACCACTGCAAGCCAGAAAAAGAGGTCTCACCAGAGACTAGCCCTCCTAGCACTTTGATATTGGACTCCCAGCTTCCAGAACTGTGAGAAAATGTCTGTTGTTTAGGCTACCCTGTCTGTGGTATTTTGCTATGGCAACCTAAGCAGACTAATACATGCTTCAAGTGAAAAGATTAATGACTTCTCAGTTCCAACTGGTGCAAAATGAACCCAGTATCTTCCCTCACCAAAATTTGGTCCTCTATTAGCATTGTATGCTCTCTCTGAATGGCACCACCATTTTTTTTTAATGTTTATTTATTTCTGAGACAGAGAGAGACAGAGCATGACCGGGAGAGGGGCAGAGAGAGAGGGAGACACAGAATCCGAAGCAGGCTTCAGGCTCTGAGCTGTCAGCATAGAGCCCGACGCAGGGTTCGAACTCACAAACCGTAAGATCATGACCTGAGCCGAAGTCGGTCGCTCAAGCAACTGAGCCACCCAGGCGCCCCGAACCACCATTTAATCTATCATGGAACCCAAAACCCGGATGCTCTTCTTAACATTTCCCTCTCTCTCACCTGTTCTCCTGTTTTCCAACTCATCTCTCAGTTCTATCATTTCACTTCTGGCTAGTCCTTGAACCCAGCCATTTCTCTTTTCTTCCACAGTCAGCTCTGTACTTGAGATTACCATCTTCCCTTGGACTAGAGTCATAGTGTCCAAACTGATCTCTCCCCATCCACTCCTGCTTCCCTCTAATTCATTCCCGCATAATAGCCAGAGTTTTGATTCATAACCAAAACCAGGTATCACCCTTCTACCACGAACAGTTCCCAATGCTCCTAGAATAAAGACTAAGTTCCCTAACTGGTCTATGAGGCCCTTCATAACTGGCCTCTTTCTGAAGCTTTCCTCTCCCTCATTCTCTGTCCATCAGCCACACTAGCCTTTCCATTCCCTAAATATGCCTATGCCTCCTGGCCACAGAACTTTTTTTCAGGCTATTTCCTCTATCTGGACTCTCTCTACCCTTCTGTTTGACTTTACCGCAATCATCACTTTGCCAGAAAAGCCTTCTGGGACCTCTCTGCCTAGGACAACCAACCTGTTATGCACCTAAAATTACAGTGGTAATTTACATTTGTCTATATGATTCTTTGATTAATATCTGCTTCTCCAGTGCCTAACACACATATAAATATGACAGGAATTCTTATCCTGAGATGCAGAAATCTTTTAGACAGATCCATGGGCGCCCTGAAACTATGTAAAATTCTTCATGCATTGGCTAGCTGTATGTTTTTCTGAAGACATGGGCCACAGCTTATAACATATTCTCATCCGTTAGGAGGAAATTAGACTCAGCAGTTGGTCCACTTTCTTATTTCTTGTTAGCCTGGAGCTCCCTGTTTAAAAGCAGAAGAGAAAGGAAAGATGAATACAAAAATTAATGCTATTCTGCATTATAATGCAAATTCCTATCTCCATTGTGTACCAGGGCTGTGTTATATAAAAAAAATTAGGACAAGGGTTCTTTTCCTCTTTATTGGTACTGCTCTGAAAATTGACGTTTGTCCTTGAGAAATCAATGTGTGTATATGTGCATGATCTGATAATTGTCTCCTAGATCCTTAGAATACTGAATCTCTTTCTGGATTCTAGACTGTACAACTAGATTTAGAGGGGAAAGCCCACCCCTCACCCATGGTATTATTCTAGACTGAAACAACCAAGATGGGGACATGTACTGCTGGGGAATACTCAGATCAATAGGCTACCAGGCAGGAGAAAGAGAATGTGGACTAGAGTGTATGATCCAAACCACTAGCAGTAGAAAAATGAAGGGTATTCTCTAACTGGACAGAGAATACCTTCCTGAGCAGCAAAATGCAGGTGGGTGAATCCATAATAGATGTAGAGCAACCCTCCTCAGCTTTCACTTTTTCCAGATATGCCAAGGATGGCGATTCTAATGCATGGGTGAGGGAAATCTAAGGCTTGGGTTGTGCCCTGCGGAAGGAGGCATAGAGAGCTCTGGGAGCACTTATGAGCCGCACTGAAGGAAGGCAGGCTATGCAGGAATGCTTCCCGTAAGAGAGAATATCTGAGCTGTATTTTGGATTAATGACATTTTTCATAAACTGTTTTGCAAAACCAATAGAAATCTTGATGAGCAGAATTTAGGGAACTGAAGCACAGGTAAGTGAATGTATTTCCCCAAAGAAAATATGAAGCATATGGTCTGACATCTGATTTGGCAATAGGACAGAATATTTGAAATTGGGACTCGAGAAAAAGAGAGCATATGGTCACTCTAAGCATAGGGTGTAGCTTGGGAGAAGGGTCTAAGGTGTGAGAGGAATGAGCCAAAGAAAGAGTGACCGAAGGCACTGAGATTAAGCAAATGTCTAATGTCATCAACGTTGATTGCAGAGAGTTAAAAATAGAGCTAAGATATAGAGGCCAACCAAGATCCCCTGATGAGTTTCCTGCCCACTCTTCTCTCTCTGGTGTGACTGATTCTAACAGCCTCCACCAATGTCCAGCAGGTGGGCTTTAGAACTGGGTAATGATGGATTTTAAGGTAATAACATACATGAGGGCCAGCAAAAAGCAGCAAAATAGTTGGGAAACAGGCAGCAAATACTGCTATAGAGATACTGACTCCACTTCCTCTGAACTCCCACCTTGAGACAAATACCAGCATTGCAACTATTTTATTCAATAGTTTAATATGTTCCTTAAGCTTATTTAATATACTCCTCAAATATAAGACTCAAGATGTACTTTTATTTTCAAGTGAGACAACATTTTTAAACCCCTCTCTCACTCTCTCTCTTTCTCAAAATAAATAAGTGAAATTAAAATTTAATATACTTAGCATAATATTAATATGGCACTTCATGGGATAAGAGAAAATAAATTTTGAAAATCTGAGGACTTCTTGAGAAGGGAATAAGAATGAAAATCAACCAGAAACCTATTTCAGGGAGGAAGAAATTTGTAAAAATTAAATAACTAGGTGGTGATGGCAAAGCAGACAATGACAATTTTTTGGAGGGGTTGATAATTATTTTCAGAACTTGAGCATACTTTTTTGCATTTCAGAACTAAGTGGTTAATCTCAAACATCCACCTTGAAGAAAATGGGCACTTGATAGGAGCAAATAATTCAAAAAAGAGGGAATGCAAGGCCAAAAAATATATTAAAATGTTTAGCCTCCCTACTAACCAGTAAAACAACGAGATATCCGTTTATCAAACTACAAAGGTTAAAAAGAACAATAATATCAGTGCTATTGAGGGTAGACATCCCAGAGATGAATAATGGGAGCATAAAAAGGTAAATTTTCTGGCAAGTACTTTGGCGAAATATAAGAAAATTCTCAAAAATTGAGAAAATTCTCAAAAATTCTCAAAAATTTTGTTCTCAAAATTGAGCACAAAAATTCTGATGTAAAAATTCCAATATTTATTTTGGGAAAATAAACCTTCAGGGATAGATTATTTAATTTTATTTTTTAAAGTGGGTTTCGCACTCATTGTGCAGCCCAACATAGGGCTTGAACCCTGAGATCAAGACCTGAGCTGAGATCAAGAGCTGGACACTTAACCTATTGAGCCACCCAGGCACCCCAGATTATATAACTTTTTTTTAAAGAATAGTGTTGTGTTTTTAAAGTTTATTTTAAAAAAAACCTCTGACAGTGTGGAGCCCCACATGGGGTTTGAACTCAACAAAACGTGAGATCATGACCTGAGCCAAAATCAAGATTTGGATGCTTAACCAACTGAGCCACCCAGGCACCCCAAGATTATATAATTTTTAATAGTCTTGTTGATAAAAACTAAAAGTGTCCAAGAGTTCATTGATGACATGTTATGATACTTCCATACATCGTAAAGTATGCAATCATTTAAAATATCGGTGTTACAGGGGCGCCTGGGTGGCGCAGTCGGTTAAGCGTCCGACTTCAGCCAGGTCACGATCTCGCGGTCCGTGAGTTCAAGCCCTGCGTCAGGCTCTGGGCTGATGGCTCAGAGCCTGGAGCCTGTTTCCGATTCTGTGTCTCCCTCTCTCTCTGCCCCTCCCCCGTTCATGCTCTGTCTCTCTCTGTCCCAAAAATAAATAAAAAACGTTGAAAAAAAAATTTAAAAAAAAAAAATAAATAAAATATCGGTGTACATATACACGGAAAAAAATTCACAGTACTGATAATAAAGCAGGCTTTGAAATAGTGTAAACAGTTTGGCCCCCAATTGTTTTAATGTTTATTTATTTATTTTGAGAGAGAAAGAGAGAGTACTCATGTGCACGTGTGCAAAAGTCGGGGAAGGGGCAGAGAGAGAGGGAGAGAGAATCCCAAGCAGGCTCCGTGTTGTCAACACAGAGCCTAATGTGGGGCTCTATCCCACCAACAGTAAGATCATGACCTGAGCTGAAATCAAGTGTCAGACACTCAACCAGCTGAGCCACCCAGGCACTCTTGACCCCAAATTTTAAAAATTACATAAAAAGAATACCAAAATGGCAGTGGCGGAATTATGGATGCTTATTTCTAGTCATCTTCTTCTGCTTTCTATTTTTCTTTAATAGAGAGGTACTATTTATGCAATAACATTTTCTTAAATGTCTGTTTTTGAGAGAGAGAGCATGCATAAGCAGGGGAGAGGCAGAGAGGGAAAAGGACAGTGGATCCAAAGTGGGCTCCATGCTGACAGCAGAAAGCCCCACATGGAGCTTGAACTCATGAACCATGAGATCATGACCTGAGCCGAAGTCAGACACTTAACCAACTGAGCCACCCAGACACCCCTGTAATAACATTTTAATAATCATTTGAGGAACAGTGAGTATCCTCACTGAAGGTTTTATCTCCAAAGGACAAAACAATCCAAGCACAGGAGTGTGAGGATGTCATGAAGGAGAAACTGAATGAGAGAGGGATGGTCTAACTATCAGGAGAAATGACGAAGAACTTTACATATGCTCCAAAGATGAATAGTTGAGTGGCTTTTTTTAAGTCACCACTTCCTTCTATTTTTTTTACTTAAAAAATTTTTTTCTTGGAAAAACAAGCGTTCATAAATTTGGGGGAAGGCGGGGTATGGGATGGGATGGGATGGGATGGGGAAATTCAAAGACTTCCTGCCATCAGCTTTACTTCTAAGTGATTGTACATTCTGTCAATGTTTGTTTATCTCACCACCAGGGGAAAATGATTCACAACAGTCTCAACCATGAGAAATATCTCAGGATTTAACAATATGGTAAGAATAATCATTATCGATGCTTTTGCTACACCTTTAAAACATTAAAAGACTTCACTAACATCACATAGGGTTTGTAGTAACCCAAGCAGCTGAATTAACCATCGGGTCATGGTGAAACGTTGGTTTCCAAACTGCCTCCACACAAAGGTGTCTGTTTCAGTGAAGGTTCACCGCAGCAGTAACAGAGACAAACTATCACTGATTTAAGCAGAACGAACAATCGTTAATTAAAATAATATAGGGCTACACCTCCATAATTTTTTTTTAAAAGAAAGGATATTGGGTGGCTCACAGAATTGCTGGAAGGGCTAGACAACCAGGCTTCAAGCTAAACAGCAAAGATGAACTTCCCGTTGTGGTTTTCCTGGGACTGAAAGGTTTTCAGGGATTCAGAGCTTTCCAAGCAAAAACTGAAAAAGTGCTAGGCAAATTGTGACAAGGTGGTCACCCTAGAGCTGGTGCCACAGACATGGAGTACTTGATGCACTTTGGCTGTTAGAAACTGTTGCTTTATAGTAACTGTACTGACACTAGGAAAGACAGTGACAAGGAGAAAGAGAGAAAGAAACAACTTGTATCTTTAACTTGGAATCAAAGGTCGAGCATAGATGTGTGATTAAATACATGTTTGCACCTTAGCAGCAAGAGAGGCAAAGAAAGTATCTCAGATCTTCTATTTCCATTATGGGAGAAATCTTTGCATGTCACCAAGATTTACAAGGTGAAGAATTCTCTAAATATAGGGAAGCAGGTCGGGTGGCCCAAATAACGACCAATTTCCACTACAGTATCCATTTTTTTTAAAAATCTAAGAACGCAAAAGCAATCATTCATCTGGTGTATACTGGTTTCTTTGACTTAAAATTGAGTTTTAAAAGTCAGATTAACAGAATGTTACTGTAATATTATCTTAATTATTTGGCCACACAATGCCTGTTATAAACCTTAATCTGTATGATGAACATAATTCTGTATTTGAGTTGTAAACAATTTAATCTTTCTGACTTTTGTGCATCACAAAGGATTGGTTTGTTTCCATTATTTACCCAGGGGAAAAAAATTGTTGCTTCTCTATCATTTCTAATACATCTAGAGGAGACAAATAGTTACCCGAAGGCTACAGTGTTTGCCAAGAAGAGATGGACTTTAATGGAAACCTTTTATCTAGGACAAACCTTAAGAACAGTAATGGACAGTGTGTTCTACATAGCTATTTAGCTTTCACTCTTACATTTGTTGTGGTCAAGTGATTTGAGCAAAGGATTTCAAGTCAGCGCTCATGTATTTTTCTTAGCTATTCATTTCTCTTACAGAATGACCTTGAACAAACCCCTTAAATTTTTTGGTTTTGTCTTTATATACCAAACTATAAAGTGGGAACGCCTGTAATTAATCAAAGATTCAACATTTACTGACAGATGGTAACGAATAAAACAATAGAACAAGAATTCTGGTCCTGCTTTTCATGTTGTAGTTGTGAGGTCTTGGCCATGTCACTTAAGTTCTCACGTCTCAGTTTCCTCAATGTATAAATGATAATAATGCCTGCATTATCTACTTCAAAATACAGATGGAACAGCATTTTCGAAAGTATGGAACAGTGAATGCAAAGTATTAGTATTGAATTAATGCCAAAAATGCAGAGTGCTTCCTTTGATTTTACCTAGAAAATATATCTCTGAAAATCAATCCAAAATTATAGAAGCTAATAGACAAGCCCTTTTAAGTTTGTGGTTACCTTCTCTGTGGCAGATTTTTAAATAGTAATTATTAATGCAGTTTCCTTTCACTTGCTGTTTCCTAGACTCCAATCTCTCAAAAGTTTTCTGAATTGTATTTGTATTCCCTGAAGTCCTGGGATGCTCTTCTGAGGTTTTTTGTATTTTGTTTTTTGTTTTTTTAAAATCTAAGATGTCCAAGATAAGATTCCATACAGGAGGCAGCTATTACTGCAGCAAAGAGAAGATAGTAGAATTGTTCAACTTAAATAACTGCCCCGTATTGGAGGTATAAAACATAAATTTTGTTTATAATGAGAGGGAACAAATGGAGAGAAGAATCTGTTAGAAGAGGTTTGCTTGACAAAGATGCCATATCTACTTTGTAAAATTACCAAGTGCCATAGGAAAGTACTTGCACACCCCCTATGAAGAGCCTCCTTTGTTTCCTTGCTCTCTGGTCCTTTAAATAGTGTCTGGATAATCTCACATGAACTCTCTGGAGCTATGAATTTATAGATTAAAAACTGCTGATTTAGGACAGCCGTGTGATTAATCAGGGCACCAGAAATACAAGCAAGCAGGCAGGATGATTATTCTGGCAGCTTCATAATTTGGACTCTTTAGTAAGAAAAAAAGAGCTCAAGCCCACTCCTTTACAAAAGTTCTTATTATATCTCAACCTTCATGTCTAAACCTAAATAGAATTCCTTTCTATTTTTAATACCCTTTCAACAAAGTGAAAGCTGAATCTGTACACCAGTTTTTGTCTTTTATCCATCAGCACTCTGGTCAAAGACCAATTACACTGCCTGTTAATCTCAAGTGGGATAAACCCTTCTGACTTTTTCCTCACACCTACTCTAAATGTATTTATCACAAAAATTTGGCGAATGATCTGATTTAGAAGAGGAGGTGCTGCCTGCTTCTCTGGGTGACCTTGGGAAAATCTCTCAGATTCTTTTCCTAGGGAATGTAATATAGTTAATAAAGAACTATGTGATCTGTCTTGCCCACTCAAAACAATTTTGTCGGCTGACTTCTTCACTGAGAGGCAGGACTTATTTGTGAAGTTAAATGTTCAACTCAGTATCACTTAATACGTTAACTAAGAATATAAAGGAATTTGACTCGGGTCTTCGTGGGACTTAACCATGAAAACTCCTACACATTAATACAAGTAAAATGCAGATGATGCCACACTATGCCCCAAAGAAACTATAAAGATGTGGAAGAAATTACCTTGATCTCAAGGATCTTACAGGCCAGTAATGACTTGCTACAACTGCTGACACATTTTAAAGGGTTCAATTGAGAAAACAACTGAGAGTACTCACCGTGTACAAGACATGGTAGAAAAATAATAATTATTGCAGTGTCCTAAATAATGTCTCTTAAATATTGTGATTACCAATGAACCCTTGTCTTCATTTTTTAAAGTTTTTAATGATTTATTTATTGTTGAGAGAGAAAGCATGAGCAGGGGAGGGGCAGACAGAGAGGGGGGACAGATGATCCGAAGCAGGCTCTCTGCTGGCAGATGTGGGATTCGAACTTAGGAACCACGAGATCATGACTTGAGCCACCAGGCACCCCTTATCTTCATTTTTTTAAAAAGTGAACAAATTTAACAAGATATATTAAAACAAAGAAGAGTCCTCAGTCCTACCCATCATTCCTCTCATATCAAAGACAATTACTTTCAACTCTAGATGACGTTCCTCCCACGCACCTCTATACTCTAAATACCACGCTTCTATTGCTACACCACGTTCTTTTAGTAGGCATTCTCTATTGGTTTTCCTCACCCCACCACAATTAAACACATACATATACAGTCAGTGTCCCATTCCTCATCATCATAGTATAGTGATTAGATAAATAGATGGTGTTTATATTATTAGATGTATATATGTTGACAAAAACTGACCTCCATGCTTTGGAACCAAAATATAATGCAAAGACAGAGTTTGGGATGAAGAGGAAAAGTAGCTTTATTGCTTTGCCAGGCAAAGGAGGTTGCAGCAGGCTAAAGCCTTCAAAACTGCAAGCCCACTGGAGGAAGTGGGGAGGGGGCTTTATAGGGAAATACAGGATCTAGCTGGTCTTGATAGGAATTGTGTACTGCCAGCCTCCTTAGTCGTGTCTTCAGGGTAGGACTGGGTTCCTAAAACAAAAGGCTAAGAAGGGAGAAGGCAAGGTTTGCAGAAGAGAAGGAAAAGGTTACTTAGTTTAAAATAATGCTTCTCGAAGCATTAGTGCAGCCATTTTGATTTTTGTTCAACTTTATGCTTTTAAGGCATTTCAATGGTGATTTCAGAACAGAGTCAACTATCGTCATTTTTTTTTCCTGCAAATGTTTTGCTTTCCCTGGAGTTAATAATTTTCATGTGTATGTTTGCTTAATTTTCTAACCACTAATTCAGTCAGTCTCTCTTCTGGTTGATAAATATTCTATCAGTTTTATCTTGCTAAATATTTCCATCCCAGGGCCTCTGACCTACTCCAACTTTGACTTGTGGCATAGCTGTTGTCCTAGGATCTCCCTTTGCAAACATCTTGGAGGTTCCTTTCTCTTTTCTCCTAGGGTAGGTCTTTTGTTTTGATGGAACCCAACCTTCAGTAAGTTCATGAGAAAGGACACCTGGGAAGTAAATTTTTTGAGATCTTGCATGTCTGAAAATGTCTTCTTTCCCTCTACATGCATACTGGATATAGAACTAATACATAAATATACACAGATATAGAATATAGAAGTAATTTTCCCTGGGAATTTTGAGACAATTTCACCATTGCTTTCTGCTTTCCGGTATTACTACTGAGGACTCAAAAGACGTTCTGATTCTTGATCCTTTGTAGGAGACCTCTTTTTTCCTTTTTGGAAGTTTGTAGTCTCTTCTCTTCATCTCTTGTGTTCTTAAATTTCATAGAAATGTGTCTGGGTGTGGGTCTTTTTTCATCCCTGGTGGCGCATATACACTGAGTGAGATCTTTCAATCTAAAAACTCATGAGGTTCAGTTCCGGGAAATTTTTGTAAATTATCTTCTTAATGCCTCCCCAATTGTTTTCTTATTTCTCTCTGTCTGAAACTCCTATTATTCAGATGTTGGACCTCTTGACCTTGTTCTCTGGATTTTTTTCTTCTCTTATTTCCTAGCCCTTGGTGTTTTTGTTCTACCCTCTGGATGATTCCTCAACTGGATCTTCCAACTCTTCTGTCGAGATTTTCATCTATGCTACCATAACTTTAATTCCAAATAATAATTTTTGCAATCTGAATATTGTTTTTACGTAGCATCTTGTTTCATGAATGTAATATCTCGTATTTAAGTTTTTTCTCTCCTTGCCTCATTGCTATTTCCTCAAACATTCTTCTTTGTATTTATTTATTTGGGATTGTATCTTTCTTCATAAGTTTTCTTCAACTTTTTGTTAATTGTTTGCTCATATTTAAGAGTATGACACTAAAAACTAGTTGAAAGCTTTAAGTATCTGGATGGAACTAGAGAGTATCATGCTAAGGGACATAAGTCAGTCAGAGAAAGACAAATACCATATGACTTGACTCATATGCGGAATTTAAGAAAGAAAAGGGGCAAAAAGGGGAGAGAGAAAGGCAAAAAAAGAAATCAACTGTTAAGAGGGCACCTGGGTGGCTCAGTAGGGTAAGTGTCAGACTTCAGCTCAGGTCATGATCTCATGGTTCGTGGGTTTGAGCCCCACATCGGGCTCTGTGCTGACACCTCAGAGCCTGGAGCCTGCTTTAGATTCTGTGTCTCCCACCCTCTCTCTCTGCCCCTCCCCCTCTCATGCTCTCTCTCTCCCTCTCTCAAAAATAAATAAACATTAAAAATTAAATTTAAAAAAATAGACTCTTAACTATGGAGAAGAAACTGGTGGTTACTGGAGGGAAGGTGGGTGCAGGGATGGGTGAAGTAGGTGATAGGGATTAAGGAATGCACATGTCATGACACCAATGGTGTCAATGACACCATTGTGTCAATGGTGATGTATGGAAGTGTTGAATCACTGTATTGTACACCTGAAACTAATGTAACACTTAAAATTAAATTAAAAACTTTTTAAATAGAAACCTTTAAGTATATGTCAGTTCGGAGCTTTAGGGCTGGGCTGTTTGTTGAGGAACCCCCAAACTGATGTCTTTAGCTTTCTTCATGGGCTGGTCTGATCCTCAGAGAAGGATCTTCCAATCTGACTCCCAATGTCGGCGTCAGACAAGGTAAGAGAACTCAGCATTCAGATACACTCTCATTCCCACATGTCTGGTGTGTTACCCCACGTTCCACTATGAATGATGACCCTCAGACCAGACACTCTCAGTTTTACCCTCCCCAAAGAAGGAGTCTCTAGTCTATGGTGGGGGCTGGGAATAGGTAACCAGCAGTGTGGAGTAAGAAACAAGATTTAGCTATCTGTTCCATCATCAGCTTTCAACTAATCTTCCGTTTTTAACATTCTCCAACTTTTATTTCCATTTCCAGATGTGCCTGGTCCTGATAACCCCTGGCATTTTAAGCATTTCTGCGATGGAAATCAGTTTATTTCCCCTAGTAGGTTAAGAGCCGACTTTCTCTGGACTCCTCTGAGTAACCACCAACCTGTCTGCTTCATAGCCTATGAAATGTCTTTGATGTTGTTTATTCTCATGTTTACTAGCTTGTCAGTTTATGGCCTTAAATTTTTTTTTAACTAAGTTTTAGTGGAATTTCTGAAGGAAGGAAAATTAGATGCATGTGTTTCCTTTTACTGAGAACCACCAATTTATTTTTTTACTGAGAGACTAGTGAATCAAAGGAATTTAATCAAAACCAGAGCCATCATAGAGAAGCTATCAAAAACTAACATAGCTCTCCTCTTGTTCCAGCAGGCCCCAATGAAAAGGAAAAAAATGGCATGTTACTCCAAAAATGGAGTACAAAAATGGAGGCCTATTAAAATATGAGTAGGCTAAAGCATACTACTAATCAATGAAATCTTTTCTTCCGCAATATTAATTTAGACTGCGCTCTTAGTAAAAATTTGTACCTGCTTTTTTATTAATATACTTATTTTTATCTTTTTTTTTAAATATATGAAATTTACTGTCAAATTGGTTTCCATACAACACCCAGTGCTCATCCCAGAAGGTGCCCTCCTCAATACCCATCACTCACCCTGCCCTCCCTCCCACCCCCCATCAACCCTCAGTTTGTTCTCAGTTTTTAACAGTCTCTTATGCTTTGGCTCTCTCCCACTCTAACCTCTTTTTTTTTTTTTTCCTTCCCCTCCCCCATGGGTTTCTGTTACGTTTCTCAGGATCCACATAAGAGTGAAACCATATGGTATCTGTCTTTCTCTGTATGGCTTATTTCACTTAGCATCACACTCTCCAGTTCCATCCACGTTGCTACAAAAGGCCATATTTCATTTTTTCTCATTGCCACGTAGTATTCCATTGTGTATATAAACCACAATTTCTTTATCCATTCATCAGTTGATGGACATTTAGGCTCTTTCCATAATTTGGCTATTGTTGAGAGTGCTGCTATAAACATTGGGGTACAAGTGCCCCTATGCATCAGTACTCCTGTATCCCTTGGATAAATTCCTAGCAGTGCTATTGCTGGGTCATAGGGTAAGTCTATTTTTAATTTTCTGAGGAACCTCCACACTGCTTTCCAGAGCGGCTGCACCAATTTGCATTCCCACCAACAGTGCAAGAGGGTTCCCGTTTCTCCACATCCTCTCCAGCATCTATAGTCTCCTGATTTGTTCATTTTGGCCACTCTGACTGGCATGAGGTGATATCTGAGTGTGGTTTTGATTTGTATTTCCCTGATAAGGAGCGACGTGGAACATCTGCCATCCGGATGTCTTCTTTAGAGAAGTGTCTATTCATGTTTTCTGCCCATTTCTTCACTGGGTTATTTGTTTTTCGGGTGTGGAGTTTGATGAGCTCTTTATAGATTTTGGATACTAGCCCTTTGTCCGATGTGTCATTTGCAAATATCTTTTCCCATTCCGTTGGTTGCCTTTTAGTTTTGTTGGTTGTTTCCTTTGCTGTGCAGAAGCTTTTTATCTTCATAAGGTCCCAGTAATTCACTTTTGCTTTTAATTCCCTTGCCTTTGGGGATGTGCCGAGTAAGAGATTGCTACGGCTGAGGTCAGAGAGGTCTTTTCCTGCTTTCTCCTCTAAGGTTTTGATGGTTTCCTGTCTCACATTCAGGTCCTTTATCCATTTTGAGTTTATTTTTGTGAATGGTGTGAGAAAGTGGTCTAGTTTCAATCTTCTGCATGTTGCTGTCCAGTTCTCCCAGCACCATTTGTTAAAGAGACTGTCTTTTTTCCATTGGATGTTCTTTCCTGCTTTGTCAAAGATGAGTTGGCCATACGTTTGTGGGTCTAGTTCTCGGGTTTCTATTCTATTCCATTGGTCTATGTGTCTGTTTTTGTGCCAATACCATGCTGTCTTGATGATGACAGCTTTGTAGTAGAGGCTAAAGTCTGGGATTGTGATGCCTCCTGCTTTGGTCTTCTTCTTCAAAATTACTTTGGCTATTCGGGGCTTTTTGTGGTTCCATATGAATTTTAGGATTGCTTGTTCTAGTTTCGAGAAGAATGCTGGTGCAATTTTGATTGGGATTGCATTGAATGTGTAGATAGCTTTGGGTAGTATTGACATTTTAACAATATTTATTCTTCCAATCCATGAGCAGGGAATGTCTTTCCATTTCTTTATATCTTCTTCAATTTCCTTCATAAGCTTTCTATAGTTTTCAGCATACAGATCTTTTACATCTTTGGTGAGATTTATTCCTAGGTATTTTATGCTTCTTGGTGCAATTGTGAATGGGATCAGTTTCTTTATTTGTCTTTCTGTTGCTTCATTGTTAGTGTATAAGAATGCAACTTATTTCTGTACATTGATTTTGTATCCTGCAACTTTGCTGAATTCATGCATCAGTTCTAGCAGACTTTTGATGGAGTCTATCGGATTTTCCATGTATAATATCATGTCATCTGCAAAAAGCGAAAGCTTGACTTCATCTTTGCCAATTTTGATGCCTTTGATTTCCTTTTGTTGTCTGATTGCTGATGCTAGCACTTCCAGCACTATGTTAAACAACAGCGGTGAGAGTGGGCATCCCTGTCGTGTTCCTGATCTCAGGGAAAAAGCTCTCAGTTTTTCCCCGTTGAGGATGATGTTAGCTGTGGGCTTTTCATAAATGGCTTTTATGATCTTTAAGTATGTTCCTTCTATCCCGACTTTCTCAAGGGTTTTTATTAAGAAAGGGTGCTGGATTTTGTCAAAGGCCTTTTCTGCATCGATTGACAGGATCATATGGTTCTTCTCTTTTTTTTTTGTTAATGTGATGTATCACGTTGATCGATTTGCGAATGTTGAACCAGCCCTGCATCCCAGGAATGAATCCCACTTGATCATGGTGAATAATTCTTTTTATATGCTGTTGAATTCGATTTGCTAGTATCTTATTGAGAATTTTTGCATCCATATTCATCAGGGATATTGGCCTGTAGTTCTCTTTTTTTACTGGGTCTCTGTCTGGTTTAGGAATCAAAGTAATACTGGCTTCATAGAATGAGTCTGGAAGTTTTCCTTCCCTTTCTATTTCTTGGAATAGCTTGAGAAGGATAGGTATTATCTCTGCTTTAAACGTCTGGTAGAACTCCCCTGGGAAGCCATCTGGTCCTGGACTCTTATTTGTTGGCAGATTTTTGATAACCGATTCAATTTCTTCACTGGTTATGGGTCTGTTCAAGCTTTCTATTTCCTCCTGATTGAGTTTTGGAAGAGTGTGGGTGTTTAGAAATTTGTCCATTTCTTCCAGGTTGTCCAATTTGTTGGCATATAATTTTTCATAGTATTCCCTGATAATTGTTTGTATCTCTGAGGGATTGGTTGTAATAATTCCATTTTCATTCATGATTTTATCTATTTGGGTCATCTCCCTTTTCTTTTTGAGAAGCCTGGCTAGAGGTTTGTCAATTTTGTTAATTTTTTCAAAAACCCAACTCTTGGTTTCGTTGATCTGCTCTACAGTTTTTTTAGATTCTATATTGTTTATTTCTGCTCTGATCTTTATTATTTCTCTTCTTCTGCTGGGTTTAGGCTGCCTTTGCTGTTCTGCTTCTATTTCCTTTAGGTGTGCTGTTAGATTTTGTATTTGGGATTTTTCTTGTTTCTGGAGATAGGCCTGGATTGCAATGTATTTTCCTCTCAGGACTGCCTTCGCTGCGTCCCAAAGCGTTTGGATTGTTGTATTTTCATTTTCGTTTGTTTCCATATATTTTTTAATTTCTTCTCTAATTGCCTCGTTGACCCATTCATTCTTTAGTAGGGTGTCCTTTAACCTCCATGCTTTTGGAGGTTTTCCAGACTTTTTCCTGTGGTTGATTTCAAGCTTCATAGCATTGTGGTCTGAAAGTATGCATAGTATAATTTCAATTCTTGTAAACTTATGAAGGGCTGTTTTGTGACCCAGTATATGATCTATCTTGGAGAATGTTCCATGTGCACTTGAGAAGAAAGTATATTCTTTTGCTTTGGGATGCAGAGTTCTAAATATATCTGTCAAGTCCATCTGATCCAATGTATCATTCAGGGCCCTTGTTTCTTTATTGACTGTGTGTCTAGATGATCTATCCATTTCTGTAAGTGGGGTGTTAAAGTCCCCTGCAATGACCACATTCTTATCAATAAGGTTGCTTATGTTTGTGAGTAATTGTTTTATATATCTGGGGGCTCCGGTATTCGGCGCATAGACATTTATAATTGTTAGCTCTTCCTGATGGATAGACCCTGTAATTATTATATAATGCCCTTCTTCATCTCTTGTTACAGCCTTTAATTTAAAGTCTAGTTTGTCTGATAGAAGTATGGCTACTCCAGCTTTCTTTTGGCTTCCAGGAGCATGATAAATAGTTCTCCATCCCCTCACTCTCAATCTAAAGGTGTCCTCAGATCTAAAATGAGTCTCTTGTAGACAGCAAATAGATGGGTCTTGTTTTTTTATCCATTCTGATAGCCTATGCCTTTTGGTTGGCGCATTTAATCCATTTACATTCAGTGTTATTATAGAAAGATACGGGTTTAGAGTCATTGTGATGTCCATAGGTTTCATGCTTGTAGCGATGTCTCTGGTACTTTGTCTCACAGGATCCCCCTTAGGATCTCTTGTAGGGCTGGTTTAGTGGTGATGAATTCCTTCAGTTTTTGTTTGTTTGGGAAGACCTTTATCTCTCCTTCTATTCTGAATGACAGACTTGCTGGATAAAGGATTCTCGGCTGCATATTTTTTCTGTTTAGCACACTGAAGATATCGTGCCAAGCCTTTCTGGCCTGCCAAGTTTCAAAGGAGAGATCAGTCACGAGTCTTATAGGTCTCCCTTTATATGTGAGGGCACGTTTATCCCTTGCTGCTTTCAGAATTTTCTCTTTATCCTTGTATTTTGCCAGTTTCACTATGATATGTCGTGCAGAAGATCGATTCAAGTTACGTCTGAAGGGAGTTCTCTGTGCCTCTTGGATTTCAATGCCTTTTTCCTTCCCCAGTTCAGGGAATTTCTCAGCTATAATTTCTTCAAGTACCCCTTTAGCACCTTTCCCTCTCTCTTCCTCCTCTGGGATACCAATTATGCGTATATTATTTCTTTTTAGTGTATCACTTAGTTCTCTAATTTTTCCCTCATACTCCTGGATTTTTTTATCTCTCTTTCTCTCAGCTTCCTCTTTTTCCATAACTTTATCTTCTAGTTCACCTATTCTCTCCTCTGCCTCTTCAATCCGAGCTGTCGTCGTTTCCATTTTGTTTTGCATTTCGTTTAAAGCGCTTTTCAGCTCCTCGTGACTGTTCCTTAGTCCCTTGATCTCTGTGGCAAGAGATTCTCTGCTGTCCTCTATACTGTTTTCAAGCCCAGCGATTAATTTTATGACTATTATTCTAAATTCACTTTCTGTTATGTTATTTAAATCCTTTTTGATCAGTTCATTAGCTGTTGTTATTTCCTGGAGATTCTTCTGAGGGGAATTCTTCCGTTTGGTCATTTTGGAGAGTCCCTGGAGTGGTGAGGACCTGCAGGGCACTTCCCCTGTGCTGTGGTGTATAACTGGAGTTGGTGGGCGGGGCCGAAGTCCGACCTGATGTCTGCCCCCAGCCCACCGCTGGGGCCACAGTCAGACTGGTGTGTGCCTTCTCTTCCCCTCTCCTAGGGGCGGGATTCACTGTGGGGTGGCGTGGCCCGTCTGGGCTACTTGCACACTGCCGGGCTTGTGGTGCTGGGGATCTGGCGTATTAGCTGGGGTGGGTAGGCAAGGTGCACGGGGGCAGGAGGGGCAGGCTTAGCTCGCTTCTCCTTAGGTGATCCACTTCAGGAGGGGCCGTGTGGCAGCGGGAGGGAGTCAGATCCGCTGCTGGAGGTTTGGCTCCGCAGAAGCACAGAGTTGGGTGTTTGCGCGGAGGGAGCAAGTTCCCTGGCAGGAACTGGTTCCCTTTGGGATTTTGGCTGGGGGATGGGCGGGGGAGATGGCGCTGGCGAGTGCCTTTGTTCCCCGCCAAGTTGAGCTCTGCCGTCTGGGGGCTCAGCAGTTCTCCCTCCCTTTGTCCTCCAGCCTTCCCGCTTTCTGAGCAGAGCTGTTAACTTATGACCTCCCAGATGCTAAGTGGAGCTTGCTGTCGGAACACACTCCATCCGGCCCCTCCGCTTTTGCCAGCCAGACTCGGGGGCTCGGCAGGCTGCCCCTCCGCCCCGGCTCCCTCCCGCCAGTCCGTGGAGCGCGCACTGCCTCGCCGCCCTTCCTACCCTCTTCCGTGGGCCTCTCATCTGCGCTTGGCTCCGGAGACTCCGTTCTGCTAATCCTCTGGCGGTTTTCTGGGTTATTTAGGCAGGTGTAGGTGGAATCTAAGTGATCAGCAGGACGCGGTGAGCCCAGCATCCTCCTATGCCGCCGTCTTCCCTCCAACTCTAATATACTTATTTTTAGAGCAGTTTTAAGTTTATAGAAAAATTGTACAAAAAGTACAGAGAGTTCCAAATATCCCTTATTTTCCCCCACATAGTTTCCCCTATTATTAACATCTTGCATTAGTAGGATACATTGTTACAATTTACAAACCAATATTGATATACTATTAAAGTCCATGGTTTCCTTTAAGGCGTCTTCTTTGTGTTAAACAATGTTTTGGGTTTTGAAAACTGCATGTATCCAACATTATCATGTATCCAACATTGCAGTATAATACAGAATAGTTTCACCACCATAAAAATCCCCTTTGCTCTACCTATTCAATCCTCTTTCCCTCTCCCCAAATCACTGGCACCCACTGAGTTTTTTACTGTGTCAATAGTTTTGCCTTTTGTACAGTGTCATGTTGTTCACATTATACAGTATGGAGCCTTTCACACTGGCTTTTAACACTTTAAACATTGCCAGTAACCTTAACTGTTCAGCTAGAGAAACTTCTTTTTTCTGGGTCCCTCTTAAAGCTGAGAACCTTTTGTGTTAACCTGAAAATAGGTCAGAGCAGCATATCCATGTGATACACATTACCTCCCAAATCCAAGGGGGTTCACCAAGGACAGTTGTTTCTTGAACAACAGGGGACTTAGAGGTGCCAAGCCCCCACAGAGTCAGAAATCTTTGTATGACTTTTGACTCCCCCCAAACTTAATTATTACCCTACTGTTGACTGGAAGCCTTACCAATAACATAAACAGTCTATTGACACATATTTTGTATTATATATGGTAGTCTTATAATAAGGTAAGCTAGAGAAGAGAAAAAATTAAGAAAATTATAAGGAAGAAGGTCTCCTGGGTGGCTCAGCCAGTTAAGCGTCTGACTTCGGCTCAGGTCATGGTCTCGCGGTTTGTGGATTCGAGCCCCACATTGGGCTCTGTGCTGGCAGGTCAGAGCCTGGAGCCTGCTTCAGATTCTGCGTTTCCTTCTCTCTCTGTCCCAACCCCGCTAGCGCTCTGTCTCTCAAAAATAAATAAATGTTAAAAAAATTTTTTAGGGGTGCATGGGTGGCTCAGTCGGTTGGGCATCTGACTATAACTTAGGTCACGATCTCATGGTTCATGAGTTCAAGCCCTGCATTGGGCTCTGGGCTGACGGCTCAGAGCCTGGAGCCTGCTTCCAATTCTGTGTCACCCTCTCTCTCTGCCCCTCCCCCATTTGCACTCTGTCTCTCTCTGTCTTTCAAAAAATGAATAAATGCTTAAAAAAAATTCAAAAAAAATTTTAAAGAAAATTAAAAGGAAGAGAAAATACATTAACAATACTGGACTATACTAACTGAAAACAATCCATTTATAAGTGGACCAAGGCAGTTCAAACTCATGTTGTTCAAGGGTCAACGTCTTGTGTCTCTTTCTTAGTGGTAGAGCAAGTGGCAACGTGATCTTCATTCTAGAGAGAAAATCCCAACTTATCCAGGCTGAAGTGCAAGTAGCTCTGAGCCAGTTTTGCCCAAAGTGTGCTAGATTATAATGTTTTTGAAAGAATAAAGTATGTTAGAAGAACCACAACAGGACTTTGATGCAAAACAAAGCTACGACCCCTTATGTAAAATTATGTAATATACTGGCACCTGAGTGGCTCAGTTGTTTAAGCATCCAACTGTTGGTTTTGGCTCAGGTCATGACCTCACAGTCGTGGGACTGAGCCCCAATTCGAGCTCCATGCTGGGTGTGGAGCCTGCTTGGAATTCTCTCTCCCTCTGTCTCTGTCTGTGTCTCTCTCAAAAAATAAAATAAAATTACATAATATATTATATAAAATATAGTAAAAATTTACATGTATATAATACATATGTATATTTATTTGTTAACAGCCTGTGGCTTACTATTGATCCCTGAGAGACACTCAATGCATGCCCCTGAGATACCTCGTTTTCATCATGAACTTAGTATCATCTAGCCAGACGTAAAGCCAAGCATCAGCACACCATCATCAGGTGGAAACAATGTAAACAAGACTACACCCAAACAGGTGCCAAAGTCACAAAGAAGTTATACATGCAGTGGCTTACACTCCGCATGCCTTTTTTCTGACTTCGCTATCAGACCTCCCACATCCTACTTCTGTGACCTCATGGATACTTCCTTAAGATCACTTGCCTCAGGAGAAAAAAAAAATCCAACCAAATTTATAGAAAGCTCTGCACAGTATGGTAGCTCTCACTCTAAATGAACTTCTGTGACATTCAACTCCATTTAGGCGAATGCTGAAGGACAGTGCAAAAGAGATATCCTCGTGGGAAAAATTTCAAGAACTATAAGTCAGTGGGTATTCTGTTTCTTGCAACTGAAAATATCCTACATGATATGAATTTTCCATACAACATTATTTTAGGCTAATGAATTCTGTGAGTCAACAGTTTGACACTCATTCAATTTACAGATCTTGTCTTGCACCCTCCCACCCAGCAGCAGTTGGTGCAAACCCTAAAGAACAGTGACATGGCTATTGAAAACTCAGTTACACTGCCAGCTAGGGGATCATGCTATATTGAGATGGGAAGCGGGGGTGTGGTCCTGCCCGATGAAGTAAATGCTCTATACCCTTGGCAAATATATGGTACACTTTCTCCTCTCCAAGAAACAAAGGAATGAAAATGGGGTTATGCCTCCCACAGATTAACCAAATGGCCCATGCACAAAGTGTTTTATTTCCTGTCCTGATGACTTGGGGCTCTATTAGTTTAGCAATTTGAATAAATAAGGTAAAAGTACATCCATCAAGGACACAATAACTTTGTGGAGTAGACAGGTAGAAATGTCTTTTAAGCAGGATCACAATTCAGATGAGAAAACAGGACTGGAGACAGCAGTTTGAGACTCATCAGGTACCGGATGTGAAGGTGTAAGAGTACATTAATCTAGACTGAAGACTGAGCAGCCAACCAAAACCTGTGCCTTGGGAAATCCTGCAGTCGGAGGCTGGAGGAGTGGAGAACAGGCTGATGCGGTATCGATAAAAATCAATGAAGCATTTCTAGCTTTAAATGGTACTTGGCTAGCAGCCCCTGATTCAGCCTCTCCCGACTGCTGCCTGAAACACATAAAAAGACAAAGAGAAATTATAAAAGTCATACCAATGCAGATCACAAAAAATGACAAGCCTCTTGCTGCCAGGAGGAAGACTCCATCTTATAAGGCTGATGAAGTTGGATTCAGAAAAACAATCGGTGGCCCATTCATGCTCTGCATCATTACACAGAGCAGATCTACCCACCTGAAAGAAGACAGGGAGTCTGAGCATCCTTCCCCTGCTGTCAGCTTGCTGACTCAGAAAGTCAGGGTCCATGCAGAGCTGCAGATTGACTGAGCAGCTGGTCCTTCTGTGGAGCCATATCTTTTTGGTTATGGTAATGTTGGAGGCTATCATCTTCCTGCATGCATCTGGAGACTGCAACTTCCAAAAGTTTGTAGGGAAGGATGGGGTGGGGATGGAGAGCAGGTGCTAGTTCATCTGTCCTGGCAGATTTGTCCCTATACAATTTTTTGCCTAACAAAATCTATAGGCAGAGTGTTGGTCACATGCTCGCAGGGCTGATGATAGATCAGGAATTCCATTGGTTTGGTTTGTCAGAGAACCAGCTAGTTCCTGTATCTCAGGTAGTGACATTTGGACCACAATGTCCTATCACAGTATAGCAAGGCCATGGAAGACAAAAGTCACTGGGAATTACTGTGGACATGGGTGTATTCATCTGGCCTCTAGTTAGAGATCTGAGAGTGGAACGAAAGGAAATCCATATTTCCTGCCTGGGTGTATGACAGATATGTTGGATATAGGTGGGAATATAAAGTGGGAAAACTACCCAAACTAACCTAAGGTCTTAATTCCCTCCAAATCTAGCACTATGAAAAGCTATCACATGCTTGTGTGTTTAATTTCTTCCTGTTAACATCCCTGGCTCTGTCTCCAGAACCTACTAGCTAAGGTCAGTCTTGCCTGAAAATACTTGAAAAAGATCCAGTTCTTGAGTTCATTTTCCCTCACAGATTTCATGTTTCAGATTATTGTTTGTTTCTCAAGGCTCCCTAACAAGGCTCGTAGACAGGGCTCCCCTTTGCTCCCTCCCCACAAC